>NC_056758.1:29802966-31066716 GCF_018687715.1 Carya illinoinensis | reverse complement strand
GTAGCTGGGTGGTGAAAGGGCCATTGAGATTGGGTACTACGGTGGAATGGGGCTTAAAGTGTCGGCAGTGGCTGAGCAAGGTCGAGGGTTTGGAGGGTTTTCTTAGACACAGAGCCATCGGGTAGCCATATATAAGAGAGATTGAGAGAGTGGAGGATCGGTTGCGGTTGTTGGTAATGGAGAGAGCGGTAGCGGGTGAGAGAGAGACTCGCTGTCTTTGGCTGGTGTTCAATTTTTTTTTAAGTCTATTTTGTTAGTAATAGCTGTGGCCATGGAACAACTTATCACCTTTTTCATTATTATTTTATAATTTTATATTAAGGTTCTGCTTGGCCAATGAGATTTCTCAAATAAAAATTTTGAGTTTTAAGATTAAATATTAAAATATTATATTTTAATATTATTATTATATTAGAATTTAAAAAAGTTAAGAAAAAGTTAAATTGTTTATTATATTTTATATAGAAATTTGAGAAAATTATAATGATGAGATAAAAATTTTATGTTTGAGATGAAAAATCTAAACAGCCAAACCGAACCTTATAGATGATAGTTTTATAAAATTGAAGATCATTTAAAAAAAATATTATATATATAAAGAGATTTTATATTTATTTTATTAATCTTTAATGATTATCACTTTAATCTTACACAATAAAAAATCTCTTATAAAAAATAAAATTTATTTTACAATCTTATACATAAGTATGTGAGTCTATTTTTATAAAATTTTATTGTGGATAAAATATTTCTCTTATTTATAATGAAATACTTATTTTTATTAGTTGATTGTGAAATGAATTGAAGAATTATAATTGTAATATCATTAACCCCCAGTTTATTATGCATGTATTGGTTGCACTGAAAATGTGAAATAATTGGCTTTCTTTTTCATAGAACAATGTTTGATATCGAATGTCTCTTTCTCCTTAGCTTTACTTTGTAACTAATTCTGTTATTAACATTCCTCCTAACAAAACTTATTAATTATAATTTTGAATATAACCGATTATTTATATTAAGATTGAGTTTGAATGCTGAGATAATTTAAATTAATTTGTGAATAGTAATATTTTATAGATTTTATTAAAATGTATTTGAATATAGATATATTAAGATGTGTATTTAAATATATGAAATAGATTGAGAATTATTTAACTTTTTATAAATAGTTAAAAAAGAAATAGATCCAATCAATGATTAGTTTAACAGAGATTAAAGTAAAATTGTATTCTAAACGTAGCCTAAGAAATCACTGTTAGTTCACTTTTAAATTTTTTTAAAAAATAAAAAAATTTATTAATACATTTAAAATTATTTTTTTAATTATTAAATAAAAAAATTATAGAACGGTAGAATGAAGCTATCAATATTAGGCGGTATAGTAGTTTTTTATTCTAATCCTAATTATCCATTCATCAGTTGGCAAAAGAAAAAAACAGTTGTTTTTGCAATCATAGAAGCTAAAGTTCTTGGAATTGATGGCATCATGCTTAAAGGAGATTCCATGGACAGCTGTTACGCACCACCATTCATATCTCCTTTTAATTACTATTGCTCTTCTTCAGGACCTCTCATGCTGTTGGATCATTTGTTTTTAAGTAATTTTATACGCTTCAAGTGTATAAATACTATATAGTCGTTTGAAAAAAAAAATTATTATTAAAAAATTAATTTATATTTTATTATTATTTTTAAATAATTACACAATAGTTATACAGTCCTGATAGCAAATCTTTTTGCTTCCATTTTACTTTGTATTGAACTATTAACAGCTACATTCAAGTGTAAGATTAGAAGATGACTTTAACTCATGAAAAATAAATATCATTTATTCGATTTTAAGAGTTTTCATATGTTGCACAAAGTCATTAATGATATGTTATTTTAATAATATTTAGCATGAAATTTTATTAATAATGCTTATTAATATAGTACAAAATTAGATAAATATAGAATATAGCATGATTTATTCAAAACGAATAATATTATTATGTATGAGTTTTGCTGCATATAAATTAGAGAGTTAACACGCCACTTATGGTACAATCTATTATAATTAAAAAAACAAAAAAAGGAAAATGATGGATGCAGGAGAGTTTGTGCAAGGATTATGCACGAAAGGCTTTTTTTTTGTCAACGTATATAGCGATGCGGTGAGTTTTGGTTTCACATGTTTTGTGTGTCCATTCCCCTCCTTCATCTTCCCCCTTTATTTTCGTTCAGAAACCCATTAAATGACAAGAAAGGGCTAAAACCAACGAAGAAAAATGACACACCGTAAAACTACCTTGTCAAACTCTTCCCGAGAGAGAGAGAGAGGTTCTCATAGTTCTTGTATTGTTTTAATTAGGGGTGGACAGTAGGGCCCCGCACCCCACTGCACTGCCCCATTCACCCCGCCCCCACATATGCGAGGTGAGGTATTCGTACCGAAAAGGCAGAAGACGGGGGCCCTCGCCCGTATGGGAGTCCCCTAATGAAGGTGGGGGGCGGAGGGGCTTTGCCCCTGCTCCATTTTTCCCCCACCCCACTGGGTATATTATATATATATATATACATTTTAGAGATGAAACGAGACCGTTTTGTAGATGACAAAACAACTCCGTTTCAATAAGGCATGGGCTGAATTAAGTTACTTAATGAAACGGCACCGTTTTATCATGACAAAATGACGCTATTTCATTAAGTGTTTAATTCTCTTCCCCTCCCCGGCGCCCCCTTCCCCTTTCTGGTTTGATTCCTTCAGGCTTCTCACTCTCAGACTCCTCTCTCTCTCTCTCTCTCTCTCTCTCTCTCTCTCTCTCTCTCTCTCTGACGCACAATATCCAAATTTCGTAGTTTCACTCTTGTCGTCGCAAAGGTAAGTCACTCCGCAACCCAATTTTAGTTTCTCCATTGTTTTTTTTTTTTATAGTTTTGATCGGAGATTTGAGGAATGTTGGGTTGAATTAAAGATGGAGGATGAAAATTTGTGTGCTATGGATTCGTGGATTGTGCATATATATTCATAGTATTATATCTGTGATTGTGATTGATTTTATGAATTTTTTTTTTTTTTTGTAGTTTTTATTGTTTCAGAAACCCTAAATCAATTTAGGGCTTTCAATCTGAAACTCTACATTGTATTTAGGGTTCCAATCCCAAACCCTAATTTTATTTAGTGATTAAAAACCTTAAATTATATTGAAAATGTCCAAGTCTCATGACACTAAAATTTGTACAAAAATATAATTTTGTTATATTTTAAATGTCCAATTCTCATGACATTACCTTCCTTTTTTTTATCCTACAGTTTAATGTGTTAGCCCATTTATTGGAAGTTTATATTAGCACAATTATGTTGAGTTTTTCATGCTTAAATCAATGATTCTGATATTTAAATAAATTAAAAAAATTGCACGATTTAAATAAACAAATATTTATGCATTTTTAATTTTACCATTTTAATTCATAATACTTACGATCACAATTATTTTTTTTTAGTTTTTTTATTTATTTAATGATTAAGAAAATGTTGCTTAATAATATTGTAAAATTTTTTTAATTGGTTTCAATAATTGCACTTTGCCTTGTTTATTGTTTGGTGTATTATTACATTTTTTTATGTCTTGTGTTTGATTGCACTATGCCTTTTTATTTTTTATTATTATTTTTTTATGTGTTGTATTGGATTGCACTTTGAAAATTTTTTATTGTGTTGTGGAATCAGGAATGTCTTCTCAAATGGATCCGAATTTCAATGATAGGTCTCCTGCCCCAGCCAATACCCCTATCCCAGAACCTAACCCTACTCCTACCCCTACAGGGAGTACACATTGCCCTGCCCCAAGCCCATATAGGACAAGAAACTTGTGTTCATAATTTGGTCTCATTTTACCAAATTAGAATGTGGTGACCCCAACAACCCACAAACTAAATGTAATCACTGTGAAAAAATATATATGAATGTCACTATAGGAAACATGTTATATCTCAGCTGAAGGTCCAATTAGAAGAAAATGCAATAAGAGTCCAATATTAAAATCCTTAGTATAGAATGGTCAATCTTGACTGGATATTAGATTAAGATAAATGGCGGATGGGAGTAGTGAGGTCGGGGGTCCAACATTGAAGGGGAATACGAAGTATAATCCCGATGAGTGTAAAAGAAAGTTAGCTCGTATGATTGTCATGTACGAGCTGCCTTTTCAGTTTGTGAAGGGTAAATGATTAAAAGAATTTGTTCAAAAATTGGAATCGAGATTTACGTTTCATTTCCGCCACACTGTGGCAAATATTATTAAAAAGATGTACAAAAAAGATAAAGATGTTTTGAGGGGCCAATTAGTGGGTTTGGTATTTTGCCTTATTACCGATACTTTGACTTCTATCCGAAATATGAATTACATGTCGTTAACTGTGCATTTTTTTAATTTTGATTGGGTTCTTCACAAAAAGATTATTATATTTTGTCAAATAATTGATTATAAGGGTAACGCGATTGGGAAGGCCTTGGAGGCCGCAATAAAGGAGTGAAGGTTAGCACATGTTTTGACTGTTTCAGTTGATAATGCGTCGTCTAATGATGTTGCCTTGAGATGTCTAAAAAATTATCTTAAAGAGGCAAATAAGACATTATTGGGTGGTTAATATTTGCATGTTAGATGTGCTGCACATATTTTGAATTTAATTGTGACTGAGAGGTTAAAAGATGTCGATCACTTGGTTGCACGAGTTAGAATGACTGTGAAATTTGCACGAGTTATGAATTCAAAGTTGCTGCAAAGGCTGCAGGTATAACATCGAAGAATAGTTTTTGTACTGATGTTCCTACCAGATAGAACCCAACCTTCTTGATGTTGGAGGCGACTCAAGAATATAAGGCAGCCTTTCAATTATTGAGTGATGAAAACATCCAATATGTCAAATACTTTGATGAGCACGGGGGATTAAGAAAGTCTAATGATGATGATTGAGTGATAGTTTCTACTTTTGTTGATTTTCTATGACTTTTTTACGATATCGCATTGAATATATCTAGTTATTTGTACCTTACATCATGTGGGTTTTGTCAATAAATATGTAGGGTGAAAGAAGAATTAGAAGATATGCATAAGGGTTTCAATGAAAGGATAAGGGGCATGTCAGTGACCATGATGCTAAAATATGATAAGTATTAGAGAGATTTGAGTAAAATGAATATTTTGTTATATGTAACTATTATTCTTGATCCTTATCTGAAAGTTTCAGGCATGTTATATGGTTTGAAACTTGCTCACGATCAGGCATGGACTGATCTTATTGATGAATTGGCCAGAGATACCCTGGTTAAATTGTATGATGAGTTTAATGCAATTAAGGGTGGTTTTGCATCCATGACACATACATCTACCCCAATGCCTTTTACAGACACTGTAACTGGGCCTCCTACAAATAAGAGTAGAATGTCGTGGACTAAGACCCTTGCACAGAATCCCATACTAGTCCATCAATCTACGGAGGTGGTTTCGAAGTTAGACAACTATTTGTCAGCGAATATGGTCTAAGATAATGATGATAATTTCAATATATTAGGATGGTGGAAAAATGCAGCAAAGAAATATCTCATCCTTTATAAGATTGCCTACTGTATTTTGATCATCCCTATTAGCACTGTTGCCTCAGAGTCAGCCTTTAATACCGGAGGTCGCATATTAGATCTTTTCCGTAGTTTATTGTCTCCTATAACTGTGGAGTCATTGATATGTACACAGAGTTAGACGATAGGAAAGGATATTCATGTTCCAGATGTTTTAGATTTTAAGGAGACTGATGAAGAGGAAGGTAGTAATCAGTCTAGATTTGGACCACCTGATAATTGTTTTTATTTTATTATTTTGATTTATTTATATTCATTTCGATTTTATCGGTATTAATTTTAGTATTAATTCTTGTAACAACACATGAAACGACGTCTAGCTCTACTGCAATATGCATATGTGCTCAAGCCCAGACAGCCCCAAGTGTCACAATCAAAGACAAGCCACAACTAACAGCTCTCTCTTTAGAATATTCAAAATTTGAATAATTTGTTCATATTTTTTATTCAAAGATTTGTAATATTGATACAATGTTCATTGGACACTTTTATGTTTGTAATTTTGTAATTGTTTAGCCTTTCAATTTTGTAATAGTTTAGTTATTATTATTAGTATATTAGGTATTAAACTAGTAACTTTTACTAATGTAACTTTTTTTTTAGTAGAGTGATTGACTAGTAATTATTAGCGATAAAATCAATTTTTATTCATGTAACTTTTTTTTTTTAATCTGGTTTTTAATTTTTTTTCTTTTTACTTATAATTTTATAGGTTGAAAATAGCTTAGAAGCTTTTTTGGGTCTAAAAGAAAAGTTCGTGAACCATTTTAGGCCCATTTCAATGATTTATAGGCAAAAAAGAAATTACTTCTGGACCTAAGGCCAAGTAGGGGTGAGGGGGGCGGACAGATTGCCCCCCCAATTCGCACCCTGTTATGTGGGATGGGGCACCCCGCCCTTGCACACCGAGGGTAGAGGACGGGGAAGGAATTCCCCATCTGCTCCATGCATGAGTGGGGGGCGGGAAGAGCTCTACCCCATACCGTATGGTGCGGGTAGCACCCTTAGCTTTAATCACGTCTTGTGGTACTTATCTCTGTAAAATTAAGCCTCTCCCATGGTATTTCTTGTATGTCCTTCCCATTTCTAGCCTCCAAAGCAGAAGTATTGGTCTTTGGCTTGCTCTATAGATCCAAAATTAAATTAAGCGTAACCTCTATCATCGTCATTCCCTCTCTTCAATAAAGTACAACTTGCATACGTAGCACCTAGCAAGTCTCCAAGTAAAAAGAAAAAGGAATTTACCACTTGGAAGTCGTCCTCAAAGTCAGAATCTAGAGAATCAACATTGTTGTGAATTATATATGAGCATGCAAAAAAGTATTAACAATGAAGCGATAAAAATATTGAATTGTTGAACAACTTAGCATCATGCCAGTGATATAGACGATTAAAATGAAAAACCAAACCAAAAGAAAATGAAAAGCATCCCATCCTTCAATCATAATTAACTCTGTGGGTCGTATGAGAAATTACCTCCAAACTTTGGAAAAATCTAACAACAGGAGCTAGAGGAATGGTAGATCGGGATTAGAACAGAGACCTCCAAAGCGAAGGACAAAATAGAATACAACAGCACAACTGGAAAAAGAAGCAGCAAAAGAAAAAAAGAGGTCCAGAAATAGATTTTCCTGAGAAACAATGAGAAACCGTATAAGTAAGGGGTTTTAGAATGTAAAATGGTAATTATGTATATTGAGATACAGAAAATTAGGGAAACAAGAAAGTGAATGGAAACAGACAAAAAAGGTGAGAAGACGAGGCAAGAGAGATAATTTTTGTGTTTTTCATTTCATTCGTGTTTTTTATTTCTTTACTTATAGTCGACTTGGCAGTCGTGCGCAATCCCTCACTAAGTCTCCTGCCTGTAAAAGAATTGGAAAAAAAAAAGAATACTTAGGCTTGGTTCGGATATAAAAGTCTCCAAATCTAATTTAACTTATCTTATCTAATTATTACAATTTTTTAAAATTTTTACACAAAATATCTTAAATAATTCAACTTTTTCAAATTTCAAAATAAGAATAATATTAAAAATTAATATTTTAACAATGAGCAATATTATATTCCATACTTCTATTATATTTTTATCTCACTATATAATATGTAGTATATTTATCACTTTTGAATGATAAAAAATATCCAATAAAAGATTATCTAATTGTGATAAATATGCCATATGTTAGAGTACTCTTAATAGATTCTTTATCCTATCCTTTAAAATATATAACTAAAAACATTTTTTTTCTATTTTACATATTGATTTTTATAATATGTCATATATCAATTTATTTATTTTTTATTTATGTCATTTAAATATTATATTTTTTAATACTTTTTTTCCAATAGAAAATCAACAACAAGAGGGAGAAAATTAATTTAAAATATTTACAATGATGAATAGTTTCCTCTACCTTTAGTGAGTTTTTGTAGTAAAATATAAAATAAAAAAGAATAGAATACAAGATCCATTTGAGAGTACTTTTAAGAGAATTTTTTTATATTTTAAAGAAAATTGTATTATAGAGCATCTATTAAGAGTACTTTTTATATAATAAGATAGTAGTATAGCATATAATTTTTTTAATAATATTTTATTTAACTTTTAATTTTTATCTTAATTTATTATTTCAACCTGACTTCTATTTTTGTTTTTTTGTTTTTATTATATAATGAGTAATGCTATATATTATACCACTATCTTATTTGTATTATATTATATATAATATGATGTATTTATTATTATTTAATAATAAAAAAATATTTAATAAATAATTATTTAATGATAATAAATATGATATATTTTATTTAATAGGATTAAGTGACATTATAATATAGTTAATAGGATTTTCTTTATATAATACACGCGCATAAAGGTAAGACGCAGAGCGGCAGAGGTTATTAAAAATGGAACGATGCTTCAGGGAATCAGGAGGAAGGCGAACTGCGATACGCAGCAAAATTCCCGCCAAACAACATTTGCGACCCCAAAATCTGTTTCCCGGGAATTTCCCCTACATGCATTTCCCGCCACCCCTCACTCTCACAGTTCTATACCCAAAAAGCTCTCTCTTGAACACTCTCCTTGGCGCACGATCACAAACACACAGAGAGTGATTAGCAGCAATGGCACCATCACGCCGACAGAGTAGTGGCCGGTCGCCACTCGTTAACCCACAGCGTCAAATCACTTCCTTCTTCTCCAAAGCGTCTCCGTCTCCTTCACCTTCTCCCACTCTCTCCAACTCCAAGCAACGCCCTAAAATCGCTTCCAATTCTTTCCATAAAAGCCCTAACTCCAATCCCGATTCTACTCCAAGCCCTTGCCCTTGCCCTAGCCCTACCACCCCTTCCCCTCTCCAATCCAAGCTCAAGAAGCCCCTCTTAGTCATCGGCGCGTCTCCCTTAACTCCCCCCGTTGATAAATCCTACGGTGAGGATGCTGTGGGGAGGAGGATCAAGGTCTTTTGGCCGTTGGATAAGTCCTGGTACGAGGGTTCCGTGAAATTCTTCGACAGAGATGCTAATAAGCATTTGGTTCAGTACGATGACGCTGAGGAGGAATTGCTGGATCTGGGGAAAGAGAAGATTGAGTGGGTCGAAGAGAGCGTGAAGAAGAAATTCAAGCGGTTGCGGCGGGGTTCTTCGGATTCGAGGGAGGCGATGGCTCAGGACGAGGAGGTAGAGATCGTTAAGGAGGACGAGGTTGATAAGGGATATAAGCGGTCGCGGCAGCGCGGTACGAAGGTGGTGGTCGAGGATGAGGAGGTCGAGAATGTTGAGGAGACTGATGCTAATAGTGTTGGTGGTGATGATGATTCTAGCGATGAAGATTGGGGAAAAAATATGGAGGAAGAGGTGATTGAGGATGGTGGGGAGGATATGCATTTGGAGGAGGATGAAGAGAATGAAGGGCTAACGAGGTCGAAAGGAAAACTTAGAGGGAATGGCAGCGGGTCGAGGAAGCGTAAGGTCAGTGAGGGAGAGAAGCTTGGGTCTACTAAGAAGAGCAAGAATGGCGGTGGTGGCCAGGATACTTGTAAGGGAGGTTTCAAGATTTCTTTGACGGAGACTCTTAGTAATGCGGTTACGGAGAGTAAGTAATGGGGTTTCGAGTTTGGGCACGTACTTGTTGGTTTGTGTGCGGAGACAAGAACAATGTAGGATAAATGAATGCACTGGAAATGTTAATGTTATGTTTCATCTGTAGCATGAGCTGCAAATGGTCTGTGTTATTTACGTTTTGAATAATTCATAATTGTCACATTATATGGGTTTCTGTGGATCTCTCTATTTATTTTTTTGGATACGCGCGTTTACATGACCATGGCTGGTAAAATTGGAATAGATGGGATTATATTAATTGAATTAAAGCTTTATACCGGGCCTCCCTACGTTTTCCCTTATCTATTTTTCTTTACTCTAAAGAAGGATTTCTATTTTCCGCATGCCTGTTCGGGTTCTGATTTATTTTGTCGGAACCTACAGTTACTGGCGTAGATGAACTTTATATCTTATTGGGCACTGAGACTGAACTCGAGCATGCACTTTCTGTAGGTGGGAAGGCATCTAATGACCTTGGCAATGCCTTAATGGGCGATGCTGCAGAAAGGTTTGGTATGCGTGAGACTGAAAAGTTATTCTTCCTCGGGGAGTAAGTTCTTATATATCTTTGTAGTTAATCTTTTCCAATTATCTTTCAATCAAGACTATAAAAAGACCGCATTTACTTGTTGATGTATTATTGTGTGATTGAAATAGCATTATTGTCTGATCAAAGTGTCTTCGAGTGAGAAAAGGAACTAGGCAGTATATGCAGAGATTTCTGTTCATATATCATTTTGGCTGTTAGGGCCTTTGGCTGGTAACGTCGATGCCTTGCCCATTCATATTTGCTGAACTTGTTTAGTCTTGATACAGAGAACGCAGGGATGCAAAAAGAAGACGTCCTGGTGATGCAAACTATGATCCGAGGACTCTTTACTTGCCTACTGATTTTCTAAGAAGTTTGTCAGGCGGCCAGGTACTGGCTTTCGGACATCAAGCAGTTTAGTAGTCTTTTATGCATTTTCATTTTGTATGTTTTCAATCTATATCCCTCTATAATCATGCAGAGACAATGGTGGGAGTTTAAGTCGAAGCATATGGACAAGGTTTTATTTTTCAAGGTATGGATATAGGTCACATTAGCTGAAAAAAGCTAGATATTGTTACAAAAGCTGTCATAGCCATTACTGCAGATTAGTTGTAATTTTTTTTGGTTGTTGTTGTTGTTGGAGCAGATGGGCAAGTTTTATGAACTTTTTGAAATGGATGCACATGTAGGGGCTAAAGAGCTTGGCTTGCAATATATGAAGGTATTAATCTGTTTGATTGCATCCAACAGTAATAATTTTTTTTTTGATAAGTAATAAGATACATCCAACACTAATATTCTGTTTTCTTGTGATGTTGACCCTTATTTTTATTCTTGTGTAGTACTGCATTTTGATAGTCAGGACAAATAAAAAACTTGATTAGATTCTTTTTCATTCTAATGCCTACTATATGTTTTGATGTCTGTTGATATATCCTTGATCTTTACTGGTTTTTATTGACACTACTTGCACTTTAGGGAGAACAACCGCATTGTGGATTCCCAGAAAAGAACTTCTCAATGAATGTGGAGAAATTGGCTAGAAAGGTTGACTCACTCATTTATGTTATTGTCAATTGGTTCTCTTTATTGAGTTAATTATGTTCCTATTTCTTTGATGAGCCCATTCTTTATCATCAAGCTGAATATAATATAATCTGCCTTGATGAATCAGGGTTATCGAGTTCTTGTTGTTGAGCAGACAGAAACCCCTGAACAGCTAGAGCTTCGTCGCAAAGAAAAAGGTTCCAAGGATAAGGTCGTTTGCTTGAAGACTCGAGGATGATGATAACTTTCCATCTTCTTTAGTAGTCATTCTTTTTCTTAAATTGATTACTGAGTAGGTATAGAAATATATATATTTTTTATAAGGAGGTATAGAAATATATACATGCATATGCATTTGTAATATGGATAATGATAGGCTTGCTACCTCCTACCACTCATTACTACTCCATAGTGTATTTGAAATTTCTATTTTTTTTATTATTTTCTTTTAATTATTTTTTTAACATCCTTAATCATTAAGAAAAAATTAAAAAAAATATACAACTTCATTAATAGTCACTTTCTTAAACATTAAGTAAAAAATAATAAAAAAATAAAGGGAGTGGTAAATGGGTGGTAGGAGATGGTAAGCCTATCATTATCCTTGTAATATATAGATAGATAAGTTTGTTATATACGATGAGTCAAAATCTGATTCCTACAGGTCTAATTGTCTAGTTAAGTCTCGGAAATTCCAGTTGAAAGATGGATTAGATGACTACTTTATTAAATTGACACGTGGGCCTCATTCTTGATCAAATTGAAGAAAATTTTCAGTGTAATTTGTGCCTTTAATCAAGCTATGCTTCTGGCTTTTTATTGTCAGTGTATTGGTTATTGGATTTTGATCAAAGAATGATTATTCATGTTGGAGTCATCATCTCGCTACTCCTCTATTTGATTGTTAGTGGCAATTCTTTTCTTAGTTTGGTGTCTATATTGTGAAAGGAAAAAAAGGGAAAGGTTAAAGTTCAGTGGTTTTGACATTATTCTCTTTATTGGCAGGTTGTCAAACGTGAAGTATGTGCGGTGGTTACAAAAGGAACACTAACTGAGGGAGAGATGCTGTCATCAAATCCTGATGCTTCTTACCTAATGGCAGTGGTAGAAGGCACACTGGAAAACCAAAATGCAGATCGCCTTTTTGGTGTTTGTGTGGTAGATGTTGCTACCAGCAGGGTTGTTCTTGGACAGGTGATTCTAGTAGAATGTTTGACTTCAACTGCTACTGAATGTAACCCTCCTGTTCTCAGGCATAACCTCTCTGTGTGTGTATGCTATGGACATGACACACTATTTTGATTTTGCTCATACTCGTGTATGCTGGGTTGCATTGACCAGTTTTCAAATGGGATTGCTTTCATGCATCTGATCTTCTTTTGTTAATAGTGTGGGAAGGTCTCATGGGCTATTGTCAGTCTTGTATGTGTTTATTCAGCTGTTAGGCTATTTGCTGTGATGGCTGGCCATTGCATTCCCTTTTTTAAACTCATGTCAGTTGTGAACTGTTACAGTTACAAGCATAATGTGTACTCACACATAGTGGACAATGGTTTGCACTTTTCTGTACATGTATAGGATTTCTCATTAACTTATGAGTTAAATGATTTCTTTGGTATTTTTTTTTAACTAAGCATGTTGCTCTCTTTGCCAGTTTGTGGATGATAAGGAGTGCAGTGCCTTGTGTTGTCTCTTGTCTGAGTTGAGGCCTGTGGAAATTGTAAAACCTGCAAAACAGCTCAGCACTGAAACAGAAAGAGTACTGCTGAGACACACAAGAAATCCTTTAGTGAATGAGTTAGATCCACTCTTGGAATTCTGGGATGCTGAAAAGACTTTGCATGAAGTTAAAAATATCTACAGCCGCATTGTTCAACAATCAGTTTCTGGATCTCTGAATGAAGCGAATTTTCATGGTATCCATTCTCACATGGAGGAAAATGGGCTGGGTTGCCTACCAGATGTTCTTTCAGACCTAGTGAGGTCAGGGGAGAATGGCAGCTGTGCACTCTCAGCTCTTGGGGGCACTCTTTTCTATCTTAAGCAGGCTTTCCTGGATGAAACATTACTTCGTTTTGCAAAGTTTGAGTTACTTCCTTGCTCTGGTTTTGGTAATATTGTCTCAAACCAATACATGGTTCTTGATGCTGCTGCACTGGAGAACCTTGAGATTTTTGAAAATAGCAGAAATGGAGACTCTTCAGGGTACCTTTACTGTGTGGTTGTATACATCTACACACATGCACACATACCTTTTGTTTATTGTCCCTTTGACCTCGTTTTGATTTGTTTTTCCTGTCTCTTTTAAGGACACTCTACTCCCAATTGAACCACTGTGTGACAGCATTTGGGAAGAGGTTGCTCAAATCATGGCTTGCAAGGCCTCTTTTTCATCCAGAGTTAATTCGGGAACGCCAGGATGCTGTTGCAGGTTTACGGGTGAGTTTTACATTGATATGCTTATAACTTGATATGAAATGCCTCAAGCCTTTGCAGAATTATATTTTGGTTAGCTCTTACAAAGTTCATTGTTAGAATGATAGCAAATGTTGTTTCAAAATTTATTATTCGAACTTTATGGACTTCCTAAATAGAATAGAACCTGGATTGTTTGGTAGTGTTCGTTATAAGTTCAGTGTCATACAATGATTTTGATATATAATTTTGCTTTTTAGGGAATTAATCTAGCTTGTGCAATTGAATTTCGAAAAGCATTGTCCAGGCTCCCAGACATGGAGCGGTTGCTTGCACGTGTTTTTGCCAGCAGGTAGATCCAATCAGTCTAGGTGCAGAATTTATTATATTGTACTATAATTTAGGGATAGTTAATATGAGCATGATTTATATCCGTTGGCATTGACTCAACACAGTGAAGCTCAAGGAAGGAATGCCAACAAAGTGGTTCTATATGAGGATGCAGCAAAGAAACAGCTCCAAGAGTTCATTTCAGCCCTACGTGGTTGTGAGTTAATGGCCCAGGCATGTTCTTCACTGGGTGTTATTTTGGAAAATGTTGAATCCAGAGTCCTCCATCATCTGTTAACACCTGGTATGTTTAGCTTTGATATATATATGATGCTTTTGAAAATAATCTAGTCTGGCATCTCATCTTTTATATATATGCAGGTAATGGTCTCCCTGACATTCATTCAGTAATTAATCATTTCAAGGACGCCTTTGATTGGGTGGAAGCTAATAATTCAGGGCGTGTAATACCCCATGGAGGAGTTGATACAGAGTATGACTCTGCCTGTAAAAGAGTCAAGGAGGTTGAGTCTAGTTTAACGAAACACCTCAAGGAACAGCGAAAGTTGCTTGGAGATGCATCAGTATGAATTTCTGTGAACAGTTTGGGGTGTTTGAATTTTCAGTAGTCTAATTCTTTGTTTATGGTCCACAAAAATAACCAACTTGTGTCTTCCAATGATCTGTTAGATTACATATGTCACCGTTGGGAAAGAGGCATACCTCTTAGAAGTACCAGAGAGTTTGCGGGGGAGCATCCCTCGTGATTATGAGTTACGATCATCTAGAAAGGTAAGAACGGAAGGCTTGGCAAATGAAGTAGCTTTAGTAGTTGCTACATTTGATCCTATAGTTGAACAATTTTGAGATACCTGGGCTAATTAACAAGATGTAGTGCCTGTCGTTTATTTATTGGAGTTACAATTTTTTGTGAAGCATCTTAGAGCAGTATCATGTTGAATAAGATGGCTTGGTTGTAGGATCACTAGGCAGTTACGATTTTATTTTTTCCATTATTAACTTCCTAAATTTCACTTCTTGAGTAGTTCTTTATTTTGTCTATATCCTTCAATACTTTTCTTAATTCTTTGCTGGTATTTTCAGGGCTTCTTCAGATATTGGACTCCAAATATCAAAAAGTTGTTGGGAGAGCTCTTGCAAGCAGAATCTGAAAAGGAATCCATGCTGAAAAGCATTTTGCAGAGGTTAATTGGACGATTCTGTGAGCATCATAATAAGTGGAGACAATTGGCTTCTGCTACTGCTGGTATACAACCCCCTCTCTCGTGCACACACATGCCTGCATGATTATGGATATGAAGAGAAGGGAAATATCATGTTTTTTTTTTTTAAATTTATTTAAATAATTTTTTATTTATTTATTTTTATTTTTTTTATTTTGGTGAAATGGTGGATCTCCAGATTGTGGTATTAATATCAGCTTCTATAGTAGCCCAAACAAAAATACCTTACTGGAAATGATGTTTTGTTACTCGGGGCTCAAAGTTTTGTGCATCATTCATTTGGTGCATGAAAAAATCTTGTAGTTGATACAACAAAAATATATTTATTTGGAATGACTGGAATTGGCACATGTTGCAGAGCTGGATGTTTTGATCAGTCTTGCGATTACAAGCGACTTTTATGAAGGGCCAACATGCCGGCCAACCATAATAGGTTCATCAAATCCAGATGAAGTGCCATGCTTTTCAACAAAAAATTTGGGGCATCCTGTACTTAGAAGTGATTCTTTAGGCAAGGGAACATTTGTCCCCAATGACATTACAATTGGTGGTCCTGGTCGACCCAGCTTCATCCTTCTCACTGGCCCAAATATGGGTGGAAAATCAACTCTTCTTCGCCAAGTGTGCTTGGCTGTAATTTTGGCACAGGTAAGGTTTTTCTGGTTTTTGTTATGCAGTTTGTAAGTTTTATTATCTTTTAGTAGTTTTCAACCTTTGTTCTTCCCAGGTAGGGGCTGATGTTCCTGCAGAAAACTTCGAGCTGTCACCTGTGGACCAAATCTTTGTTCGGATGGGTGCCAAAGATCACATTATGGCAGGCCAAAGTACCTTTCTGACTGAACTTTCAGAAACTGCGTTGATGCTGGTAAGAGTTCTTGGCAGATCAAATTGTTTAGCAGAATAATTTTATTGGGTGATATATCATATATGGATTACATGCAGAATGAAAACACACAACATTCTTCAGTATGTTATAATTCATTGATTTGTCCTTGTAATTCTCACTTTTGAGCTCAATTTATTAAATCTCCTCAACCAAAATGTGAACCAATTGTGGTTGAGCTGTCTATGGGACACATGAATGGCTTGATTGTAGTCTGGACACAAATTTTCTCCTCTGTAACTTCTACATGGAGTCATGCTAAATGTTGCTGTCGAACAAATTTTTGACCCCACCCTTCCTGCAAGTTCTCTCAGCATCTCATCTGTTGCACAACATCATACATTGACATATTTTTGGCGGTTAATGCAGTCTTCAGCCACTTGCAATTCGTTAGTGGCATTGGATGAACTTGGACGTGGGACATCAACTGCAGATGGACAAGCCATTGCGTATGTGTTACTCATGGATAAATCTAACCATTGCATTGCAGTGAATCCAAAATTAATGATCAATTCTCTGCAAATTAGTGTTCTCTAATATTTTCAATTTTGCATCTGCTTGACCTTATTTCTACTTTTGGATTTCCTGCCCTCGGCAGCGAATCAGTTCTTCAACATTTTGTACACAAAGTGCAGTGCCGAGGATTGTTTTCTACCCACTATCACCGATTAGCTGTAAACTATCAGAAAGATCCCAAGGTATTTCATGTGATTTTATATTTTTTCCTTATCTTTTTTTCCTTGGAGAATTTATGTTTGGATCTCCATAATTTAAACCTTAATAAGGCACTGATTGGCATTCTACCAATAGCCACAAAGCTTTGAATATTTCATGCGATCTGTTCATGTTTGTATAGGTTTCCCTCTGTCATATGGCATGTAGAGTGGGAAATGGGGTTGGAGATGTGGAAGAAGTTACATTTCTTTACAGGTTGACACCTGGTGCGTGCCCTAAAAGCTATGGTGTTAATGTTGCAAGGTTAGCCGGTAAGATTCTTTTCGTTGCTATTGTCCTCTTCCTTCAGGGTCTTTCTTCAAGAACCAGATGTATAGTGGCCAACGTGCAATTATTTGGTTTAGTCAATTTAGAGTGTTGGCAATGATTTAATGTAGGGGATGATAACCTTTGCCTCGGAGCTTGCTCTTGCTCTTTTTTACCATAGCAAGTTACAATTGAACTTTTAAGTTGTGACATTATTGGGCAGATGTGATGAGGTTTAGCATGTTATAAATAGTTTGTCATGAATGCTGCAGAGGGATGGATCTATCTATGTGCATCAGAGTCTGAATCTGAAATGGGCAAATCAAATGCCTGTGCCTAGATAGTGTCGGTTTAGGTTTATGATTAGTTTTCCTTATTATCGACTAATTACTATATATGGCCATAGTCATACTGCGTTTAGCTAAAATTCAATTACCATTATTTATTTCAGGACTTCCCGATTCCGTACTTCAAAAGGCTGCTGCAAAGTCTAGAGAATTCGAGGATACATATGGTAAAGACAAGAAGAAATTTGAAAATAACTTATCCAATCGAAGTTGGGTTGATGAAATGGTAGAACTTGTCCAGAAGTTTGTAGACGTTGCAGAAACTTTGGGGTGCCACGAGTCTCCTGAGAACGTTGGTCTTAGCAGCCTGACCGAACTTCGACAAAGGGTTCAGATACTAATGCAGAAAAGTTGAACCGCTCGAAATATATGGTTTTGCGAGACTTGTGGCGTTCAGCTGATAATGATGTGAAATCAAAATCTTTATCTCGGGCAGTGATGATTTTCGTCATGCAAGTCGTTGCCAATTTCGTTGGACCAAGGTTTTCAAATTTCAAAACCTGAGGTAAATTTGAGGTCGTGCTTAATAGGACCCCTACGTTATAGAAAATGACACTTCAAATCAACCCGATTGCTATCAGAATCTAAACTGTAAATTGGAGTCTCTGATCTCTTTTTGTATATAAATTATATTTGAGAAACAACTTCAGTCTTAATTGTTTATGCCTGGATTGGAAGGAGTGGCGTTCATATAGTAAAATACCGTTATATGTCGGCCTCAATGTAGCGGATTCAACTTCCAACAAACAAACCAAGAAGTGGCTGGCCTAGCCTATTCACGCAACGAATTGGATTGTTCATCCAACGGACTTGTTTTTGACGTTAATGCATATTGGTAAAGCTAGTCTGTTAATCTGCTGGTCCGTGTAGATGTTGCAATCTTCCAATGTTTTAGGATTTTATTTTCGACTTTGGCTAGGTGGGTGGGGTGGTGGGTGGATGATTGGGATGGGGTGAATAACAGACAGTTATATACCTAATTTGATGGTGCAAAGGAAAGAATGGTTGAATTATTTTTCAAGAAAGAATCTATCTTTTTCTTTGTCGCTTGTATCCCCAAAAAGTGGGAGATATGACAAAGTGAGCACTGCTATAATGCTCTGATGCAAATTCAAATGAAATTCAAATGAATAGAGATTATACACATTAGGAGTAGCTTTAGACTGCACGGTGCTGCCGTTCGTATTCTTCATTGTCTCCGCCCAGGTTCGAGGTGTCATAATCAGAATCCTGCTAAGCGGAAAAATGTACTCTGGCTTAGTCTCAATTTGGTAAATAGTGAAAACAAAAGAAGAGAAAAACAATAATAATGACAACAGAGAACTACAAAGGACAATTTAACTTTTAACTCGCCTTGTCATATGGATTCGTTTCATGTTCCCATTCGTACACATAATTGAGATCACATTCTTTATTAGATGGAATTAATCTTTGGTGGTAAGAATAGGAACAAACCTCATACTGCCTTCTGATGCTATTTTGAATTGCTGTGACTGTGCGCATCAATATCAACATTGGCAGGATAATTCCACTGACCTTTAGAATAAGTACCTGCAAATTGCAAGAACATGATCAAGTTAAACGACTCAGAAGTAGGAGTTCAGTTCAGATGTTCCAGCCCAGTTGCAGGGCAGAAGCAGCTGCCAAAAGAAAATAAGCTACTTACTGTAAGAAGTGTGAAGGGGTAATCTTCTGTTCCACCATTAAGCAAATCAAAGAAATGTCTAACAAGCAAGATGACCGTAAACTGCAAATTCAATCAACAAATTGTCACATACATAACCCTGTAAATGAACATCATGAACACAATAACTGCAGATGAAAATTTCAATGCACTGGTGGGATTGTGGCCCCAATATAGGGCCCCAACCGCCCAAATGCTTGATCATTGGACAGTCTGAATGCACTTGTTATTAAAGTATTTTGGTCAATCCACCTCTACAACTACCAATACGGGCTGCTGCATGGCAAGGAAATGGTCAACCAAGTACCCAATTTTGTTAATATTTCCACATTTTCCTGAGTCCAGCTCAGCATGAGTTTTCGTAGCAATATAGATTACAGCTATACCATAAACGTTGGACCACAAGGACATTTGTCACCATTTGGGAATCTCAGAAATTTTGAATAAAAAGCAAACTTACTGTTAGGGCCAAGGATCGGCAGCAAGAAGCACCTCTATCTGCAGCAGACGTGCACTGCGAGTACTCGCCCATTGTCCCTAATCCTGGATCCATCGCCTCTTGCTCTCTTGGAATTTGCAGGCTATCTCTGTTAACAATGTTTGTATTCATATGGATTAACTAATTAATGGTGTTACTTACTACAGGAAAGCAACAGAAGAAATGACAAATTGGATTAGTCAAAGGGTGCCCATTTCGAAAATTGCAACCATTCCCATGTTAACAGAATGTAATTAGTCTCAGCAAAGTCAGGACGTAGAAAAGAGTGTAAATTTCATGGAAAGTGTAGCCAACTCATGTCATCTGCATGCAGAGAGAGCCCCACTCTGACCATTTTATTTGCCCAGAAAAAAGGAGAATAAAAAAAACACTAGCCCCACGTTAACAGAATGATTAATTGCAAAGCATGTTTTGTGGCTTACTTCAATTATAAACTACGAAAATAAAGGTGAGTGACTTTTATTAGTCTTTTAGGAAAGTAATCGAGGGAGTGAAGATTCTAACACGCTTTCAGCCTAGCCAAACTGCAAGATTGTGCCAAGCTGTCACGCACCCATTTCTTTCTAGATTGTTTTTAATAACAAGTTGGAAACCAGTACCTAATGGTCACTGCTGCATCAATCAACTGAGACTTCTTCGAAGTTGCAGTGTATCCTGGTTCATATTGCTGCACAAATTCACAGTTCATTCTCATTAATAACACTCATCTCCATTAATTTTTTCACTTCCAGTAAAACCATGTATATTGACAAACCTTCTTTTTAAAAAAAAAAAAATTGAACAGATTTTTCACTTTCAGGAAGGTATTTCTATTCTCACGTTAAAAAGAAAAAAACAAAAACAATATATAAAAAAAGGCCAAAAATCAAAAGCTACAAGCCCATAATTGGTTTTTATTAGGTATCATGTCAAAACCAATTTAACGTTTCATGACCCAATAATATAAAGAAGGTAAAAAGAGAGAGAAAGATACTTAAAAATGAAGGAAAGTAAGCAAAAGACAAATTTGAGACACCCCAGAATATAAACACAACAAAAGGACGATGAAAACTAGAACTAAAAAGACCTAGCTCCTTTGAATTACAAGAACAAAAATACATAAACATACAGCCAAGCAATTCATTTTTATACGAAGCGCACACACCAGACACAATCGACAAACCTTCCACCCACCAGACACCAGGGAAAAAAAAAAAAAAAGGAACCCAAAATCAATTTCTTTTGAACAAGGTAAATTCGAACCTGGAGACATATTTCGCAGGTGGTGTTCCCCTTCTCGTTACACCACCTCTGTATGCAATCTCTGTGTGCAAACTGAAAATGAAAAACAAAAGAGAAAATGAAAAAAAGAATTTGAAAATTAAGCAGAAAAAGAACATACTCCCATCGACAAAACAAACAAGCAGTAATATATAATTACCTTAACGGTTCCTGAACAAGCACAAGGAGCTTCCAAGCTCTTACAGCTCTCTGATTCTTCTTCATGGCAAATTCTACAGTCCGAATAGATTGCAATACTCGATTTCAAATCATCCACAAACAATACAACTTCTCCCATTTTTCCTTCTCTTTCTCTTTATCACCACCTTTCTCTGTGTGTATGTAACTGATCTCTTTCTTATTTCAAAAATCCCGTGTGTCTCTGTTTCTCTCTGTCTCGACTCTCTCCCTTCGCGTCTCCCTCTTTAAATAAAACAAAGGGAACGTTGAGTTACAAAACTGCCCTTGCGTTTTTCAGATCAAAATGGGTATTGTGCATGAATATTGACTTGGATTTATTAATTTATATTTATTGAATATTAAAATAATTAATTGGCAGGCTTGGACTTGTAGAGAAAATACGCGTTTTCAAGAAAATATAATTCATTCAAAGTCATTGACGTAACAAATAAGACCAGATTGGTCAAATAAAGCCTCAAATTATATGAAGGGTCAAACAATCTTCGATGTTTCCGAGTCTTCCTCCCTTCCCACTTCATTCTTTTTCTACGTACGTGTAAATAGTGTAACGTAATTTTGCATGCTACCATACTAAAGTAACATTTAGTACAGCTATTTTTATATATTTCTTTATATTTTATTAATATAATTAGTTAAAACAGTTATTTTTATATATTTTTTTATATTTTATTAATATAATTAGTTAAAACAGTTATTTTATATTAAAAAAATAACGCAATCAATTAAATGAATGAAATACGTAATGAATATATAAAAGTGGCTACACATAAAATTTTTAAAATTTTAAAAAATCTTAATTAATTTAAAAAATCATTTCATGTTGTTAAAATAACTGAATTTTGATTCGTTAGACTAAGGGACATAGGCTTTTACAAATCTCAATGGCTCTTTAATAAAATATTTATATTTTTGTAATCTTAATACTTCTTTTAAAAAGGAATTTTGTTTTTCTTAATTTATTATATTTTTTTTAAATCATAGGTCAAATTTGGTAAAGTCGGAACCAATTTTAGAAAAATATTTTTGAAGAAATTTATGTAATTTATTTTTAAATATCTTTGAGATTTGTTAATACTGTATTGTTCCATAATTATATTTGCATATTTTAATTTCGAGTAATTGTTATTCTCGATTCTTCTATCATAATAAAATTAAGGTATCGTTATTTTTTTAAAAAACATTTTTTATTTTAAGTGAAACTGATACCAATATATATAATGGTATTAAATAACTGTATTTGCTTCTCCAAGTTCCTCTTATTTTTATTTGAAATGAAACCATATGGTAAAAGGATATATTTTCATTGATTAACGAAAGAAATTGAATTTTGTGGTCCATTTAAGACTTCCCTTCTCTATGTCATATACGACTGCCCTTGTCTATTTTGAAAATATTTTTTAGAAAAATATATTTGTAAGTATAATTATGTACTAATCTGTATATTAATTTGATATGATTGGTCAAAAAGTAGATTTTATCAAAAATAATATTAATTTAAATTTTAAGTATGAATAAATCAATATTAGTACGCAGATTAGTATGCGATTTTACTTATATATAGTAAAACTCATATTTTTTAAAGTGAACTTTATTTATGGATTGAAAGGAACCAAAGCGACAACTAAACTCACCGTGCTATCTAAATCATGTCATATCACAACCTATAAAACTTAAGTACTCTACATTGTTTTTCATCATTATGACTCTTTTAAATCTTACATAATAACTTCACTGTTATATTTTTTAAAAGAGAAATGCTACACATCATTCCACACCACATACTTTATATATTAAAATAATATTTTTTATTTTTTTTATTTTTTCTTTCATTTTATTCTTATTAAACTAATTAAATTATTCTATTTATCATTTACACACTATATATTTATTATAGAAAAAATAAAAAAAAAATAAAAATAAGTGTGGTGTGTGAAGTGTGAGGATGATAAGAAAAATTTTCCTTTTTGAAATAACAACCATTGTGTTAAAATTAATTGATTCATGTTTAGAAACCCATGAGATAAAATAAGGAAAAATGCTATCTATACTTATAATTTTACTTATATAATTATACGTGTTGATGTTTCGACTGCTAAAAGTTGTGAGAATTTCAAAACTTGAAATTTAAAATACAAATTAAAGAAGAAAATACTGATAAAATTAAAACTGTCACTCAGCACGTACAATATTATCATATGTAAAATTTATACTTATAAAAAATTCAAGATTAAAAAAAGAAAAAGAAAAAAATGTTAAGGTGACAAAGTCATAACCATTTAATATTAAAATAAATAGCTAATATTTTGAAGGAATCTTCTGTAAAATTAATTTTCATAAAATATCAGAAGATTAGTCTTTTTCATAGTACTTTCAATTTATTTTTAATTAGGAAAATATTTGTGTGAACGTAAGAAGCTGTCCTTATGCATCATATATTAAAGATAAAGGGGCAATGTTGTCTTAGAGTATTAACAGAATATCATTATTTTATTTTGTTTTACTCGGCAAAACAGAATATTATCACATTCACGAAAACAAATCGAGATTACATATTTTTTTAATTTTGTACCCTTCCTGTCCCTCCGCGTCCAATTCAAAAATGTCCTTTCCGAGTTTGAATCTGTACCCTTCGATCGACCGTCCAACGGTTCCGATCAGATCATCTGAACAGCCCAAACTTCAAATATCTGAGGCCCACTTTTGGGATAAAAGAAGCCACGCGGTGACCGCAGGGCATCTGCGGATGTAATGAGAGAAGATGATTGTATTCGTGAGTTAAAAAAAAAAAAAAGAATAAATATGAAATTAATATAAAACAAATATTTTTTAATAGTAAATTTTATTATTTTTTAAAAATAATTATACGATATTTATATATTTTACGACTGTATATAAATTACCCAACTGTAATTAAATGATCATTTTCTTGGCTCTTATAATTTATTTATTTTATTTTTAGAAATCCTATAATTAAAATTTCAAAAAATATTTTTCGTAGATGGGCTGCAATGCTGACCTAACATTTGTGCTTATCCTTTCGGCCTTATCATTATCTCAAATTTGGATGTATCTAATTGCGTGGAAACCTGCCATTAACGCTCACAAATGGCAACCATAGAGGGATTGGATTCGAACCCTTTGTTTGAACGTTTTAGAGCAAGTTGTTGTTGCCTGTGGGGACATTGATGTTTACATCAACAAATTAAGCCTCATCTTAGCCGTCCATTCACACTACCCTTGCACTTCCATGTGCTGTTCAAGAAGTTACATGGAATCCTTTGAGCTATAATAACATGGTTGCCTCCAAAAGCAACCTTCATCAAGCTAAACCCTTTCCAACCAATAGTTAGAGATTGATTATGGTGGTCATGATAGAAAATCACAATTAGGTTAAGTTTTCTAAGCAAATATGAGTTCTTCTTTAGGAACAATTCACTTTTTGAAACCTACCCTTAGGGGTAGTTTTGAGGTGAATGATTTTGTTGGCACAAATTTGAGAAGGAATTATGCATTTTTATTGGGTTGAAGTAGTTAGGTAAGTTGGAAGCACTCATAGGCCTATTAATCTTGCTAAAGTTGTTGTCGGCCTTGGCTTTAAGGAACATCAACATTTTTCAAACACGATCAGCTTAAACTCTGCTTATTTGTACTGTAATCTCTCTCAATAAACTCTTTATGAGTTGAAATCTTGAGCCATCATAAAAGGGGTCATTAGTTCCTTGAAAATGAAAGGTTCACTACCGAGTGGGCTTAGGGGATTAGAAGTAATGGGTTCAAAGTCTTCATGAACATGATGCTGGGCATGATGCTATGGATCATGTGGGGCTTTTGCTAATTATGTGTTACTATCAACTTTGTAATTGTGTCACTATATCCTTGGTGGGACTAGGATTAGACTATGGAACAAGTCTCTCTTTTGAGGGAGTGCATGTGATTTTCCCACATCAATCCCTTTTTTGTATTGAAGTGTACCAATCTCTAATCTCTTCCACTTTACATATTTTGGTAGAAAAAGATTGGGATCTTGAGCCAAGCCTATTCTTCTTACTGCCCAAAGGGTACAAATAAACATGAAATAGATGTATCTCTATTTTTTTTTTTTTTATAAGCAAGTTAATAGTAAGCAAAGTCTTGAGAGTAGTAGTAGTAATTATATAATAGTAGGGGGTCTTTTCCACTTGAAAAATCTAGAACACATGGAGGAATTTAGTGAAGGGGAATTCGAGATCGACGAATCTTTTTTGCAGTCCACTGATCAAAATTGCTTAGTAGATGATGGATGTCTCTAGTGGTTGACCACATTGCCCAATCTGTTGCAGCTTTTGGCATGATTATGGCTAGAATTATTGTGATGAGTTGCCTTCAATAATGATTTTCTTTAGATTTCTATTTACTCCCTCTTTTATGGCCATTAGAGCTGCTGATGCTTCTTCGACATTTGGATTTTTATTTTGGATGAACTCTATTTTTACAAAAACTGGGACGCCCTGATCTGATTTGCATAGAGCTGCAATGATGCTTCCCTATTTTCTGACAACTACATCAAATGAGGGTGAGAATACTCCTGTTGGAAGGGGTTGCCAATCAAATTCCTATTGCGTGAATCTTGTACTCCAAGCTAAGAGGTGCTCTTTGAATTTTGGTGTGGCCTTTGCTAAAAACCATGTAATGGAGGGACATGGAGATCCATAAGTGATTTGGTTTCTAAGGAAGATATTGTCTGTAACAGCCCGCTAGAAATTCAATTGTGAAATTTCTATTAACTTTAGGAACCTCTTGAAAACCCCATAAGTTTTCACGAATCCATTAATCGTATAGGTTTTTTGTTTAACTACATAGTTAGTGTTATTATTTACTATGGTATCAGAAGTGTGTTTTTGATTATTGGAGATAGTTAGAAGTGTCAAAATGTATTATGGTTTGTGCCATTAGACTCGGAGGGTTATTTAAAGTTTTATGGCGCAATAACATTTTTTCATATTTTCGGACAAAACGTCTGTTCAAAACTGTAGATATTATTGGATAAAAAGAAATATCTTGAGGTAATTTTCATGAATATTATTGGGTAAAAATATTTTGAGTTGATTTTTATAGATATTATTAGATAAAAATATCTTAAGTTGATTTTTTGTAAATACTATTGGATAGAATATTATGAGATAATCTTTTATAGATATTTTGGGTAGGAGAAAACTACACTCAACTCTCAACTCCAGCCTCATCTCTTCCATATCTCATCCATAAGTATCTCCAGCCACCTCTCCACACGAAATTATCTTCATTTACACTTTCCATTGAAAGAATATCAAACACTCTCTCTCGGATAGCTTTTAGGAGGTTTTTTGCACACCCATTTCGAAGTTTTTGTAAGTGTTTTATCATAAAGTCTCCTTCATATAAGTTGTTAATTTTTGAGTCTAGTTTACATGGATATCTTATTTGTCCCATTTGAAGATCATTTGGTCAGTAAAATATTGTGTAAACTATAGAAAGGTTATTCTGGGAGATAAACTGGAGAATATGTTATAGTTTGGAGTTTTTGACCAAGCTAATGGATAGATATTGGTCCGAAATTTTTATGAAGTATTGTTAACATGTATATGTGACTATTGGTTGAGGATTTTTGCATGATTAAAGGTTTTGATGAAATATTTTCTTAGATTTAGAAACTTAGAAACTGGAAGAAGAAAAACAGTTTCTGTTTTGAGAAAGTTTAACTCTTTGGTGGTCTAAACTTATTCTAATGACTTTAATAATTTTATTGGAGGATCCTAAGTATCTTATATACATGTTATATTATTATTTTGAAGATATTTGATGTTAGTTTCAAAGATATGAAATTTTATGCAAAGAGATATTCAAATAAGCCAAAGTGTGGATATTCTTGGCTAAATTTATGTTTTGGTTAATTTCTAACCATGTGATCTTGAATTAGAAACTTATATACGTTTTAGGACATCTTTTTAAACCATGTGATGGTTTGGTTTGAAAATCATATATTTATAAGTCATAGATCAAGAGATTTATCAAAACTAGTTGAGGAAAAAGTTTCTGTTTTTGGACTAAGTGTAAAACCAAAAACTCCAAATGTTATTTTGTGATTTTGGTGCCTTTAGTTCGATGATTTAAAGCATGGTTGATGTTAGGATGATATTATGAATATGTTAGAAGTAAGATTTGATTTTTGAAATTCTTGAAGATGTTTTGATTTAAGGTCAAAACTTGTGATTCAAGTGCTTGGATCTTTTTACAAAAAAGTTTGGTGTTAATTATTAGCTTTTTCTAAATGGATGTTTTAAGTATGGTTTTGAACTTAGGATTGGAAGATGTTTGTTGCAAAATTTTGGTTTAAGCATGAGTTTTGAAGTTGGAAGGAATTGCAACAAAAATCAAGGGAAATGGCTTATGGATGTTTCGGTCATAGTGTGTTCTTCATAGTTGTGTTTTGTTTTAAATTTTTCTGAGTTGATATTTAAGTTTAGGACAAAATTTACATGAGGAATGTAAATTTTGGAAACTTTTGGAGTTAGTATGCAAAATCCTTAAGTTATGGGTAAAACGGTCATTTTTCCACATATAGAGAGTAAAATGAAAATTTTACTTTTTAAGTTAGTATTTTCCATATTTCAAATTATTAGTGATTTAATTCTAACTTTTAGAATCACTAATTACAGTTCCTCGTGATCGCACTTGAAGTTTTATAAGAAACGCGGAGATCGAGGTAAGTTAGCTTTTAACTTACTAGCAGTCTACTGTGTATGTGTACTAAGTAAAAGAACTACAGTGTATGTATGTGTGTTATCATATATGTCATGCCATGCCAAGTTATCACGTAATTGTCTATTATACAGAATTTATTCTGTCATCAATTTTTTATCTGTTACATAATATATTCTGTCATGTATTACTGTACCTTACAAGTACGTCATGCTAAGTATGCCATCTATTACATGTATGTCAAGTAATGTAATATTCACTGTTGCAACTATGTCATGTTAAATATGTTGTCTATTATATGTTATGCCATGTTACGAAATATTTCTATCTCAAGTTGGTCATGTATTTCAAGTTATGTTCAAGTCACGTTATGTTATGTCAGGGCTTCAATCATTTCGTATTCCAGTCACGTTTCATCTTGATTACTTATGTATGGGGTCACAACAATTGTGGCGCATACACTACGTGAGACACAGCAATTGTGACACGTAGAATACATGGGGCCACAACAACTGTGGAGTATGTATTTAAGCAGTTAAAGAATAAGTTTCCGTAGAATACATGAGGCTACAACAACTGTGGAGTATGTATTTACACGTAGAATACATGAGGCCACAACAACTGTGGAGTATGTATTTTTCATGTTAAGTCAAGTTTGTGTAGAATACATGGGGCCACAACAACTGTGGAGTATGTATTTTTCATGTTAATTCAAGTTTCAAAGCAAGTTCATGCTAAGTCAAGTTTCAGATCAAGTTCATGTCAAGTCAAGTTCAGTTCATGTTTCAATTTAAATTATTTCAATTATGCTATGTTGTACGCCAAGTTATGCTTTAATTACTTATGAATTTGATTATGCATTTATACTTTTACTGTCATCCATGCATCATTAGCTTGTGTGAAAGTTTTTTGTTAACTTACTGAGATTTTTAATCCAATCTCACTTTGGTAGTCCCAACTACCATTCCCCCCGAATGGTAGATCTTGTTACAGGACCTGAAGGAGAATCAGGAGCTGATCAACTAGACACAGTTGACTAAGCGACGGTGCGACGTCAATATTAATATAGTGGTTAACGTAAATTATTACTTGTACAATGGAGTTGCATCTTTAGTACTTTTTGGATCATAACCATTTTGGACTAGTGTTGTGATCTATTCAATGGGTCTTTATGGATGAAGTATGTTTTAAGTATTTGGGATATTTTCAATTTGGTGCATAGTATTGCTAAAGAAAAAAATTATCCGCTGCGAATATTGCATAATTTTAGATGCATGTTAGGAACATTGCATCTTATATGTCATGAACGGGGGCAGGTAACCTTGTGTTGCATGTCTAGACGCTTCAAATGTCCGTCCGATCCCAAACGAAATTTGGGGGCGTCACATTGTCCATGGCTAGAATAGCAAAGATTTGAAAGGAGTATATGTCTTCCTGGGTATTTTAAGGTCATTTTTGGGATTTTGGATGACTAAGATCCAACTTGAAATCGGATGGCTAGCAAAGGTTGTGATGTCTATCGGCTATCTAGACTCTCTCCAAAGAATTTTTGAGAAAGGGCATTTTAAAAATAGATGCAACAGATTTTCTTCCTTAGTGTTATAGATGGGACAAAGGTCTTGGTTTTCTTCCATTGGAATGAATCTTTTTAGGTTACCTTTTGTGTGAAGAATTTGGTGCATGACTTTCCAGAGGAAGTGCTTTAATCTATTTTAGATTTTTAATTTCCATAATTTTTTTGAAACATCTTTATAGAATTGTATTTGAGTATGATTTTGGGGGCGCACAATTGTTGTGTAGGTAGATTTAACCAAGAAATTTCTTGAGAAGTGATGAATCTATGTAATCTTGTCCTCAATAGTGGAGTAATTGTAGGTGGAGAGAGGAATTTTTTCAATAGCTTTGACTATGTGGGGTGTGAAGCGGGCCTAGACTAAGATTGTATTCCATCTTGGTGGCTCTCCTCTAGAGTTAATTATGCTATTTTCATGTTGATGTCCAAATTGTTGATGTTTGGGTTAGAGACAGGTGCAAGGGCAGGCATACCGAGGATCTAAGGGTCATTTCATACATTAGTAGTTGTTTCATTATTGATTTAGATACAACTATTACTTTTGACAAAGTCCATTTGTTTTAATAAGCCTTTCCAAAATTAAGAATACGAGGGTTTGCTTCTTACTTCACAAAAGATGTGTCTCTATTTTGCATATAGAGTGCATTATTCCTTGCTTTAGAAAAATGTTTATTTAAAAAAAAAAATGAGCCTTTTCAATATGGGAATTTAAGATCACTGTTGACATGTTTTCACAGATAAAGCCTGTGTTGGGATTTGGGATTTATCCACCCTCTGCACAGTATGGGCACCGAACACCCTTTTCAATGGAGGATGGGTTGGGTCTTAATTTAACATGTACTAAAATCTGGGTCTGAGAAACTATAAATTTAAAACTACAGTATTAAATAGAGTGCATTGCTAGTATGTCATCCTAGTTATACAACTTCTTTTGCCTTATTGACTTGGCATCACTTGATTTATTAACAAAAATATATTTAAAATAAAATGGAGTTTGAAAATACAAAAAGATGAAAATTGAAATCCGAGGTTCCCTTTACCTCTTTTACGTTTGTATTTTTAATTTTCTTTAATAAGTCACGTGACATCACATGTTAATATTACGTCAATAGAGACAGAATGACTGATATAACTGAGACATCATAGTAGTATTTCTCTTAAATATAAGTTATTCTATTATCAATCCAATGTGTAAAGCATATCACCAACATTACTTAAACAGTAAGATTTAATTTGTAATATTTAAAATTTAAAATTAATCTTTCAAATCAAATTATGTTATATAAATAATTTATGAAGTGTTCTCTATACATCGACTCTAATAGAATAACTCAATTAAAGATATAAATGTTCTCTAAATATACACCCAAACCCCCTAAAAGAAATGAGTGCACTATTGTACAAGTTAACCACCTACCTACCTGATCAGGAGCAGAAGGTAGTTGAAGGCGGGCTTTGCTTCAAAGTTCATGTATGGTATACTAACCTTGTGTAGGCATACGAATTTGATTGTTTACCAACGAAGAAGAAGAAGAAGAAGAAATAATTAAAGAAGAAAAATGGAGCCTTATGCTGAAGGTAAGGCCCATTTGGATTAGGCCTACTCAGAAAGCCCAACCTCATGCAGTTTCTCTCAGAGGCTCCGAGAGTGTGGGCCCAGCCCGATGAATGTACTACTGTTTAATAATTTCTTTCCAAGAAAAAGAAAAAGAAAAAATAAAATTTTTATTTTCCAATTATCTTAATCCTACCAAAGGTTCATCCAAGCTGTCTTTTTTCGTTTGAAAGTGATGCATTTTTAGAATCTCCATTAAATCAGAAGAATTTGGTTGAGTTTCGCTGTCGTTAAAACATTTGCTTTCCTCCCTTTAAACTGGTAGAATGTCAAGTTCCTCCTGATCCACTACCGGTACCAAGGAAGACCCTCATGATCTTTACAAGCCGACAACATATCAAAATCCCAACACTTCCCTTTCCTTTCCTTCAACTCTTATTTCTTTCCTCCGAAGCAAGTGAGTTTAAGGGAGTATAGCTGTGCAGTGGTTTCAAAACCACTCATTAACGGATTATAGATCAGGTAAATGGGGGCTCCACGCACGGACAATGACCAATCCTTCCAGGCAACTTGCACTAGATTACTACCTGTACATCTCACTATTTCAGCTGTTTGCTTCTTTGGGTGTCAAAAGTTAGATTTGGGTGTAGAGAAGTGTTGATGTATGTTATGAATAGTAATGAAAAAATAAGTAAAAAGTAATAATAGAATATTGAATATTAATAAAAAATAATGAATAGTAATAAAAAGTAGGTATAAAGTAATGAATAGTAGTAAAATATGTTGAAAAATGTTGAGGTATTTTTAACACCCAGACACAACCTTAAACATTACATACACTTTATATGGTCCAATTTGTGAGGGATTTTGTCCTCGACTTTATGTGGAGCTCTGTCTGGGAACACTAATATTTTCAGATAATTTTAGACTACTTTATTACTATTCACAAGCTATTTACTATATTATTCACAAACTATTTATTATTATTTCTTTACTATTCTCATTATTATTTATAAATCATCTGGGATATTCTTTAGGTTTCGTTTAGATCCTTGAATGAGCTCAACTTATCTCAGTTGGGTTTTATTTTAGATTTATCGTAATATCTAAACACAAAACTCTCAAATTATTAAACATTACTAAACTCAAAACCTCTTTACACATGAGATTCATAATTTTTTTCAACTCATTATCTCTTTACACATGTGACCCAAAATCTTTTTTAATTTTTTATAAATATATTTAAACTCATTTTAATATCTAAATATATCTAAACTCATATTAAGTAACCTGTATAAAACTCACTCTATCATTTCAATTCACTATTATTTATAAAGATTTCAATTCATCTCAATATCAAGCGTAGCCAAATCAAACATTAATGAAAAGCACTAACAGCCCTATGATCCAAACCGGCAGCCTCTAAGTTCTGGATCTGTTAGAGCAACTTGCACTTTTTCCAGGAATAAAAGCTAGATTCAGAAGAAGTATGCAAATAATTCAATCCATCCTAAATATCTTATGGGGCCAGAGAAAATGACATGCATGCACCAGCTGGTATATTATTGGATGTGCTTATTAATGCAAATGCACCAGCTGGTGAATTATTGGATGAGCTTATGAATATAACACCACTGGTAGATTTTGGCTGGTTTGGTAATTGGCCTACCAGTGGCTAAGCTTTGCTCAGCAAGATGTTGACCACATAGATCCATCAGAAAGGGACTGGGTACGACTTTTGGGTTAATATTTCTTTTAGGTTCATATTTAAAATTTAAACTTAACTCACTACTTCTATTGCGATATGAATAAAAATTATAATTCATCTTAGAAATTTAAGTTGATGAGAAGATATTTATTTAATTATTCTAATTATAAGTTATACCTAAAACTTAAATAAGTTTTACATAGCCACGTCGTTTATTTTAAGCTACGTTTGGAATTAAAATCACTACAATCATGCCACTCCATTAAAATTAAATTTCAATATTATAAAATTACTCTTTATTTTATGTAGAATTATAAAATAGTTGTAAGTGAATCATTTTCCCTAATACAATAACAATTCATACACAATTTATGTACAACTTCATCATAAAATATAGAGAAAATCTCTTTAACACACATTTAATAAATAAAAAAAAAAATCCAATACACCGCTGATATGAAAGCTTTGCACACGGTTTTACTAAAAAAAAAATGATTGGTATTTTAAGTTTTTTTTAGTTATAATGGGTCCCATTCTAAGTGGTGTTACACCGACTTATACATGGAAAAATTCTTGTATTTTGTTTATATTTAGGTACATGAATCAGAATCAAAATCAAATTATTTAAAGAATATTATTTATTGGCTAGTAGTTTAAGAGCTGTCAAGTAATTATTAGCTTATATTTTCTCGTATTTTTAATCCAATTGTAAAATCAATCCGGACTCCGGAGATCCCACGGACCCACAGAAACTCAAAACGGGAAGCTCCGAAACCCACGGGCAACTTCCGCCTATAAGTGTTGACCCCTTTTCCCTTTGTTATCAACATTTCAAGGCCCAGATCGATCTTTCTGAAGAAACCATATATCAGAGAGTGCAGACTAAAACAAACACTTTTGTTTAGATCTTTAGGAAAAGAATTAGGAGCAAAGATGAAGAAAGAAGAGCAGAAAATTGTCGTGGCAGTGGACGAGAGCGAGGAGAGCATGTACGCGTTATCATGGTGTCTTGAAAACCTCGTTCCTCATAATAACAAGAGCACCCTCGTACTTCTCTATGTCAAACCACCGCCTACCGTCTACGCCCTAGATGCTGCAGGTTTAATTTCAATTGCTTCTCATATCCTAATTTTCTTTTACTGATTGATTTTCAGTTCCTTAATTTCTTAAGGTTTGGAGGATTTGCTTGATTTCACAGGATATATGTTTGCCAGCGACGCGGTTTCAGCCTTGGAAAAGTGCGGCAGTGATTTGGTGAATTCAGTGATGGCAAGAGCGCAAGCTGTCATCAGGAACTTCGACACCGACAACGTAAGCCTCTTTTTCTCTTTAATAATGTTTTGGCTTTATAATTCAGCACCGTAATGTTAAATCATGTGATTTATATTCTAATAATTCCATTGAATATTGGGGGTTGGTGCAGACGAACTTGGAGAGAATAACTGGAAGTGGGGATGCCAAGGATGTGATATGCAGTACTGTGAAGAAACTTGGAGCTGACACCTTAGTAATGGGAAGCCATGGATATGGTTTCTTTAAGAGGTATCTAAAAGATACACATCCAAGTATTATTGTCTCGGGATTGATTGGGTGGTTTTAATTTTACCCAGAAATGACTGATCTTTTGTTCGATATTTGCAGGGCTCTGCTTGGGAGTGTGAGCGACTACTGCGCCAAGCATGCCGAGTGTCCCGTCGTGATCGTGAAGCATCCAGATGATAAATGAATTTCTTCTTCGATCTCATTTCCTTGAAATTGTGACACAGCATTTACCACTGAGACTTGGGTTGATGATTTTATAGAAACGGTGGAGTAGGAGTAAGGATTACGTCGTACTGTACACATATGTCAAAATCTGGTACGAAAAGAAAACCGTGAAAGAAAAGAAGAAGAACTAATGTAAAGATCGTAGCTTTCTACAACCATAGTTGTATGCTCTTTTGTTTTATTTTCTAAGCTATTGGAGAGGAGTGAACAAAGCACCAACATTGGAGAGCGATATATAAACCAATAACGCTACTTTTCAGAGTTAAATAGGTCAATCATTTAAACAAAAAAATCAACTTAAAATATCTGATTGAAAACAACAAATTTCGAGTTGAAAAATAGCATTTCTCATGTAATTAGAGGACAGATTTGGGCAGCTGATAGCTAGCCTGCCAGTAGTTGCACATGGTCGTATTCTGGCCTTTTTCTTGGAACTAAAACTTCGACTTTCCATATGGGCCCAAACTAATAACAACCCAATGAAGCAATTGAAATGAAGATTGCTCTTAGGCTCAAGCCCATTACCGGCTACACTACAAGTCCAACTAAATAGTAAAATACAAACTATAAAATGGAATTTACAAAACAAGCTATGGAGGGGCCCACGGACTCTATTGTAGGAGAAATCTAAGCTGGGCTATGTAAACAGAAGTGTAACAGTTCCTAAATTTCACAATCGATATTTAATACTGACAATTAAATGGTTACGGTTGTGCATCCGGGAATATCCGAATCTGCATCTAGATTTTTAAAATCAAGCGGATATCCGCTAGGGGGTGTAGGATTGAGTCAGATTTTTTTTCGGTCCAATCTAGAATTCGGATTCATTTGGGCAGGCCCGGATGGACGGGTGAGATACATCGGGATTCGATTTAATGACACGGTTATCTGTAATTTTTTTTTTTTTACTTCACCCATTCTATTTTGTCTCTTCTAGCTTCTACCCTCTCGAATCCTCTCACTTCTCTCAAGTCTCTTGAGTCCAGAATCGACGAATCCTCTCAGCTTCTCTTATCCATTCGATTTCGTCGTTTTGTTTTTGAGCAATGTTAAATACAATCGTGGAATTGCAAACGCCGCGCAATCGTTTTGAAAAAGAGTGGGATCCACGATTAAAAAGTTAGTTTTTTTTTTCATGTGGGTCCCATATTAATTCATTTTTTTCAAAACGACTGTACGCTACTTGCACAACCACGACTGCCAATATCATTTCTCTTTGTTTTTATTACCCAGTTGAGCCATATCTTGGAGAGGTGGAACCGATTTAATTTGCTTAGGGACCTTACTTCTTGGCTGGCTTTCCTGCCCAACTCCTCTCACTACGGCTCGTGGAGGATGGGTTGAGCCCATATTCGCTTGTGGCTCCATATTCACTGCTTCCGTATTCCTGGCTATCCAATGAAATCCTCCCCAATTCCAGATTTAAGATGTGAGGAATTGTTAATTGTATTAGTTTAATTAGTTATGATGTGTTATATTTATTTTATTTTCTGTAAATTAATAACCCGCATTGTGAATTTGTGATGTAATAATAATATTATTATTTATTTTACAGTATTATTTATTTTGTCCTTTATTTTATATTTTTAGAAAAAACTTTTAAAAAGTGTTTAAATTAATTTTTTAAAAAAACTTGGACAATTTAAACATGATATCATAATTTAAAAAAAAATTATTTTTTTAAAAAAGAGTACTAATAAATTTAAATTAAATTCGATTAGAATCCGGATTTATAAATCCGAAAAAAGAAAAAGAAATCCGGATATTTGGTTACAACCCGGATATAACTTTAAGAATCTAGATACGGATCTGATTGCACACCCCTCATGCCTGCCAAGGTAAATTCGATTACAATCTAGACGAGTAATTAGTTTATACCTTGGTTGTAACCTAGCATCCGATTTTATTTTATTTTTTTCTGCAATCAGTAGAGTCATCAATACCGTAGTTGCATACAGTAGATTGTTCCATGAATCCGGCACTTTGAGCAAGCACCAGTGACTGCAATCAGCATAGGAATGTGGTTTTCTCGTTACTTTGGTGTCAGCAGCTTCCCTTGCCTTATTGTATAAATGGATGTATGTGCATCTATTCGATATTGAGTTAGTTTTGTGACGTTCAAGTATGTTACTGGTGTCCTCCTGCGCCCAATTATACTCTCAACAATGTCTCCAATTGGATTGAGAAATTGAAAGGATTCATCTTTAATGGGTTGTTTTCTATTGTAAAACCACTCTTTACTATAGTGTAGTGCTGTTAAGCCTTGAAAAAATATCTTTGTATTGCTCTTATCTACGTTGTGATCGATCCAACGACCCCAGTTCTTCATTGCCTTCAGAAACGTTGAATGAATCTTCATGTCCTCCCAAAGCTTTCCTCTATATTGAAACAATTTCCATCTACAAGCCTCTCCCGTTATAAACCCCCTTCCAAAGAACTATGATTCAGGTTATGAAACTTTCATTAATAACTAAAAAGATAAGAAGTTTTGAAACAAAAAAAATTTGTTTTTTTTTTTTAAACACTCAATTATGAATTACTGGATTCGTGGTCTGGATAGATCCAATTAGGATGAATAACTATTTGGATTCACCCGAATTTCTGTGTTCAGATCGGATCAAGAAAAAATCTTGTCCGGATGCACACCCCTAAACATGGTCTTCCTGCATGACTCTGAAGGGACAATTTGATACATCATGAGTACATAAAGTAGTTCTTTCTACTACTTTCTTTGTCAACTAATCTTTGGTTCTTTCCTATCAAACAATATAACTTCAAAAACGTACATGTATCTTTAAGAGAGTATATATTGTTTTTAGTTTGGTTTTCTTCCGGTGGAAAATATACATTCTCTTCTCCCTCTTTAGTTTCATTACCCAATGGAAGAGCATCCTTCTGGCCTCCTCTCTATGTCACTCTTCCCACTTCTTCTCTCTCACTTTTCTACTAAAATACACACAAGAAAATCAAGCTTGATTGAACCAATAGACCTCATGATCTAATGCTAAGAAAACCCAGGGTAGTAAACTTTCATGTATAGAAAAATGTCCCTCTTTGCCAAGAAGAGGAAAAAATATCTTATTCACTAAGCGGGAACAAGCAGGAAGGACGGTCGACGAACATTCAAAGAGCCACAAAAATATATCATCATCAACTATATATATAATATACCCATAAGCATGAAAACCAATCCAGCCAACTGTCTAATATTGGGTCTTGCGGATCCATAACCACAATTCATGACCAGCACACTATGATTTTCCATCTTTCAAATGAATAAGGGAGTCACATGAACAATGGAAAGAAAGTTTTAGGATGAATGTGGTGGCATGGGGGAGCATGCGCATCCTATAGGAAATTTTAAGGATGGCAATTCGTAATTGTGTCATGTCAAGTCATAAACTTTCGACTATATAGGATAATTCAAACACGACCCGTTAAGCTATATAAGTCAAACTTTCAAATCTTAATACAATTCATTTAAATAACGGGTTTTATCGGGTCATCCATTTACTAATTAACTATAAGTGGATCAACATGATGTGACTCATTTCAACCTTGTTAGTAAAAAAATAATATGTTGGCATGTTCTTATGATAAAACCTAATCCAATTGATTTGTAAATATGTTGAGAGCTTATGTTGCAATTGGAACAATAAGTGCAAAGATTGCAAATTCACAAAACTTAATGAGATCGACCTATCTCAAGTAAATTATTCATAATTCTCGATTCCCTTATCTAATTCAGATGAACTTGATGTTGTTAGAAATCTAACTCAGTTATCTACAAATTTATGTTTCACAAGGCTCTTCAAATTTCAACATTTAGGAGGTTAAAAGAGCTTGACAATATCAATTAGACAGAAAGTTCGCTCGGGTGAACTTTGCTCAACACTTCGATCGAGTAAGAATTCCAAGATTCACTTTTTCATTAGGGTTTGGACTCTCTAAGTGGTCTACTCAATCTCTAAGTATATATAGAATATTATGCATGAAGTTTAGATTGTGGAGAGAAGCCAAAGTTGTCGTGTTCATTGTATTCTTGAGAGAAAATCCTAAAGAGATTCATTGAGCATTGAAAATCAATTCTCTCTTAATAAACATACCTCCATCATATTGTGTTTGTGTTCAAGTATTATTGAGTCCATCAGTGAGGACGTGCTCTTTGGCTGAAAGAATTTTCGGAGTTGCCTGAGTGCAGAGAACGAGTTGGTGTCTGCGGTGAAACTATAGAAATTAAGATCGGTGGTCTGGAGCTATCAAGGTACAAAAATTAAGTGGGATACTCGTGGTGTTGCAGGTTAGATTTAGTTACTTCAAAAGTCTTGTAAGTGTTTTTAAATTTGTTGAAACGAACTAACTTTTTTTTAATGGATTTCAGGCGGTGACTAACATCCAGAGTGGTTTTAAATTTTGAAGACATTTTTCAAATGAATTTGTACTTCGTTACCAAAATTGATGTATTGTTATTTACTATGATATGATTGATTGATTGATTATAAATTTAACTAGTCCAATAAATTTAAAAAATACCTATTCACCCCTTAGGTGTGTGGGGGATTCGACTCATTGATTTTTCAAACGCGCTTAATGTAAATGGGTTAAACCCATTTGACTTGATTAACATACTCTTACATAAAATTTAAATCTATATTTATTATTAACAACAATATCTAAAATAATAATAATAATAAGACTACCTCTTAACAAAAGAATATCAATATTTTTTAGATTTTAACATATAATAAAATCAATATTACAAATTCAACAATAACAAATATGAGCATACATCCAGAATTATAATCTCAACAATAATAATATAAGCATATTGGAAAATTCCAATATTATAACCCAACAATAACAAAATTATAATTTTGAAATAAAATCTAAATAGTTTATTGCAAATTGATTTCGGGTTAAGCTTGCTAACTCGTTTATTAATTTTGTCTTAACAGGTCAATCCATTTTCACCTGAATCTATTTATATTAAATCCAAACTCATTAATTTTTTTATCTTATTTATGTTAGATTCACGAGTTATGTTGTATGTTACCTCACATAATAGAATGCGTGTGCACCTTAGAAGACATGGGTAATTAAGAAACCCAATTTCTAGTAGTTTTGAATGTTGTGCAAAACATACACCAACAATGGCAAACAAAGTAAAAGCAAGCACATGCTCAAGCACACACGATGCACAATTTACGTGGTTTGGCAACTTGCTTACGTTCACAGACCTGTAGAAATCTTATTAATTTAGAGGAGATTACAATCACTTAATCTCAACTCACAATCTCTAGGTCTTTTTGCTCTCACACAATATGCACTCACTTGACAATTGTTCTCTCTTAAAATATGCTGAAATTTGTACAAAACAAGTCAAATATAACATATTTATAGTAAACGGCATTGGAAACACTAATTGGCAAAAAATAAGTCCTTCGCTCGAGAAGTATGTCGAGCACACTTGAAGCAAACAACCAATGAACATTGGCTTGAGTAGGGTGTTGAGCGAACACTAGAGTTTGTGTCTCGCTCAAGTTTAGTATCAAGCGAGACTCAAGCGAACTCACGAATTGAGTTTCTCGCTGGAGCCCATAGTCAAGCGAACTTATAGGTTTTTCGATTTTCTGTTCCCAGACCAATCTCCACATAACATAAACTCAACATTGAATTAATACAAAAATAGTATAATTGTGTAAGTTTAAGAAGTGTGAAAGACAACATATCTTTAAAATATTACAAATTTTAGGGAAAAATCACCAAAAATCACTGAATATATGTTATGAACTCAACAAACAACATCAATTCATCTATTCGTCAAAATCTGTTTTATCTATTAATTTGTTTCACATAACAGCTACAACAACTAAAAAGAAAATCAAGAAATGTAAGTACAAAAATGAGTCGACAGTATAAAATAATAAAAGGAACAATCTACTTAGCATCTGGTTCTTAAAACTTATGAACAAATAACAAACCACAATATAGACTCATCCAGAAACAAACCACAATCACCTGAGTAAATACAGAGAGTTGAAAGAATGTATTCCCTTTCATTATTTTTTTTATAAGTAAAAGATTTTATTCATAGTGGAAAAGTAGGTATAGCCCAAGTACACAGGTGTTCCATTCATTATTTATGTTCATATGGAAAAATCTAGTACATTAAGTACCTAAAACTCAGATATTTGAAATGCCTAAGTTCTATAACTAGCTCAAACCAAAAAGAAGAGATGGGTCATACTTTGGACATCTAGCACCAAAAGTTCATTAAAGTGAGGTCTTAGTTAGATTTCTTGATTCTATAGGATTGGCCATTCCCCTTAGAGTGCCAATAGCCTACATCGAGTGACGTGGTCACAACTTTTGCTAGGTGTCAGCAAGACTGGGTATTGGCTGAGAACCAAGAAAGCAGTGCCTTTAATGTATGAAAATTTTCAACTTCACAAATAAAAGGGACATGATAGAATAATGAAATGAGTATTAGTTTCTTGCTACATTGGTTATCTCTAGATTAGATTTATTAGACAAATATTTTTTAACACAAAGTTTAAGCTATATATCAGTCGATTTATACACATGACAAGATGCAAAGCATTGTTCATTACCAAAACAAATCCCTTTGTGCTCAAAATTTCCTACTTTCTTGGATAACTAAGCTCTAAATTTCTTTGGGAACAAAAACTAAACCTTGATATTTACCCTATTGCACTGAGTAAACTGAGAAAAAGAACAAAGAGTCAGCATTACATAAATGGATCAAATCCAAGTATACTAAATCCCATACTCAACAACAATTGATGAATTTGCAATAATAGTACACAGACTCTCTGATTCGTCCATTTTAACCAAGATGTTTTAAGAAAATAAAGTCAAGAGTTTTTAGACAAATTGCAAAATAATGATAATGAAAGAAAATTTATGCATTGAGTAAACTAAGAAAAAGAACAAAGAGGTTCTTAGCTGGTCTCACACAAGAACAAAGAGCAAAGGCATCTACCAAGACTAATCTGAAAAATATCAAATTTACCTATAAACCTAGCTTAACCTTTTGAATTTATAAATAACCAAACTATCCCTACAACGAATTTTGTTACTAACATAGTATTCAACCCTTAACAAACTCTTCCGAGAAGTTGGAAGAAAAAAATTGAAAATTGCTATATATATATATATGAAATGCATAAAGGACATGTAGTTGTCTAATTTTTTCAATTAAGATTGAGTGGCAGTAAATCCATACTGAGTTTGGAATAAAGCATGTTAACATTGTAGTTAAACAAATGCAGACATTATTGAAGTTTTTCGATGAATCAAACTAAATATCTTATGGTTGTACATACATAGGCTTCTCTTATGCATTGCTGGAAATTGTAATATAGCTGCATGAACAAATCTGCAGCATATTGTTGCCCAAATGACTAACACAAGAGGGGGGTGAACTGAGTTGTATTTAAAAATTAAAAATTATAAATCAAATATACAATATAAAATATAAACAAAATATGAAATATCAATAAATATAAAGGGTAAGGGTAAGAGAGAAGCAAATTCAGTATGTTAATGAGATTCGGCCCTATTGCCTACGTCCTCGCCTCAAGCTACCTCTTGAAAATCTCCAAATTCACTATTCAATTTCATTCAGGTGGAGATAGAAACCTATTACACCTTTAAACAATACCGCTACAAAGGATCTGAGTAGAACACCCTCTATACTTGCAATTATCTTACACATGGTAATTCAAATATTCCATGTATAGAACACTTTCTACACATACAAGGGTTATACACACTTTTACTGATACAAGAGTTGATAGTGGGTAGATTATCGGAGAACACTCTTCAATGAGTGAAATAAGAACAATATAACGTAAATTATATTTTTCTCAAAATGAACAAGAATTAATGCGCAATGCTTAGAGAAAAGAGAATGAAAACTTTGAATGAATATTGTATGTTCTTGGTGTTGTAAATTTGAATATCTCAAATGATCTATTTATAGACATATGAGATTTCATATTCAAATTTAAAAAGATTCACATGTCAAAGACAACATCATTCACTTTTTCAAAAAATTCAAATAAAAATTTTTTATTTTTCAATTGTCAAAGACATATCATTCATTTTTCAAAAAATTCAAATAAAAGTTTTTTCTTTTTTCTTTGTCAAAAACAACATCATTTACTTTTCAAAAATTTCAAATTTAATCTTTTTACTTTTCGCATATGACAAAAGAGTATTATTTACTTTTCAAAATTTTCAAACAAAATTATCTATCTTTTGCATAAGTTAAGAAGAGTATTAATCACTTTTGAAAATATTCAAATAAAGCATACACATGTAAAAGATGACAATCAATCATTTTTAATATTTTCAAAATTCAAATCTTAACCATGTCATGCACATGTGAAAGATGATAATCAATCATCTTTTAAATTCAAATTTAATTTTCAAAATATTCATGCACATGTGGAAAATATATTTTAATGCTTTATGATAAAATATTAATTTTGAGCCTTATTCTTAATTTAGAATTTTTAAGAGATTTATAACATTACTCTATGAGTTTTAATGTAAACTTGTTCCCTTCTTGCTCTTGCTTGGTTTTTTGATGTGCTTGACTCTATTATATAGATAACTTGAGTTTGAGACTTTTTTATTTTTTGAATTTATTTGTTATCATCAAAATCCATGTGTAAATATATAGTTATACGAAACTTGAAACTTTGGGTTCAACACATATGTTAGTAACAAAGTACAGAGGCAAACAACATGGTTCCATGCGGTAGAATGCAACAAAAAGTCACATCCCCTCAGGCAATTCAAGTTATGAAATTTCACTGGCTTTCTCATGTAAATCATTTAACACATATCCCATTGGCTTCTGGTAACTGGATAACATAGCAATGAGTTTTCTTTAAAAACAAAAAAAGAAAAATCTGAAACATTTCCATTCGGAGAGCCAAGCTATCTTTGGAAAGAAACCTAAATTAATTTTAAAGACCATTAGTTGCGATCCACAGTTATTTCTGAGATCGAGCCATACTGCCATGCATTCTCATGAGAGGACATGTTAGCTCACCCATAATGAAGGACACAATATACTTATGAACAAAGAACGAAGGCATCTACCGAGAATAATTTCACAATTTTAAAAAATATCAATTTTACCTATAAACATAGCATAAGCTTCTGAAAGATAATATTTTTTGGGGCATAGTTTTCAAAAAAGAACAAATATTTGAATCAAAAGCTAACAAAAAGAGATTTTTGACAATACCTTGAGAGAGAAAGCTGGGCTACAGATGAATTGTCAATCCATAAAACGTGAATAAAATACACCCCGTAGGCGGTGATGAAGCTTTCTTCGGCAATTCAGAGTGAACACGAAGGAGGATGCCGATATGGCTGAGCACACAGGAAAGGTGCTGGCGTGTGCCAAAAGGCGAGGGGCCTGGAGAAAATATTGAACGGGTAGGGGCTAGGGAAAATTTTGAATTGGGGGTTGGAATAACACCCAAAAACCAAAACGAACGTTTTAGTTTTAAAAAAAGGAATATGACACGTCACGTGTGTGGTGTAGGATACTGTATAGAAGGATCATAATAAAAAGGCAGTAATTGTTGGTAAGAGTTTTGCTACATATCTGCCACTGTTCACGGCAGATCTATAGCACACCTAACGTGTAATATATTTTTTTATTTTTTAATACAAACCCGACGTGCATCCCTTCCCCCTACCCAATTCCCTCTCTCAACTCACCCAGCCCTGTCGTGTGCCACCGGCCATCACCATCGGCTCCCCTTAACATCGACCACCTTCAAGCCTCCACAGCAGTCCCCACACGCAGTCCCCTCTCTCAACCCAAAATGGGTTCTCCTACACAGTTTCTCCCTCTTGCCGCTGCTACCACTGCGGTTGTCAACCTCCAACTCCACCATCGGTACTGGTGGAATCAACCGCATCGTATACTCCTCATTTGCCGCATCGCGTACTCCTCCCTCGCTAAGCAACTAGCATTGCGTTTGGCCTCTATCTGCCACTGTCGCCACCAAGCAGTGCCATCGACTACCTCACCGGCTCCCCTTCACACCGGCGACCCTCCAGCCACCTTCGAGCCTCCACGGTAGCTCCCGTACGTCAGCCCAGCCACCGCCACCAAGCCCCACGACCTCCTAGCAACTCCCACCATCGAACCCAAGTCACGACAACCCTTTTCTCCCTGTCCATTGCAGCTCATAATTCGAAATGGGTCTCCCCCTTTCTCGCCACCATGCCGCTGTTGTACACTAGCCCAACCACCACCATCGAGCCCCGTGACCTCCCAATAACCCCTACCGTTGAACCCAAGTCACAATAACCCCCTCCTCCCTCTCCATCGTAGCACACAAATGGGTGAAATGATCCATTTGAGAGAGGGAACGTGTAGTTGTGGATAAATTGGTAATTTTGCCCATACCACGTATGGTATGTGTTTGGCTAATCCAAACAATGGCTGATCCAATATTTTCTCTTGCTAATAAAATCAAACAAACTACAAAGTACAAAGGGTGAGCCCATCCGTTGCTGTTAATTGTTATGGTCTCTCTCAAAACGACGTCATCTTCCACTCGACCAGCCAAATCCAGCATCTGGTAATTGTACACTCACTCGATAACAAATTCGTTGCTTTGCTTTCACACTTCGTATCAATGAATCCTCTCCTCCAGGGCGTTTCGCAGACCTCCAATCGGCCGGATGTTCCAGTTCTCTCCCTCCCTCTCACGCTCCGACCCGATCAGATAAATAACAATCCGAACTCCGAAGACCGAGAGACAGAGAGAGTGAGAGAGCGGCAACAACATGTTTTTGCTGGACTGGTTCTGTGGAGTCCCGGCCTCGCTGTCTCTGGCAAAAGGAGGCGAGGATCTTGTTCCTAGGCGTCGATAATGCCAGAAAGACTACCTTGCTCCATATGTTGAAGGACGAAGTTCGCTTTCTCTTCTTATTTTATCCGAGATTATGCCCCTTTTAACTTTGGACTTTTGTTTATTCGTCGTTTCTTTAATTGAGGATCTGATGGATTGCCTGGGCAAATTCAGAAAATGAATTACGCACACATATACAAACATATATAGTTTGGAGTTCATGTGTATGTGTAAATAAACATAAAGCTTAATCTGACCTCAGTACTTAGTGGAAGATCTAGTTAAGCCGAACATGTGTTTTATGTTTTTTTAAGCTTCAAATTAGTGGATGACCAATTGTGCTTTCAATTCCCCAATTGAACAAAGTTGATTTTGATTATTATTGTTTTGTGTGGCAATGTTGATATTTCTTTGTTGATTTCCAGAGACTGGTACAGCATCAGCCGACACAGTATCCTACCTCGGAGGAGTTGAGTATTGGAAAAATCAAGTTCAAGGCATTTGATTTGGGAGGGCATCAGATCGCTCGAAGAGTTTGGAAGGATTACTATGCCAAAGTAAGCTTTTGGCAGTGTCTCTCTATGTGGATTCACATCCTTTCCCAATCTTTGCTTTAAAGTTGACTTCATTGGTTGCTTTCACGTAGTTGTACAGTTAGTAGAATTAGTTTCAAATGTTGCGAAAATTTTGTAATTAATTGGCTAGGTTTTCCATGTTTTGATAATATCAATTTGCCCTCAAAATCTGATTTTCCATAACTTGGGGTATGGTAATAAGTTGTGTGTGCGTGTATTCCTCGTGGGGGACGATGTATTTAGATTCTAATATTTGTGATCTCAATCAAGTCTTCATTCTTCTTTACCCTCCTATGCTAGCTGTCGAGTGCAACCATCAATACATTGTCTGATTGTTCACTAAATTTGATGTTGTGCTTATCCTTTCATTTGGTATAGATACTTAGACCTTTATTAGTGGTATTAAGCCATGAATCCCTCATTAAAAGTGTAATTCATTTATCTATTTCTTTCTTTTGTATAGAATTTCTTTATTTTTGTACTGATAGAAAAAACAAACTAGGATATAATTCCCCTGGTTTCCTTGTGTAATCATATATTGCTATCCATCACCATGCTGTTGTATTGAGTTTACCAATAAAACTCTTCTTGTCTCATGTTCTTGTTTTAAAGTCTGACCTTGGACGTGCTTTTGTAATGTCTTACATCTTACATCTTGGTTGTGCCTTCTCACTTCCCAGGAATTTATATATAGTTTGAAATATCTGTTTGTTATTTTGGCTTCACATGATGTTTTAATCAGCAACATGTGCCGGTATTATATATTTGTTTTTTCATTTTACAGGTGGATGCTGTGGTGTACCTGGTGGATGCCTATGACAAGGAGAGATTTGCGGAATCAAAAAAGGAATTGGATGCACTCCTTTCTGACGAGGCCCTTGCTAATGTCCCTTTTCTTGTTTTGGGAAACAAGATCGATATACCATATGCTGCCTCGGAAGATGAGTTGCGATACCATCTTGGCCTGACCAACTTTACTACTGGCAAAGGGAAGGTAAACCTAGCAGACTCTAATGTCCGTCCATTAGAAGCATTCATGTGCAGCATCCTACGGAAAATGGGGTATGGTGATGGTTTTAAGTGGCTTTCTCAATATTATACATCAAATAGGCTAGTGGTCAGCTAGATATTTACGGTCCCCTGTACCTGGAAGTCCCACCAAACCGCACCCCAAGGTACCAAAACATGTATTAATTACCGTTTGTTTCGGCCTCAAAGTGGCTTTAAATTGGATGTATTGTGTTTGGATATGTGTGGAAGGAAGTTTTAATGTCACCGACTCACCGCTCTTTAGTTTAGTTGTGGTAGCAAATCTTATGGGCACTGTAATTTGTTATTTGTTATGTGATAAGAGTCATAAAATAGTAAACTGTATTTGTTTGATGTTTCTGGCGGTATCTGGAATAAGTCAAGAGGATACAAAAGCGTCCATGTTTCTTAATTCTAGTTTTTTATATTTTTTTGTCATGTTTCTGAATTCTAGTTGTTTGCCAAAAGGACCAGAACTTTTGGACTGTCTATCCTCCCGTATATGTAGAATCGTATGCGATTTCCTCGTGAATTGCAAATGAAAATACTAACATTTTGCGTGGCAGGAATCTCCCCCTTTGAATTTCATGGAATTGAGCTGAATGAAATGGTCAAATGAGACTGAGGTTGCAGATACTCAGGATTCTCTGCGGTCTCCAAAGGTTGGCCAGGCAGGTGAATCAAGGTAGAGCTTGTCAAACTACCTCAAGGCTCAATCCCCAAGTTCGGTTTGACCCTTGAGACGAAATGGTAAAGAATTAGTGTAAGTTAAGGGTTCAATCTTTCTTTTCACCAGACGAACGGGCCAACATGCTATCAGACGTAAATTGATACTCCATTTTTTGTTGTCCAAGAATCACGTTAATTTTAATCCAACCGTGACACGTTTAGATATTTTCCTTTTTTTTTTGTGGGTCAAAGATATTTATGTCCTGGTAAGAGGCTGATATTGTTCATAATGACGCCAAGCTTCTTGAATCTCGACCACAATTAAAAGTCCTTGGTGTCATCCCTTAAAAGCGCACAGCCACAAAACGTTGTTCATCATATCATTGCTGTCTGTGGCACGTACTCGTGTTGTGGAATCCTTAATCATCCGCCACAAACATCAAATCGGTATGTCTACTGTTGTGGTCGTACTAATATACCCACCTCCAACGCCATAAAATCAAGCAAGACAAAAGTATCCAAACAACCTTCCACCATAGGAAATTTAAGGGCAACCCGACATCAACCCACCCCTTCAAACTACAGTAAGATGTCTATGAGGACTCAGCGTCACGGCCACGCCCAAACCCAACACCAACTGGACATAAAATGATCCGCGTTTTTGACACTGTCATCAAAATATCAGTCCTAACCTGTTCTCTAGTCTTCCATTTTGACCCTTTTTTTTTTTCTTCCAACTTCAAAAGCTATTTAAACCAAAAACCTTCACTCCCCCCAGCTCTCATAATTCCCATCAGCCATAGCCCATAATCCTCGCACCCCCTCCTCTCTCTCTCTCTGACTACCCAAAATGGGAAACTATGCTTCTTGCTACTTTCCTAGTTTATCAAAATCTGAAAAAGCCAAACTCTTTGATGCTCATGGTAATTACCTCCAGCAAGTCAAGCTCCCTGTTAAGGCCGCGGAGCTCATGCTGGAACACCCCGGCCACGCCATTGTTCCGGTGGAGGAGCTACGTCGAACTCGGTGCATATCAGCAATCCGGGCCGACGACGGGCTACTGGGGGGTAAGGTTTACTTTCTGGTACCCTCAGGTAGGGTTCACTGTAGGATTTCCGAGTTAGAGATGATGATCATAGAGTTAGCTTGTAAGAAGAAAGCGAGAAAATTGAAGCCAAGTGGTTCCAAGGTTTCACCGGCTATGAAGATGGAGTCGAAGGAGGTGGGAGGAGAAGGTGAGGGTGAGGTTTTGGGAGGGGAGGCTTCTGGCCTTCCTGGTCACCATCTGGGGAACCATAGGCGATGGAGTCCTGCTTTGGAGCCCATTTACGAGGCTTTTTGAGAAACAGAAACTGCCTCTCTTGGTTGTTATTCATTCCCCTTACTTATCTACTGGATGGAAAAACCAGAATATGTAGTTAGATATTAAATTTTGAAGTATTTTCTTCAACTACTATTGTTTGAGTTGAAGACAATCGATGCTCAGAAGGATGCGATCGATGCTTCCAAGTTACTGAACAAATTAAACGAACAGAATTATGATCTGATCAATATATGGTAGATCAACAGAGTTATTGCATATCGTCGAGGATATCCACGGCCACCGCTTACATAGAGACTTCATACTTGACAGTGAAGTAGCCTTGTTGTTTTGACCCAAAAATGAAATTATGAGAAAGAAGCTTCATTTTTCTAGGTTTGAAAATGCCAAAGTAGTTGGTAAGCAAGAGTTACCTAATGCTTGCTTGCAATTATTTTATATTTTTTCGAGCAAAAATAGCTCATTCTTTAATAAAATCACTAAAGAATAATGGTAAATACAATATTTGAATGTCTAAGTCTCAAATACTTCTTTTAAAAATATGTGAGATCTACTTTTAAAAAAATAATTTTTCACAAACGTTTTAAATTTATTTATTTATTTATTTTTTAAAAATGCCATAAACTTATTGTGGCGGAACCACATATATTTTAGCACTTCAAATATCATTTCTTATAAATCATGATTAAATGAGAGACAATTTTAATATGATTTTATGGGTGAAGTTGAAAGGATAATTATCATAATTTTACATATAGAGTACTTACAATTAGAGGGTATTGAAGACATGGTACTTTCATCATATTATAAAATGTGATGAAGACTAATTATGGTGGAATGATATACTATTTTAGAACTATTTACAAGTTATTTTAATTTTAAATTAACAAATGTAATTGTGCCACTTTTTATTACCTATAATTTTTTCCCAACTCTTTTTATTTTTGGTGATAATGAACCATTATGTTGGGATGAATAATGACATTCATACTATTATTTTACGTACGTAAATACGTTTTACAATCAATAAATGTAATAGTGCTAGTACTTCAATAAAAATTTTTTGGATGAGGCTACTATGCCGCCCAGCGTTTACCGCTAGACGTGCCGTCCTTTGCAATTTTTTTTTTCATATATTTTTAATATATTTAAATATTTTTTAAAATTAAAAAAATATATCAATACACTTAAAATCACTTCATTAATCACCAAGTAAAAAAGCAAATTTGCTGAGCGGTACACTTGAGCGGTACCGCCCGATAGGCCTATGCTTTGACTTCGACAGTTCCGACTTTGTTGCCTCATGCTTTTTGGACCACCCATTACTTGTTGAAGAACGCATGATCTATATATATATATATATATTAATACAAGGGAGTAATTGAAAATTATGAATTCTAATTTTCTCTCCAAACACTAATTATTATATAAGTTATGTTATACACAGTCATATTTGTATACTCATTATATATTCTACTAATATAATTGGTCAAAATAATTATTTTATATTAAAAAAATGATAAGACCTATCATATTAGTAAAATGGAGAAAAAGTAAACAAAAGTGACTATATACAAAATTTTTGTTATTTTATATATTCATCATCTCATGATTTTCATTCTTTTCTTTCACCTATATCTCTTCTGTTTTCCCATTCTTTTTTATGTTTTTAAACTTGATATATATATATATATAGATATTACAATACAATAAAACTTGATCGATATTATTGCGTAAGAAATTAATTAAAGTTTCAGCAATATTTCATGTATGATCGGTCTTTCGTTCCTAATCTTGAAGCAACTTGTTGCGTTTAGGCAATGTTGTATTTGCTTGGAGGCTATGTTTGTCACAACCTTAATTATGGGTCCAATAAATCAAGGACCAGCTAGAATCTTGAGATGCTACGTCAAACATTGATCCAAACTCATCTATGACAAATATATAAATATATATATATATATATTATACATAGGAAAATATTTTAATCATAAAACAATTTTATAAAAGTAAATTTACAAATTGATATAACTTGATATGGTAAGTTAGATTATATAAAATTCCTTATAATATAACATATCAATTTATAATTTTATTTTATATAATATTTTTATGTCTATAACAATTTTCGGTACCTTACAATGTTATTTACCGTTCAAACTTCCAAAGGAATTTATATAGCAGTATATACTGTTCAAATGAAAATTATCTTGTTTGAATGAGTATTAGGGATAATATTTTTATCCTAAAATCTCAAATCTGTTTGAATACGTTAGATTGTATAATTAATTCTTATACATAATTTAGAAAGTCCTAGACAATTCATAATAGAAATAACAGTCAATTTCAAAGTTTGATTAAACAGTCTATAAGAATAAATATATTGATTCAGTTAAAAAGAAAAACATCATCTGCAGCACCGTATTTGGTCATTCGAAGCACCTGAAATTAAGATTAAAAAAGTCTTCAATCAATAAATGTAACCAGAATTGATTCAGAAAATTGAATATTGTAAAAGTAGAATTTAATTACCATTAATACCAATAAAGATTAAGTTAGTTTTGATATCAACTTATTTTTGTCCATACTCCATCAGTCATCGTCAGCTATACTAGGATTTACAATTACATCTGTGAAATGATAAAATAATATAAATTAAATAGATATATGAAATCATAAAAAAAATTAAATAATCAATAACCCAAAAAAAAAAAAAAAGACAAGTAAAATAAGGTTACACTTTTCAAGCCTATAACTCTCATCATTAATGCCAATGCTATCTAGTCCAAGGGGCATATCATTGATCCAGTTCTATGTGCAAACGAGGGCCTCCATGGTTGATGGTGACAATGAACTCTAGAAAGCATCCAACACTCGACCTCCAATACTAAACACCGACTCAGATGCAACCGTAGTAATTGAAATGGCTAGCACATTTTGGGCAATACGGGAAAAGATTAGATAGTTGTTGGAATTAGTCTTCCACCAAATTAATATCTCAAATACAGGACTAGGTGTCTCAACCTCTTCCATAAAATACCGTTCAACATCTGAAGTATACCCCATAATATTTTTCGATGCAACGAGTTGATGATACTCATTCATAACGTTGTAATTCCGATGGCGTCGATGCAATGTTCCATCTAGGCTAAGGTCATCGGAGGGAGGTGTTGGAGTCGAGTGTGAGGTACCCACTGTAGATGAAGGCTGTCCACTATTTGTAGTGGTTGTACAAGTTATCGAGATTGGTTTTAAGCGTTGTAATAAACGATCCAACCTTCCTTGCCCCAATGATGGGATTAGCCCAATATTCTATCATGATCAACTTGATTCCTAGGTCAAGGATCACAGCCACAACGAGTAGTCTATTTATCTTCTCAACTTTTTTTCAGTATTTATTATATTTGATAAGCATCCTCTGAGCCATACTAGATAACAATTCGATAGGGTAATCACAACCATCTTCCAAGTGGTGGTATAGCGCCGAGATTTGACTGAACCACAAGTTTGCAGTTGTATATGTGGATCTAGATATTGTCACAATAATGTCATTAAAATCTGTAAAATGTGACAAAGAACCTTATACTTGTCCAATCATATGTGTTCGGCGGACCGAACCCCTTTCCTGCAGGCTTCAACAAAGCATACTTAAGGCCCCTATCCTCCACCTCACTGCCATTCAACTCTAGCACTCATTTTTTCTTCCCTCTCAACTGTTTTTATTTTTGGTTCCTCACTCCTTTATCTTATTTCAATTTCTTAATAGTTAGTCCATCAATTAAAATACACCTATAATTAAAAGAAAAAAGAAAAGAAGAAGAAGAAAAGAACATCATGACAACTTGCCACTTTCCTTTCTATGATCTCCCTCTCTTTTCAATCCTCTCAGATAAAAAATTTTAAAGAACTGATATTTCAATAAGAGAAATATCAGTAGATCAATAAGATCAATAAGAGAACCCAAATAATTACTTGGAGATACAAAGTGTATAATTTATTCAATAGAAAAAAAGAAAAAAAAGAATTGTATGTAAAGATAACTAAACTATGTAAAACAACTTATCTTGTGATGGACCCTTTTAATTTTTTGTGTTACCTCTATCATTATTTTATAAATTATAAGGACTTCAATCAAAGATACCAACCAATATATATAAAACAACAACCAAAACAGACTGATCCACGATATATATATTAGAGAAGAATGATTAAAGCCCAAACAATGGGAATTCTTAATTCTTTTACTATAACTTCTAATGATTAAAGCCCAAACAATGGGAATTCTTAATTCTTTTATTATAACTTCTTCTTCTTTTCACTACCCCCCCTTTTTTTTTAATATTCTTCTTTTCACTAGTTTTTTTTTTATAGAGTTATTACTATAACTTCTTCCATTAAATTATAACACATGCCTGTAGAAATTAAGGGTGTTTAACACTTTACAGAGTACAAAAAAAAATATTGTCATATCACTTTTGAGGATTTTTCTAACTTAGTTGATTGAAGTTGTTAGTTTGTGTTTATTTACACTTATATGGAGCACGATTTGAGTCTTTGAGATGGTTGCTAACGAGTTTGTGTTTATTTTTTTTCGTTTGTGACATTTCCACAAACACGTAGCGTTCAAAGTCCAAAATCACAAACTTTAACAAAAGAAACATTAGAACCCTCTTTTCCACAATACATTCATTCACACAATTAATTATTTTACATAATCTAATTTCCAATTTGAATAAGAAATAATATAAAAAATTCGGAGCAAATTCCTAAATTTAAAACCCTAAAATTTAAAATTACCAATTGAGAAAAATTGGGAGGAAGAAGGCACTACGGCGACGGTGACATGAAGTAATCTAGGCGGAGTGACGTTAACGGTGGAATCCTACTTGGTCGTGGGCTGTGGCGTCTTGTGGCGTGAGAGGGCACGATGAGTCTGTGAGAGAGAGAGAGAGAGAGAGAGAGAGAGAGAGAGAGAGAGAGAGAGAGAGAGAGAGAGAGAGAGAGGGGACCGAAGGAATTTGGTGGTCGTATATTCAAAACGGCATCGTTCCCATTTAAATGGAATGATGCCGTTCCAGTCAATAGTTGAAAAAAATCTATATGCAAAACGACTAAATGAAAAAAAAAAAAGAATTTGAAGTCGGAATTCGAAACCAGTGGGCTACGATTCCGACTTCAACTTCTGTTATGGACTAATTCCAACTCTGATTTCCGAACACTCCGATTCAATCGGAGTCGAAATTAGTAGAAATCGGAGGGGTTGGAATTTTGCACACCCCTACCGCCTGAGTGGAAAGAAAGAGGGGACCGAAGGAATTTGGTGGTCGTATATTCAAAACGGCATCGTTCCCATTTAAATGGAACGACGCCATTCCAGTCAATAGTTGAAAAAAATCTATATGCAAAACGACTAAATAAAAAAAAATTAGAATTTGAAGTCGGAATTCGAAACCAGTGGGCTACGATTCCGACTTCAACTTCTGTTATGGACTAATTCCAACTCTGATTTCCGAACACTCCGATTCAATCGGAGTCAAAATTAGTAGAAATCGGAGGGGTTGGAATTTTGCACACCCCTACCACCTGAGTGGCATAGTAGCATTATGCTAATTTTGTTATTTGAATCTCAAATTTTCCATAAAGGAAAATGATTAACTTACGACTAGCTTACAACTCTTCATTATATAAATTAACTTGTAAAAGAGTTAGAGGCTGTTTGGATGGTGAGAAGAGATGATATAATTTTACAAAAAAATTAAAAATTGAATAAAATATTATTAAAATATTTTTTTAATATTATTATTATTTTAAAATTTTAAAAAATTGAATTATTTATTATATTTTATGTGAAAATTTGATAAATTTCTTATCGTGATTTTGTTTTTGGACAGCCGGTGCCAAGAAAAAAAAAATCTAATCCTTTTGTAAATCATCCTAATTATCACACAACATATAATTAATTAATTATATATATATATATATATAAACAATCCACTCGCTAATTATCTAAATCGTCTGCCCGTATAAGATCGAAGGATTAATGGACGCTTCTAGATTATTTGATTAATATATTATTTTCTTTTCTTCTCTCTAATTTATAGTTGGACATGGGACAGCTGAACAACTACGTATGATTTAAGGATGCTCAGTTAATTAATTTAATGCACAGTTACCCTTACTAAAAATATTAATAATAACAAGGAATAATGGAGTACGATACATGAGTTGAACCGTTCCTTGACTTATTTTTCTTACAAAGGACTCGGCCCCAAGATCATTCAAAGCATAAGGCTAGCTACTAAACAAAGCAGAGTGAGTGAAAATGAGGGCAGGTCAAAATGTCAATATCTTCGACCAGTCTCACCTCAATTCCAACGACCCCATCGAAGTACGTACTTAGTTTAATACCAAGTCCACCATTGATATGGCCAACACAAGCTGGAGCAGTTAAACCAACACCTCCTACAAAATCCTACACCCCCCCAACTTTTTAATAAAAAAGCAAAACACACATGATGTTTTAGTACTGCTCCAGATTAATGTTCTTATCTTCTGCAACACCTTAATAATTAACGTACGAACACTGATCCCTTTGAGCCTCTCTCTCGCTCGCTCTCTCTCTTTTCCATGGGAAACTACGTCACATATCGACCATCAGATGCCACTGGCAAAGTTATTCTATCGGATGGCACCGTCCATCAATTTGATAAACCATTAACCGTGGCTGAGCTCATGTTAGAGCACTCGCAACATGTTGTGGTTGAGTTGCACTCGGCTGTGAATGAAAAGAGGCCAAGTCCATTGCCTGCTGACAAGATTTTAGAGACCAAAAAAATTTACATAATGCTTCCAGTTAAGCGAGGGAGGCGGCCTGCTGCATTGTCCAGTGAAGAAGTTCGACGGATTCTTTTGACCGCAAATTCAGTACTTTGGCGTTCGAGGCCGTCTGTTTTTTCTTCGCCAAGGTTTCTTCCTAATTTGTTTGCTCGGATCTGTCATACAGGTTTAGGGGACGGACAAGGGGTTCATGTGATGCACAAGAAGGAAATTAGCGGCCTAGAGCAGAGGACGGAGAAGATCAGTTTTGTGCCGGAGTTCTTGCCGGAGATTTTAGATGGGAGGCCGGAATATATGAGTAGGCAATTATCAGGCAAGGGGTGGAAGCCCGGTTTGAATACAATAAAGGAGAAGAAGGTTAAGAAGAAATTGCTGCATTGGGTGTTTTAAAGGTCAAATTTATGGAGTTTGATGAGTACGTAGGTTGTCATGTGTGGGAATGCATGTTATATGAGTTGATCATAGTCAATGGAGCTAAATGAATCGACAAAAATTATTTAGTGCTATTAATATATATATATATATATTCTCTATTAAGTTGCATTAATGTATTCCCATCTATGAAATTATTAAAATCTTTTCTCTATTGTAATAATTTCAGTCATGTATGCATTATATATGCACTTGTGCGATCCCAATTAGTTTTGATTGTGCTTAAAGCTCACTAGTACGTACAGTAAAGGTCTGGGAGATCCCGGAGGAGGACCATCTAGCTACAAGATTGCCACCTTCTCAATTAATTGTTATGATAGAATAGAGAGCTTTAGTATTACTCAGTACTTATCATCCCACACAATATACTTATTTTTTAATTTTTTATTTTATTTCTCTGAAACTAATTTCTTTTACTCATCAACCATACATCACATATTCGGTAAGGGAAAAAAAATTAAAATTAAAAAATCATGTGTGGTGTGTGGTGTAGGGATTATGAAGAGCACAATTTTTTCTAGAATATAGATTAATTAGTTTCTCATTGTTTATGATTTAAGGATTAATGAATAAGAAGAACATTTATAATTAATATTTAACACCTTTCATTTTGTCATCTTTTCAAATCCCTTGAACAAAATCTAGAATTATCTTCATTTTCAAGTTTGTGCGTCCATCTTTCTTCAATTCTAAGCAAAAAATTTTAAGATTGAAAATTGACCAAATAAAACCAACTAAATGGATCGACCATGTGGGGGAAAACCAATCGAACCAAAAGCAGTTGTTTCCTGATCGATTTTGCAAGTGGCCGCTCCGGTAAACAAACAAATATTGAAGCAAAGTTAGCAAACTCTAAAATTTAAAATCATACCAAGGTGAGGTGGGTTTTACCGGTAGACAATCAGACGAAGGCCAAAGAGAGAGCAGAGAGAGATTTGATAGATAAGATAGAGAAATGGCGCGAAGAGGGGGACAAATGAAGAAGGTGAGGCTTGGGATAGGGCTTCAGTCATAACCTAAAACAATACCATTTGGTCTATTAAACCAAACAACGTTGTTTGGTCTATTAGCAAATGCCATTTTATATCAAAATAAAATTAAAAAGAATATATAATATATCGGTCAATTCATCAGTTTGAACTATGTCGAACCGAACGATGTCAATTTATATAAATTTAGATTGCCGGCCGATTAGTTCTTCATCAGTTTAGAAATTTCACAACTGGTTTCGAAAGATGACAATCGACTCCAGCAACTCCTATTCAGCTAATGTTGAGATTTTACTTCCCAAATATATTGGTCTAGAAATATTGAAGTAATCTCGATAAAATAAAAAATAAGAAAACTTGAGAATAATTATTGACATGTAACTTAAAATGGTTTCGAAGTATTAATCATAAAAAAATTTTAAAAGAATAAAAACTAATTTTCAAACTAAAGGGACCCACCTTGCAAAATACAACAAAAATTATCAATTCCTTATTGGATATATCTATCTCTATTAAATAAGTGCCAATGCATGGGTGAACAATGAATTTTAGTCCAATCTTTTTTCTTTTCAAGTTTGCCCTCTATTTTGTCATCAAATTTCCATTGTTTTTGTTTTATCTACTTCTCACCGACGGTCTAAAGTGTATTTTTACACTTTTCACTTATCTTTTTACAACTTTCTTCTTATTCTTCTCCATTATTTTTTTTCCTATTTTATCTATGCTTTTATAACAAAACCTTCTCACCGACTTAACCTTCTCTATCCTAATATTTTCCTTCCTCCTCTGTAAAAATATATTTGTCTTGTCAAAAATATATATTTGACTATTAAGAAGTTTTTTAAAATTTCTCTTTCCGTTTGTAAAATTTGCAACTTCTAAATAAGTCACTTTCTTCTTTAGCTCATATTTTTATCTTTCGAAACGATATTTTCTTTTATTAAAACATCAGTTTTGTTTATTAAAGAATAGTTTTTCTTTTTCAAAGTGATATATTTAATATCCAATTTTTTAACTTTCTAATATACTTCTTTCAAAACATTTTACGATTCCTTAGATAAAGAATTTTCAATATTATCAAGATTTGTTATCTAAAGGTCATCTTTATCCATAAGACAAAGATTTGTTGATTCTCCATTGCTTACTTCGCTGTCTGAGCTACTTGAATCAACATCTCATGTAGTTATCATTGCTTTCTTGCTCTTGTTTCAATCTTTTTTTTTTAGTAAAGGACAATTTATCTTGTTATATTCAGGCTTATTGCATTTATAACAAGTTAAAAAGTCATTTTTACCTATATCTTTTTTGAAAAGTTTTTGAAAGATTTCCTTGAATGAGTTTTATTTTTCTTTATAGAGGCGCTTCGGGCCAGTGGCACCTATAAGTTGTATTTATCAGAAGCCAATAGTGAGCTGCCATGTAACAGGTTCATCAAGAATTGGCTTTGGACACATAACAGGAGATCAAACTCTCATTATCGAATTGAATCCCCCATTCCGATTTCCGAACTCTGCTCTCTCTGCTTCTCTCCTTCACGGTCTCCCCCTCCCTCTCCCGCAAGCCAAAACCCATCTAAAGTCAAAACCCTCTCTCTCTCTCTCTCTCTCTCTCTCTCTCTCTCTCTCTCTCTCTCTCTCTCTCTCTCGTGCCCATTCTCTCCTCTACTGGCTATCTCTCTCCACAATTGATGAAACCAGAAACCGAAACACTAGATCGACTCCTCGATAAAACCCTAACCCTCCCTCACTCAACTCCTCTATAAAAGCCTAACCATACCTCACCCGACTCACTAACCCGAACCCTAACCCTCCCCCATTTGACTCACTCCTCCGAAAGGAAAAGCTCAAAAAATAGAAGGAGTACGGCATGCCCCGTACAGAATGAAGGTAATTGTTCTAATGCAACACTGATCTTGAAATTCATTTATTTTCTGTGGATATATGTTCTCCTTTACGAAATGTTACTTCTGAAATGTAAAAATGTAATCATGCCTGAAATGTTATGATGTAAAATCCATGAAATTGGAAGTTGGAATATCATGAAGGTAGTCGATTGGATTGGCAATTTGTAAATGGATTTTGTTTTTTTCTTGTTCATTCATTGCATGCCTAGATTCGATTGTACCGGACAATGTTATCTATTAAGTCAGTATCCTAAATTTAAACATCAATTTTTTTTTATAAACAAAGTTTCTTAAATGATTATGAACATCAATTTCAATTTCAAAACCAAATTTATAAGAGAAAATATATGTTTCCATTTTCAACTCCTCCAGTTTACGGAGCTGGTGTCCTCTTCAATTGTCAAAATGTTGCTGCAACTCTTTACCATGAAAATGTCTAATATAGCAAAATAGAATAAAAGAAATTGAGGCATAACATAACATAAGAAATTGGGGCATGAAAATGTGACATTAGGGCATAACATAACATAAGAAATTGGGGCATGAAAATGTCACATTAGGACATAACATAACATAAGAAATTGTTGTTGTTGACGCCAAATATAGCTTGTTACATTGTTAACTCCGAAATATTAATTATTGTTGCAAATGCAGTTTGACGACGACAGTGTTGTTAGTTTGGAGAGACCATTTTACCATTGTGGGATTCCAGCAAAGTTAAGGATTTCTGCCAAAGATACTAGTTTTGGCAAACGATTTTTCAATTGTCCAATTTATAAGTTCAACAAACAATGTAGATTTTTTTAATGAGTTGATTTTGAAATGGAACAAAACTATTGTTACAAAATCATATTGGAGTTAGCTCAAAGAAAGAACGATAGGGTCAATCAAGAACGTGTAACAGCTGAAGTAGCAAAATTTAAAGTTATGGAAAAGAAGTACAATGGAACATTAAAAGTTCTATTCGTTTCATGGTTTTGTATTGTTGTGCTTTGTGTTGTAATTATTTTTTATGTGAATGATAATCATGTATCCTATGGTTAGTAGGCCAACTTTATTCAGCCTTTGTGCTATTCTATTGTAATCAATCATGTAAAAATCATATTTATATATGGTTAGTGGTCATTTTGGGCAATTATATGGCTATAGGTTACTTATATTGGCGAAGTTAATATGCACACCTTATGGATCATTACGACAAGTTACAGCTGAACTTTTATTTTAGGAGAAATATGGATCAGGTGGTGGTTAAAGCCTTAAATAATATCAATTTTTTGGGACTCACTCCCAAACCAAGTTTTGGATTTAGATTTGGATGGATTTTGATCCCACACCCAGTTACCTTTTGGAGTTTCAGTCCTATATACTATGAAGAAAGTGGGAATAGGTGTATTCAGGAGTATTTGTAACTCAAGTGTTGTTTTCTAAAGTTGAGAAATTCTTAAACAATCATTAAGCGCTCCATTTGGTTATGAATTTACAATCATAAATGTTAGACATTCAATATTCAATACGAAATATTCAAATCCATTTGTTTTGATCTGAAATATTCAATATGAATTTACAACCATCCATGCATTTAATGGCAAGTTCTAAGTAGACCAATACGAATTTGTAAGTATCAAAATACAAATACACAACGCACAACCAAATATTTAGGTCCAAAAATCAATTCCAAAATATAAACAGCTTCCATGGAAACAATGCCTTCATCTCCATACACATTTCCTGTGACATTAAAAAAAAACAAATAAGTTGCATACTTAAAAAAAAAAAAAAAAAAAAACAATAAGAGCAGTAATAGTGTTTTTGTTTGATAAGTTGCATACTCTAATTTAAACATCAACCTGATGTTTCTTATTCAAGATCCACCATTTGTGATATGTTGTTATTTATATTTCCAATATCCCTACATGAAAGACAAAAAAAATCATAAACACTTTGTTAATAGATTGAAAGACAAACAAAAATGGGAAGAAAAGTACCATACCCCAACGAAGGGCAGTTATTCCTCGTATGACCCTCAACCTTGCAAATACCATAACGCCGTTTCTTCACTGATTGAGTAAAACCTTGATTGTGAGTCAAGTTCGGCAATATCATAAAACTACATCATCAAATGGCTTTTTCGCAATATTGGATCTTCTTGTGTCAAAATAGGCCCCTCGGAATTTGGTATTTCAAGGATAGTTCTACTCTTAGCATTGATGGTCCAGTGCTCTAGAACATAGTGATGTGGCAATATATCTAAGTTTAATTTCTTCATGAAGACACATAGGATATGCCTACAAAGAATACCTAAAAACTCAAACTTATGACATGTACATATTGCCTTTGCTTCTCTACTATCCAAAGTCACATAATAAATCCGAGCATCTTTGCTGTTAGGTGCCACCTCATACATCTTACTTTCACATCTTGCTGAACTTTTGTCATTTTGTACCGTTGACAATTGAATAGCTCTTCTTGAAAGATACTGAAAGACTTCCCTGTATACACTTTGGCCGCCTCTTCTTCAAATTTTCAACATGTTTTCAAAATCGAGTTAGTCGATTTCATTCTCACATTCTTCTCTTTCTTCTTAAAGTACCGCGCATTTAAGGCCTTCTCATATTAATGCACGAAGTCACTCACCATCATGCTCTATCGCACATAATTTTTGAAAAATTTATTCATTCTCTCGCTCATTTGTGTGGTTGATATACTGGCACAAAATGTGATTCACAAGTAAACCGTAACCCACTTCTCCCATTGGTTGTAAAGATTTTGCATCCAATCATTACATGCTAGACCATACTTCACCAGTATTGAAACCTATTCATCCTCAAACTCATCAAGTGTTATAGTATCATGGATACAATGATGGAACTCTTTTTGAAAGTTTGGAAACTTGTTATAGACATGTGACAAATATTCTGAAACTTTTTGTAAAATATGCCACAAGCACAACCGGTGAGTTGTATTTGGGAGTACAACTGTAATAGCCTTGGCCATGGCTTTATCGTCATCAGTAATAATGGTTGAAGGGATATGCCCAAGTATAGCTTCCTGCCATGTTCTCAGTAACCATATATAGGATTCAACTGTCTCATTGACTAACAACGCACAACTAAACATTATGGTTTGGTGATGATGATTAATTCATGAGAATGACATAAATGAAATCTTATAAATATTTATGAGGTACGTTGTATCAAACGTGACAACATCTCTGAAATATTGATATGCAAACCTTGATCTTACATCTGTCCAAAAACAATTTCCCATACTCGCATTTTCATCAACCTGCATAGAGTACACAAACCCAAATTCTTTACACTGTCGTTCAAGAAGGTATGCATACAACCTTTGTGCATCTCACTCTTCAAAAAATTTTCTTCTTTTATTTCCCAAATAATTTTCGATGTCCTTTCTAATACAACCAATTTAAAAATCATCACCTGTTTCTTTATTTAATACTGACATTATCTTTCTTGTTGGTACACTAGACTCATTCAAAGTGAGAATGAGGTTTTTTTGCACACGTGTAACTCCTCTATAACCACAAAGTAAGCTAGTACTTCTTGGTGTGAGTAGCTCATGGTTGTGTTCAGGCACGAACTTATATACTATCCACCTTTCACCATTCTTTTTTATACACATGATGGCCTTACACCCAATCTTTGTTTCAGCAGGTTCGAGATTTTTTTTTCTTTTTGTTTGAGACTTTCACGCCTAAATTCTTCTCTTGTACAAATATAGTGTACTCCAATTAATTTTTTGTCCCCTCTTGATAATTGTGTATGGTTAGTCCTCATTCCAAAACCTTTCTTTCTTGCATACGCTTTATAAAATGTTTGGTCATCCTCAACTTCATCAAACTCCTTTCCAATGAATGGTTCAAAAAGTCCACTACTAGAAGTGGAAATTAAATTGACTCCATCTCCATCTTCCACATTCACTCCGTCTCCATCTCCCAAATTCACACCATTTGTCATTTTCAATCCATCTCCCACATTCACATCACATTACTCTTCCACAGTTTCATCCTCAATAGGAAAGTTTCTACTCGTTAGTATCTCAACATCATCACTATCCGAACTCCACCCAAAATTCTTCATCCCAACATAAAAAAATGTAATTAATAAAAAAAACCATTCACTAAAAAAAACCACAAGTTGTAAATCAATATTCAAACAGCTACAGTTATGGTTCAAACAAGGCCATACGAAGAATGAACATCATATGGTTTAAACAAAAGTCATACTAAGTATCATCTAAAACTTGGAATGCACTCCAGATTGAAAAGGATGAAATACAATTTTTTTTTTTTAAATTTTTATACTGCTATAGCATTTATATAATGAATTTTTTAAAATTTTTATTCAACATTCATTGAAAACAGAATACACACAAACAGATTTTTGATTCTTGATTACAACTAGAACACAGATTTTCAAATGAGGTTGTGCCGACAGATTTTACCATGATTTTCACTGTTCGTTTGTCGTTTCGTCGTTGGGCAAACTATTGGAAATCGAAGAAAAATATTCTGGAACAAATTATGGAACAATAATCTTGAAACATTATGAATTAGGAATTAGAAAATCCTAAAACTAGAAACCCTATACCATTACAGAAAATAACTCACCTGTGGGAGTGGGAGTCGACATGAACCAGTGTTTCTTTCTCGTGGTTATGGTTTTCGTTCGTGAAGGGGAGTGAAAAAGAGGTTAAGGCACCGATTTGGATGATTTTCGTCTCTGCAGTGTGAAGGAGAGATGGGGTATGGGAGAGAGAGTAGAGAAACAGAATGAGAGATGGGGGGCAAAACAGAAGGATTCCCTGCAGCGTGGCTTCGTTCTTGTAAGTTGTAGCTTTTACGTGTCACTTTATTATTGGGTTCCGATAAGTAGACATTATAGGAAGTACCGCTTTAAAGATTTTCTCTTTTCTTTAATATTCTCTTAATTTTCCTTGTTATTATCACAAATTCTTCATCTTTGTTGTCATTTTCTTCATTATCATCACTTTCGCTTTCATAAGGAGCAACTTTGAATGACAAGCTCTTCTCTGGCTCTCCTTCTTCTTTCTCTCTTTTCAATTTGTACTCAAGGGTGGTAATTACCCGGTGAGTTTATTTACTTTGAGTTTCTTGAGATCCCTACCTTCAAGAATCGCTGTCACTTTTAATTCTCATCGTTTTGGTAGAGAGTTATGAATTTTTTTTACTATCTCCACATTGGAATAGACTTTGCCAAGAGCTATCAAGTTGGTTATGATGTAAGTAAAATAAGTGTACACACTAGAAATAGATTCATCATCATTTATTTTAAACATTTCATATTTATGAGTAAGAATATAAATTTTTGATTTTTTAACTTGCGAAATTCCTGATAAGTTAACAACGTCCATTGCTCCTCCAATCAAGCCATCCATTACTCCTCAAGTCAAGCCACAAGTCTGTCATTGATTCTCGCCTCTAAATATATGGAAACAATCTTTACCTGCTTTTATTAATGTGTATATATTTAGTTGATCTTTAGAATTCATTTCCTCTATTAGTTTCCTTTTCTGCTATTGTCATTTACGTGTATAAAGCTATGTACCATTTAGAATCAAATAAGACAAGATTAATACCTTCTCTTTATGGTGTCAGAGCTCTAGGCTCTGTCTTCATCTTGCTCTAGTTCTTCAACCATGACTGAATCAAGTGAAGTCACAATTATGTCCAATAGTGGAAACCTTCCCTCCTCACATGTTGTCTCGATCAACACAGCCACACTTATTCCTCATAAACTTTTCAAAGGAGGAAACTATTCAATGTGGAACTCACAAATGACAAACCTTCTTCTTGGATATGATCTCATGGGATTTGTAGATGGAACTCATCCATGCCCACCAGCCGATGATCCAAAGTACAAAACTTGGATTCGTCAAGATCAACTAGTGCTTCTTGCTATTCAAACAGCTATCATTGAACCAGTAGGGCCAATTGTATCTCAGTGTAAAAGTGCTGAGGAGGCTTGGCACAAACTCAAAGCTACCTATGCCAATAAATCTAATACTCAGATGGTTGGTCTCATTGACTTCCTCACCAAGGTTAGTCAAGTAGGAAAGAGTATTTCTGAATTTATGCAAACAATTAAAACTATTATTGATGATCTTGCTATGATTAGGCACAATTTGAGTGGAGAAATAGTGGTACATATGCTCAATGGTCTCACCAATGATTACAAGCTCAAAGCCGCCTTACGTGCAAGAAAATCACCCATCTCCTTCAAAGAGTTGGTGAAAAAGCTTATAGACTATGAAACAAGTCTCAAGCAACTAGACTCAACAAAAGAAGAATCTATCATCACTTCTCAATGCTCATAGAAGCAACACAACGAGAAAGGCAGAAACAACAACTTTAATACTTCTAAACAACAATCAAGATATGGAGACAACAATAATGGCTATCCAGGGAACAACAACAATCAATTCCAACAGAATTCTTATAGAAACCGTGCCAACCAAAACTCTTCCAACAATCCATACACTCAAGGACTCACACCCAACCACTCAAATCAAAACTAGCAGCCCAACTTCAATGGGAGTCAATCTCGAGTCGAATGTCAATTGTGCGACAAACCAGGCCATGTTGCCAAAGTTTGCAGGTCACATCCTTTACCCTCCATCTGGCCACAAGCGAACTTCACAGCTCACGAGACTCCACGTAATCAACCAAGATGGATAGTTGACTTTAGGGCATCTCGTCACATTATCTCATATTTGCAAAATCTCTCTGTTCACTATGAGTATGGTGGCAATGAAGATATCATGGTTGGCGATGGTAATAACGTCCTTATTACTCATATAGGATTCACTACTCTTAATTCCTGTGATTCTACTTTCAACCTCAATAATGTTTTGGGTGCACCTAAAATCAAGAAAAATCGTCTTTCTGTATCTCAATTCTATACTCACAATAACACCTCTATTGAATTTTTTTCTTGGCTTCTTTCTTGTGAAGGATCTAACCACGGGGGTATCCTTGGTGCGAGGCCAAAGTAGAGGAAATGTATATGAGTGGTTGACTTCAGTGAGTAGACCATTCTCCTCACCACGATCTTCGGCTCTCACAGCAACATGTTCCAGTTCTTCCCCTCCAACCATCAGTCTCTAGCACAGTTGCCTTGGTCATCCGTCCTCTAAAATCTTTCATCAAATCATCATATCTCATAAATTACCTTTGTCCAAGTCCAATTCAATTTCTAATTCTTGTAATGCATCTTTATGTAATAAAAGCCATAAACTTCCTTTTGGGATTTCTTCCTTAAATTGTTCTAAACCTCTGGAAATTCTGTTTATGGATGTTTGGGGACCTGCTCCTCTCATTTCCTTTGATAATTTTCACTATTATGTTATCTTTGTGGATTACTTTACTAAATATACTTGACTTTATCCAATAAAAAATAAATCAGATGTTCCTTTCATATTTGAACAGTTTAAATCTCTTGTTGAAAATTATTTCTCTACCACGATTAAAACTGTTTATACGAATGGAAGTGGTGAAGCCACTAGTCTTGATCATTTTCTCTCTCGGGTTGGAATTCAACATCTCAAATCTCCTCCTCATACCCCTAAACATGTGGGCACAACTAAGCATAAACATCGTCATGTTGTCGAAACTGCGCTTGCTTTGCTACATCATGCATCTATTCCACTCAAATACTGGTCCTTAGCATTTCAAGATGTTGTTTACCTTATCAACCGAATGCCCTCTCCTGTAACTTACAACAAATCTCCCTTCTCTCATCTCTTTAAGCAGTCACCTTATTATTTATCCTTAAAAATATTTGGCTATTTGTGTTACCCATGGTTACGACCCTACTCCTCTTGCAAACTCCAATCATGATCCCGTCCTTGTGTCTTCGTTGGTTACTCAATTCAACATCATGATTATATGTGTTTTGATCCCCCCACAAATAAACTCTTCATCACTAGACATGTAGTTTTTGTGAAAAATACATTTCCTTTCCAGAGTAACACATCTCATACCGAGTCACTCTCAATCTTGCCTTCCCCTTGCCACTTGGTTATCCAAACCACCTCATGATACTACCCAAGTATCCATTCATGTATCTTCTCCAAATATTTCCAAGTTGCCCATCACCTTTACCTCTTGAGTCGAACATACATTTTCTTTCCTTAATTCTAATTCGTGTGGCGAGTTGAATACTTGTAAGACTGACTCTCTGAACCAAGACACCTCATGCAGAAGTTCCCTCTCCACGCCTCCATCTTGGGATGCATCCAATCCATCACTGGTAAGTATCTCATCTCCTATATCCTCTCCCCACCCTTATAATACCAAGCTACGTAATCATATTACAAAGCCAAAACGCATTCTTGGTCTTCACACCACCACCACCACTCCCATTACCTAACCTTCCAGCTTCAAACAAGCCCAGCAACATCCCTCATGGCATCAAGCCATGAGTGATAAATACAATGCATTACTCTCCAATCACACTTGGTCGCTTGTTCCCCGAACCACCACACAAAATGTTATTGGGTGTAAGTGGATCTATAGGATCAAAAGGAATCCTGATGGGTTTATAGCTCATTATAAAGCTCACTTAGTGGTAAAAGGTTTTCATCAATGACTTGGGATAGACTTTTCTAAAACCTACAGTCTTGTTGTTAAAACTGCAACTGTTGGGATATCACTTACTCTTGTTGAGACTAACCGTTGGTCCCTTTGCCAACTCGATGTGAATAATACATTCTTGCAAGGCTCTTTATCTGATGAAGTTTTCATAGACTAGTCACTTGGCTTCACCCACCCTGATCTTCCTAATCATGTTTGTCACCTACGCAAGGCCATATATGGGCTTTAACAAGCCCCTTGTGCGTGGTACCACGAACTTCGCAACTTTCTTGTCTCGGAAGGCTTCACCAACTCTCAGTTGGATACATCCTTGTTTATGCTCCACTCTTCCAACTCGGTTATTTATCTCTTTGTTTATGTTGATGATATCATCATCACTGGATCCTCCGCTGCTCATGTGAATATGTTTATCACTATTCTCGCCAAATGATTCTCTTTTAAGGACCTTGGTATTCTCTCATATTTTCTTGGGTTGAATCTCATTTTACCTCTAATGGTTTGTTTTGATCTCAAAGGAAATATATCAGCGACCTCTTGCATCGAGTTAACATGGCAAATGCCGAGCCTGTTTCTACCCCTCTTGCCACTACTGAATCTCTCAAATTGTCTGATGGTTCTCTATCAACTAATGCTACCTTGTATCTTCAAACTCTTGGGTCATTACAATAACTTTCTTTGACACGTCCTGATGTTTCCTTTGCTATCAACAAGCTATCTCAGTTCATGCACTCTCCCCCCACCCTTCATTGGTCTGCAGTTAAACGACTACTTCACTATCTGGTTGGAACTGCCATAATGCTTCACACAAACTCTCCTCAGACACTACATGCGTTTGCAGATGCTGATTGGGCAGGTGATCCTAATGATTGAACTTCAACCTTTGCTAATGTTCTTTTTCTTGGCGACAATACCATCTCGTGGAGTTCTAAAAAGCAAAAGACCGTCACTCGATTCTCCACCGAGGCCAAATACGGGGCCGTCGCCTCTAATGCAGTTGAATTAAATTGGGTAATGAATTTTCTTCAAGAGTTGCATGTACCTGTATCGCCTACTCCAGTCATCTATTGTGACAACGTGAGTACTACATATGTTTGTGTCAACCCAATATTCCATTCCAGTATGAAACACATTGTTATCGACTTCCACTTTATTCATGATCAAGTTGCAACAGGTCGTCTACGTGTTTCCCATGTTCATACTTCTAATCAACTTGCTGACTCTCTTACCAAGCCCCTGCCTCGTCTACATTTTCATACTCATTGAACCAAGGTTGCTGTCCTCAACGGCTAGTCAATCTTGCGGGGGCATGATAAGTTAACAACGTCCATTGCTCCTCCAGTCAAGCTATCCATTACTCCTCAAGTCAAGCCACAAGTCTCTCATTGATTCTCAGCTCCAAATATATAGAAACAATCTTTACCTGCTCTGTTATTAATGTGTACATATTTAGTTGATCTCCAAAATTCATTTCCTCTGTTAGTTTCCTTTTCTATTGTCGTCATTTATGTGTATAAAGTTATGTACCATTTAGAATCGAATAAGACAAGATTAATACATTCTTTTTAGTTCCTTTATATGAAGGAATAGGGCTGTAAAACGGTCGGTCCGGACAGGAAAAATCGACCAAACCTAGAAATATGGGGTTCAGTTTCATTCCATGATTCATCGGACCGAACTAGTTTGGTCCAGTCCAAGGTCCACAATTCCTTGGACCGAAGTGGACCAGACCGACTGAATTAAAATATATATATTTTTTTATTTTTTATATATATTATTTTATAGAATAATTATATAATTAATTATGTAATTTTCATCTAACTTATTCCCATTTATAATATAAAATTTTAAATATGTAATTACAAAATAATATTCTATCAATTAAGTAGTGTATATTATCAATTAACTTATAACCAATTCACCATTAACTAACTACCAACATCTACATCTATATCTAATTAAAGTTATTAGATAAAGTTTTTGTAAAATACCTAAGTTGTTAGTAAATATAAAGCAATTGGTAAATTATAAATTAACTAACCTAATACCAATTCCCCATTATGTATATATGTATATAGTATATATATTATAATTTATATATAAATATAATTTATAATTTATAATATGTATCATTGACCATATAAATTTTTTTTAATGAGTTAGTTACATAATCTATATTAATAATTTACTTAATTTTAATTTAGTAATTTAAATAAAATGTTTAATTGCTTTATCTAGAAAAAAAAGAATAAAAAAATAATTGGATCGGACCGAATGGACCGACCAAACGGGACTAGACCGAATGCGGACCAGACCGAATGGACCGACTAGATGTTCATTCTGGGAAAAATGATGGACCGAATTAGACCGAACTAAACCCAATCGGACCAAACCTTTTTCACCCTTATGAAGGAACTTCCCAGTTATCCCAAATTTCTTTTGTTGTCTTGCAAGTCATTATTCTATTGGACTCATTCTTGTTGAGAGCATTATATAACAGATTTATAGCGGTTGAATTCAACGTTAGAATTCTTTCATCTTCACAATCCAACTCTTCTTCTTCCATTTTGACATTTACTCATTCAACAACTTTTGTTGGGATATAAGATCCGTTTACAACGCATTTTCAAACTTCTCGACCTTGAGTCTGAAAAAAAATTCTCATTCTATCTTTCCAGAATGTGAATTGTCTACTCAAAATAGTAGAAGCTAACTGCTAGATTGGCCTCTAACAAATGTAGCTACAATATTAGCCATAAGATCTTAACTTAAAAGTTAGTTAATTTTACAAAAGGGCTATTACTCTGATATCGATTGTTACTCAGACGACTAACATAATATGGGCGAATTGAGTTGTATTTAAAAATTAACAATTATAAATCAAGTACACAATATAAAATATGAAGCAGCAATAAATATAAAAAGTAAGGGTAAGAAAAAAATAAACTAAGTATTTTAACGAGGTTCAGTCTCACTGTCTACGTCTTCATCTTAAGTTACTCCTTGAGAATTTCAAAATTCACTATTTAGCCTCTTTCAGTTGAAGATAAAACATATTACAGCTTTGAACAACATCATTACAAAGAATCCATGTAGAACATCCTCTACATTTACAATCACCTTATTTTTGGTAATTCAACTATTTTCTGTGTAGAACACATTCTCCACGCACAAGGGTTATACATACTTTTTTATTGATACAAGAGCTGATAGTTGGTAGGTTATCAAAAAACACTTCTCAATGAGTGAAATAAGAACAATACTGCACAAACTATATCTATTTAAAAATGAACATGACTTAAAGCTCAATACTTAGAGAAAAAAGATTGAAAGTTTTGAATGAATGTTGTAAACTTGCAATTGTTATATGTATGCTCTTGTTGTGAATTTGAAGGTCTCAATTGAGCTATTTATAGACATATGATACTTCATTTTTAAATTTAAAAAGATTCATATATCAAAAAGGAGCACCGCTTACTTTTCAAAATTTTCAAATAAAAATTCATTCTTTTTGCATTTGTTAAAGATAACATCATTCACTTTTTAAAATTTTCAAATTTAATATTTTATTTTTCACATATGACAAAATGAGCATTATTTACTTTTTAAAATTTTTAAACAAAATTATCTACCTTTTGCATATGTCAAAAAGAGCATTAATCAATTTTTAACATTTTTTAAAACATGCACATGCACATGTGAAATATGATAATTAATCATTTTTCAAATTTTTAAAATTTAAACTTTTAATCATGTCATGCATATTTAAAAGATAACAATCAATTATCTTTTAAAAACTCAAAATTCAAACTTTTAATTTTCAAATAAATCATATCCATGAAAAATACAATTTGATGCTTTATGAGAAAAGATTCTTTTTTAGCCTTGATTCAATTTCAAATTTTTCAAGAGATTTACAAAATTATTTTAAAAGCTTTATTAGTAACCTTGAACCAAGTTTCATATAATTATATATCTACCTATGGATTTTGATGATAACAAATGAATTCAAGTATAGATGAGTCTTAAACTCAAAGTGTCTACACAAAGAGCCAAACACATCAACAAATGAAGCATGAGCTAGAAAATGAACAAACTCACAAATCAAGCTCTTCTTAGAGTGTGTGTATATATATACAAGTTTGAGCATCTCATTATCTTACACCCGAATCGATAGAAAAATACAAAAATGTTCTTGGGTTTCCATGGCATGCACACACACATCATGAGGAGCATTTAAATCTTCGAACTCTGCCTATCCCACTACCTGATCATCCATCCACTCATGCGAACCCCATTCACTAATTCCATTCGATCGATCTGTCGTCTACTCATCTTCTAAAGCTTGGAATCTGTCATTTCACACATGTTTGGTTGTTTCTGACCTCTCTCTCTCTCTCTCTCTCTCTTTGGAAAGCATAATATGAAATAATTCCAGAGTTGAACATTAATAACGTGAATGGATCCCATTTGGCTGGCATGTTTCTTTTTTTTGTTTTGTTGTGTTTTTGTTTTCTGATGGAATCCTTATCCAATCAAGTAATTCGATCTGTTGCGATAACTAGAAGGCCCACAGTCTTTGACTCTTCGATCATGACCTGCCGGTAGGTGGTTTTCCGGTGCATCATCTCCAGCTTAATTTTAATGATTACTGTGTTTAGTAAGGGTCATAAACCTCATTATCATCCCAACTGCCCAACCCCCAACAATGTGATGGATTTCTAGTGCTAACAACCTCCTTCCCCGTGAAGACTAGTGAAATGTCATTATCTTAGATTGGACAGCCTTGCTTCCTGGATTTATATCATGAACAGAATATAAAAAAGAGTAGAATTGAAGAAAGACCAGAATGAATATCAATATGAATATCAACAGCTAGCTTAGCTAACATCATGTTGGGTTGTCGAGTAGCACTGATATGGGGAAAAAAATTGGATTCTAACATTCAGAAGGCCGGCTGGGGCATCGAAGATCCAAAGGGAAGCAAAAGGCACAAGAAGAAATTAGCAGAAAAGTTTGGTGCATGGGGTGGATAAGTACTATTGGTTAAAATAAAGGAATTAGAAATTGGGTGGTAGATTGATAAGATGAAATAAAAGGGGACAAAGACGAGATTACTCAATTCTAATTACTTCTTATTAGGAGCTTTGATCATTAGGCTGTTGTTGTCCTTCCCAAAAGTACAAATACAATGATGGCATCCAGAAATTAAAAAAGAAAAATAAATATAGGGGAGAAAATAGGAGTTAGTTTGGCGGATAATCTTAAGCTAGGAGACTACCAAATGACATCTACTACTACAATCACGAGGAGTGAAGGCCGTCCTACTAAAGATGAGTGTACTGAAAAATTGAGGTGATTGAAGGAGAAATCTAGCTAGCCCTCTCTCGGAGCACATAGGCGCTAAGGAAAACTCTAGGCATGCAAACCCATCTAGAGGAGATTAATTACAAGGAGTAGAAAAATAGTTTAATTTAATTGGGCGACATGTGAAATCTATGCACACTCGTGGTGGCTGGTGCGCTGTTCACACGAAGGTCACGAGTGCATGCATGGAAGCATAGAAACGGACAGAAGGTTGGACGAGTTAGACAAAAATGTGACCTTCCTTTTTATTGACTAGATAAACAAAACTAATAAACTGAAAATAAACACATCGAGGTTAAAAAATTTGGCTAGAAAGAGGGAATAAATCTGTTGGCCGTGGGGGAAGGGTCGCTTTCATCTGAGAGAGAGAGAGAGAGAGAGAAAAGAAAAGAAAAAAGAGTTGCGGGGAGAATCTTACTTTGTTTTATATTCAGGTTCTTATGCTTCTTAATTTCTAGTATTTGTTATTTAAACATTAAAGTGGGATGAGATAAGACCAATTGAGTATCCAAACAGGGCTTTATTCGTGAAAGTGGTTAGTTTTCTAATGCTATGTAAGGACATGTAAGTATTGCTAGAAGTTTTTTTTTTTTTTTTTCCTTCAAGCAAACACTAATTTGAGTCTAATTTGTCTTCACAAATCTTGGTGAGGTTAAGGTTACGTTTAAATGTTGAGGTGATCTCTAATAATTTGTGAATAGTAATAAAAAAATATGAATAATAATAAATAAATAATAAATAATTTATTAATAATAATAAATAGTAATTAAATAGTCTGATTTCACTAACCAAACACATCATAAGAGGGAAGCCGCCTTTAAGTATTAGTTTTGATAAAAAATGATAGTGTAGTCACGGTGAGTTGTGTCATGCCACACTTTACTATTTTGGACTAAACACACTTCCACCCTATTCCATTTGCTTTTGCGTACGTTGCAGAAAACGATAATATAGGAGGACAGCATAAAATACTATGCTAAGGAGACTTAAGAGCGCCTCTGATTATATATATCTGGAATATATGAAACTGTTGATTACATTGTGGCGTGCAAGTTTCGTGTGCAAGTCATGCATGTGATTTTCACTTGCTGGCTAGATTGCCCAAAAGCCTCACACCCTAATATTTTGGTAGCACTCACGGGTGAAACCGAAGGGTCGACTCTTGGGAAATTGTGCGCATGGTATGTGAGTTGAAAGACTAGATTGAGCCATTTTTCAGCTAAAGACAAAAAAAAATCTTCAAAAACGGAATAAAAATTATATGAACACGACGAAGGTGAAAGGAAAAGGGAGGGAGCAACCGAGTTTAAAAGAGAGGATTTGGGCATTGGATGATTTTCTACGTAATTCCTATATATATATTGATATCACCATCTTTACAAAATCTCATAACAACTAATATCTGAAAGTTTCAATCAACGTATCGGAAAACCTTCGATCCAATATGTAACCTAAAATTCATGTAAAAATAAATAATAAAATTTAACACTTTTTATAAGTTTAACTTTTTTGAACAAATTGTCATTTCACATAGTATCAAAGTAGAAGTTTTGAATTTAAACTCTGGCTCTCTACACTCTATTTTATTTAATTAAATATTTCACTTATTGAGTCTACTCATTGAAGGGAAATCTAACACACAAGTGAGGAGGAGTGTTAAGATATATAATTAAGTGTCGATCAAACTTCCGTTCAATAGATGGCCCAACATGTAGAATATTTAATTAAATAAGATAAAGTATATGAAGATTCATTGTTCGAACTCAGGACTTCTGCTTTGATATCGTGTTAAATTATCACTTATCTAAAAAATATAAATTTAAAAAAAAAATGTATATTTTATTATATATTTTATATCGGATAGATATGAGATATTTCAAACATTCGAAAGAAAGCAGGCAAGCAAGCATTCGGCGAAAAAATGCCAAAGCTAGGAAGCCGTTATTTAAGGGCATACTTTCAAAAGCAGATTTATGAAAAGGAGTACGTAATGTGCACTAATGTTAAGCACATCCTACCTCTTTGCAACTAGCAATTTAGCACCAATCCAAATAAAAAGAGAAGTTGTATGGAACATTACTCCAACTAAGATAACGGTGCCTTTTATAAGAAGGGGGTCCCGACTCCCTTTTATGGGCAATAAGGGTTCGACCACACGCAAATCCATAACCCCTCACTCATCGCTTTGCTTGGAAAATGTTAGGTGGTCTTCTCAAGTTGTTCTTACTGTATTTTAGTTTCGATTGAGTATTTTAAAAAATTAGTATTAATATGTTTGTTTATTTTTTACATTAAGAAAAAATTAAAATAGACAAGAGGGATGGGGTTGAGTAGTAGTATCCTTATATCATACGATCTTTAATGATTTGTGAATAGAAATAAAAAATTATTAAATAATAATAAAATTAAAAAATAATAAATAATTTATAAATAATAATAATATAGACTGAGTTCTATCCACACACACCATAAGAGAGAAGCTGCCTTAAGTATTAGTTTTGATAAGAGTCCAAAAAATGATAGTGTTGTCACGGGGAGTTGTATCATGCCACACTTCACAATTTTGGACTAAACACGCTTCCACTTTATTCCATTTGCCTTTTCGTTGCAGAAAACGATAATCTAGGAGGATAGTATAAAATACTGTGCTAAGGATAACATCTCAAATGTACACTCAATTTTATATATATATTTTTTGTATATTTTATTGATATAATTGATTATATATTAAAATAAAATTATATAGAGAATATGTAAAAGTGACTATATATTACATTAGTCTGTTTGAAATATATGAAACTGATGATTATATTGTGGTGTGTAAGTTTCATGTGCAATTTTGGTGGCACTCACGGGTGAAACCGAAGGGTTGTCGATTGGGAAATTGCATGGTATGTGAGTCAAAAGACTAGATTCAGCCATTTTTTAGCTAAAGACAAAAAATCTCTTAAAACGGAGGACAAGTTATGAGTTTTATTACGTATAAGTAAAGTTACGTATTAATTTATATATTAATATTGATTTTTTTATATTTAAAATTTAAATTAGTATTGTTTTCAATAAATTTACTTTTTAACTAATCATATTAAATTAATGTAATTGTATTTATAATTAAAATTTTTCAAATTTTATAAACACGACAAAGGAGGAAAAGGAAAAGAGAGGGAACAACCGAATTTCAAAGAGAAGATTTGGGCATTGGATGATTTTCTACGTAAATCCTATCTATTGATATCACGGCCATCCTCACAAAATTTCATAAAACCTAATATCTAAAAGTTTCCTTAAACATATCGGAAAACCTTCTATCCAAAATGTAACCTAAAACTCATCTAAAATAAATAATAAACTCTATATATCTTTCTATAAATTTAAATTTTTTGGATAAGTGATGATTTTACAAAATATCAAAATAGAAGTCATGAGATCGAATCCTAACTCTCTACACTCTATCTTATTTGATTAAATATTTCACTTGTTGAGTCTACTCATTGAGGAGAAGTCTGGCCCACAAGTGAAGGTGGGTGTTGGTCAGTATGATTGTAAATGAACCAGTCTGTTTGATAGCTCACTCGGTACTCCCTCAGTTAAATTCGAATTGAACTCGACTCGTGAAGGAAAAAAAAAAAAAAACTCTTCGTGAAAGCAAATACCTGCTTGATTTTTAAATGATACATACCCGACAAAACTTGACTCAACTTGGCTAAGATTCGTTAAGGCCCGCTTGTTTATATTCGAGTCGACTCGTTAGTTCAATTCGATTATAATTTATATAATAATTATTCGATAAAATTTAATAATTTCATATACATACGTGGAAACCATCTATAAAATAGATATATACTATCATATTAAATGTATGTATTAATAATATATGTAAGCATATAATATATTGTTATTTTCGATAAATACTAACTAGTTAGATATTAATTATTTATAATTTTTTTAAAATTTTATAATTTAATAGAGATTCTACTTATTAGTTGTATAAATTCAATATTAGAACTTTTTTTAATTTATTAATTATTAAATCTTATTCAAAAAATTAAAAAATAAACAATTCAAGCTTGACTCGAACTTATTTGTGAGACGAGTTCAAACTCGAGTATTTTGAGTTAAACCGAGCTCAGCAAGTCAAAAACTGGCTTGGCTTAGCTCGACTACAGTCATATTGGTCAGACTCCCCATCAATAAATGGCCTAACAAGTAGAATATTTAATTAAATGAGATAAAATATAGAGTCAAGATTCGAATTCAAGATTACTATTTTGATATAATGTTAAATTATCGCTTATCTTAAAATTTTAAAGTTATAAAAGAAAAGTAAATTTTATTATATATTTTATATCATTTACGAGATATTTCAAAGATTCGAAAGAAAACAGGCAAGCAAGCATTTGGCGAAAAAATGCCAAAGGAAGCCGTTATTTATATTTTATGGGCATATTTACAAAAGCAGCTTTATGAAAAGGAGTACATAATGTGCACTAATGTTAAGCACATCCTACCTCTTTGCAACTAGCAATTTAGCACCAATCCAAATAAAAAGAGAAGTTGTATGGAACATTACTCCAACTAAGATAACGGTGCCTTTTATAGGGGGGTCCTTTTTATGGGCATTAAGGGTACGACCACACGCAAATCCATAACCCCTCCCTCATCGCTTTGCTTGGAAAATGTTAAGTGGCCTTCTCAAGTTGTTCTTACTGTATTTTAATTTTTATTAAGTATTTTAAAAAATTACTATTAATATTTTATTTTTTATTTCAAAAATTACTATTAAGTATTTTTATTTTTTACATTAAAAAAATTAAAATAGACTAGAGGTCAACTTGAGGGGGTTGAGTAGTAGTATCCTTATATCATACATACATACACATACATAAATAATATGTATATATGTATGTATACTCACATCTACCAGTAGGTCCAGTATAGCCTACAGGCCTATCCATTCACACCTCATGACATACAGCTAGTTGAGGAGCCTGACATGGACAATCAAGGTAGAGAGACAGTTGTACATAAAGTCGTAGCTGAACCTAAGTCGTTGTATTCTAGGCTTGCCAAAGCAACACGCATCCATGATATAAACTACCCAAAAAGAAAAAAATGGTTGATTCTCACATCAACAACTAACAAAAATTATTGGTATTTATCATCAGTACATACCAAAACCCTACCTATTGGTAATAATATCGATCCAAAAATCTGAAAATGGAAAGTGCATTTAACAGACAAACTTTCTACTGCAAATTACGGGCACATTCCCAAGGAAAACTAGCAAAACAAGTGGCTCGCATCCCTTCATCTCTTGCTCCATTGCCCAACATCAGAGTATGTGCCGAATACAAAAAGCTAATACTCCCAGTACCCATACAAAGGGTGAAGCCTTTTTTTATGCCAGTAGGCCATCTTTTGCAATACGAATCACTTTAAAAAACAATGCATTTGTTTAGATTTTAAGAAGGGATAAATTGTTTAATATTATTATTATTTTAAAATTTTTTAAATTATATTATTTATTATATTTTATTAAAATTTAAAAAAATTATAAGTATGAGATAAAATGAAATACTTTCTGTTATTATAACGAAGACAATATCAGTCTATATATTTACCAAACTCTAGCAATTGGAACGTAGAATTTTGATTATCATAGTACCTAACCCAACATTAGGAATAGGTTTAAGTCCGATGATGTTACCTTAATCAATCATGTATTTTATGATAATTATCCAACGTCGTATGAATATTGGATCTTGATCCAACGCCGTTTATGATTACGTTTTTAGTATGCTATATATAGTACTTTAGTTTTGTAGGAGTAAGTTGTACGCATGGTTTCCACTGTTGGAGACCCTTTATTCTAGAGAATTTAATAAGTAAAGGCCTGAAATATTGTCGCCCATAAAGACAATATGGTGCCCACGAACCAAAATGGGTACGTAGTTGCTTTTAACTTGGATCAAATTAAAGCTGCTGGCTGCGATCGGTTGATTTTGAGAAGTAATGCTTTTGTATCCTTTCGGTAATGCAATCATGTCATGACTTGGATTAATTTTAAAGATCGGTTTTCTGACCCTTCTGCAAGTCTCGACTGATCTTCCAAGCGAAGCTACTCCAAACTTGCACTACTATTTCTGACATTTTATTGACACCAAAAAAATAAAAAAATGGGGGCATGCAATTTGGTGGTTTTTATTATTAGTTTTCCCATTACATTTTTTATGCAATCAAATCTCTCCAGATTTTTTTTTTTAAATTGAAAATAAATAAATAATAAAAATTGAAGAGTTTTTCGGAACTCATGCATGGATCGAAGTCAATCAGATGATATATAACTCCACCTGATTAATTATTGGAACTGCAATCTCTTGGAAATAGCGCTCCCAATGCCCAAACTTGAACCTACCAACATCTGCAACCTGTAAACCTGATTATCACCGCCCCGTGAGTGTACTTTTTGACTATCCTCTCTCTCTCTCTCTCTCTCCCTCTCTTTTTTAATTAAAAAGATTATTTTATTACAATACTTAATTCTTACAACTTAAAAATGGCAGGTAAATTTTCACTTCTGAAATGTACTCGACGCCAAACTTTTACATTCCACCCTCCAATGCGCTTTTTCTTTTACAGAGATAAAGAAATATATATACATTTATGTATATATTCATAATGGAGATTCAATCATGAAAGCTGTTATCTTCTTACATCATCACTGCTGTTCCAGCACGAATCCCTCATCTATATATATCGAGCTTTCACGACCTTTAGCATACACCTTCACCCAAAGTTTTTCACTTCTCTTCCCAAAAAATGGCTTCCGCCACCATATCCTTATCGCCATTTGTTATCTTTCTCCTCCTCCTGGTGGGTATTGTTTCTTGGCACAGCTGCGAGGCCCGTGAGCCCTTCGCTTGTGACCCAAAAGATGCAAGGACGACAGGGTTGCCGTTTTGCAGGGATTCTTTGGCAGTAGCAGACAGAGTAAAAGACCTCATTGGAAGATTGACACTGCAGGAGAAGATTCGCCTGCTAGTAAACAATGCCGCAGCCGTGCCACGGCTGGGAATCAAAGGGTATGAGTGGTGGTCCGAGGCTCTTCATGGGGTCTCAAATGTGGGTCCCGGGACTAAGTTTGGTGGGGCCTTCCCTGGGGCCACTAGCTTCCCTCAGGTTATCACCACTGCTGCTTCTTTCAATGCATCTCTGTGGGAGGCAATCGGACGGGTAAGACTTCTCTCTTTTTGTGTTTTTGGTTGAAGAATGAAGACTGTCTATCATCAATTATATCTGATATCATTATGAATGTTAGCAAAGGTAATGCTATGAGTCCTCAATTATTAAGAACCAAAGCGCAGCTTTCGGTTGAACTCTTCTTGTACTTTTGTGTGCACAGAGTGTTGCTTGGAATAGAAAATTTGATTAGTTTCGACAACTTAGAAATTAAGAATATCGGGTTACATTTTTCTAAAGAAAGAAAGAAGAAACATCAAAATGCTTGCATGTTCTGATCAAAGACTATATACCACGTGAGTGTGCAGTGGGAGTTAACTAGCCTGCGTTGTGGCCTGTGGGCATGCAGTTTTTTATTGGGATAATGGATAGTTTATGGGAAGTGGGTGGTTTTGGTTTGATAATGGACAGTTCGTTGAAAGTGTACGTATTATGATAATATTATATTGGCAGTAATAATATTTTTAAGTGTTTTCAATTTTAATTTGAAACTTAAATTTTGAATTCTTAAGTTTTTCTTAGTTTTTGTAATTGACACACAAACATGTATAATTATGTAAGTAAAATTTGTAGTATAGATTGCATTTTTTTATACAAATTACTTAAATATAAGTTGGTGGGGTTAATGTTTCCCTTTTAAGTTGGAATTTACATGCATGCATTTCTAATGCCAAATGAATTTCAAGTGCATTTTTCCTTATAGATGTTGTACATTTCATTCGGTTTCCGGAGGATATCGACTTATATTATGCCCGGTGGGTATTGGAATCATGGGTAGACAGACGTGGGGTCAATAATATATCTTGTGCAAATCGATGTTGATAAATGAGTTTTGCTACATACAAGCACAGTCGCTCACTAATCTGTGTACTAATACTGATTTATTCATACTTAAAATTTAAATTAATACTGTTTTTAATAAAATCTACTTTTTGACCAATCACATTATATTAGTGCACAGATTAGTACACAATTATGCTTGTAACTATATTTTTTCTTGATAAATTCCAAAAGGCAGACAGAATCACAGACATATCAAAGAATATAACTCACCGGAATGTTTTTCTACATAAAACACACTCATCCATCGAAAAAATAAAGAACTTTCTTTTGAAAAGGATAATAATAATGGGCAACACAAAAAATTATTGGTACTAATTGATGAGAGTCGAGATGATCATATAACTTATTTGCTTCATATTTATAACATAATGATAGAATTATTCTAATTATTATTCATGTTTTTATCTCAATAATCCAAGCTTTTGCTTTAGCTAATTGGCCATTAATTAAGATTTGAAAGAAGGAAGAAGTAACAGTACACTAGTACTCAAATTAAAGCTGTGTACTTTCTTTTTTATCATTTTTGCGTTTTAATCAAGAAGTAGGTGGCAGCTGCAGGTTTCAACCAGACTCATAATTGCTTGAATGCTCTCGTCAACTTGCCCCCGCCATTATTGCAGAAGTTGGGCTTCGCGGGCAAGTTGATCTGGGGGTTACAGCCGAGCTACGAAACTGGATCTAACGTGTGTCGGTGGTGGTGCAGGTTGTGTCAGACGAAGCCCGAGCGATGTACAATGGGGGTGCGGCCGGACTCACGTACTGGAGTCCAAACGTGAACATTTTCAGAGACCCGAGGTGGGGACGTGGGCAGGAGACTCCCGGCGAGGACCCCGTGGTGGCCGGAAGGTACGCGGCCAGCTACGTCCGTGGCTTGCAGGGGAACGCCGGCCACCGGTTGAAGGTTGCGGCTTGTTGCAAGCACTTCACGGCTTATGACCTCGATAATTGGAATGGGGTCGATCGCTTTCACTTTAATGCTAAGGTAAAATAATAAATTCTCAATCTCAATCTCAGTGCTAGGTTCGGTTTTCAGAGAAGTAATGAAATTACGGTGCTGTAGGATATTTAAATGCTTGTGGAAAAGATGATTTGGTAGATGTCTGATATGATCATCTTTATGAATTTAGAGACATTGTGTGTTCAGTCAGGAAACTCACAGTCTGTGTTGGTGGCCCACACGTTGAAATTCAAGGCATTACGAGAATCACTTGAATTTCACTTAAAATGTCACGTGAAGCAGACATCCTCTCTGTTATTAACTTATTAGCATCCTTGATCTAATCTCAGTGCTTATTTAGATAAGAAGATGAGAATGGATAGTTCTAAATGAAATTTAAAAGTTAAAAGAAAATATTATTTTTTTAATATTATTATTTTTTAAAAATTTAAAATAATTTAATTTAATTTAATTTAAAAATATTGAATTATTTATTATATTTTATCTAAAAATTTAAAGAAATTATAATTGATGAGATGAAATCGTTTCTTAATCAATTCCCTTAACATGCATCAAACAAGCCAAATCCTTAAAGTTCCATTGAAACATGCCTCATACATCAAACAACTCGTGTTTGTGTGTTTTCTCTTACAGTTGCTGACATTTTGCCGCCCAACCCAAACTAAAGTAATGAAACCCATAATGTATTAACAGCTCACTTGTATGAGTGGCATCTGATGGCGGGGGACTCACAATTGTACGCAGGTTAGCAAACAGGACATTGAGGATACATTCGATGTGCCATTCAAAATGTGCGTGAAAGAAGGTAAGGTGGCCAGTGTCATGTGCTCCTACAATCAGGTCAATGGTGTCCCCACCTGCGCTGACCCCAATCTCCTACGCAAAACAATTCGCGGCGTTTGGCATCTTGATGGGTATGCTTAGTTGCTTTCTGCATCGTTAATCACCACACGATTGGATGACTTCAACAACTACTCATGGTCAACTCTTTTTACGCTTTGATGCTATCTAATGTCTATCTTGTTTAATTGGGTGGACCCCGTAGGTATATTGTCTCGGATTGTGATTCGGTGGGGGTTTATTATGATACACAACATTACACGTCAACACCAGAGGAAGCGGCTGCTGATGCGATTAAAGCAGGTTGGATTAAGCACCATTTTCGTCCTATATATATATATATAAATGTTCCTAAATTTCAAGGTCTTGTTTTTACCAAACATACGATTGCATGGAATTAAAACATAGATGTTTAAAATTATTTTGTGGGAAGTACTATTCAAAATGCAGACAACATATGAAGGTCATTCATCATGTAGGGACCCATATATATAAGGACAACTATATGGGATCCTCATGATTCACATGCACATTTGATCCTGGCAAGTTGGATGGATGGAACCTTCATTGCGAAGTTACTTGTTTTACAATTTGCTTCCTAGTTTTCTTTTTCAGAGTCATAAAAGTATTCAACAACTATGGCAATGAAATCTTCCAATTTCAAATAAAATGTACCGTATTGATTTAAGTTAAGATATTGGATATTCTTTTTGACATAATGCCAAATGATAAAAATATCTTATATTTTACTCTAATAAATGAATAGCATAAAATGGAGAGATTCTTAAAAATTAATACACGTAAATTTGGTTATGTTCAGGTTTGGATTTGGACTGCGGGCCTTTCCTGGCTTTGCACACAGAGGCGGCACTGAAAAGAGGCCTATTGAAGGAGATTGATGTCAACGGCGCTTTGGCAAACACACTCAATGTCCAAATGAGGTTGGGCATGTTTGATGGGGAACCCTCCAAGCAGCCATTTGGGAACCTTGGCCCCAAAGATGTGTGCACTCCGGCTCACCAAGAGCTCGCGCTTGAAGCCGCCAGGCAAGGCATTGTTCTTCTCAAGAACCGTGGACCTTCGCTGCCTCTGTCTCCTCGTCGCCACCGTACTATTGCTGTCATCGGGCCTAATTCGAATGTCACAGATACCATGATTGGCAACTACGCTGGTAAACCTTTATTCCTCCTCTAAGACCCATTAAAAAAAAAACCCCATTTGTATGATGAAATGAATCTATTTTTATGCTTGGAACGCAAGGTGTTGCATGTGGATACATCACTCCGATGCAAGGAATTGGGAGATATGCAAGAACGATTCACCAACAGGGTTGCACTAACGTCGCCTGCACCGATGACAAGCTCTTCAGTGCGGCTGTCGGTGCTGCCCGTAACGCCGATGCAACAGTTTTAGTGGTAGGGCTTGACCAAAGTATCGAGGCAGAATTCAGGGACAGGACTGGGCTCCTTTTACCAGGGCGCCAACAAGATCTTGTGTCCAAGGTAGCCGCAGCTTCAAGGGGTCCAACCATATTGGTCTTGATGTCAGGTGGGCCTATTGATGTGTCTTTTGCTCAAAATGATCCACGCATTGGCGGCATCTTATGGGCCGGTTACCCTGGCCAAGCTGGTGGAGCTGCCATTGCTGATGTCTTGTTCGGAACATTTAATCCAGGTTTGCTTTCTTTTTTCTTGACAGTAGTTATTATTATGAGAATTAATACAAATTTTCCCAAATATGAATAACTTTTTCGGTGCCTTTCAGAGGGCAAGTTGCCTATGACATGGTACCCACAAGACTACCTTTCAAATTTGCCCATGACATCCATGGATATGAGGTCAAGCCGATCAAGAGGCTATCCCGGAAGAACCTACAGATTTTACAAAGGTCCAGTGGTGTACCCATTTGGGCACGGTTTGAGTTACACAAAATTTGTGCACACCGTAGCTAGTGCTCCCACCATGGTGGCTATCCCTCTTGCCGGCCGCCATGCTCATGGCAACACTACCATCTCAGGCAAGGCAATCAGGGTGACACATGCTAAGTGTGGCAGGATCTCTCTCGGGGTTGATCTAGACGTGAAAAATGTAGGGTCCAAGGATGGTTCTCACACATTGCTTGTATTTTCCAAACCACCTGCTGGGCACTGGGCTCCACACAAACAACTGGTGGCTTTTGAAAAAGTTCATGTACCGGTAAAGGCTCAGCGGCGAGTCCGAATTGACATCCATGTGTGCAAGTTCCTTAGTGTGGTGGATAGATCTGGAATTCGAAGAATTCCAATGGGTGAACATAGTCTTCATATAGGGGATACCAAACACTCTATATCCCTTCAAGCAGCAACACTTGGAGTGATCAAATCATAGATTTCTTGGCGGAAAGACGGGTTTGCCGGTATGCCCATTTTGCCATGATAATGTAATAAGGGATACCATGGATACAGCATACTACTCAAAATTCACAAACAAGAGCGCAAGCTGAAAGATTGTTGCCAAGTCTTTTTTTTTTCTTGTTTAACATCTAATTTGAACTTAAGTGAATAAATCATAATTGGGTTTAGGAATTGATTGACAAAGGAATTCTACCTGTGTGGCTATGGATTGGAGTTGTATTCGTGTGAGATTTTGAACTTTCCATTAAAACAGATGTTCATGATGTAAAACGATTCAGTGAGGAGTGAGCTATATATGTAAATTCCAACGATTTAGCTTAAATTCCTTCCAGTTTGCTTCACTTTCATATCATTCAAGGTGTCTTGATTTCCCATCCCCATGCAAGATCGTCAAACCATGTATATCAATTGTTATGCAATTTAAAGCTCCACATGTATATCAGTTATTTGCGCGCAAGGCCTTTTTCCATTTCATAGCATTTGTTGAAAAACCCCCCAAGTGTGAAAATGTCATTTGAATATGCAGCCAACCAAGCCACCTACCAAAAGTTTCTAGCAGCAAATATTGACCAATATTTGTGCACCGAAAGAAAGCTGTATCTTGGTCAAGAAACGTGGAAATTTTGTTCCCTATGGCTTCTCCTATAAAAGGAGATCATTTCCTAAAGATAAGTCATCCTCACTGCGGTGAGAGATCAAGGCAGGGTTGTGGGCAAAATTTAGGTTATGGGTAAACCCAGAACAAAGGTCATTTGAGAGATAGAAAGCTTGTTTATGAATGTTTTTAATTTTGTACAAACATATTGAAAATACTGAGATTTCGCTTCAGTGGACGTAGGCAAGTTACCAAACCATTTAAATATTGTCTCTCTATTATCTTGTGTATTTTTTTAACAGACCAGAGGCGCAACAACATTCATTGCATCAACTAGTCTCAACCACAATTACCATTCAAAAGAATCTATCGTTCTTAATCAGAATCCAACTTTTAGTGTGAACTTGGATGGACAGATCTCTTGAAGGCTTTCCTTGGGGGACTAGAGCGGACTTTGCGCCCAGACTCTTGAGTTAGAGACAGCAGGCCAAACTGAGCCAAGACCCAAACCATTCCTACATGACTTCTGCTTCTTATGGACTAAAAAACTTCTATGGAATGAAACAATTATTAATCATATTCCTCTCATGCCAATATGGTTTTTCAAATCATCCTGATTGTGGGTCGGTCCCTCTCAATCTCAAAATTTTTATGTTTTCTAGGAATTCCACATGTCCTTTGAGAGGCATGAAATTAACCTCATCATGCAGAGACACAAGATCGACTGGATGAATGCCTTTTTGTCAAAAGGTGCCAATGATAACATTGGCCCTTCTGTCAAACGCATTATAGGGCCTACTGATCAAGGGACCAGTTGGCTTATCCACTGCATATGGGCTGCAAATTAGCCACAGAAACTTTCTTATCTTGCCCGCTAGCTAGCTATCTCCATACTTTCTAACTTAATTCTCAATCCCTTAATGGTTATGGTCCCCAAAATGGCAAAACACAACCCATTTACAATAATGCAATTTAAGTTTATTGCAGATGTTAAACCAAACTGCAAGAAAGGTTGATTTTGCAGCTTTGGACCCCTATTCAAGTCTTGCCCATAATTTTGCCCCGTGACTATTTGAGTCACTACTGGGTCATCATCATTATATTAGGCGGGAAAGCTGTGGGAAGTAATTTATGGAGTATAAGGTCCAGACTCTGTCCAGTATATACAATTTTCTTCATGGAAAAACTAAAGATGGTTTTAGATTTCCAAAATGGGAAACTATGACCGGAATAGGAAAGGGCCAAGTACCACGGCCATAGCAAATTATTGGCCAACCCTGCACATATATAATTATATTCGTGCCATGCATGTGCATCATACTCATGACTGAAGCTGGCTGGCATGCACGCCAAGGCCAAGACAAGAAAATTATAGAGCAGCAGTATGGCACTCATGATTTGGAAATATGTGAACAAGAAGAATTGATATGAACTCTGTGAAAATCGAACCCCAATGATCATAAAATTTCAGAACTCCAAGCATCGTGATGATCTTATTAAACATAAGTTCGTTCACTTTGCTTACCTATGGCTTGGGTCATGCTACACTTCATTTTATTCTTCTTGTGTACGTAGTCATAATCTAGGTTTTTGAAGAATCTCCTTGAAAATACTATACCTTGGAAATTATTGTGAAAGTGTTAAGAATATAACACAAATAAATTAAATATATATCTTCTCAACAATTTAAACTTTTGAGATAAATAATAATTGCATATAATATCAAAGCAGAGATCTTGAGGTCGAAACTTAACTCTACAATCTACCCACATTTAATTATATATTCTACATGTTAGGCTCATCACCCGTTGAATGGGAGTCTGGCCAGTGTTAATAATATAATACAAATCTTTCTATAAACAAGTACATATATATGTGTGTGTGGAAATCTTAAAGAGTAAAAAGGAAGAATAAAAAGCTCGTTTCTATAATATATCCGTTGTTCCTGATTTGAACACAGTATACATTTACTATATAACTTACAAATTACTATACATTAAGCACCTAATATTATCCTAGAAAAGAGAATCTTGATCAAGTAGGTCTTAATCAAATCTGCATTAACGATCGAAAGCATTAGCGTTTTGACTTAGTGGTAATGAGTAGCCAGCCATCATGTGATATCTAATCCGTGCATGACATGATCAAATTCTTTTAGCCCAGAAAAATATATAAGAGAATGTCAAATCCTCTATTTCCTATTAATTACTATTTCACCATGCACTAAAAGAAATAGACAACAAAAATGGAACAAATATTGCTATAAGAGGTGGTCGTGGGTGGTATTTTTATGGCACGTTCGGGTAGATGCCACGTGCATCAAGTGGCTATATATATATATATATATATAATCCTTGCAAATCTGTCATTACTAAAGAAAAAATAAAATTTTATCTTGTCGATCTAGATGTTTGAAGTTATCTTCTTCTTCAAGTTTAATTATGAATTATATGAATTTTTCATTTTTATAAGTACCTTTAAGTAATTTGATCATCATGATCTTGATGATCAACTTAAAAAAGTCTTCATTAATTTTCCTGTTTCTTTTATCCCTAAACAAAAGGAAAACACAGTGCGTAGAGCAAAGAATTGATACTTTTTGTTTGGAACTTACTTAAAACTTTAGCAAAGGCTGTTTCAGTACGTACAGAGGGAGTGGGCTCCAGAAAATGTCCAAAAGAAAAAATAAAAATTCCCTCTCTCAACCCTCCGGCGTGAATGGCTTTGCTCAAAAGCTTCCATAACCACTTTCTATATACCTTGTTCCCCAATCATTGCAAGAGCGTGTGCCTGTTTTACCTTTGGAGCAATAATACTTTTACCTTTAATCAGGGATATATAGTTCTATTTTGGAGGCCGATCGATCAACTAGCGATGTAAAAAAAACCCTTTGAATTTTTATTACAAACTATTTCTTTGTCATGTCAACTGTGATCAGAGTGTATGCACAAAAAATAAAAATTAAAAAAAAAAAAACGCACAGAGACACTGTTTGCGTGCATAGAATTCTCAATGGCTCTAAAATTACAGTTGACTCGGCATATGAATTTATCAATAAAATTATAATATTGTCGTCTTCTTTTAATTTTAAAAAAAAAAATTAAGATATTTTGATTGGATCCATTGACATGCATCCATGTCAATTTCTAAAATCAAATTGACAATAGAATATCGATCTGGCGATCATGATCAGCAACGGCGAGCATAATGACCATGCAACTTGCCCGCCCCATGATGGGGTTGACCCAATTTTAATTTCTGATCAACGACGTTGCTAGCTGAGGTAGTCGATCAGGAAAAGATAAGTACAGGCCGACTGGTCGATCGATGCTAGATATCTTCGTTTTTTATTTTTATATATTTTTGTTAATGTTCTATTAACTTAGACACGTTAAATGTCATGTCTTGTAATGAAGAAATTAGCCGGGGGAATATTTGACAGGTAAAACCTTTTTTTAAAATGTCGGGTATCTTATAATAAAGATGTTTTAATTACAAATAACGAAGAACCTTAGCTTAGCTTTTTGAACCATTTGGTCAACTCATAATTAGGTTAGGTAAATTATTCCATAGCATTTAACTTTCCGATCCAATTAATTGGTACTAATATTCGACTTAGAAACAAAAATTAATAAAATAGTAATATTCTGTACGTTCATTTAAAAGAAAAAAGTAGTAATAATAATCATGCATCTAATTTATTTAGCTCCACCCACCCAAAATTCCTATTCTTATTCTTTTGATCTGATTCTCAAAGCTTTTTCTTTTCCATGTGTTTGTATTCATCATAAGTCATCATGATGCATGCTGTTGGGAGAGGCAGATCATCAAGCTGACAGTTTAATGTTTGAGGGCTTTTAATTTATTCAATCTCTTTTATTAATTGCCATGTGGAAGCACTATTATTTCAAATCCCATCACCTTTTTTTTTTGGGGGTCTAAAACAGAAGATTCAAAAAAGAAAATACCAAAGTTTCATTGCATTAATATTAATTAGGTGCATTATTATCAGCAGCTTTTCAGCAAAGAACCATAATTAACAGCTAGCCGTTTAAGCTGGCCGGCCTTGTTGGCCATTTTAAGCTAAAAAGCAAGAATGCTGCATGCATGCATGCACAGCACTAACAAAAGCTGCGCGCACATTGATCGTTGCACATGATGGGTCATGATCCCCACGTGAATTTCGATCCACTAGACACGTGCGCTCCTCAGAGTTTCCCTGAGCATTTTGCAGAGCTTCGGGAAAAAAATGGCATATAAGATCAATTGGAATATATATGAGTTTAATTAAGCAACATGATTGGGTTAAACCAGCATGAATAACAATGCATTCTTATATATATATATATATATATGCCGTCAGAAAGAGATATATGGATCGAGCTTATATTTATCGTGTGTTGTGTTCAAAAAACCTTATCTATCTATGTATATGATTTTTTTGATAAGAGAATCTTTAGGGCTTCACGTCGCGTACTGCCCCCTTGGGTACAAACATGTCCTGAAGAGTGGGAGCGTTTCCCATACACCAAAAACATATAAATAATCATTAATTAGTTTATTAATTTAAAAGAAAATTTTAGAAAACTAATTAAGATTGGAGAGGAGAGAGAGAGAGATATATATACGCATATTGATGCTGATTCCCCAAGTATACATACCAGCTTTAAATAAGGATACTGTTTTAGCTAGCTAGGCAGGCATAAGCAGGCTGCAGCCTGCAGAACCCTGGCTATTTGGTGGGTATCCTATGATATTCTCCAGTACTAGTACTTGATGAAGAGCTTTGAAATTATAATAAATATTTGCTGCGCGCAGGCAGATCATTAGGTTCATTATTAATGGTATACCTAATAACTGCCCCCAATTTATTACTGTCTCTCTTCAATATAATTTGGCCATGTGATTGGCTAGATTTATAGATAGATAAATTTATCAGCTAGCTCATGAAATTTATAGATAGATAAGATTCTGTCCAGATTACTCCTTTTAGAATTTCGCAGCTTTAAATACAAGAGTAGTACCATATATTCTAACCTAATAATTCTACTTATTATCTTTACAAATTATATTTAATTTTTTTTATAACAAATATATAATATATAAATAATAAATAAAACAATTCAATTAATTTAATAAAAATAAAATAAATAATAAAAAATAAATTTTTAATATATAAAATATGTGGTGCGGAATAATAAGTAGTATCTCTTAAAATTGAATAAAATATTGTTATAATAAAAAAATTTTAATATTATTATTATTTTGAAATTTGGAAAAATTGAATTGTTTATCAAATTTTGTATGAAAATTTAAAAAAGTTATAATAATGAGATGGGATGATCGATAGTTTCTCAAATCAAACAATCTCTTAATTAGATTGAAAAAATAAAAATAAAAAAATTCAAGAGTACAATATTAATGCCTCAAGGAAATGACATTGATCTATATTTAAAAAAGACTAATCAATAATATAATTAGAACTTTATCAAAATTATTGTAAAGAATAATAATTTTTCTTTTCGATCTAAATAATGTAAAATCTCATTCACCACATACAACTTCCGACGTATCACTTAATAAGGTATCACAACTATCATCAATACGTACCATGTTATAATATATACGAACTGAGCAAATAAATAGTAGATAAGGAAAATGCTTCAGAAGCAAACTAATGAATTCATCGCATCTATCAGTAATAGATCACGCCAGCGAAAAAAAAAAGAACTCAATAAATAGGACACCAACGCCGCCTAGATTTCTTAATTTCCTCTATGTAATTTATTTTCTTCCCTCTTGTACGTATACAATTATTGGCTGATTAGTTAAATGGGTTTCTTTTTTATTCGCTTTATTTGAAGTCAACTGGCCAATAATTCACACCTGAGCTACGAAATTAAATTTTAAAAAATAAAAAATAAAAACACCCGACTAGCTGTTAGTTCAGTTGCATGCATCAATGTGTTGTCCGCCTTGTGCATGCAACCTAACAGTTGGCAATAATATCAAGGAATGACAACAATGGGAGCTGTGTAGATCCAATATTAGAATATTAATGTGGAAGAAAACCACCAATTATCCAAGCAATGTCTAAAAATAATAATAAATATCGTATCTAGAGCTACAAGCTAGCTGCTTTTGAATTATCATGTAATATGATCGATCATTCCCTAACGTTAACATGTAATTTACTAAATAATAACAATCTATTTTTTTAAGAATTTAAGGTCAGATAACGGTTAAGATCACATGACCTGCATATATATATATATATATATTAATATATATATATATATATATATATGAAAGGCTAACGATTATATAGATATATATATCTAGCTTGTAAGTTTTCTTTATTTATATAACAATAATGACGTTCTTCCTGTTGGATCCATTCTCATGCATGAAACATCAGAAGATACCTACCTGATAAAATGGGCACACCTCCAATGTTATCTCCTCCACCCGTTAAAAAGAAAAAAGAAAAAACAGAGAAAAAGTGATCGTGAGAGAGTGCTTATGATAAGAGAGTGCAAAAGGTCTTAAATGGTAGGGGGTCCTGTTTGATGGAGGGCACAAAAAGGAGAGACTCATCCCCATACAAATGAGACACCTAAGAAATAGTACGCATGAAATGTATGGAGGTTATTAATCATAAGCTAGCTAGCTATATTAAAACAATACAAGTGGATCATCTAGGGCATGCTATAACTGGTTCATGTCATTGATTATTTCTACCTAGAAAATGGGTCGTCTTCTTCAAAATAAGGGCCACAGTTTTTACAACCTGGATTCCTTAATTAGCTGTACAGGCGTTGCAGCCATGTTTCTGGTAGAAGCCAACCCTGGTAGACCCTGGCTTGTCCGTGCATGGGGCCATTCTTCCCACCACGGTCCCAAACCTATGGGAACAAGAATAAACAGAGACATAGGCTCTACGCTAGTATGGAAGAGAGAGAGTCAATGATCACATTCATTTTTCAATAATGGGACTACTCAAACTTTAGGTACTCAGTGCAGGCTGGGGGCCGGGGAAGAAAACATGGTTAACATGGTTTTGTTTGTTTTCAAACTTAAGTCCTGCTCCCTGAAAAAAATGGGCAAAAAATCCATGCATGTTGTCTTCGTTTTGGTGATAAAAATATATATGTGTGTGTGTGTGGAACCAAAGCATTCGTCTTGTCAAAGCACTCAGTGGGTACAAAAGCCTGGTCTGGATTCTCGTTCTTCGGCTCATAACGGCCGGTTGAAGCATTACGTGATGGAAAAAAGAAAAGAAAATAAAAGAAAACCCTCACAAATCTGAGTAGGAAAAAGGTATAATGAGGCAACTATATATTTTGAAATGAATTCGATATATACCTATTACATGTAATAATTCAAACCAAATGATCGTGATAGAATATTATTAGTTAGCAGATAATTAATTGTTTCACGATCGAGATTGTTCTACTCATAATAAGAAAAAATAGTTGAATTAAGATCATGGTGTGGTGCAAACTCCCAAGAACAAATCAATTTGTTTTAGCTTTTTCTTTCTTTTTGTCTTCGTATATATACTTGTTGCATGCATGTAATTGTTTTAGGATTAACGCGCGAACAACAATTATGGGAAGAAAGCCATACCAAGTACGTGGTTAATGAAAATTCTTGTATTAAATTTCGAATAGTGATTGCTTGATTTGTCATCATATGCAACACTTGAATGATCTATCCCTGCATAATGGTACACTGATAAGTCAATTATGACTATATATATCATGTAATAATGTTTTCATCACAAAAGGATGTCATTGTACCAAAAAACTGTTGCTGATCTGGAAATTGGAGTAGTCCCTGTAATGTGGGACCCCCAACATCCAAAAATGACACCGTGGAGACAGGTTAGGGTTACACACGGTGACGTGGCAAGATAGTTTTTTTTTTTTTTGTTGCCCCGGGGGGGGGGGGGGGGGCGGGTTTATACTGTATGAACCAGATTGTAGGAAGGAAGTGTTCCTTTTTATAAAGAGGAAAGGTAGGGTTTTGTGGGGACAGAGGGAAAGGGAAGTTAGAGAGCCTTTAAGACAAACCCATCTGGCCATCATCTTTCATCCATCCATATTCATGTGCATTCATTAAATCAATTGTGGGTGAAAATAAAAAGCAAAGCAAAACCCCAAAAGGAAAAGGCATGCATGATTCTTGTGGCTTACCAGAGAAGAGTCCCTTTCTCTCTTGCCCCCTCTCCCTTAAATATGCTTTCACGATTTTACTAATCCCTCCTTAAACCACTTCTTTATTGACCCCCATGTCCTTCCTGTACAGTGTTTATTATTTTGCCTGCAGCAAGCCTCCTCCTTGGGATATAAGTAAACTCGTAAGGACTCATGCGCGCAGAGCTGTTAGACACAAGATTTCGGCCACCATTTAATTTTCTTATATATTCGCTTTAATTTTCACCATAAAGTTGTCCAAAAAAAATAAATAAAAAGGGTGCATGCATGGTGCCTCCTTGATTGAAGCATTTATGCTTAGCTACTACCCTTTCACCAATCTTCTTTTAGAGTTATATATCGTGATAACCATGCAGTTGACTTGTAAAGATTGTAAGCATGATATGCCATTATTCCATTAATACAGCTGCCTAATTCTTCAACCATATTCTTAATGATGTCGAGTGACATAACATAAATATATAACAGAAAAAAATTCACTAACCATACAAACAATTGACCACATGTTTGAAATCTAACGCACAGCATTAACAAAACCAACTTACTCTCACAGTTGCCGACCTTACCAAAGTCAATAATGCATCCTCAATAATTCATACGTCCAAAAGGTCAAGACTCTAATATTCTCCATGATTCATTCATGAATATAGAGAGAGAATTATTCCATAAAATTTATTTAATAAATTAACGTAACTTGATATAATTACCAGAAATATGTTTATAAAGTTGTATGAACCCAAAATAATGAAGATCATTTATAGAGTAAAATCTGAACAGTGACTAGAATTGATATTTCATCTTTAGCAACAGTAGTGAAGAGTTGAATGAGTAAATATCTGATATATGGTAATATTCAATGATGATGCATACATTAATGAGAGAGTAAATTGAGACAATGTTAAGAACCCAAGGGCTGACTGCAAGGGCAAAGCGGAAGTAATTGCAAATCTGCTTACCCGAAATAAATAGGCTATTGCCTCGCCTTGGAGTTGTTTTTTTTTTTTTTTTTTCTTTCTTTTTTCCTCGCATTGATCCTTTACTTGCTTTGCTTTGCGGCCAACCTGCAGCCTGCTGGCGTCTTGACTCTTATCTCTTCTCTCCGGTAGTTGAACCCGAGGACCCGTGATGAGTCACCGCCTATACCCGGTCACAATCACGCACTCACCGGTTTTACCTTGTCAAATATTCATTTTTTTTTTTATAATGTAGTATCATTATGACATATATTTTATTTAAAACAATTAAAAATACAAACATAAAAATATAAGTAATTAAAAGTTTTAATATTTTATTTTTGCGGTTTTGAACATGATTTTAGTAGCGTACAATCGTTGATCCATATCATTATATCAGACCCTGGGTGTTTTTATTTTTTTATACCCCCATTTATAGTTGGGGCAGTAGTGGCTAGCCTAGGTAACGTAATGTAATGTAATATTGTCCCATAGGCAATAACATAGGTCATAGGTTAGGGGAGGAGAGAGAGAATCTATGTTGTGGTGCCAGCTAAAATGAAGGTGAAGGCTCAAAGCTTTGTTTGAGGGTCAAAGCTGGCAATTTGCTTTTCTTTTAGGCTTTGTTTGTCTCCACAACTTTCCTAGTGAATTGTTTGTCTCCACAACTTTCCTATTTTCACTAGAAAATTCTTCTACAATCATTTTAAATCCCCATGTTCTTCTCTCTCTGTTTCTCAAACCCCGCTTCCAATTTTCCCTCTCTTTGTGTCTTTCCATTTAAGCTTTCCTCCTTCGTCAGAGCAGAGCAAAATGTATTTCCTTTGAGAGAGAGAGAGGAAGAGCTGGAGTGGGGGATTCATTCCTGGGACTCATTCCTTTTATCTAAGAACGAGATAGCCAGCAAGAATCACAATGGTTGCTACTTCTCCTCGCCCGAATGGTAGTGAAAAGAAGCGCTGGTGGCTTACCAACAGAAAGGTAAACCTTCGGTTCTTCATATGAATATACCTGATTTGTAAACTTTAATTGCATTCATTTTCAAAGATGAAAACTTTACTTCTAAATATTTTCATTCGATTTATTGTTATGCACAACTTCAATCCATGGAGCTGTTCTTCTAAATATGCAGATGGTGGATAAGTACATTAAGGATGCTCGCAATCTCGTAGCGACCCAAGAACAGAGCGAAGTTGCTTCAGCACTGAGCCTTCTCGACGCGGCTCTGGCCCTCTCCCCGCGGCTTGAGAAAGCCATGGAGCTCAAAGCCAAGGCTCTGCTACATCTGCGGCGGTTCAAAGACGTGACCGATATGCTCCAAGACTACATTCCGAGCCTCAAAATGGCAAACGATGACTCGGGGTCTCTCTCGTCGGAGAACTCGTCCCAGCATTTCTCGAGGGAGCGAGTCAAGCTCCTTGGGTCCGGTAACTTGTCATCTGACTCGCTGGGTCGGGATCCTAGTTTCAAGTGCTTCTCTGTCTCGGACTTGAAGAAGAAAGTCATGGCAGGGCTGTACAAAAACTGCGACAAAGATGGGCAATGGAGGTAAAACGAAATCTTCTTTTCTGGGGGTGCCTTAAATTTATTTTTCTGTTCTATTGGCTTTGAATTGAATTGCTGCATTTTGGTTCTTCTTTTGATGAGTTTATTAAATATCGAGGCATGTTCTCGTAAATGCACAGCCAGCCCATTACGAAATTGAGACTTAATTTCTCGAATTTATTCACTGCATGAAACGCAACACTTTTATTAAAATTAGAAATATATATATATATATATAAATAATTTTTTGATTGCCATTGTCCATCCTTGTTCGAGTTAACTCAACTTCTCTCTGCAAGCAATCGATACAGGTACTTGGTTCTGGGGCAAGCTTGTTGCCATCTGGGGCTAATGGAGGACGCCATGGCTCTCCTTCAGACTGGGAAGCGCCTCGCCACCGCCGCATTCCGCCAAGAGAGTATATGCTGGTCTGATGACAGCTTCTCCGTCTCCTCAACCGTCACAATCTCCACCACAACCCCTCCCACCACTCCACCCCGTGACCCCACCGATTTAGAGAGCGTAAACCAACTCATCAGCCACATAAAGCTGCTCCTCCGTCGCAAGACCGCTGCGCTCGCAGCCCTCGACGCCGGCCTATACTCCGAGGCCATCCGACACTTCAGCAAGATTGTCGATGGCCGCCGTGGCGCCCCGCAAGGCTTCTTGGCCGAGTGTTACATGCACCGGGCCTCAGCGTATCGATCAGCTGGTCGAATAGCGGAGTCCATTGCTGATTGCAACAGGACTTTGGCACTGGATCCGACTTGCATTCAGGCTCTCGATACAAGAGCCTCTCTTTTGGAATCGATTCGGTGCTTGCCCGACTGTCTGCACGATCTAGAGCATCTGAAGCTTTTGTACAACTCCATCCTGCGTGATAGGAAGCTCCCTGGGCCTGTTTGGAAGCGACACAACGTAAGGTACAGGGAGATTCCTGGGAAGCTCTGTGCGCTCACGACCAAGATCCAACTCCTGAAGCAGAGGGTTGCTTCTGGGGAGACTGGGGACGTGGATTACTACGCTTTAATTGGGTTGAGACGTGGGTGTTCGAGGTCCGAGTTAGAGAGAGCGCATTTGTTGCTGTGTTTGAAGCATAAGCCGGATAAGGCCATCAGCTTTATTGATAAGTGTGAGCTTGCGGATGATCGCGATCTTGATTCGCTTAAAGACCGAGCGAGGATGTCTGCATTGTTGCTGTACAGATTGCTCCAAAAGGGTTACTCGAGCGTAATGGCTACGATTATGGACGAGGAAGCGGCCGAGAAGCAGAGAAAGAAAGCTGCTGCTGCACTGCAAACGGCACAAGCAACGGCAATACCAGTGCAGCAAACCCAAGCATCCAAATTGGAATCGGAAACCAATTCCTCATCTTTTAAGAATTCATCAGCCGAGGTTCCTGGTTCCAAAAAAATGACGGCGTCGACTTCTACTTCTTCGAATACGTCGGTTTTCCAAGGGGTGTTTTGCCGGGACCTTGCTGTGGTTGGGAGTCTGCTTTCACAAGTTGGGTTTAACCGTCAAATCCCAGTGAAGTACGAGGCATTGAGCTGTTGATTGGATTGATTGGTGGGTGGGTCTAGAAAATTCAAGTTCTATGAGATGTTACCGGCAGGGGAATCTCTGGTTCATTTTTCTCTATTTGTACAAAAAGATAATTTTAGGACTGCCGGAAAATTTTGTCACCCTTTTTCTTTTCTTTAATTTCCTTATCCTACTACTACTGCTACTACATGTACAGAATTTTCAGTACCAAGTTTCTACTCTTTAATCATGCAGCAGCTTCCCAGGCTTTTAATTATTTTAGTTTAAATTTAAATTTAATTCTCCTCCTCTTTCCCCTTACTTCAGTAATTTCGTAGGCTGTAAAATATCCGTCAATGGTTGCCTGTTTGGCAATGGAAACATAGGCCATTGTGCGGTACATTTCTCATGCCATGCATTTAATTTTTACAACGTCGAAGTTGTCCTTGGCTGTTTTTTCTTCCAAGCCCTACACGGGTGCATTTCATTTTCATCTGGATAGATTATGTTCATCCATGAAACTGGCATTGGGGACATTCCACAGTATTTTATTTTGTTTTCTACTCCGACCCCCTAAAGTTTTGCTTCTTTGTTCTTGAATGATTGGCTGGTGAGAGTGCATCAGTTGGAAGAAAAGAACAGCCATGGATGGTCCCCTGTTATAGGAGTACTTCCCTTCAAGGTTTTATGGCTTTGAGTGCACCTGGCTATGAAGATGTGGCAGGATTGTACTGGTCCTCAAAGGACAATGTGAGGTCACCCAAAGACAGGAAAAAGGCCTTGTCAGTTCTTTTTCTTTCTTTTTTAAAAAAATTTTCAGGTCCGGTTAATATACAGGCAAGTGAAAGGTCTAATCCTCCACTCAATACAAGAATAGTTTGGAAAGGAAATGTCAAATCCAGATTTACTTTTACATCCTAAATGCTTTGGGCTTCGGTTTCTTTCCTGCAAGACTGTTTGCCACCATTGTTGATTTTTGAACTAGACGTGGAATAAAACCAGTAGTACTGCACTCACCACCAGCATTACAAGAACGCAAAAAATAATTTTTTTATCAAGACGGGTGGATATGAGGACCTTTATAGAGGGGGTTGTTGGGGGGAGAATCAATGAGGTTTTCAATTCAACCTCCCAAAGCCTAGCCTTCAAATGATTTTTTAGGGCTTGGCTTCTGTTCAAAGGTATCGGGGAAGGGAAAGCCTGCGTTCTCAGCAGTCAGCCCTACAGAAAAAAGGTCGCATCCTTGTTTAGCTGGTACAGGTTGTCACCTTTGCTTGATGGATTGGTTTTGTTGCCAGAAAATGTTGACTGTTTTTAGGACCATTTTTAGGTGTAGGGCTGGTTTGCTTTGCTTTAGAAAGCTACATCATATCTCGGACCACTTGTTAGAAACTTAGAACTGCTTGTAAAATACAACTGCATCCTTTATGAGTCCATGCATTTACGTTGATATTCTTTGGCTTTTATATTTCCATTTTCTTTTTATTATAATGAATGGATTGGAATAGTTTTAGCCATACAATGTCAATGTGGCATCAACGTTCTCTCCTTCTTCTTACCTTTTGTGGCAGCTAATTAGTTTTGCAAGATAATTTTATTATAATTCTCATATATACAGTCATTTTGATATATTTTTATATATTCTATTAATATAATTTATCAAAATAATTATTTTATATTAAAATATTATTAAATTATATTAATAAAATATATAAAAATAACTGTATATAAAAATTTTAATTTTTTATTAATATAATTAACATGGAAGAATAGTCTGTTTTAAATATGTTATGCTTTGAGAAATAAAGAAATTTCTATAATAATAATAGGTGGCTGGGGTTCTCCATCCTAAAATAAGAGACAACGTAATACGAACTTGGAGACATCAGAATGGAATTTTCTTGAAGGCTAGCTCAAAGACATTTGTCCTGCAGGGAGGATAACCAACTATTTTGATTGCAATCCCCAAACCAACTTGTTTTTTTTTTTTATTATTCTAAAAAAAGGGGCCCCTAATCGTATGATTCACTCAATAGTAGCTATCTTAAACCCTAAAAATATTTTTTACTTTTCTGTTTTTGCAAGTGATTTCCATGATCATGCTTCCACGCCACTCAATGATTATGTTTGCTTCTTCTTCTTTTTTCCCCTTCCCAGACTCCTTTTGAGTAAACTTTAATGACCAAAATCTTCCATTCATGAGAAAAAAAACATATATATAAGAACTATATATGAGGTTTTGTTTTGCAAACCGAGATTGGCTTTATTATATATATATATATATATGAGTTGTTGTTGTTGTTGTTGTTCAGTTGTCGATAAGCATTTGAACCTCCTTGTTCATGTAAATGATTTATTGATGAGAACATGTATATAATTATTTGGCCCAGTGATGTATGAAAATGAAATGCAATATATATACATCCCATGTTCTCAATACGACAACCCATGCTAGCTTCCTTTGTATGTGTCTCACAGCTCACTTTTCACTACAATATTTTGTCGAACATATGACTTCTGCTAGCTAGCTGAATTATCTGGGATCCATTTTTCAAACCAAAGCAAGACTGACTAGCTGGCTGGAATTATTGTATTTTATTTTTAGTTCGCGTGACCATGCATGCACGGCTGCTGACTATACTACAAGACTTGGAAAACACACAAAAATTTTAAGAGTGGTGAAAACCATTGGTGAGAAGTGGAAAACATGCCTCGCACGTCCCCATCCTTCAACTTAAAGAATCTGGACATGAAGAAGTGTGAATTATAGTCTGCAATAATTTGTGGTAATTTTCAATTGGGATTCTGACAAAATACTGCTTTCCACTTGCTGTTTTTAATTAGGTTAATGCAGTGGATTACACTAAATTATTATTTATTTTTTTTTCACTTTTGAAAGCATATTTTATTTTCTTGTGGCAAAAGAAAAGGTGTAGCTCACGAGGGCACCTCACATTTTTTTTTTTTTTTTGTCTTACTTTATTCTGTGGTCAGAGGCTTTGGAGCATCTCTCTGAAGTCTCAAGTCTGAAGCCACTTTTTCAAATTCTACAAAGGAAAACCCTTGGCCCCTACTGACCACTTAAAGTTTTTATTAGTTGTTTTTTTATTTAATGGTTAGGAAAGTGATTTTAAATGTATTTATATATATTTTTATTTTTTAAAAATACTTAAATCTATTAAAAAAATATAATGACTGTAATGCCCATGTGTTGAAAGGTTAAAGAGTATACATCCAAGGAAGAAATGCGAGTACAGAGTAATAATCCGGGGGGAGGTGGGTTGAGATTTGAATAAGGAGAAACGGGGGTTGGGGGAAATAACACGTGATGTTTGAATGTTGGGAACATTGGAAAGAGGTGAAGTCGTGGCCAGATATGATGATGTCAGTGACAGCATGTGCATTTCTCTCTCTCTCTCTCACATACACGCCCACGATGAGAATAGGGCTCTGGACTGGACGGGGTTATAGTGTCATATTCACTAATGGTGCAAGAAAAGTCCGACAGTTGATTTTTTTATGTGAAACGTTCAAGGAAAAATACAAATAATTAGTGCGCATCTGAGTGGTTGGGTTTCAGGTTTCAAAATTGCGTTTGTTGAGATCCGAGTCCGTCCGTTCTTTCACTTGAATGATTCTCATTCACAGGCCCAAGTTTTTACAAAGCTGGGGAAGTTTTTTAAAGGATGGGCTTTAGAAAGTTTGTGATTCATTCAGTGGTTTGAAAGGGCCTTATTTGAGGCCTCTTGACGCTGCTCTTGAATCGCCCCAAACCTTCCATCCTCTTTAGTGTATTGAAGACTAATTAAATACAAGACTTCGTGTTATTGAGCCTCAACCTGTGGCATATGTTGAATTTGCACGTCAGGTTAATTCTGCCAGCACCGCTAAGCTAGTAGACCATCAGAAAATCAAGGATAATGTCCACATCAGCTACACCCAGAATCGAAGCTTGAGAGGTTCTCTGAGGGAAACTAGATACCAATCAAAAACACCGCTACCTTGGTAGACCCCACAAATTAATTTTCGAAGAACACTTGCATACAGCTGCCTAGTCAGATTGGCGCCTCATTTTCTAAGTCACCATGATACAATTTTAGTAACTAATTTGTACAAAGTATATTACAAACATTTATAATGAATTATACTGCTCTTGCCACAACTAAAGGCACAAATTATTTGACACCTTTCTAAAACTAAAAGGGTTGCAAACGAGAGAGTAAAATTCATTTGCTTTCCAATAATGAGGTTCCCTTTTTCTGTTTCTGGCCTGAGTTTGTGCTACGCCTGCTTTCACTACACTTATGACAAAACCAATCGTCCTCAGGAACATCTTCAAGTGGAGGATCACAGCAGTCAATATGGGTACCAGTCCCACAACCAACAGAACCACTTTCATCACCGCACATCAGCATCACCTCCGCTCTATCGCGAGACCCACACACTTGGCAGGCTATGTCATTACTATTATCATCTGGTGGTGTCATCAGGTCCTCGACAATCTCTTCTGCCCTGGCCTGCAGGTGAGCAAATGACCTCTCCGCCCAAACATTAGTATTGTATAGCACATGCTTCTCAAGAGAATACCCAGGTTTGCAAACATACTCGACCAAATAATCAGCTAGAATACAAGGTATCTCATTTTTTAAGAACTCCTGGACCCACAAATCAACACGTGGCATGCCAGGGCTGATAATGGCAAAATCAACTCCGGAGTTAAGAAAGCGGGTATAAGGAGGAGAAGTTGCCAATATAGTCCCATCACCAGCTTTCACAACACGCTTCAGGGTATCCTGTTCGATGACAGAAATGAAAAGACGTATCAAAATCAACAACAGCTTAGGATATGCAACCCATAGGAAACCAATCGTTACTGTTCATCATAAGGCCGTTTGTAAAAGATATAACATTTGGTAGAATATATGGCAGAATTTGCCTGGGGAAAATGTAAAATGAGATTTTGACAAGCATACCAAAGGTGGTGCAATGCATTCTCCATAAATGATGATGCGCATTCCATAAAATGCACCATGGCCGGTTCTCTTCCTCAAGAGTCGCCACTTTCTTGGAGCCTCCAAATTTATTGCACCATCTTCACTCAAGCCATTGTTGTGCCATTCATAAGGCTCCTCTGCCAAGAATCTTCCTGCCTGACCACAGGCACTTAGATAATCAGTCTTGAGAATCCACCTACATTTGATATTGAAACAGTTCCTACACGTGATTAGTGGCGTATAACATATATTCCAAACTTCTGACAAGAATGAGTCAAGTTTTAGAATGTGTGTTTGCAGGATCAACTAGAAAGTGAGGCCTGCTGTAAAAATGTTTGCTTTTCTCTGGGCAAATAGAAATCCAGTTGGAAATGGCAAACAATTTGACACCATAATCCAAATTTTTGAAGTATGCTTGGAGGTAACATACCTCCCAGATGCAGCAGCAGCAAAGAACTTCTCTGTCCTTCGAATTGGATCTGTGGATATAAAGTGTGTGGCCTGGTATGACCATTGATGAGAATCTCGACAAAGCCTTCCTTTCAAACGCCTAATAACTTGTTGAAACTCCTTTCTTTGTAGTCGATGTGCACTAAATATGAACCACGCAGGTTCTGTTTTCTCACTGTTTGGAAACCCTCCCGCTGAAGTCGTTAGAGAATTTGGATTAACTTTCCCTGCCTTTTGATTGATCTTCCTTGGCATTATTTTAGAATTAATAGATATTTTCCCATCGTCCTCTTTGATCTGAACTGGCCTGTTCTCTTTCTCCACTTCAGTACTGTTCTCTGACTTATTTGTTGCACTAGGGCATCTACTAGGTTTACCAGAAGGAAACAGCACTCTTTTCTTCTTTTCCACCCCTGTCCCCTCATTGTTCTCAGCCCCACTTTTTTCACGACCCACACCTTTCTTAGATTTCAATATATCTCTCTTCTTTTTGGCTTCACCTGTTGGGCATCTTCGCCCTTTATTCATCTTCCCTTTGACACCATCCCCGCGTAAGCTCGCTTCAACAAGCTTAGAATTCTCGTCACAAAGAGTCTTTTCTGGTTTAGTTTCATTGGTGTCTTCCACTGAAGCCATTGCATTACCATACATTCTTGTGTTTGCAATATGCTGCACCCTTTCCCAATTCTCTCCCATGATTGTATCTGTTGTATCTGTCAATATAACCACTCCAGACTTCTTTTCATCAAGTGGTTTCTCCAATTCATCTTCAAGTTTGTCTTCTGGAGCCTCAGTTTCAGCATCCATTGATTCATTTTTATTCTCCATATTGTCACCAGCTATCACATTTGTTGTCTGCATCTCCTTTGGTGCTTCAAGATTAACAGTTGGAGGACATATCTCAAGTTTCATAGAACCGGAAGACTTCTCATGATCCGCTGCCTCTTTCACTTCAAATGAATGAATTACATCATCATTTTGGGAGATAGTTTTATTTAAGTATAAAGGACCCTTTTGGATATTAACAGTAGTTGACTTGGGTCTTGAAACCAAAGTCTTCTTGGCCAACATCTTCTTCCTAGGAGGTTTTGTGATCAAGTTATCATTTCCTCCTTCAGGCAAGTTCAAATTGCCAGGCCCACCAGATTTCTCAGTCTCCAACTTATTTTTACTGGGAGATGACTCCGCATCTTGCTGCTGATTCTCTTGCTCCCCTTTTTCTGTAACTTCTTGTGCAGATCTCCCCATACCTAAACCTAAAATGTCAGGCTTAGTTGATAAGGCAGACTTATTTAATCTCTGAAAAGATGATTGAGGTGTCTTCTCAGCAGCATTGTTATCTTGCCCAGTCTTTCCACTCACAGTTTTCGAGGAAGACACATCACATGTTAATGAATTCTTGCTACATGTTTTAGTTGCTGATTTATTACCATCTGATTGCTGTGCAGCATTTAGATTAGCAGTCTCATCCACAGGAAGACTACCAGGGCCATCAATCAAAGTTATTGGTTCCACCCCCAGGGTTTTATCACCTGACACAGGATCCAGGCAGGGTGCTGCATCAATACTCAACTTTGGTGACTTAAGGCTAGCATAAGCAGCATTTGCCATTCTCTTCTGAGGCAACAAACCACTCGAGTCTTCTCTGTGTACTAACTCAGTTCCTTCCCGATAATTTTGAAGGCAACCAGAGCCAAATCTGTCCTTCACTTGTTCAACCTTGAAGGGAGAGGTGTCAAAATCATCATGGACTTTACCCAAAGGAGTTTTAGAACGGTTGCTGAAATTGCCTGATATTTCTTGAGAGTCCATAGGAAGTGAGGATGTCCTATACATTTTCAGTGAGTAACTGAAAGGACTAACTTTGGCACCAGAATGAACAGTCCTCTGGGCATTTCCAGAGGTAGATGTCAAGCTATTTCCTACTCCTGTAGGATATGGATTTTGGTCAAGAGGGTAAGGTAGCTCACCAGAACCAGTAGTGTGATGGTCGAGTGCTTTAGAAACATCAACATTACCAAAACCTGAGGCCTGAACAGATGACTTTTCTTCTCCAGGGATTAGTAACTTGTTTAAAGGACCATTTGAAGGTGAACCTTCACCTACTGTTTTGGGAAATTTACTTGTTGTTGGTAGCCCAATCTTTGAATTATGAGGGCTCTTATTTATGTTTCTCCCCACAGAGCGCATCGGGGTTGTGTCTTCAGCCTCTTCTTCAGAATCCTTAGCTTCTGCTTCCATCATCTCCAACTCATATCCACTGTTAAGAAGGAATGGTGGTTCAGAAGATAAATTGGCATCATGTGATGGTGCAAATACAAACAACACAAAATTCAGCAGTTCCTCCCAAATCCATAAATAATAATTAAGAGAAATTAAAATATCAGTAGCAGTGTTATTCAACAGTGAAAAGTCAACAATATTAGCACATCACTACATGTTCCATCTATATTGCATGAACCGACAAAGTTGCCTAAATATTGTTAAGATATAAATTAAATAATAAAATCTACATCTTCTCATCAGTTTAAGCTTTTGAAACAAGTAATGATTTCACATAGTATCATAACAAAGATCCTAAGTTTGAACCCTAACTCTATACTCTATCCCATTTAATTAAATATTCCACATAATTAACCCACTCATTGAGAAGTCTGTCCAACACGTAAAGGGGAGTGTTAAGACCTAAATTAAATAATAAAATTTACCTCTTTTCATCAATTTAAACTTTTGGGACAAATGGTAATTTCACAAATCTATGCTTCTTCACTTAATTGAAAGAAAATGATCATACTCTTAATGGTTGGATATAATTCAATGATCATAAACTCTCTATTTCCCAATTTCAATCTAACTTGTAGATTTATGGGCAAATGCATTAACTGTTGGTCCCAAGGTCAGGCTTCAAGGGCCGGTATGGATACGAAAAGTATAAGGGCATGTCTAGAATGTAATTTTTAAGAATTCATGGGAAAAAATTTGAGATATGTTTTCTTAGACTTTGTAGAAGTGGGCAGGTAAACAATTTTTCCTAAAAAATTATTAAAATTTTTTCTAAAATTTATACTGAAATATTTTTGCAACCAAGCATACCCAATTTCCAATTAAAACCACATAGGAATAAAAAAAATAGAGAATAAGAAACAATTATGTTTACTCATGCATATAGGCATGGGATGTAATTAGCTTCTCACCAATGCTAAAATAAAAATAAATAAAAAAAGGCCAAACCCCCTGCTCTAATCCCTTCTTTCCAATGCAGCCTTGATGTAATAGATTCTTAGATGCACCTCACAAAAACATAACACAAACTTCGATTCAAATGCCTCACCTTTTGTTATAGTTTTCTTCAGGAAGAAGCTCCCAATCCCTTAAGCTGCGAAAGAATAAAGGGAGAATAGAGAAAATAAAATCTTTTCAGTTCTACAAAAATCCAGAGTCTCATTTTTTATGAAGGTTCTGAGACAATAATATATTTCATCAAAATATACCTCAGAATTCCAAAACATGAAATTACAAGTAGAATGTCAACATACCAATCTTCCAGCCATCGGTGATTGACAAGCTTTATTGTATTTATCCTTTTGGCCAGTTCATACTTCTCCCCTGCATACAAAAATAATACCAGCAAATTTATGCATTTTACCACTAGTAATCATCGATCTCTCTCTCATCTCGGGTTATATGGTCCATAATGAACTTTCAATACAACATGAACTGATTGTGGCCAGAAAGAAACCACAATAATGACTGAGAGAGACTAAAATTCCACAAATTAGAGGATGATTACTTTGTTCTGAAAAATCAAAAGATGAGTGCCTTCATCTCAGGAAGCAATAAATAACTCCTCAATAAAAATGCATTATAAATGCTACCCAAATAAGCCATGCATGAAGAAAGTTTATTACAGGGGAGTAGATTACAGCAAATAAAAGCAGCATATGTATAAGATCAGTAATCATATCTCATTTTAATACATTTTTTCAATGAGGTCATGAAAACGCACCCTCAAATTTGTAGCAAATCAGATGAGTAACCTTGTTTGCCACCAACGGCTTAGAGAATTCAGCACCCATCAAGCCAACCATTGCCTGAGAAGAAAACATTTCATAATACATTGTCCTTTCATTGAACTACTCTCCCAAGTAAGTTCCAGTAGGATCCCTACTAAGTGCTGAATAGCAAAAGTCTGAGAAATGCATACCATAATGTCCTCTCGATCTTGCCGCTGATAACCGGTTAAGCATATTACTAAACTTTTTGCACCTCGTATTCCATTCATATCTTTGAGTGGCCTGTACATAATCTGTTAAAAAGCAAACATGAATTTCCAATGATATGTAAACGGTGTTACAAGAATTAAAACACAGATCTCCAAAAGAAAACACAGATTACAAACTAGGGTTTGGCTAATGATTTCTGAAGTCACAGGTCCACACAATTTAGGAGAAACATTTAAGTTACTTATCAAGTTCAAAATATATCAGAAAAAATTGTGCGGCATGCACTTGTTGCTGATATCTAATCACCCTCAAGTGTTACATTGTGACATGAACATGAATGTGTGTGTGTGTGGTTTTTTTTTGGGGGGGGGGGGGGGGGGGGGGGGGGGGGGGGGGGGGTGTGGTGTGCAACAAGAAGCGAATTAAGAGAGACGGAAAGTATTTTCCAAACCCGATAAGCAAAATAAAGCAACCTGTAGGAACCTCTATTTTATACTATTATTTTAAGTGGTTTACAAGGAAATCTCGTTGTAAACAAAATATGTAGGAGAAACATTTAAGTTACTTATCAAGTTCAAAATATATCAGAAAAATTTGTGCGGCATGCACTTGTTGCTGATATCTAATCACCCTCAAGTGTTACATTGTGACATGAACATGAATGTGTGTGTGTGTGTGTGGTTTTTTTTGTGGGGGGGCGTGGTGTGTGCAACAAGAAGCGAATTAAGAGAGACGGAAAGTATTTTCCAAACCCGATAAGCAAAATAAAGCAACCTGTAGGAACCTCTATTTTATACTATTATTTTAAGTGGTTTACAAGGGAATCTCGTTGTAAACAAAATATGTTCAATTATCTGCCATGCCTATGCTAATATAAATAAAATAAGTCCTTTATCAATCGATATATGAAGGAAACCGGATAAGAAACACACCGAAGTGGCATCAACAGGCATTCCAACATCAAAACTATGATCAACCCATAAGGCCGTGACAAGAGTCTTGGCGTCGTTTCGAGCAGCAATACATACAGGATCGTCCTGCACAACATGCATGGTAACAATAAGCATACATAAACACCACCCCAGCAACAAAATATAAACTTAAGAAAGAGGGAAAATAAATTTGAAAATAAATAAATAAATAATAATAATAATAATAATAAAAGGCAAAATAAGGGAAAACATAAATTGGGGCTTACATAAACAAGCTTATCCACGATTACATGAGTACAACTTGGGCTATACTGACCAGCATCGACTCCACCGCCATAAACAAGCTTGCATCTAACCTACAATAGTTACAGTTTTAAGTCCAACAATTAGCAATCAGATCAACATAATCAAATATCCAAAGTCACAAACTTCAGATAAAGAGAGACAGAGAGAGAGAGAGAGGGAGAGACCTTGTTTTCGGTGGCTGGATTGAATCCGAAGAGAACGAAACGGACACCGAGAAAAACACTGGATGAAGAATTGGTTTCCATCGGTGAATCGAATTTCAGCAAGGAGATTTAATTCCCGATAATAGAAGAGGGTGTGGTAGTAAATACCAAATGGACGGGAGGACTAGTAATGGGAGATTGAGGTGAAATGAGAAGAGCGAACAAAAAGGAAGGTTTTGTTTTGTGTTTTGTCATATAAACTTGCAGAGGAAGAGTGGGATGGTGCAAAATAGTGTTGGAGGGAATTTGATTTTTGTTCCGTTGATTTTTTTGATTTCTTTTGGATTTTGGTGTGTCCTGGCGGGACGACCCAAATATGGTCGCTCTACATTGCGCCACGCAGCCTAGCAAGGAGAAGCGGATTTGGGACGCGTGTACAGACCCGGTTTCATACTCGGTGCCTCCAACTCAAGTCGGCCAAATATTTGAGCGGGTGTATTTTGCATAGGGAAATAAGATGACATTATTTTATATAAAAATTTAAAGTTAAATAAAATATTTTTAGAATATTATTTTTTAATATTATTATTTTAAAATTTAATAAATTTAAATTATTTATTATATTTTATATAAAAATTTAAAAAAATTATAATAATGAGAAGGTATGATATTAAATCCAAAACTAAGCCTACATAATTACATTTATAAAGGAAAATGCTAGATTGTCACATGCTTTTGACTTCCGGGTTTGATACTTTGATCGCTCATTTTTTTTGTTCTTAATAGATAAGAAATTGACTATTGATGATTTTTTTATATTTTTTAAAATTTTAAAAAATTATGAAAAAAAAAACTGAAAATACATTAAGGGTACGCCCAATAATACATAATAAACGGCAAAGTACTATTATAAATTTATAAATTGATACGAGTTAATACGATAGGTTGAATTGTAATTTTTTATTTTTGTAAAATAGATATAATATATTATGTTAAAAAATGTTAATTTATGAATTTATTTTAAAATATCTTTACATAGACTATGCATTTCTCATATTTTTATTATACCTTTAATATTGTTTTCAATAAATGGATTATGTAAAATTTTGAACAAATTAATAAAATACATAACATTTCAGTCTTTTATTATCCCTTTAGAAATGGGAGCATATTTGATTAGTTAAAATTCTTATAATGTTTTATAATCCTTAAAAAAAATAAAGATGTATTTTCATATTAGGTGTTGTGAAAATGAAAAGTTTTTAGTGTTGTATTAAATTTCAAGAAAGTTACTTTGTTTTCTTTCGTCATTAAAAGTGGGATGAAAAGAAAAAAGAAAAAGGGTGGGATAAATGATTAAAGCCTTATTTAGTTACACATATGAGATCATGTAAGATTATATGAAAAATATGTGAACAATAGTGAAATTGTTGATTTAGGGCTTGTTTGAAAAAAGTTTTTATATCAAAATTTTTATCTTATCTCATCTCGTTTCTTTCTCAAATACTACTCAAATATAAATACTTTCAAGTTAATCATTACAATTTTTTTAAACTTTTAAACAAAAAAATAACAAACAATTTAACTTTTTTAAATCTCTAAACAAAAATAATATTAAAAAACTACATTCTAACAGTATTTTAACTTTATAATATTTGTTATTCAAATTTTTTCTCTCATTTTCTAAAACCCTATAAAACATTCTTGTTCACTTTTACAAAAATTTTCATCTCATCTAATCTAATAATTACAATTTTCCTAAATCCTCACGAAAAATAAAATAAATAATTCAATTTTTTCAAATCTCAAAATAAAAATAATATTAAAAAAATATTTTAACAATATTTTATTCAATTTTCAACTTTTATCTCAACTTATCTCATCTGCGAAAACAAACTCCTAAACTATGCAGGCCTGAAAACCAACCATGCCGGTTCGGTTTTGACACCGAATCGAGACCAACCGATAGCCAGAAAACACTAGTTTTGTCGATTGAAACCGACCGTTTAATGGGGGTCGAACCGACTGGATTACGGTCAGTTCTGCAGTTTTGGGCCTCTTTTGAGACCCTTTTGAGAATATTTTTTTGATCAACTTCAATTATTTTTTGGACTTTTTTACTCAATCTAGTGAATATATTAGTCAATATTCACAATATTTTAGACTTTTCTTCTTGTATTTTTAAAATTCATTACTAAAAACAATAAAACTAATTATTACTTAAGTAATTAGTAATAGTAACTAGTAATTAGGACTGTTCATACGGGCCGGATCCGGAACCCGAATAACCGGATTTCCAGTTTCAATTATCGGACCGGATCAAACGCGGTCTGAAATCCGGATGTTAGAAAACCGGATTAATCCGGTACTCGGGTTTTAAAAAGAAAGATCAGTTGACACCAGGGACTAGGGTTTGCAAATTACGTTTATTACTTTCTGCTTCTGCGTTTGCAAATTGTGTTTGCAAATAACGTTTTGTTACTTTAGATCAAGAAATTTTCTTGTCGGCGTTCTCTCTCATTCCCATTTTGCCTTAGCGTCCTCCGATTTTAAATTCTATTTATTCCGCTCCATGGCTTCTTCGGTTATCAAGATCGACGGTGAGCACTTAGTCAACGGTCTTCGCAGCCTTTCTATCCAAGATCAGGACTCCCAGGTTCGGTTCTTTTCACAATTGTTTCTCCTTTGATTGGTGCCTTGAGATTGAGATTCGCGATTTCAGAAGACAATCTACTCTTTGTATTCTTTCTTCAAAGAACCTAGATGTCTTTTTTAGGTATTTTTCTGGTCTATTACGTTGTGTTTGGTTGCCCGAAAAATAAAATGAAAGAACTTGCTGGATTCTGAATGGTCTTTTGTTTGTGTTTTGGTTCTTACCTAGGGATAGATAGGGGAAAGCCCATAGATTTTCGGGTTTCACCTTGTCTTTATTATTTTTATAATTTTAAAATTTCTTACATATCCTCTGGAACCTTGTGTGAAGAGCATGTTTAGAATTATTTTCAGGTCTTGCAACACAGTGAGCCTGATTTCGGGTTGTCTTCCTATTACCATTTCCCTTTGTCCATTTTAAAAAAAAAAAAGGATCCGGGTTCAATCTAGGACCCAGAATCCGGGTTTTCAAAACCCAGATTCATCCGGGTTTCAGCCCGTTTCTAACCCGGGTTAACCCGATCCGGGTTCCGGCTCGGATTTGAAATTCGGGTTCCGTGTTAGGTATACCCGAATTTCCGAGTTGGAACCTGGATGAACAGACCTACTAGTAATTACTAAATAATACTCTAAAATCTAATAAGTTAATAACCATTAACTACTAACTACTAAGTAACCAATAAAATATCCACTAAATGAGTAGATGTTTAATACAAATACAAATCAACACAATTTGTTTTAAGCAATAAGCAAGCAACTAACATAAATTAAAATTAAATTATGCCAAAATTAAAATATTAGATCTTCAATTCTTCATTTCATATTCAAAAACAGTCTTCAATCTTCAATAGTTGTGACGCCTGATTGTGCTTCCAACTCTATATAAATATGGAAAAAAATTAAGATTAAACATCAAATATTAATAAATTTGGATAATGAAAAAATAAATTAAATTAACTTATAAAAATAAATGAATATTGAATGAAAAAAACATTACCAGATTCTACCACAAAACTCTTCACATTATCCATGGCTTCTTGAAGATCAATTGGCACCGACAAATGTCGCAACCAATTTTGATTACAAATAAGTGTATCAACTATTTTCGGAACTAATGAACTCCGAGACTAATCCAGTACACGCTCTCTTGTACTAAATGCTGATTCTGAGGCAACAATGGAAATAGGCATGGCTAACAAATCTCGTACAATCATTGCAAGTATATGATAATTAACCTCATTTTGTCTCTACCAGATCAACAAATCAAAAGATAAATTGAGTGTTTTATAACCATCTGATAAATATCGGTCCACCTCTGTTTTAGAAGCAGCAAATTCAATCTCGTTATCTAGCTCATACCAATCCATGTACAATTGTGACTCTTGATAGTTTTCACTTTCTCTTGTAGGTATAGATGTCGAAGGGGGTACATATTCTCGGCTACTCGAAGTAAAACCAAATGTAGCATTATACTCATCGCATAAGTTGAATAGTAACTATCTCACACTAGACACCAAATATAATCCTCGGGTCTCATCATAAATTTTTTTCAAGTTGCGGGTGAGAAACCCTAACTTATTTCGAGGATCGAGCACAACGGCAATCAACAACAAAAAATTCTGTAATATCCACTCATTCTTTCTTCTTCTTTATTTATGAGTCTCGATTTACATGTCAAATTTTGTTCTATGCGTTGAGTCTCGTTTTACGTGCTGAACCTTATCCTGAGCGCTATATCTCGATGGCGTCTTCCAAAAGTTATCTAGCGGATTTCAAAGTAAGATAGATATTTTAAAAATTACGGATATTTTAAATATTATGGAAATATATATAGGAGATATTTCCAGTGTTATTAGATAAGCTTGTTTTTAAAGTAACACAATTATAATATTTTAATGAGCTCTAAAAATATTATAATTGTGGATAATTACGTAAATTAAATATTTTAGTTGTTTTAAAATATTGAGAGGTTTAACTTGAAATTGAAAACTCTAAAATTAATTTAAATAATTTTATCATCTTTGAGTAATTAACGATACTTTATCATTTTAAATAATAATGAAAAAATATTATTTTATAAATTTTATTTTATAAAATAATATTATATCTTAATTCCTCTCAGTGTTTTATAAAATAACACAATGACGTATTTTCAAATCAGTGTTTAAACTTATCGTTAAATCATTTTGAGGATCCCGAAGTATAGGACTAAGATTAAATACCCAAACCCCTACCATTTTCCCTTCACTTTTTCCTTTCTCCTTTTCTATCCTCTTTCCTCTCTCTCTTCCTATGCCTGACGTACACATGTTCTTCTCCTTCATCGTACGGGTTACACCTCCAGCCAGCCACCACCGGCCACCGATTACTCCCCACATGCAGGCCAACACTTCCTTCCGTCGGCCAAGCCATATGCTCTCTCTCTCTCTCTCTCTCTCTCTCTCTCTCTCTCTCTCTCTCTCTCTCTCTCTCTCTCTCTCTCTCTCTCTCTCTCTCCTCTTCCACGATTCCACTAGCCGAAATGGGTAATAACCCATTCTCTACCTCCACGCTGCCGTACATGGCAGCTATGGTCTCACCTCCGGTCAGCAAATGACCACCACCCTCCAGTCATCATTCCTTCCCACCGGTGGGCCCCCACGTGCCCTCCTCCTTCCTTCATGCACCACCCTCAAAATGGGTTTTACACCCATTTTCTTCTCCTTGAGCCACCATACACGGCCAAAATGGCCACCAAGTACCACCAATGGATTCACCACATCATGGGCTTCCTCCCCATGTCCTCCTTTCTCCCTAACTCTCTCTCTTTCTCCAATGCGTCTCCACTCATACACGTACGGTTGCACCACCGTACACAGCTACCTATGGTGTTTCACCAACACCATCTTGTTCCTCTCATCACCACAATCTTCTCCAACAAATTTCATAGCCAACAGAGATGTACATAGCTCTCACTCTCCCTTACTCTCCACAGCACGAAATCCACTTCAAGTGGTCGATCTGCCGCCGTGAGCCACCGTGTGGCCACCACAGCTCCACCATATCTTCCTCTACCTTTCCCTAGCTTCCCATGAAGTTCTATGGCCTTCCTCCACTTCAAGCAAACTCTCACCATTTTGGATTCATTGTTCTCGGTGTGATGCCGCTGTGCTCCGCCACCTTTGACCACCAAGGTCATGCCTAGTTATCCTCAAGTCCAAACCGCCACTTTATGTGGTGGACAGCCAGTACACGATGTTATCGCCACATACGCTCCTTCGACGCTTGATCGTGACGAGCAGCGAGCGACTCACAGGTTCTCCCATCTCATCTTATCTCATCTCATTTCTTTCTCAAATACCACTCAAATATAAATACTTTCAAACTCATCATTACAACTTTTTCAAATTTTTAAACAAAAAAATAAAAAATAATTTAACTTTTTTAAATCTCTAAACAAAAATAATATTAAAAACCTATATTCTAACAGTATTTTAACTTTATAATATTTGTTATTAAAATTTTTTTCTCTCATTTTCTAAAACCCTATAAAACATTCTTGTTCACTTTTACAAAATTTTTCATCTCATCTAATCTAATCATTACAATTTTCCTAAATCCTGACAAAAAATAAAATAAATAATTCAATTTTTTCAAATCTCAAAATAAAAATAATATTAAAAAAATATTTTAACGATATTTTACTCAATTTTCAACTTTTATCTCAACTAATCTCATCTGCGAAAACAAACTCCTAAACTATGTAGGCCTGAAAACCAACCATGCCAGTTCGATTTTGACACCGAATTGAGACCAACCGATAGCCAAAAAACACTAGTTTTGCCGACTGAAACCGACCATTTAATGGGGGTCGAACCGACTGGATTACGGTCAGTTCCGCAGTTTTGGGCCTCTTTTGAGACCCTTTTGAGAATATTTTTTTGATCCACTTCAATTATTTTTTGGACTTTTTTACTCAATCTAGTGAATATATTAGTCAATATTCACAATATTTTAGACTTTTCTTCTTGTATTTTTAAAATTCATTACTAAAAACAATAAAACTAATTACTACTTAAGTAATTAGTAATAGTAACTAGTAAGTAGGACTGTTCATACGGGCCGGATTAGCCCGGAACCCGGATAACCGGATTTCCGGTTATCGAACCGAATCAAATCCGGTCTGAAATCCCGATGTTAGAAAACCGGATTAATCCAAACCGGGTATCGGATTTTAAATCCGGAACCCGGTACCCGGGTTTTAAAAGGAAAGATCGGTTTGCAAATTGCGCTTGTTACTTTCTGCTTCTGCGTTTGCAAATAACGTTTTGTTACTTTAGATCAAGAAATTTTCTTGTCGGCATTCTCTCTCATTCCCATTTTGCCTTAGCGTCCTCCGATTTTAAATTCTATTTATTCTGCTCCATGGCTTCTTCGGTTATCTAGATCGACGGTGAGCACTTAGTCAACGGTCTTCGCAGCCTTTCTATCCAAGATCAGGACTCTCAGGTTCGGTTCTTTTCACGATTGTTTCTTCTTTGATCGATGCCTTGAGATTGAGATTTGCGATTTTCAGAAGACAATCTACTCTTTGTATTCTTTCTTCAAAGAACCCATATGTCTTTTTTAGGTATTTTTCTGGTCTATTATGTTGTGTTTGGTTGCCTGGAAAATAAAACGAAAGAACTTGCTGGATTCTGAATGGTCTTTTATTTGTGTTTTGGTTCTTACCTAGGGATAGATAGGGGAAAGCCCATAGATTTTCGGGTTTCACCTTGTCTTTATTATTTTTATAATTTTAAAATTTCTTACATATCCTCTGGAACCTTGTGTGAAGAGCATGTATAGAATTATTTTCAGGTCTTGCGAGACAGTGAGCCTGATTTCGCGTTGTCTTCCTGTTACCATTTCCCTTTGTGCATTTAAAAAAAAAAAACGATCCGGGTTCAATCCAGGACCCGGAAAACCCGGATTCATATGGGTTTCGGCCCGTTTCTAACCCGGGTTAACTCGGTCTGGGTTCCGACCCGGATTTGAAATCCGGGTTCCAGGTTAGGTATACCCGGATTTCTAGGTTGGAACCCGGATGAACAGACCTACTAGTAATTACTAAATAATACTCTAAAATCTAATAAGTTAATAACCATTAACTACTAACTACTAAGTAATCAATAAAAATATCCACTAAATGAGTAGATGTTTAATACAAATATAAATCAACACAATTTGTTTTAAGCAATAAGCAAGCAACTAACACAAATTAAAATTAAATTATGCCAAAATTAAAATATTAGATCTTCAATTCTTCATTCCATATTCAAAAACAATCTTCAATCTTCAATAGTTGTGACGCCTGATAGTGCTTCCAACTCCATATAAATATAGAAAAAAATTAAGATTAAACATCAAATATTAATAAATTTGGATAATGAAAAAATAAATTAAATTAACTTATAAAAATAAATGAATATTGAATGAAAAAAACATTACCAGATTCTACCACAAAACTCTCTACATTATCCATGGCTTCTCAAAGATCAATTGGTGCCGACAAATGTCGTAACCAATTCTGATCACAAATAAGTGTATCAACTGTTTTCAGAGCTAATGAACTCCAAAACTAATTGAGTACACGCCCTCTTGTACTAAATGCTGATTCTGAGGCAACAATGGAAATAGGCATGGCTAACAAATCTAGTACAATCATTGTAAGTATATGATAATTAACCTCATTTTGTCTCCACCAGATCAACAAATCAAAAGATAAACTGAGTGTTTTACAACCATCTGATAAATATCGGTCCACCTCTGTTTTAGAAGCAGCAAATTCAATCTCGTTATCTAGCTCATACCAATCCATGTACAATTGTGACTCTTGATAGTTTTCACTTTCTCTTGTAGGTATAGATGTCGAATTGGGCACATATTCTCAGCTACTCGAAGTAAAACCAAACGTAGCATTATACTTATCGCATAAGTCGAATAGTAACTATCTCACACTAGACACCAAATATAATCCTCGGGTCTCATCATAAATTTTTTTCAAGTTGCGGGTGAGAAACCCTAACTTATTTCGAGGATCGAGCACAACGGCAACCAACAACAAAAAGTTTTGTAATATCCACTCATTTTTTCTTCTCTTTATTTATGAGCCTCGATTTACATGTCAAATTTTGGTCTATGCGTTGAGTCTCGTTTTATGTGCCGAGTTTCGATTTACGTGCTGAACCTTATCCTGAGCGCTATACCTCGATGGCGTGTTCCAAAAGTTATCCAGCGGATTTCAAAGTAAGATAGATATTTTAAAACTTACGGATATTTTAAATATAATGGAAATATTTCCAGTATTATTAGATAAGCTTGTTTTTAAAGTAACACAATTATAATATTTTAATGAGCTCTAAAAATATTATAATTGTGGATAATTACGTAAATTAAATATTTTAGTTGTTTTAAAATATTGAGAGGTTTAACTTGAAATTGAAAACTCTAAAATTAATTTAAATAGTTTTATCATCTTTGAGTAATTAACGATACTTTATCATTTTAAATAATAATGAAGAAATATTATTTTATAAATTTTAGTTTATAAAATAATATTATATCTTAATTCCTCTCTGTATCTTATAAAATAAAACATTGACGCATTTTCAAATCAGTATTTAAACTTATCGTTAAATCATTTTGAGGATCCCGAAGCATAGGACTGAGATTAAATACCCAAACCCCTACCATTTTCCCTTCACTTTTTCCTTTCTCCTTTTCTCTCCTCTTTCCTCTCTCTCTTCCCATGCTCGACATACACATATTCTTCTCCTTCATTGTACGGGTTGCACCTCCAGCCAGCCACCTCCGGCCACCGATCACTCCCCACATGCCGGCCAACACTTCCTTCCGTCGGCCAAGCCATACGCTCTCTCTATCTCTCCACTAGCCGAAATGGGTAATAACCCATTCTCTACCTCCACGCTACCGTACATGGCAGCTATGGTCTCACCTCTGGTCAGCAAATGACCACCACCCTCCAATCATCATTCCTCCCCACCGGTGAGCCCCCACGTGCCCTCCTCCTTCCTTCATGGCACCACCCTCAAAATGGGTTTTACACTCATTTTCTCCTCCTTGAGCCACCATACACGGCCAAAACGGCCACCAAGCACCACCAATAGATTCACCACATCATGGGCTTCCTCTCCATGTCCTCCTTTCTCCCTAACTCTCTCTCTTTCTCCAATACGTCTCCACTCATATATGTACGGTTGCACCGCCGTGCACCGCCGTGCACCACCGTACACAGCTACCTATGGTGTTTCACCACCACCACCTTGTTCCTCTCATCACCACAACCTTCTCCAACAAATTTTATGGCCAACAGAGATGAACGTAGCTCTCACTCTCCCTTACTTTCCACAGCACAAAATCCACTTCAAGTGGTCGATCCGCCGCCGTGAGCCACCGTATGGCCACCACCTCGCCACCACAACTCCACCACATCTTCCTCTACCTTTCCCTAACTTCCCATGAAGTTCTATGGCCTTCCTCCACTTCAAGCAAACTCCCACCATTTTGGATTCATTGTTCCCGGTGTGATGCCGCTGTGCTCCGCCACCTTTTACCACCAAGGTCATGCCTAGCTATCCTCAAGTCCAAACCGCCACTTTATGTGGTGGACAGCCAGTACACGATGTTATCGCCACATACGCTCCTTCGATGCTTGATCGTGACGAGCAGCGAGCGACTCACGGGTTCTCCCATCGATGGTATAACCCTGTATCCCTAGTTATTACATTTAAAGTATTTGATTGGTTAGACTGTAAACTATGTAGTTAGTATTGGGGAGTTCGCTGCGTAGTTGTGAAGTGAAGTGCAGTTGTGAAGTGTTGAGCTTGATTGTGTAGTATTGTAGACTGTGCTGTGAAGTATGGGCATGAGATGGATGTCGTAGTTGTGATACGGCGTGATGTGTGAATAGAGTACGCGTGGAACGTACTCTATGTAGTGCAGCGACGGGCGGTGTGACGTGCGCTGTAGTGACGTGTGGCGTAGAATGTAAGGGGTGCGCATGGAGCATACTCCATGTTGTATGGTGATGCACCATGTGGTGTGCATCATGACAATAAGTGTTGTAGCAAAGAGAGTACGTGTGGCGCGTACTCCATGTCACGTAGCGATGCATCGTGAGGTGTGTATCGTAGCGGTGTGTTGTAGTATGGATGGAAGAGAGTTCACGTGAGTGTACTCTATATTACGTCGTGATACACCGGATGGAGTGTCACAAAGAGTTGGATGACGTAGCAGAGAAGCATGGAGTGTATGGTGTAGCGTCGGGAAACTGTGTAATAGTATCCCGAAGCAGTGGTGATGTGGCTATAGTCCAAGGTAACGGATGTTGCTTTGAGGCTGACTTGTGGTTGAAAGTAAGTGTGAAGTGGTGAAAAGTACCAGAGAGTGCAACGGAAGCATGATGGGCATCGTGTTGTTATTCAGGAATTTGTCTTGAGCTGCATAATGTGACAGAAATGCATTTCTGGATGCAATCCTCTTGTTAAGTGACGGGAATTGTATAACAGTGTCCCAAAACAATGGTGTTATGGCATGTAGTCCGGGGTGATGGGTGTCACCTTGTGGTTGACTATAACTAAGAGTATAAGGAAGTGGTGGAAAAGTATCAGTGCGTGCAGCGGAAGCATGATGGGTATCGTGACGTGACTCGGGATTAGTCTCGAACTACATGACGTGACAGAGGTGCATTTGTGGATACAATCCTCTCCTATCAAGTGTTGGGATGAACTTGTATAGGGCCAGGAAGTAGAAAGAGTCATATTGACCGAGTCTGAGCAAGTTGGTATTGGAGAGTGAAGCTTGTTTATACAAGCGGACGTTCATTGGAATTATAAGTTATTCTTAGGTGATAAAAGGGTATGAGATACATGTGCCTCTGGCGAGACATGTGTGCTAGATAAGTTTACTATATGAAATGGGTAATTTGTCCTCAGCATGGTTACATGGTGTTTTAACCCCAGAGTTGGCTTGAATTTCTGTAGCCTGTCTGGATGAGAATAAGGATTTAGTATGGGTTAGGATACGTGAAGGTAGTGATGAGTGTATAGTTTAAGGTTGGGATGCATGACTCTGTCGGTTGGAATCATGTATCGGATCGTGGAAATAGAATAATGAGACGGAGGTCTTAGTGTCTTAACCCTAAGCTGAATCATAAAGGTTCACTTTACGGAATAAGACTAGGAAATTTTTGGCATAATAAATGGCATATAAGAGCCCAGGGATGGATGGAGAGTGTTCCAAGTGAGATATAGTTCTATTTTTAGAATAGTTACTAATGCACTAGATGTTAAGTATTGTGGAGTCTGGTCCACACCGCTCGAGCGGAGGCATTGGCCGCTCGAGCAAAGTCAGACAGATTTGAATGCTCGATGTTAGCTCGATAGTGAGCTCAAGCGGAGGCGGAAGGAAGTTTCCCTCGAGCAGAGGCATTGGCCACTCGAGCGAAGTCAGGTAGAGTTGAACGCTCGATATCAGCTCGAGCGGATGCGGGAAGGAAGTTCACTCGACGCGCGCTCGACACGCCGCTCGAGTGAACATGCATTTTACACAGCTCTAGGATTTCTTTTGCCGTTTGATTATATATATGATTATTATATCATATGGCCGTACAATAGAAACACTATAGACGTACACTGATTGATCCATCATTGTAATGTGATATTCCTCAATAATAAAATCATCTGCAGCTTCTGTGGACGTCAGCAATTTGTCGAACCACGTAAATCTTATGTCATGTGTGATTATTTTTCTCGTTCCATATTCTTTTTTAATTTATTCTCATCATTTTTCATAACAATTGGTATCAAGAGCCAAGGTTCGGGTCTAAGAAAAAACAATGGTTGGAGATGAATTGAAGGCATCAAGGATCGAGAAGTTTGATGGCGCGGATTTTAGATACTGGAGGATGCAAATAGAAGACTACCTCTATAGGAAGAAACTTCATCTTCCATTATTGGGAAAGCAACCGGAAAATATGGATGATGTTAATTGAAACTTATTGGATCAACAAGTTCTAGGGGTTATTCGATTAACCCTGTCGAGATTCGTTGCACACAACGCAATGTCATCAAGGAGAAGACGACTGCGGATCTCATGGCGGCTTTGTCAGGTATGTATGAAAAGCCGTCAGTGAATAACAAGGTACATTTGATGAAAAAGTTATTCAATTTGAAGATGGCAGATGGTACGTCTGTTGCACAACATCTGAATGATTTTCATACTATCACAAATCAATTGTCGTCTGTTGAAATTGAATTTGATGATAAATTACGTGCACTGATACTATTGGCTTCACTGCCAAATAGTTGGAAAGCCATGAGAATGGCTGTCAGTAATTCTGCTGGTAAATCTAAATTGAAATATGATATATTCGTGATTTGATTTTGGCCAAGGAGGTGCGCAGGAAAGATTCAGGCGAGACCTCAGGTTTGAGTTCAACTTTAAATGTTGATTCTCGAGGGAGATCACAAAATAGGAACTCAAACAAAAGAAGATCAAAATTAAAGTACAGGGGCAAGAGCAAGTCGAGACCTAGTCAGCAGGCAACTGGTTGAAATTGTGGCAAAGCTGGCCACATAAAGAAGAACTACAAAAACCCTAAGAAGACCGAGAATGATAGTGCTAATGTGGTAATTGAAGAAGTATAGGATGCACTAATGCTTGCAGTTCATAGTTCAGTTGATGACTGGATACTGGATTCAGGGGCTTCTTTCCATACATCTTTCCACCGGAAGCTAATGCGGAACTATATTGCAGGTGATTTTGGGAAGGTGTATTTGGCTGATGGAGAGGTTTTGAACGTAGTGGGGATGGGAGACATTGATATTGTACTCCTTGGCAAGAACAAATGGACCTTGCAAAAGGTTAGGCACATTCCTGAGTTGAAGAAGAACCGTATTTCTATTGGGCAGCTCGATGAGTGTGGTCATTCAGTAGTGTTCTCAGATAACACCTGAAAGGTCACAAAAGAGGCATTGGTACTGCCTCGGGGTAAGAAAACTAGTACACTATATATGACTACTGGTTTGATTGACACTATTGCTACTACCGTTGCAGAGAGCATAACAGATTTGTGGCATTGCAGGCTTGGCCATATGAGTCAGAAGGGTATGAAAGAACTTCTGTCTAGAGGCAAGCTACCAGAACTTAAGTCAGTTGATCTCAGTATGTGTGAGAGTTGTGTTATTGGGAAATAAAAAAATGTCAGCTTCTTGAAAAGTGACAGGACGTATAAGACAGGAAGACTGGATTTTGTGCACACAGATATGTGGGGTCCTTCCCCAGTGGCATCTCTTGGAGGTTCTCGCTATTATGTCACGTTCATTGATGACCATAGTAGGAAGGTATGAGCTTATTTTTTGAAGCATAAATCTGATGTATTTAATGTGTTCAAAATTTGGAAAGCCATGGTTGAGACAGAGACAGACTTGAAACTAAAATGTTTGAAGTCTGACAATGGTGGTGAGTATGTCTATGGTGGGTTCAAGGAGTATTGTGCAGCTCTGAGTATCAGAATGGAGAAGACCGTTCCTGGGACACCACAGCAAAATAGAGTTGCTGAGCATATGAACAGAACCATTAATAAGCGTGCTAGAAGTATGAGGTTGTACACTGGACTACCACCCACTTTCTGGGCAGATGCAGTCAGCACTGCCATTTACTTGATAAACAGAGAGCCATCAGTTCCACTGGATTGTGGATTGCCTGAAGAGGTTTGGAGTGAGAAAGATGTCAAATTTTCTCACCTTAAAACTTTTGGTTGTCTTTTTTATGTGCTTATTGATTCTGATGCTCGTAGTAAACTTGAGAGTAAGTCAAAGAAATGTTATTTCATTGGCTATGGAGACGAGGCATTTGACTATCGTTTCTGGAATGATTGGGGTCGGAAGATCATAAGAAGCAGGAATGTGATTTTCAATAAGAAATTTATGTAGAAGGATAAGTCTAATACAGCTTTTGTAGTAGCTCCTCAGGAGTCCGAGTTTGTAAGATTGGATGACCTACCAGAGGTCACAGTGCAGTGCAGAGATGTGAGTGACGAGGAGAATGGGTCCAGTGCACCTATTCCTATTATTCTGCAGGCAGTTTCAAAACCGTCCACTCCTACAGTTGTAGTTCGCAGGTCAGTTAGGACTATACGTCCTCCACAGCATTTCTCACCTACTTTGAATTACATGTGAAGACAGCTTTTCTTCATAGAGACCTTGAAGAAGATATCTACATGCACCAGCCTGAGGGGTTTATGGTACAGGGAAAGGAAGGTTCAGTTTGCAAACTGAAGAAGAGTTTGTATGGCCTAAAGCAAGCTCCTAGACAATGGTACAAAAAATTTGATAACTTCATGCACAGTGCAGGGTACATTAGATGTCAGGCAGGGTACATTAGATGTCAGGCAGATCACTGTTGCTATGTTAGGCACTTTGACAATTCTTATATTATTCTTCTGTTGTATGTGGATGACATTCTTATTGCAGGGGCTAGTATTGATGAGATCAATAATCTGAAGAAGCAGATGTCAGAGCACTTTGCAATGAAAGATTTGGGAGCTGCAAAGCAAATCCTTGGCATGAGAATTGTCAGAGATAGAGTCAGAGGTACGTTAAGACTCTCACAGGCTGAGTATGTGAAAAAGGTACTTAGCAGATTCAATATGGACAAAGCCAAACCAGTTGGCACACCCTTGGACAGTCATTTCAGACTCAGCAAGAATCAGTCACCTGAGTCAGAGGAGGAACAAGATTACATGAGTAAGGTTTATGCCTCAGCTATTGGTTCACTTATGTATGCTATGGTTTGCATAAGACCGGATATTGCCCATACAGTAGGAGTTGTTAGTAGATACATGAGTAACCCAGGAAAGCAACATTAGGAAGCAGTGAAATGGATTTTGAGGTACCTAAAGGGCTTCTCAGAAACCTGTTTATGTTTCTCTGGAGAGAGCTTAGAGGTGCAGGGCTATGTTGACGCTGATCTAGCTAGAGATATTGATAGCAGAAAGAGTACCACGGTTTTGTTTATACACTTGGTGGTACTGCAGTGTCATGGGGTTCTAATCTACAGAAAACAATTTCTTTGCCTACTACAGAACCTGAGTATATTGTAGTGTCAGAGGCTACAAAGGAGATGATATGGCTATAAGGCTTCTTGGAGGAATTGGGTAAAAAGAATCAGAAAGGCACTCTCTACAGTGATAGTCAGAGTGCCATATTCCTTACCAAGAATCTAGCATTTCATTTCAGGACCAAGCATATTCATATCAGGTATCACTTCATACGATCATTATTAGATGACAAACAGTTGTTACTTGAGAAGATTTGTGGAAGCAAGAACCCTGCTGATATGTTGACAAAGGGTGTTACACTTGAGAAACTAAAGTTGTGCACAACTTCAGTTGGTCTTTTAGCACGAAGACAGGGGCAGTGAGTTGCAGAGGTGGAGGATATCATGTTTGAGGAAGACGGCGATACAACGAGTATACCAATCTCCAAGTGGGAGAATTGTTGAATACTATAGAGTCTGGTCCAGGAGGCATTGGCCGCTCGAGCGAAATCAGACAGATTCGAATGCTCAATGTTAGCTCAATAGTGAGCTCGAGCGGAGGCGGAAGGAAGTTTCCCTCAAGCGGAGGCATTAGCTACTCGAGCAAAATCAGGCAAAGTTGATTGCTCGATGTCAGCTCAACAGTGAGCTCGACGCGCGTTCGACACGCCGCTCGAGTGAACATGCATTTTACACAGCTCTAGGGTTTTTTCTGCCGTTTGATTATAGATATGATTATTATGTCATATGGTCGTATGGTGGAAACACTATAGACATACAGGGATTGATCCATCATTGTAGTGTAATATTCCTCAATAATAAAATCCTCTGCAGCTCCCGTGGACGTAGGCAATTTGCCGAACCACGTAAATCTTGTATCATGTGTGATTGTTTTTCTCATTCCATATTCTTTTTCAATTTATTGTCATCATTTTTCACAACACTAGATAGATGATGATGTAAGATTATGTGTATGCATGTAGGTTGTCATCTGACACGCACACAAATGGACTGCATTGATTGACTAAGGCATGAAGTCCAAGTAAGTATGGAAAAATCTAGTTGCAAGCACAATTATGCACTAATATGTGTACCAATTTATTGTGATTGGTCAAAAAGTAGATTTTATTAAAAATAGTGTTAATTTAAATTTTGAGTATGGAAGAATCAGTATTGGTATGCAGATTAGTACGCGACTTTGATTATATATAGTAAAACTCAGTAAGTATTACGTTTATACTTTTCTAGAGTTTTTCTATATACAAACGAAGAAGAAGACGAAAGTTTTTCTTTAAAAGGAAAAACTTTATTTTCTCCACGAATACATGTTTTACGAAAGAAGAAGAAACAAAACGTAAATTTTCAAGTATGAGTACATAGCGGCCCTTCTTGTCAACCCCTTTTTACACACCCAAAGTATGTACGTGTATGCATGTGAATGGATGCTATAAGTAGTACATATTGTTTGTATATTCATGAAAAGAACGAAATGAAACTTTAAGGACTGAAACTGAAAAGAAAAGAAAGAAAACAGACTTTTTTAAAAATACTCTCTCTCCTAAAAATGACTCTTTCTAAACAATTTTCTTAAAGTAAAGGAAAGAAAACTATTTTCTCTCTCTTAAAAGAAGAGAAAACTTCTTTTAAAACGACTTTTACAAAATAAAGGAGAGAAAACCATTTTTCTTAATTAAAACTTTTATGAACCGTAAGAATTGAAGAATCGTAAGAATTATAAAAAATGTAAAAACTGTAAGGACTTAAATGAGAGAATGGACTGTAAAGGAAAAGAAAAGATTGTAAAGGAATAAATGGACTGAATGTATGATGTATGAAAATACGTAAGAGCCACATGGACTGGAATGGAAATGGTACCAAATGAATGGACTGGACGGGACAGATTGCAATGCCGAGTAAGTAGTACTGGTAGTGCATCCAGTGCTGCACCCTGACGGAATGGATTCCCAACCCGTAGCCACGGGTGGAATCATGTCCAAAATACTGCTAACCCCAGCACACGGGGCGTAACAGTGTGCTACATGGCTAATGAAAGTGAAAAGAATGAACATATGCATGTTAAGAAAGAATGCATATATGTATGGATGAACGGAATGCATGAATGTACGTAAGTTAAAAAAGATGAATGCATGAATGTATGTATGTATGTATGAACGTATGTAAAAGATAAATGCATGAAAAGACTCTTTAAGAAATGAAAGTAGCAATGCGTGGAGAACTATTTTAAAGAATGAAGCATGTTTTAAAAGAAAAATCTCACCTCACAACACTTTTAAAATGAAAAGAAGACGTATGCATGCTAAGTACAAATGTATGTAAGGAATGATAAATACATGACTGAAAATCTATGTTATTATATTTTAACTGTATGAAGTAATTCTTACGAGTCATTGACTCATTTTAGTTTTTATGTGTGCCCTCTTAGGTACAAGATGAGTATGACAGGTCAAGACGGGCACAGCCAAAGAGGAAGAGCACGAAGGCCTAGGCAAGATGTTTTATATTGGAAACTTTAATTATTAAATGTAATGTTTTCCACTAAAATCTTTAATTAAGAAAAATGAATTTTATTTATGACATTGAGTGTTTTGTATCCTATCATGAATGGAAAAAAAATTTCAAATGAATCGTAATTCCAGTCGATTTTTATCAAAATCGAACTGAAAAGGTCCCACCATAAGGATGGGCGTTACAAGTTCATCTTATCCAATGAATCTCAATACTTATCATATTTCATTCTCATGCTTATGGTTATGTTCGTCAAACAACTATTGTCACTTTGACTCGGCCTAACTAACTCTTTTTGGAGCATGCAAATCTTTACAAAATTTGTATTTGCCGTGACATGAAGGGACCTAGAAAATCGACAAGTGACATCATAGAACATCTTCAAAAAGTTTACAAAAACCTGCACTGTCTCCCACTCATAAGCTCTAGTAGGCCCTATATGTCCCTCATTAAAGTAAAATAGAAAATTGTAATCCTCACTCTCCATCCGCCTAAAATCCTTTTCAAATTTCTCAATCGCATCCAACATCATGTAAGTTGAATTTCATCGGATTTGCACATCAAGACACAACATTTTTTTACAATCAATTTTTTCTTTTTCTGCACATTTCTTAAACTTGTCTAATCTAGCAGGGGAGGAGCGCACATATCTAACTGCATTTCTAACCATTGTGATGGTGTCACTACTCTCCTTTAAACCCAAGATTTAAAATATGAGCACAACATCTTAGGTGCATATACTTCCCACCCAAAACATTATTTGTAAAGAAATACTTCAAGTAAGAAATTGCAGTATAATTTGAGCTAGCATTATTGACAATCACAGTAAACATCTTATCAATGCCCCAATCAAGGATGCACGATTCAATATATCTCCCAATTGTATCCCCTTGATGATTATGGATTAAACAAAAATTAATGATTTTTTTCTTTAACTTCCAATCATTATCAATGAAATGGGCAATTAGGCACATATAATTCAGATTTTGTATTGATGTCCATGTATCGGTAGTCAATAAAATTCTCATATTCCCTTCTTTAAACAACTTTTTAAGCTTGTCATTTTCAGATGTAAACAATTTCATACAGTCTCTTGCAACTTTGACACGGCATGATACTTTAAATTTTGGTTCAAGCAACCAAACCAACTTCCTAAATCCTTGTCCTTCAACAATTCTAAATGACAATTCATCAATAATTATCATTTCTGTAATAACCAACCTCACTGCATCTTCACTATATTTATGGGTTACAAGATTCCTTACCGCGCTACTATTACTCTCTCCAATCCCCTCTTTGAGTCTTGTCTCACTCGCCAATATTTGTTGATATTTATCTGGAGGCCTGCGTTTATAAAGATTTTTTTGACATGTAGATAGGTAGTTTTGCATAGTCGAAGTCTCATTCCTCTTTGAGTAGCCAGTGTAAATCTTGCCACAATAGTTACACTTAGGCTTCGGATCGTCTACGGGACAACCCTCAACTTTCGTAAAATAATCCCAAACAATTGACGGGTCCTTCCCCTTCCGTTTCCTAGGAAGTGGACAAGTACTATTAGGGGCGCTTGAGGTTTTGGTGTTTGGGTCACTTCCAAATTAACGGTTTATTATCATTATCAAGATCAATTGGATTTGACAAGGAATCCATCTAAAATGTGAAAAATTAAATTCAAAATTAATTAACAAACATATTTAACATTTAAGGTAAAAACACTCAGACAACATCAACAGAATCCGATGTTTAATGTTTATGTTAATAGAATTTAACCAACTCAGCCAACATCAACAGTCCCTTAGTTTCTCTATTTTTGAATTCATTCAAATAGTTGTACAAATTGTAACAGCCCTTAGTTTCTCTATTTTGAATTTATTCAAAATAGTTGTTCCTTAGAGTTAGGAAGCAATTTCAAACTGCTCTATATTTTAGGATTTCAAACAAGTGTTTATTATCCCATATGTGTATTTAACTGCTACAAAATGTATACAAAAAGTAGAATTGATTTTCTCAATCTGATATGGTATAAGTAGTCTAAGCCGATCCATTTTCATCTCTCTTTTTTTTTTTCCTCCTGTTCTACAACACTCATGGCTACCAAGTCTGACCCTGCACCCATCCTCAACACCAATGAAACACACCAAACTGCAAAGTAAATTTTGGAGAGTTTGAGACCTATGATCTTTTTTTTTTTTTAAATAAAAATTGAAACATTCAAATATAGAGAAATAGTACATGATTTTTGCCAATTAAATAATTAAGAAAAATAAAATACAATCTTTCCTTACAATACAGAACATGAAATGATGAAATCTCAAATCAATAGATAAATAAATTTACATTTCTAAATGCTGAGGAAGGGGCATGCATCGAGTTGAGGAAGGAGAGTCGAGATGGAGGCTTCAAACTGAGGAAGGGGAGGACAGCAGAGGCTGGAAAATAGGAATCGCAACAGCAACTGGCAAGGCAGAATGGCAGAGGTAGAGGAGCTGATGAGGGAAATGTGAGAGCCGAGAGGAAAGGACTAAAATCGAAGTGGGAAATGGTAGGTTTTACCCTAATACAAAACGGCACCAAATGGCACCGTTTAGATTTCTTTTTAAGAGTTAAAGATCACAAAATGAGGCCGTTTCACTCATTTAAATGAAACGACATCGTTTTATATATATATATATATATATAAAGGAAAAAATTATATAAATGATTCGGTCAGTTAGTTCAGTGATTTTTTAAGAGATAAACTGAAGACCGAACCGATCGACTGTGGTTCATATAAATTTCTCTCGACCGCTGACTGGTTCTTCTCCAGTTTCAGCTGGTTCCGGCGTCCTAAGGTCGGTTCTGTTCTATTTAGGTCTGTTGATCAGTTTTATGTACACCTCTATCTCACTATTATTCACAAAATTCTTATCACATTACACTCTCATGCTTGTTTTTAAAATGTTTTATAGAGTTTTGAAAATTTAGAGAAAAAAATTTGAATAAAATTATTATAAAATTAAAATATTCTTAAAATATAACTTTTATTTCAATATGAAAAAGTTGAACACTTTTTTTGTATTTTGTTGGAAGTTTGGAAATTTTATAATGATTAGATAGAAAAAGTTAAAAAAAATTAAAATTGAAAAATTGAGATGTGTTTGTATTTGAATAGTATTTGAATATTGAGATGAGATGAAATAAGATAAGTTGGGACTATTTGTAAAACCATACAAGACCTAACAAAATATATATTGAGAGATGAAAATTTTGTAGAATTCATAAATATTGTTTCTAAATATTTTGGAAAATATTTGAGAAGATCCATTTATAAGCCTTATTTTTACACCCAACACATTATTGATGCGTCAACTATGCTAAAAAATTATTGATATTTTAGATTTTTATAAAGTTATAATGGATCTCGTTACATGTGGTGTGCTATAACACTTATGCGTAGCAAAACTCAAAATATTTGATTCACAAATTAATTGTAGCTAGTATGATGCAATAAATATATTTCATAAAATTAAATTTACAAATTGATATAGTTTTATATAATGTGTTAGATCTATTTTATAATAAAGAGAGAAAACCTTCTCTCCAGTTGGTATGTTTTTCCTCAAATAACATCCCTCCAATAGATGTTTGCCACGTAGGTCTCCCATTTCAAATCCCATATGACCACACAACAGATGATAATGCACGAACGAAAAAAGCTACATCTCTCTCATAACGCTTCTCATCTTCTAGTATCTCAAAGCCCCACCACCTTAACTTCCGTTGACCCTCCCCTTTCCCAAAACAAGAAACGTCGGCGACCTCCCTCGAGCCCAAGCCATGACGCTCTCTCTCTCTGGGAACAAATTCCCTCAAGCTCAAGGGTGAGACCGGATTCATGATCCTCCTTTTACCTTTTCCCTCACCATCTCTCCAAATCCTCTCAGCCGTGACACTCTGACGACAGGGTTGATGCCGTTAGCCTGTCAGCCTACAAGATCTGAGATCTTTGGTATACCCTTTTACATGTTATAGTTGATGTTACAAAATGTTCTAGGCCTTTGGTTATGATAGTATTTTTCATGTTATAGTCGATGCTATAAAATGGTAGAGTGTTTTTCATGTTGTAGCCAACAAGATTTGAGATCTCATTGATTGGGAACATGATTTGTGGTAGCTTGTCCTTTGACGTGTTTGAAATATTATACTAGGAAGGTTGAGAAGCTAACCCTATCACCTAGCGGTACATTGGCTGTAATTATAGATTTAGTTGGTCACATATTGCCATATTACTCTTAGAACGCGGGCACTTTTGGCGATGCGGTTATGAAAGGTTTTCCCTTGGTATTCCTAACTTGTAATGTTATTTCTAGTGTAATATGTTCTCCCAGATAGTAGATTTAAATTGATTTTTTAGGGATATCGTGATGCATGCTTGCTACCCGTTTATGGAGATGCTAGTCATTAGAGACACTACAACACCAAGTTCTAGTTATAATAAACCCATGAAGATTGATTACTGTCTGTGCTTGGCTATTAATGCACCTCGAAAAGAAATTATTGAAGTATATTTATTTTCCTCTTTCCTATCATGGAAGTACACATTTGTTATATTTAAGCTATTTATTGTTGCTTATTGATAGAGATATCTTTTAATTCTAGAATGTGAGATATACATTCAGTATTTTCATTTTATTTCTTCTTGGATCCAAGAGGTTTGTATGTGTTTAAGTTTTTCTGTGCAATGAAGTTTAGCATCACGTCCTTCAAGGTGCTAGAGTTTTTTATTAATGTCCTAGAAACTACTGTTGTTGGTTCATTAAAGGTATAAAAAAGTTGAGACTTTCTTTTCTTTTGGCACTAATATTCTATTTAACTGAAAGAATAGAGAAGTATATTGTCAATGCAGCACAGTGCAATGACCACAATATTACACTTAGTTTAATATTCTCTTTCAATTTGAGTTATTCACTGTTACTTATTGATTGAGGTATGTTACAATTCCAACTGGATCAACTTACTCTATTGGTTAAAATAAGTCAAGGTATCTCAAAGAGAGCAAGGGAATTTAGGTTTCGGTTTTATATTCATTTTATCATTTGAAACAAAATTACTGCCTTTTTAGTATGCGAACAAAGATAATTTTTTGAAACAAAATCTCTTTGTGGTTTGATAATTGCTCTAAGCTTTGAGTTTGGGAATATCATGCCTTGAAATACTGTAGTTGTTACAAGTATAATATGTACTCATTCCTGAAAACAAGGAAATGGCTTGCTGAGTCTTTTTTTAACTTATTTTGGCTTCTAGATTTTTTCTCAATTTAATATGAACTTAAATATGTTGAAAGATAAGATATGATTATCTTGACTAACTTAAAGGATATTATGCATGCCACTATCAAGGTCCTCACAAGATTCAAATGATAGGTGTTGGTTTCATTCATGGGGTTTTGGAAGTTGTTCAAGTATGGCTCGTACTTATTTGATTAGTTAATATCTTCGATAGCCTAGAAAAATAATTAATACCATTTGTAAGTTATCAAAGTATATAAGCATTAAGAACTTCTAAGCAGCCTATGTACTTGGGTGCCTCTCTTTTTGCTTATGTGAAAATCATAAATTTCTATCATGTTAATCACTGCCTAGCATACTAGCTAAAATTGGTCATTAGGATGATGTTGTAACAACTTGTTTAGGCTGCATATGTTCTACTCATAGATAATGTTTATTATATCTAATATTGTATATATTTTCTAACAAATGACATAGGTTCTCATTCCAGTTCAAGTTCGTGAATTGCAAGAGGGAAAGACAAAACTATTTTGGAGAGATTACTTTGCTACTGTGACATTCCATCGAAACTACGAATTTCTAAAAAGACTAAGAATTTTGGCAGAAAAGTTTACAATTGTCCAAACTATAAGATTAATAAATAATGTTAATTTTTTGAATGGATTGATTTTGAAAATAAACAAAATATATGCTGCAAGATGACGTTGTAGTTAGCTCTACAAATAAACGAGAGATTACTTCATGAACATGTAATGATTGAATAAGTCAAATTTAAAGTAATGAGAAGACATATTACAAAACCTTGAAAGCATTGTTTTTGTCATGATTGTTTTTTATTATGACTTGTGCTGAAATTTTTATGTGTCTGAAAAACATTAATGCATGTTAGCTAGTGCTATGACTCATGTAATCCATTATAATTTTTAGAGCATTTTTGGACAGTTGAATGAATGAATATATGATGTAATGAGTCGTATTAGGTGAATGTAATGAAAATGTTATAGACAGGGTTTTGAAATTTAATGATCATATAATGAATGTGCATGAACATGTGATGGACATATTTTGGAAATATTTTGGACAAGCTTTACAAATATTTTTGATAGTTTTTTGACATGCTTTGGACACAACCTGAAATAAGTACACAAAACTAAAAGCTCATAAAAAATATATGAAATTTATGTTGCAATGTCACATAAAGAAATAACATCTGGAATTTAGAATCATATAAGGAGATAACATCTGGAATTCAAAATTATACAAAGAAATAACATTTGGAATTCATAATTATATAAAGAAATAACGTTTGAAATTCATAATTACATAAGAACAAAATACTTGCTTGCAGTTACATGCATAATTCAAAAACACATGGATACAATAATATAAAAGGCATATGAAGCTTCAATACATTTAAAGAAAGCTTCAATCCACTCTTCACAAACTTCAATACACTCCTCAAAAGGTTCACGAGCTTCAATCCAATCATCAAAAGTTTCACAATCTACTGCAAAATTCTCTATCATATTAAAAAATTCTCTATCACATATTAAATTAAAAAAAATCTTATCCATAAATGACAATATAAATAACAAAAAATAAAAGACAAAATCACATATAATGTATAAGCAAATTTTTACTAAAAAACTAAATTTTGATATATGTTCTTAGTTGTATGTCCAATATGCCTACATAAACCCCAACCAAATACAAAATACCAAAAAAAAAAAAAAAAAAAAAAAAAAATCTTCAATCAGAAACCAATAAAACACAAAAATTTTACAGGTTACTATACCTCACTAAAAGACAATTGTTCTTAGCATGTCCCTCATTTTTATAAATGCTACAACGCCTTTTTTTCATTGCTTACGTCTCTTTTAGATTTTTTGCTTTGAAAGATTTTTATCATCCTTTTTGTTGGCACTCTCGGAGGATCCTATACAGTTTGTAAAAATTTTGATGCAACTTGACTTCTTAATATATATGAATCATTGGTTGACTTTCCTCCACCTAGATAATTTATTTTTTTGAATATCTATATGATTTTCCGAAAAAAAAAAAAAAACCCTTTATGGATCTTGTCTAAGACAAGAAAGAGGTTGTTGAGTTTTTATGTTGACTGTGATCAAGTTCTTCAATGTCGTAAAATTACATTATCAACTTGTTTTTTTTATTGTAGAATCATCATATAATATTACATGTCATTCAGGATATGGTATGTAAAGAATAGCTCGACTTTTAACATTGACTGTCCATCTTTCTATAACATAGTATTGTGGTAACTTATGTAATTACAATTTCTTACTAAGGACACATAGAATATGCCTATAAAAAATTTTCATAAATTTAAACATATGACATGTACACGTTTCTTTGCCATGAGGTGTCATTCCTTGCTTTCATTCTCTTTAAAAAATTTGGTTGATCTGTACTTTTGATTATTGAAAAAATCATATTGGAAGATTATCGAAGACTTTTTTGTGTAAGCAATGGACGTCTCTTATTCAATTTTGTGATATGTTTTCAATATTACTAGTATAGATTTTATTCGCACATCACTTTTTTTTTGTCTTCAAAATAACGTGTATAAGTTTTCTCATATTAATGCATAAAGTCACCAATTATGGAGCTTAAATGAACATAATTTTTGAAAATTTAATCTTGCTTTCACTCATTTGAGTTGTTGACATATTAGAACAAAAAGTTGAATGTAAGTAAGCTAGAGCCCGCTTCTCTTATCGGATGTACAAATTTTATAGCCAAGTATTATCTTCTAACCCATACTTCATTAATATTGAACTACATTCTTACTCGAACTTTCCAGTTATAACTGTCTCATGGATACAATGACGAAAATCTTTTTAAAAGTCTATAAAATTTGTTATATACATTAGACAAATATTTGAAATGTTTTTGTAAAATATACCATGCACAAGCACAACCTATGAGCCGTATTTAGGAGTATTTCTATAATGGCTTTCAACAGAACCTTGTTATCATCAATAATTATAGTTGAAGAGGCACGTCTAAATATTGTCTTTTGCAATGTTTATAATAATCATGTATATGATTTGGTTGTTTCATTAATCAACAAAACACAACCAAATATTATAGTTTGGTAAAGATGATTAATTCCAGAAAATGACACAAATGACATCTTATAAATATTTATTAGATATGTGACATCAAATGACACAACATCTTCAAAATATTGGTATGCAGCCCTTGATCATGTATTTGCCCAAAAACAACTTCCTATATACCAATTTTCATAAACTTTAATGCAGTACACAAACTTAGATGATCAATAAAGTAGGCATATAACCTTTGTACATCTCACTCTTCAAATAATTTTTTTTCTCTAGTAATTTTTCACATTCTTGCCAATACAACAAGTGTTAAAGTCACCATTTGATTCTTTATTCAAAACCAACATTATTTTCCTTGTCAGTACACTAAAATTTTTCAAAGTCATAATAAGTTTTTTTGGACACATGTGACTCCCCTATGTTCAAGCACAAACTTGCATATTGTCCACTTTTCATTATATTTTTTTATTCTCATCATTACTTTATATCTAGTCTTTGTCTGAACAGGTTCAAGAATTATTCATTCTTTTTTTTTTGTTACTTTCCCTCCGAAATCCTTCCATTAAGCTAACATAGTGTATTGCAATTAGTTTTCACTCATCTTTTGACAATCGAGTATAGCTGGTCCAAATGACAAAACATTTTCTTGTTGTAAATGCCTTGTAAAATGTTTAACTGTTTTCTATGTCATTAAATATCGTACCAACGAATGACTTCAAAGCACCACTGCTCAAGAAGAAATCATGTTCACTCCATCAACCACAATTACTTTATCTTCTACATTCACTCAATCTTCTACATTCACTATACCTTTCACATTCACATCACATTATTCATCTACACTTTCAGCGTGAAGCTCTACATCTTTTCACCTTCTGGATATGTTTGACTCATCATTATCTCATATTCATCACTATTAGAACTCAAAACTTGATCATTCGTTACAAAACAATCATATTATAAAATCAATCAAAAAATATAAAATAAGATCTTTCAACAATCTAATTCGACTGATTTAATATATATATATATATATATATATATAAAGCTAAGCATATAGTCTGAAATTCATGCAATCATTTTAGTAAGGAAATTTTTCAGATTTATACAAACTTACTTGAGGATAGAGCATATGATGCTCCATGTGCAGGGGCGGAACTAGATGCATGCTAGGGGGTGGAATTTTTTTATAAATGTAATATAGTATATAAATAAGTATAATTTTTCTTAAGTTTTAAAATTTTTACTGAAATTAGCCCACCCAATACTTAAGATTTCAAAATTTTTACTGAAATTATTTTTCAAATCTCAATTTTTATTTTAACTTTTCACATTACTTACACTCAAATATTCTGCATCGCTTACCAATACACCTTGAAAATGAAAATACTCAAACTACAGAACTGCTCTTTGTGATTAGACCTTTCTCCTTTAGCATAGCTGCACCTTTGCATGATTTGACTTTCTCCTTTAGCACACTGCACCTGAAAGAGCCGTACCTCTGCTTGATTAGACTTTTTTAGACTTTCAGTACACGCTATATACCTTTCTCCTTCAGCATACTGGTGTGGCCCATACGCATATAGAGGGATTTTTTTTTTCATTGAGGAACTAAGGAAGTGCGATTTTTCAAGATAGAAACAGAGGTAGAGAGAAAAGATTGTCTTGGTAGTCCATAGTTGGTTTCAAAAGAAGAGTGTGTATTGTGTGTGGGTTGTGGCTTTTATGGAGATAGAGAGATGAATCACTTGAGGTTAGCTTTCAAAGATAAAGAGAGTTTTTTTTTTTCAATAGCCCAGGTGGCAGGTAGGCTTTGGCCCTCTATGTACTACTAGAGTGTTCTCTTTTTTTTTTTTTTTTTTTTTTTGCATTGTGCAATCATGTTGCCATTGGATTTGGTGAATTGCTTCCTTTTTTCTTTTTCTTTTTGTCATTTGGATTTGGTGAATTGCTTCCATTGGATATGTTATTGTCATTTTCTTCTAGCTTTTTTTGTTCACTTAGTAATAAATACAAACTATACAAAAAAATCTAAGAACTCTATATCATTACTTATTAGGTACTTCTCAGGTTTATTCTTGATTTATAAATTTTTCTTAAAGTATAGAAAAATATGAGCAAGCTAATAACATTGATTCTTTTTTTAAAAAGAAAGACATGGAGAATTTAGAGAGTAATATACATTTAGAGAGCTTGGTAACAACGGAGCGTGATACTTCTACCACTGACAAGTGTCTTTCTAAAACTTCAAGAATCCAACCTGAAGAGATGGATGCTACATATTTGGAACATGATCCAGGATTACATCCACAAATATGGAAATTTCATTCTAACCTACAAGACAAGATCTGACATGGCTATCTTAAAGCTGGTCCATATTGACCTAAACTTTTAGAATATCCATTTTCAAGAATAGGCAATCAACGTCGTCGATTTCAATTTTCTTGGTTTCAAAGATATTCAAATTGGTTGGAGTACTGGCTATCAAAGAATGCTATATTTTATCTTCCATGCTACATTTTTGTTAAGAAATCAACAGGCCGTCCAAAATCATATGCATTTACCAATAAAGGTTTTGACAATTGAAAAAAAATAAATGATAGAATGAATTGTCCTTTAATAGGACATGTGGGGAGAGATCCAAATTCACCACATAAAAATGCTGTAAAATGCTGTGAGAATCTAATGAATTAGTCAAGACATATTGACAAGTTAGTTGAAAAACAAGTATCACAAGAGATAGAGAATAATTGGTTGCAGCTCAAAACTTTGATAGAAAGTTTTTGATGACTTACATTCCAAGCTTGTACCTTTAGAGGTCATGATGAAAGCTCTGACTCAAAAAATCAAGGTAACTTCATTGAACTGATAAAATTTTTGGCAAGTTATAATGATCAAGTTAATGGAGTTTTCGTGGAAAATGATTCACAGGATGCAAAATATACATTACCCAAAATTCAAAAGGAAATTTTGTATACTTTTGCAAATAAAGTGTGAAATGTGATTCGCGAAGAAATCGAAAATGCCTAATTTTGTATTCTTATTAAGGAAACTCGGGATGAGTATAAAAGAGAACAAATGGCTATCATTTTGAGGTTTGTTGATAAATATGGTTTTATTAGAGAGCGATTTTTTTATATTGTGCATGTCAAAGATATTATGCCACTAACTTTAAAAAATGGGATATGTGTTCTTCTTTCTCGTTATGACCTTCAAATTGAGAATATTCGAGGTCAGGGATATGATGGAGGAAGTTATATGCACGGTGAATGGAATAGATTACAAACTTTATTTCTTAAAGATTGTCCCTATGCATATTATGTGCATTGTTAGGCTCATAAACTACACTTAGCTTTAGTTGCGGCCTCTAGATAAGCCAAATATGTTCATCAGTTCTTTGTCCATTTGACATCTATTATCAATATTGTTGTTGGTTCTTCTAAACGTCATGATGAGTTACAATCTACTCAAGCTGCTGAAATTGAAAGTTTGATCGCTTTCAATGAGATTAAGACTAGAAAAAGAGCAAATCAAATTGACACACTACAACGAGCTGGAGATACTAGATAAGGATCTCATTTTCAATCTGTTTGTAGCTTGATGAGAATGTTCAGTGCTACTTGCTCAGTTATCAATACTATCTCAAATGAGGGATTAAATTATTCTCAACGTGGTGATGATGAAGTGGCTTACATGGTATTAACATCTTTTAAATTTATTATGATATTACATATGATAAAAAAAATCATGGGAATCACTAATGCACTTTACCAATCTTTACAAAAAAATTTCTAAAAATTGTGAATGCCATGAGCCTAGTTTCAACCACAAAAGTGCTCATTCAAAATATGAGAGATGATGGGTGGGAGCTTTTGCTTATTGATGTTAAATCATTTTGTGAAAAACATCAAGTTGATATTCTTGACATGAATGACCAGTATACTAGAGTTTGAGACAAATCTCGTCGTTAAGTTGACAAGTTAATGGAGCATCATTTTAGGATTGACATATTTACTTACAATACACTTCTAGTTACAAGAATTGAATAATAGATTTAATGACCATACAATGGAATTTCTCATTCTTAGTGCTGCTTTAAACCGTAAAGGTTCATACGAATCATTTAAAATTGATGATATATACAAATTGGTTGAGAAGTTTTATCCATAGGATTATACTGAGCAAGAAAAATTCATTTTGAGAATTCAATTGCAGCATTATGAGCTTGATGTGCCGACGCATTTAGATTTTCAAGATATATCTACATTATCTGAATTATGCAGAGGACTAACAATTTCAGAAAAGTCGAAGATTTATTATTTGATTGACAGGTTAGCTCGTCTAATATTAACTCTTCTTGTTTCTACTGCTACTACTGAGTGAGCATTTTCTACCATGAAACTTATAAAGACTAGATTGCGTACTCGAATAGAAGATGAGTTTCTTGCAGATCATTTGTTAGTTTATATTGATAAAGAAATTGTCAAGAATTTCACTTCAGAGATGATAATGAATGAATTTTATTCCATGAAAGATAGTCGTCGAGCTTAATTTGAAGGAGAAGTCCTAATTAAGTTGATATTTCATTTTCTGTTTTTCTTTTGTAATGGTCTCTAACAAATTATGGAAATCGTAAAGAAAATTATCTTATAAGATGATTTATAGACATGTATTTTTTGTATACAATTTTATGACGTATGATTATTGTTTTTTATATAGTTAAGTGCAAAAATTACATATTACTTTTTTCTTGATTTAGAAGTACTTTAATGTAAAACTACCAAACGGATAAATTTTATTATATAAGTACTTTATACCGTTCTACCGCACTTTTTAGACCTCTCACCACAATCTCAAACAGGCCCTAAATAGCTTTTAAAGTATAGAGCTTATTATTTAAGCTATAAGCTATAAGCCCTAAAGCTATGAACTATATTTTTTACGGCAATATCAAACATGCACTTAACATGCCAATCAAATAATAAATTTTTAACTTTTATGAAATTGCTAGTCTTCTGCATAGCTCAGATAATGTAGACATATTTTAAAAGTCTAAATGCATTAGCACATTAAGCTCATAATTCTGCAATTGAATTCTCAAAATAAATTTTTCTTACTCAATAAAATCCTGTGGATAAATCCTCTTAACCAATTTACATCTATCATCAATTTTAAATTATTTGTATGCACCTTTAGGGTTTAAAGTAATACTAAGAATGAGAAGTTCCATTGTATAGTCATTAAATCTATTGTTTAATTCTTGCAACTGCAAGTATATTGTAGTAGTAAATATATCAATCCTAACTTGTGATACTTGTGAGCCGTAATCTTTTTTTCTTCATCTCTTGTGATACTTGTTTTTCAACTAATTTATCAAAATGTTTTGACTGATTTATTATATCCTCACAACATTTCACAATATCTTTATGTGGTGAATTTGCATCTCTCCCCACATGTCCTTAAAGGATAATTCATTCTATCGTTCCCTTTTTTTTTAGTTGTCAAAACTTTTATTGATATATGCATTTGATTCTGGATGGCTCGTTGATTTCTTTCTTTGATGGTGAACACTCCAACTAATTTGAATATTTTTTAAACCAATAAAATTGAGATTGATGACATTGATTGCCTATTCTTGAAGATAGATATTCTAAAAATTTAGGTTCATATGGACCAGTTTTAAGATTGGCAGGTCGGATCTCATTTTGTAGGTTAGGAGGAAAATTTCATATTTGTAGACATAATCCTAGATCACGTTCCAAAGAGATAGCATCGATCTCTCCAGGTTGGATTCTTGAAGTCTTAGAGAGATGCTCATTAGTGATAGAAGCATCACATTCTGTTGTTATTGAACTTTCTAAACATATATTACTCTCCAAATTATCAACGTCTTTCTTTTCAAAAAATAGAATCAATTGTTCTTTATTTGCTCATATTTTTCTATACTTTAGAAAAATTTATAGATCAAGAATAAACCTGAAAAATACCTAATAAGTAATGATATAAAGTTGTTAGATTTTTTTTATATAGTTTGTATTTATTACTAAGTGAACAAAAAAAAAATGTGAATAACAAATAAACTTCACAAAAGTGAATAAAAAAAAAAAATGTGACTGTGAATCTCTCACAATTAAATTATAATCAATACGTCATCACAAATTAAAAAAAAAAGTTGTGGCTCATCAATGGCCCAAGCTCAAAATAAATTATAATCATCAAGATTCATAAACTTTTAAATCCATGGATTTAAAACATTAACAACGAAGATGAAAAGAAATAAAATAGAGTTGTTCTTGCAAGTAAATAATAATAATATACATCAGTACACTATGCATGTTTAAATTAACAAATCTGGAACTGTAAATCTAGTGTTACTAGTGGAGACTGCTTTAGGAGAAGATCAATTGAAAACTATGGTTTGTGCAGCTGTGTTTTGGCTCTAGCGTTAGTATTGTAGAGAATGAAAAGAAAACTTAAAAAGATGGGTTGTGTAGTAGAGAAAGAGAGAGGTATCGTTGGATTGGGTAACCATGTAATTGTTAGAATAATCCCACTCCAAAGGCTGTGTAATTGTTAGAATAATCTAGTAGTGTAGCTTGTGCTCAAATTAAAATGGTGTTCAGTTAATATTTAGTAGCATGTTGAATTACTAAAGTCTAGAGTTAGAGTGAGGGTGTTTGAGTATTGTAGGATGTTAGAATCGGTGTTAGCCGTTAAGAGTTTAGACTCAAGGGTGTCAAGTGAAGTGAAAGTCATTTATAAACTATATTATATTAATTTTTTTAAAAAAATTTGGGGGCTACGTGAGTATTGGGGGGCAATTTCAATTATAAAAAATTATAATTATTTATATACTATATTAATTTTTAAAAACAAATCGAGAGGTACCCCAAATGACGGCGTTGTCTAATTGTGACGACAACAAACCTGGTGTCATGCAGTGGTCTAGATTCTTTTCACAATTCATGGTAATTTACAGAAATTTCAAAGAGGCATCAAGGAGAATAGGTACTGTTTGGACATACAAAATTTTATTTAAAACATAAAATTCTCATCTCATCATTACAACTTTCTTAAATTTTTATACAAAATATATTAAATAATTTAACTTTTTTCTTATTTTTTCAAATTCTAAAATAATAATAATATTAAAATATAATATTTTAATATTTAATCTTAAAACTCAAAATTCTTATCTGAGAATTCTCAGTGGCAAAGCAGAAAACTTCAAACCCTGATTTTCGTTGGCTTTATTAGATGAGACCGAATTTATTCCATGCAGTGTAAATTTTATACGTGGACAATTTTTATTAGGAGTTGTTAAAAGTTTCAAAAAAGAAGAATAAGGAAAATAATTGTGTTTAGATGTTGAATTGAGTTGAGTTAAATTGATATGAAAGTTAAATAAAATATTATTAGAATATTATTATTTAATAATATTATTATTTAATATTTATAAAAATTAAATTATTTATTATATTTTATATTAAAATTTAAAAAATTATAATAATTATATGAAATAAAATCTAATGAATTAAAATGAGTTAAAATATAAACTGAGATAAAATTTAACACACATATATATATATTAATAAAAATATTATTTATTATGACAAATTATTAAAATAATAATAAATAAATTAGTATTGATGTGGCAGTTGGACAACTGCAGGTCAAATGACATTGTAGGTGGCAGGTGCAGTGTACAACTGCTTCTTTTGAAATGAGAAATGATTTATGCAGTCGGGAAACGCAGTCGGCGTGCAGTCGGCTGTAAAAAAAAAATTAATACAGGACCTACATGAAAAAAAAAAATTATTTTTATAACTTTTTATAATTCATGCAGGTCCCCTTGAATATAAAATAATTTTTTTATAATTTTTTTTTATTCATTCCGTACAGCCGACTGCACGCCGACTGCGTTTCCCGACTGCGTGTAGCAAAGCCCTTTGAAATAGAGTCCGGCTACTATGCCGTACCATATGTACTCCTTAATTTTTTTTTAATTTTATATTTTTTTAATATTTTTTAATTATTAAATAAAAAATAAAATATATCAATATATTTAAAATCACTTTCTTAATTATTAAATAAAATAATAAAAAAAATTTTTTTCCGGTCAACCCAGGCGGCATACAAGCTTTATCCTTTAAAGGTATTGCTAGGGCCACAGTTGGAACTCCCACTAGGTCAAAAATTTATTTATTTTTTAATTTTTTTTTATATCATTTTTTTAATGTTTTTAAATATTTAAAAAAATATAAAAAATTCATAATAATATTAAATAATTTTTACTTAATCATTAAAAAAAAAGAAAAAAAAAAAAAAAAAAAAAAAAAAACTGGGAGCGGTAGCTCCCAGCGGATCCCCCAGCGGGGGGATCTAGCATTTTCCATCCTTTGAAATACAACATGGTACCTACCCAGGGCTACCCTTCCCTTGACTATTTTTCCCCTTTGAAATACAACTTCATTTTCCCAGAGAGAGAGACAGAGAGAGAGAGATGGGTTGGTTAACGCGATTCATTGCGGCCGTGGCTTTCCTAGCAATCGGAGTGATATTCTCGCCGGAGACCTTCGGATCGAAATCGGACGGTCAGAATTCGTCGAATCTTGCTATCTACCTCAAGTTGGCTCATCTCCTCGGCTTCTCCACGGCTTTTGGCTCCGGTCTCTGGGTTACCTTCATTAGCGGCATCATCATGTTCAAGTAACATTCTTTCTCTCTATCCCTTATCCTTAGTACGTCACTACACCGTGTTTGATTTATCAGAAAAAAATGGTAAAATATTACTCTTCTGTGTGTTCTGGCGTTCTCGTTCGAAAAGTTGTAAAATTAAATTTGACCGAATTCGACGATTCGTTTATTTATTTATTTTAAGTTCATTCACTGGTTCCCTAATTTTCTTCTTCGAAGAGAAAAAGTTATTCACCAGGAACATGATAATTTATGCTAGGTTTGGATACAAATATGATTTTCATTCATCTTAACTAATTTCACTCCATTATTATAACTTTTTTAAACTTTTGTACAAAATATAATAAATAATTTAATTTTTTCAAATTTCAAAATAATAATAATATTTTATTCAATTTTCATATTCATCTCCTCTCACTATCTAAACCTCACCTTAAATAGTTCCAAGGCCAGAAAATAAAGTGGAGCATTTTAGCTATGTTTACTGCAAGACAGAGAATTAAAAATGAAATAAATGAAAATTTAGTGTTTTTAGTTATGGACATCAAACTTAAGAAAGCCTGATGTTTTTGTCATGCTCGATTTGGCAGTGTCATTGTTTAATGTTTATCATAGGCGAAGTGTTGAAGTTTAAGATTCGACAAATTTAATTTCTTTTCAATAATTGGCCTATCATCTCAACAAACCAACGTCAAAGTGGTTTAATTACTTGGAAGGGATATATGAATATATAAAATTATTGTAATGTGTATGAACTATGAAGAATTTCATACAAATGAATAAGTCTTACAAGTTCATAGAAAATGGTATAGGGATGGATCTTTTGCACCAAATAAAGGTCTCTTATGATAGAGTATATAGAATCCATATTATTCCTTATTAAAGTTCTCTATGAGCAGCATTTTCATAAACTATTTTTGCTAAAACCTCATTTCTAAATTTAGGAATCTTCCAAGGCATCAGTTTGGAAATCTGCAAAGCAAGATGTTTCCTGCATATTTCAGCATGGTCAGTACCTGTTGTGCAATATCAGCAGGGTCGTTTGGGTATCTGCATCCATGGAAGTCATCATCTACTGCTGAGAAGTACCAACTTGGCTTCTTGCTATCTGCGTTTGCGTTCAATCTTGCTAATTTGGTTGTCTTTACTCCCATGACCATTGAGGTAAAGTTCTTGTATATTACAAGTTCATATGGCCAATTACATGACTTGGATTTGTGATATCTGTAGTTGAGAAATGCTACAAGGAAGCCTTACGCCACACACCTCCACCAAACCAATATGCGATTTCTCATTTTTTTCCTTCTATTTAAAAACACATATATTTAAGCGTTAAGATAAAAGGCAAAAATGAGAATCACATGTTGATTAGGTGGAGGCGTGTGGTGTAAGGCTTCTATGTAGAATTTCTCTTTTGAGTTACGTGGTTATGATTTTTTTGAACCGTTTGTTTAATCTAAAAAATATGTAGATTTAACTACCCTCTATTTGGTTCCCTTAGCATTCTCAAGTCCTCTATTCAATGTGCGCATATATTTGTGGGTGAAGGGGTTGAAAGGCATCTCTTAATTCAAAGATATACAGAGAGATACAACCAGTTGCAGGATTTACAAGCCTCCTTTTTTCTTCAATAGTTTTCACTTGATGAAAAAATTGCCTTAATTATCTATCTATTCATGTGTAGGTTCTATACTAGCTTTTGAAACAAGTTTATTCAAAATTAACGTGAATGAAGCTTTAGCCAAATTATTGAATTAGGCTTGATTTCTTTTTTTTTTTAAATGTTCATTGTATTGTTTTGGATTTTTTAGGAAATGTTCTGATAATGTTCTTCCTATTCATGCTGAAAATCACATTGAGTAAAAAATCTGTCGTTGGTGGATTGTTTTTTCAGTGTCATGTTATTCTATTTGTTGTTGTAGATGATGAAGCAAAGGCATAAGGTGGAGAGAGAATCCAGCATTGGGGAAGAAGTTGGGTGGTCAAAGAATGTGGAGGTTGCAAAGGTGAATCCCAAGCTTAAGGCCATGAACAAGAAATTTGGGATGATTCATGGTTTATCATCCCTCGCTAATATCATGTCCTTTGGCAGCCTTGCCATGCACTCGTGGTACGTGGCAGGTAAAACCAATCTGTAATTCGAAACTGGTTTCCCTTTATTAGGGAAGGTGTTGTCTAGCTATAGATTACCTCCATTCCATTGAGCGAGGACCTTTGTGCTTTCTCTTCTTCTATAATTACCTCGGATTCATCCTGTCAAATGTACGATGGAACAATACTTAAATAAATTAGAAAAGGGGTAATTATACGATATGTCAAGAGTAGGAATCCTTTCCTTGTCTGTGGATTATAATAATATATTTTTATGCTAATAACAATTGTTTTCCTTTTTAAATATATTGCCATCCCTTTTAACCAAAGAATGTCACTTTCCTTGTTCAGTAACTGTAATGCTAGGCAAAGTTCTTTAAGATGCGCATTTGCAAGATTCTACTTAAATTACACAATATCAACCAACATTGTACTGAACTAAGTTCTCAATTGCTTGAGATCTTTCAGTGATGCTCGTACAAGCCCTTTTCTCGCCCTTTTCTCGTTGTGCTTTATCTAGGGCTATATAGTGAACTACCTTCCATGCCTTTCTGTTATCCTCAGCCTGATGTCTTTTCAGGCCCCCAACAAATTGTATATGTACGCTTTGCCAAACCCGGCCTCTTATTTCAATTCCTTCTTTTTCCAGGTTTTGTCCTCTTATCTATAAGCCCAGAAATCGGTTTCCATAGATGCTTGTACTGTTTTCAGCAGAATAAAAGATATTTATTTTACAGTTGAGCGAGATGGTATTGAATTTCGCTGGGGAGTTGTCTTCAAATATGACCAAGTCCATCCCTCCCTCGCCCTCTTTTGCATGCTATGCTACCTGTTATTCAGTCAAAGAAACATTAATTATACGCTTGGAATAAGATGGCTTAGCTGTCTGTATAATTTTAGTCGCTGAGGCTGTGTTCAAAATAGACTATGTCACACACTCTGAATTCTATAGTTTTAAGTTTGACAGAGAACATTTAAGCATGGATGTTTTCAAGGTTAAAACAGTACTCCCTCAACTTTCCTGCTTTTGATTTGGTTGCGTTTCGGAACAACAGTCTAGAGACACAAACAAGAACATGCTCCGGTCGTTTTGAATAACTTGTCAGCTAACTTCATCCGTCGTAGTTAAGGGTGGGAATTAGAAATAAATCAATTGTTAATAATGTTGGGAATTTTCTTGTTCATATTTGTTTGACTTTGCAGAAATGCCTTGGTGAGAGGTTCCGTTCAACAACATCAAGAAAAGAACAAAAATCATAATGGTTCTGGGTTACAAAGTTCCGATATTGTTCTGGTGGTAGTGGCCATTAATAATCATAGCTGGGCTGAATTTGTCACCAAAGTGAGGCAGATGTGAAATTATTCGGACTTGCCATGAACGACACGAAACCCAAATGGCAAATCTAGAAAACCCAATATATTCAAAACCAGACAAATCTTATGGATCCTATCGTCCGACCCATAATTTATCGATTTAAGGATAAAAGGTGGAATTTTGAATACTGCCATACAAAAGGGGTCAAAACTTTGAAGGTGTCAAGTATGTTGTTTTTAGTTTATACTGAGATATTCTAATATTAAGTCGGTAGAGTATATTATACATATTACTTAAATGGTAAGATTTGATTTATAAAATTTTAAATTTTAATTTATTTTTTAAATTAAATTATATCATGTAAATATTTTATTAGATATACTCAGTGCACCAGTTTGATGGTAAAATTTTTCTTTCTGAAAATTGACACGAGAAAAAAGAAATCATCAAATGGTAATTTGTCAACCACCGTGTGCTTTACACAGTCTACTTTCTGAGTGTAATTTAATGAAATATTGGGACTGGACCGATGGCTTTGGCACTTTCCTGCTGACTGTAAAGTCTAGAAAGATATTTACCCGATAATTCAAGAATGATACCATACAATGTTTTTCACAACATCTTCTATATATAAAAAGTGTGTATGAAACGGAAAATCTTGTTTTAACGGTTTTTCTTGTTTTTCCGTTAAAGTTAACACCGTTTGTTTTAACGGTTTGGCACATAAAATGAAGACATAAATGTTGAGAGGGATAGCATTCAATGTTGTTATATGATTTATTAATCTCAATAATTATAATACTTAATAGTTTATATAATAATAAGTAATTAAAGATTAGTTATTATATTTTTCTCTTTCTCCTTAACATATACACGTGTATTAGGTGCATAAGACGTGAATCCCTAAGTATAATATATGTGTATTATACGTTTCATTAATTCAGATTATTGAGTATTCCAAATTTAAAAATCTCATATAATAGATAATATAAGTGTGTTTAATCAAAGTGTTTTTTTTTCCCATGGTAGTAGGACGTAGCTTCCGCTAAGTCATATTCCATACGTGGGCTTGCTATGATAGGCACGTGACAAAGGCCGTGATCCTTGAACTGATCAAGAAAGAGTAAATTCGGCCAACAATTTCAAAATATATTTTATGATTTATATATATGCTATATATAGAAAATATTATACCACAAATTTTATAAAAATATTATATTTTAACTTTATGTTGTCCCTGATCGACTCAACCAACGGCAAAATAAGAATTTCAATGTTGTCTCTATTGATTGTCTACAGGATGACATAAATTAATGAATTATAATACAAACATTAAACGACACATATTTTGAACTACCGTTTGTGTTAGACTTTTATTAAATTTTTCGTATATATCTTTGCTAAAATTATAGATGTTATAAACATGTATTGGATTATATGATACTTTGAACTAATTTTTTTATTTTCTCCAATATGCCTTAAATTATTAAGTGACATCAATAATTTTTATAAAATATATATTATTTTTTACAAATAATCATTTCATAAAATTAGACAAACGTGCTTTGCACGTTACTCCCACCTAGTATAATTATAAAACAATGTAAAATGAGAATATTTTTATAAAGTAATATTATTTTTATAATTTTTTTTAAAAATATATTTATGAAATATGTTGTGAAAGGTAGCGCGTGTCATTTTTCATAATTCAATATCGTCAAAGATACAAAAGCATGGCGCCTGAGATGGCTGGCTGAAGCACTGAAGGAGTTGTAAATTGAGTCTGGAAAGTCCTCGATCGAGCCTACACGCGCGTAGGTACGTTGCCAACATGCATCTGATTACAGTAGGATGCATTCTAATTCCTTTTCTCTTTTATTTTTCATCCCACCTAACCACATGCTCGTTCCTATAATTATCACCAAACAAACTGCAATTTCATGCTCATAATTTTGGCCAGTTGGAACTGGTCCACCTCTAACTTCCCCAAACGAAACCCTACAGTCATATTCATGATTTTGGCCTCTTATAAATGGTCCACCCCATTTTTTTAATTTTTTTTTTCCTGAGTTTTTCTCTTCTATTCTTTAGATTCAAGACAGACTAAAATGGAGAACGTGGAAGGTGGCAGAATTCACACCCGACAAAATCTTTCGCAATTTGATCATTGGGATGGAAATCCGAAACAAGCAACGTGGACATGAAAATGATACAAATCTAAACGTAAACGCTGTAGCAAGTGCGCGTAGGCTTTGCATTGTGTTGTGCAACGTCTTCAGACAGAGAGAAATTAAGATAATAACTGAAGCTTAACCCAGTAAAGCCGTCAATCTACAGACTGAGACGGTTGACTCTGCCTTGTTGGATGGATAGGCATCCAGCGCTCAGCCATCTTGGACACCTATTTTGTCTGCAACTCAGCCTCATGCGCACCCTCAAGACCAAAACAAAAGGGTTGTCCTGGCCGGTGGCTTTGTCGTCCCCATGCAGTTTGAAAAGGGAATCTGACACGTGATTATCATGGATCCCCAAGTGGGCATTCAGTTTTTGGCCTTTTTTTTATTTTTCACCTTTTCGTTGGTCTCGTTTTCTAAATCCTGAAAACAAAATTATCAGGCTGCAGTTGCAATCTGAAATGTTACCGCAGCAAAAACTAAGAGCTAGCTGCATGAATCACGGTAGGAATGATTTGCCCAAAAAAAAAAAAAAAAAAAGATGCACGAAAGAGTGATATCTCTCGTATTTGGTACATATATAAGGCATGCCTGAATTATTTATTGGACTGACCGAGACGTTTGTTGATGGCTAAGTAGATATTCACCACATAATTACACCATACCAATGAGCTGAATATCGTGTCTGTAACATGCACGCAATATCTCGCTTTCAACTCTTCTCCATTTTTAATGGAAACAGAAGAAGACTACGACCCTTTCCTTGCCTTAAACATATTGGTCACTTTGATATCAGATAATTGATGCAAATCTAAACTGATATTGGGTATTTTGGTTTAGATTCTAAATTGATTGGGTTAAACTATTTTGAGAAAGTGAATCTGTGCAAATATGGGGTAATATTTTCTTTGGATTGAGGCAATATCAAGTGTTTTTTTTTTTTCCAAATCATCTATTTACTTTCATTTTGGGGTTCTGAACGATTGTAGATTTGCATAGACAGATGGCAAAATTAACCCAGTGTCTAGAGATGGAGATGGATGTTTCTGACTCCAATTTCGAGACCCCATGGGCTATTTAAATCTGGCTTGTAGACTTCGTAAAATAATTTTAAATTTTATCATCAATCAATATTTTTTAGAGTTTCCTCTCTGTTTTGCATATTTTCCTCAATCTCAATCCCTAATTTTTGTTAATTAACTATTAGAATAATTCTAATTCTTCCCAGCATCAAGAATACAAAGGATAAAGCAATCATGACAGGGTAATTGTTACCGTGCCCAAAAAAGATCAAGGACTAAATGCTTTACCAGAATAGAATCCCTGCATTGATTGTCTAATTTCATTTGTAGTCATTAATATTTAAATGTCCTTTACATACCCTTCGATGAAATTTTCCAAACTAAAAGAAGAAAGAAGACAACATGAATGTTTTTTTTTTTTTTTTTGCCTGAGCCAACATGAATTGCTTTTAATTTTCAGAACTAATGAATAAAGAATCATCTAACCATCCTGCCAACCATGTGCCCTCAGCAATGAGCTATCCAAACAAAAAGGTGGTAAATCATGTACCAAGCATGGTAGGCTGGTCAACGAAAACTGATCATGCTGTATGCCCCTAAGAGTAACAATCGAGCTGGAAACAAGAGCACCACAAACAAATGCATGTGCTGTGATGCCACGAGCCTACTGAACCTTTTCAAGGACTCTCTTCCTGTTTGTAAGATGCTGGAGAAGTGGAACTGGTGTTGGCCCATATTGATTGATATCATGGGCCTCCCCACAATGATACCGGCATTGATGCCACGCGGTGCAACAAGGGGCCACCAAACTTTGCGGCGTTGCTCTCTCCTTGCCTTCCTGATGTGTTGAAGCTCTTGGCGAATCACGCCCCTGACAGTTTTCATGTAAGAATTCATGTCGTGATCTCTTTGAATGGTTCCTTCAGAACCATATGCAGAGCGATCACTTAGGATCTCAAGTGGGTGTGGCGAGTTCAAAAACGCCATTTGTGCAGCCCGAAGCTGCTTCTCAGTATCATTGGTATCAGACAATGGGCAGCTTAGAACATACAGACCACTTCCGGAAGGAAGGAGATTATGGCTAGGGGAGAATTTCTCATCTGGCTGTAGTATAAGAAGCTCACCTATTGGAGCATAAAGTAGCTTCTGTAGTATAGAAATAAACAAGAGTACAGTCAGATAACTTAGATGATCAAGGAAACTTATTTGTTTCATGAGCTCTTACTTTTTTGAGAGTGAAAATTACCTGGTTATTGAGACAAGGATGATTGCGGAAGTTCCCATTGAGAGCCTTGAGAATCTCTGCAACGTGATTAGGATAATTGCAAGAGAAGGCCCGAGGTACAATGTCTCTGTGCATTGTGATCGATTGGATATGACTCCGTGGCAATCCAAGCTTGCGAAGCAGGCGTTCACCTCCACACATGATAGATGGTGAACCAAATGTAATTACAGGAAGTAAGGAAGACATTGGCACTTCATGCCGTATCAGCAACATGAGATTTACGACTAGTGCCAAGCTTCCCCCAAGAGAGTGCCCAGTGAAACGAAAAGTTGCTTTCTTTCCACAAGAGTTTAGGTGTGAATGGACCTCAGGCAACATTTGCTGATAGATCCCTTTTGCAGCCTCATAAATGCCTCTGTGCACAAGCACATCCAGTCCCTGTACAAAGATGTCTCACATTCCTCAGTTTTGGGAAATATACGTCCATCTCATTTCTATATAACAGTAGCAGTACAGATATAAACTTCATTTAAAGTGAGTATACGAATTTCTTTTTTGCCTCATTCATCATAAACAGTTACAACAAAAAAATTTCAAAATCGTGAAATAAATATGTAAATTTCCAAAAACACAGTTAAAGAGAATTTACCTCAAATTGAACGGGCTCAAAAAGTAAATTTGCTTGCCAAGATGCTAGTGATTCTGACCCCTGCACAGGACAACTTTCATTACAGCTGGATACAAAAGATGCCAAAACTAGCAAACTTAGTTGTGTCCCGATAGCCATCTTATATTATAGACCTGTTGGTCAGAAATGAAGCAATACATGCTCCATTGATCTACTAGCTAGAAAAGATAGATCATAACTACAACGCATTATATGTGCCCCTTCCTCATGAAGTGAACAAATTTTGTAGAGAGCAGATGTAGTCTTCTGTTACCTGATGCCTAGAACATATCTTAGTAGAAAGCAGATAATATTAGTGATAGATTCACCCTACCTGAATGACAAAGAATCTTGTTCCACTCTGATCGTCATCACATATGAACCACTCACAAGGGCATGAACGTGTTGAGTTCAGATCATCCGCAACTGCTTGCTTCACTTCCTCCTTTGCAGCAACCACAGCTGTCACGGAGTCCCTGGTTGCCATAAAAGAAGCGACCTCTGAGTTCATCAAATTAGAACTGTCATCACTTCCACCGCTTCCTTCAGGTGGATGTTCACCAGCCTTGGGTTTTGAGGATTTGAAGGGAAGTATACTTGTGGTATGAGAATGCAAATAGGAAGCTGCAGAAGCAGCAATATGGTATGCTGCAGATGCACTTATCCGATACCCTTCTTTCTTGTTCTCCTTGCCTTCCACCTTGTCCCTCACATCCTTTTCTGCTTCCATAGTTTCAGCTGACAATTGCTTTTGCTCAGCTTTTGCAGCCAATTCCTTCTTCTCTATTGATGAAGTTACAAAACCCAGACCATGGTATTTCAGGAGATTCCCTGGCTGGATTATCAAAAATCATGGTACTGGATTCATGAGATAAATTTTCCACACAAACCATGGCAGAGCTTTCGCAATATTTTTCTAAAATGATTTAATTCAAATGAGCAAGAAATACAAAGTGCACCAAACCAACGTCAGAACGAAATATCTATGAAAACATAACATTAAGATATTGAGTTCCTTTATGCCCAATTAAAATTCACAGGCTTCACAAATACAACAGACAGAGACAGCGATTAAATTGGAAACCCTACATACAAAACATCTTGCAGAAGGACGACGAGAATATCGATGCAAAATGCCAAAAACCCTACCTAGTACACCATAATTTTCATCATTCTTGTGCAGATATTGACATTTGTTTCACTAAATGTCAGCGGTGTTAAAAAGATCAGTCCAGTGTTAGGCAACATGGAAAATGGAGCACCGAGTCATATTCTCACTCTTGGTTATCCTAGAGAAGCGGAACCTCTAATTCCATCTGATTCCAAATTCAATAAACTAATTCCATTGTCAAAAAACACAGCATCAGCTGTATCAGTTTCGATGTTCTAATTCAACGTTTTCATATCCAATGAAAATCTCCTGGAAAGGATCAAACTTTTTCATAAAATGTCATCTTGCTTCGAATCAAAACAGAGATAAAATTTTACCTGAAATTAGCATAATTGAAGAAAAAACTGGAAACTTTAATTTCAAGCAATGTGATTCAACCACCGGACCAGAAACAGAAACTCATCCAGATGAGATGATTCCCGCACGGAAAACTCAACGACAATAAAAAGAAAAACCCTCTTTACAATGGGGAACTTGATCTAGGGTCTCATAAACCCCCAACCCCACAATCAAGACATAAACTTCCAAATCTCCCTCCATTTCAACAAACCATTCCACAAAATCAACCAACAATAAAATTGGGAGAACTTTGAATATACGAAATCAAGGAAAATACAAAAGATTGGACAAAAAACGGGTACCTTGATCTTGGGAATGCCATATGCCAGGTTCCCCAAATAAGACATTTGAGCATACAACCGGGCCTCGGCCAGGGACACCCTCCTTAGCAACCTCGAAAACGAATCTCTATCAAACTCGACCCGTTCCTTTTCATCTTCATCATCACCAACTCGACAAGCATCACACCCTTCCTCGTCATCTTCAGCATCAGAACCAATTCTCTGATTAATTGCCACAGCGCCCCGTTCCTCCTTCTCTACCTCCGAAAGGTCAGCACTCCTTTCCTTCCACAGCGACCTCACGTGCAAAATCTTCAACACCCAGTTCTCGCTCTGCCCCACATCCTCCTCCACCTCCTCTGCCACCTCCACACCAACCTTCCCTTCGTCTCTATTCATAACACTGCTATTATTGTCGGCAAGAACAGCGTCTTCTACGGCCAACCCATTGTACCTACTGGTGCCGCCACCTTGATTCAGCGGCCAGAGAGATCTCAAGGGAACCTTGAAGGAGAACCTGGAAAATGGCGCCGTCTTCTTCTCCCTCCCCACAGTGCTCACCTGGGACGGCGGCGAGCGGGATTCAAGACCCCCAGCACCACCACTGCAGACGGAGATAGAGGATCCCAGCCCCCCATGAATCCCCGTCTTCAAACACAAACTATCCATCATCGAATCAGCACTTTCTTCTCAACGCCTAACGTTCCTTAATTCTTTGGTTTTTCAAATTATGTATTTATTGATAGCACAGAAATGTAAACGTGCACCCACACTCTTTGAACACGGGGTTTTTCTCTTTCTTGTTCTTCTTTGCGGAGCATTTCAACAGGTAACCAACCTTCGCTTCTCTTTTTAACGATCTTTCTCAACTCAAGATTCTAAACAATTTTTTGTTTTTTGTTTTTTTCTTTTTAAATTATTATTCCGTTTTAAACTACAGCTCCTTCCGGGGAGTTAGGATCATTAAAAAAAAAAAAGAAAAAAAAAAGAGAGATATACGACGTCGTAATAATGTCAGCGTGTGAGTTTACACTTTAGATCTGTCGGGGACGATGGGTGGAGTTTCGTAGGAAAAAGCGCGTAGACGTAGCTTGGTTCGTCAAAGTTTCTTGCCGGGATGGGAAATCTATCTGTCTGATCTTCGCCACGTCAGAGGATGCAGATGAACCGAATAACAACAACTCACCAGTGACGTGTCCCTAAAGCACTAAACAGCTGCATTTCTTTTGGTAGACACGTCTTTTGTAGGGATAACTCATACTCGCTTAGATATCGTTTCCACGCTACACGCTGCATTTCACCAACACGTGTTATTCAAATCTACATATTTTTTTTTCCCAAAAACATCTCTTTTTTATTTTTTACAAATTCAAAGCGAATCTCACAATAAATAAAAGGTATTGATATTTTAATTTTTCTTTTATATTTATAATAAGAGTAAAGTCATCAATACAACATAACAATTTAATTTAAAAAATTAATTTAAAAATTTGATTTTATAAATTAAATATTATTATTTAAGTAATATGAAAAGTGTACTTTACACACCACTTTGATAATAAAATAAATCTTATAATAAATTTATTAATACACGAGTTTATAAAAAGTAAAATAAAATTTTATTACATACAGTTATTTTTACGTATTCATTACATATTTTATTAATGTGATTGATTAAAATAATTATTTTATATTAAAAAAATAATGTAACTAGTCATAATAATAATAAAGCACATAGAAGTCTATAAAATTGACTGATACATCGAGTTTTTAATTTTTAAATAAATAAATCTCACGCAAGTATTTATAAAAAATGTAAATCTCATTTTATAAAAGTAAAAAATATTATTTTTTATGAGTGTTAGTTACTTTTTACAAAAAGTTTATATGATCTTTATATATTTAAAATTTGCACTTAACATCTACTGATATGATATAAAAATGTTCAAATAATACCTAGCTAGTTCCGTCAGTTGGTTTTGGGTTCATGAATGGTAGTTTACATTAACAGTGAAAAATAGGACAATGATGTCGGTAATAGCCACTCTTTTGGGAGTAGATATAGATCATTAAAGCGCCGCGAAAACAACTTCGGCAACATCTATTTTGTGGTCTAAATTCTAAGGGAAACATTAAGGTAACTTCTGGCACAATTTTTTTTTTTAATTTTTTTTAATAATTAAGAATTTTTTTTTAATATTATTATAATTTTTTTAAAATGTTTAAAACTATTAAAAAATAATTTTAAAAAAATAAAAAAATAAAATTTTTTTTACCTAATAATGACTCCAATGAAAACTACCAACTGTACCTGTAACATCATCTAAATTCTAAAATCTTCTACTTGATTTTATGTAAACTTTCATTAATGCTTTGGTTTTTGTATTTTTGTCGGCTTTACTTTAATTGCAAAGCAGTCATCGGCTTTCAAGGGACGGGGCTTCATTTAGGACCTGAAAGTTTGCAGTTTATGGTTGAGAGGATTTAAGTTAGATACTCCAAAACTCTGTGTAATGTCTGACATGAGTCGTACATCTATTTTTAGGTAGGTAGGACCGTAAGGGAGAGTTAAGCCCATAAAAGATCTCAAACATAAATTTTAGGGTAAACATAAATTTTAGGGTGTTAAAAGTGGTTGGGAGTTGGATGGACCATGAGGACACCATGATTTTCCCCATTCCAAATCTACAATTACAATATTAATATATCACCGAAATTTCTTTGTACAAGTTTGTTATGGTTGGGCTTGCCGAATTATATGACTTAGGCGCCTAATAAATAGTTAGTCTCGTTTTATTTTATCTCAATATTTAAATATTATTTAAATATAAATAATTTTTTAATTTTTTTTATATTTTTTATTTAATCATTATAATTTTTTTAAATTTTCATATAAAACACAAAAAAGAATTATACTTTTTTAAATCTTAAAAAATAATAATATTATATTATAATAATATTTTAACTTTATAATATTTTTATTTAACATTTTCTCTTTTATTTTCTAAAACTCAATAAAAATCTTAATTCAAATTATTTCAATATTATTTACAAATTATTAACAAAGATCTTATCTCATTTCATCTAACTATCTAAAAGAAATCTAAGAATTAGAAAAAAATAGACAAATAAAATTTATCGAGTTATTGTAAAAATTATGAAATTCATTTTATGTATATTTCTATCTTACACTCTAAACTCAATTCTATCAATATTGACAGGATCACATCCCACCAAATTAACCATTCCATGATATTAGCATTTTATTGTAATTGTAATTATTTCATTCCTTTTTTAATTGTTACCATAGAAGGACAATGCATGTATCTATATATTTTATACGTTCTTATACTGTAAATGTACTTCTCAGAGATATTGAATTCAATTCTTAACATGGTATCAGCCAAACAACATTCCTAAACCTCCAAATCCAACGCCTTTCATGGCCCAACCCTCAACCCCCCTCCTTCTTCTCCTTCTCCTTATCTACTTCACCCCTCTGATTCTCCTAGTCTTATTCTCGTCTCTAGCCAACTTACTGGAGATAATTACCCCAAATGGTAAAAAGTCTTGACTCGTGCTCTTAACGCCAAAAACAAACTCAATTTTGTTGATGGTACCCTTCCCCCACCCGCCACAGATTCACCCAATTATTTTCAATGGACTCAAACCAAGGACATGTTTCTTACCTCGCTCCTTAACTCCATCATTCCCTCTATCGCCAACTCTCTTGAATTCCATACTGATCCCTATGAAGTGTGGCTCGACCTTCAATCTCGCTTCTGTCATGGGAACAATGCACGAGTCTATCACCTTAAATGAGAATTAGCATCCCTGCATCAAAACACCTCCTCCATTCATGACTAGTACAACCAGATTAAACAACTTTGGGATGAACTTACTCATCTCCAAAAATGCAGTGATCTCAAAGAATTTCAACAACAAGCAGAGGATGAACGAGTTTACCAATTTCTCCATGGCCTCAATGATTCATTCTCCCAACTAAGAACCCAGATTTTGGCCATGGAACCCCTTCCCCCCATCATCAAAATTTTTTCTATTTTGTTTTAGGAGGAACAGCAGCGACTCCTTCATCTTCAGAATACTCCAACCGAAATCATCAGCTTTGTTGCCCACTCCAATGGCTCCTCAAAACTAACCCTCTGATGCTTGGAATGTGGAGGGAACGGTCACACGCGTGACCGGTGCTGGTGCATCATAGGCTATCCTCTAAGCTAAGCACCTCGCCCAAAGACCCAGCCCTCTCTACTTGGCAAACCCCCGTCGGGTCCCTCACCGATGGCTCACCACACCTCCTCCTCCACCATGAACTCACCGGTACCTGATCTCACCCCCAAACTCTATAAAAAAACTCTTGGATTTGCTCAGCCCATCGAATCCCTCCAGCAACTTTGTGGGTAACGTTTCTTCCCCTTTCTCTTATACTCTCAGCCGAACATGGATTATTGATAGTGGAGCTAGCCACCACATGTGCCATGATCAGACCTCATTCTTTGATTTTTCCTCACTCTCCCATGCCCCGAACATATGCTTACCCATTGGCACTTTGCTTCCCATTGAAGGGATCGGCACAATCCATTTGGCTGACTCCCTCACTTTATTTAATGTCTATTTTGTCCCTTCCTTTCATTTTAATTTACTTTCTATACCCCAACTCCCCTCTACTAATACTTGTCTTGTTCTTTTTTCCTCCACTCAATGTTTTTTTCAGGACCCACAATCGACGAAGCTGATTGGAGCGGGTGAGTTTTGAAATGGACTTTACGTGTATCGGCCTCCACCCGTCGCGGCTTTTTCTACTCAGACTCTCGCTAATAAGATTCTATGGCACCAACGCCTAGGTCACCCTTCTCGTTTAAATATTCCCACTCTTTTCAATAATAATCCTTGTATTATTTCTAATTGCGATGTTTGTGCTCGTTCAAAACATACTCGACTTCCTTTTCCATTAAATGCTAATAAAAGTACTTTTGCTTTCAATCACATTTTTTGTGATATATGAGGTGGTTACCATACTTCTTCACTTTGTGGTGCTTTTTATTTCTACTGTTGATGATTTTTCTCGCTCCACTTGGATTTACCTCATGCGCCATAAATATGAAACTTACACTCATCTTCTCCATTTTTTTGCATTGATCCAGAATGAGTTCAATACCATGATCAAAATTATACGAACTGATAATGGACAAGAATTTCTCTCCCATAAATTTCAAAATTATCTCCATGACCACGAGATCATTCATGAATGTACCTGTGTTGAAATTCCATAACAAAATAGTGTTGCAGAGTGAAAACATCGGCACCTGCTGAATGTCACTCGTAGTCTTCGATTTCAAGCACATTTACCCTTAAAATTTTGGGTTGAATGTGTTCTCAATGCTGCTTATCTTATTAATTGCACCCCGAGTCGCATTCTTCAAAATAAATCTCCTTTTGAACTGCTCTTCAATACCTCACCCAATTACGCTCACTTACGTGTATTTGGCTGCCTTTATTACGCTCAAACCTTTCATGCTTCCCGCGACAAATTCTCACCTCGTGCCTCAAAATGCGTCTTTCTTGGATATCCCGGTCATCATCAAACTTACAAACTTTATAACCTGGATACCCATGCTATTTTTTATTCTCGTGACGTTACTTTCCATGAACACATATTTCTATTCCAAATCACCTCCACCCCTCCAGATCCATATCTACCTATTATTTCTCTTTCCGTTCCCGAGTCCATCTTACTACCAGCATCTTCTCCTTCTTCCTCCTCTATTCCCAAACCCCCACCACCTCCCCAATCTTCTCGTACCATTACTCGACCTGTTTATATACAGGATTACGTATGTCTGACCATACATACGGAGTCCACTACATTCTTATCTGCTACATCAGTTTCAGGTACTGCTCATCCTTTATCTATTTTTCTTCCCTATTCTCATTTTGCTCCTTCTCATCTTACCTTTTTAACTGCTCTCACCATGTTTATTGATCCTTCCTATTACTCCACTGCCATTCGTCACCCTCATTGGCGTGAGGCCACATGGACCCTCGAATCTCATCCTCCTGGTAAGAAGTCCATTGGAAGCAAATGAGTTTTCAAAACTAAACTCAAGGCCAATGGTTCTGTCGAGAGGTACAAAACTCGGTTAGTTGCCAAAGGTTACACTCAAGTTGAAGGTCTTGATTATAATGTGTTGCCCAGATGACTAACATAAGAGGGGGGGTGAATTGAGTTGTATTAAAAAAAATAACAATTATAAATCAAATATACAATATAAAATATAAACAAAATACGAAATAGTAATAAATATAAAGAGTAAGGGTAAGAGAAACAAACTCAGTATGTTAACGAGATTTGGCCCTACTACCTACGTCCTCACCTCAAGCTACCCCTTGAGAATTCTCAAATTCACTATTTAACCTCCTTCAGGTGAAGATAGAAACCTATTACACATTTGAACAACACCGCTACAAAGGATCCGTGTAGAACATCCTCTACACTTGCAATCACCTTACACGTGGTGATTCAACTATTCCCTGTGTAGAACACTTTCTACACGCACAGGGGTTATACACACCCTTTTACTGATACAAGAGCTGATAGTAGGTAGGTTATCAGAAAATACTTCTCAATGAGTAGAATAAGAACAATACAGCGCAAACTATATCTCTTAAAATGAACAAGAATTAAGGCTCAATACTTAGAGAAGAGAGAATGAAAGCTTTGAATGAATGTTGTATGCTCTTGGTGTTGTGAATGTGAAGCTCTCAAATGATCTATTTATACGCATATAAGACTTCATATTCAAATTTAAAAAGATTCACATGTCAAAGACAACATCATTCACTTTTTCAACAAATTCAAATAAAAGGTTCTTCTTTTCAATTGTCAAAAACAACATCATTCATTTTTTAATTTTTCAAACAAAATCATCTACCTTTTGCATAAGTCAAAAATAGTATCAATCACTTTTAAAAATATTCAAATAAAACATGTACATGTAAAAGATGACAATCAATTATCTTTAATATTTTCACAGTTTAACCCTTTAATTAAGGTATGCACATGTGAAAGATGACAATCAATCATCTTTCAAAATTTTCAAATTTAATTTTTAAAATATTCATGTACATGTAGAAAATGTATTTTAATGCTTTATGATAAAATATTAATTTTGAGACTTAATCTTAATTTTGAATTTTTAAGAGATTTACAATATTACTCTATGACTTTAATGTGAATTTGTTCCCTTCTTGCTCATACTTGTTTCCTTGATGTGCTTGACTCCATTGTGTAGACAAATTGAGTTTGAAACTTCTTTATTCTTTGAACTTATTTGTCACCATCAAAATTCATGTGTAGATATATAATTACACAAAACTTGAAACCTTAGGTTCAACAATCTCCCCCTTTTTGATGATGAAAAATACTTGATAGAACCTGAAACCTGTATTAATACTTAAGCTCCCCCTGAGAATATGCGTTAGTTTTTTAAACAAAAATATGAATATAATTCCAAGCATATATAACAAGTTTAGCAATTCAAACAATGTTAATGTTCTAGTCTAACGCTTCTCTCCCTTTTGGCATCATTAAAAAGGATCCGCAAAAAAAAAAAATAGACTGAAGAAAACGGTGCGTTAGTAGAAACTATAGATAGTTGAAAAAAAAAAAGAATCCGTCCGTGACCCGACAAGTGTGGCTGGAGATTTGAAAAAAAATCACTAGATGTTGTTGACAAACGAGATTGAAGGCTCCGAGTTTCTAAAAAAATATCATTTTCACCGATCGGTAAAAGAAATCACATTGCTCTTTGACTTGGATGATAGCTCGTCTTATTCTTTATGCTATATCTATAAAATCAGTCTTAAAGTTCATCCAATCTGCATCAAGTTTTTTTCTCATCTCTATAACTCATATGCATTCCTTCAACATTCTCGCTTTAAGCCTTCTATTCTTTTCTCAACGGCTCATTTTTCTAACATTTCTCTAGATCCATCCATGAGGTATTCTGCATCTTAACCTCCTGTCCTTTCTGCAGCTGCCATTGGTACCATGTTGCAGCAAGAAAATAATAATTTGGCTAATAAATCAGATTCTGATGCTATCTATGACTTGGTGAGTCTTAGGACTCGCTACTGTTCCTCTATTATTGTTTTTTCCTAGTGGCTACAAATTAAAAATCATGAAGTTGAAAATCTCAAAGAACAAATTGTTGTACTTCAACGAATTGTTCAAGAGTCTCACACAGGGAAATGAATCATTCGGCAGAAGAATAAACAGTTGAAATCTTTATTAAATTCTTCATTCCGCTTACCGGTTCCCATGGATAAGAATGACATGATATTGTATGAAGAGAATGAGCGTCTCAAACATGAGGCTAAAAATCTCAAGTTTATGTAAAAGTATTTAAAAAATCAATCTCTATTTTTATTGACTCTGGTCTATCTTTTAAGAGATATTCATAGCATATATCATATTTATTTCTTTTCTGCTCATACATAATCTATCTTCTGGTAAAGGTTTTGTGAAAATATCTGTTAATTGATCGTGTGTGTTTGTGAACTTTAGTACTATATCGCCTTTCTGCACATGATCTCGAAGAAAATAATATTTTATTTCAATATGCTTAGTTTTAGAATGTTGTATTGGGTTCTTTGAAATATTTATAGCACTTGTATTATCACATTTGATTGAAATGTGATTATACATGAGTTTAAAATCTTTAAGTTGTTACTTCATGTAGAGAACTTGAGCACAACAACTACCCACAGCAACATATTCTGCCTCAGCAGTAGATAGTGCAACAAAATTTTATTTTTTACTAAACCAGGAAATTAGTGCATGACCTAAGAAATGACATGCTCCACTCGTACTTTTTCGATCTATTTTACAGCCAGCATAATCTGCATCTGTGTAGCTGATTAGATCGAAAGATGTGTGCTTAGGGTACCATAACCCAAAGTTAATTGTATCATTAAGATATCTAAGAATTCGCTTAACTGCAATTAAATGTGATTCTTTTGGAGATGATTGAAAGCGTACACATAAGTACACACTAAACATAATATCTGGTCTACTGGCTGTTAAATATAATAAGCTACCAATCATACCTCGATATATCTTCGAGTCAACTATCTTACCGGATTCATCTTTATCAAGTTTAGTTGATGGACTCATTGGCGTTCCAATTTCCTTAGTACCTTCCATCCCAAACTTTTTCAGTAATTCCTTAATATATTTTAATTGATTGATGAATGTCTCACTTTTTGCTTGCTTAATATGCAATCCGAGAAAGAAAGTAAGTTCTTCCATCATGCTCATCTCAAATTCTTCATGCATAGTCTTAGCAAAAACTTGACACATATTTTCATTAGTAGCACCGAATATTATATCATCAACATAAATCTGAATTAAAAGAATATCATCATTTTCATATTTAATGAAAAGAGTTGTGTCGATTTTCCTCTTGAAAATTTTTTTTCAATCAAGAAACTACTGAGTCTCTCGTACCAAGTTCTAGGGGCTTGTTTGAGTTCATATAGTGCTTTTGTGAATTTGAAAATATGATTTGGGGAAATATGATTTTCAAAACTTGGAGGTTGCTCAACATATACATTTTCATTTATAAAACTATTTAAAAAAACACTTTTAACATCCATTTGAAAAAGTTTGAAATATTTATAACAAGCATATGCAAGTAGAATTCGAATAGCTTCTAATCTTGCGATTGGTGCATATATCTCATCATAATCGATTCCTTCTTCTTGATTAAAACCTTGGACTACAAGTCAAGCTTTATTTCTAATAATGATTCCGGACTCATCTTTCTTGTTTCTAAAAATCCATTTTGTTCCAATAATAGTATAATTTTTGGGTCTAGGAATAAATGTCCAAACATCATTTCTTTCAAATTGATTAAACTCTTCTTGCATAGCTAGAATCCAAGATTCATCAAGAAGTGCGTCATCAATATTTTTGGGTTTAATCTAAGATAGAAAAGCAGTATGATTGCAAATATTTCTAAGAGATGATCGAGTGCTTACACCTTGTGAAGGTTCTCTCAAAATTTGTTCAACTGGATGATCTTTCACAAATTTCCACTGTTTGATTGCATCTTGTATTAAATTTTGATGATCTTTCCTGATGGTTCCATGTTGAACTTCTTCTATTGTGTTCACTTTGTTGAGATCGAGATTTTTCGTGTTATTTATACCTCATGTTTCTTCATCAATAGATTTCTTGGAGAGTGGAGAATTAGATTCATCAAATACTACATGCATAGATTCTTGTACAGTCAAAGTCTTTTTATTGAATACGCTATAAGCTTTACTATTAGTAGAATACCCGAGAAAAATACCTTCATCAGATTTTGTATCAAACTTGCCTAAATTATCCCTGTCATTCAAAATAAAACATTTGCATCCAAAGACATGAAAGTAACCAATGTTGGGCTTTTTCTCATTTCAAAGCTCAGAGGGGGTTTTATCTAATTTAGACCTTGGCATAACTCTATTTATAACATAACATGCAGTACTTACCGATTCAGCCCAAAAATAATTAGGCAAGTTGTTCTCATTGAGCATTGTTCTTGCCATCTCTTGAAGAGATCTATTTTTCCTCTCTACTACCCCATTTTGTTGAGGAGTTCGAGGAGCAGAAAAATTATGCACAAAACTATTTTCATCACAAAATGTTTCAATATTTTTATTAACAAACTCCTTTCTCCTATCACTTTGGATACTTGAAATAGTATAACCATTTTCATTTTGAATTCTCTTGCATAACTTGGTAAAGGCATTATGTGCCTTATCTTTATGAGTAAGAAAGATGACCCAAGTATATTTAGAGAAATCATCAATAATAACAAATGCATAATATTTTCCTCCTAGACTTGCAACTTTATTTGGTCAAAAAGATTTATATGTATTAGTTGCAATGGTCTAGTAATGAAAATATGTTTCTTGGTTTTAAAAGAAATTTTTGTTTGTTTACCGAATTGGCATGCATCACAAATTTTGTCTTTAAGAAAATTTGTTTTTGGTAAACTTCTAACAAGATCATTTTTTGAAAGTTTGGAAATAAGTTCCATGTTGGCATGACCTAACCTTCTATGCCATAGCCAACTAGTTTCATTTTGAACTGAAAAGCAAATACCATCTTGTGAGGTAATTTCTTCAAAATCGATTGTATAAATAATGTTGCTTCTAAAAGCAATAAAACAAATATTACAATCATGATCATTCAAAATAATGCACTTATCCATTTTGAAAGTAACTGTAAATCTTTTATCACATAATTGACTTATATTTAAAAGATTATGTTTTAGACCTTCAACAAGTAGAACATTTTCAATTATGAGAGAAGATTCATTACCAATTTTACCTATTCCCACGATCTTCCCTTTCAAGTTGTCTCTAAATGTCACGTGTCCTTCTTCTTTAGATCTAAGATAAAAGAATTTAGTCTTGTCTCCCACAATGTGTCTTGAACATCTACTATCTAAAAACTATTTGTTTTTGCTTGTGGATGACTTCATGTATACCTATAAAAATAATTAAAATGATTTTTCTTGGTACCCAAGTTATTTGGGTCTTTTATTTATTAGTATTAGAAGAAATAAGATTTTTAGGTACCAAAATGACCCTAATAGTCATTGTATGATTTCTTCTAATAGGACAAGTATGATAATTATGATAATTTCTATTACAAAAATTGCAAATAGTATGTGACATATATGAAGAACTTGAATGATTATAATAATTTTGTTTTGACAAAATTATTTTTATGAAAAGAATTTTGAATATTGGTCTTTGATGTAGAAGGATTATCAAAGAAATTTTTATAAGATTTGTATTTTTGTTTTGGCATATATCCCAAACCTGCATTGTCAAAAACACATCTTTGACTACCAAGAAGTTTTTTAAAATTTCTTTTTCCATTCTTAAAGTTTTCAAAAATATTTTCTAAATCAGTTTTTTTCTTCTTTAACTCAAGATTTTCATCTTTCAAAACGATACTTTCTTTTCTTAAAATATCAATTTCGTTTGTTAAAAAAGAATTTTTGTTTTTCAAAGTAATATACTTGATACCTAATTTTTCAAATTCCTTATATACATTTTCTAAAATATTTTACAATTCTTCATATGAAGGATATTCAATATTATCAAGATTTGTTACCTCAATGTCATCTTTAACCATAAGACAAAAATTTGATGATTTTCCATTACTTGTTCACTATCTGAGCTACTTAAATCATCATCCCATGTAGCTTTCATTACTTTCTTGCCCTTGTTTATTTTTCTTTAGCAGATGACAATATGGTTTGATATGATCAGGCTTATTGCATTTATAACAAATTAAAGTGTCATTTTTACCTGAATCTTTTTTAGAAAACTTTTTGAAAGATTTCATCAGAGGAGTTTTATTTTTCTTTAAGAACTTCTGAATTCTTCTTATTATCACCGCAATTTTTTCATTTTTGTCTTCATTTTCCTCATCTTTATCACTTTCACTTTCATGAGCAACAGCTTTAAGTGCCAAGCTCTTCTTTGGCTTTCCTTCTTCTTCTTCTCTTTTCAATGTGTACTCATAGGTGATAAGTGACCCGATGAGTTCATTCACTTCGAGCTTTTTGAAGTCTCTAGCTTTAAGAATCGCTGTCACTTTTGATTCCCAGCATTTTGGTAGAGAGTTGAGAATTTTTCTTACTATCTCCACCTTAGAATAAATTTTGACAAAAGCTGTCAAGCTGTTTATGATGTTAGTAAAACGAGTGTGCATACTAGAAATAGATTCATCATCATTCATCTTAAACATTTCATATTCATGAGTAAGAATATAAATTTTTGATTCCTTAACTTGCGAAGTTCCTTCATAAGTAACTTCCAAGTTATCCCAAATTTCTTTTGCCGTAGCACAAGCCATAATTCTGTTAAACTCATTTCCATTGAGAGCATTAAATAATAAATTCATAGCAGTTAAATTCAAAGTATAAAGTCTATCGTCTTCACGATCAAACTATTCTTATTCCTTTTTGACCTTTACTCCATCAACCACTTTTGTTGGAATATAAGATCCATTTACAATACATTTTCAGATTTCTCGACCTTGAGCCTGAAGGAATATTCTCATTCTAACTTTCAAGAATGAGTAATTGTCTCCACAAAAGAGTGGAGGCAGACTGCTATATTGACCTTCACCAAATAAAACTACAATGTTAGCCATAAGATCTTAACTCAAAAAATAGTTAATCTTATAATAGAGCTCTAAGCTCTGATACCAATTGTTGCCCAGATGACTAACACAAGAGGGGGGTGAATTGAGTTGTATTAAAAAAATAACAATTATAAATCAAATATACAATATAAAATATAAACAAAATATGAAATAATAATAAATATAAAGAGTAAGGGTAAGAGAAGCAAACTCAGTATGTTAACGAGGTTCGGCCCCATTGCCTACGTCCTCGCCTCAAGCTACCCCTTAAGAATTCCCAAATTTACTATTCAACCTCCTTCAGGTGGAGATAGAAACCTATTACACTTTTGAACAACACCGCTACAAAGGATCCGTGTAGAACACCCTCTACACTTACAATCATCTTACACGTGGTGATTCAACTATTCCCTGTGTAGAACACTTTCTACATGCACAAGGGTTATACACACCCTTTTACTGATACAAGAGCTGATAGTGGGTAAGTTATCAGAAAACACTCCTCAATGAGTGGAATAAGAACAATACAGTGCAAACTATATCTCTCAAAATGAATAAGAATTAAGGCTCAATGCTTAGAGAAGAGAGAATGAAAGTTTTGAATGAATGTTGTATGCTGTTGGTGTTGTGAATGTGAAGCTCTCAAATGATTTATTTATAAGCATATAAGACTTCATATTTAAATTTAAAAAGATTCACATGTCAAAGACAACATCATTCACTTTTTTAAAAAATTCAAATAAAAGGTTCTTCTTTTCAATTGTCAAAGACAACATCATTCATTTTTCAAATACTTCAAACCTAATATTTTACTTTTGACATATGACAAAATAAGCACATTTTACTTTTCAAAAAATTCAAATCTAATCTTTTACTTTTTGCATATGACAAAAGGAGCACATTTTACTTTTTAAAATTTTCAAACAAAATCATCTACCTTTTGCATAAGTAAAAAAAAGTATCAATCACTTTTAAAAATATTCAAATAAAACATGCACATGTGAAAGATGACAATCAATCATTTTTAATATTTTCAAATTTCAACATTTTAATCAAGGTATGCACATGTGAAAGATGACAATCAATCATCTTTCAAAAATTTCAAATTTAATTTTTAAAATATTCATGCACATGTGGAAAATGTATTTTAATGTTTTATGATAAAATATTAATTTTGAGCCTTAATCCTAATTTCAAATTTTTAAGAGATTTACAACATTAATCTATGACTTTAATGTGAACTTGTTCATTTCTTGCTCATGCTTGTTTCCTTGATATACTTGACTCCATTGTGTAGACAACTTGAGTTTGAGACTTCTTTATTCTTTGAATTCATTTGTTATCATCAAAATCCATGTGTAGATATATAATTACACAAATTTTGAAACCTTGGGTTCAACATAATGAAACATTTGCTCCGGTTGCTAAAATGACCACTGGTCGCTGCTTACTGGCCGTCACTGCCACCAGAAATTGGGTCATTCACCAACTTGATGTCAACAATATTTTTTTACACGGTGATCTTGATGAAGAGGTCTATATGACACCCCCACCTGGTTATTGCTCTAAGGGGGAGACTCGTGTGTGTCAGCTACGAAAATCTCTATAAGGTTTAAAGCAAGCCTCCCGTAATTGATTTTTTAAACTAATCACTGTGCTTCTTGATGTAGGTTTTCATCAGTCTCAGGTAGACCACTCTTTATTTACTCTTATCTCTCCCACTAGCATCACCATGGTTCTCGTTTATGTTGATGATATCTTAGTTGCTGGCAATGATATTTCTCAAATTGATGTTTTCAAACACATTCTATCTACACATTTCAAAACAAAGGATCTTGGTTTCTTTAAATACTTCCTTGGTCTTGAAGTTGCTTGTTCTCAAATCGGCATTCTTCTCAACCAACACAAGTATACTCTTGATATCCTGATTGATAGCGGCCAAGTTGGTGCTCGGGCTGTACTCTTTCCCATGGAACAAAACTTAAAGCTCGCCGACCATGATGGCTCTCTTCTCACCGACCCTGGCGCCTATCGCCGACTGGTTGGTCACCTCATCTATCTTACTATAACTCGTCCTGATATTGTTTTTGCAGTAAGTATTCTCAGTCATTTCATGCATGCTCCTCGCGATCCACAGATGGAAGCTGTCATTCGTGTTCTATGCTACCTCAAGGGCAGTCCTGGTCAAGGCATTTTCTTCTTCTCCTCTAATCCTTTGCATGTTACTGCCTACACCGACTCCGATTGGGCCTGGTGTCCCACTACCCATTGATCCACCACAGGGTTCTTCATTCAGTTTGGCACGAGCCCCATTTCTTGGCGAACAAAAAAACAGATGACAGTGGCCCGTTCCTCCACCGAAGCTGAATATCGCGCCATGTTAGTCACTACTTGCGAACTCATCTGGTTGAAACAACTCCTCACAGATCTTGGTGTCTCTCATCCTGAACCTATTAGTTTTTATTGTAACAACCAATCTGCTCTCTACATCGCTCACAACCCTGTCTTTCATGAGTGCAACAACATATTGAGATTGATTGTCACATCGTTTGTGATAAAATTCGGGCCGGCCTTCTTACCGCTGTTCACACATCTTCTCACGAGCAAATTGCCGACATCTTCACCAAAGTCTTGAGACATGAACTTTTCCATCACTTTCTCCGCAAGTTGGACATTACGGATCTCCATGCATCAACTTGAAAGGGAGTATTGACAAGATCACATCCCACCAAATTAGCCATTCCCTGATATTAGCATTTTATTGTAATTGTAATTATTTTATTCCTTTTTTAATTGTTACCATAGAAGGACAAGGCATGTATCTATATATTTTATACATTCCTACACTTTAAATGTACTTTTTAGGAATATTGAATTCAATTCTTAACAATCAATAATGATGAAAAAATCTATATCCAGCTTTTGCTATTCTTCTAAACATCCCTTTTAGGTTCATCATAAACTGAGGGTCGTCGGGACTGTATTTTTTGGATGTATTTATAGGGAATGTTATGGAGAGTAGAGAATGGGACACATCAAAGTGCAATGACAAGTAAATGTAGGCAAAATATAATATGGATGGCTACATGGAGCCAATTATCTACTAAAATCAATTTTCCCATGCTGGGAGGAGTCAGGGCCTTCTTTCATAGCTTAGGATTTGTAACAGTCCGCTAGAAATTCAATTGTGGAATTTCTTTTGACCTTAAGAACCTCGTGAAAATTCCGTAAGTTTACACGAATCGACTAATCGCATAGGTTTTAGCCTGTCAACATAGTTAGTGTTATCACTCACTATGGTGCCAGAAATGCGATTTTAATTATTTGAGATAGTTAGAAGTGTCAGAATACATTATAGTCTACACCACTAGGCTTAATTGAATATTTAGGATTTTTCAGTACTAAGTTTATTACGTTTATTTTTGGAGTGAATAGTAATCTCGGTAAACGTACTAAATGCAGTGTTTTCAAAATCACAGTGTGAAATGTCCAAATTAGGTTAGCGAAATTTTATTTGGATACTTGGCAAGATCTTAACCACACATAATGAATAGTATTAGATACTTAGCACAAAGAGAAACCATTAGATGGAATTGTGAAGGAAATCAAGGTGTGAGATCATGACACCTAAGCAAAATACACATTTGGAAAATATCTTAAGAATATAGATTTAAAATACACATGGAAAGATTTTAACCACCTTACTCTTCCAAGTCTACTCCACATTTAGAAAATATTTTGAACTAATTTCGTGAATATTATTGGGTAAAAAGTATTTTGAGTTGATTTTTGTAGATATTATTAGGTAAGAGAGTCCTACACTCCACTCTCACTCCGGTAAGAGAGTCCTACACTTAACTCTCACTCCAGCCTCATCTCTTCCATATCTTATCCACAAGTATCTCCAGCCACCCCTCCCCACGAAATTATCTTCATTTATGCTTTCCATTGAAAGAATACCAAACACTCTCTCTCGGACAGCTTTTAGGAGTTCTTTTGCACACCCATTTCGAAGCTTTTGTAAGTGTTTTATCATAAAGTCTCCTTCATATAAGTTGTTCCTTTTTGAGTCTAGTTTCCGTAGATGTATTTTTCGTATCATTCCATGGTCATTTGGTCAGTAAAAAGTATTTTTAACCATAGAAAGGTCATTCTGGGCGTGAATCTAGAGAGTATGTTATAGTTTGGAGTTTTTGACCAAACTAATGGATAGATATTGGTCCGAAATTTTTATGGAGTATTGTTAACATGTATATATGACTATTGGTTGAGGATTTTTGCATGATTAAAGGTTTTGATGAAAGATTTTTCTTAGATTTAGAAACTTAGAAACTGGAAGAGGAAAAACAGTTTCTGTTTTGAGAAAGTTTAACTCTTTGGTGGTCTAAACCTATTCTAATGACTTTGATAATTTTATTGGAGGATCCTAAACATCTTATATACATGTTATATTATTATTTTGAAGATATTTGATGTTAGTTTCAAAGATATGAAATTTTATGCAAAGAGATATTCAGATAAGCCAAAGTGTGGATATTCTTGGCTAAATTTATGTTTTGATTAATTTCTAACCATGTGATCTTGAATTAGAAGCTTGTATATGTTTTAGGACATCTTTTTAAACCATGCAATGGTTTGGTTTGAAGATCATATATTTATAAGTCATAGATCAAGAGATTTATCAAAACTAGTTGAGGAAAAAGTTTCTGTTTTTGGACTAAGTGTAAAACCAAAAACTCCAAATTTTATTTTGTGATTTTGGTGACTTTAGTTTGATGATTTAAAGCATGGTTGATGTTAGGATGATATTATGAATATGTTAGAAGTAAGATTTGATTTTTGAAATTCTTGGAGATGTTTTGATTTAAGGTCAAAACTTGTGATTCAAGTGCTTGGATCTTTTTACAAAAAAGTTTGGTGTTGATTATTAGCTTTTTCTAAATGGATGTTTTAAGTATGGTTTTGAACTTAGGATTGGAAGATGTTTGTTGCAAAATTTTGGTTTAAGCATGAGTTTTGAAGTTGGAAGGAATTGCAACAAAAATAAAGGGAAATGACCTATGGATGTTTTAACCATAGTGTGTTCTTCATAGTTGTGTTTTGTTTTAAATTTTTCTGAGTTGATATTTAAGTTTAGGATAAAATTTACATGAGGAATGTAAATTTTAGAAACTTTTAGAGTTAGTATGCAAAATCCTTAAGTTATGGGTAAAACGGTCATTTTTCCACATGTAGAGAGTAAAATGAAAATTTTACTCTTTAAGTTAGTATTTTTCATATTTCAAATTATTAGTGATTTAGTTCTAACTTTTAGAATTACTAATTACAGTTCCTCGTGATCGCACTTGAAGTTTTATAAGAAACGCGGAGATCGAGGTAAGTTAGCTTTTAACTTACTAGCAGTCTACTGTGTATGTGTGCTAAGTAAAAGAACTACAGTGTATGTATGTATGTTATCATATGTGTCATGCCATGTCAAGTTATCATGTAATTGTCTATTATACAGAATTTATTCTGTCATCAATTTTTATCTGTTACATAATATATTCTGTTATATATTACTGTACATTACAAGTACGTCATGCTAAGTATGTCATCCATTACATGTAAGTCAAGTCATGTAATATTCACTGTTGCAAGTATGTCATGTTAAATATGTTGTCTATTATATGTTATGCCATGTTACGAAATGTTTCTATCTCAAGTTGGTCATGTATTTTAAGTTATGTTCAAGTCACGTTATGTTACGTCAGGACTTCAGTCCTTTCGTATTCCAGTCACATTTCATCTTGAGTACATTATGATGTGTAGAATACATGGGGCCACAACAACTGTGGAGTATGTATTTTTAATGTTAAGTCAAGTTTGTGTAGAATACATGGGGCCACAACAACTGTGGAGTATGTATTTAACTACAATTGTGATGCGTAAAATACATGGGGCCACAACAACTGTGGAGTATGTATTTTTCATGTTAAGTCAAGTTTGTGTAGAATACATGGGGCCACAACAACTGTGGAGTATGTATTTTTAATGTTAAGTCAAGTTTGTGTAGAATACATGGGGCCACAACAACTGTGGAGTATGTATTTAACTACAATTGTGATGCGTAAAATACATGGGGCCACAACAACTGTGGAGTATGTATTTTTTATGTTAAGTCAAGTTTGTGTAGAATACATGAGGCCACAACAACTGTGGAGTATGTATTTACACGTAGAATACATGGGGCCACAACAACTGTGGAGTATGTATTTTTCATGTTAATTCAAGTTTCAGAGCAAGTTTATGCTAAGTCAAGTTCAGTTCATGTTTCAATTTAAGTTATGTCAATTATGCTATGTTGTACGCTAAGTTATTCTTTAATTACTTATGAATTTGATTATGCATTTATGCTTTTACTGTCATCCATGCATCATTAGTCTGTGTGGAAGTTTTTTGTTAACTTGCTGAGATTTGTAATCAAATCTCACTGTGGTAGTCCCAACTACCATTCCTCCCGAATGGTAGATCTTGTTACAGGACCTGAAGGAGGACCAGGAGCTGACCAACTAGACACAGTCGACTGAACGACGGTGCGTCGTTAATGTTAATATAGTAGTTAAATTACTACTTGTACGATGGAGTTGCATCTCCAGTACTTTTGGATCATAACTATTTTGGAATAGTGCTGTGATCTTAGTTATTCAATGGATCTTTATGTATGAAGTATGTTTTAAGTATTGGGATATTTTCAGTTTGGTGCATAGTATTGCTAAAGAAAAAAATTATCCGCTGCGAATATTGCATAATTTTAGATGCATGTTAGGATTATTGCATCTTATATGCCATGAATGGGGGCAGGTAACCTTGTGTTGCATGTCTCGACGCTTCAAATGTCCGTCCGATCCCAAACGGAATTTGGGGGCGTCACAGGATTTGTTTGGATATTTGGAGTATTTTAAAATTCTATTAATAGTAATAAAATAGTTTGAATTAAGATGTTAATATGAGTTTTGAAGAAAATAAGAGAAAAAATTGAATAAAAATATTATAAAATTAAAAATTTGTTTGAATATAAATTTTTAATATTATTTTTATTTTGAAGTTTAAAAAAACTGTATTGATTTTTGTGTTTGGATAATGATTAGATAATGAGACAAAAAAGTTAAAAATTTAAAATAAAAAAATATCTTATGATTGAGTGATATTTGAGAAATAAATTATGAAAAGTTTTGAGAATTTTATGGCTCATCTCTATGTCCATACGTCTTTGTGAATGACGTGTTTTGTACCTTGGGCAACTTCTCTAGCCTATCCAACAGACATGCAAAACTCTTAAGGGTGAGAGTGAAGGGTGGTGTTTGACACTTTTAATATGTAAGTTAGTATAGAGTATAAGAATGTCGTATAAAAGGAGAAGAATTATGAGAGTTAAAAAAAAAAAAAAAAGATCCCTTACCTAAGCCTGGAGGTGGGTTTATATATCTAGGTTGAGGAGGTCCCCCACTCACTATCAACGAGCTGTTCTTGGACTGCACATGCCATCCCATTGAATGCGGGCATGCTTCTTTATATGTTTGCTCCCTGTGGTAGGGGGGGAAAGGTGCGCCCACTATTAGAATTTTTAGAAAGTGTGAGACTCCCGTTGCAATCATTGTTTGTTGCCATCTATGTGTATTTAATGTAGTGTGACCTCTTATTAGGCGTGTGGATTGCACTACATATTGGTGATGTGATGGCCCCTTCCTTCTTGACAAATACCCCACAGACCGGGCTTAGGTCTTCCTCTTTTACACACATAGAGGTAGGTCGTTCATGAGTTAGGTGGGCTTGGGGAATCTCCTTGGTTCGAGAAAAGGAAGATATTCTTCCCATGCATCTCTTTAGTGGATTTTTTAGGACATTTATGATGGGAATTCCTGTAATTAGAGACTTAAAGGGATGTCCTTTTGGTAATTACATATTAAGATTAAAGAAAATGGATAAAGATCAGACTCTTGTCAAAGGTTTAAAAAAGTGTGAAAGGTCACTGAATCAGATGAAATAAGATTTGATCTCCAAATATAATAACTATCTTCGAATCTCTCCAACCCTATATATATATATATATATATATATATATATTATGATACTAAACAGATATAAGGAATGAGAGGATTATCTATGCACAAAAGCCGAGGATTGTAATTGCGAGAGGGCATACTCAATCTTTATGCCTTTGTAGGAATATGAAAAATTAGAATAAAATCAAATTATCTGCCTTTTGATTAGGTTCATCCAACAAAATGATATCAGAATGATACACAAGTGAAAACTCGTAAAGAAACATCGAGTCCGATGCATGTACGGTTTTTTTTTTTTTTTGGGATAATTAGAGAAATTTTGAATTTTCTTTAAAAAAATTTTAAACATAAATCACATACCACATTTTTTTTATTTATTTTTATTTTTTTTATCAAATATTTGGTATTTTTATTTTTAAAAAGAAAAGACCTAAAAAGAATTTTAATTTAAAATATATATATATATATTGTGTGGTGTGTAAATTTATGTGTAGTAAAATTCTTTTCTTTTTAGGAATATTTTGAGGGATCAAATCTCCCAAGTAATAAATAAAGTTTGCTAATAAAATTAATTCGACGTCCCACCCTTTATTATTAATATAGATGGCTTGATAAAGGTTTACAAAAGAGATTTAGATAAAAATCAAATATTACGTAACTTATTTAAAAGACTCCTAATTATATTTGTACGGTGCAAGTCCACCACTCCTAGCTCTTGTTAGGAGCTACGAATAGGTATAATTGGTCTTTTAAAAAAAAAATTATATGTATTTTTTAATATTTAAAATAGAAAAATTACAATATTATTAAAAAATACGTATGATCACTAAGTAAAAAAAAAAAAAATTAAAAAAAAAAATTCTAGCAGTAACATCGAGCATTAAAACCCAGTGGTAAAAGTATTATTTTCCATTATATTTATCTACTCCCTTGTTAAAAATTGGATGATATAATCCTTACAAATAATCTTAAATTATCATAACTAATAATGATTAATTATCCTAAGTTTCCTACATAAGATATATACACAAACTTATTTTTATAATCCATTTAACAATTAACGGCAGAAATGATTCGTCCATCTATCATTTGATGAATTCTGAATTCGACAACAAGTTCTTTTTGTCATTTTTGAAAAAATGTTTGTGCTCGTAGCTGCTACATTTGCATAAAGAAGCTCCAAATCTCAGGTACAGCAATGCTACATATAGTTGTAGAATTACAAATACCGCGCAATCGCTTTAAAAGAGAGTAGGGTCCACGATTAAAAAGTTAGTTTTTTTTTTCATGTGGGTCCCATATTAATTCATTTTTTTCAAAGCGACTGCACGCTGCTTGCACAACTACGACTACAAATATCATTTCTCATATCAGGTATAGGTATTTTAAAACAGCTATGAGCATTATCAATGCGAACTATATTAATTGAGAAATGATATTTATGTATAATTATAGTGTGCTCAGATGCTGCACATTTTTTTATTAAAAAAGTAAATAGAAATGAGAATCACATAAAAAAAATTAGTCTTTTAAATAGTAGACCCTATTATTTTTTTTAAAAAGTGCGTGAGGTTTGCATAGTCTATAATTATATCTAACATTATTATTTAACAAATAGTTATTGACTTGGTTATCGAAACACCTAAATCGGGCCTAACTGACTTAATGATGAGAAATACCTTAGTCACAAAAAAATTATATAAAAGTAATTTTATAAAATGACGTAGTTTTATTTAGTTTGTCAGATTGTAAAGTTATTTTTATTATAAAATAGATTTAACGCAACATAAAAAATTACATCAATTTGTAAGATTATTTTTATGTTTAAAGTGGTCTGAAACTGATAGTCTAGTAAACAAATGGCCAAAGTGCAGTCGTAGATTTTATGGATTTGTAAAAGAGAATTAGTGAGAGATTAAAAGTTGAAGATATTGAGTTGGTGGCTTTGTTATGAAGATGATATGGTTAAGGAGAGATTCACTAATTTTTGAACAAGACTTGATAACCCGAGACAATTATTCAAGGTAGCTAAACAAAATTTACAAGACTTCAAACCAGCCCAAACTTATATGCAACTGATCATCAACCAAGTACTGTAGTGAGACAATCGATAAAATGGAAGAAGCAATGTGAAACGTGTGTATATGTTAATTGGGATGCTGCTAAAAGTAATAAGGAAAAGAATGTGGGAATAAGAGTTATAATAAGACATTCAGTAGGTGAGATTCTAGCTTATTTATGTTCAAGCTTTAATTATATAATGAAGCCAATTATTGTCGAAGCATGTGCACTAAGAAGAGTGGTGCCACTTCCTGGTTGAACTTCACATTGATGCTAAGAAGAAAAAAAATACAGAATCTCTCTTTATAAAGTTGGAATCTCTCCAAAAAAATAAATTAACAGGTTTCTGGTGTCTTACCAGACTAGTCTTATTTCAGGATCAAATATACAATTTCATTAATCAATCAAGAAGTGCGTTTAATTGTACATCATTGATCCTTAAATAGCCAACAAAATAGAATACTAGTCTAACTAAGAAATAACAATTCCAGATATAAGAAATTTAGGAAGTACTAATCTAACTAAAAAAAGTAATAAATTAAAAAAAGATAACAATCAATTAAAATAACTCTACTAATTATGGAGCATCTTCCTAATTTGTATTAAAGAGCTTTGATCCTATGCATAGAATTGAGACTGCCTCACGTGGTTCTAGAAGGAGATGCTCATGTTATAGTTAAGGTTCCTACTAGTTGTGAGGAAGTTTGCAGAAAGTATGGTGTTTGATTGAAGATGCAAGAAGGGTGCTTTGGGAAATACTAAGTTGGAGTCTCAATAATCCCACTCAAGGTGGATGATTTGGTTGGGGTGAGAAGATGACAATGATGAAAGTATCGTTGTTCTGTAGCTCCAGTTTCTCTCTTGCAATCTCTCAGCAATTGTGACCCGTGGGCCAGTTATTTTCCTCTTCCACCTCTTTTTCGGCAACCAAACTGATGGTTAGGTCTCTGTTAAAGACCAACCATTTATCCAGAAGTATTGGGATTGTGAATACTAATTTAGTTAAACCTTTCATCTTTAGGGTCATAACAGTCTCACTTGTTTCAAATTTCACTTTCAAGATTTCGTTAAGCTAGTTTGGTCTTGTTTAACTCCTAATTCTTACATGTTTGCTAAAATTATGGAAAGTTATAGTTTTATTGTGTTGGATTCAATCGTAGAACCGCATTGATTGTTGCGACAGACAAAATTGAGAGTTTGAGATGATCACTGGTTTCGGGGGAGCCTTCTTGAAGTCGAAGGCTCAGTCGTCGCAGCCCTCGGAAACTTCGTTTAACGAGGATTCTTTCAGAAAGAATGTGTGTCTAGAAATGTTTTTGCTTTGCTGGCTTTATAGTTGAGTTTTTTTTTTTTTTAATAATTTCTTTTTTCTTTTATATGCCTAATTCTTCTTCTTTTGCGTTCTTAGTAGGGCAGCATATGATGTATGGTTTTAGAGATGGCCCAAATGTGGGTAGCACATTCTGTAATCACATTCTGTTTGTATAATGGTTGGTGCTTTTAGACTATAACACAAAAAGGTAATCTTATTATTATTATGTAGTGATCGTTATTGTTTGGTGACTTCGAACCTGTAACGGACCTGCTGATTGTGATATGGTTATGGCAATCTATTTTGATATTTTTTATTTCAGACCGCACTCTTGGATTTAAGAACAAATGCAAATTTTCATATGTGAAGGTGGTATACATTGCCATGGCTTGCTATATTTGTTGTTAGCGGTTGAATCACCTCATCTATCCTCCTGAGATTTTGGTTTCAAACCTCAGTTCAAACAATGATGTCTTTAGCGGTCTTTGGCATCTAAATTCTCGGTATAAGAAAGAGATTTCAACTTAACTTGGCTCTGAAAGCATGATCCGATCCTCCATTTGCTACAGTTGTCTTTGCTACTATGATGGTAATATACTCCTAGTCAGCCTGTTGATTTTAGTAATTGAAGCACAAGTCGGAAGGCAAGAGTCAAGATAATATCATAGCAAGTTACATAAGCTAATAAAATGAAAATGGGTTTGCATTTTCATAGGTTTGCGCTGTGAGATTGGAAAGAAGATGTGCATAATTCATCACATTTTGCGGCAGACCTGTAGCAACACCTTATGGCAGTGTCTCATGGATTATTGGATCCACAGGTAACTAAAACTACCAGAAAGACCTCCATGTACTCTTTTATATTAGGCTCTACATGCGATACATTCATCTCATTTGTCCATGATTTGATTACTGAAATGTTCTGCCCTTGTTATCTACACCTCATTGAATATCTACGGTTTTGGTTCATGAACTGTAGTTTACATCAACAGTGAAAAATAGGACAATGATGTCGGTAATAGCTGCTCTTTTGGAAGTCGATAAGTGCCGTTTGGATGTTGAGTTGAGTGGAATTGAAAATTGAAAGTTAAATAAAATATTATTAAAATATTATTTTTTAATATTATTATTATTTTAAAATTTGAAAAAGTTAAATTGTTGATTATATTTTGTGTTGAAAGTTGAAAAAAATATAATGATTAAATGATAGAAATTGAGTAACCAAAGAAATGCTTGGATCATTAAAGCACCGCGAAAACAACTTCGGCAACATCTATTTTGTGGTCTAAATTTTAAATTCTTCTAATTAATTTTAGAGTTTAACTATTCATAAGTTTCATACATCACACACAATATAATTTTTTTATTTTTCAAAAAAGTTTTAAAATTTTATTTACTTTTATTCTTCTTAAAATAATTTAATTTTTTTCCTAATCATTCATATACCATACATTTTATAAGAGAATAAAAATTAAGAAAATAATAAAAAAGATGACGTGTGATATATGAGACTTATGAATAAATTTTATTTTATTTTTTTAATTTTATGTAAACTTTACCAATGCTTTGTTTTTTATTTTTTGTATTTTTGTCGGCTTTACTTTAATTGCAAAGCAGTCATCGGCTTTCAAGGGATGGGGCTTCATTTAGGACATAAAAGTTTGCAGTTTATGGTTGAGAGAATTTAAGTTGGATACTCCAAAACTCTGTTCCCAAAGCCGGAGGGAACCCACTAACTGAGTAATCTCTGAAATGAGTCGTCCATCTATTTTTAGGTAGGTAGGACCGTAAGGGAGATTTTAAGCCCATAAAACATCTCAAACATAAATTTTAGAGTGTTAAAAGTGGTTGGGAGTTGGATGGACCATGAGGACACCATGATTTTCCCCATCCAAATCTATAATTACAATATTAATATATCACCAAGGTTAGGAGACTTTGTACAAGTTTGTTATGGCTGGGCTTGGTTGTATTCGAGTTTGTCAATTTTTTTTTTGCCGAATTATATGACTTAGGCGCTGAATAAAAACACAGTACTGTTTGGTCACACAAAATTTTTATTTTAAACATAAAATTTTAATCTCATCATTACAATTTTCTCAAATTTTCATATAAAATATAATAAACAATTTAACTTTTTTCCTACATTTTTAAATCTTAAAATAATAATAATATTAAAATATATTATTTTAATATTTAATCTTAAAACTCAAAATTCTTATCTGAGAATTCTCAATGGTCAAGTAGAACTATGCATCTTATCTTATCTCAATATTTAAACACTACTTAAATATAAATATTTTTTCAATTTCTCTTTCATACTTTTTCATCTAATCATTATAATTTTCTTAAACTTTCATATAAAACACAAAAAAGAATTATACTTTTTTAAATCTTAAAACAAAAATAATATTATATTATAACAATATTTTAACTTTATAATATTTTTATTCAACATTTTCTCTTTTATTTTCTAAAACTCAATAAAAATCTTAACTTAAATTATTTCACTACTATTTACAAATTATTAAGAGAGATCTCATCTTGTTTCATCTGACTATCTAAAAGAAATCTATGAGTTAGAAAAAAAATAGACAAATAAATTTTTCAAATAACTGTAAAAATTATGAAATTCATTTTATGTATATTTCTATCTTACACTGTAAACTCAGTTATATCAAGAATGATGAAAAATCAATATCTGGCTTTTGCTATTCTTCTAAACATCATTTTTAGGTTCATCATAAACTCAAGGTTGTTGGAACTGTATTTTTTGGATGTATTTATAAGGAATGTTATGGAGAGTAGAGAATGGGACACATCAAAGTGCAATGACAGATAAATGTAGACAAAATATACTATGGATGGCTACAATTATCTCCTAAAATCAATTTTCCCATGCTGGGTGGAGTCGGGGCCTTCATTTCATAGCTTAGGATTTGTTTGAATATTTGGAGTATTTTAAAATTCTATTAATAGTAATAAAATTGTTTGAATTAAGATGTTTTATTAAGTTTTGAAGAAAATAAGAGAAAAAATTGAATAAAAATATTATAAAATTAAAAATCTGTTTGAATATAAATTTTAATATTATTTTGTTTTGAAGTTTAAAAAAACTGTATTGTGTTTTGTATTTGGATAATAATTAGGTAATATTTAAACGAAAAAATCAAAAATTAAAAATTAAAAAATATCTTATGATTGAGTGATATTTGAAAAATAAATTACGAGAAGTTTTGAGAATTTTATAGCTCATCTCTATGTCCATAGGTCTTTGTTAATGATGTGTTTTGTACCTTGGGCAACTTCTCTAGCCTATCCAACTAACCTGCAAAACTCTGGAGGGTGAGGGTGAATGGTGGTGTATGACGCATTTAATACCTAAGTTAGTATAGAGTACAAGAATGTCGTATGAAAGGAGAAGAATTAGAAGAGTCAAAAAAAAAAAAAAAACAAAAGAAGATTCCTTACCTAAGCCTGGAGGTGGGTTTATATACCTAAGTCGATGAGGTCCCCCACTTACTATCAACAAGCTGTTCGTGCACTGTACATGCCGTCCCATTGAATGCGGGCATGTTCTTTTATACGTTTGCTCACTGTGGTAGGCAGGGGAAGATGCGCCCACTATTAGAATTTTTAGAAAATGTGAGACTCCAACTGTGATCATTGTTTGTTATCATCTATGTACATTTAATGTGACGTGATCTCTTATCGGGCGTGTGGACTGCGCTACACATGGATGATGTGATGGCGCCTTCCTCCTTGACAAATACCCCATAGATCGGGCTTAGGTCTTCCTCTTTTACACACGTAGAGGTGGATCGGGTCACCCATGAATTAGGTGGGCCCGGAGAATCTACTTGGCTCGACAAAAGGAAGATATTCTTCCCATGCATCTCTTTAGTGGGTTTTTTAGGATTTTTAGGACATTTATGATGGGAATTCCTTAAATTAGAGACTTAAAGGGATGCCCTTTTGGTAATTACATATTAAGGTTAAAGAGAATGGGTAAAGATCATACTCTTGGCAAAGGTTTAAAAGAGTGTGAAAGATCCACTGAATCGGATGAAATAAGATTTGATCTTCAAATATAATAACTATTTTCGAATCTCTCCTACCCTATATGAAAAAGTTGAAAGATCTACTGAATCAGATGAAATAAGATTTGATCTCCAAATATAATAACTATCTTCGAATCTCTTCTACCTTATATGAAAAAGTATATATTATGATACTAAACAGATATAAGGAATCATTTAAAAAAAAAAAAAAAAAAAACAGATATAAGGAATGAGAGGATTATCTATGCACAAAAGCCGAGGATTGTAATTGCGAGAGGGCATACTCAATCTTTATGCCCTTGTAGGAATATGACAAATTAGAATAAAATCAAATTATCTGCCTTTTGATTAGGTTCATCCAACAAAATGATATCAGAATGACAGACAGGTGAAAACTCGTAATGAAACATTGAGTCCGATACATGTACCGTTTTTTTTTGTTTTTTGTTTTTTTTTTTTTTTGGGGATAATTAGAGAAATTTTAAATTTTCTTTTAAAAGAATTTAAACATAAATCACATACCACATTTTTTTATTTATTTTTATTTATTTTTATCAAATATTTGGTATATATATAATGAGTAGAAGAATTCAATAAGTTTTAAAAAAATAGACCTAAAAAGAATTTGTTTTTTTTTTTTTAAATATAATGTGTGATGTGTAAACTTACGTGTAGCAAAATTCTTTTCTTTTTACTAATGCTTAAAAAGATTTTTTTTTTTTAAATATAATGTGTGATGTGTTAACTTATGTATATCAAAATTCTTTTCTTTTTACGAATATTTTGAAGGATCAAATCTCCCAATTAATAAATAAAGTTTGCTAATAAAGTTAATTCAACGTCCCACCCTTTATTATTAATAAAGATGGCTTTATAAAGGTTTACAAAAGAGATTTAGATAAAATCAAATATTACGTAACTTATTTAAAAGACTCCTAATTATATTTGGACAGTGCACGTCGACCGCTCCTAACTCTTGTTAGGAGCTACCTAGGTATAATTAGTCTTTTAAAAAAAAAATTATATGTATTTTTTAATACTTAAAATAGAAAAATTACAATATTATTAAAAAATATGTATCACTAAGTAAAAAACAAAAACTTTTAAAAAATTTTTAGCAGTAACATCGAGCAGTAAGAACCAGTGGTGAAAGTACTATTTTCCATTATATTTATCTACTCCCTTGTTCAAAAATGGATGATATAATCCTAACAAATAATCTTAAATTATCATAAGTAATAATTATTAATTATCCTAAGTTTTCTACATAAGATATATAACTATTTTATAATCCATTTAACAATTAACGGCTGAAATGAGTCGTCCATCTATCATTTGATGAATTCGACAACAAGTTCTTCGTCAGTTTTGAAAAAAAGTTTGTGCTCGTATCCGTTACATTTGCATGTAGAAGCCCTAAATCTCATGTATAGGTATTTTAAAAGAGCTATGAGCATTATCAGTGCGAACTATATTAATTGATAAATGATATTTATGTATAGTTATAGTGTGCGTAGATGCTGTACATTTTTTTTTAAAAAAAGTAAGTAAAAATGAGATTTTTATAAAAAATTAGTCTTTTAAATAGTAGATTCTACTATTTTTTAAAAAAAGTACGCAACATTTGCATAGCCTATAACTATATCTAATATTATTATTTAAAAAATAGTTATTGACTTGATTATCGAATAACCTAAATCGGACCTAACTGATTTAATGATGAAAAATATTTTAGTCACAAAAAAATTATATAAAAATAATTTCATTAAATGATATAGTTTTATATAGTTCGTCAGATTGTAAAGTTATTTTTATTTAAAATAGATTTAACAAAATATAAAAAGTTACATCAGTTTATGAGATTATTTTTATGTTTAAAGTGGTTTGAAATTGATAGTCTAGTAAACAAATGGTCAAAGTGAAGAGGTAGATTTTATGTAGTTGTGAAAGAGAATTAGTGAGAGATTAAAAGTTAAAAGTTGAAGATATTGAGTTGGTGGCTTCTGTTACGGAGAGGATGTGGTTAAGGAGAGATTTACTAATTTTTGAACAAGACTTGACAACCTGAAACAATTATTCAGGGTTGCTAAACAAAATTTACAAGACTTCAAATCAGCCCAGAATTATATGCAGACCGATCATCAACCAAGTACTGTAGTGAGACAATAGATAAAATGGAAGAAGCAATGTGAAACGTGTGTATAAGTTAATTGGGATGCCCTAAAAATAATAAGGAAAATAATGTGGGAATAGGAGTTATAATAAGAAATTTAGAAGGTGAGATTATAGCGTCTTTATGTTCAAGCTTTAATCATATAATGAAGCCAATTACTGTTGAAGCATGTGCCCTAAAAAGAGCGGTGCCAACTTTCTAGTTCAACCTCACGTTGATGCCAAAAAAGAAAAGCAAAGAATCTCTCTTTATAAAGTTGGAATTTCTTCAAAAAAATAAATTAACAGATTTATGGTATTTTACCAAACTAATTCCATCTCAAGATCATTCACACACTTTCATTAATAATTCAAGAAGTGCCTTTAATTGTACATTCTTGATCCTTAAATAGCCAACAAAATATAATACTAATCTAATTAAGAAATAACAATTGTAGAAAGATGAAAATTAGAAAATACTAATCTAACTAGAAAAGTAATAAATTAGAAAAAGATAACAATCAAATAAAATAACTCTACTAATTATGGAGCATCCTCCTAATTTGTATCAAAGAGCTATGATCCTATGCGTAGAATTGAGACTGCCTCACGTGGTTCTAGAAGGAGATGCTCATGTTATAGTTAAGGTTGCTACTAGTTGTGAAGAAGTTTGTAGGAAGTATGGTGTTTTGATTGAAGATGAAAGAAGGGAGCTTTGGGAAATACCAAGTTGGAGTCTCAATAATCCCACTCAAGGTGGATGATTTGGTTGGGACGAGAAGATGTCAATGATGAAAGTATCGTTGTTCTGTAGCCCTAGTTTTTCTCTCGAAATCTCTCAGCAATGGTGACTTGTGGGCCAGTTATTTTCCTCTTCCACCAGTTTTTCACAACCAAACTGATGGTTAGGTCTCTGTTAAAGACCAACCATTTATCTAGATGTACTGGGACTGTGAATACTAATTTGGTTAAACCTTTCATCTTTAGGATCATAACAGTCTCACTTGTTTCTGTTGTGCCCAGGGCCACCTAAAAAATAATCACACAATAGATAGAGACAATATTTAAGTGGTTTGCCAATTTGCCTACATTCACTGGAGCAGAAACTTGATATTTAATGTGTTTGTACAAAATTACAAACACTCTCTCAAAACAACTCTCTATCTCTCAAATGACACTCTACACTAAGAAGCGAACTCCTCTTTTTGGATGATTTTCTTTTTAACAATCCTTTTCTATTTATAGGAGAGGTTGAGTTTTTCCCTCCACAGAATATAACATAGTGGAGGGACACACATGAGCTGGAGTAACACTGAAGATGCCCAATTATTTCCAGTGCACATGGGTGGACCACAACAATCACCCTCTCCACCCAAGTGTGCTATACTAGGATACTACATGTTGCATCCTTTCAATGATTGCACTCCCTCATCGAAATGTTCGTTTGTTTTTGCCATGAAAGATTTCCGCTATCAAATACACGCTAAGGCGCTAATGCACCTGTAGGTGCTCAGCAGTGTGAGATATTAATTAAATCCAAGCAGTGTTGGAACTTAATCTTAGTGACGACTTTCGTCAACATATCTGCTGGATTATCTTCAGTGCCAATCTTTTGAAGTAGAATGTCTCATTCTTCCAATATCTCACATACGAAGTGGAAACAAACATCTATATATTTTATTCAAGAGTGATATACTTGATTCTTGGCCAGTTGAATTGCACTCTGATTGTCACAGTAAAGGTAACCTCTAGCTGCTTAAAGCCCAAATCTGTTACCAATTCCTGTAACCAAATGGCTTCTTTCACGGCTTTTGTTATAGTCATGTATTCAACGTCCGTAGATGATAGTGCAATTGTAGACTGCAAAGTTGGTCACCAACTGACTGGTCCCTTAGCCATGGTGAACACATATCTAATTGTCGATCGGCGTTTGTCAAGATCACCTATATAGTCTGAGTCAATATATCTAGTTACTAGACTATTTTTTCTTTTCTCGAACTTCAAACCAATGTCTACGGTCCCTAGAATATACCATAGAATCCATTTAGCTGCATGCCAGTGTGTCTTTTCATGATTATGCATATATCGACTGACTAAGCTGACGACTTGGGAGATATCAGGTCGTGTGCACACCATGACATACATTAGGCTTCTAACAACACTTGCGTATGGGATATTTTTCATATAGTCCCGCTCTTCATCACTTTTAGGAGACTGCAGCACACTAAGTTTGAAATATGGGGCCATTGGATTACTTGCTTCGTCTTCGAGTCCATGTTGAAGCGTTATAATATTCTCTTCATATACTGCTTTTGAGTAAGGTGAACTGTACCTTTCATCCTATCTCTGTTAATCTCCATCCCCAATATTTTTCGTGATTTTCCTAGATCTTTTATTTCAAACTCTTGACTCAGCTGAGCTTTCAAACGATTTATCTCTACCTGACTCAGCTGAGCTTTCAAACGATTTATCTCTACCTTGCTTTTACATGCAATGAACATATTGTCTATATATAAAAGCAAATATATGAAAGATCCATCTACGAGTTGTCTGAAATACACATAATGATCATATTGGCAACGAGTGTATTTCAGTCCATCATGAAGCGATCGAAACGCTTGTAACATTGCCGGGGTGACCGCTTCAACCCATATAGAGACTTCTTCAAACTGCATATCCATTTTTCTTTTCCAGCTTCTTTAAGCCTTCTGGTTGAGACATATAAATTTCCTTCTCTAGATCACCATGTAAGAAGGTTGCCTTCATGTCAAGCTGTGCTAATTCAAAATCATATTGTACAACCAAAGCTAGCAATATCTGAATGGATGAATGTTTTACAACAGGAGATAATACTTCACTGTAGTCAATTCCTTCTATCTAAGCGTAGCCTTTGGCTACTAATTTATCTTTGTATCGCACTCCATTTTTAGCGGCTTGATCGTCTTTCTGATTAAAAATTCACTTACAACCAATTGACTTCCTTCTTTATGGAAGCGGCACAAACTCGCATGTCTGGTTCTTATAAAGAGACTGAATTTTTTCATTCATTGCCTTTGTCCATTCAGTCTTTTCACATGACTGTATGACTTCTTTGTAACTGGTTGGGATCTCATCCCCTTCAACTGGTAGTGCATACGTCACATAGTCTGCAAAATGTGCCGGTACATGTGTCTCTGGTCTCGGCCTGTTATTTGCTATTGATTCAAGTTGTATTGGAGGTACTATGACTGGACTATCAACCTCATCTTGTTCGTGCTCTCCATTTGTTTCTCCTAAATCCTTTTGAGTGGTAAACTTAACCTTTTGCGAATCACCAGGTATTTCGCTATCATGACTGCCTTCATTGGAGTCTTTATGCTCATGTGATTTGAGCATCTCAGACTCATTGAATGTTACATCTCTACGGATGATAACCTTCTCAGATTCTATATACTAGAGTCTATACCCTTTTACACCAGTACTAAAGTCTAATAAATTCTTGCCTTGGCTCTAGGTTCAAGCTTACTTCCTTGAGCATGATACTAAGCAGGACATCCAAAAATGTGTAAAAAGTCATAATCAGTAACATTAGTACATTTCCACATTTCAATAGGTGTCTTCCTGCCATTGGCAGCTGTGGGTAATCGGTTGATGAGGTGGCAGACATATGTCACAGTTTCAGCCCAAAATTGTTTACTGAATCCAGCATCCAGTAACATACACCGTACTTTCTCTAGCAAAGTACGGTTCATCCGTTTTGCCACACCGTTTTGTTGTGGTGTTCCTCGTACCGTGAAGTGTCTGACGATTCTCTCTATCCGGCATACTTCAATGAAGGGTCCGAAGTGTACTCACCTTCATTATCTGATCTGAGCCGTTTGATTTTTCTGCTGGTCTAAGTTCGATCATTTTCTTCCAATCAAGGAAGATCTTCAATACTTCATCTATTGTTGTGCCTAGGGCCGCCCAGAAAATAATCACACAATAGATAGAGACAGTATTTAAGTGGTTCGGCAATTTATCTACGTTCACTGGAGCGGAAACTTGATATTCAATGTGTTTATACAAAATTACAAACACTCTCTCAAAACAACTCTCTATCTCTCAAATTGCACTCTACAAACTCACACTCAGAAGCGAACTCCTCTTCTTGGATGATTTTCTCTTCAGCAATCCTCTCATATTTATAGGAGAGGTTAAGTTTCTCCCTCCACAAAACATAATAGAGTGGAGGGACACATATGAGTTGGAGAAATGCTGGAGATGCCCAATTATTCTCGGTGCACATGAGTGGACCACAACAGTTTCAAATTTCACTTGCAAGATTTCGTTAAGCTAGTTTGGTCTTGTTTGATTCCTAATTCTTACATGTTTGCTAAAATTATGGAAATTTATAGTTTTATTGTGTTGTATTCAATCGTAGAACCGCATTGATTGTTGCGACAGACCGAATTGAGAGTCTGAGATGATCACTAGTTCCGGGAGAGCCTCCTCGAAGTTGAAGGCTCGGTCATCGCAGCTCTCGGAAACTTCGTTTAACGAGGATTCTTTCAAAAAGAATGTGAGTGTCTAGAAATGTTTTTGCTTTGATGGGTTTATAGGAGAGTTGTGTTTTTTTTTTTTTTTTTTTATGCCTAATTCTTCTTCTTTTGGATTCTTAGTAGTGCAGCATATGATGTATGGTTTTGGACATGGCCCAAATGTGGGTAGCACATTCTTTTTGTATGATGGTTGGTGCTTTTAGACTGTACCACAAAAAGGTTATCTGATCATTATTATATAATGATCGTTTTTGTTTGGTGATTTTGAACCTGTAACGGACCTGCTGATTGTGATATGGTTATGGCAATCTATTTTGATACATACATACATACATACATACATACATACATATATATATTTTCAGACGGCACTCTTGGATTTAAGAACAAATGCAAATTTTCATATGTGAAGATGGTATAGATTGCCATGGCTGGTATATTTGTTGTTAGCGGTTGAATCACCTCATTTATCTTCCTGATATTTTGGTTTCAAACCTCAGTTCAAACAATGATGTCTTAAGCGGTCTTTGGCATCTAAATTCTCGGTATAAGAAAGAGATTTCAACTTAACTTGGTTCTGAAAGCATGATCCGATCCTCCATTTGCTACAGTTATCTTTGCTACTAAGATGGTAATATACTCCTAGTCAGCCTATTGATTTTAGTAATTGAAGCACAGGTCGGAAGGCAAGAGTCAAGATAATATCATAGCAAGTTACATAAGCTAATCAAATGAAAATGGGTTTGCATTTTCATAGGTTTGCGCTGTGAGATTGAAAAGAAGATGTCATAATTCATCACATTTTGCGGCAGACCTGTAGCAACAGCTTATGGCAGTGTCTCATGGATTATTGGATCCACAGGTAACTAAAACTACTAGAAAGACCTCCATGGACTCTTTTATATTAGGCTCTACATGCGATACATTCATCTCATTTGTCCATGATTTGATTACTGAAATGTTCTGCCCTTGTTATCTACACCTCATTGAACAAAAAGGGTGCCTGGCTTCTCTTATTTTTACTTACTGCATTTTTAAAAAAAGCTGTGTAATGAATCCAATATTATTTACATGGAATTCTCTGATTATAAAGAATGCAAGGTGTAATGACGTAGAGTATTTTTGACATGGAATTCTCTGATTATTAAGCAATGTTGTATTTTTTATTGTATTAATATAGATGTCTGTTATTCCATTATCAGCCGCGTCTAGAGAGTGTGGCACTTGTGGAGGACATTGTTTTGGAGTGTATCACCGACCCGGTAGGTACTTCTTTGGTATTTGTTACTTCTTACTTTTACGTTAGAAGTAATGGGGGATATCATGCTTTTAAATTTTCTGTAGGTACATAAAGCCCAAGATAGTGGATCAAAGAGGGGGAAGCTATCAGTTGAAGAGTTCCTGTATCTGATACGCAAGGTACCTTGATTAGTTACCATTTCACCATACAACTTCACTTCACTGACATTAAAAATTTCTTTATGACTACGATTAGTCAGAGGCATACATCTAGCAATCTCACTTTGCTAGAACATATGCTACACGAATGCATCATAGAGGTACTTTCCTCTAGATGGACTGCCACTTGTAGGTGCAGGTTGGGCTCTGCTGGTCTCATATATATCTCATCCAATTTGTGCCTCAGCCAACAGCACTAACACTCTTCATTTTCTTTTTCTATTAAAAGTAAATAATCTACATGAAAACAATTTTTTTTGTCCTTTTTTCAATGAGAAAAGCTTTAGTTAACTTTATGGTCTTGAGACGTTTGATGCCTTATCGTGCTTTATAATCGTGGGATATAGACTACTGCAGAATCTTCTTGCACAAAGTTTGTTATTTTATTTGATGGTAAACAACTGCCGATCTGACCTGTTGATCCTGCAGGACTTGCCAAAACTAACCGCTGTACAGAGTTGCTTTCTTTGAATGAGGAACTGAAACAAGCCAGGAAGGCTTTTGAGTCAGATGAGGAGAAGTTGAGGAAGGTTTTTGAGGCAGATAAAAAAAACTAGATCGATTTGTGTGGTCGTTTTATTCTACTTGCATCTGTTCATACTTTCTGGTCTGGTAAGATTTTATGGTAAGAGTAGACCACAGTAATTTTTTGGCATACAATAACCAACAAAAGATGGCTTACATTATTTTAATCTTCCATAAAAAAATCAAGAGTTAAAAAAAAAAAAAAAATCAAGACCTTTTTTAATAGTAATTTGGAAGCTGTACAACAGTACAATTCGGTTTAAGAAAACCAAACCATTATTTAGCATTTGAAACAAATTCTGCTTAATTAAACTTAAAAGTTTGAGTGGAAGGAGAGCCATAGCCATAGGACCTCAGGCCAGCAGCAGTGATCTCTTCCGGCAATAAATTTTTGAAGAAGTTGGAATCGGCTTCAATTTCCTGAACCTGGGCTTCACGAGCAATAGAATTGAAAACTGCAATTTCAGCTTGGGTTTTAGCTAGCTGGCTTTCTGCAATGCGTATTTGTTGATGTAAGTGAGAGATGATACCAACACATCCATAAACAGGGTCTTGAATACGACATTTTGCTTCCATATACAAAGTATCCGCCGTTTGAGCTCGGAGATGTGGTGGCAGTTTCTGATTCGAGTAAAGAGCAATGAGCAGAAAATAGTAACAAATCCAATCGTATAGGCCCAGAGTTACAAGTAAAGAGAGAATAGAGATTCATTTGAGATATTACCAGAAGCATCTTTCCAACATTACTAGCACCATAGATTCTGTGAACGCAAGCGAATCTTTGAGGATCATTGGGAGGGAAATAGGGAGAGAAAATGCAATGTGAAGGGCATCTTCTTCTCAAGTATTTGCAAGCTGCACAACGACCAGAGATCATGGTTCAAATCCTTCAAATAATCTAACAAACCATATCACCCACACCCACAAAGATTTTCTTCAATATTTTTCCTACTTTGGATGATCTAATGGAGATTTTGGTGATCTATTATTTGTCCAGAATGTTAGGGAGAGAGTATTTGTAATAAAACTTGAAAGCCCAACGGCTAGTATTTCTTTCAAAATGTAGATTATAAGAAAGGAAAGCTTCTGATATGGTAGGAATGGACTATGACCAATTATAATTTCACCTCTCCCCTAGATCGGGATTTGGCTTACCATATATGAATCCTCCATTCAAACAAATTCGTTCCAACTTTGTTCTCAACGCAGGAAAACCATCATCTTCCTCCAAAAACATCAAACCCATCATCCTCCACTAGTCCTCGCCTGAAAACTACGAGCACCAGACCTACACAGCGGGTAGCACTGTCGGGCACCTATGCGGGCCATTGCTTGACGAGCACAAGTCATAATATACTGCACAAAGTGCGCTTCCTCGCATCCCATGCACTAGCTGTTGAGGCATGAGACAGAGATGTGGGTGATGAAATAATCAGCCATTTCTAATGCTGTTCCTGGAACTGCTTTTGATGTGTTTTAAGATACCGAAGTGCTGATTTTGTTGAGTAAAACAACTGAAGAATACCCCCAACAATATTGTTCCTGACAGTTAATTTTGATGAGAATAACTGATGCTTATGTGCAACTGTGCATGCAGGCTTACCTCAGCTTTTGCCCTTGAAACTCAATTACATCATGAACTCTAGTCTCGACTTTCGTACCATCTTTCTAACCAGAGAAGGCTCGCATCTTATAACACTTCCAACTCCGTTGGTCCTGTGAGAATTAAATTTAGCCTACTCCTTCGTGACTCGCGTAGATTTTTGGAAGGTGGGCTTTTGTGACCATAGCATGTATGATATGGACTTCCGCTTGTTCTTTGATAAATTTTGAAATTGAAGTTTTTTTAAATTCAGCACTTCCATAAGCATAATGCAAAGAGATCAATGCTCGCTCCATCGGTAAATTTTGTACCTTTTCATTCCTATTATAGTTCCCCTTAAAACAATGAGAAACCATGCCGCTAACGAGGGAAAACTGGTATGCCAAATGGCTTCAATGATTACAGCATAAACATCTCAGAAACGTACTAAAACAATAACAGAAAAAGGAAAAACCTCAGGGTCCGCTGAATTTTCTATAATATCATCATCATGATACAATGGGCACATCTTTGAACCCAACCAAAAACATTTCACCTATATTCTAACCAAGAGCTGCTTTGATCTTCGTCTTCTGGTCCTCTTTTAGAGATGTTGGGAATAAAACCTCAAATGTTACGTAAAGATCCCCTTTCTTTGTGCTAAAATGCAACGGCATCCCCTCCCCTTTTAACTTTCTCACTTCCTTGGGCTTGGTAATTCCCTGAGCAGTTAAGGCAGTCATGTCAGGCAAGTTGCCAATAGGCCCTTTCTTCCACCCACTCAACTACTGATCTTAGTTATATAAAATGAAGCTAGATGATATGATCTTCCTTACCTTTGTACTGATGTCAACCAAATGGCCATCGAGATGTTGGATGCTCTTCTCAAAACCAACTAGAGCTTGAACCTGGAAAAGGTTAAGAAAATCAGCCCCACATCATATAAGGAGTTAGCATTTTAAGAGGATTAAATTGAGTAAAAGAAACTGCGAAATGAGAATGCCCAAGTCTGATGTTTGCTCAGATTTATTATACTAAGCAGAAATTAATTGAAAACCCGAATCAGCTTTTCTTGACCATCTAATTACCTCCTTCAGGTTTCTTTAGGCTCAGTAAACCTAACACGCATCTTCCCCCCCTTCCTTTTTTTGATCTCTCTATTTCAAGAATTCAAATTATGATCCTAACTGTTGTTTATAGTCTCCACAAAAGACCTAACAGTTCATTTTGGACTGGAAGTTTGCGAGGTCTCAGGTATGCCATGCAATACAGTGATAGATACTTTAAACTGAAGATGTTGACTTAATTTTCACCAAGAAAATCCAATGAAAAGCCAGCTATTGATATGCACAGAACTTAAATTCAGGAATAGTTACCAGTGTTATGGTGACAGTTGTGTGCAAGTCATTGCCTTCTCTTCTGAAGCGATCATGGGGTGCTGTGCGGATGCGAAACTGCCCAAAAATTGTTACATATTGTCAGTAGACAGTAGATGCATAATACCAATCCATAAACCATTGTTAAAGAGCTAACCCTTAAATCTCCAGCTTCTCCATCGACTTTAGGCTCACCATCTTCATAGAAAACAACCTCCTGAGAAAAGCATGTAAATTGTTATTCTGCAATAAACAAATATCATATTTAAGAGTAAGTGTATACAGCTGTTCTCTGCTTCTAGATTAGTTTTAACACAACTGTGATTTTAGAAGAGAAAAAGGGGAGGGGAGGGGGGGCGGGGAGAGGTCAATGCTGTTGTTTCTTTCTTTATTTTTTTTTGGCATGTTATTAACATGAATATCATTGCTTGGGTTCAAGTCCCGGCAACGGAACTTATTTTTTGACATTTGACATTTACTTATAAAAAAAAACATGAATATCATTGCTGATGATATGCAAGAGAAGTACAAACTAAAGATTGTAAAGTTATTGATCTAAAATAAATAAGCCATAACAAAGCTTAAAATTGAAAAATCTAAAAGCATACTTGCCCATCCTGCATCCCTTTCTCAATGTCAACAGTGACAAAATATCCCTCGCGTACATATTTGACATTTGGGCACTGTTCGCAGACCTGACAGTGCAAAACAAAAAAAGAAATAATGAAGGAAAGAGCATCCAAGGGATAGTGGTCAACCAAGAGATGGAGACAAAAAAATCATAAGTGATCATGCCACTGCAGTGTACAAGAACATAATTTGAAGCTAAACAAAGGCTTAGCTGGAAAAAAAACACTAATGCTGCCAGCAAACTAGATATAATGGAAAATGGAAAAGATATAATGGAAAATGATGGAAAACAGGGGGAAACACTTCAAAAGACTTTCTTTGAAGAATTGTTAAGAGCCATTGCATACCTGCTCGGTCATCTGTTGGAACATCCCTGGACCAATTTGCTTGTGGTAAACCTCATTTCTACAGTTACAGCGTCTCTTGCCTGGGGCTGGCTTTAAAATGTTTTTCTCCCTCCAAACCTGATAAATCGCACATAAAAGGTCATTTAAAAAAAAAAAAAAACAAACACCACTTAATCACTTGTAAATATTTGTTTGTTTTTACCATTTCTAGAAATTAAGTCAGGACACAAGGAGAAACACTGGCCCAGCTCAATAAATGAAATTAAAAGGCTATTTTCCACCCCATCCACTAGCAGATGTGAAATGAGATTAAAAAAAGGACAGAAACCAAACAACAGCACATTAAAAAGAAATTTAGTACTTGATTGTTGGGGTAAATGTAGTTCAGTAATTTCCATTTAAAATTCTTAGATGTGAAGGTTATGAATACTGGTTAGTAGCTTGGTGATTCCCATAAAGTATTTCTCAGGACTCGTATGCCCTTGCTCAGTTTGTTCTTTCAGCCATGTCTGGCTATATAGCCAATTTCACAAAAGATTTCTTTTGCTTCAGGACATACATGCTCTAAATTACATATCGAACACAGTAGTACCTTCAATGATCCTCCCATATATAAATCTTCCAAACTTGCATCCAAGTCAACAATCACATCGTCCCCTCTAACAACTTTTTCGTCTTCATCCTCCGCTTGGCCCCCACCAAAAAACCTAGAAGACAATCTCACGTTAGTAATAAAGAGACAAACACATTGTTGACGCATGCTACACAAGATATATGGAATGACTGATGACTCTACAATGACAAAAGAAATCAATCTGCCAAATCAATTCTGATTGTTCACTATACCCCTATAGATAATTGCACCACCATAATAAACTTTCTTACATCTACAATAATAGCTTTCCAAGTGAAGTTAATGACAACAATGGTAAATGTAAAATAACAGAATCGTAAACTCACCCTGATGAACCTAATAGATCGTGTAATGTATTTTTAATAGATCGTGTAATGTTATAGCAGATCAAACTTTGGGCGCCATCCTTTCATTTTTCATTTTATCAAATGCCAGCCAACAATAACCATTGAAATCCCCATAAATTAGTTTTATGCTTTTAGCATGTACATACGCTACACCACAAAAAAAAAAAAAAACAAAAAACAAAAAACAAAAAAAAAAACGCCAAAAAGACGAACACTCATCCTTTTCACAACTTCAACAGAGATTCAATCCAAGTATTCCAAACTTCCACCTCCAAAAAAGTTCAACTTTATTACCGAGCATTCACAATTTTAAAAAGAAAAATGTATTTAAAAAGAAAGACTCACTGGCTAAAAATATCTTGGATGTTCATTCCCATTCCGCCACCTCTGCCTCCCCCACTAGCTGCATGCTGTTTCAGCCCCTCTTCCCCATACTTATCGTAAATATTCCTCTTCTCGTTATCCGACAACACTTCGTATGCTATCAACAAATAATAATCATAGTGAAGAGACTAATTATCAGCACCTACTAATTAAGGAATCAAAGAAAACAACTAGGATTGATTAAAGATTTTAATAAAAGCTTTGTTTTTAGTGAATACCGTTGTTAATTTCGGCGAATCGCTTATTAGCCTCCTCATTTCCCTGGTTCTTGTCGGGATGGTACTTCAACGCGAGCTTTCTATACGCCCTCTTGATCTGGTCGTCCGAGGCACCACGCGGCACTTGCAGTGTATCATAGTAGCTCTTCCTGGCAGGAAAACCAAAGAAAATTTAAGCATCGCAACAATACAATTCATCACACTAGCATTTGAGAGAGAGATAGAGAGAGAGAGAGATGACGTCCAACCCTGCAATGGCGGCGATAGCGTAGCACAGAGCGCAAAAGAGGAACAAGAGCTTTGTCCTTCGATGCGCCATTGGGAGCTGTAGAGATCGAGGGAAAAGTCGGATCTCTGTATGTGTGGTTCGGCACCCTGGCACTTGTTGGGAGTTTTTTCGGAGTCCCTCTCAGAGAACTGGGCTGACCCAAAAGACGGGGTCTAGGGAACCTACGCTTTGCAACGTGTTCTTGCCAAAACTGTCCAATGAGAACACGCTCTATGTTGTTCAAGCCAATCGTTATTTGCCACGTGGATCGATGCTTCTTTCCTCCGTAGTTTCCTGCCCAATGGGAAACTAGTAGGTCTTCTTTGACCCGACTTGTCTTTTGGGGTCTTGAATGGGATCGGCCGTGACACTTACGCCGAAACAAAAAGGAAAGAGCGGGGAAGTAGCCCGATGACATCAGGCCCATTAGGGAGTTGGGCTAGGGCACATAACATTTCAACCAAAGCCCATAAGAAAATGGATTAGTGTTATTTAAAAAAAAAGAAAAAGAACTTGAGGTAAAAGAGAAGGGGTAGACAAACGTGGAAAAAATATACATACAAGAACAGAGCGATGTGAAACATAGTATTTAGTTCTTGTTTTTTTGGATATTGGGTTCACAGCAAAAGTTAGAAAGATTGATAAAAAAAAAAAAAAAGTCATGTTTTAAAATAATCTTTTGATTAGCTTAAGAGTAATGATACCGTTACATCTCATACACAATTTTAAAATAGAAAACATTAAGATAAGTTTTTCACTTCAACTCGAACCCATGATTTGGCATTCCACAATTCAAATAAATAAAAATAAAAAATAAATATTGATTATCTTAAAGTTGTATATTAATAATAATTCTGTTGGTTCTGTTATCTTAAATCTTAATCATTGTTCTCAAATATAATGTTAAGAATGTAAATATATATTATTTTAAACTTTAAATTTAATATGCTAGTTGTGATAAATATTAAGATGATAACTATTTGAGTTTAATAGTGACAAATACTGATCTAGAAAAGTTATTAAAAGAAATATAGCTGACAAATTACTTGAAAAGTATAGAGGATCCTACTCTTTATGCCTTGGGTTTTTTTTTGTTTGTTTCCGTGGGCCGGGAATAAGAATATCACTTTCTGAACTGGACCAGGTATGCAACCACTTCAACTTGGTGGCTGCATTTGTAGGTTGATAACTGAGTACATTCTCACTGAAAAGGTGGTTGCATAATTTGGATGGTAGTCAATCTATTAGGGCAGTTTAATTATTTGAAAAATTCTATACGCTATACTATAATTTAATTCTTATTTTACTATATAAGATGTGACACATTTAAATATAAATTTACCTATCTTTCATTCAAATGAACGCGCATTTCTCACCCAGATTGAGCATAGTACCACTATTTCAATTAAGTTGCAGGGTGTGAAAAAGAGGTGTGTTTATCATTGATCCACCCTCTATCACTGTCACGATGGCATAGGCTACCCAAGAGGGTATTGACTACACCACTCTTGAATGGAAGAATATTAAGGACTTGTTTAGATATTAAAAATATCTCAAAATTCTATGAATAATAAGATATCTTTCACAAGAATAATGTAATATTTTTGCAATTCCTTTCATGGATCAGTTGCTTAATTATAAAGTTTCAAAACCTCAGCACTACCTCAAATTAACAATACGGTACGTAGATACGTTAATTTGCAAGGCTATTTTCCTTCCCTTACAGCCACGTACAGGAGTGCATCATTTTGTAGCCTCGTGCAAGAAATTTAGCATTCATTACTCTTACAAGCAGCCTCAATTCCAAAAAGCACTAAAAGTAAACGTAGCCAATAAATAGGCCGCAGGACTCCACAGAGAGCCGTGGGAGAAGACTCACTGAGGAGACAAAAGAACAGCCTGAAGCCTATACTTAAAATAAGAGCATTCACGTTGATTCCATCAAAGTCACCTCTAAGATTTAGTTAAAAATATATATTTTTTATAAATTTAAAACTATTCAAGTTATAACTTTACATTAGATTAATCAAAATAATAATATAATATTATTTTATAATAATAATAATTTTATTTTTTTCATATTTTTTTAACTACACTAACCATATATTAATTAATAATTTAATTTTTACTTAAATTATTGTGAAAAACATGGGTCTGATATTTTGGAATAAATATCACTTTTGAAAATGAAAAACGTTGGAAATGTTATGGAGCAATTGGGTCATATATTTTAGAATAAAATACTACATGTGAAGAAGAAAATTAGTGCATCTCTAAATATGAAGAAAGACTTGAAAATAATGTAACTCATATTTAAAGTTCTCACTATTTGACTACTCCAATATAGCTCATTTCATCTATATTCTTTCAAATTTTAAAGATGTGCTGGCATTTAATTAAGCTAATACTAGTGCTCTAAGGACATGATTAAAGAATGATATAAGATGAGAATTTCGTGAATAGTAATAAGATTAATTATGAATAGTAATAATATAGTTTGACTTGAATATTTTTTAGTTTTTGAGAAATGAGAGAGGAAAAGTTAAATAAAATATATTATAAAATAAAAAATATTATTAGAATATAGTTTTTAATCTTATTTTTATTTAAAGATTTGAAAAAGTTGAATTATTTTTTATTTTTTGTTTAAAAGTTCGGAAAAGTTGTAATTATAAGTTTAAAAATATTTTTTTAATAATATTTGAAAAAGAGATGAGATGAAATGAAATAAGATTATGATCAGATTAGATAAAAATTTTGAGATAAAAACTTTTTCACACAAACCCGCCCTAAATATATGCCTAGCTACCTTTAATTAATTTTCCTGGTCCATTATATTCCTAAGGATAATATATATATACATATATAAATAGTGCAAAATAATAAAAAATAAATAAATAACCTAATAATTACTCAATCTCCACTGGTAGTCCACCACCATTGCATTAATTAATCTGCACACTTTGGAGATGTCATCGGATTTTGTAACGTAATCTTTTGGGAACCCTAGCTCTTAATTGAGGAGGCTCGATCCCTAGCTACAAGTAATGGCAATGGTGGAAGGGCACGTCAAAAGTCATCGTCACGTACATGTAGTGAATAAATAGAGTGGTCTTCTTAACTTGTAGAAAAGAAAAGAAAAACGACATTCCTATATTCATTATTCCTTAATATTATTGATTGCTCATTAATTTGCCCCCTTTTAAAAAAAAAAAAAAAATTGTTGGAATGGATTGGCTTGCTGATCAAATTCTGACCGATCGAGGAAATTCGGTAGACGTTCCTACAATGGTTAGTTTACTTTATATTTGTTTTTTAAGTAGGTTTGTCTCGTTTAATTGTATAGTTTGGATAAGATGAGGTAAAATATTTTGTTAAAAGTTGAATAAAATATTATTATAATATAATTTTTTAAAATTAGTTTTGTTTTAAGATTTGAAAAAATTGAATTGCATATTATATTTTATATAAAAATTTGAAAAAATTATAATGATTATATGAGATGAGATGAGATGAAATAATTTGTAACCAAACCAAACCAACCCAAGTTATACGTCCTAATGCCAATGTACTTTATATCAATTGACAATACCTTAATTTCTCACTAAGATAACCAAGTATGGAATCCCCATTCTCCATGTATATATATAAGTCATATGTCCTAATATATATATATATAGGAAATGGAGTACTTAATTAATTGTTAATAGGCCGGTGATTTAATTAGCATTGTTTTTAATTCTAATTAATAAGGAAGAATGAGTAGGAAGCTTATTCATAATTGAGTAATGCTATATACATATAATCATAGAGTGCGTAAGCACTGTATAATCTTTTTGAAAAAAAGTGATGATACTATTAAATAATTAATTTTTTTCACATGAATTCCATAGTTATTTACTTTTTTAAATAGATTGTATGACACTTGCGCACTCTATGACTGTAAATATTATTTTTCTTCATAATTACAAATATGAGGCTTTGGCTTCTAGATATAATTTAGAAAAATTACTAAAAAATAAAGAAAGAATAAATACTTTCGAGCGCGCGCACATATATATATATATATATATATATATAAGTAAAATTCCATGTCAGTACCTTGGATTTTGATGCGCAACAAATACCTCAATGGGGCTTCAAAATTGTTGTATCAATTCTCGGCCAGTTTGATCTATAGGTGCTATATATATATATATATATATCAAAATGTTATGATCTTGTCTAAATTAAAGGTTAATAGAAAAACACCTCACATCTCTTATAGATCATGTTGGATAGTTTCAAGAGAAATGATATTTGCAGCCATGGAGCATGCAATTATTGTGCAATTTCTTTAAAAAGGGTGAGTAAATAGGACTCACATGAAAAAAAAAATTAATTTTTTAAATAATGAATCATACTATTTTTTAAAATAATTACGCAGTATTTACATACTTTATGACTATATGTGACATTATTCCCTTTTTTTTTAATAACAATCAGACTCACATTCATTAATCAGAGTCATAAAGAGAATTACATATTGGCATCATGACAAACAATTTGAGAAATACACTCGGGAATTGAATCCTACTAAACTGTTAAATTCTCTACAAAACGTGCTAATTTTGCCAGGCCATCAGCTTCTGCATTGTGCTCTCTACTAACATGTTGAAAACTTACCCTTGGCACCTATTTTGAAAGGTCTTGGATAGAGGAGATCAGATTTCCTTGGGGGGACCTGGACTCCCCTTCTGTTGCTATGGCCTTAACACTGAGCAAAGAGTCAGTCTTCACAATAAGCTCATTGATGCCCATCGGAATACATAATTGGAGACCTCTCAAGATGGCAAGTAGCTCCACTTCCATAGGATCAGAGAACTCAGGTTCTTTGTTACACGCAGCCAGCACTACTCTCCCCTTCTCATCCCTCAATATTACTCTCACTCTTGTTCTGCATTGCCCCTAGAATAAAGTCCCATCTGTATTGAGCTTAAGGACCCATGTGGGACGGGGTCTCCACCCCATACTTCTTATCAAAAGCTGTTTGCTACCACCTTGAACTCCTTGTGACTCCTTAAACATGGACAGGGCATGATCTGCAGATTGTTGTGGATGTTGAACTTGTCCTTCAAAATAGAACTGAGTTCTTCTATACCAGAAGGACCAGGCAATGAGGAAGAATTTCTCTAGGTCCCCTGTCTGCCCTTCTTTTTGCACCCTCATTGCTAGCTCCATAAAGTCCTTTTGGTCTCCTTCCTGGAATAAATAGTTGAAAAGTGTCTTCCATTGGGGTATAATGGAAGGGCAATAGATTAGTGCATGGCTTGTGTCTTCCCTGCTCTCATGACAAAGCTTACAGATATCCTCAGTTACAACCTTCCTAACCATCAGGTTCTTCATAGTAGGCAATCCGTGCTTGCATGCTCTCCATGAGAAAATTCTAAGCCTGTGTGGTATAGACAGTTTCCATAGTTGCTTCCAAAAACTTTGCTGGGCCTGATAGTTTGAACATTCTCCTCCTGGCCTGTGGTTCTTTAGGGACCAAAATAGCTTATAAGCACTCCTCACTATATATTCTCCCGAGCTTTCATGGTGCCATATTAGCTTATCCTCTCTATGGGAAGTACCTAGAGGTATCCTCAGCACTTCAGCAGCTTCTCTAGGAGGAAGAGTTTTCCTGAGTAACCCAGCATCCCACCGGTTTGTTTCCCCATCAATTAGCTATGCAACCTGTTGACAGTTGTTTCTACTAACTTGGCCTTGGATTAAAGGGAATTGGTTTTGGCCTGGCAGCCAGATATCAGTCCAGATGTTTGTGGACTCTCCATCACCTACCTGCCACCTGCATCCTTTCATTAGTAGTCTTATAGATTCCTAGATCCCTTTCCATGCATACGATGGGGCATTTCCCAATTGTGCTTCCTGAATGCTCGAATTGGGGAAGTACTTAGACTTGTAAATCCTGTGGAGAAAAGAAGAGAAGATGTCTCATTCATAATCCTCCAAGCTTGTTTTGCCAATAATGTCATATTGAAACTATGGAGGTCCTTAAAACTCATACCCCCATTTTGCTTAGTAGCACACATCTTGGACCAACTTACCCATCTAATTTTGTTTTCCTCCTTCCTTTGGCTCCACCAGAACTTTGCCATCATGTTCTCCAATTCTTTGCACAAGTTTTCAGGGAGTTTGAAGCAGCTCATAGAGTATGAGGGGATTGATAAGGCTGCTACTTTGACCAGTATCTCCTTTCCCCCTTGTGAGAGTAGCCTTTCCTTCCATCCTTGAAGCTTTTTCCAAACTCTACTTTTTACATTCATGAAGGCCCTTTTCTTGGATCTACCTACCACGGATGGGAGACCAAGATACTTCTCATAATGCTGAGCCTGCTGTATCCCCTAAGAGGCCATAATTTCCTGCTGCAGTTGGGAGTCAACATTGGTACTGAAAACCATTGCTGTCTTCTCCTTATTGACTTTTTGACCCAATGCTAGTTCATACTCCTTTAGAAGTTGGTGGATGTGTGCATTAGTTTGCAAAGAGGCCCTGCAAAAGAACAAACTATCATCTACAAAAAGGAGGTTGTTGATCCTTGGGCTACCTCTACATATTTTTATCCCTTCCACCAACTTGTTCTCCTCAGCTTGTTTGAGCATGGCTATCAAACCTTCAGTGCAGAGGAGGAAGAGATAAGGGGAAAGGGGATCCCCTTGTCTCAAGCCTCTCGAGGGCTTGATAGGACCTTTTGGACTTCCATTTACAAGAATTGAATATGAAACAGACTGCACATAGTACATAATTAGCTTTCTCCATTTCTCATTGAAGCCCATTTTACTCATAAAAGTGTCTAGGAAACCCCACTCCACCCTGTCATATGCTTTGCTCGTATCTAATTTGAGTGACATGTACCTTTTTTCTCTTTTCTCTTCTGTCTTAGATAATGGACTAGCTCGTAAGCAACTAAGACATTATCTGTAATTAGCCTTCCAGGTACAAAGGCTGATTGAGACATGGATATTACCTGTGGTAGGATATGTTTGAGTCTATTGGAGAGGACTTTAGCAATCAACTTGTAAACTACATTGCACAGGCTGATTGGTCTGAATTCTACTATTGTTTCTGGTTTATCCTTTTTAGGAATTAAAGCAATGTAAGTGTGGTTGAGTTCAGTAGGGAAGGCCTCTTCATTTAGTGCTTTCAACATAGCCTCGGTGACATCCCTTCCTACCACAGTCCAATACTTCTGATAAAATAAAGGGGGCATACCATCAGGTCCAGGGGCTTTGGAGGGTTCCATCTGATTCAAGGCCTGGACCACTTCTTCTGTTGTGTACTGCTGCATCAGGTTCTCATTCATATCCTTAGTCACATAACCCTGCAACCTGTCCAGAAAACCCACTTGTCCTTGTTGGGCTGAAGAAGTGAATATGGTTTGGAAGTAATCCAATATAAGTCTATCTCTTTCTTCTCCCACCTACCGGATATTGTTACTATGCCTCATACCTTTGATTTGATTCCTTTTCTGTCTTTGGGAGGCTTACCTGTGAAAAAACCCTGTGTTTTTGTCTCCCTCCTTTAACCATAATGCCTTCAACCTTTGTCTCCACATGATTTCATCTCTCTCCAGCCATGTCTGCATCTCAACCTTTGCATTTCTATGCTCTTCTGTTCCCAAACAATTTGGATCAATTTGGTACAAAAGATTCATCCTGTCTCGGGCCTTAGCAATGTGTCTCTTCACATGACCAAAACTACTCTTGTTCCATTGCTGGAGCCTCTCTCCACAACTCTTTACCTTCTTAATTATCAGAGAGAGGTCCTTTTCTCCTTCCACTAAGTCCCAAATGGAAGACACCACCTGTTTGCAATCTTTTGTCTCAGTCTACATGGCCTTAAATTTAAAGCCACGCCCTCAGCTTCCAAAGCTGGGATCAACTTGAGGTTTCAAACAAACAACAAGATGGTCTGAGTAGGCAATTGGAATATGTACAATGTACTACATAGAGAATAGAGAATTCCACTCTTGATTAGCACAAAATCTATCTAATCTTTTGGACACACTATATTCTTTCTGTCTCCCATTTCACCATGTGAATTGAGGTCCACAGAACCCCAAATCAAACAGTCTGCATTCAGTAAGCATGTCACTGAAGTCCTCCATCTGCCACTCAGGTCTACACCTTCCTCCCCTTTTCTCCCCCATGTGCAAGATTTCATTGAAGTCCCCCATTATGAGCCAAGCACTACCTGTTGGTACTATGAGAGATTTTATTAACGACCAGGTTTCATGTCGTTTTGCAACTTCTGGATGGCCATACACTCCAGCCAAATACCAGACAACTTCATTCTCCTCTTGTGGTTTGATTTCTGCGTGGATATGGGATTTTGAATAGTGAAGGATCTTCAAATTAATGGGGTTTTTCCATAGAAGAGCAATGGCCCCCCCTCCTCTTTCATTACTTACTGCTAGGCAATTTGGATAGCCCAGAAAAAACTTAAGTTTTTCCATTCTATTGACACTCAATCTTGTCTCTTGTAGAAACAAAATTGTGGGACCTTCTCTTCGAACCATATCTCGAAGCACCCGAACTCCCCGTGGGTTTTCAAGCCCACGTGAGTTCCAGCTGATGAAACTCATTGGTCTTGGTGGGGCTGTTTAACAGCCTCCACCATGTTTGTGATTTTATTGTTATCAAATCCATTATTCTCTGTCTTTATTTTTTTGTTCTTACTATGGTTTGCACAGGCTGTTGCAATTCTTTTGCTTTTCTTAGGTATTGGACTTATTACTCTCTTGCTTCTGTGGGGCAGGCCTGAAAGACCTCCTTCTAGTCCTGGTGAGAAGCTTTCAGCATTCAGGTTCCTTACTTGTCTTCTCCATGTGGGGCCCTTCTTTGGTTGGTTCAAGACTTCTATTTGGTTAGAGAGAAAGTTTTCAATGGAATGAATCTATGTAACTAAATCAGTTGGGGCCTTGATTCCAGTTATTCCATTGTGGACTATCCCTTTAGCTGACAAGGGAGTGTTTACTTTTGTAGCTTGCCCTGTATGCTCAACAGGCTTTTCGCCTAGTGTGTCATAGGGAACATCTGAAGGGTGTAAGGGAAAATCTCCTTTTCCTGTAAGCTTTTGTGTACAATCTTTTCTAGGGAAGTTTCCTTGCCTAGTCAACCTCCCTGCCTCCTGCATGTCACTTCTTTCGACAGTCTTACGGTTAAGTCTGTCTGAGGCTATGTCCCTCACCTGACACCCTTCTGTGAATTCTGGATTTCCCTTTTGGGGGTCTTCCCTAACCTCTGCCTCCCTCTTCCATGGCTGAGTTTGAGTTTGAACTTCTGGAGCGACCCCTTCCCCATACTTCTTTGACTGCAAGTCACTTTTCCTGGTAGCAGGTGCTCTCAGCCAGGCCCCATACTGTTGATTCCCTCCCCCTTTGGTCACATTCAAACAGGCTGTTTGATTATGTTTGATGGTTCCACACTTAAAACATATTGAAGGCATCCTCTCATATTTGAATGGCACCCAACATTTCTTCTCCTCCACATTGAGAAAAGTACCCCTTAGTAAAGTTTTTGTAATATCAACCTCAACCCTTATTCGTAAGAACCTTCCTCAACTAATTCCTCTGTCATCTGCATGGACTTTTAACACTTTGCCCATGTAGCTACCAAGTTGAAATCCCATTTCTTGTGTCATGTAGTTGAAGGACAAGTCATAGGCCTGCAGCCAGAACACCTCCTTGTTGAAAGCTACCTCATTAATGGACTTAGAGCCATCATATATATATGCTTGTATACACAAGAGCCACCGATCGAAAGACCATGATCTCCCTTCCACCACCCTTTGCATATCCTGAGCACTGTTAAACTTGACAATGAACTTGTTAGGACCCACCTCCAATAATTGAATCCAACTTTCACACCTCCAAACTTTTGCCATAGTGCTTTTGAATGTCTCTTTGTTGATACTCTTCTCAGCCATTATCATTACCAGTAGGCATGAAGGGACTTGTTTTTGAGCTGTTGACATGGTAGGTGGTGCTAGAGACACCCCCTCCTTTTCCTTCTTTGTAAGGCTTAGTTTTTCCCACTGCCTCGATAGTTCTTCTTCCATGGGACCCTCTGTTAGACTAGCAAAAAAAAAAAAAAGAACCAACCAAGAGGACGTGCTCTATTCTAAGAGAAAAACCTCTCACCCAGCAAGAATAAAGCATATATAACATTATTCTAGTTTCAAATGATGTCATGAATAAATCACATGACTCGAGTCAATCCTTAATAAAAAGGTAATTATAACAAACTAGAGTGAAAAGAGTAGCCCTCCCCCCTCATATATATATATATATATATATATATATATATATATATATGTATATAGAGAGGTGGGTGATGGACGAAGAAATTTTACTTAGGGGCCAATTTTTGTAAAGTGTGACCGTTTATATAAAATAAAAATAAATAAATATTAATATTAATTTTACAAAAAAAAATATAATTATATAAAAAAATGAGATCTCGATAAGTTGCACGTAAAAATAAAATTATTGAAATATAAGTGAACATATGTTTCAAATTTTTTACAATAGTGTTTCATGTAATAAAATTTAGAGCCATTATTATATTTATAATGAAATATTTAAAATTTATTTTTTCATAGAAACTATCAAATGATCATTTAGAATCTCATCTTTTATTTTAATTTATATATATAAGCTAGTTTATCAAAATTTCCTATGAAATCTAGGATCCAACCGGCTTGGCATATATAACACATCCTAGCTAGATTCAAATCCTAAAGAATTTCGTAGTGAGACTGGCCGGGGTCTAACCAATGCGTCAAATATGACTTAGAGAACGTCTGTGACTTTTCATTATTTAGACTCGTTTTGCCCGATTTCCAACTGGTGGGATGCTATTTTTCCCTATATTCCTCCAGGCTCCAAAGTATCCATTCCCACATTTTTATCTAAAAGATCATAACAAAATAGAAAAAGGCGATGTATCATCCTCCCCCTCTTTTAATTAATCAGCAGTACTAGAAGTAGTACTTAGTGATCAACACTGTTTCTCTAATTCTCCATGCCGGCCGTCCCATGGTATTTTCTTTTTCGTTGCTAGATTGGGTCTCATTGAATTAATTAATTAGGTGTAGACTTGCAGTAGGTCACGGGATTGCTTGAGAAAGGGGGATATATATAGTTGTAACATATATTCTTCTAGCTAGGTAGGTAGGTGTTAATGGTACGTACGTATAACGTGGGCAGGTGACCAATGGGATGCATTAAGTTAATGAAGATCCATATCGTGTACATATATAGGTACTATTAAGATATTTAAGGTATATATAATAAATTAGTAGTAGTACTCTTAGTTTTATGATCTATTAGTTAGGATATCACGTACATGTCATGATCAGTTGAACACTGAGCATGCATGTACAGTACTCCGCAAGGCTTCATTTTGTTTTTTTATGGGGAGCAAAGCTGCAATTTTAATGGAAATAAATAACTTGGCTGCTTTTAGAAGCAACTAGCTCGCTAGTCATGAGCTAGCTATATTCTAAGGAGAAACAACTTATTTATCATCTATTTTATCCCCGGCCAGTTTCTCAACATTTAATTGTCAAAAATGAAATATTGATCTTGCTACTCTGCCTTTTCATGAGTTATCAATATTTTTTCAGAATCTACGATCATTAGGCATACAAACGGCTTATAATTTAATTGACGGAGAGTTAGGTAAAGTTTAGTGGTAAGTGCTAAATAATTGTTAAGAGATTGATAACTATCTCAGATATATCGTTGCATGCTTCGAATAATTTTAGTTAAAAAAATTTAACTATGACTTTTGTGCTCAATTATATTTATTTACATTTATATATAGTGAGCACATGGACAAACTTAAGATTGAAGGTGTAGATAATATAGAGGCAAGACACGATGATGAATTTTTCAAATGGTTTGAACAATGTGTATGAACAAAAATTACATATATGTTAGATTTTGAAACTTTTAATTCTAAATAACTCTTAATAAGTATATACTATTTCAATTGATAGATTTTGAAGCAATGTGCTCGTGATCCCGGATCAGTTTTTCAGGAATTGCATGCATTGGCATGTGGTCCTTCAAATAAAGCACTTCAATAGACTGCATGCACAGTTTGAGATTATAAATTCCATACTCTAGACTGTGAACGTAGTAAAAATACTCAAAATTGTTGTGTGTTGGTCTACGAGAGTCATGAAACATATGATATTGACTATTATGGTGTCATATGTGATATTATCAGATTGAAATATTTAGGTGGGACTATAACATGTGTCTTTAAATGTGATTGGTGGTTGGATTTCGATACATAGGGATAATCACTTTACGAGTGTCAATACTGCATTTAAATAGTACGAAGATGATCCATTTGTATTGGCTTGTCAAGCTATCAAAGTCTATTACTTGATTGATCTAATAAAAAGTGCTGATGAAGATAGTGGAGAGATAACTTGACGAGTCATATAAAAATTTATCCCTTGAAATATATATGTAGCAGCAACGAGTGCGGATTACGAGAATAGTGGAGATGAAGATGACACTCCGACTATATAGTCCTACCAAGAAAATGGAGAGTGTATTAACTTGTTTGTTGATCTCAGTGCACTTGATTTGCTCCACTTGTGTAGAGATGACGTCTCACCCATCCATCTCAACCCGTTTGTATTAAATGATCATTTAATTCAAGTAAGTGAGGAAGAATAAGAGTCAGAAAAAGAAGACGAAGAAGAATACAGGGAGGAAGTGGATAAGGAAGACGAAGAAGATGTTGATGATGATGACAAGGATGTTATTGAGGGAGATTCTAAAACAAGCATGAAAAATATATTTGAAGATGAAGAATAAAAGTAGTAAAAATATTTTACAATATAGGTGACTGTGGAATGTTATACTTTTTATAATTTCTTCCAATTAATTTTCTTTGTCATATTAATCATTTTCAAGAATGCCGCCAAAATGACAAAAAAAAAAAGTGCCTCTTCCTCCAAGTCCAAGTCTTGAACTCGTTGAGAACTCCCCACCCAATAAATTCGCTCTTGAAGATCAAGTTAACACGACAGAGAACGACAACTAGTTAACACCTACTTGTAAGGAAATTTCTATGATAATTAATTATATATTAATACTTTTGTCTCAATAAGTATATCATTAATTAATTATACTATTATCTATTAGTTGATGCATCTGCTCATCGCGTTCGTGGCTATACATGTGTCATTTCTCTAGAAAAAAATCGAAGGCACGGAAAACTCAAGGTCACCATTCTTGATAATTCTATTGGAGGAGTGGATGATAATACAGCAGTGCTTTCCTCCTATATTGGTACAGTAGTATGTGCTTATACTCCATTTCATATACTATCATGGAGAGATGTTTCGAATGATATTAAAGAGCACATTCGGAGTTGTGTACTGGTGAGTTTATTTTAAGAATGTATTTTTTTCACCTAGATTAGTATATCATATTTTTGACGTAATTCACTGATTAGGATGAATTCGACCTCGACTTTGGCCGTAGCAAGGATTTGAGAATTGTGAACGAGTTAATGGCTACACTATTCCGACATCACAAGGAACGATATCATGACCACTTCAAGAAGTTTAAGACGTTGGAAGAAGTTGCGCAGTCTTCTTTCCAACAGATGAAGTTAGACGATTGAAGATCTTTTCACATTTCCAGATTATCAGGTATTCTAGATTTATTTTCTTTAATTATTTGCATTTATTATATATATTACAATTAACATTCTTAATTAACGTTGTAGCACTTAAGTGCTACAAATGCACATAATAGATCCTCTCTGACTATCCATCATCATGCCGGTTAAAGGTCATTCTACTTTCTTGTTAAAAAAATGGTAATTGATAAATTATATAATTCATTAGCAATTTTTCTGATATTTTTTTATATAAGTCCTAACACTATCTTTTTAAAATTACTAATATTGCTTTGTTAGAAACGTGATAATTCTGAAAATTTTTTCCTTATTCATGTCTATGCTAGTGCTCACACTAATGATCCTAGTGAGTGGATGGATCCTGCCGCTGCAGATAATTATGTAAGCGGTGTTAATCTTGTTAAATAAATTATGCAACATGTTATCTAGATTATTTTTTATTTGTATTTTTTTTAATATGTTACTTATTGTATGTTTTCTTTCAAATTTAGAAAAAAATGATGAAAATGCAGTCGGCTTCTACGAAATCCTCTTCGAGTGACATAGACATATTCACGCAAGTACTCGTGCCCAAGTCTAGTATGACAAGAGGTTAGGGATGATCTTTCAAGCATTCATTCCGGTTCATTTTTCTTAATCTCATTGACTTCACAAATTAATAATCTTTCCAAAAATTTAGAAGCTGCACAGCGCAAGAATGAGTATATGACGTCGAGACAGTAAGAGTTGGAGTCTCTTTTAGAGCGTCAGTCTCATTTAGAGATGCGTTTGTAGGACCAACAGAGAGATCATGAGGAAGGAATACACAGTAAAGTCCAAGAGCAAGTGCAGTAGGAGATGATGGTGCAAATTGAGAGAGTTATGTCTTTGCAACATAATTGAGCTAGGCAAGGATCGAGGAAAGAAGAATAAATGGATTTTATAAATTTTTTTAGTGCTTTAATATCTAATTTTGAAACATTATAAGATATTGTTAATTGTTAAATGATGGTGTGCAAATATGATACAAGTTGTATGTTTTTTACTTTTTTTAATTTTATGAAATTAGTATTTCTAATCTATAGATTCAAATGTAAATAAAAAACGTTCAAATGTTAGTTCACATTCGAACAAACGTTCGAATGTAATTGAACAAAATTAAAAAATAACGTTCCAACGTATAACTCAATGTTCGAATGTAAATACACTCAAACTAACAAAACATTAGAATGTTTAAATAATTAACGTTCGAACAAATATCCGAATGTACATATATTCGTTCAAACGCTTCTTCGTTAACATTCGAATTAGCCTCCGAATGTTATACTAATTACGTTCAAACATTGGTCTGTTAATGTCTGAACTAAAATTAGAACGTTTATTATAATTAACGTTTGAACGTTTTACTGAGACGTTCGAATAATAATCAACGAACGTCAACTTTTGTCATTCGAATGTCAATCGGTCGGGTTGACGTTTGAATGCTATGTCATACGTTCGAATGTTACTTTCTGTGATAGTTTTCAACTGTCATAAAAAATGTCACGTTCGAATGTTATACCAAATGAAACACTTCTAATTGTTACTAAAATTTCTTTTAGTGAGGGTTGCACAGTAAACTGTCACCAATTATATTTTGTGATGCACATTAGGTGACGGTTATGGTAACGATTTTAAACTGCCACCAAATGTATTTAGTGAAGTTTTGGTCATTTTTTTACGATGGTTTCCTCTGTCACAAAATAAAAATTGTGTTATAGTGAATCTCATATTTCATTTTAGTATATATATATAAGCTAGTTTATCAAAATTTCATATGAAATCTAGGATCCAACCGGCTTGGCATATATAACACATCCTAGCTAGATTCAAATCCGGATATGAATTCATCTTATACTATTAGCACTATCTGATTGAGTAAGAATTTAATGAATTTCGTAGCGAGACTGGCCGGGGTCTAACCAATGCATCAAATATGACTTAGAGAACGTCTGTGACTTTTCATAATATAGACTCGTTTTGCCCTATTTCCAACTGGTGGGATGCTATTTTACCCTATATTCCTCCAGGCTCCAAGTATCCATTCCCACATTTTTACCTAAAAGATCATAATAAAATAAAAAAAGGTGATCTATCATCCTCCCCGTCTTTTAATTAATCAGCAGTACTAGAAGTAGTACTTAGTGATCAACACTGTTTCTCTAATTCTCCATGCCGGCCGTCCCATGGTATTTTCTTTTTCGTTGCTAGATTGGGGGGAATCTGGTACGCACGTACGTACGTAAACTTCTCATTGTATTAATTAATTAGGTGTAGACTTGCAGTAGGTCACGGGATTGCTTGAGAAAGGGGATATATATAGTTGTAACATATATTCTTCTAGCTAGGTAGGTAGGTATTAATGGTACGTACGTATAACGTGGGCAGGTGACCAATGGCATTCATTGAGTTAATGAAGATCAATATCATTTACATATATAGGAACTATTAAGATATTTAATTAAGGTATATATAATAAATTAGTAGTACTCTTAGTTTTATGATCTACTAGTTAGGATATCACGTACATGTCACGATCAGTTGAACAATGAGCATGTACAGTACTCCGCAAGGCTTCATTTTGTTTTTTTATGGGGAGCAAAGCTGCAATTTTCATGGATAGAAATAAGTTAAGCCGCTTTTAGAAGCAACTAGCTCACTAGTCATGAGCTAGCTATATTCTCAGGAGAAAATAACTTATTTATCATCCATGTTGTCCCCGGCCAGTTTCTCAACATGATTTCTTGGCTTGATCATCAATAAAACATAATAAATAATTTCAAATTATTTAAGAGAAGTATTTTAGTTATAAAATCTTTTTATAAAAATAAATTTATAAATAAATTGCCATGAGGAGAATGTGAGTTTAATTACAATATGATAGTTAGGAGGATGATGGTAAAATGAACCGCGATACATGAGATTGCTCATTTTCTCAAAAACACCAAAAAATTATAACCACAAGTTATTAAGGTTGAAACATGATCTAAATTACACGATTTACCAAATAACATCAATTAGTCTAGCTTAGATTTCCTCCAAACCCGAATCATAATTAGTTAAAAAAAGAAACTCACATAAGGTGGTGATGGCGGCCGATTGAGTTTTTTTTTTTTTTTAATAGTAAAGTAAGTATTTTTTTTAATAAATTTGTAATTTTTATTTAAAAAAAGATTTAAAAAAATAAAAAAGACAATTTTTTTTGCCTATTCGATTCTCGGTCGCCTCACCACTCTTTAATTTAATTTTTAGCCATCTTTATGACTATGTGTTAGCCTTGGCCTTGAAATAATAAATAAAGGAGGCGTTTCTTTTAAAATATTTCTAATACTGTACGTACGTACGTAGCTTATAATTAATTAGCCTTTAATTAATTCCATTTGCTTAAACGACGGACTTTACGTCCTAGAAAAAAAAGGGTTCTTGAAAGAAAAAAAATCTGCTCATCAGCTGGTTTAGTAAACTCACGTTCCATATCTTATGTGGCAGATTGAATTCACTAAGTAAACCGGTTCTGAAGTTCAAGCCCACCTGAAGCACGAAATGGCAATTTCCCCTCTCTTCTTTTCGCTCTTATGTAGCTCCCCCTTCCTCTCTCCCTTTGCTCTTCTCTATGATGGTAGTGAGGGCAAGGAATGTGGGTTGTGGTTGTTGAGATTTGATAGTGGTGCTAGGCAGAGGGAGCGTCGTCGTGGGGTGGCCTTGGGTAGAGGGAGGGGAGCACGGGTTTTGAGTAGAGGAGAGGAGTGAATGCGGGGTTGAATAAAGAATTGAAATGACCTATTCTCCTCAAAATGAGCGTTTCAGCAAGTAAATAAAAAATAAAAGTCACATCAAGTATAGGGTGTAGAGTGAATGGTCGTTGATATATAATATATCTCAATGAAGTCTTATCTTAAAGTCAACCGCGTGCTAAATTAATTGGTAACGTCTTAGCTATCTGGTTGCATTCGTTTTATTAAAGCTCGCATTTATTTTATTGCATGCTACAATTTCCTTTTTTCCCAAATAATTATCCTAATTTATTAACTAGATAAAAAATTTTATTATCAAGTCCATCATGTGTAGAGCAGACATAATAAAGTCTTATACACAGATCTTATAAATAAAAATTTATCATGATTTATGTGATATGGATGATATATATTCTATACATAGACTTGAGAATATATATAATAACTCTGACTAGATATATACCATAGAAGGAAATCATAAGATTTCAAACTGGTCGAAAAGACACATCCGATTACGGATAAACTAGAGTTCAATATTCTATCTCTAACTATTTTCTTTAAAAAAAAAAAAAAAACCTATCTTTAAAATAATGGACAGTATCACTTAGATTATTAAACGTTTCTTTAACTAATTACAAGATTTTCCAAAATTGTTTGTTCCGATCGATTATTAATTATTAATCCTTTTGGCACGTATATGAGTAATTGCCCCATCTCCTACGTACGTGCGCCCAAAGCAATCTGCAGATGGATTCATGGGGCTTGAAGAACATAATATCAGGAGCAGCCATTATAATTTATTGGTATTTACTATTTACCAATGGTCCCCAGTACTCTTGCGTCCGGATGGGATATTCGATCAGAATTCATCATCAAGAAGGAAAAAATTTGAGAAGAAAGGAAACAAAATAGCTAGCTAGAGAAAACAAAAAAAGTGTATTCACTAAGAAAAAAAGATTTATAAGGGCAAGCAAAAAACTGAAAGGGAAGTTATTTAAGGAAGATTAAGGTTAATTAGTAATTAATTATCTCTATATTAAGGTTAATTACTTTCATTGGGTTGTGCCCATAAATTTACATTAAAAAAAGGAAAAAAAAAAAAAAAAAAAAGAAGGCAGTACATGGCTGGGCGGGGGGCCGGTTAGATGAGATCATAATAAAGGCGATCGAGGAATTTAATTAAAAAAAAAATACAAAACAAAATTCAGGGCATGCACAGAACTGAGGAGGGTGTTGAATTCGTTGGGGGCATCGACGTGGAGGGTAAAGCCCCGTCACGAGGCACTCGACGGTAGAGAAGCCACGACTGCGGCCTTAAAAGGGAGCCCTCGTGGCTAAGTCACCCACCACAGATGCATCTCCATCAATAGCCCCACAGCTACGTGGCTACGTACCCTCTTTCTCTCCCTTCCTTTATAAATATCAAATTTTTAACTTTTCCTTATTGCTTCCAAACTTGTGCATGGATACAATCCCGTACTAATCTTAGCTACCTAGTCAACGGGGCTCGCTCGATCAGCTCTCTCTCTTTTGTTTTGTAGCGAAATGGGAAGGGCTCCTTGCTGTGAGAAAGTCGGCTTGAAGAAGGGAAGATGGACTTCGGAGGAGGATAAAATCTTGCTCAATTATATTCAGGCCAACGGGGAAGGGTCATGGAGGTCATTGCCAAAGAATGCCGGTACGTACGTATAATGATAATGAATGCTTCATATATGCTTTCTGTTTTCATCATCGATCTTCTTTTTTCCCTGACAGCTGGTTTGATCTATTTTCTTTTTACTTCCTCTTTGGCTAGGTTTATTTACCCCCCCCCCCCCCCCCCCCCCCCCCTCTCTAGAGAGAGAGAGAGAGAGGTTGTTCATTTCATGGTGTTTATTCTTTGCTTTTGTGAACAAATGGGCATGGTTTTGATCGTAGAGTTTAGTATTTTATTCATTGATCGATCTGTGTCTTTTTTTGTTATTTTGAAGGGTTACTGAGATGTGGAAAGAGCTGCAGACTGAGATGGATTAACTACCTGAGAGGCGACCTGAAGAGGGGAAACATTTCTGCTGAAGAGGAGCTAATTATCATAAAGCTGCATGCTTCAATGGGAAATAGGTTAGTGCGCGTAGCAGCAATATTCTGTCGTTTCCGTCTCCACAACGGCCAAATTGATTTACAAAAGATCCGAAATCTATCTCTCTGTCTCTTACTCTCTTTGGTTCAAAACTGTGATGGCTGCCATCCTCAAAATGGTGTGAAACAGTCAGGGATTGCATTATGCAACTTCATTAATGTCTTTATCATCTTTTTATTTCTTTTCGACCTTTTCCTTAATTTCCCTTTGCTTTTTTTGTCATTCTTGTGATCAACATCAGCAGTTGAAAATTAATGTGGCCGCAAAACTAGTTATATAAGTGCAAATTACCATATATATATTACTCTTTTTTTTTTTTTCCTTTTACGTACCCAAAAGAAATACAAACTGAAAATATTGGGGTTTTTTAATAAATTATTCTGATTTTATTAAATTTTTGCTTTTTTTTTTTAATTACCATTAATTTTATTTTATTCAGTTACATTATTGGTTGTATCATATTTGAAATAATTTTTTTAAATAACTGGTCTAAAATATATCACGTCAATTAATTAAAAAAACAAAGAGAAACATTATTAATGTGATAAGAAAGAAGGAAAGAGTAAGTAACGCTACAGTATCAGTACTGGTCCTATACTTATTAGGGTCATTATTATTATTATTATTATTATTTGACCATTCTTACCAACTTTCTCCCACAAATATTACAGGTGGTCTGTAATAGCAAGTCAACTGCCTGGAAGAACAGACAACGAAATAAAAAATTACTGGAACTCTCACTTGAGCAGAAAGATTCATACGTTCAGGAGGGTTTCCCGTACCGAAACCCTACCGACGATCATGGACTTAGCCAAGGTGGACATACCTGTTAAGCGAAGAGGCGGGAGAACCAGTCGATGGGCCATGATGAAGAAAGACAAGAAATACATCCAAAAACATGTTGGGATTCAGACGACAATACCTAAAGATAGCACTGTGAATACAACAGGAGCAATCCCAACAACAGCGTTGGTGAAAGAGACCACCTTGTCCACTGCCATGATAGACGATTGCATGGTTTTGGATCGTCCAGATCAGGTTAAAGACAAGGAGAGAGACAACAGCCTGGTTTTGTGCCCTGATGATCAGGAAAGGAAATATGAGAACCAAGTGGTACTGTTCCCAAGTGGTCATGAGAAAGAGACTGAAACTTTGGGACCATATGATCATGAGGTCGACGATATTGATGGGGTTTGGTTGGGTTTTGATTACAATATGAGCAATGGTTTGATGGATTCAAATGGGATTCTAACTTTAAACGATAAGGGGAATGAAAATCTTGATAATCATAATGTCATGGGTACTATTCATCATGATGTTGAGGAGAAAGATAGTACAGGGTTCGTGTGTGCAAACAAGATGGCGATGGCGGCTATTGAGGATCTTGAGAGTGTTAATTACAGTTCAAATGGAGAGAGTGGGGAATGGTATTCCTGCTCTTCAATGGCTTCTGGTTTTGATGATGGGGTTGATAATTGGGAATGGGAGGGTGTTGTACAAGGAAATGGGATATCGGGTATGTTATCCTGGCTGTGGGAGAGTGATAACTTGGAAGGAGATAGTTCTAACTTGGCAGGTATAGATCCTGACAAACAAGATGCTATGGTGGCTTGGCTCCTATCCTGAAAATGCTCTTTCTTTCTTCTTCCTTTTTCATGTATTTCTGGAGTGCCATTTTCCCAAATTATACGGCCCTGAATTGTTAAAGCTCTCGATTTGCACTTTAAATTACTAAATTTTGGTAGTTTATAAGCCTTTGGTTAAGATCTAATCGGCAAGATTTCATAATTGATTTAAATGGCCAGATCTTTATTGAAGGTATAAACTGTCAAAAATTGTTTTTTATTTTTTTATTTTTATTTTTTTTGAGCGTAGATGTCGTACGTCGATCGACTATATGGAGATATATCCTGTTTGTTCATATTGTTTTTCTTTTTGTATGTAAAATTAATTTCACTCTTAGAGGAAAACCATGCTTCAAGTTCTAACAAATGTTTTTTGTTTTTTCTGAGGCACGAATTAATATTAAATATTAGATTCGTATTATTTGGGCGGAGACTGAACCATCCAGCTTTCAGAAAAACGTATTGAGTGGATCAAAAGCACGGACGCGTACATCAGCTAGCCTTTAAAAAACTAGACAATCCTTATCCGTACGATGACATTTAGATGATATTTAATTTTGTCATAAATTAAAGCACGTGTTAAAAATATTATTTTCCTAGCCAGTGAACATGATGATCAAGATATAAAACTAGACAAATTAAGTTGCCATTCACGTTGGCTTCTTAATTATGGCATCCAATCCTGATGGAAATTAATTAAATTCAAAGTGAGTTTATTTTAAATGTACGTAATAATTACTTTTATATATGATTTCTCTCTCTCAATTTTCTTTGTCTAAGAATTTTTAATCATTTTCTTTTTTTTAGTTAATTATTTTGTTATTGTTTTCCGATTTGAAAACGTTAAGTTATCGCTTTCTAACAACCTAAGATCGAGTCGCACATATTTCTTCGAGGCGCCGCAATATTATAAAGTTATTTGTATGTTTCGATAGCTATCAGTGTGTGAGACTTACGTGCCATCGTAATTATACATATCTAATTGTCACAGTAAAGTAGCTTGTTTATGGCCAAATATCTTAACAAATATTTGTCTTATTTGTCTATTCCTGTTGGAGAATCTAGAGGAAAAGTGAGTGAATGTCTCATTCAAATGCGTAAAAAGAGTTGAAACTATAATGCTGATTTTCAAATTCCATCCTTTAACCACAACTCCTCAACCTACCAGATGGACTACATCAAAACTAACAATTTAGATATATATTTTTTTTCTTGGATTTGACTAAAGAACATAGGGTTGGACCAATTTATATTACTCGATCTATGACCTTTTTCTATTTTCCTCTTATGCACTTTTGTTATGATGAGGACATTCATGTACCTCCTTTCTCTTGTATCCTTTTTATCTTTAGTTTAATCATGCAATACTATACGTACGGATAATGGCTTACATATGAAAGACGAATTTTGCATAGTAACTCATGGATAATGGTGTATCACGTATTATATATTATGTTCATGGAACATATTATTACTAAAAACTAATTAACAAATTAAGATATATTATAATTTATAATTATATTATAAATCCACAATATCTTCAGATTGATACAGCTAGCAATCCAAGCCCTCACTGGAAAAATAGATCGCATTCAGCAAGGTGAATGCGACAAGATCATGAGAGCTAGCACAAAGGCGAATCTTAGATTTGAACTGAATTTCGTTGATCAATTAAATTAATTAATTGAAGTGTGTGTGTGTATATATATAAAGGAGATGAGAAATTTCAAAAGATCATGCGCGTGAAGAAAGTATGATAATATATAAACTAAGAAATGATTAATTTAAACTGCCAAAGTCGTTAACAATGATCATATAAAAAAACATCTCAAAGAGAAGAGCAGAGAATAGAATAGAAGAGGGGAGAAAATCTTGCAATACTGACATTGTACCACATCAACACTTAATAACGATCGAATGCTTAGATGGCCCACTTGCTTGCCAGCGAAGGGAAAATTTAACTGCGCCTGCAGTCCTCCTTTTCATACCCCTATCAGTGACGTGCTGGCTGGAACACCCTAGAAAATATAATAAACCTGCACTGTACCGCGATCTGCTATACCTTTAGGGGATATCGACTTGACAGTCTGATGTTTCTGCAATTATTTCCAATGCAGAAATGAAGGCTCGCGAGTACCCCCAACAAAAACTAATAAATGATTAAAAAAAAAAGCTAGAACAATAATGATAATAATAATAAAAAAAAGAAACCATCCTTTTAGCATTTTTAACTTTTGAGAGTTCTGAAGTCAAAGCAAGTAGAAGTTATAGCAGATTGATTATAAATGTTGTGGGTTCTCAAGTATAAATGTGGTGGGCATAGGTGATGTACATATTACTGATAAAAACAAAGGAAGATGTCCATATCATCATAATGTATAGGTGGCATGCATCCCTTGCAGATCGATCAGTTTTCGAGGTCTTGGGCTACCGTCCTTATAATTGGCTTTGTCGTTTAGCTAGCTAGCTTGGTGCCCTTAATTTGCTTCATGTAATTCACACCAGAATGCTTTGAAATATCTCAGCTAGCAGCTCTCTCATCATGAGTCCCAGGTTTTTAATTAATTTGCACCTTGAAGTCTACAAAGGGTTCATAATTATATAAATCCAGCTGGTTTCAGGAAACAAAAATGATTATCACTGCAACAAATACTACTTTATTTCGGGAGTGCAGGAAGTTGACAAATGTATATGATTAGTAAAAAAGGGTTATTTTTTCTCACCAAATTGTTTCGTGGGAGACTCTGACCTAAAATTAACTTTACACTTTTTTTCCATTAAAGCACCAACTCGTGGAAATTATCCACTTTTCCCACCATATCACCTGTGGAGACAGATCATAAATTTCGTGAGAAATGAGCAACAAAATAGAAAGATTGGCGAGAAATGCAACATTTTCCCATGAAGAAGCTTGGTGGAATTCCTTTTTTTTTTTTCTTCTTCTTCTACGAAGCTAATAATATCGTATTTGCGCGCAATTGGTGAATGGAGATTATAATTAATATTTAATCCCATATCCAATGACCAAGCAAGCGAGTTCATGTTTCTTGCGAATGAGCGTTGTTTCTATGATCTGCACCTATAATAATATTAATATTATTGCAGTCGTACGTTAGTTGTTGGATGTTCTGAAATCAATGAACATCAGAATAAATATCCCTTAATGCAAGAAAACAAAGATCAGAACATGTTCATATATGTCAACGAGCTCCAAAATAAGCCTACTTTCATTTCATACGTCTTTTCTTTTTTAAGTTCTCTTTTCTGGGCAGACCAACATTTCTTTTTCTTTTTCTTTTTTATCCATCCTCTTTCTCCCGGCCCTTGGGGCAGACAGGCTGGCAGCTGCATTATTGAATAGTCCCACATAGCTTAGGAACAAACTCATCCTGAACTTTATAAGGAGTTATCATACTCATCTTATTAGGCCTTTTAGGGGAGCAATGTGTGTTTCTACGTGATATCAGAGCAGGTTAACCTATGATCAATGATGGGCTCCTGCTACCTACCCACGATGATGGTACCGAAAATACCGACCCACACGTGAGGGGACGTATTGAGTAGTCCCACATGACTTAAGAACAAACTCATTCTAAATTTTATAAGGAGTTATCATACTCCTCTTATTAGGCCTTTTAAGGGAAACAATGGGTGTTTCTACATGTATGCACTAAGCAAAGTGCAAAAAAAAGTAGAATTAGATTACTACAGGAGATCAAACACATGATTAATTTAATTAACAAAAGAGGTACTTAATAATTAGGACGGGTGATCGTATGATAAGAGTACTACGTACGTACCCATTTTGCAAGGTTTGTACCTAAAAGATGTTAAAGTAGTATTATATATATATATATATATTCATATTTTGAAGAAAAAAATAGAAAATTCAAACTGCAATTCAAAGATCCGGATCCGGAATTAAATATCTGAAAAGCTATTTTAAAGTCAGCTTTACGGCTCAAAAAAACTTTTCATCTAATTAATTAGAATTTGCTCAAGTCTCCGTTAAAAAATAAAATCAAACACTTCACAATTCTTAAAAGATATATATATATATATATATATTTAGGCTTGCTAATGGCAAACTATTAAGGCAGCAGAGTTGTGTGCCTCCAGACTCTTCTAGAATAGTGGAGAATAGGTCTACAAAATCTTGTGGTAAGAAACAAGGCTAAACAGGTGTCAAATGATGTGTGGCAATAGACTGCAAAATCTGTTATGTAAAGGTCTATATATACTGACGTCGTATATACCGTGGTGTACGAAAGAAAATATCCAGTGAATGAAAAGTGAGTTTTCTGTAAGGCTCGATTGGTTAGTCAAAATCTAAAAAATTTATCTCATTTTATTATTATATTTTTTTAAAATTTTTATAAAAAAATATAATAAATAAATAAAAATTTTCAAATCTTAATATAAAATTAATATTATAATAATATTTTATTTATTATTATTTAAAATCTCATTTCATTTTATTGTATAACTAAACTAACCTTCACATGCAAATACATATACCCAGCTTTATTACAAACTATATATATATATATATAAATGGGTAAATGCTACGGAGCCAACGTTTTATATTGATAATTGACCAACTGCAGAATGTGACAAGTTAAAATAATAGAAAATAAAATGACAAAGAAACAAATTAATTAACAAAGAAGGAAAATATATTTTGGTTTTGAATAGTCTCATTCCAACGTCCTGAGACTCCCACATTACAAGAGAATTGGTTTTTAGAGATAAAAAAATTTGTCTCAAAAAATAAGAATTTCGTCCCTAGAAGTTTTTGGAGATGAAAATTTTTTGTCTCTATTTTGTCTCAGAAAGACTGTCTCAGAAGGTTTTCGGAGACAAAAATCGAATTTTGTCTCCAAAAAGTACTTTTAGAGACGAAATTGGACAGAACCAGTCGAAACCGTTCGAACGAGAAATTTTTTTTGAGACAAAAAAATTTCATCTCAGAATGAAGTTCGAATGAAAAAATTACTGTTTGAACAATAGGAAATGATAATTCGAACCAATAACCATCTTTGATCAAATCCGTTCGAACAACACATTTGAAGTGAATTTTGTTCGAAAAAAATTTTAACTGTTCAAACAGATAATATATTTACGGAAATATTTTGTTCGAACGAAGTTTTGAAAACATCGTTATTCGAATGAATATTTAATTGTTTGAACAAAGGCACTGATTGTATTTTCCGATACGTTCGAATGGATATGTTTTTATTCGAATGTATGCATAAATGGTAATTTACCATTCGAACACATTATTTAAGGTTCGAACGGTATTGATCAAACAGAATAAAATTTAATTAAAATGATAATAGTAATACAAATTGTAATCTATATACATCAATTGTTCAAATATTTACAAACATCATAAATAAAGGTAATTAAAAAAATTAAATGAACTATGATTGTGGTGGTACTGGTGGCATAGGATTTTGAGACATCATTGACTGAAATTGTTCAAACATTTTTTGATTATTTAATTGTAGCATTTCTTCTAATCTTGCCTCTAAATCTGCTGTTTGATCTAATCGGGTCAGCAACTCTTTTTCCTTCGACCTCAATCGTTCTATCTCAAGTGTAGCTTCCTCTAACCTCTTAATCTGGTCGTCATTTGATCTGGCTTTAAAAAAGGATGACGATGTTGAGGATGGTTCACGCAACGTCCTAAGCCTCTCAAATATCCAGAACGTGATCCAAGAACTTGAGAAAAGATTTGAGCATCGTTGACAGATGATTCATCAGATGGATCCACAACAGTGTCTTTAAGAGATTTCATCTTGTCCTACAAAAAGAAAAACATTAAAATTAGTATAGGTAACAAAAATATATCTAGACAATGAAATTAAATAAATTTAAACTTACATAATTTGCCTATGTTTCAGGATTGCTCCAAACACCATCATGATTTTTATATACTTTAGCATACAATTGGGTCAGATCATAATCAACAAGATTTTCTTCTTGCTGCAAAATGGAAATTAATATCAGAATTTAAACCAGAAAAGTATATGTATTAATATTTAATGGAAAATAAAATAACCAACCATTTTTTTGACAAGCGATGAAAAAATCGAGAACCCGCATGATGGCGTATCGTTAAATTTGATCTATTTGCTTTGTTCACCGCACTCCGTTGCTAAAAAAAAGTATTATAATTTTATATTTAATACATCTATCATATTAAAAAAAGACAGCAGCGAAATTACTTGATAAGCAGAATCTTCAAACAGATCACAAAATTTCTCCCAATCGTTTGGTGGCATTGCTTGGAATGGATTTTGACGCGCTTCTGTCGTAGTACTGAATTTCTGATAGTGTGCATGGCATCGACCTTGGTACCTCCGGAATGTATTCGACATCAGTTCCTCAATCATTAGTCGATCCTCTCGTCGGCCAAAATTTAGTTCAAACTCATCCTTCAAAAAATTAGAAGCAATTAGTATAATTTCAAAAGTTATTTAAATAAAAATGTTATCTTGAGTAACTTATTACGAGGTAATGATTTTTTATGTGATCTTTCACATCTTGAGGAGCTTTAGCCCAGGAGGATGTAGCCATTGGTGCATACGTGCGAGTAAGTGTACCAACATAAGAAGCAAGCCAAGCTGCTGAATCCCCAGAGCCACCGATGTGATCATCAGGTATATCAACTTTAATTTTACTTACTTTCCTTACTTTTTCTATGCCGACACCCCTCGTAATGCCTCTAACTCGACGTTGATTTACAATAGCTATATATACAAAAATTAAATCATATATTTTAATTAAAATAATCATATAATTTAAAAGATATGCAATGATAAAATACCTTGTTCTGGTTCTGGTGATATTGGCCCACCATTATTGACAGGTGAATCACACGGAAAATTAGTATGTGGTGGGGATAGCTCACGTGTTCTTTTGCATTTAGGAGGCATATATGTTTGAAATTATAATAAGTTATTATTCAAACAAATGGAAGAATCTTTTTATAAGAATTATACCTACACAAATATCTGTTTGAAAATCATTCGGTATCAGTTTTGTTGGACCAGTCGCTCTCATCATCAGTAGACACTTCAGTTGATTCATGTTCTTTCGACATGTCACCTTCAATTACTTCAGGTTGAACATCTTCTCTACGCAATGGGACCATGTCATATTGACTTAGATCAACAAATAGATTGATGCCTGATTCATTTTCTTGATATGCTTATTCATGGTCTGGATTATCAACTTCTTCATGTGGTTTGTTTGCCTTTGAAATATAATCATATACATTTCTTGGTGCAAACTTATCAACTACCCACCATGGATTTCCGAACTCCGGATCATCTAAATAAAAAACTTGATTTGCTTGGTTTGCGAGAATGAAAGGATTGTCCTCATACCATTTGTGAGAGGTATTGACACTTACAAAATATTCATCTTTACGCACTTCCAACCTAGGATTTGAGACATCCTACCAATTACATTTAAATAACCAGACCATATATCCCCCCACATACTTTAACGCTATGATATCTTTCATAATTCCGTAAAAGTCAATATTATCATCCCATAACTTCCTTCAACTACGACCCCACAATTTTGAGTTTTCCTATATCGTTCTCTGTCTGCAGTGTGAAATCTATATCCACGCACCAAACATCCTGAATATTGGATAGCCCGCTTAGACGGACCACATGCCAAAGCATATACTTCTGGTGAGATTTCACCTGAATGTTCACTATATTTCGATACAACTTACATAAATAAATTTTATTTTACTTGTTGAACTCAAGGTTTCAAGTTTCATGTGATTATAAATCTACACATGGATTTTGATGATAACAAATGAATTCAAAGAATAAAGAAGTCTCAAACTCAAGTTGTTTACACAATGGAGTCAAGCACATCAAGGAAACAAGCATGAGCAAGAAGGGAACAAGTTCACATTAAAATTATAGAGTAATGTTGTAAATCTCTTCAAAATTCGAAATTAGGATTAATGCTCAAAATTAATATTTTATCATAAAGCATTAAAATACATTTTTCACATATGCATGAATATTTTTGAAAATTAAATTTGAAAATTTTGAAAGATGATTGATTGTCATCTTTTGCATGTGCATGCCTTGATTAAAGGGTTGAACTTTGAAAATATTAAAGATGATTGATTGTCATCTTTCACATGTGCATGTTTTATTTGAATATTTTCAAAAGTGATTGATACTTTTTTAGACTTATACAAAAAGTAAAAGATTAGGTTTGAATTTTTTGAAAATGAAAGTGTGCTCATTTTGTCATATACCAAAAGTAAAAGATTAGGTTTGATTTTTTTGAAAAAGTGAATAATGTTGTCTTTGACAATTGAAAAAAAAGAACCTTTTATTTGAATTCTTTGAAAAAGTGAATGATGTTGTCTTTGACAATTGAAAAAGAAGAATCTTTTATTTGAATTTTTTGAAAAAGTGAATGATGTTGTCTTTGACATGTGAATCTTTTTAAATTTGAATATGAAGTCTCATATGCCTATAAATAGATCAATTGAGAGCTTCACATTCACAACACCAAGAGCATACAACATTCATTCAAAACTTTCATTCTCTCTTCTCTAAGCATTGAGCCTTAATCCTTGTGCATTTTGAGAGATATAGTTTGCGCTGTATTGTTCTTATTTCACTCATTGAGGAGTGTTTTCTGATAACCTACCCACTATCAGCTCTTGTATCAGAAAAATGGTGTGTATAACCCTTGTGTGTGTAGAAAGTATTCTACACGGGGAATAGTTGAATCACCACGTGTAAGGTGATTGCAAGTGTAGAGGGTGTTCTACACGGATCCTTTGTAGCGGTATTGTTCAAAGGTGTAATAGGTTTCTATCTCCACCTGAAGGAGGTTGAATAGTGAATTTGGGAATCCTCAAGGGGTAGCTTGAGGCGAGGACGTAGGCAGTGGGGCCGAACCTCATTAACATACTGAGTTTGCTTCTCTCTTACCCTTACTCTTTATATTTATTGTTATTTTATATTTTGTTTATATTTTATATTATATATTTGATTTATAATTGTTATTTTTTTTATACAACTCAATTCACCCCCCTCTTGTGTTAGTCATCTGGGCAACACTACTCATATCAAAATCATATATAAATATCAATACCATATACAAAATGTATAAAATTTAAAATAATTGTGCATATTTATTTCTAGTAATACCGTATATTCAAACCATGAGGCAAATTTTTCTTCGTGCGTCTTTTCTACGTCAGTCACACCATTCGTCTGAAATAGTTGTATATGTTCACTGCGTATGTTAATGTGAGCTATTAATTGGTATCAATATATATTATATTATGATAAATACACTTAAAAATACTATTAAATTAGATGATCATCACTAACCTCAAATAATGTTCAATCTCTTCATAGTTATTCAAGACATACTAGCGAGCTCTTTCAAACTCTCGCTCACATAGGTCATAACCCCCTTATACACCAATGGGACGTACTTTCTGGGAAAACAGAGTAAATGCTGACGAAACTCCAATTTGTCTACCTTCATAATTTCGATCCGGTCTTGTAAATCTGGTATCAATCCCACGAAAATACATTGAACAAAATGTATGCCACTCATTATGAATATATGACTCTGCGATCGATCCTTCCGGACGAGCCTTATTCCCTAAAGATCGCTTAAGTTTTCCCAAAAACTGTTCAATAAGATACATCCATCTATACTAAACAGGGCCAGCAACTAAAGCCTCACGAGGTAGATGCACAACCAAATGAACCATTACATTAAAGAATGAAGGTAGGTACAAACTCTCCAACTTGCACAATATCAATGCAATGTCAGCTTCCATTTTTATTAAGGCATCAACCTTCAACGTTCTACTGCAAATACACCTAAAAAATCGTCCTAATTCTGTCAAGACTGCACGAACATCTCGAGTAATCTTTCCGCACACACCAACTGGCAACAATCGCTGTAGAAATATATGACAGTCGTGACTTTTGAGACCAGTTATCTTCCAATCATGAGCTCAGACACATCTTGACATGTTTGAAGCATAACCATCGGGTAATTTGATTGTCATGAACCAGTCACATAATTTCTTTCTCTCATCACTCGAAAGTGTATACCATCCAAAGGGCATATAAGCTGACGACCCAGTATCTTGCAAATGCAAGTCTGATCTTATTTTCAGCTCTTTCAAATCTTTACGAGAGTTGACTGTATCTTTTGTCTTCCCTTGTATTGACATCAGGGTACCCAAAATATTCTCGCATATATTTTTTTCAATGTGCATAACGTCTAGATTGTGACAGAGTGTCAAGGTAGACCAATATGGCAACTCAAAAAAAATACTTTTTTTTTTGTCCAATTCAATTCCACTGCTTGTCTTTTCCTCTTTCGACATCTTGCATTTTTCCCAAATCTATTGTTTGGAACATCTTCCAATTGAGTGAGAATATCAATACCAGAATACTCTGCTGGTGATGACCTATGCTCAACCCTTTCATCAAACAATGCTCTATTTGAACGCCATCTATGATCATGAGGTAGATATCGACGGTGTCCCATGAAATATAACTTCCGACCATTCGTTAACCACTGAGACTGTGTATCTTTGTTACAAACAGGACAAAGCCATCTTTCCTTTCGTACTCCACTCAGACAAATTACCGTATGTCGGGAAATCATTTATTGTCCAAAGTACTGCAGCATGCATCTTGAATTCTTCCGACATGGCTATATCATATGTATTGACACCATGCTCCCACAACTCTTTCAACTCTGCTATCATTGGCTGCAAATATATGTCTATTTCATTTCTTGGTGACCTTGGCCCTGGGATTAATAAAGTCATCATAAAATAGGGATCTTTCATACACTTCCATGGTGGCAAATTATAAGATATTACTATGACAGGCCAGGTGCTATGAGAAGTGCTCATGTTGCCAAATGGATTAAAGCCATCAGTTGCTAACCCAAGACGTACATTGCGAGGTTCTCTGGCAAACCATGGATACTCGTCATCAAATTTCTTCCATTGTAAGGAATTTGCAGGATGCGTGAGGAATTGATCATTTTGAACTCTCCTTGTGTGATGTCAAGTCATATATCTGTCGCAGTCATCCGGGAAGTAAACAATCTCTGAAGTCGAGGAATAAGCAGAAAATGTCTTAGCACTTTATGGGGTACATTACGCTTATCTGATGTCCATCTTGACTTATGACACACCGGACATAAATCAAATTCTGCATATTGCTTCCAGAAGAGAATACAATCATTTTTACATGCATGAATGATATTATAATCAAATCTTAAACCTCGCTTCAATTTCTTCGCTTCATAAAAATTTTGAGGTACTACATTATCCTGTGGGAGAGCCTCTTTAAATAATTCAAGCAACATATCAATGGCCTTTGCAGAAATACGACAAATAGACTTAATATGGAGCAGACGGACAGTGAATGACAACTTGCTATGACGGGTGCACCCTGGGTACAATTCTCGTTGTGCATCCTCCCATACTAATCTAAATTCTTCATTTCCCTCAAATGATTGTGCAGATGTTCCTTCTCCATCCCTGACACCAAATATGCCTGCGCCAAGATCCCCTAACATTTCAGTCATATCTTCTCCATTATCATTGCTATCATTAGAAACATCATCATTTATGTCGTCCGTGCCAATCTCATTACATTCATCCATCTGATTGAGATTACTGCAAAATCGAACTCCCTTAGGAAATGGTTCGCCATGTAAAACCCAATGTGAATATTTTGGATCAAACCCATTTATGAATAAATGATCCTCCACAGCCATCATATTATATGAACTAAGGTTTTTGCACTTATAAATCCTCATGGGATATTATAAATCCTCAACTATCAACACTCCCAGAAGCAAATTCTAAGAAAGACTTTACCCCTTGTGCATATTGCTTATAATCTCGACCAAGTCTATCTCCCAACAATATCTAACTCTTATCCATCTATAAAAAACCCAATTCATGGGATAAGCACTATCAATAAACTATTATAATAAATGTGTCTGGGTACCATCTATTTTTAAGGTAGTTGGTCCTATCTCATTCAAGAGACTATCATCTATATCGCATATATACTCAGTCCAAAACTCGTATATTAGTAAAAATTTCGGCAGCATTTCCCTACAATTCTTCAAGTATGCCAGTCATGGTAAGTCATCGACTCTATTCATGGGCCGAGAAACTTACGAACTACATACTCGAAGAATGTAAGAAAATGCTAAACCAAAATTTTAATTGACTAACACATGAGTTTTAACTGAATATATATGTCATATATATGATAGAATCCCAAACTATCCACTTTGGACAATTCAAGAGTTGTATCTGAACATTCTTTACGAAAATATTTGGCCACAACTCTCAAACGAGTCTAAGGTTTAACTGCATGTAAAATAATTAGAAAATCCAACACCTCAGTAATAAACATAACAAGTATACATCATAAATACATTACAAGATTACATTACAAGTATACATGATGGGCCCTGCCATATATTTAAGTACTTATAATTCTTCACTTAAAGATTCCATCATGTTAATCATCTTAATTAGAATACTTAAATAATTATAAAAATATAAGTTATAATTTTTTATAACTTATATTTTATAATTATAATTTAAATATTAATCTATTAATTAGAGTACTTAAATAGAATTAATTATGCCTTATAATTCTTTAATTAATTACAATAAGAATATTTAGAGTATTAATCATCTTAATTAGAGAGCTTAAATAATTCTGCATATTTAATTATAATTTTTTATAACTTATATTTTATAATTATAATTGAAGTATTAATCTATTAATTAGAGTACTTAAATAGAATTAATTATACATCAATATTCTTTAATTAAGTACAATAAGAATATTTAGAGTATTAATTATCTTATTTAGATTACTTAAATATTTTCAATTAGAGTAATTATAATTTTTTATAACTTATATTTTATGGTTTTTTTTTTTTATAGTATTAATCTATTAAATATTTTCACTAATACATTAAACTTCTTTTATTAAATATCAAATAATTATATTTTAAGTTTTCGAATATTACAATACAGTACTTAAATATTTACAATTATACATTATAATTACATTTTATAATTACTTTATAACTATCATCTAATTGATACTGTTCGAACAAACACTCAATATATTCGAATAGAATAAAGCCATCATTTGATTCCGTTCAAACTGATTATATTCAATTCGAACGGTATTCAGAGTGTTCGAATGGGATAAAACCAGAAACCAGTCACGAAAAAAAAAACTGAATCGCAAAACACAATTTTCACATCCAAGGGGCATATTGCAATACGATACATTGGAAACTATATGATTATCCCTAAATATGATTATTAAATAACTTAGAAAACTATAAAAACTTACCTCCAATTTTTGCAATCCAATAAAAATATCAATCCACAATACCTATATATGCATAAAACACATTAAACAGCTGTTCTATCCCAACAAATAAATGCAAGAAATGAAATTGAACTTGTAAACGAAAATCGGAATGAAAAATAACAAAAATACCATTTACCTCATCTTCTTCTTTCTTCTCTCTCAAGAATCTCTTCTCTCTCACTTCTTTGAAGCTCTCTCTCTCCACAACACTATCTATCAGCCTCTGCCCACGCTCTCTCTCCCTTTCTTAAACTTCAATCCGAGTGAAAATGGAGTTAAATGATTGGGTTAATAATATGTGAATTTACGGTCGAACAGATTTTTTACAAGTTCGAACGCGAAAATAAAAAAAAACCGTGAATTTTTCCCACAATATTTTCCCGTTCGAATTAATAATATTTCAGTTCGAATGAAAAAAAGGAATATTCTCCAGCATATACCGATAATTTGGCACAAATTTTCCCTCCAAACAAAAAACTTCATTCGAATAAAATTTATATCTATTCGAACAACTTAATGTGCGTTCTAACAGATAATAATAGAAATATATAAATATACTTATTATATTATTATTAATATATAATAAAATACAATACACGTTATAATACTAAGTGTAAGAAATAGCATAATACTAAGTTTCTTATGAATTTATAATATTATGTATTACTAATAGACTAATATTTTATTTAGTATCACTAATAGTGTTATACTTATAATTAGTATCACTATAAATATAACACTAAGTATCACTAATAGTATAATACTATCTATTATAGTATAGATAGCATAAATATTTGAAAACTAATAGTACTATAATACTTTCTAATATATTCTAAGTACTTGGTTTATTAATTACTAATACACAAACTAAATATATTAGATATATGTATTTTATACTTATATTTAATGCAATATTTTACTAGAGACTTAGTATATTACAATATAATGCAATGCTTTACCGGAGACTATTTTATACTCAGCTAATGCATAATTTAAATATTAGTACTAATACTAGTATATATTGTTTTACCTCTTGTACTTATATATATCAAATTATTTTTGAATTATTACAATATCCATTCGAACATATACCATTTCCGTTCGAACTTATACCCTTTCCGTTCGAATGAATTTACATTATTTAAGCTGCGATACAGTTTCTTCTCCGGCCATTCGTGTATCCTCTCATTCGAACCGTCCGATTGAATCCTCCGCCGTTCGCAGCCCCAACGCCACCGCAAACTCCGACCAAGTACTCAAATCCCCTACAACAAGAGGTATGGGTTAAATATTTAGAATTTTAACCGATTAAAGTATCAGTTTTGGGGAGGTTTGGATTTTGAATCAATCCGACCCCATTTTGTTGTTTTGGGGTTAAATGACCCAAAAGTAATCGGTAGAAATGATGGGGCTTTACTCTTCAATCATTTCTACCGATTAAAATATTAGTACATTGAGCTATTTGAATTTGTAGATTCGGAACTGAGTTGACTCAGCCATGTCTGTTTAGCTCAGTCTCGTTCGAATGAGCTTATATTCTGTTCGAATTAAAGTTATTTCAATTCGAATGGAATTTATGCTCATTCGAATGGAAAAGATGTTCATTCGAATGGACTTCTTGCTCATTCGAATTAATGTTTTATGAGCTCATTCGAATTACTTTTATGGTCATTCGAATTACGTTAAATTCCATTCGAATGGACTTTTACTTCATTTGAATGAAAATTGAGGCCATTCGAATTGAATTTTAATCATTCGAACTAAACATGATATTTGGCAGCCCTTATTTGAATGGATTTTAATCCATTTGAATAAAAGACTTGCCAAACACTGCAAGACAACATCATCAATAGACAATATTCACTTTAGTTAAATTACACAATTATTTTGTATATCAACAGTATTCTAATGGCAAGCAGCAGCGGAAGAAAACGTTCCCGACCCCAAATAGGCTAAAGTAGCAAAGCAGCTCCTTCTCAGCTTGTTGTGCGGCCTATACTTGTTGAGCGGGAGATCATTCTGGATGACTTCCGTGATCTCACTTGGGAGGGACGGAGCATATATGACATCATCATCGATCGTGGATAGACCCTGATCTATCGGCAGAGGGGCGCAGCGTATCCTGAGATGGTCGGTGAGTTTTATTATGCCATGGGAGAGCAGTCTGGTGATACTTTGTGCTACAACTTAATAGTCTGGGGAGTGAGTATTATCTTCTTTCCCCGTGTTATTGCTGAGTTTCTTGATCTGCGGAGGGAGCCCGATGCATATCCTGCAGCACCAGCACCAGAGACAGCAGCGACTGCACCATCTGGAGAGGACACACCAGTCGCATCCTCATCGCCAGCACCAGATATACAGGCCGCATAGCTGGATATCGACTCAGATGATAGTGAGAGCCGCGTTGAGGTACCTGATGATGGTCTCACAGACGATCTGGTTCGTGGCATTGTGCGAGAGCCTTCAGCTCCTCCATATGATGGCAGTAAAGTAATCCGACAGGCCGACTATATAGCATTTTTCAGAATGCTTAATCTGATTGTCGAATATAATATTGATCCGAAAAAACACAAGACTGATTTCGGGATCAAGCGAGTTAGATTTTTGTTACGGTTAGCACGGGGGGAGCCGATTGATCTGGCATTATATTTCTTCTTTCGCACTCGATCAGAGTCACACTATTCTGGTGGAGGTAGTCTACCATTTGCACTGCTGATATCTAACCTCCTATTCCAATCGGGGGTTCAAGTGACTTCGACTGAGCGGAGGACACCACAGATGGCGCCCGTTAATAGGATCACATTTAGCAAGAGTATGGGTCACTTGCCTAGGACTCATGCAGTACAGGATCAGGATCAGCCTCCGCCTACTGATCCAGCTTCTACTGCTGATGTCCCTATTGAGAGACAGCCTACTGGGGCTACTTCGAATGAGGTACGAGCTATATTAGCGGAGCACCGACAAATTATATTTAGGGACTTCATTCAGCCCATTATGGATAGGCTTCAGGACGTGGAAAGACGCTTGCAAACCTTACAGGAGGATTTTGATTTATTTAATAAATAGATATTGTTAGTTATTATTTTACTTTTTTTATATTGTATAGAACGTTTAACTCTTTTTGAGATGTGATTAATGTATGATTTTTGTTTTTAGAGTTTGCTAGCATCTTTATTGTTAATTATATTTTCTTCTCATTATACTTAATGTTCACAATAATTGAAAAAATGACAATATCTTTAAAGTAATATTTATTTAACTAAAATATTTTTAAAATAATTACATAAAATTAATTTATGAATTCGTAAATATTTTAATTCATTTTAAATCATAATATATAATATATAGAAATTTTTATTTAATTTGAAAATGATAAAAAATTAATAGAAAAAATATGTATTATTACAATTTTAACAATATATCTTTTCAATTAAATAATACTGTTCGAATGAATTATTACTAATTCGAATAGATTATATTGCATTCGAATAGATTAATTTTATGTTCGAATTAAATTTTATTAGTTCGAACGGTTTCGATGTTTTGAGACAATCTAATTCATTCCAGAATCTCCTGTTCGAACTAATATTTATTAGTTCGAACGGATTTATAAGGTTCTCCCTATTTTGAGACGAAATTTAAATTTCGTCTCTGAAAAGTATCTTTAGGGACAAAATTTATTTCGTCCCTAACAAATTTCATCCCTAAAAAGAAAATTTCTTGTAGTGCCATCATCCCTCAATAACCACGGTCCTTTCCCTCATCCCTCCCCTCTCCCTCCCTCCATCTTGTACAGAATCAGTGAGTCCGTCCAACGCACCCAAAAATAAAGTGGAGTCTTAATTAGCTTTTGTGATTCCTCCCCCTTTAGAAGTTTTTATTTATTTTTTATTTTTTATAATTTAAAGAAAAGAAAAGAAAATGAGATCTTTATACCACATTGACTATGGTCATAACACCAAATACACACCACAAACTGAAAAGATATATGGTAAATGGAAGCTCACAGATAGGAATAACAAACACAGAAAATAGAAGCATATACTCAGGCTGTGTTTATGGGTACTGCACCAAGGTGTTATGTAAGGAATTGCATGCTTATCATCACAAAGATGATCTACAAAAAGCAAGTTTAGTTGTTATGAAAGTTATATACCCAAATTCACTTTCATCTGATAATTTTTTTTCCTTCTTTGGAGACTAGAGTAACCATATTATGTAATCAAGTACTGGTCATGTCACACCTACACCAAAATACTAAAATATGGCAGTTGAATCAAATAGTTAGTGGCCGGGGTTGAGAATAAATAATGGCTTTAACTAATTAACTTAATAATTTACATATATTTCCGATCGAATTGTATGTTTTGAGACCAGATCTAGTAATTAGCAAGAAAAGTAAATAAAAGAAGAGGCTAATGTTTCTAGTTTTTAGCACCCCCACAGAACTTGATCATCTTGATATCATTTGTAATAGTCACTGGTAATGAATTTCTCACCGAAGTTAATTTATTGACAAAAGTTAAATAATGGCCTGAAAGCATGCATGCTTTTCAATAGGCCTGGCCAGGCATCATCTTAATGGTTGCAGTGCACCTCAATCAGTTAAGATTGTTATACAGACGGTTCCATCAGTTTTACCTTTTTATTTTATTTTATTTTATTTTATCCGAACAGAGTATTGCATTACCATACTAAAAGGATCGAACAAAGAAACACATAATAACAAGATTACATAAATTGGTGGATCATTGCCACTATGAAAGTTAAGGAGCCAAGGGCGAATGGAAAAAAGAGGTATGCTTCGAAAAAATGGTTGGAAGCTGCCCATTGCGCTATAGAGTGCGTGCATCGATTCGAATCTTGATGTATTTTCAAGACATTCCAGCTTTGAAAAGACTGCAACAAATTCTTTGTGTCTTGGATTATGGGTTGTATTGTCCAGTCTAAAGTGGTGTCCGGATCCATTATTGCTTGTAATGCTGTTAATGAGTCTCCCGCTATCATCAGCTTGTTGATTTTTCTTGCCTTTGCTTCCTTTATACCTATGTACATTGCCATGGCTTCACCTTGGTTTGGGTTTTGACTTTTAAGTTGTCTAGCTTGCACAAAGATTGGAGTTCCTTCCTTTGATCTACATATGGCTGCTGCTATGCTTCTTGAGCTTCTTACCGCCACATTAAAAGTTAAAAAATGATGGCCTTTTGGTACAGGAGTCCCCTTGTGACTTTTAGTAATTTGTTCATTGCCCCAAGCCTCATAGTGTTCTTATAAATTTTGAGAGTGCCATTAACAAAGCTTTCAATGTTGGGGATTAAAGCCTCATGGATGATCTAATTTCTAAGGAACCAAATGTTGTCCATAGCAACAATGGCAAAGATTTGGAAGTGGTGTTCCTCACTGGTTTGGATGTTAAGGTTCTTTGAGGGGCTGAGAATGCATTCTATCCAGTGTTCTATACCTCTTTGAGCAAAGCATGAGATGTTTAAAGGCCAAGGTGAAAGTCTCCAAAGGATTCTAGTAAAGGTGCGAGTTTGGAAGAGGTGGGTTTGGGTTTCCTCCTCAGTGTTGCAGATGGGACACTGTGATTCTTCCTCAGACATTGGGATAAAATTTTTGAGTAGAGTTCTTGTGGGAATGATGTGGTTTAGGATTTTCCAACAGAAAAGTTTCAACCTGTCTTGGATTTTTAATCTCCAAAGGTTTTTCCAAATGTTTGGTTGTTCTGGAAGAGTATTTTGATTATGGTTCATGGTGATGTTTGCATAGGCAGATTTAACCAAAACTTTTCCAAATTTGTGATGAACCCAAACAACTTTGTCTTCCAAATTTTAGAAACTGGTTTGTGCCAGAGGAATTTTCATGATCTCTTCTACTGTGTCTTGGTGAAAAAGGGCTTGAAGAAGAAGGATGTTCCATCTTCTTGGTTCTTCCATGGTGAGCTCTGAGACAGTGGTAGAGAGATCTTTCTGAATCTGAGTATTTTTTGGGACAGGTTGAAAATTGGGAAGGGTAGGAATCTACGGATCATTCTAGACTTTGGTACCAAGACCATTGTTGATCTAAAAACAGATGCTACGTTTTAGAAAGTCCAATTGTTTGATAATACATTTCCAAATCTAGGAATCAATGGGTCTTTGATTGGTGGCAAAGATGGAATTGTTTTTTAAATATTTTCCAGTCAGGACATCTTTCCAAACGACATTACTACTATGTAGTAACTGCCAACCAATTTTTGAGATGAGGGCTTTATTGAAATCAGAGGTTAATCTAACACTATAAGAAAAATTAGTATTTGCGGTTAAATTTATTTTTGGCAGTACAATTTTGGTCGCAAATAGCCATTTTTTCAATTTCAGGAAAATGTTTGTGTCAACTTAAAAAAATAGTTGTTAAAAATCATTATTTGCAGCGAGTTCAGTGCGCCGGAAATAATCTGGCCACAAATAAGCCTGTCAGCCATTCCAAGGTCGACTTAATAACATTTTCGCCATTATATGTATTTGTTACAGCGACATGTTTTTACTTGTTACGGTGACTTTTTAAGTCACCTTAATAACTTCTGCAGAATTAATTCCTTCCCTTCTCTTATTATTTTTCCATGCTCGAAATTTTCCCTCTCTTTCTCGCTCTCTGTCTCTGTCTCTGTCTCTCTCTCGCTCTCGCACTTGGGTTCTATAGGAGGGTTTCCATTCAGAAGCCAGTGCCGCCGTCTTCTCACCATCTTTTCGCCGGTGAGTTTGTCTTTATAACTTCTAGGCTCCATTAATCTCTTTCTCACTCTCTGTAACCCTCACTAGTTTCTAACCCAAACCATAGTTCTCTGTTTTTGAAACAAATTAGTTTCTAACCCTCGCTAGTTTCTAACCCAAACCCTCGCTATTGTTGTTTAGGATTTTTCTCTAAGTTGCCTCCCCGAAATTTTGGGAAAATTTCTTTCTCAGTTTATTTTTCTGGTTTTTCATTCAATGGAAATATGATCTCTTCAACTGAAATCTGACAATAAAAATAAAAATAATTTTTTGTTATTTATATGCAGCCTCTCATGGATAACCTTGAGGCTCAAACCTACGAGACATTTGAGAAAGATGCAGTGAAATACATTTAGGTATATTTTGTGAGTTCTATTTTCGACAAGTTTATCTTTAAATGTTGCTGTTGTTGGCAGTCCTGTTAGGCAATAATTCATGTCAGTAGTAAGTGGACAGATTATGGTTATTATTAAAAGGCAGTATGCCATGATTACGACAGTGGAAACTAGTGATATTTTTGTTTGAACTAATACGCTGTGTGCTTACTACTTGTAGTACCAAAGGGCAATTTGTAAAGCTTTGCAAGATAGAGTTCCTGAAGAAAAAGCATCAACACTAACCATTGTAAGCAACCCACCATCTTTTCATGATTTCATTGATTTTAATAAACAAATATAATGCAGTTGGTATCTGGCATCCATTGCATCATTTTTTTCCTTGTATTCCTAGGTATTGATGGTTGTAGGAGCAGGGCGAGGACCTCTTGTCAGGGCATCATTGCAAGTACATTCATATAACTTCCGCTTATTCAATTGTGGCTATGTCACGTCTTTAGACTGCATGCTACATGGTGAGATCTCTTTTTTCATGTTGTATTCTATTTTTTTTTCCTCTTCATACATAGGCTGCTGAAGAAACTGGCTGCAAGCTTAAAATTTACACTGTGGAGAAAAATCCAAATGCAATTGTTAGGCAATTTGTGAGTTAATTATATTTTGTATTGCAAGCTTTGCTACTTTGCCGCAATGTAGATAACATGCTGGGAATCTGTGAACAATTATCATATTGGTTTATAAACTGCTGAAGTCATCTAGACTGATGCTTTGTTATTCTTGAGTTAGTTTAATCATTTAATTACGAGGTGGGCTTATATTCACATACATGAATATTGATTATGTAGGATATTGCAGTTTTCTTTTTCTAAATTTATCTTTTGAAAATTGCTTTCGCTCGACATTTTTTAGTGTATTGGTCGAGTGCATCGTTCTGTATGCCTTGGTGCCCTTTTTACTAGCAATCTTATATTTCGTGGAACAGAGCTTAGTCAAACTAGAGGGCTGGGAAGACACTGTTACCATAATTTCTAGCGATATGCGTTGCTGGGATGCTTATGAGAAAGCTGACATTTTGGTAAGGGCATATTACCTTGAATCTATTTTTTATTTCCTTTGATGCCTGCTTATTTTTCTTTGCCTTTTGTTGGTTCTTAGGTTAGTGAACTCCTAGGTTCTTTTGGTGACAATGAGCTTTCTCCTGAGTGTCTGGATGGAGCCTAGAGGTTTTTAAAGGACGACGGGATTTCAATACCGTCTTCGTAAGTATATTCTCCAAAGTATAGTATTTTCATACTTATGAAGAAATATATGAGTGTGTTATTTTATGAATTTATTGTCCCGAGGAAAATCTGAATGGGCTATGTGCTTGCTTTGCTTAATGGTTGACGTGCGAATGATGATAGATAAACTTATGCCATACAGCAGGCAAGACAAATTTTTGTTGTTGCAATGTTTTTATTTTAATATCATATGCTTCTTTTATGAAATTATAATAGGCCCTTTTCAGGTACACAAGTTTCATTCAACCGGTGACAGCTTCAAAGCTGTACAATGATGTATGCCGCTTGCCCTTGTGGTCTAAAATTTCCACCATTTCCTGATTCAAGTATTTAATTAAACTTTTGTGGTTATGTGGCAAGTTAAGTCACATAAAGATCTTGTGCACTTTGAAACTGCTTATGTTGTCAAACTGCACAATGTAGCTAGGCTTACGGCTTCACAACCTGTGAGTATTTATTTTTTATGCACATACTAACCCTAGTGTGCAAACATTTTTTGGCCCATCTTTTCTACTAAATTTGTGGGGGCTCACCGAAATATGTTTTTTTTTTTTTTTTTTTTTTTTTTTTTACTTTAGATTGATACATTCTTTATACATTTTCAAACAACTATCATTTATGTGTTGCTGGTCTTTTCTTCTCCATGGTTTCAGTAACTTTTTTCCACTTGCATAGGTATTTACATTTACTCATCCAAACAAATCATCTAAGGGGAGCAATTAGCGTCACAAGAAGCTTCGCTTTACAAGATGATAATATATGGGTTGCAACAACAGATTCTTCCATCAATAGATGGCCTGTTGAAGGATGTAACCCTCAGAGGTTCTTTCAAAGAGGTGGTTCTTTCTTGGCTGGAAACTTATCCTTTTCTCGGGCAAAGGTTTCCTTAGAAGGATCTACCCCTGTGAGTAATACTTCTTCTGGTATCTTCTTAATCTGTATTGATTTATAGATGTTATTCCATGTCTCAGGTCATTGTTATTGAACCTTGGTATATCCTTCTTCTGGAGCTCCATTTCATGTCCTTTTGTTTTCAGTATTTTACTGAATTTATCTCTTTTGGATATTTGCATCTTTGAAACTGATCCTTGTGTTCTCTAACTAAGTGAAATGTTGGTTGTTTTGGCATTTTTTTGTAGGTTCCTGTTTACAAAGAACCAACACTTGTCATTCCTGGAACCCCTGGAATAGTGCAGCATGAAATTTTGAATAATAGGAGGAATGTGTTGACTAAGGTAATCAGATGACTCCTTCATATTTTGCCATGATAAAAATCATTTTGTTATCTTAATCTTTAGTTTTGATGTCATCTGTGTTAGCTTCTTGCAATGAGACCTTGCATAATTAACATCTCTCATTTAACAGGATACCTTTGGTTCAGTGAAGCTGTTGGAGATCAGCAGGGGCATTGTCATTGAGAATTATGGAAAGGTTTCATTTGTTCTTTTTCTATGTACTTGTGTATGATTAGAAAGATATTACTGTTGACATGCCACTAATGCTCGCACAAGGGCATGTAATTGTACTAGTTACTTGTTGAAAATTATTTATATATTACTAATCAGTAAATTTTGCTTTGGGTGAACACCATAATCATTCATGCTTTTTATTCTTAATGTTTCAGGTGTCATTTGAGGAGAAAAAGGAAGAGCTATTTGAGATGGTATAATTTTTCTAATATAGCTAATATTAGAGTCATTGTAGTTTTACCTTGACAATTCTGATAGTTTAAGCTGTAAATTTAATCACCTCAAGTAAGCATTCCTGCTTGGTCCACTGTGGATGCTAGGCTTGGAAGTTTATCTATCCATTTGGACACCCCACAATGCTTTTCAGCCGAGATGTACACTAGGAAGGGCACAACGTGCACTGCACATGTACCCAATTAGAGTTACAATAACCCATTATATAATTAGAGTTACAATATCTAGTTTAATGACGTTGAAACTTCAAAGATCGACAGAGTATTAATGTCTTTTTTATCTGTTTTTAAGCAAACCGTCATGAATATTAGAGGATTTGGTAGCATTGCACCTAGATATCTATAATAATATAATAATAAAATGTGCAGAAGATTGAAGTGATGATGAGAGTTGCTGGCAGCTTGTTTCATGTCAGTTTTCTCTAAGAAACAACTAACGGACTGCACAATGTTTTAGATATAAATTCATGCAATTGGCACACTTGGAAAGAGTAGTTTAACTCCCAACTGCTTCCTTTACAAATTATGATTTAAATATGATTAGATAATCTGCATAGTTGGTATAGAAATCATGTACGAGAAAAATGAACAACATTGTTGAATACTTATATTTTGATTTATTGCATTTTGCATTCTATCTGGTTGGTTGTGCATGCTAGCTAGCTTGTGTTTGATGACATCTCTAAAATCTTATGATCTATTTTTTGTTCTTATTTCTCACAGGATTGAACCAAGATATCAAGAAATATAGAGCAAAAACATTCAGAAGCTGTTAAAGATTGATGCAATCAAAGTTAAACCCATATAGAAAAAATTTCACTTGTAAATTTATATTCCATTATAATATGTTGAATGGTTTTATGTAAAACTTAAAACAATGGCAGTGGAATGGTGAATTTCAAATATGTACTTTAAGGTTATATGAATGATGTTTCAAGCAAAAACTGAATTTTTCTAAATATAGTATTTTTTTGTTTATTAAGAACAAGTACCTTTATTGTTTATTAAGAACAATATAGCCGAAAAAAAAATTGACTAGGTCAACCAAGCCAGCATTTATTTGCGGCTTTAAAAAAGTAGCCGCAAATATATATTTCCGGCTAAAAAATATAGCTGGAAATAATTTTGGCCATAGATGATGGATCTTGGCAAAAATTATTACGACAAAATTTTATTCATTTGCGGCTATTATTATTGTCGGAAATAATATGTATTTCTGGCTATTCTCAAAGTAGCCGGAAAAATTTTTACTTGACTCTATAATAGTGGCTATCTGTTAGCAACTAGAAATAGCGGCTAATAACTAATAGCGGCTAACTTAGGTATTATTTTTGGTGAATTTTGCCGCCGGAAATTGAACAATTTCTTGTAGTGTAAGGCCAAGACCCCATATCAATTGGAGTTTGCAGATGGATTTCCAAGATTTTGGTGTGAAGTTATGGGTTTTGTCCTTTGGGAAACCCCACCAGAAGTTCTTCATGGCTCTATCTATGTTTTTTGTAATGGTCTTTGGGACTGTTATGGTGGACATGAAGTAGCCTGGGATAGAGCTAGCCACTGTTCTAATTAAAGTGGTTCTACCAGCCTGTGACAACATCTTTGCCTTCCACCCTGCCATCTTTTGAAAAATGCTCTCTTGAATTTCTTCAAAGTGAATTTTTTTTTGAGACATTGAAAGAGAGTGGTAGGCCCAGGTATTTTATTTTTGATGTGGTTTTTTTGAAATAAAAAATGGCCTTCACATCTCTTTTTGCTTCAGGGGGTGTGTTTCTGCTAAATTGAACAGATGATTTTTCAAAATGAACTTTTTGGCCAGACCATTGAGAATATTTTTCCAAGCAATTCATGAAACATTGAGCATTTTGTCTTAAGACTTTTCCAAAAAGGATTAGGTCTTCAACAAAAAGAATGTGTGAAATCGAGGGTCCATGTTTGCTGATGGCAATTTCTTTGATATTTCCTTGATTCTCTTCTTTGGTGATAAGTCTAGTGAGAGCTTCAGTTCCTAGGATGAAGAGAAAAGGAGAGAGAGGGTCTCCCTAACGGAGTCCTCTCGAAGGATGAATGCTGCCATTTGGAAGTCTATTCACCATCACAGAGTAGGTGACTATTGTGATGCATTCCTTTATCCAATTTATCCATTTGTTGTGAAACCCCAAGCTTACCATGATTTGAGTGAGGAAATCCTATTCCATAAAGTCAAACGCTTTCTCCAGGTATATTTTGATGGCCATGTGACCTGTTTTTCCTTTTTTCATTTTGAGTTTATGAAAAATTTCTTGAGCAAGAATGGTATTCTCCTAAATAACTCTTCTAGGGACAAATGCTGTCTGGTAGGGAGAAATAATGTTTGGAAGAATTTTTTCGAGTTTATTTGCAAGGATTTTTTATATGACTTTGTAACAGACATTTGAAAGACTAATTGGTCTGAATTGGTGCACCATGTTTGGATTTTTGGTTTTGGGAATGAGAACAATGTTCATGTGATTCATCTCTTCTGGGATTCTACCAGAAATGACAAAAATTTTGATGGCTGCTATGAAATCTTTTTTTATTATCTCCCAATAGTATTTGTAGAAAAGACCAGTGAAACCATTAGGCCAGGGAGCCTTTGTTGAGGGGGTTTGCTTTAAAGTTGAGGTGATTTCCTCATCAGAGGGAATGTCAAACACAAATTGATTTTGGAGGTCAGAGATTTTCATAGAGAATAGATCATCGATTTCAGTGCCAATTTCGGGATTTGAGGATTGAAAGATTTCTTGAAAGTGGATATGAAATTTCCTTTGGATTTCATCAATGTCCTCAATCCATTGGTTTGTACCAATTTTGAGACTTTCAATGGAGTTTGTTCATCTCCAAATTGTAGTTGACATATGGAAGAATTTTTTTCTCAAATCTGTAGTCATCAACCATTGTATTCTTGATTTTTGTCTCCAAAGGCTTTCTTCTCTTTTGAGTTGTTCATTTAGTTGTTCTTTAAGCATCGATTCCTTAATCATAGAATGGATGGTTGGATCATTGCTTTGGATTTGTGACAAGGCTGATGTTAGGTTTTTTATTTCAATTTGAATGTGCTTGAAGTGATTTTTATTCCAGAAATTCAAAGCTTTTTTCACTTCTTTTAACTTATTCAGGAGAATAGTGCTCGGATTTCCATTGAAGTGTGAGTTCCAGGCTTTTCTAATGATCATGTAGCTAGTGTAATCTCTAGTTCAGAACTCTTCAAACTTGAAAGTATGGTAGTGCTTGTTTTTTCCAAAAGTATTTAAAACAATGGCTGCATGGTAAGGGGGTTGATTGGCAAGTGTTGAAGAGTTGCATTTGGGAATAGTTGCATCCACTGATGATTTGCTATGCCTCTATCTAATCTATCCCTAATATTTCCTAAGCCAAAGCGATTATTGGTCCAAGTGTATTTTGGGCCATGGAAACCTAAGTCAACCATTTCTTGTTTCTCCATGTAGTCTCTAAGGCCATTTGCAATTGAGGTGCAGACAAAGGATCTTCCTCCATATTTATCCGTTTGGCTCAAAATAGAATTAAAATCCCCACTAGCTAGCATAGGTCCATTGTGTCTATTTGCAGCATTGTTCATGTTCTCCCAAAATAAATTTTTCCTACTGTGTTGAGTAGGGCAATAAACAAACTTTAAAAGCCATGGGTTGTGAGGTGGATCCAAATACACAAAAATAGAACTTACATTACTATTTACAATAATAGGTTCCAAGTCCAGTCCTGTCTTCCACAAAAGCAAAAGTCCACCCCATTTAGTAACAGGTGGAACGTTTATATACAAAGGAAACCCTAGTTTATTCACAATAGCATTAATATTAACATTGCTCAAAATCGTCTCTGAAAGAAAGACTACATCAGGGATGAAGTTCTTGATGTTTGCCCTTAATTTTCTAATTGCAATGGGTTGGGCAAGACCCCTACAATTCTAACAGAGAATTTTCATTTCTGTATTGGTGGCAGATTGTGCCCTGCCACTTCAGCATCTTCATCATCAAATAGAACATTGTCCAAAAAAAAAAGGTTGGTGTTGGATTACCAGAGGGGCTACCAATTTTTTTGTACGATGAGAATCTCTACTTTTTTGCCTTCCTTGTGCTTGATTCGGCCCTTTTATTTTTCCCTTCTTGTAGATAAGGAAGGATTGGGACTTCATCTCCATCTGATTGTTGTTCCTCCTTTTCCGGTGTGCTTCTTTTGGGTATTTGACTCTCCCAAGAATCGTTGACTCGCCTTGACCCTCCTTTGTGAGAAACTTAGTTTTTTGTTTGGCTTTGTATAGATCGATGGGAGTGGTGTGAAAAGCATTTGGTGCAGACTGATTACTATTTTGGGCAGAAGAAAAATTCAGGCTTGTGTTTGGGATGATTGTGGGTGGTGGGTTTGAGTCAGTGGGCTGTATTGCAAAACATGACTTACCTGAAAGGCTTACAAGAAGAGAAATGGAGTGACTGGAAGTGAGTTGGTCTGTTGGGCTTTTGAGGTGCTCAAATTGGGCTAAGATTTGTTTAAACAGATTTGATTCCATGACAGTGTTCGGTTTCGGTGGATTATGTTGAATGGTTGCATTACTGTTTGCAGAACTGATGTGAATTAAAGAGTGTGGGCTGCTATTTATTGTGAGTGGCTTGTTGATAGCCCTTGGGTCTGAAAAATGACTTTGAATGGCTGGGATGATCTTGGCTATTGTGAATGGGTGATCAATGTTTTGGTGCTGGGTTTGCGATGTGAGAGTCTGAGTGGATTGCAGAAGCTGACTGTCTTGTTGGTCTTTTTGAGTTCCTTTGCCATATGTCAGATGTGTTGAGAAATTGCCAAGTGTTTCCTGTAATAGACTCGGGTATTCCACGTTCGTGCAGCTTTGCCTTTCATGGATGAACTGCACTGGTTATTCAACATGCTTTCCTTTGTCCTCTACTTGTTTCGGTGTTTTTTGTTGGATTTGGTTGCTCCAAGTTGTCGAAATGCTTGTAATGATTTGATTTTTCGTGATGAATTTTTCCTTTCCTTTATTGGATGTTGTTGGGAAAAACTGTCTTGTTTCTGGGATTGCATGGAAATTTGGTGGTTGAGCTTCACCTTGGATTTCATTTCGTAACATTCTTCTGCCACCTGTGTTGTCAGCTCGCATCCATGGGCCGAAGTTCGTAACTTTTATCTGTGTTTGCAAATTCGGGCAGCTTTGTTGAATGTGGCCTAAACATCCACAGCAATAACAGAAATCCGATAAACGCTCATACTTAAAACTTATCCAAGTTGCTGATTTTATGTACCTTGTGAGTGGGAATCCATCTGGTAGAGGTTGTTCTATATTTATTTCAACTTGGACCCTCATGTATTTTCTAAACACAAAAATGGGGCCAGTTCCTTCTCCAACCTAGATGAAGTTGCCCAGTTTTCTAGCTATTTTCTCAGCATTTTCATATGTCATGTATTCAAGAGGAAGCCCATGTATTTGCACCCAAAAAATCAACATTTTCAAGTTAATTTCATGCAAACTTGAGCTAGGGGGCCAATCTCTTACCAACATATGGAAGCCTCTGATGTTCCATGGTCTTTGCTCAAGGACTCTAAGTTTCTCTTGTTATGTTGGGAAGGTGAAGAGGAACGTATTGACTTGGAGGTCTTCAATTGCAAGCCCTATGACAAAGCTCCATTCTGCTTTAATGGTTGCGTGTAGTGCATTTCTATTTAGCGACTTTGAAGAGATGATCTTCCCTATAAGGACGTGCTCTGATAAATGCGTTGCAAAGGCTGTTTCAGGTACGAGAGCAAGATCATTCCAGTTTGGTGTTTTAGTTTTTGGTCGGTTGGTGTCAGGATTAGTATTCATGGTTTCTTTTTTGGTTGGTTTCAGGATTGGTGCTTTTGGTTTTTGCCGTGAGTTTTCTGTATTTGGGAGTGGTAGGTATGATAGTGAGTGTTTCTGCTTTAAGAGATGTTTGTGGAGTTATTACAAACTGAAGTTGATGGGATGTTTTCCAAGTTGGTTCCAGGGGAGGTTGGAGAGTAAATGTTGGTTTGTTTGTGATAGTGTTGAGAAGATAGCATTGATGTGAGTTTGGTTTGGTTGTAGGGAAACAGTTCCTTGAGGATGGGGAGTTCCTTCTTCAGGATGGTTTCGTCTCACTTGGGAGGGGGGGAGAACTCATCTTGGAGAGAGAGTTGGAAAATGTGATGATCCTTTTTCTTTTAGCCATAAAATAATATTTTAGTCACAAAAAATATATATATAAAAGTAAACTTAAAACTGGCATAACTTAATGTGTTCCATTAGATTGTAAAGTTACTTTAACTGTAAAGTAGATCTAACAGATAATATGAAATCAAGTCAATTTGTTAATTTATTTTTATATAATCTCTTTATATCCAACATATATGCCTAATGCCTGCGAGTTTTTTTTTTTTTCCCAAGACCTACACTGGTGGCAAATACTTAGCTAATGACATAGACCGCATATATTGAGCAAAAATTGATCTTTTGCAGTGAGATCATATCCGAAGAGTAAACATTTGGCGGCAAAATAAGCTTTTTGTAGTGACTTATTAGTTTTTGCGGCGAAAAAGAACTACTGCAAATGTTTGAAGATAAAAACTCGTTTTTTTCCCTTTTTCTTTTTTCTCCAGCTCGATACTCTCTCTCTCTCTCTCTCTCTCTCTCTCTCTCAATCCGTCCTTGATTAGGTTGCCCCACTGTTGCGCTGCCACAGCCCAAGGTCAATCATCATCTCCTTCACTCAATCTCCATTGTAGTAAGCTCTTTTCCTCTCTTTTTGTTTGTTTCTCCCACTCTAGATTTCACCCTAATTCTCTGTCTTGATTTTGTCACTCTATGTGGGGGATCTTGACCTGAGCGTGACAGAGAGCTAGCTCCTCAATTAGGGTTCATCACCTTTCCCAACTACACTGCATCAATCTCTGCCAAAAAGCTCAGCACAAACCTCTGGGACTGGGAGATACAACCCCGGCAACACGTCCCACTCAAGCTTGCTAAACTGAATAAGGGTGTTGTTAGGCCTTGTCACCACCACCACAAGCACAAGAGGTTTGAGGTCTACCAACACTTGGTTGACTGTCCTGATAGCCCCCCTTACTTGGTACAACTTTACCAGCTTTACTTTATATTTCTCATGTTTTGGTTGCTGAATATCAATGTGCTTTTCCTTTTGAAGTTTTTCTAGTTTTTTGGGGTTTTTATTTTTGGGTCGTTTTTTAGAAGGGGAACTTACCTGGTTATCCTATGTTCTTGATTTTGTTTATTTTTTGCTTTTCAATTTTTATTTTGTAGGGGATATTTTTGTTAGTTGGTTCATTCAAAAATGATTTCCCAGTCCAAATAATTGTTCTTTGTGGTTTAAGTTAAAGATATATATATATATATATATATATATATATATATATGTTTAAGTTAAAGAGATATATCTAGGTAGTCAACTAAAGGGATATATGTATGTTTTGCAACTAAATACTTTATTTTGTTTTTAAATACCACCTTCCTTGCAGGTATATTTATCACTAGTTGTTGGGACATAAATTTGAAGTTAATATAGTTTGCAATGTACTGCCCAAACACTTTGGTACACCTAGTCTTACAGATTTCAATGCATCTCAAGTATATTTTAATTTCTTCAGCATTCCCTTATGAAAAATTATGTTTCAAGAGTGTGTATGTGTTTTTCAATAATCTGTTTATTTGACCTTTAGGCAAATGACAATAACCTATCTTATAAATGCAGTATTCATCCATTGTCACTACATTTCCTTGGCTAAGAGCTACAAGCGTACAACTATCTACAAGTCTACAATAATTCCAACACTAATCTAATAATACTTCTTCACTTTTTTTTGTAATCAACTTTTAAAAATATATATATATTCTTAAATATATTCTTCATAGTCTATTCAAAATTGTCCAATCTCTTCAAGTGGACCTAAATTTGTTTTTACATATTATTAGATTGTTCAATCCTAGCACCATTACCTATTTTACATGTGAGAACCCTCACTTATTGACAGACATACTTAGCACTCCCATAGGAATAAAAACTAATGTCTACTGAATGAATAGGTTAATCCTAAGGATAGGGTGTAAGTAAAATTAGTGGCAGAAGCTGGAATTGGTACTACTGCTTTTGGGGTTGCAAAGGATAATGTTGATATTGTACGTGTATTATTTTTTTATTATTAATGAAATTTTACTAAAAGCGCAGATATACACAATCCTAGTATATAGGAAATATACAACCTTATACATCCAACTTGCAACAAAAAGGAAAAAATCAAAAGTTTTTTAATTCTAGAAAGCTAGTGAAATGAGAGTTGGTCTGAGCAGTCATCCAGATAATGATGGTATGAATATAATGGCTCTTAACTCTGCACTGTCCTCTCTACTTGGTGAAACACCTTATCATTTTTCATACTAAGAAGTGAGTCGTGTTAAATTTCTATAACATTCTTTTTCCGTTGTACATTATGGAGATATTATAAACTTTTAATAATCTATTTGTTACATCAGACTTATGTCATACATAGGCAGTATGCTTGTACAACAAGGTAACCCTATTGCATTTGAGAGACAAGTTTGCAAAGAGAGTTCTGTGATCATCAATATTAGCTTACGGCTTTTTAATTTTTTTTAATTAAAAACCATGTTCTATTTTTCTCTTATCTTTTGCTTGTTTACAATTCAAAGTTTCTCTATTTTGTTCTTTCTGTGGGTCAGCCTAGCTCATCTTTTTCAGCAATTTTTCTTCAGTATTCAGTTTTTTGTTCATTACTACTATTTAGTGAAATATGCAACAAGTTTTCTAGGGAAAATTATTAGGCCCAATTGTAGGAGATTAAGGTATAAGTGTCTCATTTCCATTTTGGTATTTTTGATAATTCTCATTTTCATTTTGAAAATTAGGGCGTGATGGTGGAACTGGAGTCAACCCTATAAGTTCCATCAAGCATGCTAGTGGTCCTTAGGAAATTGGACTTTCAGAAACTCACCAGGTTACTATTTTACATACATCAAATAAATTTTGGGGGGTGGCAGGTGGGGAGCAGTTACTTTTATGAGATTATATAGAGACACTATATGTGCTATTCAATTATTGATATCTTATTGGCTGCAACAATGGGTGCTAATGAGTATGGGTTTGGTTATGTGGTAGTGATTACTATTGGATGTGTGATTGCCCGCATTTGCCACATAAATAATTATTCAATTGGTGTTGCCAATCAGGTAAGGGCGAACAATTTTTTGGTTGTTCAATCCTATAAACACTAGCACCATTTTCTCATTACACATTGTATTTGTTTTTGTAATCTTTGCATGTATTTAAAAACTACATTTTGATGCCATATTTCATGCCCTTCCATTCTCTGTAAACACTAGTTTCTTTTTTATTGATACATGCTGAACTTTGGTTGTTATTTGTAGACATGCACACTGATTTTGTAGAAGATCTTACCAATTTGTGCTCTAAAGCCTCAACTTTTGGGTTTGTTTTGTTATAGTTTTTGTATTGAACTTATATATCTTATATGTTACTTTTATAGTTTATGAAATTGAGTTCGCAACTGTTTAGGCAATGGGAACAATAAGATATATATCAGCTAGTGAAATTTTGTTGACCCTTATCATTCATTTCGCTTGTCATATTCATGGTAAGAATTTTGCCAAATTAATAGATTTTTACCATTTGTATAGTTGATTTGTTTAAGGTTGCTTGCTTCTTTGGGATAAACTCATTTGTTCAAGGTTAAGGCATAACCAATCAATAGGGGAATATATACAACAAGACTACAAGCAACTATCGGTATTTTACAAGATCATTTTTCTATCATTGTCTTAAATATATTTAATTAATGTGTTATTTAATTTTTTTTTTTTTTGGATTTGCTATTATTGTGATGATGTTTGAGTAGGTGGACATGCACTACAACACAAACAACCTTTTACATCGCATGAATTGATGCAAAAATAGTACAAAATGATGCCAATAAGTATTTTCGTCTAAATCTAATTGACGCGAAGTGGACGCTATTAGAACATCTCAAAAGGTTTATGGCATTGAAACTAGTATATGTTGCAAATATCTCTAATATTTGCAACGAATTCTATTGTTGCAAAGGTGCTAAAAATTCGACATAAAAAAGTAAATAAATGGTTGGGAAAAAAAAATTGTGGCACTATTTTTGTGACACATTTGTAAAATATCACCATAACAAAATATTATTTTTGAACTTTTTTTACCGTTGCAAATAGATATTGCTGCAATTATTTAATATTTAAAAAGACAAACATATTCACAAATGCGCTATTCAAGATGCAAAAGATTGACCACATAGATTAGAAATATATTTGCGACTAACTATTAGTGATGCAAATATAAATAGGTTACCAGGAAAACAATTTTTCCAATGTTGAAAGATTGCCGCAAATAATGTTGTTGCCACAATAGTATTTGTGGCACATATTACATTGTTACAAATGCCAGCAAAACTGTCGAAAAATGTAAGCTGCATTTATGACTAAGTAGTAGTGTCGCAAATATAAATATTTTACCTAGATGACTACCTATTGTCAACTCTGAAACTATTGATATAAATGGTTAATTTGTTACCTCAAGTAATGTAATTTTTGTGGCACTTATTACCTTGTCGCAATTCATGCAACACGGATGAATTGCATTAAGTGGCTCATATTAACGTATATGTAATTTGTTAGCTTAATAATTTTTGCATGAATTGCGTCACAAATGATTATAGTAGACTAAGAAAATTTAGGGATTGAGTAAAACTTTGTTATGGTGATTAATGGTTTTAGCAAAAATTGCTGGAAAGAAAACACATGACTTGATCGATTGATATAGCCTGAAATTGATGATAACAAAACGCATAATGACTATAACATTCTAATGTTAAATAATTAATGGTGGCTCAATTGATCAGTTAGGTATTTTTTTTTTCTTTTTCGTGTAGTTTTGTAGAATGTGATTGCTATTTATATCCATGTAGCTAATTACCAATATATATACATAAACTAAACATAATTTAAATATTTAAGTTTAATTATATATTTAGAGGCCAAGCATATGTATATATGCCCAAGCCTATATACTAAAGCATATATTACGTCAATGTACCCATAGTAATAGATATTATACCACGGAACACACTTCATAAAGCCATGCCAAAATATACAAGACATCATGATAATTGTTCTTTAGTCAACCATGGTGCAAGATATATATACATATGTACGTGGGAGACAACTTTTATACAATCAGGAAGAACATGTAACCCTAGTACTAGGCTAATTAGTGGAAGTTGAGTGTTTTTTTTTATGCATATTAACATATGGTCTAAAATTTTTGTTTGTTTTGATTGCTTTAGATCTTCTTGTTCATCAAATTAGATCTCAGGTTCCATTGTCTTGCATCCATAGTGAGACAATATTATGTAAACATGACTATGTAATGTTTTGGGAATGATAAAGAAGAAGAACGACAGTGCAAAAACATTTATAGAAAATTAATATCCTATATACATATACACAATATGTGTAGCATGGCTATCTCCATCAACACTTGAATCCTTACATGCATGGTGGCAAGACACTTTAACATATTTATAATTGTGTGTGTGTATCCACTTTGCATTGCCATGAAAACTAGCATTAATTTGCAAGTTTACATGAAAAACAACATTAAAAGCACAACAACATGAAAAATAAGGTAACATGAAAAATAGCTTATACACATAGTTGGAAAAATAAATAACCAACACAATAACAACAAACACATACATATTTTTGTATTTTGCAAGTTTACTTGTTAAGACAAGTGTGGCAACACAAAAACCAGTATTTTCTTTTGTGGAGCATTACTTCTGTTGGGAAAACATGCATATTTTGATAATTAATGTAGACAAACCAACCAGCTCCAAAATTTACCCTTTTAGAAAATTTTCTGCCAACCACTACCAAAATATCTATTGACCTCCACTTCTGACATTTCAAGTTTTCAACTAACCATTCATTACTAAAAAGCTCACTTTAAAGTTGTCTTCCATTAGTTTCCAAAAAGGTTGTCACAATGGCCTCTCAAAATTGGTTTTATAAAAAAAAAGGTCCTACGTACAAAACCCTTAATCAATAGCCTAAGTCTCTCTTAGAGAGTCTTCCTATGAATATTGCTACTGTGACATAGAGTAGGTCATGAATTTATCAAACTTATCTTGTTTCTGTAATATCTCCCACACATTTGACTTTAGTTCCTCAAGTTGTGTTGTATAATACTTGCATTTTGTGAGGCCCCCTCGACATCAACACCAGAATGCGACCTTCTACTTGATTTGGACATCTCCATCTCTCCCAACCCTCTGGCATATCCCTATCTACTCCTAACAACCTCTCTAAAAATACCGCTAGAGCCTCTTGAGTTTGATTCTTAGGGATAATTGCATTTAGCTTTTTCATCATTTTATTCTTCAACAATAATGCACCAAATTTTCATTTATCATGAAAAAGATGATAATCAATATAAAAAATAAGCATAACTAGATAGAAACTGTGAAAGCCATTCAACTAGCCATGTTATTGTTACTCACATCGAGATTTTCAATCATATACGTTACAAATTTGTTCTTGTTTTTCAACCAACGTGACTCCCGAAAGAAATCAACCAGGTTTCTTCTCCTAGAACCTTTACAAAAACTCCAAATGATAATTGTTTTTTGGTACAAATCAATCCCAAGACTCTATTCTCTATCTTTGCACACTTGGATTGTATTATCAATATCTGATTGGGTAACTTTATAAGCTAATTTCATTCTCCTTGTAGCCCTTGAATTGATAAAACTTTTTATGAATTTCAAAATTGCATTCTTGAAAATATCCAGATGGCCTATCGTGACAAATTTTCACATGTATGAATAAAAAAATGAGATGACATGAGAATTCCATTAATAGTAGTGAAATGATTTGTAAATAGTAGTGAAACAATTTGAATTAAGATGTTTTATTGAGTTTTTGAGAAATGAGTGAGAAAAAGTTGAATAAAAATATTATAAAGTTAAAAAGTATTTGAATATTATATTTGTTTTGAAGTTTAAAAAAGTTTTATTATTGTTCGTGTTTTGTTTAAAAAGTTGAAAATTTGTAATTATTAGATAATGATTAAATGAAAAAGTAAAATATATAAAATTGAAAAGTGTTTTATGTTTGAATGATATTTGAAAATGAAATTATGAGAAGTCTTGAGATATCTCATCTCATTTCATTTCCTAAACAATCCCCAACTCTTTATCAGAATTTCAAATAGTGAGGCCTTTATCAAAGTTCTAAGTTTTGCAATCTTCAAACTTCATTTTTATCCAATACCTAAATTTATCTCATCAAATAAAGAATTGTAAATAAATTTAATCTCTTATAAATTCTTTTTCATTATTCTTGTAACTAGGTAAATCTTATCTCTCAATCTAATATTTTACGCATTGTTTGGTTACACAGATAATATGAGATGAGTAAAAGTTGACTTAAATATTGTTAGAATATAAATTTTTAATATTATTTTTGTTTCGAAATTTGAAAAAATTGATTTTTTTTTAATATTTTGTTATAAAGTTTGGAAAACTTGTAATAATTAGATAAGATGAGATGAAATAAGATTAGATGAGGTGAAATGAGATGATTTGTAAAAATAAAGCAGGCTTGAAAAGTACTTTAATGATAAAAGTAGGTTGTTTGATCGTATCTTATTAAAGTGATTTTTAATATAAAAAAGCTAAAAAGTATATTTCAAGATAAATATCAAATTGGTGTTTTTTTCCAAATATACTTTTTCAGACATTGCAAAACATAGTTACACTTTTTTAAAAAATTGACAATAAATGAAAATACCTATATAACTATCAAATAATTATAGCTTTATCCTTATTTTATCTTATTGAGTAACAATCCATTTTATCGGTATTTTATATTTTAATTTGAATTTCAAATTTTAGATTTTAAAATTTTTACCATTTTCGATAGGTGACACATAAACATGTGTGTTTATATGAGTAAAATTGTAAGTATAAATATGATTTTTCATCTTTAATAAAACAAATGACCTCTTATGTTATTTCTACTTTATTTTTTTTTTTTAATTTGTTGCCGAACAAAAGTAACATATTTGAAAGTATTTTAGATATATGGTTACTAAATAGTAAATATATTTTTAATGATAGTACTTATTAATTTAAACTCTACAATTATAAACTTTAAACTAAAAGTTATATTACCTTACCCATTATCATTATTTTTATAATACATCTTTTTAATCAACTAAATTAAATAATAAACCCTATCCATTATTTTTAAATTGAATTTAGCGAATATTAACAAGAGCAATTTTTATAGGTGAGTCATCCTAGTAATTCATCCTTTGCATGTCTAAGAAATTGTTGGCAGTTGCGTTTAAAATTGGAAACATCATCTCAAAGATTACTGATTTAGTAATACAATGAAGAGCTTTCTTTTTAAAGTCATGTTACTCTGCAGTCCAGTATGTGTTGGGTGTGCCTCTAGTATAATTGTAAGTTTTTTCAAATTTTTTTTTAAACATTTGAAAATAATTAAAAAGATTTACAAATTTACTAGTAGTCAGTTTTTTAATCATTAAAAAAAACCAAAACACAAGAGTTATCTCCATAATCCAATGTTAGAGAAGTGATCTTTTTAATTTTTTTAAGGTAATGATATGCTTGCAGTTACTCCACTATTGGTTTACTACTCATCCTATGTGGTTTTTTTTTTTTAACTTTTTTATTTTCTCTTGAGAGAAGCTAAGTGCTAACCTTTCCCTTCTAAAATGTCTCCAGATGATGTGATGTCTGCTTTCTATAAGAAGGCAAAAGCTTCTTCCAAAATTTGGATTAGCGCCCAAAATGAACCCGCCTAGACCACTTTCCTCTCCTCTGCTCTCGCTCTCTCTCTCTCTCTCTCTCTCTCTCTCTCTCAAACCAAATCTGATAATTTTCTTTTCTTGTTGTTTGCCCCACCATTGAACTACGCTGGCCCCAGCCCACGAGCCCAAACGATGTCGAGCCCAGCCCTTGAGCCCAGAGAGATTGTGTAACAGCCCGCTAGAAATTCAATTGTGAAATTTCTATTAACTTTAGGAACCTCGTGAAAACCCTATAAGTTTTCACGAATCCATTAATCGTATAGGTTTTTGTCTAACTACATAGTTAGTGTTATTATTTACTATGGTATCAGAAGTGTGTTTTTGATTATTGGAGATAGTTAGAAGTGTCAAAATATATTATGGTTTGTGCCATTAGACTCGGAGGGTTATTTAAAGTCTTATGGCGCAATAACATTTTTTCATATTTTCGGACAAAACGTCTGTTCAAAACTGTAGATATTATTGGATAAAAAGAAATATCTTGAGGTAATTTTCATGAATATTATTGGGTAAAAATATTTTGAGTTGATTTTTATAGATATTATTAGATAAAAATATCTTAAGTTGATTTTTTGTAGATACTATTGGATAGAATATTATGAGATAATCTTTTATAGATATTTTGGGTAGGAGAAAACTACACTCAACTCTCAACTCCAGCCTCATCTCTTCCATATCTCATCCATAAGTATCTCCAGCCACCTCTCCCCACGAAATTATTTCCATTTATACTTTCCATTAAAAGAATATCAAACACTCTCTCTCGGACAGCTTTTAGGAGTTCTTTTGCACGCCCATTTCGAAGCTTTTGTAAGTGTTTTATCATAAAGTCTCCTTCATATAAGTTGTTCCTTTTCTAGTCTAGTTTACATGGATATCTTATTTGTCCCATTTGAAGATCATTTGGTCAGTTAAATATTGTGTAAACTATAAAAAAGTCATTCTGGGAGATAAACTGGAGAATATGTTATAGTTTGGAGTTTTTGACCAAGCTAATGGATAGATATTGGTCCGAAATTTTTATGGAGTATTGTTAACATGTATATGTGACTATTGGTTGAGGATTTTTGCATGATTAAAGGTTTTGATGAAAGGTTTTCTTAGATTTAGAAACTTAGAAACTGGAAGAAGAAAAACAATTTCTGTTTTGAGAAAGTTTAACTCTTTGGTGGTCTAAACTTATTCTAATGACTTTAATAATTTTATTGGAGGATTCTAAGTATCTTATATACATGTTATATTATTATTTTGAAAATATTTGATATTAGTTTCAAAGATATGAAATTTTATGCAAAGAAATATTCAAATAAGCCAAAGTGTGGATATTCTTGGCTAAATTTATGTTTTGGTTAATTTCTAACCATGTGATCTTGAATTAGAAGCTTATATATGTTTTAGGACATCTTTTTAAACCATGTGATGGTTTGGTTTGAAGATCATATATTTATAAGTCATAGATCAAGAGATTTATCAAAACTAGTTGAGGAAAAAGTTTCTGTTTTTGGATTAAGTGTAAAACCAAAAACTCCAAATGTTATTTTGTGATTTTGGTGACTTTAGTTTGATGATTTAAAGCATGGTTGATGTTAGGATGATATTATGAATATGTTTGATGATTTTTGAAATTCTTGAAGATGTTTTGATTTAAAGTCAAAACTTGTGATTCAAGTGCTTGGATCTTTTTACAAAAAAGTTTGGTGTTGATTATTAGCTTTTTCTAAATGGATTTTTTAAGTATGGTTTTGAATTTAGGATTGGAAGATGTTTGTTGTAAAATTTTGGTTTAGGCATGAGTTTTGAAGTTGGAAGGAATTGCAATAAAAATCAAGGGAAATGACTTATGGATGTTTCGGCCATAGTGTGTTTTTCATAGTTGTGTTTTGTTTTAAATTTTTCTGAGTTGATATTTAAGTTTAGGACAAAATTTACATGAGAAATGTAAATTTTGAAAACTTTTGGAGTTAGTATGGAAAATCCTTAAGTTATGAGTAAAACGGTCATTTTCTCACATGTAGAGAGTAAAATGAAAATTTTACTCTTTAAGTTAGTATTTTCCATATTTCAAATTATTAGTGATTTAGTTCTAATTTTTAGAATCACTAATTACAGTTCCTCGTGATCGCACTTGAAGTTTTATAAGAAACGCGGAGATCGAGGTAAGTTAGCTTTTAACTTACTAGCAATCTACTGTGTATGTGTGCTAAGTAAAGGAACTACAGTGTATGTATGTGTGTTATCATATCTGTCATGCCATGCCAAGTTATCACGTAATTTTCTATTGTACAGAATTTATTCTGTCATCAATTTTTATCTGTTACATAATATATTCTGTTATGTATTACTGTACATTACAAGTACGTCATGCTAAGTATGTCATCTATTACATGTATTTCAAGTCATGTAATATTCACTGTTGCAAGTATGTCATGTTAAATATGTTGTCTATTATATGTTATACCATGTTACGAAATGTTTCTATCTCAAGTTGGTCATGTATTTCAAGTTATGTTCAAGTCACGTTATGTTACATCAGGGTTTCAGTTTTTTCGTATTCCAGTCACGTTTCATCTTGATTATTTATGTATGGGGTCACAGCAATTGTGACGCATACATTACGTGAGACACAACAATTGTGACACGTAGAATACATGGGGCCATAACAACTGTGGAGTATGTATTTAAGCAGTTAAAGAATAAATTTCCGTATAATACATGGGGCACAACAACTGTGGAGTATGTATTTACACGTAGAATACATGGGGCCACAACAACTGTGGAGTATGTATTTTTCATGTTAAGTCAAGTTTGTGTAGAATACATGGGGCCACAACAATTGTGGAGTATGTATTTTTCATGTTAAGTCAAGTTTGTGTAAAATATATGGGGCCACAACAACTGTGGAGTATGTATTTACACGTAGAATACATGGGGCCACAACAACTGTGGAATATGTATTTTTCATGTTAAGTCAAGTTTCAGAACAAGTTCATGCTAAGTCAAGTTTCAGATCAAGTTCATGTCAAGTCAAGTTCAGTTCATATTTCAATTTAAGTTATGTCAATTATGCTATGTTGTATGCCAAGTTATGTTTTAATTACTTATGAATTTGATTATGCATTTATGCTTTTACTGTCATCCATGCATTATTAGCTTGTGTGGAAGTTTTTTGTTAACTTACTGAGATTTGTAATCAAATCTCACTTTGGTAGTCCCAACTACCATTCCCCCCGAATGGTAGATCTTTTTACAGGACCTGAAGGAGAATCAGGAGCTGATCAACTAGACACAGTTGACTAAGCGACGGTGGGACGTCAATGTTAATATAGTAATTAACGTAAATTACTACTTGTACGATTGAGTTGCATCTCTAGTACTCTTTGGATCATAACTATTTTGGACTAGTGTTGTGATCTTAGTTGTTCAATGAGTTTTTATGTATGAAGTATGTTTTAAGCATTTGGGATATTTTCAATTTGGTACATAGTATTGTTAAAGAAAAAAATTTATCCGCTGCGAATATTGCATATTGTTATATGCATGTTAGGAACATTGCATCTTACATGTCATGAACGGGGGCAGGTAACCTTGTGTTGCATGTCTCGACGCTTCAAATGTCCGTCCAATCCCAAACGGAATTTGAGGGCGTCACAGATTGAACCTAAACTGAGCCCAAACTTTTGAGCCCACTTGCATTGTGGTGATAATTCTTCTATCCGTCGTGACTATGCGGTACACTTATTGCGGTATGGAAAAATGAGCAATGATTTGAAATTTCTAAGACATGGAATTGAATTTGTATACACATACTGTGTTTGAGCAAAGTTCCTGAATTTAATTTGGTATCAACCGTATGTGAATTTAATTTGTTATCATGCTGTTGTTTGATTCAAAAGTAACTTATTTTCAAGAACGTATTGTGGCAAGCATAACTTATTTTCAATAACTAATTTGGATATATTAGGCTTAATTGTTGCAAGAATAATTTATTTTCAGTAACTAACTTGGTAAAATTAAGCTAAATTGTTGCTAGCATAACTTATTTTAATTGTTTTAGTTCGAAAAGTAAAATTTGATAAAAATATACATTACATTTAAAATAGTTTTCAAGATAAAGACAATCATTTACCAAATAATGATCTTAAAGTTTCAACTATTTGATATTATGCAAATCTTGAAATGTTGCCACACAAGGGATTTATTTGATAAATATTTACACATTTTAAATGCTTTCTAGTTTGGTTAAAGGTGGTCTAAATCTGGCATTTTTGATTGTGAATCTAATTATTAGACAAATCTTTTTATCCTCTGATATTGTCAATCTAATTATGAGAATGAATTAAACTTATAACATAAGAGATTATTTTCTTTTTGACCCATAAATAAAAAAAATTTGCATGATAAAGTTATAACTGAAAATTTGGCTACTATGAAATTCAATGATGATATATAAAAAAAAAAAAAAATGCATTGGATGTCTTAATGGTTGTGTAGATAGAACCAAATGTTGGAAGTGAGGATATTGTTGAAGAGCAAAATGAGGGAATGCCATTTTCCTCAGTTGAGGAAGTAAGGACATACCATACGAAATATGCAAAACAAGTTAGTTTTGAAGTGACAAAGCAAAGTTCCAAAGTCGAAACTGATAGAAAAATAAGATATTTCACCATTGCTTGTGTTCGTCAAGGCACGTCCATGAGCACGTTGTCAAATATTCTTAAACTGACATTGATGGAACACAACGGATGCAAGGTAAAGATCAATGCAATATTAGGTTTTGAAGGTGAATTTTGCTTGACCCATGTTATCCTTGAGCACACTTATGTTTTCAATCTTGGAAAAGCAAGATACATTAGATGTTACAAGAATTTGGATGGACAGATAAAGAGAAGACTAAAATACAATAATATGGCTGAGATATTCAATTGAGCAAGAACTACAATTCTTGCATCATTAAGGCAGGAGGGTATAAGAATCTGACGTTTGGAGAAAGAGATGCACATAATTACATAGTGAGATTAGATTACTTCGACTTGGGTTAGGAGGGGCCGAAGCACTTTAAAACTACTTCATCGTATACAGGCACAAAATGATGGTTTTTATTATGTCATGGATGTTGATGATGAAATCAGATTACGAAATGTGTTTTGGGTGGATGCCTGTAGTAGAGTTGCAATCCAACTTTATAAAGCTTACTAAGCATTTTCATAAACTTTATAAAAGCACAATATACAACAATCCAACTAATCATCCTAGAAAAGAAAATTGTAGAGAGAGAAAAATTTCGGGACTTACCTGAAGGCTCAGGAGGGGGTCAACTATGCGGGGCGGCGATAGATTTGGTGTGATTTCGCCCAAATCTCCCAAACTCGAGACAGAGAAAGTTAGACAGAGAGAGGTGAAGGAGAGGGGAGAGTTAGACAGTAACCTCACATTCGAAGGTATTGTTGAATGGTGGCCACACTGCAGGAGGTGAGAGAGAGAGAGAGAGAGAGAGAGAGAGAGAGAGTGTGTGTGTGTGTGTGTGTGTGTGTGTGTGTGGAAGATTGGTTTTGAGAGTGGGTATGGGATAGGTATCTCACTTTTGACGGCGCCATTGTTCCCACGCTATGAGAGAAGGCTCAGGCTTGTTGGTTTGCGATATAGAGGAGGAGAAAAGCGAGGTCAGCCTGGTTGGTTCTAGGGAGGAGAAAAATGAGTTCGGCCTGGTTGGTTCTGGAGAGTAGGGGTGAAAACCGACATATCGGTTTCGGTTTTGGACAAAAACCGAGACCGAACCGATATGTCGAAACATCTGAAAATCTCGACCGAAACCGGCCGGAGAAGGGGAGGAAACCGTCGTCCTCGGTCTCGGCGTAACTCCGGTCGGTTCGTCGGCGTCGTTGGTGGCTGTGTGCGCCGTGAGAGAGAGCGAGAGACCACGGTGACTGCGTGGTTGGCGAGAGAGAGAGATACGAAGAAGAAGAAGAAGAAGACGAAGGGAGAGAGAAAGAGAGAGAGAGAGGAGCGGCGGCTGGTGAGAGAGAGAGATACGAAGAAGAAGAAGACGAAGGGAAGAAAGAGAGAGAGAGAGAGAGAGGAGCGGCGGCTGGTGAGAGAGAGAGATACGAAGAAGAAGAAGAAGAAGAAGACGAAGGGAAGAGGAACGGCGCTGTGTTAACCCTAGGGTTAAACGGCGCCGTTCCTTTTATTATTTTTTTCAACTACTGAGTCCTAAAACGACGCCGTTTCACTTAAGTTTAAGTTAAACGGCGCCGTTCCATAGGTGATGTTTTTAATGCACAGGATTTAAACGGGGCCGTTCCACTTAAATGAGTGAAACGGCGCCGTTTAGATAAGTAATATTTTCAAAAAAAATATAAATAATATAGTCGGCCGGTTCAGCAGTTTTTCCCTGGGCGAACCGCGAACCGAACCGGCCGACGTTGGTTTGGCTTAAATCCTACCGCCGGCCGACCGGTTCTCTGACGGTTTCGGCCGGTTCCGTGCGACGGCGGCCGGTCTGATCGGTTCCGGCCGGTTTGTCGGTTTTTCTGTACAGCCCTACTGGAGAGGAATGAGTTTGAGATTTTTGCTTTTGAATTTCAAAACGAAAATGAGAGTTCAAACATTGAGAGGGGCATGGCTGCAGCTTTAAATATGGTTACCAAATAATAAATATATTTTTAATAATAGTAATTATTAATTTAAACTCTACAATTATAAACTTTAAACTAAAAGTTATATTACTTTACCCATTATCGTTATTTTTATAATAAATCTTCTCTATCAACTAAACTAAATAACAAACCCTATCCATTATTTTGAAATTGAATTTAGCCAATATTAACAAGAGCAATTTCTATACGTGAGTCATTGTAGGAATTCATCCTCTGCATATCCAAGAAAATGGTGGCATTTGCATTTAGAATTGGGATTAGAATTGGGAACATCATCTCAAAGACTACTAATTCAACAATACAATATGAATGAATGCAAATGGAGAGCTTTCTTTTTTAAGTCATGTTACTCTGCAGCCTAGTTTGCATTGGGTTTTAGTATAGTTGTAATTTTTTTAAAATATTTTTTAAACAGTTTGAAACATTTAAAAAAATTTAAAAATTTACTACTAGTCAATTTCTTAATCATTTTAAAAAAAATTAAAATATGCGAGTTATCTCCATAATTGGGTTAGAAAAGTGATCCTTTTTGGCAACGATACTCTTGCGGTTACTCCATTACTAGTTTACTACTCGTCCTATCCGGTTTCATCATCAACATCTATGACATAATAGAAACTGTCATTTTTTTGGTCAGGAGAAAAAAAAATCCACATGCATAAAACAAGTAGTAAACTAGTAATGGAGGAACCTCAAGGTAACATTAATTTTTTTTTTTTTTTTTTTTTTTTTGCATTACATTGGGTTTTGTCTTTTTATTAGTAGTTGTGTAAAATGTAAAACAACTTGTTTATCCAACATCATGTTTGAGCTCAGATTGGGATCTGGACTTACACTCAAACCCAACAAATTTTTGGTTTGCCCATGTTGAAATATTATCTATCATTTTTGTTTTTTGAGCTTGCGATGCATGTTAAATCGGCTTTTGACAAAATTTAAGTTAATGGGATCAGATGAATTCAACTATATTTTAACAATCTCTCCATTATGATTAGACTTTCCATTAAACGACAGGCTCAACGTGAAGTGTAATTAATTTACATGGAGTGAACTTAATAATTATTTAAGTTGAACTTTAAAAACATACTGTATTCTTTGAGCCTGTTCGTTCTTATCACTTGGCAAAGAACTTACCCACACAACAGAGTATACATAGATAGATCATAGAATACAAAAATCACAGCTGAAACAGCTTGCGGTAGCCATGCATGTATCCTTTCATGGACTTCCAATTTTTATAATTATTTTCCTGACTGATATATTTCATAACTTTCCCAAGAAAAAGAACTCATTGGCCAAAATGTGCTCAAACTTCCTTAATTCATTTGCTTGATCAGCTTACAAGTTCCACCTTGTTAAATGTTTTAATTTTGTTTATGATCATCCATAATTTTTTTTTTTTTTTTGCATTTATGACTATAAATTGTGGAAATTATATCTAAAATTATTAATTTTTTTTCCTATTTTTACTTCAAATTATAAAATATTTCTATTCATACGTAGTTTTTTTTTTTCCCTCTCAACAAGCATATATATATATTAGAATTAGAAATATAATAAATTCAAGGAAGATCGTTTTCACTATTTATATATAGAATATAATAAAAATATTATATTATCATATTTACTTATTAATACTGATTAATTTATATTTAAAATTTAAATTAATATTAATTTTAATAAAATTTATTTTTTATTAATCATATTAAATTAATACAAATATTAATATGTAAATGTACTTATAATTAGATATTTTCGAATAAAAATATCTTGAAGTTTGAAATTGCAAAAATACAATATTTTGCAACCTAAATTTTTCATTTTTTCCATTGCCCTCTCACAACTTGGCACGTCATCAAAACACGTCAATATTGTGACAATTGGACCGACAAAACAAAGAGATTACCACGTACTAATGACGAATGGGAAAGTGCCACGTTAATAAAATATGAACAAAGGGACAGCACATTACTAGCACTCAATGAGGACGCACGTTTATCCTCTGCACACTCACCTGCTCCAACTCGGACGGAGCAGATATATACACATTTCTCCATTGTTCAGTTCCCAATTCTTGTAGCTTTTGGTTTCGGAGCGAAGGTACAAAAAGAGGGTGCGAAATGGAAAAGTTTCTTCGGATCTGGTTAGTCTTCGGAACCTTGGCTTTGTTGGCTGTATCGGCACTAGCAGACGACGATGTCGTCGTTGTCCTAACCGAAGAAAACTTCGACAAAGAGGTTGGTCAGGACAGTGGAGCTCTCGTCGAATTCTACGCTCCTTGGTACCCCTTCCTTCTCTCTCTGACCTTTGATAAATTGATTCCTTTTTGTTAGTATTTTGGTTTTAGTGCTTAATTTAGCTCTTTATGTTTCCCGTCGATCTGTGTTTTATAGTTCTGTCAGATCTCCGATCAATTCCTTTTAAATCAATGGAGATGGTGTATTACTCATCCATGTACTCATTAGTATCTTGTCAAATTATATATGCAAAGGAAGATTTTTGACGAAGAATAATGTATGGATGCAATCAAATGACGAATTGCGGCGTAAACGTCTATTGCATTGCAGTGAATTCTAAGTAGGTGGGTGAAAAATAACTACGAACTAGACAAAAAAGTGTAGCTTTTAATAATATACTAATAGGGCTTGTTGTGTAAATCCGTATCTTGTAAGCTATTTCAAACTGTACCATACGGTCTGTACCAATGTTTACATTTTGTTTTGTTTTGTTTTGTTTTGTTTTGTTTTGTTTTGTTTTTTTTTTTAATTCATTTGAAATTTTCTGAAAGGTTCCCTGAAGGCCTACATCAATTTTGGTTTCCCACATACAGAGTTTACCAGCATTACCACTTACATTGGTATTTTGTTTTGTGTGACAGGTGTGGTCACTGTAAAAAGCTTGCTCCAGAGTATGAGAGGCTTGGCACAAGCTTTAAAAAGGCCAAGTCGGTTTTGATTGCAAAGGTCAGCTCTTTATTGTGGTCCCTATCCGTTAACTTATAAATTGGTTAGAATTTGTTCGCTACAATTTTTATTTACTTATCCATATCTTAAGCTTGTAGATATTCAATGAATGACATATTGGTCATAATTATTTTTTCTAATTTTACTTTCATTTCTAATTTTATTGAGACTTTGTTGCATTCTTCATGACGCATCATTTGGGAACATGGAGTAGGTTGACTGTGATGACCAAAAGAACTTGTGCAGCAAATATGGGGTTACCGGATATCCAACGATTAAGTGGTTCCCTAAGGGATCTTTGGAACCCAAAAAGTGAGGGTGATTCTACTAATTAATACATGGTTCTAAAATTTTTTGATTTGTGCCAATAGTCTATCTCAAGTTTTGACTGTATGTTATGTATGCTTATAGGTATGAAGGACCGCGAACTGCAGAAGCCCTTACTGAGTTTGTGAATACTGAAGGAGGTAGGGTGTCGTTCTTGAAAAGTTACCTTGTACCAACATATCAAGCATTTGTTTTCCCTTCTCTTGAAACGGGAAATATATGTACATATATATATTATGTGTAAAAATTTGGCACTTTTCATAGAGAGAATTGTTTTGTTTATTCATTTATTTATATTAATATTTTTACTACAAAAGGGGGTGCAGGGTTTCTTTTTTATTTTTATTCTTGTATTTTATTTTATTTTTGGCTTCACTTTAATTGCTCTGTTGTTTGAAGCCTATTTTATGGATACGGATCCTAATCTTAATGACACTAATCTGCAATACACACCTTGCACATTTAATCCGATATCTTCATGGGATGCATGGCTCTGTGGCTCGGTGTGCCTTCAAATGAGTTCTGAGGTGTTAGCCTAGCATGCGTGTTATTTTCCTATCACATCTTCCCAATGTGTCAACATAAATTATTCTAGCTTGGCCAAGCATGTCTCTTAGAACATTAATTGCTATGCAAATTTTGTGTTCATTATTATCCTTTTCACAGTATCAGGAACAGGCATCACTTTTATTTTATTTTATTTTTTATTTTTTTTTATCGGTATCAGGAACTTGTATCACTATAAATTACATCTCTCTCTCTCTCTCTCTCTCTCTCTATTGGCTTTTTCCTTTTCTTTCCTTCTTGTGTGTTTTGAATAGACTTGTATAACACCAAGAGTTTCTAATAATGTTAATTGATGGCAGGGGCCAATGTGAAAATAGCTTCAGTTCCATCTGATGTAGTGGTGCTCACAACTGATAATTTTGGTGAGGTTGTGTTGGATGAAACCAAAGATGTTTTGGTTGAGTTCTATGCACCTTGGTAAGGATGCCTCTTCTTCTCTCTTTTTAATATCAGTATGTTTTTAGATACTCTCGATCTTGCTTCCTTCATGGTTTGTAGATTTTGTTTTTATTTTTTGCTCTTTTTAATATAATGGATTATGATTCTGCCAGGTGTGGTCATTGCAAGAACCTTGCTCCTGTATGTCTCCCCCTTCTACATTCTTATTGTGCTTGGCACCTTTAACTTCTGTACTCTTGATGGCATGGATTTTCCTTTTGTTGATTCAGACCTATGAAAAGGTGGCCACAGCATTTAAATATGAGGATGATGTAGTGATTGCTAATCTTGACGCTGACAAGTACACGAATCTAGCAGAAAAGTAAGTGCAAGCTTGGTTTATATGTTCAATTTACATGCTGAAGATGGATTTATGTACATTGAGAACTATAAGAATCAATGTCAAAGGTCGGTGTTTTGTGTTAAGGTATGATGTAAGTGGGTTTCCTACATTGAAATTCTTCCCAAAGGGTAACAAAGCTGGTGAAGAATATGATGGTGGCCAAGATTTAGCTGACTTTGTCACTTTCATCAATGAAAAGTGTGGAACCAGTCGTGATGGTAAAGGACAGCTCACTTCAAAGGTTAGTAGCTATTGAGATAAAAACTGATGGAGATTGCAATTTATTATTATCTTGTTAAGTTTGATGGTTTATACAGGCTGGTACAGTTTCAAGTTTGGAAGCCTTGGTGAAGGAGTTTGTTGCTGCTAGTAATGAAGAGAAGAAGGCTGTCTTCTCTAGGATAGAAGAGGAAGTTGATAAACTCACGGGTTTTAGTGCAAGGTACTTCCATATGGGTGTGAGGCTGTCTGCTTTTCATGTCTAATTTCTAACTTATAACTGACATTAATGCCTTGGAAAAGTTTGTATCACTATATTAGTGATGGCTGTTCTCTTGTTATTTGCTCTAAACTATCATTTGTTTTTTCTTTTCTCTGCAAATGCATTTCTTTAATTAATTTATTTGAGATAAAGCCCTTGTAAACCTCAATGTAACTCTTACAAGCCCTTTTTAGGTATGGAAGGATTTACTTGAAAGCTGCCAAAAGTTGTATGCATAAAGGTGCTGATTATGCTAAGAATGAAATCCAGCGACTCCAGCGCTTGCTTGAGAAGGTAAGGTTTATGGGCTGTTCATCTACAAGTATATTTGGATAGCTTTAAATGGCCATTTAGTGGAATCGGTATACATTGTTGACAAATTGAGTCGATTATACTCTTTAGTTTTAGTTTGTGTGTTTTTTCCCTTTCTTTCGGATAGGGAAACAACAGCATTGAGAATAATATATTAAACATTGCAGGATTGATAAACATGAAAGATAAATGACTAAAGACTAGATAAATAATTTATTAACTACTACCATATGGAAATTTTGTCACTGCGCCTGAGGAATCATAACTGTTAGTTGGGTTTCTTGTTTGTTGCAGTCAATCAGCCCAGCCAAGGCAGACGAGTTCACCTTGAAGAAAAATATCCTATCAGCATTCGCTTGATCGTGATCTCCGGCAACCTAGCCTAGTCTAGAACTCAGCTTGCTTACTGGGAGGTGTTTATTAAATGGTTTTACTGCCATTACAATTCACACCCATCTGATGTTTTACTTGAATTTGACTCGAGCTGGGCATCTCAGCGGGTTACAGTTGTAGGTCTTGATGGTAATCGGTGACCCATGCTAAGATCAGAGAATGGTTTTGAGATCCAATTTTAGCTAACTGCTCAAAGAAATGGGATTCCCTTAGTTTTGTATTTTGAATTCTAGATAATAAAACTTAATTTTGGTGGGATTCCCCTAGTTTTGTATTTTGAATTCTGGAATAATAAAACTTAATTTTGGGTTGAAGCTCAGTTTCTGCAACCTATATTTCTATTCTGTTTGTCTTAAACTTCCAATTCACTCGTCAAGAAAAAGAAAAGAAGAGTTTGTGAAACCTGGATGTCATGATCCTCAAGTGTTTAAACTAATCAAGAATATTCATCGTCATTGTTCTTTGTTTATCAAGCCGTATGTTTATTAATTTACATGGTTTGCATTGACCTACAACTGGGTTGGTACTGAAAAAAATTGATACGATATGGTTCAAAGACACGACCCAAGGTCAACAGTTAAAACGACCAGCCTCCCTTCCCACCGCCGACGCAATCCGGTCCCCACTTCGAAATTAGTAATTAGCTGCTAAGTCTGGTTAAATATTCACTTCCGCCTCTGCGTCGGACCAAAGAAATTATCCAAACTAATATAGCTTTCTTCTAAATTGGGTTGAAGAAAACTCTATTAAGTATAGTGGAATAAATAAATCCATACTTTTGTTACACCCAAAGATCCTCAACGGTTGTTCCACCCTTTTAACAAAAGAAAGGAGAATTAGAAGAAGTAGAAAGAAGAGGAAGATGAAGAGGAGGAAAAAGAAGAGGAAGATGAGAAGAACCAGAAGAAGAATGAGAGCGGAAGACAAGGAAGAAGAGAAAAAAAATTATCCAGGTTATACTCTAATAATTTCCCTATCATCTTAGACTATGGCGGCATCCAAGAGGCAGAAGATATTTTAAATTTGAGAATATATAGTTTAAATCTAACAATTTTGTAAACAAGATCAGACAATTGTGGTCTTCTTTATTGTTTCCTAGTCTCCAAATTTCATAATAGCGAGAAAGTTAAAAACTCTAAAAAATGATCCGAAGAGATGGATGAACAAGTTTTTTAAAATGTGGTCCAATCGCTCTCTCTTGTAGGAGCTACAATGTTTGGAGGGCAAGGAGCAGACAATAACTTTCCCTGAATCTAAAGAACCAGCAAGAGTTGGGAAGTTAGGGAATTTGAAAAAGTAACATTGATAGAGATATCTTGGAGACAAAAAGCCAGGACACTATGTCTCAAGGAGGGAGACAAGTGCACGAAATTCTTCCATTCGGTGGCTAACCCATGTTGAAGGAACAATGTTATTAAGATGTTGATGGTAGACAGAGCACTTTCCTCGGGTTAGTTAAGATGAAAAAAGAGAAAAAGGATAGTAAAGGAAATACTGCTGCTTTTATTAATCAACGTGAACACTCAACTTCAAAACTTATTTTACAGAAGAGTAATGCCAACTATTTAAACATGAAAAAGGAATAATTTGTTACAGGAAAAAATCACATGAAAAATAACATAAAAATCCTAAGAGATTGCATGATATCTAATTGGCTGATTAATTCTCCCAGGCGGTTGAATGCAAGATATCCAAATCTGTGTTGGTAGTTTCAAGTCCGAGATCTCCATGATTTCCTCTTGTTATCATGGATGATTTTTAGTTAAATTCGAGATATGCTCATCTCCTTCCTAGGAGATCCTTATCTTGTTTGAATTACCATTTTGGGTTGAATCCGTTGCCCCTTGATACTCCTTATCCTTCAACATCTCTCCATCAACATTGCATGATTTTCAGAATTTCTCATCCTTATTTCTCCAATAGTTTTGTGACACCTTATCACTCCATTGAATCCCATAAATCAAGCTCGACTGTTGGGTTGTGCTAATAAGTTAGCCATCAAGTACCACATCATAGAATACTATGAGCACATCTTCTCAGAACAGTATGTATGGAGACCGAAAGTCAATGAATTAACTTTTGCATTATTAGACCAACAAAGGTCAAGGTGGCTTAAGAGGCCATTTGAAGAAGAAGAAACATAGAAAGTAATTCATGGCATGGCTAGTGATAAGGCTCTAGGCCCAGACAATTTTATCATGGGTTTCTTCCAAGTTTGTTGGGAAGTGATCAAGGGTGACCTTACGAGAGTGTTTCAAGAGTTTTATGCTAGTGAAATGTTTCAAAAAAGTCTTAATGTGACTTTTTTAGCCCTCATTACCAAAAAGATGGGGTTCATTGATGTCAGAGACTACTGCCCCATTAGTTTTGTAAATGGGGTGTACCAGATACTTTCTAAATTTTTAGTGAATAGATTGAATACAGTAATGTAGAAGTTAATTTTAAAGCCTCAAAATGCATTAGTCAAAGGTAGACAAATTTTAGATTCAGTATGAAGTTTTGGACATGCGACTCATATAAAGAACTTGGGTTACTTTGGAAATTAGACATGGAGAAAGCTTATGATCACGTCCAAGTAGAACTTCCTACTTTATCTACTTACAAGAAGCGAATTTTGGGAGAAATGGTGTGCTTGGATAGAATATTATATCTCTATAGTTTGCTTTTCTTTCTTGATGAATGGTTAACCATTGGATTTATTTGACTACTTTCGTGGTTTGAGACATGGGGATCCACTTTCTCCATTACTTTTTATTATTGTTATGGAAGCACTAAACATGATGATTATGGACCTTGTGGAATGTGGTTTACTCTGTGGCTTTTTGGTGGGAAATGATGGTTATGGCTCTATTGATATTTCTCATTTGCTTTGTTCTAATGATACTCTCATCTTCTGTGGAGCAAACCTTAGGCACATCCAATATTTGAGGGCTCTCCTCATTTATTTTGAAGTTGTCTCAGGGTTGAGATTTAATCTTTCAAAGTTTGAATTGGTGTTGATTAGGGTTGCCCTCAATGCATTAAATTTAGCTTGCCTCTTGGGATGTAAGATATCTTTTTTAACCATGAAGTATCTTAACTTACCGTTGGGCACTTCTTTCAAATCAAAGGGGATTTGGAATGCTATGGTTGAAAATGTGGAATGCATATTGGCTTCTTGGAAGAGGTTATACTTGTCTAAAAGGGGTTTAAAAGGGCTATATAAAGACCCAGTTCAATATTTCTACAAATGGTTTATGAATAATTTTATTGGGCCTAAATGATTTATTTGGACATATTGGATAATCTTACAAACTATTATTTATTGAGGTTGACTAAAAATTTTAATTAGGGTCATAAGCCTAAAAGTATATTTTAAGGCACGTTAGGGTTTAGTGGATGATTTTTGGATGGTATTAATGGGCAAATATTTTCAACAGCCCAATTAAGGTTTATTGAATAATTTTGAACAGGCGAGGGGTCCAAAATTCATTATAGTGGATTATGAAATTTTATCAAGCTCAATAATTAGATTTAAAGCCCTTTTAATATTTATGAAGCAAGTGGACCCATATTTATTGAGTACTACCTTAAGAATTTATTTAAAAGCCCAAAAATATCTATTGGATGAGTTTGACTCATTTTAGAATTTAAGATTGGTCCATTAGAGTTGTTAAGTGACTTGACCCATAAAATTATAAGTAAGCCCTAGAATTTAATTGGAATCTTAAAAAGGATAAACCCATTTGTTAGAGCCCAAAATAGGACCCAAGATATAGAGACCCAAACTACCACCCGGTCTCAAATACCCATCGAGCTCTACTTGATTATGGTGGATCATGAAATTTTACTAGGCTTAATAACTAGGATTAAGCCCAATTAATACTTATGCACCAAGTAGGACCCTATTCAATTGGTATTAGGCCCATTGGAATTTATTAAATACTTGTTGGTCCATGAAAATATGGGTAAGCAGAAGAGAATATTGGGATCATTTAAAGTGGCCCAACCCAGTTGTTAAGCGCATACACTGACCAAGAAAACCCTAGGACCCGTGAGCATGACCCGACCTGCTTGCAAAACCCATGACTTGACTACCTTATGTATATATAAACCCGTAGAAGTCCATCATGCATGTAACCTTCTTCATCACAAATCTAGGTTTTTCGTTTTGATAGCAAACCCGTTCGCCCTCTTCTCACCGAAGCTCCCAGCTCCTCCGTGCCCAACTGCCAGCCACTGTCCAACCTTCCCTCATGTAGAAACCTCAAAACACCATGCATAGCAACCTCAATGTCACACGCAACCTCAACAACTCAAGATCTATTTCTCATTCCCCTCGATTTCCTGTTTGCCACATGTCACGGTAGTCCTTTCCAAGCTGCAACCTAGCCCTACCATTCCCTTCGTCCATGGACCCTATCAACGTCGCATTTCATACACCTTTGAGTCGGGCTCCTGGGACTGGGTCTTCATTGATGGGCCTGTAAAACACAAAAAAGATGAGGCTTGAGAAGGGTGACTTGAGGTCCGAGGAGCATTCAATGCCTAAGTCAGTAAATGATTATTGGATGTTTGTAAATAAACACTAGGACAGAAAAGTAGAAAAAGTTTGAGCCCTTTCCTTGTACCTGGAGGTGGCTATTTATACTGGTGCTTGAGGGGGGATAGATCCTCTATGCCCCTGTGGGACCCTTGTCCTCATCATAGTTCTTTGCTGTTAGTCTTATTAATGCGGCGCATGGCTCAAGCAGAGCTACCATTAATGCAGTTGCTTCTTAATTGACCTTATCTCGAACTACCTTCCTCTTGTCCATCCATTTTTTGGGGTTGGGGGATCAACGACTCTTCTTTCCTTGGTCCCCCCTCTTGCCTGGTTCAATTTCCAATAGAGGGAAACGACTGTGCAGTACCCTGGCGGCCTGTCACATTTGTTCATTTGCTGCCTTTCCCCCGTAAGCAGGTATCTATCGATCGACCCGGGTTATCATGGGCTAATGCTTGGGTCTTTGGTTTTAGTTGAGTGTCTGATGCGCCTCATCACATGGGGGAAAAGCTCCTTCACAGTTACCTTGCCAATTGTTATTAGACGAGTCTGATATGAATTTTTCCTCTCCTTATGCTCAGTCATGAGGTTGCTCAACTCAAGGATGAGTTCTAGTTGCTTGCACTTAGCCATCCCCAAGCGACCCTTTCGCAACGTATGGAATGTCTTCCTTTGCTTCCCTGTGACTCGCATGGGTAAACTTCATATTCCTTCTATCACGTAATTTGTCACGTGCTATAGGGATCACGTCGATCATAAGATTTCGGACTGCGCACGCTGTGGGTCGCTTTACTCTTACCTCGAGATTCCAATTGTCTCCTTGGCCTATATAAGGCCTCTCTATCCTCTGTGTGGGAACACCCTGGTCTCTCTATTTCCTAAATCTCATCCCCTTCCTTTCTTCTCTTGGCCTTTCTCTATTCACCATTTTTGAGTCATGCCCCCTCTTCCTCCTAGTTGACTGATGGCCCTAAGAAATTCCCACATCCTCTCGTTACTTCTCCAGCCCCTCCACAGCAGGGTGACAGTGCTTCTGAGTACTTTGTGGGCTTCTGGTGGAGTTCGACGGTGACTTTAGAGGAGTTAGAGTCATTAAGGGAACCTTTCAGGATCCCTCGTGGTGTTGTGCTTGAGGTGCCCCTTCTACTGAGGGGGTGGTGGATTCATAAGGTTTTGCCTCCAAGGTGGCAGTGTTTTTGGCCATGTTTTCCAATGGCCTCAGGGTGCCTTCTGTCGTCAGGTGCGTGAGGTGTTAGATTACCTCTAGCTTGCTCAACCGATTCCCAAGGTGTGGAGGATCCTTGTGGCATGTTGCGTCCTTTGGCGTCACGCCCTAGAAAAGGCTAGGGTGGACTATCCGGATCTTACAGTGTGCGAATTTCTCCTCACTCATGAGCCTCGAAGGCTAAAACACTCTCTCTGCAACTTCAAACCCCTCCTCTCCCGTTGATCAAACTGGAGGGGGTGCAGTTAGGCGAGGAATTGGGGTCATGAATTCTTCTTCCCATCCGGTAGAGGATGGGAATTCCCTATACGCCAAGCCATCTGGTGCACCTTCCCCATTTGGGTTATCTGGGGAGTGTTAGGCGAGGATGAGAGCCTTCACCCTGAGGCGACCCCAAAGTATTCCCTTTGAGTTAAGGTGGTCCGAGCTTGGGCAAATGCTCACCTGTATGAGGTTCTATCAAAGGCTCTGTTGGTCAAGGATAGCCTTCGTTAGTATTTAGCTCCTCCTACTAACTTTTGTTCTAATATGGGTTTCCCATTGCGGGAGGTCGGTCCTCAGGCGTGTGAACATCCCCCAAGCCCACCAATCGAGGGGAGGAGGAAGAAACCCAGGGTGGTGTCCCTTGCTAAGGCCAACTCTGATGACTTCCAGAATCCCCAGGGGGGGCTTCTGTAGAGATCCTCATCACTAGGCCAGGACCGTTCAATCTGATGGGGCCGAGTGTGATTACAATCCTTCCCCAAATTGTGCCTTTTGATCGAGGAGTGAAGGACGCAATCCTGACAACCCCGCCAGGTCCTCAAGGTGAGGGTGAGCTTCCCACCACCCCTCTACCCTAGGTGCACCGTCCCGAAGGAGTCGTCGCACCTGCTAATGATGAGATGGTGGGGGACGAGGTTGGCTTGGACGAGGTAATCTATGACGCCCCCAAATTCCGTTTGGGATCAGACGGACATTTGAAGCGTCGAGACATGCAACACAAGGTTACCTGCCCCCGTTCATGACATATAAGATGCAATGTTCCTAACATGCATCTAACATTATGCAATATTCGCAGCGGATAATTTTTTTTTTTTTTTAGCAATATTATGCACCAAATTGAAAATATCCCAAATGCTTAAAACATACTTCATACATAAAGATCCATTGAACAACTAAGATCACAACACTAGTCCAAAATGGTTATGATCCAAAAAGTACTAGAGATGCAACTCTATCGTACAAGTAGTAATTTACGTTAACTACTATATTAACATTGACGTCGCACCGTCGCTTAGTCAACTGTGTCTGGTTGATCAACTCCTGATTCTCCTTCAGGTCCTGTAACAAGATTTACCATTCGGAGGGAATGGTAGTTGGGACTACCAAAGTGAGATTTGATTACAAATCTCAGTAAGTTAACAAAAAACTTCCACACATGCTAATGATGCATGGATGACAGTAAAAGCATAAATGCATAATCAAATTCATAAGTAATTAAAGCATAACTTGGCGTACAACATAGCATAATTGACATAATTTAAATTGAAACGTGAACTGGACTTGACTTGACATGAACTTGATCTGAAACTTGACTTAGCATGAACTTGCTCTGAAACTTGAATTAACATGAACATGATATGAAACTTAACTTATCATGAACTTGTTCTGAAACTTGACTTAACATGAACGTGATATGAAACTTGACTTATCATGAACTTGTTCTGAAACTTGACTTAACATGAAAAATACATACTCCACAGTTGTTGTGGCCCAATGTATTCTACGTGTAAATACATACTCCACAGTTGTTGTGGCTCCATATATTCTACACATCACAATGCAGTTAAATACATACTCCACAGTTGTTGTAGCCCCATGTATTCTACGTGTAAATACATACTCTACAGTTGTTGTGACCCTATGTATTCTACAAATCACAATGCAGTTAAATACATACTCCACAGTTGTTGTGGCCCCATGTATTCTACACGTCACAATTGCTGTGTCTCACGTAGTGTATGCGTCACAATTGCTGTGACCCCATATTTCGTGTGCCACAGATGTTGTGGACCCCACGAAACTGAATGTACTCAAGATGAAACGTGACTGGAATACGAAAGGACTGAAGCCCTGACGTAACATAACGTGACTTGAACATAACTTGAAATACATGACCAACTTGGGATAGAAACATTTCGTAACATGGCATAACATATAATAGACAACATATTTAACATAACATACTTGCAACAGTGAATATTACATGACTTGACATACATGTAATAGATGACATACTTAGCATGGCGTACTTGTAAGGTATAGTAATACATAACAGAATATATTATGTAACAGATAAAAATTGATGACAGAATAAATTCTGTATAATAGACAATTACGTGATAACTTGGCATGGCATGACATATATGATAACACACATACATACACTGTAGTTTCTTTACTTAGCACACATACACAGTAGACTGCTAGTAAGTTAAAAGCTAACTTACCTCGATCTCCGCATTTCTTATAAAACCTCAAGCGCGATCACGAGGAACTGTAATTAGTGATTCTAAAAGTTAGCACTAAATCACTAATAACTTGAAATATGGAAAATACTAACTTAAAGAGTAAAATTTCCATTTTACTCTCTACATGTAGAAAAATGACCGTTTTACCCATAACTTAAGGATTTTGCATACTAACTCCAAAAGTCACCAAAATTTACATGCCTCATGTAAATTTTATCCTCAACTCAAATATCAATTTAGAAAAATTTAAAACTAATCACAACTATTAAAACTCCATAGGGCCAAAATTCCTATATGCTATTGCTATTGATTTTTGTTTCCAACTTGTTTTGATCAACCTTTTGATCTATGACTTATAAATATGTGATCTTCAAACCAAACCATCACATGGTTTAAAAAGATATCCTAAAACATATATAAGCTTCTAATTCAAGATCACATGGTTAAAAATTAACCAAAACATAAATTTAACCAAGAACATCCACACTTTGGCTTATCTGAATATCTCTTTACATAAAATTTTATATATTTGAAACTAACATCAAATATCTTCAAAATAATAATATAACATGTATATAAGATGTTTAGGATCCTCCAATAAAATTATCAAAGTCATTGGAATAGGTTTAGACTACCAAAGAGTTAAACTTTCTCAAAACAGAAACTGTTTTTCCTCTTTCAGTTTCTAACTTTCTAAATCTAAGAAAATATTTCATCAAAACCTCTAATAATGCAAAAATCCTCAACCAATAGTCATATATACATGTCAACAATACTCCATAAAAATTTCGGACCCATATCTATCCATTAGCTTGGTCAAAAACTCTAAACTATAACATATTCTCCAGTTTATCTTCCAGAATGACCTTTCTATAGTATACATAATATTTGACTGACCAAATGATCTTCAAATGGGATAAATAAGATATCCACGTAAACTAGACTAAAAAAGGAACAACTTATATGAAAGAGACTTTATGATAAAACACTTACAAAAGCTTCGAAATGGGCGTGCAAAAGAACTCTTAAGAGCTATCCGAAAGAGAGTGTTTGATATTCTTTTAATGGAAAGTGTAAATGAAGATAATTTCGTAGAGAGGGGTGGCTGGAGATACTCATGGATGAGATATGGAAGAGATAAGGCTGCAGTGAGAGTTAAGTGTAGGACTCTCTTACCCGAAGTGAGAGTTAAGTATAAGACTCTCTTATCTGGAGTGAGAGTGGAGTGTAGGACTCTCTTATCTAATAATATCTAAAAAAATCAACTCAAGATATTTTTACCCAATAATATCCACGAAATTAGTTTAAAATATTTTTATCCAATAATATCCACAAAATTAGCTTAAGATATTTTTATCCAAAATATCCACAAAATTTAGCTCAAGATATTTTTATCCAATAATATCTACAGTTTTGAACAGACGTTTCGTCCGAAAATATGAAAAAGTGTTATTGCGCCATAAGACCTTAAATAACCCTCCGAGTCTAATGGTATAAACCATAATACATTTTGACACTTCTAACCATCTCCAATAATAAAAAACACACTTCGGATACCATAGTAAATAATAACACTAACTATGTAGTTAGACTAAAACCTATACGATTAATGGATTCGTGAAAACTTATGGGTTCTTCACGAGGTTCCTAAAGCTAATAGAAATTTCACAATTAAATTTCTAGCGGGATATTACATAATTGATGTGGTTTCGGCGGACATCTGGTTGGCAATTCCAAAGAGTCACGAGGGGCGTATCCGCATGATTAACTATCGGCTCGAAAAGATCTTCACTGAGGTGATTCTTCTTTCTGAAGCTTTCTATGCTCTGTATTGACTTCCTTCGCCAAGCTACCGACTTGGTGTTTTTTTACAGGGTTTAGAACGCTTGGTGCGGTCATTGTGGACGGTCGAGTGGAGATGGTGAGCGAGCATAAGGCACTTCACTTGCTTGCTCAGATGGCCTTGGATTGTGCGGCGGTGGAAATGAAGAAGAAGAAGCCGAGGAGGTGCTGGCTGACATGTCGGAACCCTCGGACCAAGTCACTGCCCTTTGCCTAGAATTTTCATTGGCCTTTGATGTGAGAGATGGATTAGAGAAGTCCCTTGATGACAACCTACATGAGATCGGACAGTTGCGGGATGACCTCTCCAAGGTGCGTGGATAGCAGAAGACTGGGAAGCTCCAATACAAGTGGCTGTCCAAGGAATATGACCAACTCTCTGAGGCTCTAACGAAGAAGAGGCACACCTTGGATGACAAGCGAAAGCAGATGGAGGATCTAGAGGCCAAGGCAGACAAGATCGTGCTCGTTTTGAAGGCCAAAGATGCTACCATCAAGGGGTTATGGGAGGAACTATCACATGTTCAAGGAGTCCGCAATGATGCATGGTACTTTGGTTATGTCGATGGTTTGGAGAAGATGAAGTCTTACATTCTTCAAAACATCCTAATGTGACATATGATCCTTGGGTGTGCAGGAGGTTCCAGTAATCTAGGCATCCCGAGCCTAGGCTACCCAACTTGGGAAGGACTTGCTTTCGAGTGCCCTAGGAGGCAGTTCTGCCGGTGGCCATCCCACTTGCTGAGTGTGATTTCTCCTTTCTGTTGCCACTGTGGGTCTTGAATGCTGGTCTCTCCCTCTTCCAATGCTTGGCCTCATCATTAGTCTTCAGTTTACGATCGGCCTACTGTTGTAACTTGTTGTGTCATGAACCCGCGGCTTCATGTTATGACTTGTCGCCTTTTTGTTTTTTTGTTCATTATCCATTAATATAATTTTTCCCTGCATGCGGTACCAGCAACAAACGTTCTTTTGTGTCATCTCCTTCTTTTCTTCTTCTTTTTTGTTTGGCCCAGGAGTGATAGGGGGAATAGTTGGGGTTCCTTGTCAGATGGGAAGAGTAAGTTGTTGTTCTTTTGGGTTTCATGGTTCACCCCACCAGTGTTGAATCTCTTGGTCCCATGGTGTTGACTGTTGTCGATCCCCTAGTTGTAGTCTGACGACCATTGATCCCTGGCTTGTAGTAATTTTGTCTTCTCACAACAAACCCAGGGGAGGGATTGAGTCGATAAGAGGTATCTATCCTCTATTTAAGTTGTTCGGGCCCCGGTCTTGGCCTAGTTCCAATTTGAAATGCAGGCATGTCATAGAGATTATCCTCAGTTTCAGGAGCGATCGGGCTTTACATATTTGGGCCTCTCAGCTTGTGGCGAAATGGGCCCGCAACTCCTTGTTGTGATGTTGTTCTCCTGATTCCTCGTCATGACATTCGGGCAGTGGATGAACTGAGCCAGCACTCCTCCCTTGGGGGGTGGGGTCGGGATGCTTCAAACCATCTAACCTCCCAGGTTCCCCAGGGAGTTAAATTCGGACAGCGTGCTCGCTCGTCAGCTCCTTCACTGTGATCGGGGTCGGGGTTTCTTGGTGGGTGGCTCATTGCTGGATCCATCCTTGCCAGTTGATCTTGCAAGGAAGGATAAGCTTTGGGCCAGGCTAGAGCTGATCCCACACTTCAATGCAGCGGAGGTCAGGGTAAGTTATTCTGGTGGCTGTGGGGCCGGTCCTGCTCTCTGCATGGGGAAAGTAAGGCAACCTTTGGCTCAACCCCCTTCCTTGATCTGCAGGGAGGTACGGTGTTTGGCCAGTCTGTTACTAGACCCACTCCCACTTGTTGACGCCTGCGAGGAAGATAAGTCTTCATCTTCAAACGGTTGAGGATTGCTCGCACTCGATCGGGGAGGGGTTAGGATACCTCAAGCCAAACTACCCCTTTGGTCCCTCTAGGAGGTAATTCAGATGGCGTCGCGACCGATCCGCTCCTTCACTGTGATGGGAGTTAGGGTAAGTATTCGGGTAGCCCCAAGGCTAGTCTCACTCTCCCGGATGATGAGGTTGAGCTCCCTGCACACCTATCATCCTTTGTCAGGAGGTAGGTTGTTCGGACAGTCTATTATTGAACCTGCTCCCGCTAGTTAATGTCGCAGGAAATGGTAAGTTTGGGTCAGGTTGGTGCTGATCCCACACTTCGTCATAGCAGAGTTCAGGGTAAGTTATTCGAGTGGTAGTGGGGCTAATCCTGCTCTTCGCCACAGGGAAAGTAAGGTAGCCTTTGGCTTAACCCATTTCCTTGTTTCACGGGGAGGTAAGTTGTTCGAACAGTTTGTTGCTTGACCCACTCTCACCTACTAATGCTTGTGAAGAAGGTAAGCCTGCTCCTTCAGGTAGCTGAGGACTAATCCGCACTCTGCCACAAGAGAGATAAGGCAACCTTTAAACCTACCTTTCCTTTTGACACCTTGTGAGGGAGGTAATTCAGATAGCGATGGTGCTTGTTCGCTCCTTCGCTGTGAAGGGGGTCTGGGCAAGTATTTGGGCAGCCCTAAGGCTAGACCCGCTTTTTCGGATGAGGAGTTTGAGCTTCGAGCCCACTTATCATCCTTTATCGAGAGGTAGGTTTTTCGGGTAGTCTGTTACTGAACCCACTCTCGCCCATTGACTTCGTAGGAAAGGGTAAATTTGAGTTAGGCTAGTGTTGATCCCACACTTGGTTGCAGCGGAGGTCAGGGTAAGTTATTCGGGTGGCCGTGGGGGTGGCCTAGCTCTCCACCACGGGGAAAATAAGGCAGCCTTTGGCTCAATCCATTTCTTGGTTCCACCTCAGATGCTCTTATGTCTTGGGTCGGTGTTTCTTATGAGAGCCCTTTACTTCTCGGGGCCAGAAGAGGTCTTCTAGTCCTTCTGTAGTTGGTGGTGGGGGAAGAAGACTTTGTGTAGATCATGAGGCCAATGGGGTGGCCTCGATGAGGGCTTCCTGCCATGAGGTTCCTATCCCTAGCTCAAATGCATCACGTAGTGGGTGTCTTCTAGTCGAACCTTGGTTGCTCCATCGTCATCTGGGAGCATGACGATGCTAACACTGCTGGTTCGTCCTATTCCCTTCTCACCAGTTGCCATTGGTCGGCCTTTGAATGGCTTTCTTTAAGGCCTTCCTTAATCCTGCTCTGAGTCTGTAATTGACATGAGTGTGGGATGCCATTAATTAATCAATCAATTCTTCTATAGCCAATTGGTGGCTACAAATGGCATGCAGTTGGATAATGCCACGTCAGTGTTGTATTTAATTTTTTTTTTTTAAAAAGCAAAAATAAGAAGTGCGGGAAACTTTCATCAACTAAGTGTTTGGCGTGTTCTGCAAGCTTCAAACTTCAACAAGTGAAAATGGAACTATCCATTTTTGAGCAGGTTTCGGCTTGGATTTGCACATAATTTTGGCAACTACATCCAGACTTCTTCTGTAATATATATGGACTCTGCCTTCCTTCACATTTTGTACTGAAAGCAAGTCACTCATTCGCACTAGTCATTAACATGCGCCTGGGTTGTCCTCGCCAGTATCCTGCGCTTTTCCCCCTCACCCTTGTTACCACACTCTTCTTTATCAGCCCGATGATCAGGCAGCGCCCATGGCCTCACAACAAGACCAACGCCCATGATTTAGACTTCGGAGACTCCAAAAAGTTCGAGGGCTCATCCGAGTTCATCCGCTTAAGGTACCATATGGGATCAGTGCTCACTGCCAATATTACCGTCCACACAATATGGTATGGCACTTGGTAGAGGAACCAAAAGAAGATCATCCGCGAGTTCATCAACTCCATCTTTGCTGTAGATTCCAAGCACCCCTCAGTGTCCGGCTGGTGGAAGACGGTACAGCTCTATACAGACCAGACCGGCACCAACATTTCCCGTACGGTGCCGGGAAATCACTCACGACCGCTTTTACTCGCATGGGAAATCACTCACGAGCTTGTTCATTTAGTCAGTGATCAAGAGCGGGAAGGAAGGGGAAACACAGAGATGGATGAAGGAAGAGGCTTCGGGGTCTTCGAGGTTCTTCCAAAATCGTAACACAGAGAGGGAAGGAAGGGCAAAGATAGAGATGGAGGAAGGAATGGAGAAACAAATGGACTTCGGGTCTTCGAAAGTTGAAACACAGAGAGGGAAGGAAGGGGAAATATCGGAAACTACAAAGAAACAAAACAGCACCGTTTTAATTTATGCCACATCAGCACCGTTTGCACGACGCTTGCACGAGCCGACTGCATCTAGAATTTTTCTTAATCAATAGTACAATCATTTATATATGAAACTATTATAAAGAAACCAAAACCTTACAACAACATTTACTTACGTATCACATGATGACAAGTAAGCTCAAACCCAATTCCCAATGAAAGTCTTCAAATGGTTGCTCGACCTTTAATTCACATGAAACCAAGACACTTACTTCAAATGCCATTGCTCGTGGAGTTGTTTAAGGACATCATAGAGGTATCACAACTGGTCCTTTTTGAGCCCCAAGTCAATGTTCTCTGGTTCACAGCTTTCTTCACCGCAATAAGGAACCCGGACCATAATGAAAACAACTCAGGCCATCCATTAGTTGTGGAACTTAGCGACTATCAGGTCTCCACACCTTGCCTGCTCTTTAGTCAGACCTTTAAGGCTGAGATTGCTTCATTCCTTAAGCTGGAAGAGCCCATGGCTGATGCCCCCATATGAACAGCACTGGGGCCTCGGGGGCGAGGGCGACAGCCAGCTTTAGGAGGTGATGGTAGGGGTGTGCTCCGATTCCGACTCTGTCGGAATCAGAATTCCGACTTCCAATTCTGACTTTTTTCAGAATTGAAATCGAGCTCCGATTCCGATTCTGAAAGGGATCGGAGCTCGACTCTGTTCGGAAGTCGAAATTCCGACAGGAATTGAAATTCCGACTTCTTTTATTTTGATAGGTTTTATCTTCTTTTAAATTTAATTATATACTAATTTATGTATTAGTTTAATGTGATTAATCAAAAAGTAAATTTTATTAAAAATAATATTAATTTAAATTTTAAATATAAAAAAATCAATATTTATGCGTAGATTAATACACGACTCTGCTTATAACTTATATGTAGTAAAATTCTTTATAAAAATATAGGTCTTGATCAGTTTTTCATGCTTTTTTATAATGAAGTCAATCTTTTTATAAAAGACTTCAATTTGTACTTTTGAAATTAGTACATGGCATTTCTCTTTTACCATTTATGATTAATTTACTAATTAAGGAGACTTGCATTATGGGAGATATAGTACTTATATATGTGTGTGTGTGTGTGTGTGTGTGTGTGTGTGTAGGCAGCTCATGATCTAGCTAGCTCCCTTCGCATTTTCGAGCGAAAATCACAAAGAAATTTCCTGCATGCGTAAGGCAGGTACTACTAGCTAGTACTATTTTTTTGAAAAATCTTATAATAATTATGGGCATGCATGCAATGATTTGCTGATTGCTTTTTTTTAGTGATCATGATCAGATAGATCAAGATGAGTGCATACAAGGTCACAATTAATACCGTTTACGTTGGATGGGTGCGCATATTGGTATACAGAATCGTTTACAACAATATATTTCCTTTATAGCTAGCTAGGAGCTAATTATACATAATTCAGAAGATCATAAATAATGAATAATAGAAATAACAGCCGAGTTCAAAGTTTGATTAAACAGTCCATAAGAATAAACATTTTGATTCAACAAAAAAAAAAAAGACATCATTTGCAGCATCGTAGTTGGTCATTTGAAGTACTTGAAATTAAGATAAAAAAATATTCAATCAATAAATGTAACCAAATATTGATCCAGAAAATTGAACACAGTAAAAGTAAAATTTAATTACCATTAATACCAATAAAGATTAAGTTAATTCTGATATCAACTTATCTTTATCCATACTCTATCAGTCATTGGCAACTATACTGGGGTTCACAATTAAATCTGTGAAATGATAAAAAAATATAAATTAAATAAATTTATGAAATCATAAAAATAATTAAAATAATCAATAAAAAAAAAAGTAAAATAAGGCTACCATCTTCAAGCCTATAACTCTCATCATCAATGCCAATGCTATCTAGTCCAAGGGGTGTATCATTGATCCAGTTCTGTGTGCAAACGAGGGCCTCCACGGTTGACGGTGACAAAGAACTCTGGAAAGCATCCAACACTCGACCTCCAGTGCTAAACGCCGACTCAAATGCAACCGTTGTAATAGGAATGACTAGCACATCTCGGGCAATACGGGAAAGGAATGGATACTTGATGGAATTAGCATTCCACCAAATGCATATCTCAAATGCAGGACTAGGTGCTTCGACCTCTTCTATAAAATACCGTTCAACCTCTGAAGTACACCCTATAATATTCTTCGATGCAACGAGCTGATGATACTTGTTCATGATGTCGTAATTCCTACAGTGTCGAGGCAATATGTCAGTCGGGCTAAAGTTATCAGAGGGAGGTGTCGGAGTCACGTGTGAGGTACTCGCTGAAGATGAAGGTTGTCCACTATTTTTGTAGTGGTTGTACAAGTCATCGAGATCAGTTTTCAGCGCTGTAATAAATGATGCAGCCTTCATTGCCCCGAGGACGGAATTTGCCCAATAGTCTATCACGACCAACTTGATTCGGGGGTCAAGGATCATAGCCACAAAGAGTAATCTATTTATCTTCTCAAATTGCCCCCAATATTTATTATATTTGGACAACATCCTCTGAGCCATACCAGATAACAGTCCGCTAGGGTCATCACAACCATCTTCCAAGTGGTGGTGTAGTGTCGAGATCTGATTGAACCACAAGTTTGCAGTCGTGTATGCGGATCCAGATATTTTCATTGTAATATCATAAAAAATCTGCAAAAATGTGACAAAGAATCATACACTCGTCCAATCATGTGTGTCTGGCGGACTGAGCCCCTTTCCTGCATGCTCCAACAAAGCATACTGCAGACCCCCATCTTTCACCTCCATCCGCTCAAATACTTTTTGGTACCTCTGTGGCACATCCAACATCATGTATGTAGAGTTCCATCGAGTGGGAACATCCAAGCACAGCGTCCGAGAATGTTTTATCCCAAGTTGTTCTTCTATTGCCCTGAATTTTTTCAGCCTTTGCGGGGAAGCCCTCACATACCGCACAATGTTGCAGACTTTTGTAATGGAATCATCAACCTCTTTTAACCCCTCAGTCACAATCAGGTTGATTATGTGAGCACAACAACGAATATGGATAAACTCATGGTCCCGGATGACATCATCTCTCACTCTCATATTCTGCTTGAATCATTCAATTGCAGTATCATTGGCACTGGCATTGTCATCTGTAATGCACAAAACTTTCTGAATTCCCCAATTTTTCAAGCAATCATCCATCGCTACCCCAATTGATGCACCCTTATGATCACTGATTTCTTTAAATCCAATAATCCGTTTTTTTAAAGTCCATGAACTGTTAATGTAGTGTGCTGTAATACACATGTAGGAAATATTCTGTATAGACGTCCATGTGTCTGTCGTAAATGAGACTCTCTGGCCAGTCCTCACAAACATTTGTCTCATCTTAGCCTTCTCTTTTAAATGTCTTTTCATACAATCCCGCATCACTGTATACCGTGACGGCAATGGGAATCGTGGCTCAATGAGCTTGATAAACTTTCAGAACTCTCTTTTCTCAACTGTAGTAAAAGGCATCTCATCTTCAATGATCATCTCGGCAAGCGCATCTCTCAATATCTTCTCACTGTATTGAGGGATGACCATTTTCTTAACTTGCGTACCATCAGTCGCAGTAGAAGTTTCATAACTCAGCGTTGTCTGATCTTTGGCCGCCAATCCCTTCGCTATCTTATACCTCTGGCAACCATTTAGATATAATATCAAACAAGTAGTGCCTTGTTTCTTTGAATGACAAGCAACTTCTTGGCCGCAATGGTTGCAAGCCACGTGCGGTTCCGAGGGGTCACCGTCAACCTTGGTGAAATGTTCCCACGTCCACGATCTTTTTTTATTTGATCGTGGACATGGTGGCTTGGCACTCGCGGATGGAGGTGGTACATCGGGCTCATCCCCAATACCCATCTCAGCCTCCTCATTAAATGTATCATCATCTTCTATATTTACCATGAGTGGGAATCGACTACTTGCACATGAAGTTTGTGTTCTGGTCTCGATCTCAGTGCTGGGGACGGCATTGTGGCATCTTGATCCTGTTCTGGCCCTTCTGGGGTCCCATATGGTTCTTCCTCCATAGCTTCAAATCTGACACATATATAGAAGACCAAATTAATAGGTTTATTAAAAAAACAATAAAAGAATCTGACACATATAATAGGTGATGCAATTTAGTAGATATGATTGTTAGATAGAAGAAAGTTTGGCAAAAAATGATTGTTGAATGGAAAATGGAGTATATATGGTTGTTTGATAGGAAAAAGTTTGATACAAGAGTATGGTTGGATGAAAAATTTAGTAGTTATGATTGTTATTTTTAGTGTCATTTAACTTTGGATAATCCATTCAGTGTCATTTAACTTTTTCAGTACTATCAAGACATAAGTAAAAAATAATATATGCATGAATGACCTAAAGTAATTACAGCAAGCTAGCTAGGAATACTATGATATTATTCTAAGAATATAAGGTGATCCTCTAGTCTTAAATCGTAACACGAGGAAGAACTTAATTAAAGCTATATTCCAAAAACAAAAAAAAAAGGAACTAAGAGCTGCTATATGTCATGATCGAGCCAGTATATAATATAATTATATATATGCAGCATGCATCTGATATCCATTATTATAGTTGTCTCACCCTTAATTATTAATTATTTGCATTATATATTCTAAAACTAATTCATTAATTGACCTATCGCATTAAGTCATGTCAATTTAATTTATTTGTTTATTTTTATAGAATCTCTTGTGCATGACTAAAGCATCTCTCTCTCTCTCTCTCTCTCTCTCTCTCTATATATATATATATATATAAATATACATACATACACACACACATATATATATATATATATATATAGTAAATATTTAGGGTATATATCGAGTTGATGACAGTAGTAAGCTGCTAGCTTTTATCATTTCAAAAGTTTCTGCCTAGATATTATAAATAATAGCCCACGACTGATGGTTACTAACTAATTGTTAAGTACATGAAAATTGAAATGCATGCAGCTTGAGATTTTTGAGAGTTTAAAGAATACAGTTACATACAAGTGAAACATGAGATCAGTACTAGCCGAATGATCTGAAACCCTACATATATATGGGATGCTAATGCTATATATAGATTAATTAGCATTACTAGTTCAAATTAATCATCCAAACATAAGATACGGACAAGAAGTCATGCTCAACTGCAATATAATATAATATATAATACTGTACAAGAAGTCATTACTAGTTCTCGATCAAGCTAGCTAGCCAGGGGACTTTCATGATCTTGATCATTGTCCACTCAAAAACCACAACGCCACATAGAAATGCCATGCATGCTGCATCCTCTCATGAACTCATCATATATAATAATTAACCTAGCTAGCTAGCTTGGTCATGGCAGAGTACTAAAAAAAATTCCCATGTCATGAATTCTGGCCTTCATGCATGTATACTTCTCTTATTAGCACCTGCTAATTTTATATTCTTCCTAATCTCCTCGTTATAACTACTCATAATTAATATATCTAGGCCGGGGGGGAAAAAGTCATATGAAGAAAGCTAGTTAGTGAAATTAATGATTTTAGGCATTCATGCAAATTGCATCTCATAATATGAGAGTGTCCTAATTAGGACTTCTGTGCCAAATAAGACAGTTGGTGTCCTAATTCCTAAAAAAAATAAAATAAAAATAAAAATTTTAAACTCCTAAAACCCATAGACAACTGGATACATCAATAATCAATTCACCCATCCTAAAAAAATTTTTAGCTAATGTATTATGTATATTCCGTTTCTTTGTGACATTTCCACAAACAGGTTGCCTTCAATGTCCAAAATCACAAACAAATAAAATACTGAAAATGAAAAACGGTTCCTCAATACATAATTATTTCACAACTCAGTTCACCATTCACTGAAAAATTCCATACATCAAATAATCCCTTTAAAATTTTAAATAAATTTTGAAATACACAAGAGTCACCAGTTTTTACATTTGGAAAAAACTGGTCGGATTCGGCACTGCCGCAGTGCGGCGATGGCAGTCTACGGCGGACAGAGTCATGGTGGGGGGCGGCGGCTTCGTGCGGCGTGAGAGGTCTATGGAGCAAAAATGGAGATTGACGTGAGAGGCTGAGAGCACTGTCTGTCTTGAGAGCGAGAGTTTAGAAACAGAATTCGGATTGAGATAGTGAGCCGTCCGGACTGAGGTAAGTGAGAAGTTTATTCAAAACTGCGTCATTCCCATTTAAATGGAACGACACCGTTCCACTTTTTTTAAACAAATATTCCAATTGCAAAACGACGTCGTTTTGCAGTTGGATTATTTGTTTAAAAAAATAGAAAGTCGGAATTCGAAAGTAGGAACCAACTGGGTACCGATTCCGACTTCCGAATCGGAATCGGAAGACTTCCGATTCCGATTCCGAGTTCCGAATATTCCGACTCCGCCGGAGTCGGAATCGGAAGTCTTGAAATTTTGAACACCCCTAGGTGATGGTGTAGGGATCTCCCTACCAGGTAGACTTTTGGTCTGAGGGAGAGAGGGTTTGCTAGTCCTTAAAACCTCCTCTCATGGAGAGAATAATTCATGTGGCCGGGGGCATCAACCTAGAAGTGATGAATCCAAAGGTGGAAGTTCTGAGGGGTGTGCCCTTGAGGATACCCGAGGAGGGGTTGGAGCCTAGGCACACTTCGGGAGGATCGTAAGTTGATGGTGAGGGTTTTAGTGATGCCAGTCCTTTCCAGGCATCCACTTCATGTGTCCCTGAACCTTCTAGGTAGTTGGGAGGAGTCGGTCCCTCTTCACACCCCTGCAGGAGCCATCTTGGGAGAACTGGCCCAGGTTTCGATGTCACAAGAGTTGAGGTTGTCGAGCTTGAGGCCAAGAAACAAAGGGGATTTTTCTTGCAAGTATTTGCATGGAACTTAGTCTACCTTCCCTTGGTTGGTTGCTCTTTCATTTTCATTCTCAGATTTTTGTGTTTCTCAGGGGTCTAATTAGTTGGAAGCCTTGATTGTGGAGGAGAGGGGGGAGCTTGAGGAAGAGGCCTGGGCTCTCAGATCCCTAGTCCTCCTTACCCACTTAGAAATACTTAAGGCTAACTAGGAGGCAGTGGAGGTGACTCACAAAAAAGACGCCGTGGCGGAGGACATGGTCGAATTGTGGGCCAGTTGCAAGCATCTGAAGCGCGAGTTAGCGAAGTTTTGTTAGGATGTGGCGTTCCTTATAGAGGGCCTGGCTAAGTCATAGGAAGAAGCTAGGCACTCCAACCTAGAGGCTCAACTCCTGGAGGATAAGTGTGAGTTAGAGCTAGAGGAAGCGAAGCGGTTGCTTGATGCCCTTCATGAGGACAAGGCGAAGCTGGTCGAGCAACACAACACAAACATAAGCCAATTGTATTGGCTAATGGCCAAATATACTGAATTTACCAAGTCAATATAAAACAAGAAGGAGGCCCTAAAGAAGCGTGTCGACCATATCCAGGCCTTGGAGTCTAAGCTGACTTCAACGAGTGACGCGATCTGATCCCTCGACCTGCAAACCCATGCCCAAGAATCCATTTAGGAGGTGGCTCATGTGCCCTAGGAAAGCATGTCATCCCAAATGAAAAAGGTAAAAGACATCAGAGACCGAGCTTGGAGCTACGGCTACGAGAAAGGCCTTGAAAGTTTAAGGGACCACTTGTTGTGGAACTCGAGGGTCGATTTGGGGGCCCTTGACTTGGCATCCCTCAAACCTGATCCACATGCCTTCCATTTTGTTAGATTCTTGGGCAAAGATTTTGTGCCTAGTGCTTTTCCCGATCCTCCCCCAAGTCCTTAGTGCTAAGGGCTTGTGTAATCTTCTTTTCTTTCTTTTCCCCCTTGTACATGAGCCTTTTAATGAATACTATTGTTTCACGCCATATCTTTGGCTTTTCCCAGTCTCTTTTCCTCATGGTGCTCACTTTCCTTCTTTTTTGTTTTTTTTTTGGCCCTCCGCGGGCTTTAGGATTCACTTTGTCGATATGCAGATCGTCTAGGTGGCAAGTCCAAGGACTTGTGTCTTACTCAGGCCTCGGGAAGAGTCAAGGGACTAGGCTTTATCCAGGCGAGGGTCGCCAATTCAAGGGACTTGTGTGCCATTGGTCGGCAAATCTTTGGATTTATGCCTGACTCAAACCTTGCGGTGAGTCAAGGGATCCGACTTATCCATGCGAGGGTTGCCGAGTCAAGGGACTTGAGTGTGATTGGTTGGTGAGTCCTAGAACTGGTGTCCTACTCAAACCTCACGGTGAGTTAAGGGACCCAGATTTATCAATACGAGGGTCACCAAGTCAAGGGACTTGTGTGCAACTCGAACCTCACAGTGAGTCAAGGGACTTAACTTTATCCACGCGAGGGTTGCCAAGTCCAGAGACTTGTGTACGATTAGTTGACGAGCTGAAGGGGCTTGTGCTTGACTCAAGCCTCGCGGCAAGGCAAGGGACCTGAATTTATCCATGCCAAGTCAAGGAACTTGTGTGCGAGTGGTCAGTGAGCTAAGGGACTTGAGCTTGACTCAAACCTTGTGGCGAGTCAAGGGACTCGACTTTATTTACACGAAAGTCGCTAAATCAAGGGACTTGTGTGTGACTCGAACCTCGTGGTGAGTCAGGGGATCTGACTTTATCCACACGAGGGCCACCAAATCAAAGGACTTGTGTGTGACTGGTTGACGAGTCCTAGGATTGGTGCTCGCCTCCAACCTCGCAGCAAGTCAAGGGACCCAGCTTTATCGGTCGATGAGTCAAGTGACTTGTGATTGTACATTGTTTATTCAGGCAGAAAGTTTGGAGGAAAGTATACTTTCATTCCCAAATATTTTACACATTCATAGTTTAGTTACGATTTCAGGGAAAGCATTTTTTCACGTGTTCAGCATTCCACGGATGGGGAAGATCATTCCCTTTGGTGTCCGTCAAGCGGTATGACTGTGGTCAATTGTTGGAGGTTACTACAAATAGTCCTTCCCAATGCGGTCCTGCTTCCCTCTTCTTGCATCGTGACTCCAGCTTGCCTCAATACCAGGTCGCCCACTTTGAAGGATCTAGGTATGACGCGCTTGTTAAAGTAGTGCTCGAACTTCCACTTGTTCATCATGTGCATCTTGGCCTCCTGTCTAAATCCAGTTGTTCCTTTAGCCCCTCATCATTAGAGCTCAGGTTGAAGTGTTGTACTCGACAAGTTGGCATCCCCATTTGCACTAGAATCACTGGTCAAAGCAAATGGCATTTCCCTGGTTAGGGTTTTGAAAGTTGTCCAGTAGGCCCATAGGACTCTTGAGATTTCTTCAGCCAATCTTCCCTTTTGGTCCACCAACCTCTTCTTTAGGATTCCTAGCAGAGTTTTGTTGGTTACTTCGACTTGTCCATTGGATTGTGGGTGTCCCAGGGAGGAATACTTGAATTTGATTCCCAGTTATGTGCACCATTCTTGGTTGTGGGAAGAGTCGAATTGCCAGCCTTTATCTTATATGATGCTCATGGGAATGCCAAATCAATAGACAACAGATTTCTACAAGAATCTCGTGATGGCTGCATCAATGATGATTGCTAGGACTTCCACCTCTACCCACTTAATGAAATAATTTACTGCTACAACTACGAATTTCACCTTTCTTTTGCCTGCGGGAAGAGGTTCGACTCAATCCAGACCCCACTGAGCGAAAGGCCACAAGGATATGATCAATGTCAATTCTTCCAAAGGATAGTGTAGAACAGGAGCGTGCGTTTAACACTTTGAGCATTTCCATACAAGATCCTTGGTGTCTCAGAGGGCTTGGGGCAAGTGGTATCCAGCTCTCATTACTTTTGCTGCTAGTGCTCTGCCTACTGAGTGATTCTTGCAAACCCCCTAGTGTATTTCGCTCAGTATATAGTTGGCTATGTCCAGTGAGACACACCTCATAAGTGGTTCGCAAAAGCCTCTCTTGTACAAAATCTCCTCCACCATCGTGAAGCATGCCACCTTATTCCTGACTTTCTATGCCTCTGCTTTGCCGCTTGGCACCTTGTTGGTGTTGAGGTATTTTATTATGTTTAAGGCCCATTTGGGTGTTTTGACGTTGACAATCGAGACTTCGATCCCTATGGTGGGAAATCCACTGTCTGAGTTATAATGCACTTAGGTAGACACGAGTTCTCCTGTCTCAAAGCGATTTGTGCCAACTTGTTGACCTTCTGGTTCTTCCCTATTGGTATTTGTTGAATGTGGAAGTACCAGAAGAAGTCGCAGTTTGCCCCCACCAATTGCAGGTACTTGTTCAACTTCTCACCCTTATTGGCGAACTCACCTCATACCTAGCTAACAACTACTTGGGAATCCGCCTTGACTTCTACATCTGTTGCTTTGAACATCTTGGCCAACAACGCTTCGTACACAACTTTATTATTGGTTGTTTTGAAAGCGAGCCTGATCACATAGTTGTGTTCCCCGCCGAACTCTAAGTCGATATGCACCTCAATACCCCTGTCAGCCCGGTAGGACTAACGATCAAATAAGACCTGCTAGGGCTTTCCTATGGATGCTATCTTTCCATCTAGAAGTTGGAGAACTTGGCCACGAAGTCCTCCAGCACTTGCAAGTTGCACCTTGACTGTGGGTCTGAGGCTCAAGAGAGAATAATTACTGTAATAAGTGTTTCTTTCAAAGATCCTTTACCTGAGCTCCCCGGGGGGGGGGGGGGGGGGGGTTATATACCTCAATTGGGATGGCCCTAATTGTTGCCAGTACACTGCGTAGGGGCCATAGTATGCATTGCACTAATGGCTGGGTGACCACCTATCAATCCAGTCTTTGTTCTGTCATTTCGTGTGTGCGTCTTCTTCCCTCCCATGTCTGTCTTCTGTGGCAGGCGATAAGGGGGATGCGCCCACTACACCAGCTTCAGGGATAGGCCAAAGGTTGATTATGGACATCATTAGTTGTCCTCTCTAACCACCCTGCGTGGCATGTTCCTTGTCCTATTGCGTGGGCTACAGTTTGTGCAGGTGATGTGATTGTTCCTCTTTCCTTCTTGGATACATGCTTTATGGGCCCTGCCCGATCCTTCTTCTGGGTTGGACTGTCTACCTACCTAGTTTGTCTAGCATATGAGGGTGGAAAACATCCTCTCCACCAACATTAGAATATTATTTAAGCATAATGGAATGTATAAATCTATACATCTATTACATCAAAACAAGATATTTAACAGGGTTGTTCTATCCTTTCAAGAAAGAAAGATAAAGATAAAGAGGAAAATGAGGAAGAGGATGCGGAAGAGAAAGGGAAGGAAGAGGAGGGAGGAAGAGAAAGATATGTAAAGATGAATTGAGGAGAAGAGGAAGAGAAAGATGAGGAGATGAAGAAGCAAGCCGAGGAGAAAATGAGAAACAAAAAAAGTGGAAAAAATAGTAACGCAAATCAAAAGTATTAAATGGCCCAAGCACTTGGCTTTAAAAGCAATGTGAAATTGCTAGCCCCTACGGGTCAATAAAGGCTATATAGCCATCTTGACCTCTTAAGCCATGTATATTTAAAAAAATGTACCATATTCATACACATAAAATCACCTCAATCATAGTACTATATTCTACATGAGCGATAACGCAAATTGCCTACTGCAGAATAAATACTTAGGCATCAATGTGAGTTCATCATAATAGTTGAATGAAAAAGTAAAGAATAAGAAAATAGTTAGCATAATCCATATGACACCAATATAAAAATATTATTAAATCATAGTGTAATAAAAATTCTCATACCTAGACTGCATTGAAAAATCTTTAATGAGAGAGTTTCGCACTTTTGGCAATCTCCACTCTTAAGTATTTTTTTTTTTTTTTTTAACGATGAAGAACCCTCTAAATTCATATTCCAAGCCCCACTATATAAGTATTACATTACAACCTCTAATTCTTGTGCACTCAAATTGTATGGATACTAATAAAAACTAACTCTGTGAGACCATGCTAATCCATAGTTGTATAATCGAAGTGGAGTTAACATTATGTGAATTTGAAATATCAACTTAAATAATATCACATTAAAGACATAACAAGATAACAAATCTTAGTAGATTTGTAGCTTATGCTGAGTAGGTGATGTTGGATTTTTTGTACTTTAGTAAAGTTTTAAGTAAATTTGTAACTATAAATATTATTTATGGTATTGCACCATTGGTGTTGATTTTGAAGCTATGGATATTATTTATTGTGGTGGTGTTGTAGCCATAGTGGTATACTTAGATTTTGAATATTGTTTGTGGTGGTGGGGATGACATGGATCCATGGTACTTAACTTTGTTATTTTGATTATTGTTCATGGTTGGGGATTTGTGGTGTTGGTTTTGTCTATGTCTTTTTTTCAATTTTGTATATCATATTTTGATTGGCGTACTTTGCTACTTTAAGCCATCATAAGATTGGATTAAACAAAAAGGCCACGTTGTTTGATACCAATATTAGAATATTGTTAAGGGATAGCCAATAAATAAATCCACACCTCTTGTAGCAAAAGAAGATCTTCAATGGGACTGTTCCACCCTCTTTAGCAAAGATGGGAGAAGTAGAAAGGAAAATTATAAGAAGAGGAAGAAGAAGATTAATAGAAAAAGGAAGTGGAAGAGGAATAATTAAAGAAGAAGAGAATGAGGAGGAAGAGTAAGAGGAAGAAAAAGAGGAGGAGGAGGAGGAAGAGATAGGAAGAGGAAGAAAAAGAGCAAAAGAGAAGCAAGGAAGATGAGGAGAAGAGGACGTGAGGGAAAAAGACAATGAGGAGAAGCAATAGGTTAAGAAGTGAGCCGTGAAGAGACTGAGGGAAAAAGAAATTGGATAAATAATCAACGATAAATATTTTACGTAAAAACATCGGGGAGGGTGGGCATGTAAACCAAAAGTATTTAAACTACCAAGCTTGTTACCTTTAAAAGTAATGTGAAATTGCTAGTCCTTGAAGGTCAATAAAAAGCTATAGCCATTTTGACCTCATAAGCCATGACAATTTAAAAATATATACCATATTTATATAAAAATTTATAGATAAACTCACCTTAATCATATTATTGTATTATGCATGAGCAATAATGCAAAGTGCTTACTCCAAAATAAATACCTAGGCACAAGTGAGATTCATCATAATAGTTGAGTGAAAAAGTAAAGAATATGAAAACAACTAGCATTGTCTATTGACTAATACAAGAATATTATTAAATCATGGTTTAATAAAGAATCTCATACTTCGATTGCACCGAAAGATCTTCAACGAAAGAGTTCCACACTTTTTGCAATATTCACTCTTAAGTATTTTTTTTCGGCAGTGGAGAATCTACTAAATCTATAGCCTACTCCATAAGTATTACATTACAAGCTATAATTCATTTACACTCAAATTGTATGAAGATTAAAAACTAACTATAGTAGACAATGCTACCCTTCATTTGTATCATCCAAATGGAGTCAACATTATGTGAATTGTCAAATAAAGCATTGTCACATGCAAAGGTGCAACATGTTTTTCATGAAGCAAATATGGTAGTAGATTTTTTGGCAAAGGAAGCTACTAGGGGGTGTCTTTGGATTTTTCTGGTGAGAATGATGGTCCAGGTTGGTTTCAGGGTCTTGTACATACTAATAGATGGGGTTTACCTTATTTTCGCACATAATAGTTTCATTTGGGATGTATAAAATAGTTTTTGGTTTATATTGGTTTGGAGGTCTGGGTTTGATTTTTATGTCTATATGTAGCCCCCAGGTGTCAAGATTGTTACTATGGTTTTCCTTCACTATAAGTGAGGGCTATTAATAAAATTGAGGTTGTACTTCATTAGTAAAGTTGTAAGTATATTTGTAGCTATAATATTATTTATGGTGTTGGTGTTGATATTGAAGCTATCAATATTACTGGGCATAGTGGTATACTTTGATTTTGAGTATTGTTTGTGATTGTGGGGATGTCATGGATCCATGATAGCATATTTTGTTGTTTTGAATATTATCCATGGTTGTGGATTTATGGTGTTGGTTTTGTCCATCTTTTTCTATTTTCTGTATCATATTTTGACAGGTGTGCATTGCTAACTTGAGTCATCAAAAGATTTGACTACAAAAAAGAAATGCGTTGTTTGATACCAATATTATGATCAATAGAAGATCTTCATCAGGATTGTTCCACCCTTCTAGCAAAGGGAGGAGAAGTAGAAGTAGAAATAAAAAGTAGAAGAAGAGGAAGAGAAAGACTAAGAAGAACAAGGAAGAGGAGGGAGGAGGTAGAAGAAGAAGAAGAAGAAGAAGAAGAAGAAGAAGAAAACGAAGATGCAGAGGAAGAGAAAAAGGCAAAGGAAGAAGAAGAGGACAATGACGAGGAAGTTAGAGGAAGATGAGGAGAAGAGGAAGCGAGTGAAAAGGGCGAAAGAGAAGAAGTAGGAGGTTAAGAAGTGAGCCATGTAGAGAATGAGAGAAATAGAAATTGGAGAAATGATCAACAATAAATATGTTCTATAAAAAATTTGGGGGAGGGTGGCATGTGAATCAAAAATATTAAACAACCCAATTTATTACATTTAAAAGTAATGTGAAATTGCATGTGCTTGCGGGAGAATAAAAAGCTAATAGCCATTTTGACCTCCTAAGCAGTGTCTAATTGTATTTACCATATTTTATATAAAAGATACTAAATAAATTCACCTTAATCATAGTATTACATTCTACATGAGCGATAATGCAAACTTCTTACTCCAAAATAAATACCTAGGCACAAGATAGAGTTATCATAATAGTTGAGTGAAAGAGTAAAGAATAAAAAAAAAACTAGTATAGTCTATACGACACCAATATAATAATATTATTAAATCATGGCGCCATAAGAATTACATTACAACCTCTAATTCAATGTAAACTCAATTTGTATGAATATTAAAAAACTAACTCACTAAAAGAGAATGCATAAAATGTCATTTTCGTCCCAAAAGAGATTTAGAGATGAAAAATTTTCGTCTCTATTTCATCCCCAAAGGTCTGTCTCAAAAGATTTTTGGAGATGAAATACTTTTATGGACGAAATCTAGCATAATCAATCAAAAGCGTTTGAACAAGAATATTCTTTTGGGATGAAACATTTTCATCCCAAAAAACTATTCGAATGGAACATGTATTATTCAGATGGTCAAGTATCTGTTTGAACTCTATTGGGATTTGATTTGAAATTTATGAATTTATTTGATCCTATTCGAATTGGGGGAGTGTTCGAACATGTATATTTATGTTTGAACAAAAATAATTTGATTGAACACGATTTATATACACTCGAATTGAAAACATCTGTGCGAACGACTGGTTCGATATTTTTGTCTAAACGGTGTATGGTACATTATAATAATGACAAATGTGTTTGAACAAACTATTATTTGTTTGAATGTTCAAGTATGAAGTCTGTTCGAACAGACAAATAATTTATTCGAATAAAATTGATGGTTCTCAAGTTATTCGAATGAGTTCTAAAATGCGTTTGAAGGGTAATAAATTGTAAATTACCTTTTGAACTGGGTATTTTACATTCGAACGGTACTCATTATGCAATAAACTATAAATTCAAAATAAGAAACTAATGTTAGATATTATAATTAAAACATCACCATTTTTCAAATGTTGCATAAAGCCAGAATGAGTCAAAAGACAACTAAAGAAAATAAGTGTAAGGATGGTGGTGACATAGAGTTTTGGGATATCTTTAATTGCCACTATTCGAATATTTTCTGAGATTGAGAGGGGAGAGCAAGTCATGCCCCTCGGCCACTCGACAACTTACCCTGACCTCCACCATGACGAAGAGTGGGATAAACACCAGTTTATCCCTCACTTAACTTCCTTGTGATGTCAGTGGATGGGAGTTGGTATAGTCACAAACTAGCCGAACCAACCTCCCCCATGGAGGAGAGCGGGCCCGACCTTTCTGTCGCCCTAACGAATTACCTCGTCCACATCAAGGTGAAGTGTGGATCGACTATTCAGTTGTCTGACATTTACCTACCTCGTGGGGTACCAAAGGGATGGATATAATTCCTAAGGTTGCTTGATTCCTCCCGCGGTGAAGTGTGGGTTAGTACTTAGTTGCCCAATAACTTAGTTTCCTCATGGGCGTCGACAAGTGGGAGCGAGTACAGTTACAAACTGACAAAATAGACTACCTCCCCTTGTTGTTCAACAGGCGAGTCTAGCCCCCCCTCCCCCCCAACAACCCAGTCTCCCCCATGGAGGAGAGTGGGCCTGACCTTTCAGCTGCCCAAACGAATCACCCCGACCTACGCCACGACAAAGAGTGCGTTTAAGGCCAACCTGACCCTTACTTACCTTCCCTGTGATGTCAACAGACGGGAGTGGGTCCAATCCCAAACTTTCCAAACAGACTATCTCCATGTAAGGGATGACAGGTAGGACCAACCCCCACAGCGGCCTAACCTCCCCATAGAGGATAGCGGGTCTAGCCTCTTTGCTTCTAGAACAACTTACCTGTCCCCGTCATGACGAAGTGCGGACAGTCTTTTCAATCGTTCGACAGATTACCTACCCAGAGGACAACATGGGAGGGCATAGCTTGAGGCATCCCTATCTCTCCCTTAGTGGAGTGCGAGTTTAGTCCTTCGACTACTCAATACTAATTAAAGGATGCTATCTCCTGTAACTAATAACGCCTCATACCTTCACTACACATTAGCCAGACAACTTAGGTTTGCAAATTTCAGTGATTATTTACCCTAATTGGTTTGACCTTTACAGTATGGACAAACATCTTCTACTTACCTTCACGTTGAGGGATCAATGAGGCAAGTCCAGCTTGAACATGCTACTCGACTTCCTCTGAAAACTCAGGGCGAGTTCAGCCTTAACATGCTGCTCGGCCTCTCTTGCCAAGCGCAAAGGCCAACAAGGTGAGTCTAGCCTTAACGCGCTGCTTAACCTACTCTAAAGACTCAGGGTAAGTTCAGCCTTAACAAGCTGTTCGGCCCTTCTTGCCTAGCGCAAGGGCCAACGAGGTGAGTCCAGCCTTAAAGCACTGCTCGACCTCCTTTGAAGACTCAGGGCGAGTTCAGTCTTAACACACTACTCAGCCTACTCTGAAGAAGTCAACACTCGAGAAAGGTCAGGGACCGCCTAACCTCCTAGGTGACAAAATAGGCGCGCAAGTCACTTGACTGCCTGGCCATCTTCGTATTGACCTTATGCAGTTAAGTCCATCTTCTGCCTTAGTCGAGCTTCATGCTCGTACCCTACTCGAAAAAGGTTAAGGACCACCCAACTTCCCAGGTGCCCGAATAGACTTGCCTGCCCAACCATCTTTGTACGCACCTTACGCGGTTGAGCCTATCTCTCGCCTTAGCCAAGCTTTGTACTCACACTTTACAAGGTCGAGCCTATCTCCCGCTTATCTCATAGCTGAGCTTCGCGCTCGTACCCTACTTTGAAAAGGTCTAAGACCGCCTGACCTCCCAAGTACCCAAATAGGCGAGCAAGTCACTTAACTGCTTGTCCATCTTCTTACACACCTTACGCGGTCGAGTCCATCTCCCGCCTTAGTTGAGCTTCATGGTCATACCCTACTCGAGAAAGGTCAGGGATCACCCAACCTTCTAGGTGCTCGAATAGGCGGACGAGTCACTTGATTGCCTGACCATCTTCGTACGCATCTTACGTGGTCGAGCCTACCTCCCACCTTAGCCGAGCCTCGCGCTCGCATTTTACGTGGTAGAGTACGTCTCTCGCCAAGCCGAGCTACGTGCTCACACTTTACGCAATCGAGCCCATCTCTCGCCTTAGCTGAGCTTTGCACATGTATCCTACTCAAGAAAGGTCAAGGACCACCTAACCTCCCAAGTGCCCAAATAGGCGGGCAAGTCACTTGACTGCTCGACCATCTTTGTACATACCTTACACGGTTGAGCCCATCTCCTACCTTAGCCAAGCCTTATTCTTGCACCTTACGCAGTCGAGTATGTCTCCCGCCGTTGCCGAGCTACGTGCTCACACTCTGCGCAGTCGAACCTACCTCCCACTTCTCTCACCAAGTCGAGCTACACACCACTCACACTTTGCATGCTCAGGCCTACCTCCCACTTCTCTCGCCAAGTCATGCTACGCGCTCGTATTCTACGTGGTCAAGCCTATCTCCCACATTTCCCGCTATAGTCGAGCTTCGCGCTTGCACCTTATGTGGTTGAGTCCATCTCTTGCCAAGCTGAGCTACCGCTCGCACTCTGTGTGGTCGAGCCTATCTCTTGCTAATCCGAGCCACGCGCTCACACTTAACACGGGCTGAGCCCATTTTCCACCTAATCCCAAGTCGAAAATCATTACTACTAAGCACAAGGGGAACAAATGAAAAGGGGCTAGCTCCCAAAATTTATTTATCTACAGACTAGAGCGGATCAGTTCAATTGCATATTTTACCTTTGAAGATTCTCAATGTCTGCTTTTTTAACAAAATTGCCCTTTAGAATTGTAATTGCTAGGGGGTAAAATAAGGGCCCAAAATGGTTTTCAAAGCCTATCCCATCCAAGAGCAATCACTAGAAGACAAAGGAAGAGAAACGGAGAGGGGACAGAGAGGTAAAAGAGGGTGTTAGGAGGAAAAGATGTGAGGTGACATAAAGGAAGGAAAAGACAATAGATAAAATGAAAGGGATTAACGACTTCAAGGGACTTTTAGCCAGACTTTTGGAGGAAGGATTCTTCAACCTCAATACATGGGTTCCAGTGATGAGGTCCAGACTTGAAAGAGAGACCTATGAAATCTATTGTACATTACAGATGAGAGACTGTAAAACAAGTTTATTATAATAGATTCTCTCCTCCCAAAACCCCGTTGACGTAAGCCTAATGCCGAACCACGTAAATCTATGTGTCCATCTCTCTTTACTTTCTTTGCATTTATCTACTATTCACTGTCATTGGAGTACGCACGAAAACCACATGGCCTCACTGGACCACTGTTGGGGGCCCACATAGCACCAATCTAGGCCCAGCACAACCTTAGTGGGGCTAAGAATGGATCATTCTCCCCTTCCGGTCTGTTGTGCCATTTTTGGCATTAACAAATATAATTCACAAAGAGCAAACACTAATCTACTTCATTAACAAGTGTAAAACATGTATACTAATTTACTCACAAATCTAATATAAATTTAGAACTATCATCAATGGATATTGGGACCACATGATATTAATCTTAAATTCAATCTTAGTACATTTAAATACTAACCTTTCAAATCGCTAATCTACTTCATTCACAAATACAAAACACATATATACTAATTTCCAACTTGCAAAAATCCAATATACATTATCAATATCATCATCAATTCAAACAAAGTACAAAACACTAATATAATATAATTCAAAAAGAGAAAACACTAATCTACTTCATTAACAAATGTAAAACATATATACTAATTTACTCACAAATCTAATATAAAATTAGAACCATCATCAATGAATATTGGGACCAAATGATATTAATCTTAAATTCAATCTTACACAAGTCCAATCTTAAATTCAATCTTCAATTCATCTAAATAATACTAATCTCTCAAATCCCCAATCTACTTCATTCACAAATATAAAACACATACTAATTTCCAACATGCACAAATGCAATATACATTATCAATATCATCATCAATTCAAACAAAGTACAAAAAATTATCAATATCATCAACAATGCAATATACATCAAACCCTTGATCAATTTTGAAATATACATTATCATCACTATCAAAAAATTATAAACATTACCTCAAGATTATGCAATCAAATATTAGTATCCAAATTTTTAAAACCTATACACGAAAAGTTTCAAGAGTTAGATAGCATTCAACAATTAATCACAAGACAAATAACTCAACAAAAAAATTTACAAAAACATATTATCCAAAATTCCTATAGTGACTCTACTAGACAATGCTACTCCTCATTTGTATCATCCAAGTGGAGTCAACACTATGTGAATTCGATGTCAAATAAAACATTATTACATTAAAGAAATAATAAGAGAATAATTTTTTAGTAGATTTTTAGCTTATGTTGAGCATGCGGTGTTAGATTCGTTGTATTTCATAATTCGAGTTTTACTTATATTTGTAGTTTTAAATATTATTTGTGGTGCTGGTGTTGATTTTGAAGTTCTGAATATTATTTGTTGTATTGGTGGTGTGGCCATAGACCAATACTTGGATTTTAGATATTGTTTGCGGTGGTGGGGATGCCATGGAACCAAGGTAGTGGAGTTTGTTGTTTTGAATATTGTTCACGGTTGTGAATTTGTGTTCTTGGTTTTGTTTGTGTTTTTTAATATTTTATGTATCATATTTTGACTAGTGTGCATTGCTAATTTGAGTCATGAGAAGATTTGACTAAAAACAAGAATGCATTGTTTGATACCAATATTAGAATATTACTAAATAATAGTAGAATTAATAAATCCATACATCTCTTGCACTAACAGAAGATTTTCATCGGGATTGTTCCCCCTTTTCAGGAAATAAAGAAGAAGTAGAAGTGGAAAGAAGAGGAATAGGAAAGGAGGACTAAGAAAAAGAAGGGAAGAAGAGGAGGAGGTGAAAGAGAAGAAGAGGAAAATGAAAAGGAAGATAAGGTGAAGAGGAAGCGAGTGAGCCGTGGAGAGAATGAGAGAAATAGAAATTGGGGAAATAATCAACGATAAATATGTTCTATAAGAAAATGGCGGAGGGTGGTGGTATGTGAATAGAAGGTATTAAACGACCCCATCAATGTCTATTTCAAAATATGTATCATATTTATGTAAAAAGTTATAGATAAACTCGCCTCAATAATATTATTATATTTTGCATGAGAGATAAAGCAGACTGGTTACTTCAAAATAAATACCTCGATACAAGTGAGAGAGTTATCATATTAATTGAGTGAAAGTAAAGAATACAAAAACAACATGCATAGTATATGACACCAATATAGGAATATTATTAAATCATGGCATAATAAAGAATCTCATACCTTGATTGCATTAAAAGATATTCAATGAGTGAGAGTTTAACACTTTTGGCAATATCTGAATAAAGTATTTTTTCCGACAATGGAGACCCCACGTGATTATAGCCCACTCAATAAGAAATACATTACAACCTCTAACTCTCATTATATGAATATTAAAAAACTAACTCTACTAGACAATGCTACTCCTCATTTGTATCATCCAAGTGTAGTCAACATTATGTGAATTCGACGTCATATACTTTAAAAAAAAAATAAGGAGAGAATAAGTTTTTAGTAGATTTGTAGGTTATGATGCTTAGGTGGTGTTGGATTCGTTGTACTTCATTAGTGGAGCTTAACATATTTTTGTACATTTAAATATTATTTGTGATGTATTTTTTCAAGGAATTGTGGTGTTTTGGTGTTGATTTTGAAGCTATGAATATGATTTGTTTTGGTGGTAGTGTGGCCATAATGGTATGCTTTGATTTTGAGTATTGTTTATGGTAGTGGAAGCCGGGAATCCATGGTAGTGGATTATGTTGTTTTGAATACTGTTCATGGTTTGGATTTGTTGTGTTGGTTTTGTTTGTCTTTTTTTCTTTTTTTTTTTTCTTTTTTTCTTTTTTTTTCTATTTTATGTACTATATTTTGACTGGTGTGCATTGCTAATTTGAGTCATCAAAATATTTGACTAAAAAAAGAATGTATAGTTTGATACCAAAAATAGAATATTAATATATTATTAAAGCATAGTAGAATAAATAAGTTCATACCTCTATAGCAACAACATAAGATCTTCATCGAGATTGTTCTGTCCTTTCAGGAAAGAGAGGAGAAGTAGAAGTAGAAGTAGAAGTGGAAAGTAAAAAATAGAAGAAGAGGAAGACTAAGAAGAAAGAGGAGGAGAGGAAAACGAAGAAGAAGAAGCAGTGGAAGATGAGGAGAAGAGAGAGTGAGTGAAAATGACGACGAAAAAAAGTAGGAGGTTAAAAAGTAGCCGTAGTGAGAATGAGAGAAATAGAAGTTGGAGAAATAATCAATGATAAGTATGTTCTATAAACAAACTGGGGGAGGGTGGCATGTGAAGCAAAAGTACTAAACTCTTTAGCTTGTTATCTTTAAAAGTAATGTGAAATTGCTAGCCCTTACGGGTAAAGAAAATGCTATAGCCATTTTGACCTCCCAAGCAATGTCTATTTAGAAATATGAACCATATTTATGTAAACATTTATAGATAAACTCACCTCATTTATAATATTATATCCTACATGAGTAATAATTCAAACTGCTTAGTCTAAAATAAATATCTTGGCACAAGTGAGAGTCATCATAACAGTTGAGTGAAAAAGTAAAGAATACGCCAACAACTAGCATAGTCTATATGACACCAATATTGGAATATTATTAAATCTTGGCATGGTAAAAAATCGCATACCTTGCTTGCATTGAGAGATTTTTAACGAGAGAGTTTCATACTTTTGGCAATATCCACTCTTAAGTATTTGTTTCAGCGATAGAGAACCCACTAAATCCATAACTATCTCCATAAGAATTATATTGCAACCTCTAATTCATTGTATAGTTAAATTATAGGAATATTAAAAAATAATTCTACAAGACAATGCTAATCCTCATTTGTATCATCCAAGTGGAGGCAGCAACATTATGCAAAGTCAATGTCAAATAAAACGTTGTCATATTAAAAACATAATGAGAAAATAATTTTTAGTAGATTTGTAGCTTATACTGAGCAGGTGGTGTTGGATTTGTTGTACTTCATTAGTGGAGTTTTTAAGCATATTTTTAGTTTTAAATATTATTTGTGGTGTTGTTATCGATTCTAAAACAATGAATATTTTTTGTAGTGGTGGTGGCATGACCATAGTGGTATGCTTTGATTTTGAGTATTGTTTGCAATGGTGGAGATGTCATGGATCCGTGGTAGTAGATCTTGTTGTTTTGAATGTTGTTCGTGGTTGTGGATTTATGGTGTTGGTTTTGTCTTTATTTTTCTAATTTATGTACTATCATATTTTGATTGGGGTTGAATTGCTAATTTGAGTTATTTAGAAGGTTTGACTAAAAAATGGAACACATTGTTTGGTACCAAAATTAAATACTGTTCAAGCATAGTAGAATAAATAAATCCATACATCTATTACTCCAACAAAAAACCTAGAAGTTATAATTTCTTTTTCCAAAAACCCTAAGCCCTAAAACCTGACTAGCCATTTTCAACGCATAAAAAGAAAAAAAACAAATTTCTTTTTTCAAAAACATTAAAGGAAATGAAGAAAATAGAAGATATAATTCGAACCCAAATCATAGTACGTCCTATGTTGCCCCAATCTCTTCATAATTAGTTGGGATAAGTATGGAGTAAATTCCACTAAATAGAGGTTCCTCCTAAATAAAGCTTTCATAGACAAAAATATCTCATACCTCGATTGCATTGAAAGATCTTCAATGAGAGTTTTACACTTTTGGCAATATCCACTCTTAAGTATTTTTTTTTCCAACGGTGCATAACCCATCAAATCCATAACCCACTCTATAAGAATTAAACTGCAACCTCTAATTCATTGTATACTCAAATTGTATGAATATTAAAAGATAACTCTACTAGACAATGCTACTCCTCATTTGTATCATCCAAGTGGAGTCAACATTTTATGAATTATGTGTCAAATAAAACATTGCCACATTAAAAAAAATAACAAGAGAAATAAGTTTTTAAAAGATTTGTAGCTAATTTTTTGAGCAGGTGGTTCTAGATTCGTTGTACTTCATTAGTGGAGTTTTATGTATATTTGTACATTTAAATATTATTTGTGGTGTTAGTATTGATTTTGAAGCTATAAATATTATTTGTTGTGGTGATGATGTGATCATATATAGTTTGAATTTGAGTATTGTTTAGGTGGTGGGGATGGCATGGATCCACCATGGTAGTGGATTTTGTTGTTTTGAATATTGTTCATGGTTTGGACTTGTGGTGTTGGTTTTGTCTTTATTTATTTATTTTTTCTATTTTTGTATCATATTTTGATTGGTTTGCATTGCTAATTTGAGTTATCAAAAGATTTGATTAAAAAAAAGATGCGTTCTTTGATATAAAAAATAGAATATTATTAAATTATAGTAGAGTAAATAAATTCATACCTCTATTGCACCAATGGAAGAATCTTCAAGGGGATTGTTCCACCACTTCAACAAATAGATGAGAATAAGAAGTTGAAAGAAAAAATAGAAGAAGAGGTAGAGGAAGACTAAGACTAAGAGGACAGAGGAGGGGGGGAGGAGAAAAGGAAAACAAAGAGGAAGAGGAAGATGAGGAGAAGAGAAAGCGAGTGAAAATGACGAAGAGAAAAAGTAGGAGGTTAAGAAACGAGCCATAGAGAGCATGAGAGAAATAGAAGTTGGAGAAATAATCAATGATAAATATGTTCTATATAAAAAATGGGGGAGCGTGGTATGTGAATAAAAGGTATTAAATGACCAATTAGTGTCTATTTCAAAATATGTATCATATTTATGTATAAAGTTACAGATAAACTCACCTCAATTATATTATTATATTCTGCATGAGCAATAAAGTAGACTGGTTACTCCAAAATAAATACCTCGGCGCAAGTGTGAGTCATCATAATAGTTGAGTGAAAATGTAAAGAAAACGTAAACAACTTACATAATAAATAATCTCATACCTTTATTGCACCGAAAGATCTTCAATGAGTGGGAGTTAACACCCTTGGCAATATCCACGCAAAGTATTTTTTCCGACGATGGAGAATTTGCTATATACATAGCCCACTCCATAAGAATTACATTGCAACATTTAATTCATTGTATATTCAAATTGTATGAATATTTAAAAAACTAACTCTACTAGACAATGTTACTCCTCATTTGTACCTACATCCAAGTGTAGTCAACATTACGTGAATTCAATGTCAAATAAAACATTGTCACGTTAAAAAAATAATGAGAGAATAAGTTTTCAATAGATTTGTAGGTTATGCTGAGTTGCTGGTGTTGAATTCGTTGTACGTCATTAGTGGAGTTTTACATATATTTGTACATTTAAATATTATTTGTAGTGTTCATATTGATTTTTGAAGCTATCAATATTTTTTGTTGTGGTGGTAATGTGGCCATAGTAGTATAGTTTAATTTTGAGTATTGTTTGGGTATTGGGGGATGCCATGGATCCATGGTAGTGGAGTTTGTTATTTTGAATATTGTTCATGATTTGGATTTGTGGTGTTGGTTTTGTCTTTTGTTTTTCTATTTTTGAATCATATTTTGACTAGTGTGCATTGCTAATTTGAGTTATCAGAAAATTTGACTAAATAAAAAAAGAACGTGTTGTTTGATACTAAAAATGGAATATCATTAAAGCATAGTAGAATAACTAAATTCATAACTGTATTGCTCCAACAAAAGGTCTTCATCAGGATTGGTCCTCCCTTTCCCTTTCAGCAAAGTCTGTGGGGGGGGGGGGGGGGGGGGGGGGAAGAAGAAGTGAGCGAGCCAGGGAGAGAATGAGAGAAATAGAAATCTGAGAAATGGTAAATATGTTCTATAAAAAAATGGGAGTGGGTGGTATGTGAATCAAAATTATTAAATGACCCTGCTAGCGGTGTCTATTTAAAAATATGTATCATATTTATGTAAAATGTTATAGATAAACTCACTTCAATCATAGTATTATATTCTGCACGAGCGATAAAGTAGACTGGTTACTCCAAAATAAATACCTCGACACAAGTGAGTCATCATAATAGTTAAGTGAAAAAGTAAAAAAATACAAAAACTTGCATAGTATATTACACCAATATAAGAATATTATTAAATCATGGCATAATAAAGAATCTTATACCTTCATTTCATCAAAAGATCATCAATGAGTGAGAGTTAACACTTTTGGCAATATCCACGCAAAGTATTTTTTTCGATGGTGGAGAACCCACTAAGTACATAGCCCGCTCCTTAAGAATTACATTACAACATCTAATTCATTGTATACTCAAATTGTATGAATATTAAAAAAACTAACTCTACTAGAGAATGCTACTCCTCATTTGTATCATCCAAGTGTAGTCAACATTATGTGAATTCAATGTCAAATAAAACATTGTCACGTTAAACAAAATAACTAGAGAATAAGTTTTCAATAGATTTGTGCTGAGTTGCTGGAGTTGAATTCGTTGTACTTCATTAGTAGAGTTTTACGTATATTTTGTACATTTAAATATTATTTGTAGTTTTGGTATTGATTTTGAAGTTATCAATATTATTTGTTGTGGTAGTGGTGTGGCCATAGTGGTATAGTTTGAATTTGAGTATTGTTTGGGTGGTGGGGATGCCAAGGATCCATCCATGGTAGTGGATTTTGTTGTTTTGAATATTGTTCATGATTTGGATTTGTGGTGTTGGTTTTGTCTTTATTTTTATTTTTTTTCTATTTTTGTATCATATTTTGACTGGTGTATTACTAATTTGAGTTATTAGAAAATAAGACTTAAAAAAAGAACGCATTGTTTGACACCAAAAATAAAATATTATTAAAGTATAGTAGAATAAATAAATTCATACCTATATTGTGCCAATAGAAGATCCTCAAGGGGATTGTTCCACCCTTTCAACAAATAGATGAGAAGCAGAAGTTGAAAGAAAAAATAGAAGAAGAGGTAGAGGAAGAAGGACTAAGAGGAAAGAGGAGGAAGGGGGGAGAAGAAGAAAATGAAGAGGAAGAGAAAGATGAGGAGAAGAGAGCGAGTGAAAATGACAAAAAGAGAAAGCACAAGGTTAATAAATGAGCCATAGAGAGCATGAGAGAAATAGAAGTTGGAGAAATAATCAATGATAAGTATGTTCTATAATCAATGATAAGTATGTTCTATTGGGGGGGGGGGGGGGGGATCTTGTTAGCTTTAAAAGTAATGTGATTGCTAGCCCTTGCAGCTAAACAAAATGCTATAGCCATTTTGACCTCATAAGCAGTGTATAATTAAAAATATAAACCATATTTGCATAAACGTTTATAGATAAATTCATCTCAATCATAATATTATATCTTGCATAAGCAATACTAAATGCAAATTGCTTACTTCGAAATAAATATCGAGGCACATGTGAGAGTTATCATAATAGTTGAGTGAAAAAGTAAAGAATACGCAAACAACTAGTATAGTTTATATGACACCAATGTAAGAATATTATCAAATCTTGGAGAAATTAAGAATCTCATACCTTGATTGCACCAAAAGATTTTCAACGAGAGAGTTTCACGCTTTTGGCAATATGCACTCTAAGTATTTTTTCCAATGGTGGAGAACTCACTAAATCCATAGCCCGTTCTATAAGAATTACCCTACAACCTCTAATTTATTGCATACTCAAATTGTGGGAATATTAAAAACTAACTCTACTAGACAATGCTACTCCTCATTTGTATCATCCAATTGGAGTCAACATTATGTGAATTCGGTCAAGTAAAACGTTGTCACATTAAAGACATAATGAGATAATTACTTTGAGTAGATTTTGTAGCTTATGCAAAGCAGATGGTGTTGGATTCATTGTACTTCATTAGTGGAGTTTAAAGTATATTTCTAGCTTTAATATTATTTGTGGTGTTGCTGTTGATTTTGAAGCTATCAATATTAGTTGTCATGATGGTGTGGCCATAGTGGTACAGTTTGATTTTGAGTATTGTTTGGGTGGTGGGGATGCCATGGATCCATGGTAGTGGATTTTGTTGTTTTGAATATTGTTCATGGTTTGGATTTGTGGTGTTGGTTTTGTCTTTGTTTTTTCAATTTTTTGTATCTAGGGATGTAAAAAAAAAAACCAATAAACCGGTAAACCGGACCGGACCAAACCGGTGGGATCGGTTAGGTCCCGAGTTTGGTTCAGTCCGGTACCAGTTTATTTTTCTTAAAACTGGTCAAAATCAGTCCGATTCCGATTTTTCTTTTTTTAAAACCGGACCGGACCAAACCTGACCGGTTGATATATATTTTAATTTTTTATATTATAGATAATATTTATATATAATATATAACTATATATAAAATAGTTTTGTATTATATGATATATTACTAATTAATATAATATTAAATTTTAAAATCTTATATCATTTTATTTATTGTATTAATAGTTATACTAATATTATCTAGTGCATATTAATAGTTATACACTTATACTAATACTTTATCACTATCTATTATAATATACTATAATATATCATTATCTTATAGATTATAATATATCATTATAGTCTATAATACAATTATAATATATATTATAATATACTACAATATATTATCACTATAGTATTATATACTATAATATACTATATTATATATTATATAATATATAATATAATATATTAAAACCGGTAAAATCGGACCGGAAACTGGTAAAACCGGAATACCAGTTTAGGAGGATAACTAATGTATAATTGGTTTTGAAAAATGAAAAACCGGTACATATCGGTTCGATCCTAAATTTTGTCCAAAACCGGACAAACCAGACCGGTTACACCCCTATTTGTATCATATTTTGACTGGTGAGCATTGCTAATTTGAGTTATCAGAATATTTGACTAAAAAAAGAACGCATTGTTGGATATCAATAATATAAAATTATTAAAGCATAATAGAATAAATAAATTCATATCTTTATTACACCAACAAAAGATCTTCATCAAGATTGGTCCTCCCTTCCAGCAAAGATAGGGGAAGAAGAAGAAGAAGAAGTGAGCAAGCCATGGAGAGAGAATGAGGGAAATTGAAGTTGGAGAAATAATTATGATAAATATGTTCTATAAAAAAATGGGAGTGGGTGGCATGTGAATCAAAATTATTAAACGACCCAGCTAGCGGCATCTATTTAAAAATATGTATCACATTGATGTAAAAAGTTATAGATAAACTCACCTCAATCATAATATCATATTCGGCATGAGCGATAAAGTAGATTGGTTACTCTGAAATAAATACCTCGACACAAGTGAGAGTTATCATAATAGTTGAGTGAAAAACTAAAGAATATGAAAAAACCTTGCATAGTATATATGACACGATTAAGAATATTATTAAATCATGGCATAATAAGAGAATCTCATACCAAAAGATCTTCAATGAATGAGAGTATAACACTTTTGGCAATATTCACGTGAAGTATTTTTTTTTTTCCAGCAATGAAAAACCCACTAAATACATAACCCGCTCCATAAGAATTACATTACAATCTCTAATTTATTGTATACTCAAATTGTATGAATATTATAAATAAATAAATAAATAAACCTAACTCTACTAGACAATGCTACTCCTCATTTGTATCATCAAGTGTAGTAAACATTATGTGAATTCAATGTCAAATAAAGCATTGTCACGTTAAAAAATAACGAGAGAATAAGTTTCCAGTAGATTTGTAGGTTATGCTGAGTAGGTGGTGTTGAATTCGTTGTACTTCATTAGTGGAGTTTTATATATATATTTGCACATTTAAATATTATTTGTGGTGTTGGATTTGATTTTGAAGCTATTAATATTATTTGTTGTGGTGGTGGTGTGGCCATAGTGGTATAGTTTGATTTTGAGTATTGTTTGGGTGGTGGGGATGCCATGGATCCGTGGTAGTGGATTTTGTTGTTTTGAATATTGTTCATGGTTTGGATTTGTTGTGTTGGTTTTGTCTTTATTTCGTTTTCTATTTTTGTATCATATTTTGACTAGTGTGAATTGCTAATTTGAGTTATCAGAAGATTTGACTATAAAAAAGAACGCATTGTTTGATGCCAATAATAGAATATTATTAAAGCATAGTAGAATAAATAGATTCATACCTCTATTGCACCAACATAAGATCTTCATAAGGACTGTTCCTCCCTTTCAACAAAGATAGGAGAAGTTGAAAGAAAAAGTAGAAGAAGAGGAAGAAGAAGAACGAGTGTAAAGGACGAGACAAGTAGAACGTTAAGAAGTGAGCAGGGGTGACAATGAGAGATATAGAAATTGGAGAAATAATCAATGATAAATTTGTTTTATAAAAAAAGGGAGAGGGTGGCATGTGAATCAAAAGTATCAAACGACCCAACAGTGTTTTTTTAAAAATATGTATCATATTATATATGAAGTTACAAATAAACTCACCTCAATGATAGTATTATATTCTGCATGAGCAATAATGCAAACTGCTTACTCCAAAATAAATACCTAGGCACTGGTGAGAATCATCATAACAGTTGAGAGAAAAACTAAAGAATAGGAAAACAACTACCATAGTCTATATGACACAATATAAAAATATTATTAAACCATGGCGTAATAAAAAATCGCATACCTTAATTGCACTGAAAGATCTTCAACGAAAGAGTTTCACACTTTTAACAATATCCACTCTTAAGTATTTTTTTTCAACAGTGGAGAACCCACTTAATCCATAGCCCGCTCCATAAAAATTATATTGCAACCTCTAATTCAATGTATACTGAAATTGTAGGAATATTAAAAAATTAACTCTACTAGAAATTGCTAATCCTCATTTGTATCATCCAAGTGGAGGTAGTAGCAACATTATGTGAAGTCGATGTTAATTAAAACATTGTCACATTAGAAACATAACAAGAGAATAATTTTTAATAGATTTGTAGCTTATGCTGAGCAAGTGGTATTGGATTTGTTGGTGTTGGATTTGTTGTATGTTGTCAGTGGAGTTTTTAAGGATATTTATAGGTTTAAATATTATCTGTAATGTTGTTGTTGATTTTGAAGCTATAAATATTTTTTGTTGTGGTGGTGGTGTGGCCATAATGGTATGCTTTGATTTTGAGTATTGTTTGTGGTGGTGGAGATGCCATGGATCCATGATAGTGGTTTTTGTTATTTTGAATATTGTTCGTGGTTGTGGATTTGTAGTGTTGGTTTTGTCTTTGTTTTTCTAGTTTTTGTACTATCATATTTTGACTGGTGTGTAATGCTAATATGAGTTATCAGAAGGTTTGACTAAGAAAAGGAACGCGTTGTTTGGTACCAATATTGGAAATTATTCAAGCATACTAGAACAAATAAATTCATACCTCTATTGCTCCAACAAAAAACTTTCACGGGTTTGTTCCTGACCAGCCATTTTCAGCGCATGATTAAAAAAAAAAAAAAAAAGGAAAAAGAAAAAGAAAAAAATACAGCAAAGGAAATGAATAAACAAGAAGATATAATACGAACCCAAATCATAGTAAGTCCTATGTTGCCCCAATCTCTTCATACTTGGTTGGAATATGTATGGAATAAATTCCACTAAACAGAGCTTCCTCCTAACTACAACTTTCATAGATTGGATGCAATTATTGATTCCAGTGGCTCAACGTGCAACACACATTTGCCTAATTGGAAGAAAAAAAAATTTACCTAAATATAAAAGTTTACTGTAGAAGCAGATAATAGCACAAAATAATTAAAAAATGTGTTCATTACATTCAAACATAAAGACATTGGTATTAAAACTGTAAAAGCTTAGAACATGGCAGATTACTTCATTTCAGTACACTGCAAGTAGATTTCCATGTGTTATGCCGCAGTTATCAGTTCATCTTCAATTATATTTTTTCTACGAGAAATTGGAAAAGTTCAAAATGAGCATAATAATTGATTGAATAACAAAATAGAGCTTCCAGACAAGGTATCAGTGCAAGCTAAAGAGTCTTGACAGATCATAGTTAAATCCACACAAGGAGCTGACTTTCCATCAACTATTTATTTGAAGGTGGTGTGATTTTTTTTTAATATATTTTTTTCATAACTAAGAATGTTAGTAAGCTAATAAGTCAGTATTTATGATATCTTAGTCAGCTATAGACTTACTCTATGGCCTATTTCTAGCAAAGATTGCAAATGGAATTATTGTTCCATAAAACAAATCCAATAAAGCCATGAAATGAGGGTCAAATTGCTTCCTTTAAAGTGATTTCAGAATTGACATGTGTAACTGGCAAGGACTGTATGGATTTAAAGGTCATGAAATAAGTATTCTAGGGTTTCCAAAAGTGTTGGTGTTATTTTAGGCTAGTCTTTTATCCATCAAAATTCAGTCTATTGGAGCCATAATTCAATCTACAAACCTTAAACCACTCTTCTAAAATTCTAGACCCTAGGCTCACAAATTCTTCAAACCCAAAGCTTCCAAAAAAGCACATGTAGACAGGTTTTACATCAATATTATAAAGCATACCGACAAACCTCAAGTTCAGTAGGCGATACGGGCCAAGAATTTAGAAATGCCTCAGCAAGTTGATCATCAACCTCAGAAACAACCTCTATCAGTTCATGTCTCTTTTCTGCCACGAAGCTCTCGGCCATATCGACACGTATTTCTTCAATAACTACTTTTTCAGTGCAGTATGCAATAAAAAGTAGTATGATTGGAAACATAAATCCATGCCTAAAAAGAACCAAAAAAAGAGAAATAAAGATAAAACAAAGCAAATATCATATCCTTAGAAACTGACCCATTGGGACCATGAAAATAAAATGGTTTTTGTTGCACAAGACCCTTAAAATCATCTTCCAACCCAGTTCGAACTTTGTAACAAGCATGGTTAATCCCCTGACCAAAAACACCATCAGATCACAAAAACAAAAAAACCCATAAGATCACAAAAGAAACAAGAACCATCAGATCACAAGCAGATCAGACAAAAAAAAAAAAAAAAACAGAGAGACAAGCTTTGAGAGAGAGAGAGCATGGTGAGAGAGAAACCCTACGCAAAGATTCTGTCAGTCAAGATTCTGAAGCTGGTTTCCGTCAAATGTGAATAATCCTAGGTGAAGAATCGGCAGCCTCGGAGCAGAGTTTCCATCGAGCTAGCCACCATCGACCATGTAGAGGTGGTTTCCGTCGAGCCCTAAGAATATATTTGGAAGCTTGAGAAAAAACAAAAACAAAGAGAGAGAGAGAGAGAGAGAGAGAGAGGCAAGAAAAATAGCAAATGAAAGGATTACAGAGGCAATTCAAAAGCTTCTGCATGACTGTTTTTGAAGTAAAGAAAAATAGCAATAAAATTGAATTGGCTTCAAGAGCTACTGAATCTAGACTAACAGCGAGTCAGAAATTTCCTCTTCAAGACATCTCTCTTCCCAGATTTGATGAATTATATAAGTCCATCTCCCAGCTCTTCCACTCACTCCTATTAGACAATGTAATTTAATTTCTTGGACAACTGGAAGCACACTACACCACCAATTTCAGTGGTACTAAAGCCTTTTTTTGTTTTTTTGTCTTTTTCTTTTCCTTCTTTAGGGAGCAAACTATCCTAAGTGAACAATCTAGACAACTCAATTATAGCATCAATGTTTTCATTTGCAAAATGGTTGGGATTTTCAAGACATGTATGTCCGTACTTTGCAGTCTGCTAACTCTATGATGGCTGAATATTGAGGAGAAATGTTTGCAAATATTAAAGCAGTATTGACAAAGTTCGGATGATGAAATCCTCAAAAGCCTTATGAAACTCATAGATTAACTACTTACGAATTTTCATGAGATGTGGAAAATAGAAAATTTTAAAAATAAAATAAAACACCTTTATTAAGCAATAACAGTTTTTGGGAATTGAGCTGTCTAAATGCTTCTGGTATGCATTGAACATCATATCTGTCCATAAATGATAACTTCAACAGCCTAGACGCCAAATTTCAAATAAATAATCATTGCACTTGTGAAGGTACAAAGAGGCATGCAGGCAGCAACATGATAAGTTTAAAAGTAACTGCAAAGAACGCTTACACTTTGGGAAGCATGAAGAGTAACAAGGCTGATAGGAATGAAGATGGTTACCATCGATAGAAATATATAAATGACCTGCATGAGAGATTCTCAGCACCACAAGTACACGAATAAGGACAAATAATAGATTATGAAAGTCAGAAGTAAATGGTAGTATTTGAGAAGTTACCCAAGCTGGTGTTAGTACTGGTTTACAACCTGGGAGCTTCTGCTGTGTAAACTGATAGAAAGATGCAAAAGTACCATATTGGGACTTATTATAAATCAACCTAGACTAAATTAAGAGCAAATATGTTTATTAAAAAAATAATTGACAGTGTGCTAATGGGTGTTTTTTCAGAACATCACCTCTAAATTCCAAAAGCAATTAATAATACAAATTGGCAAAATAACCTCAACTAATTATAGATTTTTTTGTTCCATATAATTAACTTTCCTAATTCTTCCAAAACAGAGTCAAGATTAACTCAAAAAGCAGAGTTTCCGTTGAGCTGGCTGCTGTCAGCTGTGGAGATGTGGTTTCCGTTGAGCCCTAGGTATAGTTTCAGAAGCCTCACGTTCTCTCTCTACGGGCTTTGGTTTCTGTTGGAGAAAGAAGCATCAGATGATAGCAGGGACAAAACAAAATACACAACACTTGGCCAGACAGGGACGAAACGTAAAAATGACCATCACATCAAAAAGCACTGCTCACTGGGTGATAGCTGCTTTTATAATAGAGAAGATATATATATATATATCATTCTTACCTGAAAGACAAGGTCCCAATTCAAAATCCAGATTATGCTCTTGGTTGGATTATGAGCATGGTTTAATTGACACATTTGACCTTGAACATCAAAACGAGTGTGGCAAAAATAGACCAGAACTGGATTAAATTACCTGATTTATGGGTAAAAATGCCAACAATGAGCAAAAACAGACTCTGAACCCATTTTTTGAGCATCATCCGATCCAAGAAAAAAAGTCAACCTAGACCTCCACTCCAAAGCCTTTTGAAATTAGATGAACCAGAAACTGCCAAAACTACCAAAGAAATGTCAAATGCAATCATATCATAGATTCATAATGGCCAACAAACTTCAGAAAAAACTGACACCATAAGGATAATGTAGAGATAAGAGCTCATAAGAACTTTTATTGTAATTGTCTTTAGAATATACAAACAGGAATATTGGCAGTTAATGCATTGCCTTTTAAACAAGCAAAAAATAAAACCTCCATAAAGCTTTAAATAGAATTTACCCACAAGATCCCAATAAACAATCACATAACATATCAAGCCAACAACTATTACACAGTCAGGTGTGCATGTCATTTTTGCTCCTTTCTTTCACTGACATTTTGGCTCTTATTTCTATACGGTTAAGCACATGTATCAAATATGCACATATCAGTTATCTATCAAGCGGGGGTACCACAGTTACCCAGGGGTGCAAATAGGCTGAAAAAGTAAATTAATCCATATAAAAAAAGCAAAATGAAATAGACCCACACATATCCTAATATACCTGATGGTCCATACAATGTTTTACCCGACATTGCCTAAGATAGTATACATAGATCAATCAATCTCATTCCCCAATCACAACCATGCCCTTTCTAGCACATGCACTTGGGGAACAGTACTCTAGCTAGCTTAATGTGCAGAGATGTCGATTTTTTAGCTAACTTTAATGTTAAAGGTATTAGGGGTATGCCCTTAATAATTCATCATGCTATTACATTCAAATTTTAAAAGGCACTAATCTGCCATCAAGGCTAAAATCTCCTTGTCCGAAAAAGAAAAGAAAATAGCAGGAAATGAGCTTCAAGCTCAATACACAATCTTGGAGCTCAGCCAAACTCATAACCAAGTCAGAGCATACTTAATTAAATAATATCGGCACATTAAAACCTAAGCGTTGAAAATATCTGTGACCAGGTCCCCAGTCAAGTAATAGTAACTAGAGCAAGCAGTTTCTATAACATTGTTTCGCCTAAACTCAAAAACTTTACTTTTTGCGTTTAGCTAATGGACCAACATCATCTTATACCGAATCCTCACAAACTGACCCCCCCCCCCAAAAAAAAAATGTATAAATACATTTTTATAATCCCAAAATCCACAATAAGTGATACCAGATTTCATCTCTTGTACTCCAACAATTTCGTTTTCCAGATGCTCAGACTCCTTCAAGGATTTCTCTTCTGCTTCTTACAATTCCACCAACTGTATCAGATGTCAATATTTTTAGAGAGAGGGAGAGGGTGTCAAGCAATTTGATCTTGAGTAAGTTCTCACGAGTGCATCAAATTTAGGCTCGTTTTGAGGAGTTACTGTGACTGCATACCTGGGGAACTCTATGTCTACAAACTTGGAACACTATTCTTCTTGAGTAAATTTGAAACAATTGGAGATTGGAATATGGATTAATAAAAACTCAAGAAAAGTGAACCATTTTCATTAAAAGGCAATTTCAAATAGACATGAAGCAAGACAGTACCTAGCGGGACAAATCATTTGGTATCTGGTATTTGAGACCAATAGATTCACTTACAAATCAATTCCAGCTGCGTATATGTTCACAACTAAACATACTCCAGCTTCAGAAAATCTCTCAAGAAAGTCCTGTGTATTTAGGCTATGCCTATATCTCTCATCAATAATATTCTTATCTATCGATCAAAAAGAAAATCTCTCAAGAACTTGCCTCATGGTAAACCTATATGTCCCTCGGAGTTTGATGTAGCCGTTTACTTATCACAATAAGTGCGGAATCAACACTACTAATCTAAATTTTAATTGAGTTCAAGAAGGTTTCTCTGCTAATCTGGCAGCAATAATCAGCATAATAATGAACTTGCTTTGTGAACGATAAAAAAAGGGGCCTCGTACATATTCCCTAACATATCCTATCTATTTACATGCATAAGCTGTTTTACAGCCAATTTGAGCTCCAATTACAAGGATTTTGATTCACTTTCCTTTTTTCCTTTTTTTGCAGAGACATGCAAATAGTTATACTACAAGCAGAAATCAATATGTGGTACACCTTCATTGTACAGGAACTCTTAAGGATTATGCAACTCTAATAACAGAAAGTAGCCCCATAAAACTGAGATACATGGTGGGTGCATTCACCAGTGAGTTAGAAAACAAACTGTCATAAGCCTCTTTGTACATATCCACCAAGCGAGACCCAATTTCTTTTCTATAGTACTCCCAATCTATGGGTTCAGATACTTGCATGAACCGAGGATCAATAATTCACAATCATTAGTTAGTTACATAAAAAACACAAGCTCATAAATTACCATTCTCATTGACAGTGATCAATATGTATGAAGCCACTTTTTATATATAAATTAAAAGCCACATATAAAATGTTCCTATGAGCTCCTACATGTCATACTTTCCAAGCGTGCTCTTTCTTTGAAACATTGACCATTAGACGTGTAGTACTACAATCTACTATCATATAATTATAGCTCCCAGTCATTAGGCATTGTCATGCCAGCATTCTGTTTTCTTTGACACCAAAAGTGGCAAAATTTGCATTCCATAAACTTTCCGACACTTCTCACCAATCAAACAGAACGTAACAAAAGTCGCAAAGAATAAAAATAAATGAACCCATATTTTTCAATCTCTTTCCCAGAACTGTATTTCACCAAACCCTAACCAATCACAGAATAACTCTGATGAACAGGAATGAACAATGAATCACCTTACCTCCTTGGGATTGGGTCTCTCCAGTACACTCTTTGGAGGTACCTCCAATATCGTTGCAGCAAGGCTTTTTCTTATCACTGCCCATTAACAGCTACGGTGTCTACTCTTTTGTTTTTTCCCTGCAAATTAAATAAAAATATACAAAATCGGTGAGACTGCAACTCAAGAATTAAGCGAAACCAAAACCGTTCAGAGAGATTAGTTTTGAGATACCACCTTCTTTTATCCTTCTGCTTGTGCATGAGCCGGTTTCTTGCAAGGCAAAATTGTTAGACGAGTAGGTGACTTTGAGAGAGAGAGAGAGAGAGAGAGAGAATTTGCGTGAACCTTGCCTTCAAGAATCGAAAATCCCACGTTAGTTCCCAAAGAAGACGCCATTTATTCAATAAGGTATTCTTCAAAGGAAATCAAAATGCAGATGCTACGAATAGAGATAGGTTTAGAACTCACAAGGGAGACAAAAACACCTCTGGACTGCTGCAGAGGAACAAGAAATCCCAAAACAGAAACATCAAAAAGAAAAATAAAAACAAATAGAGCTTGTGCCGTCCCTCGGGGTTCTTTAAGTACGTCTTATGCCCCCGAGATTGCGCATTTGTCGAGGATGAAGACAACGTCATGGCCACGGGCGTCGTCGCTGCCGATGCCGACGTCATCACCCCGTTTCCATAACCGTTGTTCCCGCTGTGCATCATCATCTCAATTCTTTCCGTCTCTCCGCTCATCTCTCAGTGCCTATAATATCGTATGCTCTGACATTTTCATAGCACTCTCTCTCTATCTCTCTATCTGATTCTATTGATTCTTCTCTCGAGTCACTGTATTTCTCTCTACATACATGGACTTTTCAATTTTGGAGTATATATTTTATAAGAGTATACAACGGCTGAATAGACATGAAATGAAATGAGAAATCCAACCTCCGTTCTCTGTAGTTAAATTTTAAATTTTCTAGCCGTTAGCTTCAAGCAATATTAGCAAAATCGGAAGAGAAATGCAAACGGCCCTGTACACTTGTATTCGTTTAAGTTAATAATTTTCTTGGCGTTGGTAATTTTAAGTTGAGCAGTACGGAACCTTAAACCGCTGTTGCCTGTCACAAGACTATGTTGCCTAAAACCAAAAACCTCGTATAATTTGCACCACTTAAAGCAAAGTGACACGATTGGCCTGAATCCAGAGGATTTAATATTTAATCCAAAGATTGAATATTTTGAAATTAGCTGGAATAATTACTGAACAATTCATATTTTGTTGTAAAATAATATTGTAAAATTGTATGACTACCTTGAGCTAGCCGTCAAATGCACAGTGCATAGTGCCAGCATAGTAAATGGCATAGTAAATGACCGACATAGCACAGTATGCATAGTACCAGCATAGTACTGCATAGTAACTGGCATAGTAAATGACCGACATCGCACAGTGCATAGTACTAGCATAGTACTGCATAGTAACTGGCATAGTGAATGGCCGACATATGCACAGTGCCAGTATAGTACTGCATAGTAACTTGCATAGTTCCCTTTGTACGCCTATATATATCGTTGAATTCTTTAAGAAATTCATAAGTTTCATAACTTCTATGAGTTCTATCTCTCTCTCTCTCTCTCTCCTTTCGATAGTTTTATAACACGTTATCAGCACGAAAGTTCTGACGATCTTGAAGCTAATAGTCCTCTACTTCAAGTAAGTTTTTCAATATATTTTTATATTCTTGATTTATATATGTAAAAAATGTCAAATCTTACAAAATTAGAATTCGTTGCTCTTGACATTTCTGGGAAAAATTATTTATCTTGGATCCTTGATGCTGAGATCCATCTGGATGCGATGAACGTGGGAGATACAATTAAAGAAGGAAATCAAGGGTCCCTGCAGGACCGTGCTAAGGCAATGATTTTCCTTCGGCACCATCTTCATGAAGAATTAAAAACTGAGTATCTAACGGTGAAAAATCCACTTATTTTGTGGAATGATTTAAGGGAGAGATATGAACACCAGAAAACTGTAATCCTCCCAAAAGCTCGTCATGATTGGATGCACCTGAGGTTGCAAGACTTCAAGAGTGTTAGTGAGTATAACTCTGCACTCTTTAAAATTAGCTCGCTATTGAAATTATGTGGTGAAAAAGTCACTGATGATGACTTGTTAGAGAAGACATATACTACTTTTCATGCCTCGAAAGTTCAAGAAATATTCTGAACTTATATCTTGTCTTCTATTAGCTGAGCAAAATAATGAGCTTTTATTAAGAAATCACCAGTCACGTCCTACTGGTTCTATATCATTCCCTGAAGTGAATGGTACTAGATTTACATCATTCCCAGAAGCGAATGGTGCATCTTTTCAAAGAAAAAGAAGGCGTAGACGTGGTAAGAAAAACTATAGAAGTGGAGGTCCTAGAAGTGACCACACTAAAAGGGAAAATAATAGATATACACCGTACCACCAGAAGTGGTTCAACTCAGAAAAGGGCAAAGGTCTTCAAAATAAATTTGTAAAGAAATATGAAGATGAATGCCATAGATGTGGTATGACTGGACATTGGTCTCGTACCTGTCGTACAGCTAAACACTTGGTTGACTTATACCAATCTTCCATAAAAAAAAAAAAAAACAAAGAAATTTGAAACAAATTTTGCTGAACCATCATATGCTGTAAATTCTATAGATGGAGAAGATATTACAAGTCTTGATGTTTCTGATTTTTTTGAGGATTCTAGTGGTAGAGTTGATCATGGAAGTGTTCATTTTTAATTAATGTATTTCCTTTATATTATTGTAAAATATTTTTATTCTGTAATGTTTTTTTTTAGTAATGAAAGTTTTATATATTTTGTAGAATCATGAGTCTTATTGATGAACTTTCTATCTCCGAGATGAATAATAAAGATGTATGTCTGGCTGACAGTGTTACAACTCACACAATTTTTAAGGATAAAAAAATATTTTCAAAATCTAACATTGAGTAAAGCCTATATTTATACCATCTCCGGTTCATCGAATCTAATTGAAGGCTCCGGAAGAGCTTATATTGTGTTGCCTAATGGCACCAAATTTTGCATTAATGATGCTCTATTTTCTTCACAATCCAGAAGAAATTTATTAAGTTTTAAAGATATACGTCGTAATGGTTGTCATATTGAAACCATTAACGAAGACAATAAAGAGCATCTTCTCATTACTAAAATAATTTCGAGCCAGAAGCTCGTATTAGAAAAACTGTCTGCCCTCTCATCTGGATTGTATTATACAAAAATGAGAACAATTGAATCACATGTTGTAATGCACCAGAAGTGCATTGATCCCAAAATATTTATGACTTGGCATGATCGCCTTGAACATCTTGGATCAATAATGATGAGACGAATAATTGATAATTCGTATGGGCATCCCCTAAAGAATCAGAAAATTATCTTACCCAATGAATATTCATGCTCTGCATGTTCTCAAGGTAAATTGATTATCAAACCATCTATCTCAAATGTTGGTTTCGAATCTCCATCTTTTTTATAAAGGATTCATGGAGATATATGTGGGCCTATTCAACCATCAAGTGGACCGTTCAGATATTTTATGGTTTTAATTGATGCATCAAGTCGATGGTCACATGTTTGTTTACTTTCCACTAGAAATACTGTATTTGCTAAACTTCTTGCACAAATAATTAAGCTACGAGCACAATTCCCTGACTATCCAATTAAAACTATTCGATTGGATAATGCAGGAGAATTTACATCTCAAGTTTTTGATAATTATTGCATGTCAATAGGAATAGATGTTGAACATCCAGTTGCCCACACACATACTCAAAATGGTTTAGCTGAATCATTGATTAAAAGGCTTCAGCTAATCGCTAGACCTTTACTCATGAAATCAAATCTTCCTATTTCTGCTTGGGGACATGCTATAATTCATGCAGCATCATTAATTCGAGTTAGACCATCAGCATATCACAAATATTCACCATTACAGCTTGCATTTGGTCAGCAACCAAATATTTCTCATCTTCGTACTTTTGGATGTACTGTATATGTTCCAATTGCACCTCCACAACGTACAAAGATGGGCCCTCAACGTAGACTTGAGATATATGTTGGGTTTGATTCTCCATCTATTATCAGATACCTTGAGCCTCTTACAGGGGATATGTTTAAGGCACATTTTGAGGATTGTCATTTTGACGAATCCATTTTTCCAACAATGGGTAATGAGAGGTCGGTGCTTGAAGCACGACAAACATTGTGTAATGAGAAGTCGGTGCCTGAAGCACGACAAGAAATTACTTGGAAAAATAAAGCTCTTTCCCAATTTGATCCTCGTACAAAAGAATGTAATCTAGAGGTTCAAAAGATTATTCATTTGCAAAGTGTTGCAAACCAATTACCGGATGCATTTACTGACACTAAAGGTGTGGTAAAATCATATATTCCTGCTGTTAATGTTCCAGCAAGGATTGCAATCCCTGAAGGACAAGTTGCCAAAATAGCAATAGGCGAGTCTAAGATACGCCTGAAGCGTGGACGGCCTATTGGTGCTAAGGACAAAATTCCTCGGAAGAGGAAAATACAAAATGAATTTAGTACTCCTGAAGAGTCCATACCAACACAGGCCATAAGAGTAATTGATGCTCATGAAGAGAGTAAATCTCCTGAGAAAGAACCTCCTGAAGAGGTATTTCATGAAATGTCTTCCCTTGAAGAGGGACAGGTACCTGAAAATAACGAGATCTCGATACATTTCATGAATACAGGAGAAATTTTGAATAGAAATAAAACTGTTGTCGACAACATATTTTCATATAAAATGGCTCTTGACATTACCAGAAGTAATGAAGAAATTGAGCCAAGAACTGTCGAAGAATGTCGACGTAGAGATGACTGGCCAAAATGGAAATCAGCTATTAAAGCTGAATTAAACTCGCTAGCAAAGCGAGAGGTCTTTGGACCAATTATACAAACACCAAAGGGTGTAATGTCCGTTGGATATAAATGGGTATTTATACGTAAACGTAATGAAAGTAATGAAATTGTGCGATATAAAGCACGACTTGTTGCACAAGGTTTCCTGCAGAAACCGGGGATTGATTATGAGGAAACATACTCTCCTGTTATGGATGCAATCACATTCAGATATTTGATTAGTTTGGCAGTTATAAAAAGATTGGATATGCAGTTGATGGATGTGGTCACCGCATATTTATATGGATCATTAGATCATGACATATATATGAAAATTCCTGAAAGATATAAAATGTCTGAAGCTTCTAATCTGAGTACATCCAGAAGTATGTATTCTATTAAGCTTCAAAGATCTTTATATGGGTTAAAACAATCCGGACGCATGTGGTATAAACGCCTTAGCGAATATCTATTGAAAGAAGGATTTGAGAATAATCCAATATACCCATGTGTTTTTATTAAGAAATCAGACTCCGGATTTGTTATTATTGCGGTTTATGTTGATGATCTAAATTTTATTGGAACTCCTGAAGAGATCAGAAGAACTGCTACATATTTAAAGAATGAATTTGAAATGAAAGATCTTGGCAAAACGAAATTTTGTCTCGGCCTGCAGCTCGAGCATTTGCCAAATGGAATTCTCATTCATCAGTCAAATTATACAGAGAAAGTCTTGAAACACTTTTACATGGACAAAGCTCATCCCCTGAGTACTCCAATGGTTGTTCGATCACTTGATGTGCAGAAGGATCCATTTCGTCCTTATGAAGACAATGAAGAAATTCTTAGTTCTGAAATACCTTATCTCAGTGCAATTGGAGCCCTGATGTATCTTGCAAATTGCACTCGGCCTGATATTGCATTTTCAGTTAATTTACTTGCAAGATATAGTTCCGCACCAACTCGAAGACATTGGAATGGCATTAAACATATCCTTCGATACCTTCGAGGTACGGTTGATATGGGATTATTTTATCAATATGGTTCAAGTCCACAATTAGTTGGATATGCAGATGCAGGTTATCTTTCAGATCCACACAGAGGTAGATCTCAGACTGGATATGTATTTACTTATGGAAATTCTGCTATATCATGGAAATCTGTCAAACAAACACTATCTGTTACATCTTCAAATCACTCAGAGATCATTGCAATTCATGAAACAAGTCGAGAATGCATTTGGCTAAGATCAATGATCCAACATATTCAAGAAAAGTGTGGTCTTCCAGTGATTAATGATAGTCCAACAACTTTATACGAAGATAATGCTGCTTGTATTGCTCAAATTAGAGGAGGATATATCAAAGGTAATAGAACCAAACATATTTCACCTAAATTCTTTTATACTCATGAACTTCAAGAAAAAGGTGAAATTAAAGTCAAGCAGATACGATCAAGTGATAATCTGGCAGATTTATTCACAAAAGCATTACCAACTGCAACATTTAAGAAGATTGTGCAGAACATTGGAATGCGGAGACTTGAAGACCTTTTATCATGCACTTTTCAGGGGGAGTAACGTCTTGAAGACTTATGCTGATTGTACTCTTTTTCCTTCGCTAAGGTTTTATCCCACTGGGTTTTCCTTCGCAAGGTTTTAATGAGGCAATCTTAAAGCATTTTACGGTACACATGAATATTGTACTCTTTTTCCTTCGCCATTGGTTTTTTCCCACATGGTTTTTCCTTGGCAAGGTTTTAACGAGACATATTCATTATATGTGGTCATCCAAAGGGGGAGTGTTGTAAAATAACATTGTAAAATTGTATGACCACCTTGAGCTAGCCGTCAAATGCACAGTGCATAGTGCCAGCATAGTACTGCATAGTAACTGGCATAGTAAATGGCCGACATAGCACAGTGTGCATAGTACCAGCATAGTACTGCATAGTAACTGGCATAGTAAATAGCCGACATCGCACAGTGCATAGTACTAGCATAGTACTGCATAGTAACTGGTATAGTGAATGGCCGACATATGCATAGTGCCAGCATAGTACTGCATAGTAACTTGCATAGTTTCCTTTGTATGCCTATATATATCGTTGAATTCTTTAAGAAATTTATAAGTTTCATAACTTCTCTGAGTTCTCTCTCTCTCTCTCTCTCTCTCTCTCTCCTTTCGATAGTTTTATAACATATTTATAGATTTTAGATATTTATTTGACACAGTTTTTCTCTAAATTTGGTCGAAGGAAAATGTATGAGCTCACATAATCTCAGTCCGTGTCTCTTGAACCAGAAATGCTACGTACAGGGGAGTTGACGCAGGAATTGCGCACATCTCCTACTGTTTTATTTTTCACTTCTTTTTTCGTGCGCAATTCCTGCACCAAATTACCTGCATCAATTATTTTTCTTTCTAATATATTTAGAGAGAGCAAGAGCTGACAAAAGATGAGTGTTTGCGTGGATCATATATTATGAGTAAATAAATATATAGTGGTTTTTTTAATAAAAATATCCTGTCATATATTTGTATGTATGTATAATATATATACACACTGTTGTGCTTCTAACCTGTCCGAAAATCACACAAAACAATTTTAAAGTGGTTCGGCAACTTGCCTACATCCACTGGAGCCTCTTTTATAGACTTTGTACAAGATTTACAAAAATCTTCAAATTCTCAATTTTCCCTCACGTCCCTCTTTCTTTCTCCTCTCCCACTGCCCTTGATCTCTCACCTTAGTGAGGATGATCTTTCTGCAACTGAACTCTCTCCTATTTATAGGAGGAGTTCTCCTCAAACGGTTGCCAAATTCGGTGCAGCAAATTGCTGCTAAAATTATGGGATGGGTTGTCTGTGGGAGGCGCCTAACATTGTCAAGGGAGAATGGGTGGCCTAATAAGCCAAAGCACCTTACGGTGCATGTGCAAATTAGACCACTTGGGTGGCTCTCAACAATCACCCCCTCCACCCAAGTGTACCATACCAGGCTGCTTGCAAACTGATTCATTCTTCAAATGAATACACATTTTTCTTTGACATGAGAGACTTCTGCTATCGAATACGCTCCAATGCATCTGCAGGTACGTCTTCAAATGGATGTCCAAATGCTTCTCCAAATGCATCTTCAAATGCATTAGCATCGTCTACATCCACGGAGCTTGCAAGGGATTTTCTTCAGAGGAGATTTACCAGTGCTCAATTGCACAATCTCAACTCTCTAGGATTCTTCTTTTGCTCGAGTCCATGAGTTCGCACTCATGTACACCTTGAGCAAACTGAGCTTCGCTCTAGGCTCATCCGAGCGAACAATCTGCTTCGCTCTAGCCACATCCGAGCGAACAATCTGCTTGGTGCCTTTACAGCTTTCAAACCAGGCTCCATAATCCTACAATCACACCAATCTCCAACCTGGAGACTGGTTCTCAACATGCCGAGCTCTATTTCCAGCATGATCCCTTATACAATTTTACAGCTCATGTCTTCAAGTCAGAAGACTAACTAAAGTGATGCATAACTTTAGTTCACTACGTACAATGCCCTTAATCAACACATCTACATAGGGCAACACATCTCTCACTGCACTGGGAATCAATGGTCTCGCATAGACCTTGACACATATCAGAGAACCTGTTGCTGAGGTCTCATCTCTGATCTGGGTGACTGACCCTTCATCCTGCTGCTGTCTTCAGTCACATGTACCCATCTTGTGTGCAGTCTCCGACTTGCATAATCTCCATTCTTGCAAGATTTTTCTTCATATCGTAGTTCACTACCTTCATTCAGCAGGATACATTTTAAGGTAGTAACCACCATGGAAGTCTGATCGTCTTGGCAGTTATTTAGGTGTAGATATCCTTGGAACATCTGACGTTTTGTTCCCATCTCTCACACATGTACTTCATGTCGTGGTCTAGGGAGATTTCTTTAGAAAAGTAAAACTGGGTTCCTTTTACTTTCTCATCTAATTCACACGACAATTACCACGAGCCAAGACCAATTAATCATTCGTGACCTTCCAACACCAAATGCTATTGGCAACAATAGCAACAATCTCCACCTTGTGACTTTGACTGGTCCCACAGCCAAGCTCCACCTCAATGAAGATCTTCATAGCTCCCGCTATCATGCTTCACCATAAAAGCATATCCACTCAGAATAAACTAATTCCAAGCATTTCACTTCGGCCCATGTCGAAAATAACCTTGCTGAAAACTATGGTGTAACTTCCACGTTTGGCTCTCCTGGAAGTTCATCAGCCATCGACATGAATTTCCACCACACACCCTGCATTAATGCCAAACCAATGCCTGTGTGTAAACTTGTGGACCTGCTAACATTAACACATCCTCTATCATGGCAACTCATACCATGAGAATATACATGTCTCTTTTTTCATGGAGAGAGACACAACATTAGCATCAATACCAGTATCTCCATTTACTGACTTGGAGCCATTTGCCGAAACTGCTGTTTCACCAGTCGCTAGTATCACTGTTGGCTTCAGGGATTGATTTGCCCTTCAACGCCTTTGAGAAAACACTACTGAATGACTGCTGTCTTCAAGCTGTCTTTAATAGCATTGTGTACTGCAAGAAATGCAATGCCATGTATTTCTTCGGTCACCATATTCACAGCATCATTCACAATTTTCTCCTGATTTTAGCAGTCTCTTGTGGCCTGTCTTGCCACAATTTCTAGCGAGTCATCTGTTGTCCAGATCTTGACTTGCCTCTGTCCTTACAATCAACATTCAGGACCAACAACTCGAGATCTTGCCAGAATCTCTTCTGCGCACCTCCTCATCTAGGATAAGATCTCTTACATTAAGAAACTTCAACTTCGACTTCTTTGCAGAATTACTCATAGCCATTCCCATGACCTCCCAACCTTTTGACCATAACGCCAAATGCTATTGGGCAACAATAGTACCTTCTGCCTTTTCTGAAATTGAACTGTTTCTTCATGACATTGCTTTAATGAATTTACCGTAGAAATGAATAGTACCTCACTAAGTCAGTTCCCAGGAAAGATTGGAGGGTCACAATGGACACACTTAAAATTTCCAATCTCCTAGACAGAACCTCCTTAGACTGTACGTATCCACACTACCACACCAAAGCTTCATCTGCACTTTGTTATTTGCAACTGGCTTTTCAAAGAAAGCCACAACGAGATCCGATGCGGTTCTCCTCTTAATAACAATATGCTCCATGAGTTGTATGACTGTCAAAACCTGCTGATATAACAAGTTAATCAGCATCGTCCAATGATCTGAAATTTGCTCCATCAAATTTCACGATCCCAACTGGCTTAAATTAAGCCCAAAACCAATGAGTCCATCATGACTCCAACTGGCTACGATCAAGCCCACAACTGATCTGCAACACGTGGACGATTCAGATCAAATGTACCAATGGCGAATCTCAACATTCCCACCGTACCGATGAGTCCGGAATGATCCAAATAGTTTGTCACCACTATTTGATCATCGCGATGGAACTCCAACTGGCTACGATCAAGCCCAAAATGATCTGCAACACCTCGACAGTTCAGATCGACTGTACCGATGGTGAATCTCAACATTCCCACCGTACAGATGAGTCCGGAATGATCCAAATAGTTTGCCACCACTATTTGATCATCGCGATGGAACTCCAACTGGCTACGATCAAGCCCAAAATGATCTGCAACACCTCGACAGTTCAGATCGACTGTACCGATGGCGAATCTCAACATTCCCACCGTACAGATGAGTCCGGAATGATCCAAATAGTTTGCCACCACTATTTGATCATCGCGATGGAACTCCAACTGGCTACGATCAAGCCCAAAATGATCTGCAACATGTAGATGGTTCAGATCCAATGTATTGATGCCGAATCTCAAAATTTCGACCGTACGGATGAGTCCGGAATGATCCAAATAGTTGGAAAGCACTATTTGATCGTCGAAATCGGACTCCGAATGGCTTAGATCTAGCCAAAAACAGATCTAAAAAAACGGACGGTTCTGATCTGTCTGGCGCGTGAGATACACGCGCTGTACAGTGCGCGTGGGCAACGCGTTGGCGCGTGTAATACACGCGCGTACAGTACTGTGCGCGTGAGGGAGAGTGAGGCGCGTGTGACACACGCGCCGAACCTCTCTAGGGCGCGTGGGGGAGCGTGGGCGCGTGTCCTTCACGCGGCTTCAACCTCTGGCGCGCGTGGGGGCACGTGTGGTGCACGCGTCTTCAACCTCCAGAGCGTGTGGGGCGCGTGGATTGCAGCAGATGCACGCGCCGATCTTCTAGGGGCGCGTGTAGCCTCGTCCGACCTCCGTTTTCGATTCCGTTTGCGGCAACGGATTCGTCTCGACGCGAGGAACACCGTGGAGTTGTCAAAAATTGATTTTGAACAACTTGAATTTTCGGACAGCTCGAACGAGTGCTCTGATACCAATTGTTGTGCTTCTAACCTGTCCAAAAATCACACAAAACAATTTTAAAGTGGTTCGGCAACTTGCCTACATCCACTGGAGCCGCTTTTATAAACTTTGTACAAGATTTATAAAAATCTTCAAATTCTTAATTTTCCCTCACGTCCCTCTTTCTTTCTCCTCTCCCACTGCCCTTGATCTCTCACCTTAGTGAGGATGATCTTTCTGCATCTGAACTCTCTCTTATTTATAGGAGGAGTTCTCCTCAAACGGTTGCCAAATTCGGTGCAGCAAATTGCTGCTAAAATTATGGGATGGGTTGTCTGTGGGAGGCGCCTAACATTGTCAAGGGAGAATGGGTGGCCTAATAAGCCAAAGCACCTTACGGTGCATGTGCAAATTAGACCACTTGGGTGGCTCTCAACACACACTAGACTAAAAATATACTAACACGGACTCTGGGGTTTGATTGGGTAAAATATATAATTGCATTTGCATGGTCTCCAAAATTCTCTATCATATCATAAAAAAAAATATAAAAGAAAGAAAGAAATTGAAGATACGAACGCAGAAAGAAAAAAGTGATCAAAATATGAATCTAAAGCATGTTTAATTTACAGCGAAATGAGAAATTACAGCGTTTTGTTGACGGTGCCCCTAGATTGAATTATCAAGCAACGATGTTACAATGCCGGAGTTCTGGTTCCGTTGTATATTTCACCAACAAGATCAGGCTGTGTTCATGGTGATCAAGAGAGAGAAAAGTTCAATCCATGGGGCACTACCAAATCACAAGTATCAGACATGGCTCATTCACAGCGTTTTGCACTAATTTTTTTTTTCCCTTCTGGGTTAATGCACAACGATTTAAGTGGAAGGCAATTAGGTGTAAACGATTCCCATTATAACAACTAATGCCACATATATCTCTATTTACAACATCAAAAGATTCAAAACCACATGCGAAGCTCGAGTTGCTGCATGCCTAGAATCAAGAGGGACTAAAGGGGAAAACAACTAAGTCCCAAGTGAACACTTCTATTTTTAGAGAAGAAACTGTCAGCAACTGTACCTATGCATGAAAAGATGAGATCATTCAAACAAATTCATGAGTCACCCATGTAGTAGCTGAAATGATCCAGCCACGATATGTTGGGGCATTGAAGTAACACAAGCAACAGTGGTCCCACAGTAAAAAGATGCCCATGATGAGATTTGAGCTTTGTCTTCTAATGCCTTTCCTGAAGAATCTAATCCCCAGAACCATTCCCTGTAACATTCATATTCAATGCTCTGTAAGACCTCTCTCGGTTAAAATCAGAGTCTGGCACACCCATTGAAGAACACCCCTCAATTTGATACTCCCTCTCATCCACTAGAGACTTCATATGTGGCTCTTCAGTTTCCATATTAGGTACAGGATCTTGTCCTGAACAAAATGCCAGGTCATGAAATGATGGGCCAGTAGGCTGTGTTCTCATCACAGGTCGCAAGAGTGCAGCTCTCCTCGAGTCAGCTGAATGGCATATGTCACTAGGTGATGACGGGAACCCTCAGAGTTTGAGCCTCGTTGACGTGGCTGTGAACAAGTGACTGTAGCAGGAACGGCATAGCCAAGCGAAGGGTGTGAACTAGAGGAAGTTGCATACGAGAATCCACCAAGAGGTCTTTGATACCTGTATGGAGAGACAGGACTGGTGGGCACACTGTCAGGTTGGGATGAGCAAGTGTTTATGGGGTCTCACAAAATCGAGCGTCATCCAAGTCTTCTGACATTGGTGAATACTGCAAGGACAGCTCATCCCTAGAACAATAGAGAGAAGAAAATGAAATTCAGTACCATAATAATTAAAAAAATTTATTTAGAATTACTATAGATAGAGTCTATAGGAAAGAAGCTATACATAAATTCGTAAGCAAGAGTCTCTCAAAACAAAGTAATTTAAATTGTGTTTAGTTATTGAATCAAACTCAACTCATTTCAAACAAATTATTAATAAGACCGACTATTTTTTTAATTTATTATAAAAAAATTTTAACTCATTTCACTTACTTCATATATTTTAATCTAAAAAGTTAAATCCATCTCAATGAAATCCATAAAATATTAGTATTCACAACTCAACTCATTTCAATATTTAAATGTAGTCACAAGGAGATCAAATGTATTGAACTAAAATTCTTTCTGTACGATAATTGTATAAGACTTTGTTAAGCCAAAATCATACTTCGATGATCGATCCCTTGAAAGCCTATTTGGAAAAGATCCCTCCAAGATTGCCTTCTTTGGGTGGGCAGCAGCTTTGGAAAGAATTAGATGTCGGATAATTTGAGAAAGAGGGGTATTGTCGTAACAGAATGGTGTTATATGTTTGAGAAGAATGGAGAAACGTGAGCCATCTTTACTTCATTGTGAGGTGGCACGAATGCTATGGGCATAAATCTTTTATAGAACAGAGTCTGAGAATGGAAAGGAATAAGTTATACTGACGGTCACAGGTCCCTCCACTGTGGCAGTTGGTACCGGTAGGACAGCTAGAGCCAATTAAAATATGGAGATGAAAGCAGATTTTGATGTAACCACAGAAGCCGAGTGGAATTCGTATCCAACAGAACGGCAACCATAGAAAGAGAACATGAATTAAGAGCATGACTCAATATTATCTCTGTTTCTCTCTTTAAATTTCACCACTTTTCTTGCTTTAAAATCATCAGTAGTTTCGGTGCTAGAATAATTTCATCGTCGTGGTAATAGGTACATTTTTTTTTTTTTTTTGATAAGTTCGTGGTAATAGGTACATTACTGTTAAAAAAAAAAAAAAAATTGTAGCCCTCCTGTAATCCCTCAAGATGAAGACATCATCGTGCTTTGGCTGGTTAGTGAAACTGGGCAGGAATTTATCTCACATGAAATTTTGCATTTTGAGGGATCATAGACCGTTCCTTTGCAAGATCCCAAGCGAGTATTGAGAAAAAAGATTTAACAGCTAAGCTTTGAACCAAAATCATAGAATGCTGGTCATTTAAAGTTACAACATTCTATAGAACAACAGCCTTTATCAGATCACCATTCCCTCAAATTCATAAATTACAGCCTATGTGTTTGCTGCAATTAACACATGATACAAAATTCAATGATAGCTGACACCTTCCCCACTTACAACCTCACCAATGTGGTATGCTTTATAAGGCCCACCTCCACCCTCAAGTATCCTATTAGATGCCTCCTGGCTCACAACTAGAACCATTCCAATGCCCATGTTAAAAGTCCGTCTCATCTCAGCATCTTCTATTTTTCCCGCCTAATCAGAAGGAAAGAAGAAATTCAACTATTTTATCAAGAAACATATATACAACCCAAAGTAAAAACATTCATATTAAATAACCAACAGAAGTACTCAGCCAAACATTTGCTTGGTCTTCGTCTCATATTTCTATTAGGAGAAGTGTATTTTACCTCTTGAATCCACTTAAACAGAGTTGGGACTTCCCAGGAGTTCTTATGGATGACAGCTCCAAGGCCTTTTGGAAACACGCGAGGTATGTTGTCAGTAAAACCACCACCTGTGATGTGGGCAATCCCCTTTATCCCACCCTTGCTAATCAAGCCAAGCAACTAATTTGGAAGGAAAGGGGGGAAAAAGCATTTTTCAGCTAGATAACACGACAATATGAAGCATTATAGAGGGAGGGCAATAAGTAACCTGCTTAACATAGATAACAGTTGGGGCCATCAAAGCTTCACCTAATGAAACATCTTCACCAGGAAGTTTGTCCTTCAAAGAAAAGCCACTTCGAGCTAGAACCCTGAGAAGTCACCATACATATCAGCAATTGGCATAGATAAACGCTTCACCCATAGTTATAAGAGAGCAAAAACTATTTCATTTGCTGAAGCCTTTTCATTTGACATATGACAATAACAGAAAAATGGAAACTTTTGAAAATAACACTAACTTTCTTACAAGAGAGAAACCATTAGAGTGAACACCACTGGATGGCAGACCAACAAGGACATCTCCAGCCACAATGTCATTCCCATTAATTACAGAATCTTTTTTTACAATGCCAACCGCAAAACCACTGAGGTCATACTCACCGTCAGCATAAAAATCCGGCATCTCTGCAGTCTAAAAAGTATGTAAAACCAATAAAGCACATATTAAGAGGCTAAAAAATGCATATTTTGTTTTATCTAATAGTTCAAACCTCACTTCATAACATAATACATAAATTTATCCTCCATCCAAATGGGCAATGGCATGTCCAAATCAGTAAATTTCTTTTAAGTCGAACAAGAAGTTTGAACATAGTCAACCACATCTTTAGATTCCAGGGACTATCTTGATCCCTTAAAAAAGACTTCTAGTGCTTGATTCTAGTAACCACAGAGCTACAAGAAACACTGGTTAACACCTGGGTTTACCATAAAAATACTCAACTCACCAGACACTTGCAATATTTTAAAAAGATTGAATTTTAAGTACTCCCTGCCGTGGCAACCATTAACTTGAAATGGCCTCTAATAATACGTCAGCTTGTTTGCCTAAATGAAATAGCGTTTATTGCATGCTCAGCCAATTCACGGGTAGTAGAACTTTGTTACAAGGTTAAATACACTGTACTCGACATTTCCTTAACCTTCAGCACTATCAACTATTAAACAATTTTGAAACGCTATTAAAAAGAACAATAATTGAGTACCTCGCCTCCTAAAAGAGCACAATCAGATTGTTGGCAACCATCAACAATTCCTTTTATAACCTATAGAAGAACCAAGACAAAGATCAAATCAGCTTATGCTTAAAGTGCATGTACCATTTCAAAGAGCTACACAACCCAGTCAGTCTGTTGCATTTTGTGCACCTTTTCAGCAAGGTCAACATCAAGGTGGCTAGTAGCAAAGTAATCAAGGAAAAATAATGGCTTTGCTCCAGAAGTAACAATATCGTTGACACTCATCGCAACCTGGAGCAGGCAGAAGTTCATTAGAGAGCTGATCACAGATAACAAAATGATTTAAGTTAACATCAAAGTTTTACCAGGTCAATCCCAATAGTTTCATGGATTCCAGTTTCAAATGCAAGTTTAAGTTTGGTTCCCACGCCATCCGTACCGGCAACAAGGTATGAATCACCTGGACATGAGAATCCGATTAGAGAACCGGAAACCAAAAGACAGATACTCATAAAAACGTTATCAAGCTCAGTCTTTTTCCCCACGGTCCCGAATTTGCACCTCTTGATATAAATAATGAGAAAATAAGAAACTTACATCCCCAGTGAAAAAAAAAAAAAATGAAACAAAATTATACCGAGAGGAAAAAGTCCACCAAAGCCACCGATTCCCGGTGCCATTTTGGCAATTCTACGAACAAGTTCAGAGCCAGCATCTATGTCCACGCCAGCATCCTTGTACGTTAGACTCTCACTGGAACTGTTCTTCGGCATCGAAAGCACGCGGGGAGAAATCCTCGTCCTTCTTGTCACTTTTAAGTTCTCGGACGCCGCTGATAAGGACAGAAATAGATTGGAAAACCGAGGGAGAGTGGAATGCCTTTGGATTGGAATAGGGCTATGATCGGATGGTCCGATTAAGCGGAGGACGCAGCGGGATAGCTCTGTGTTAACTCCATAGGTAGCAGACATGGTGAGAGAGAAGTTCAAACAGTGAGAGCAGAGGAGTAGGCAAGAGAAGGGGAAAGGAAGCGGGAATGCAAATTATGCAATGAGGACTTGACGGGGAATATCTAGGGCTTTTGTTTGTTCCGGCGGAAAGTGCCCGAAAAATGTGTATCGGGTTTGGGCAGCCTGTGAGGCGGGGTAAAGCAAGTGGTTGTTGCCCTGTGGGAAGTCCCACACGGGGGTCGGGCACGTGCGAGGAAGGTTAATATCTATGCTTGTTTTTCGATCTTCCTTTATTTCTTTATTCTAACTCCCAATTCTGAACTCCAAAATATTCAAAAGAAAAGAAAAGTTATCTCCGTTTATTTTGGTTTCGAATTTGTAAGATTGGAATTGAAGCAATAATGGGCTCAGACTCGAACTCAGCAGCATCTACATCGTCAACATCATCGCCCAGCGGAAAGCGAGCTAGAGATCCAGAAGATGAGGTTTACGTCGACAATCTCCATTCTCACAAACGCTACCTCAGCGAGGTTTGGTTCCGTGTTTTTTTTTTCTTTGCTCCTAATATAGTTCTCGTTTTGTTTTGTTTATGCTGTTACATATAAATATATATAATAATTCCACAATGTTTTTATTCATTTCTGTCATGTTTATAAACGTTTAGAAAATTAGCCTTTTTATTATTTTCAACCAAGGGCTTTCGGTTTTAGCGGACAATGTGGCTCGAATTCTTTTAAATGGGTATTCTTCAAAGTCTGTGTTCCAAAGTCTAAACTCTAATCTCTGTTATGCTTATGGGTTTCTTGGAATAAAATCGATTACAAAAAACGTGCACTTTGTAGAGAGTTTGTTTGAGTGCCTATCAAATTTCACATCGATCTTCTATTTTGTCTTAATTGGTTATGTGTGTATTTGGTTTGCTGGGTGGTAGATTTTAAGAGGTTTGGCTTTAGTTTATCTCTGAAATTTGCTGTAAATTTGCAGCTCAAGTCCTTGATTTTTCTTTTTATTTTTCTATTATACCACAGATAATGGCGTCCAGTTTGAATGGATTGACGGTTGGAGACCCACTCCCTGAGAATATCATGGAATCTCCAGCGAGGTCTGAAATCATGTTCTACCCCAGGTAAGTTATCAATTGTCTTTTCGGTTTACCGGTGTTCCGAAGAAAAGTTCATGACTTGGACGAATAAAACATTGCATTATGCTGGAAGAAAGTTTTCACCACGCAATGACTTTCAAGTAGTTGGTTTTGTCCCTAGCCTTGGCTTTGGTGGTAATGGGGGCGCAAGGAATTTTGGTAGGTCTTTGGTTTGTCTCTTAATGTTTATTTTAAGCACTCCATGGTTGATATTTCCCAAATATATATTCCAATCGTTTTGGTACTTTTAAGTTTTGAATGGAAACTATGGCAATTGAAAATTGAGTTCAAAACAGTTGAGAAAGAAGTGGAGCCAATTAATTGCAGATGTGGTAGCAGATCACATGGAATCCATTTGCCGGTGATTTTGGTGTTCTCTTTGCTTTCGGGCTCATTCGACGTTCATCGCAGCCTTGTCACTCTAGGTTGGGTAGATAACTAAAAGAAACAATCCTTTGATGTGAACATGTGAGAAATCATCACCATCTCTGTTGTGACTATCCGTTCATTACGTTTTTTTTTACTAGTAAAGACAACAATTTATTAATGGAAGTAAATAGGCATAACCCAAATACACAGTAGGTATACAAACAGTTTACACCTAGTTACATAAAAAGGAGTTAGAAAGGGATACGAAAGTCATTGAAGCAAGCTCCATTAAGTACACAAGAGGATGTCCAAAGAAATAAAAGTATGGAAGAGGAAACTTCTTAGCTCATGAGGCTAACATTTCTTGTTTTCAAAACTTCTACCATTCCTTTCAATCCATAAGCACCACGTGATACATAAAAGAATCATCCTCCATATATCCTCAATATGTGAATTGGTCATGCATCTTTGCCAACAAGCAAATAAATCAACCACCCTCTTGGGCATTACCCAAGCAATGCCAGTTCTATAAAAGATTTCCGCCCGTAACATTCTTGCCACCTCACAATGAAGTAAAAGATGGTTCACTGTTTCTCCATTCTTCTTAAACATACACCATTCCATTATGACAAGACCCCTCTTTCTCAAATTATCCAATGTCAAAACTTTTCCAAGATTTGCTGGCCACTCAAAGAAGGCAATCTTAGGAGGCACCTTACTCTTCCAAATAGGCTTCCAAGGGAACGAAGTATGATTTTGGCCTAACAAAGCCTTATACAATGTACAGAAAGACTCCTGGTGACTAGATTACTTTGTTTTGAGAGACTCCTTGCTTTCAAATTTATATATAGCTTCCTTGCTATAGATACTATCTTCAGTAATTCTAAATAATTTTTTTTATTATTATGGTACTGAATTTCATTGTGTTCTTTCTATGGTTCTAGGGATGAGTTGTCCTTGCAGTATTCACCAATGTCAGAAGACTTGGATGACACTCGATTTTGTGAGACCCCCATAAACACTTGCTTATCACAACCTGACAGTGTGCCCACCAGTCCTGTCTCTCCATACAGGTATCAAAGACCTCTTGGTGGATTCTCGTATGCAACTTCCTCTAGTTCACACGACCCCCATAAACACTTGCTTATCCCAACCTGACAGTGTGCCCACCAGTCCTGTCTCTCCATACAGGTATCAAAGACCTCTTGGTGGATTCTCGTATGCAACTTCCTCTAGTTCACACCCTTCGCATGGCTATGCTGTTCCAGCTACTGTCACTTGTTCACAGCCTCGTCAACGAGGCTCAGACTCTGAGGGTCGGTTCCCCTCATCACCTAGTGATATATGTCATTCAGCTGACTTGAGGAGGGCTGCACTCTTGCGATCTGTGATGAGAACACAGCCTACTGGCCCATCATTTCATGAACTGGCATTTTGTTCAGGACAAGATCCTGTACCTAATATAGAAGCTGAAGAGCCATATATGAAGTCTCTGGTGGATGAGAGGGAGTATCAAATTGAGGAGTGTTCTTCAATGGGTGTGCCAGACTCTGATTTTAACCGAGAGAGGTCTTGCAGAGTATTGAATATGAATGTTAAAGGGAATGGTTCTGGGGATTAGATTCTTCAGGACAGGCATTAGAATACAAAGCTCAAATCTCATCATGGGCATCTTTTTACTGTGGGATCACTGTTGCTTGTGTTACTTCAAAGCCCCAACATATCTCAACATATCTTGGCTGGATCATCTCAGCTACTACATAGGTGACTCATGAATTTGTTTGAATGATCTCATCTTTTCATGCATAGGTACAGTTGCTGACAGTTTCTTCTCTAAAAATAGAAGTGTGTTCACTTGGGACTTAGTTTGTTTCCCCTTTAGTCCCTCTTGATTCTAGGCATGCAGCAACTCGAGCTTCGCTTGTGGTTTTGAATCTTTTGATGTTGTAAATAGAGATATATGTGGCATTAGTTGTTATAATGGGAATCGTTTACACCTAATTGCCTTCCGCTTAAATCGTTGTGCATTTACCCAGAAGGGAAAAAAAAATTAGTGCAAAACGCTGTGAATGAGCCATGTCTGATACTTGTGATTTGGTAGTGCCCCATGGATTGAGCTTTTCTCCCTCTTGATCACCATGAACACAAACTGAGCTTGTTGGTGAAATATACAACGGAACCAGAACTCCGGCATTGTAACATCGTTGCTTGATACTTCAATCTAGGGGCACCGTCAACAAAACCCTGTAATTTCTCATTTCGCTGTAAATTAAACATGCTTTAGATTCATATTTTGATCTCTTTTTCTTTCTGCGTTCGTATCTTCAATTTCTTTCCTTCTTTCTTTCGTTTCTTTTTTTTTTTTTAATTATATGATAGAGAATTTTGGAGACCATGCAAATGCAATTATATATTTTACCCAATCAAACCCCAGAGTCCGTGTTAGTATATTTTTAGTTTAGTGTGTATATATATTATACATACATACACATATATGACAAGAAATTTTTATTAAAAAAACCACTATTTATTTATTTCCTCATAATATATGATCCACGCTAACACTCATCTTTTGTCTAGCTCTTGCTCTCTCTAAATAATATATTAGAAATTCTACTTTTTCAACTTCACACTTCGAATTGGACAAAGATTACTTTTCAAACTACGATGAAAGAAATTTCATTCAATGTATCCATAAATTTGCCTCTTATACCTTTGGAATATGAGAAGTACATTTTTTCTAGTAACATTAAAAAAAATAATAATAATTAAAAAGTAAATGTCTCACATGTTCAACGGACGCGGACTGGGCGGCGACATCAAAGGCTATCAGTATCCATTTACTACTTACAAAAAATTTAAAATTTTTATTTTTTTAATTATTTTTTTAACATCTTTAATCACTAAAAAAAATTAAAAAAATATATAATTTTATTAATAACTACTTCTTTAATTATTAAGTAAAAAAAAATGAAATAAGTAGTATATGAATAGTAAGAGAGTTGGAACTCTATCATTTTCCTACTTCAAAATAGGCAACCCCTTCTCTTCCAGAGAGCGCCGGCCGTAGCTATTTCCAGAGAGAGAAAACCAAACCGAACACCCTGCAGCCCCTCCCTCTCCCTCCTCTTTATTTTACTGTCGTTTCCCTTTCTTGGTTTTTTTTTTTTTTTTTCCCAGTCTTTATTCTTGTTTTGTGTTTCCTGTCAAAGCATGGAGATCCGTGGCACTAATCAGTTCGCCAGGTGGTTTCGGTGCTTCAAAACAGGGTCTTCGGTGGTTGAGTTCGTGGTGGCTTAAGGGCCATGGATGGTTGTTTCTGTGGCTCATGGGTCAAGCCTCTGTTTCGGAAACAACTTCATGGTGGCAGTGTGGTTGGGTTTGCGTGGAGGGTAAGCAGTGGAGGAGGGAGTCCGTCGTGCTGTTGTGAGCTTGTCGTGTGTTAGGTATAAGCTTCCACACAGAGACGAAAATGGCAAAAGAAGAAGAGAAGATTGAGAGAAAAGAATTCAGAAAGTGTCCAAGATACAGGTTATTCGAGGTAAATCCCGCCTCCAAAGGGAATCAACATACACAGGTTATTCAACAACTCACTCGAATGCATCAAAATGCTTATATAACAGTTCAGATCAAAGCGCCCCGTTTCACCTAACGTTCGAATTCACCAATTCACCGTATAACTAACTACCCTTCCTATTTACAGTATAACAGCCCTCTAACCCAAAACGCCCCGTTTACTATATTAGTTCTCCTTTATTAAACGCCCCGTATCACTAAAACAAAACACATCGCTTTAACTAAACAACACAACACTGCTATTTATTACACCAAGTGCTCGAGCCATGACATCGTGAGTGAAGGTGGCAGCTCTGATTTGCTGTCCGTGGTGATTGAGCTTAAAGTGATCTTGGTTGAGAGGAGCTACAGCAGCTGCAGCAAACGAAAGGCAAGTTGTAAGACTGGATGGGATGGTTCTGAAACGGTGGAGCCAACGATGCCTCTTGCTGTTGTAGCTACGGGTTGATTCATCATGTCCCTCGTGCACTACTTCCGCACTTTGTTTGGTGTTTTGTTTCCTCTAAGGTTAAAAATATGGATTTACAATTTTCAAACTGTAATTCGTTATTTTCTTTCTATATATATATTTAATTTCTTTTATGGGTTTATTTAGGAATTAAAAAAATAAAAAATAAAAAAACCAAAAAATACATTGTCTCTTAAACTATGTCTATAGAGTATGTCTTCTACTCTATATTAGATAGAATATGCGGTTATGTGTACTCTGTCACTTTGTTTTAAACAAAATGATGTTATCTCTCAAACGTTAAGTCTATGCGTAAGAAGTACAATATGGACAAGACCATATCAATCACGAAGAAATTTATATATTAGAGAGCTATTAGCATTATAGTTAGCTTGTATTTTATGTCTAATTAAAGTTGTAATGTCCTGTTTATGGTGAATGAAGTTCATTTTACATTTAAAACAAAAAACAAAACAAAACAAAAAAAAAAAGAAGAAGAAGAAAAGATGGACTGAGATTATGTAAGTTCATACATTTTCCTTCGACCAAATTTAGAGAAAACTGTCAGATAAATATCTATAAATATGAATTGTTCAATAATTATTCTAGCTAATTTCAAAATATTCAATATTTGGATTAAATATTGAATCCTCTATGAGACAGGTGGGACATTACTGTGTATTATAAGCAGCGTTATTATTTCTGTGTATGATCCCTAACCACTAACGTTATTTTTGAGTCTGGTCAGAGTTGCGGTTGATGCAAAATAGCTGTTCCATGATTCTATAGACAGACCTCTGGATTCATGCCAATCGTGTCACTTTGCTTCAAGTGGTTCAAATTATACGAGGTTTTTGGTTTTTTCTTGTGACAGGCAATACCGATTTAAGGTTCCGTTGCTCAACTTAAAATTACCAGCATATTAACGCTAAGAAAATTATGAACTTAAACGAATGCAAGTGTACAGGGCCGTTTGCATTTCCCTTCCGATTTTTCTAATATTGCTTAAAGCTAACGGCTAGAAAATTTAAAATTTAACTATAGAGAACAGCGGTTGGATTTCTCATTCCATGACTTTTCCAGCCGTTGTATACTCTTATAAAATATATATTCCTCCAAAATTGAAAAGTCCCCCCATGTAGAAAGAGAAATACAGCGACTCGAAAGAAGAATCAATAGCCAGAGAGAGAGAGAGAGCGCTACGAAAATGTCAGAGCATGAAATATTATAGACAATGAGAGATGAGCTGAGAGAGTCAGAGACGGAAAGAATTGAGATGATGATACACAGCGGGAACAACGGTTATGGAAACGGGGTGATGACGTCGGCATCGGTAGCGACGACGCCAAGCCCATGACGTTGTCTTCATCCTCGACAAATGCGCAATCTCGGGGGATGAAGACGTACTTTAAGAACCCAGTGGGACGGTACAAGCTCTATTTCTTTTTTATGTTTCTGTTTTGGGATTTCTTGTTCCTCTGCAGCAGTCCAGAGGTGTTTCTGTCTCCCTTTTGAGTTCTAAACCTATCTCTATTCGTAGCATCTGCATTTTGATTTCCTTTGAAGAATACCTTATTGAATAGAAAATGGCGTCTTCTTTGGGAACTAACGTGGGATTTTCGATTCTTGAAGGCAAGGTTCTCTCTCTCTCTCTCTCTCTCAAAGTCACCTACTCGTCTAACAATTTTTGCCTTGCAAGAAACCGGCTCGTGCACAAGCAGAAAGATAAAAGAAGGTGGTATCTCAAAACTAATCTCTTTGAACATTTTTTGGTTTCGCTTAATTCTTGAGTTGCAGTCTCACCGATTTTGTATATTTTTATATATTTTGCAGGAAAAAAAGAGAGACACCGTAGCTGTCAATGGGCAGTGCGAAGAAAAATCCTTGCTGCAACGACATTGGAGGTACCTCCAAAGAGTGTACTGGAGAGACCCAATCCCAAGGAGGTAAGGTGATTAACACTTCATTCCTGTTCATCAGAGTTATTCTGTGATTGGTTAGGGTTTGGTGAAATACTGTTCTGGGAAATAGAATGAAAAATGTGGGTTCGTTTATTTTATTCTTTGCCACTTTTGTTACGTTCTGTTTGATTGGTGAGAAGCGTAGTTAAATAAAACGTCAGAAAGTTTATGGAATTCAAATTTTTCCACTTTTGGTGTCAAAGAAAACAGAATGCTGGCATGACAATGCCTAATGACTGGGAGCTATAATTATATAATAGTAGATTGTAGTACTACACGTCTAATGGTCAATGTTTCAAAGAAAGAGCACGCTTGGAAAGTATGACATGTAGGAGCTCATAGGAACATTTTATATGTGGCTTTTAATTTATATATAAAAAGTGGCTTCATTCATATTGATCACTGTCAATGAGAATGGTAAGTTATGAGCTTGTGGTTTTTATGTTACTAACTAATGATTGTGAATTATTGATCCTCTGTTCATGCAAGAATCTGAACCCATAGTTTGGGAGTACTATAGAAAAGAAATTGGGTCTCGCTTGGTCGATATGTACAAAGAGGCTTGTGACAGTATGTTTTCTAACTCACCGGTGAATGCACCCACCATGTATCTCAGTTTTATGGGGCTACTTTCTGTTATTAGAGTTGCATGATCCTTAAAGAGTTCCTGTACAATGAAGGTGTACCACATATTGATTTCTGCTTGTAGTATAACTATTTGCATGTCTCTGCGAGAAAAAAAAAAAAAAAAAAAAAAAAACCCCTTGTAATTGGAGCTCAAATTGGCTGTAAAAACAGCTTATGCTTGTTAATAGATAGGATATGTTAGGGAATATGTACGAGGCCGCTTTTTTTCATTCACCAAGCAAGTTCGTTATTATGCTGATTATTGCTTCCAGACTAGTAGAGAAACCTTCTTGAACTCAATTAAAATCTAGATTAGTGAGATTGATTACTAGTGTTGGTTCCCGCACTTATTGTGATGAGTAAACGATTAGCTACATCAAACTCCGAAGGGACACTTATAGGTTTACCATGAGGCAAGTTCTTGAGAGATTTTCTTTTTGATCAATAAATAAGAATATTATTGATGAGAGATATAGGCATAACCTAAATACACAGGACTTTCTTGAGAGATTTTATGAAGCTGGAGTATGTTTAGCTGTGAACATATAGGCAGCAGGAATTGATTTGTAATCGAATCTATTGGTCTCAAATACCAGATACTAAATGATTTGTCCCGCTAGGTACTGTCTTACTTCATGTCTATTTGAAATTGCCTTTTAGTGAAAATAGTTCACTTTTCTTGAGTTTTTATTAATCCATGTTCCGATTTCCAATTGTTTCAAATTTACTTAATGACGAATAGTGTTCCAAGTTTGTAGGCATAGAGTTCCCCAGGTACGTAGCCACAGTAACTCCTCAAAACGAGCCTAAATCTGATGCACTGGTGAGAACTTACGCAAGATCTAATTGCTTGACACCCTCTCCCTCTCTCTATGGTTTTGAATGCTTCAAACTTTAAGAAGTATTGTCAATAAGATTTTAAGTTTTGAATGTTGTAGACATCAAGAAATATTTTCTTTGAGATTTTAGATCCTGCAGACTTTAATAATGAGTTGGGTGAAATTTAAGGATCTAGATTTTCCAGGCCTTAAGCTAAGATTATTTTCATGTTTAAGGTTATATACTTTGCAGATTTTTGTGCAATGGATTATTATCGAATTTGAGATTCTAGCTTCAACGGATTTTAAGAACTGGTTATTTTCATATTTAAGGTTATTAATTGTAGTTGAGAATGAAATAGAGAATTTGAGAGTATAAGTCATGGTGAATGAATTGGGAGACAAGAAGTCGGGTTGCTATAAAAGTGTGGTAAGAGTCATCCTGATAGGTATTGAAATGTATTAGACTCCTAGTTTTAGATATTTTGGCAAAGTCGTCAGAGTGTGCAACGGAAGCGTGATTTTGGTTATATAAGGGTTTGCGAGTAAACTTTGTGAAGGTTTGGGAATTGGTGACTTGAGAGTTGAGATCACTTAGGACTTAACTTTAAAGAATTTTATTGTATTGGAGGTTAAGACTTTATGCTGAGAGTTATTTTTACAATTATCTTTGAGGCTTAAAAAAAAATAAGGGGAAATATTATTAGGCTTGTAAAAGTTTATATTATTATGCCTGAACTGGATTTCGAGGTATCTGAAGATCAACACTAGGCGCATGAATGTGTATGCTAAGAGGATTAGTAGGTATTTAAGTTATGGGGGCGAGAGATATTGGAAAGTTAGGATGTTTAAATATTAAGTTTGACATAATAGTTGGAAGTTTAAAATAGGCATGGATTATGAGGGATAAGTATTTTAGGCTTTACTTTAGATGTAACAAATTTCGAGCCCGAAATGTTTAAAAGGGGGGAGGATGTAACACCTGGGTCTAGCACCAAGGTAGCATTCTAACTTTTTTGCGTTTATACGTATGAAAAGCCTACTTGAGATTAATGATAGGCTATAGGTTTAAAATTTTATTTTGTGGGATGTGTATTTTGATTGGGCTTGATAATTAGGTTAAATATTTTTGGGTTGAAAAATTTATGGGACAAGCTAGATTATTTTTATAGTCAATTTCAGAATCCACACCCATGCACATCTCCATGTCATGCACATTTCTTCCTTGTCTATTTCTCCTCTAGGGTTTCAATTTCTATATTTATACACACGCTCGATAAACAAAGTTACAAAACCCATTTATCCCATGTATTCACTGCATGCACGACTCCATCACTTCTAATCCCACCCACTGCATGCACGCCTCTTCCTTCCTTGTCTAGGGTTTTATCAGTTTTTCCTATATATTTATATATATATATTCATTACACAGTATTGTACACATACCTCGTAAGCCATCCTCAACATAAAAACTAAGGCTACCGCTCCGTGTTCCTCCTGCTTTCAGCGCATTGTCGCTTCAACACAGACAACGTAAACGAACCCAGCCAAAGCCAAGCCCTTCACGTATGTCTAGCTCCTGGCTCCTCCGCACGCAACCACCTCTCTTGGTGGGCTTGAGATTTTTTTCACTTTGCTGCTAGGCACTACCACGAACGAGATCTCCCTACCATTGGTGTAAAACTGTGTCCTCTGTTTGGATTGGTACCAACTTTTCTGTTTCCGGTGCATCCTTCCAAAGTGGCTTTCTGTGTGGTATTTCCTATGTGCACACTCAGGGCTTCGAAAATGAATAAGGGGAAGATTTCACATTCTGTTTCTGCTTGGTTGGCCGCTGGGGTTTGTATAACTCTACCACGGGGGTTAACATGGAATTCTTTTTCAGATGTGATATTTCAATTATGCTATGCCAAAGGAATTTTAAATAAGAATATTATAGTTTCTTTCACTCTGATATTGTTGATAACATGTTCTGATTTTGCGTTCTAAAAATTATAAATATTCTATTCTGCATTCTGAACTCTGTACATGCTCATGTTTACATATTAGTATAGTTTCTTTGCCTATTGACTTGTTGATAACTCACCCGTGTATCTCCATAATGTTTTTCAGACAGTTTGTATGCCTCAACTGGGAGTGATGAATAAGAAGTGTTAACAAGATTTGATGATCGTAGATGAATAAGTACCAAAGGGTACAAAGTATTTATTAGAGAGTTATATTAGTAGATTTATTATTTTACCTTATTTTGGTGTTTTTAGTTATGGATATGTCCGAGTTTGTGGAGATTTTAGTTTATTTTATTGAAGTATTTCTATGGTGGTCTGCTGGAAGAATATTTATATTTGGTTGGAATAAATGAATTGATAATTTATTTGAAATTTGGAGTATATAATTATGTTATGGGAGATGACTTTAGGTTACAACAGCTAACTCTCCGGACCTCCGAGACCAAGGCGTTACAGTTCGTATCAGAGCCAGGTTTGAGATTCTGCAGACTTTATGGATTGAGGTTTTCGGACTTTGAGATTTTAGATTCGATTGATTTATGCTATAGGCTGTAGGACATGACTTGGATATGATTTAATGTTTAGATTTTGAAGTTGGCATATGTTTGACCGAAAGCCAGGTTTGAGGTTCTGCAGACTATAACATATGAGGTTTTAGATATCTGTGAGTTTAGGAAGTAACTTCAGATTTTAGGTGAAGAAATTTGAAGACTGAGAGATGATTATATGGATATTTAAGGTTTGAGATTCTGCAGACTTTATTAGTTGAGTTTTGGAAATCTGTGGTTTAGGGATTGAGCATACTTTAAATATGATTTTGATGGAATCTGAGGTCTAAATTTTTGTAGATTTTAAGAAATGACTTTTGAAGTTGACATAAGTTTGGCTGAAAGCCAGGTTTGAGGTTATGCAGACTATAACAAATGAAGTTTTGGATATCTGTGGATTTAGGAAGTAAGTTCAAATTTGAGGTGTAGAAATTTGAAGATGATTGTATGGATATTTAAGGTTTGAGAGCCTCCAGACCTTATTGGTTGAGTTTTGGAAATATGAGGTTTAGGGATTTTGCATACTTTAAAGATGATTTTGATGTGATCTGAGGTCTTAAATATTTGTAGATTGAGATTTATGGTTTTGAATGCTGCAAATTTTAAGAAGTATTGTCGATAAGATTTTAAGGTTTGAATGTTGTAGACATCAAGAAATATTTTCTTCGAGATTTTAAATCATGCAGAATTTAATAATGAGTTGGGTAAAATATTTAAGGCTCTAGATTTTCCAGGCCTTAAACCTAAGATTATTTTCATATTTAAGGTTATAGACTTTGCAGATTTTTGGGCAATAGATTATTATCGAATTTGAGATTCTAGCTTCAATGGATCTTAAGAAATGATTATTTTCATATTTAAGGTTATTAATTGCAGTCGAGAATGAAATAGAGAATGTGAGAGTATAAGTCAGGGTGAATGAATTTGGGAGACAAGAAGTCGGGTTGCTATCAAAGTGTGGTAAGAGTCATCCTCGTAGATATTGAAGTGTATTAGACTCCTAGTTTTAAATATTTTGGCAAAGTTGTCAAAGTGCACAACGGAAGCATGATTTTGGTTATATAAGAGTTTGCGAGTAAACTTTGTGAAGGTTCGGAAATTGATGACTTGAGAGTTGAGATCACTTAGGACTTAACTTTTAAGAATTTTATTGTATTGGAGGTTAAGACTATCTTTAAGTAATGTGGGCGAGAGATATTGGAAAGTTAGGATTTTTAAATTTTAAGTTTGACATAATAGTTGAGGTTTAAAATACATGGATGAAATCATAAGGGATAAGTATTTTAGGCTTTACTTTAGATGCAATAGATTTCGAGGACGAAAGTTTTTAAGGGGGGAAGATGTAACACCCAGGCCTAGCACCAAGGCCGCATTCTAACATTTTTGGGTTTATACGTATGAAAAGCCTACTTGACATTAATGATAGGCTATATAGGTTTAAAATTTTATTTTTTGGGATGTGTATTTTGATTGGGCTTGATAATTAGGTGAAATATTTTTGGGTGGAAAAATTTATGGAACAAGTTAGATTATTTTTAGAGTCAATTTTAGAATCCACACCCATGCAGATCTCCATGTCATGCATAGTTCTTCCTTGCCTATTTCTCCTCTAGGGTTTCGGTTTCTATTTTATACACACACTCGATACACAAAGTTACAAAACCCAATGATCCCATGGATTCACTGCATGCACAGTCCATCACTTTTGATCCCACTGCATGCACGCCTCTTCCTTCCTTGTCTTGGGTTTTATCAGTTATTCCTATATATATATTCATTACACTGTCGGGCACACATACCCCGTAAGCCATTCTCAACATAAAAAGGGCTTCCGCTTCGTGTTCCTTCTGCGTTCAACGCACTGCCGTTGCTGCCGCTTCAACACAGCCACTGCAAATGACCCTCACCAAAGCCAAGCCCTTCACGTATGTCTAGCTCCTAGCTCCTCCGCACGCAACCACCTATCTTGGTGAGCTTGAGATTTTTTCCCCTTGGCGCTAGGCATTGCCACAAACGAGACCTCCCTACCATGAGTGTAAAACTGTGGCATCTGTTTGGGTTAGTACTAACTTTTCTATTTCCGGTGCACCCCCTTTAGAAGTCAAAGTGGTTTTCTGCGTGATCTTTCCTATGTGCACACTCGGGACTCCGAGAATGAATAAGGGGAAGAGTTCATATTCTTTTTCTGCTCAATTGGCCACCAGAGTTTGCGCAATCCTACCATGGTGGTTAAACATGGAATTCTATTTCTGATGTGATATTTCAGTTATGCCATGCCAAATAGATTTTAAATAAGAATATTTTTGAACTTTTGCTCTGATATTGTTGATAACATGTTTTGATTTTGCATTTTGAACTCTATACATGCTTATGTTTTCATACTATTATAGTTCTTTGCTTACTGACTCATTAATAACTCACCCCTTATCTCCATAACGTTTTTCAGAAAATTTGTATGCCTCAACTGGGAGTGATGAATAGGAAGTGTTAACAAGATTTGATGATCGTAGATGAATAAGTATCAAAGGGTACAAAGTATTTATTAGAGAGTTCTATTAGTAGATGAATAAGTATCAACGGCAACTCTGCTTTTTGAGTAATCTTGACTCCATTTTGGACGAGTTAGGAAAGTTAATTATATGGAACAAAAAAATCTATAATTAGTTGAGGTTATTTTGCCAATTTGTTTTATTAATTGCTTTTGGAATTTAGAGGTGATGTTCTGAAAAAATACCCATTAGCACACTGTCAATTATTTTTTTAATAAATATATTTGCTCTAAATTTAGTCTAGGTTGATTTATAACATGTCCCAATGTGGTACTTTTGCATCTTTCTATCAGTTTACACAGCAGAAGCTCCCAGGTTGTAAACCAGTACAAACACCAGCTTGGGTAACTTCTCAAATACTACTATTTACTTCTGACTTTCATAATCTATTATTTGTCCTAATTTGTGTACTTGTGGTGCTGAGAATCTCTCATGCAGGTCATTTATATATTTCTATTGACCTTGTTACTCTTCATTCCTATCGACCTTGTTACGTACTCTTCATGCTTCCCAAAGTGCATGCGTTCTTTGTAGTTACTTTTAAACTTATCATGTTGCTGCCTGCATGCTTCTTTGTACCTTCACAAGTGCAATGATTATTTATTTGAAGTTTTGGACATATATGATGTTCAATGCATACCAGAAGCATTTAGACAGCTCAATCCCAAAAACTGTTCTCGCTTCTTAAAGGTGTTTTATTTTATTTTTAAAATTTTCTATTTGCCACATCTCATGAAAATTAGTAATTAGTTAATCTATGAGTTTCATAAAGCTTTTGAGGATTTCATCATCCGAACTTTGTCAATACTGCTTCTTTAATATTTGCAAACATTTCTCCTCAATATTCAGCCATCATAGAGTTAGCAGACTTCAAAGTACGGACATAGATATCTTGAAAATCCCAACCATTTTGCAAATGAAAACATTGATGCTATAATTGAGTTGTCTAGATTGTTCACTTGGGATAGTTTGTTCGCTAAAGAAGGAAAAGAAAAAGACAAAAAAAAAGACTTTGGTACCACTGAAATTGGTGGTGTAATGTGCTTCCAGTGGTCCAAGAAATTAAATTACATTGTCTAATTGGAGTGAGTGGAAGATCTGGGAGATGGACTTCTATAATTCAGCAAATCTGGGAAGATAGATTTCTTGAAGAGGAAATTTCTGACTCGCTATTAGTCTAGATTCAGTACCTCTTGAAGTCAATTCGATTTTATTGCTATTTTTCTTCTCTCTCTCTCTCTTTGGTTCTTTTTAGACATGGCCTCATGTTTCCACTCATACTAATTTTTATTGCATATTGCACTGAAAAAGTAGTTATTGAAGAAATAGGTGTCGATATGGCCGAGAGCTTCGTGGCAGAAAAGAGACGTGAACTAATAGAGGTTGTTTCTGAGGTTGATGATCAACTTGCTGAGGCATTTCTAAATGATGGGCCCGTATCGCCTACTGAACTTGAGGTTTGTCCGTATGCTTTATAATATCGATGTAAAACCTGTCTACATGTGCTTTTGGAAACTTTGGGTTTGAAGAATTTGTGAACCTAGGGTCTAGAATTTTAGAAGAGTGGTTTAAGGTTTGTAGATTGAATTATGGCAGAGATGGAATTTTGATGGATAAAAGACTAGGTTAAAATAACACCAAGACTTTTAGAAACCCTAGAATACTTATTTCATGACCTTTAAATCCATACAGTCCTTGCCAATTACACATGTCAATTCTGAAATCACTTTAAAGGAAACAATTTGACCCTCATTTCATGGCCTTCTTAGATTTGTTTTATGGAACAATAATTCCATTTGCAATCTTTGCTGGAAATAGGCCATAGAGTAAGTCTATAGCTGACTAAGATTATCACAAATGACTTATTAGTTTATCAACATTCTTCGTTATGAAAAAAAAAAAAAAAAATTAAAAAAAAAATCACATCACCTTCAAATAAATAGTTGATGGAAAGTCAGCTCCTTGTGTGGACTTAACTATGATCTGTCAAGACTCTTTAACTTGCACTGATACCTTGTTTGGAAGCTCTATTTTGTTATTCAATCAATTATGCTCATTTTGAACTTTTCCTATTTCTTGTAGTAAAAACATAATTGAAGATGAACTGATAACTGCGACATAATACATGGAAATCTCTACCTGCAGTGTACTGAAAGGAAGTAATCTTCTATGTTCTAAGCTTTTACAGTTTTAATACCAACGTCTTTATGTTCTATGTAATGAACACATTTTTTAATTAATTTGTGCTATTACCTGTTCTACAGTGAACTTTTATATTTAGGTAATTTTTTTTCTCCTTTCAATTAGGCAAATGTGCGTTGTACGTTGAGCCATTGGAATCAATAATTGCATCCAGTCTATGAAAGCTGTAGTTAGGAGGAAGCTCTATTTAGTGGAATTTATTCCATACTTATTCCAACCAAGTATGAAGAGACTGGGGCAACATAGGACTTACTATGATTTGGGTTCGTATTATATCTTCTTGTTTCTTCATTTCCTTTACTGGGCAACATAGGACTTACTATGATTTGGGTTCGTATTATATCTTCTTGTTTCTTCATTTCCTTTACTGTTTTTTCTTTGATTGTTTATTATTATTATGCGTTGAAAATGGTTGGTCAGGAACAAACCCGTGAAGGTTTTTTGTTGGAGCAATAGAGGCATGGATTTATTTGTTCTACTATGCTGGAATAATTTCCAATATTGGTACCAAACAGCGCGTTCCTTTTCTTAGTCAAACCTTCTGGTAACTTAAATCAGTAATACACACCAGTCAAAATATGATGGTACATAAAATAGAAAAACAAAGATAAATTCAACACCACAAATCCACAACCATGAACAATATTCAAAATAACAAAAATCACTACCATGGATCCATGGCATCTCCACCACCAACAATACTCAAAATCAATGCATACCATTATAGCCACACCACCACCACAATAAAAAATATTCATAGCTTCAAAATCAACAACACCACCATAAATAATATTTAAAACTACAAATATCCATAAAAACTCCACTAACCACATACAACAAATCCAACACCACTTGCTCAGCATAAGCTACAAATCTATTAAAAATTATTCTCTCGTTATGTTTCTAATGTGACAATGTCTTAATTGACATCAACTTCGCATAATGTTGCTACCTCCACTTGGATGATACAAATGAGGATTAGCATTATCTAGTAGAGTTAGTTTTTTAATATTCCTACAATTTCAGTATTCATTGAATTAGAGGTTGCAATATAATTCTTATGGAGCAGGCTATGGATTAAGTGGGTTCCCACCATTGAAAAAAACAACTTATAGTGATTATTGCCAAAAGTATGAAACTTTCTCGTTGAAGATCTTTCGGTGCAATTAAGGTATGTTATTTTTTATTACGCCATGATTTAATAATATTCTTATATTGTGTCATATAGACTATGTTAGTTGTCTTCCTATTCTTTCCTTTTTCACTCAACTATTATGATGACTCTCACTTAAGCCTAGGTATTTATTTTGGAGTAAGCAGTTTGCATTATCACTCATGCAGAATATAATACTATGATTGAGGTGAGTTCATCTATAACCTTATATATAATATGATACATATATTTAAATAGAAACAGTTGAGTCATTTAATACTTTTGATTCACGTGCTATCCTCCCCCTTTTTTTAATAGAACATATTTATCATTGATTATTTTTCCAATTTCTATTTCTCCCATTCTCACCCCTGCTCACTTCTTAACCTTCTACTTGTCTCTTCATCCTTTACACTCGTTCTTCTTCTTCCTCTTCTTCCATTTTTCTTTCAACTTCTACTTCTCCTCTATTTGTGTTGAAAGGGAGAAACAATCCTGATGAAGGTCTTTTGTTGATGCAATAGAGGTAAGAATTTATTTATTCGACTATGCTTTAATAATATTCTATTATTGGTATAAAAAACGTGTTTTTTTTGGTCAAATCTTTTGATAACTCAAATTAGCGATGCACACTAGTCAAAATATGATATCAAAATAGAAAACAAAATAAAGATACCAACACCACAAATTCAAACCATGAATAATATTCATAACAAAAAAATCCACTACCATGAATCCATAGCATCCCCACCACCCAAACAATACTCAAAATCAAACTATACCACTATTGCCACACCACCACCACAACAAATAATATTAATAGCTTCAAAATCAATACCAAAACTACAAATAATATTTAAATAACTTCACTAAAGAAGTACAATGAATTCAACACCACGTACTCAACATAACCTACAAATGTATTGAAAACTTATTCTCTCGTTATTTTTTTTAATGTGACAATGTTTTATTTGACGTTGAATTCACATAATGTTGACTACACTTGGATGACACAAATGAAGAGTAGCATAGTCTAGTAGAGTTAATGTTTTATAATATTCATACAATTTGAGTATTCAATGAATTAGAGGTTGTAATGTAATTATTATGGAACATGTTATGTATTTAGTGGGTTCTCCACCGTCAAGAAAAATACTTTGCGTGCATATTGCATGATCTTTCAGTGCAATCAAGGTGTGAGATTGTTTATTATGCCATGATTTATAATATAAGAATATTGGCAAGTTGTTTTTTTTTTTTTTTTTTTTTTTTAAATAGACTTAATTTCATTCATTGAAACTGAAGTTACATCTGTGACTAATCAATACAGGAAAATCCAGATTATCAGCCAAACTACTCAACTGTTAGGGACTCCCCTCCTAACAAATTTCTTTGTGACAAACATTGTCTAAACTTCTATATCTTCTCTCCTGACAGCAGTCAAAAGAGAAAGTGTTCTGTTAAAACAGAGTTAAATCGACATTTTTTTTTCAAAGAAGAGAGGTATACCCACGCTCCATCCTCTCAAGGAGGAGGAGTACAACCACACTCTCCTCCCAAGGAGGAAGAGTACTATCACCTACCTTCCTCCAAAAGAGAAGTAGGACAAACACCTACCTTCTTCCAAAAGAGGAGTGGGACACTAGCCTATTTTTTTTTTTTTTTTTTTTTTTTTTTTTTATGAAAGCTAAAACAAACCAACAATTGCAAATACAGAAAAAAAAAAAAAAAAAACTAGAATGGGCTGTAAAAACAAATGGGCCCAGCCTAAGCCAAAGGCCTAGCTTGTGTGCACGTGGGGGCCCAACCCGGTAGGGTTCCATCTCCTCCATCTGCCGCCACCACCCATCTTCATTACTTTTTTTCCTTTGCATCTTCTCCCACAGAGTTCCCCTCCACCATTGCACAAGTACGGGCCTCCTCACAAAGTTCATTGAAGATTCACCCCGGCCCTCGCCCTCATGCCTCCGTCTCGAGCTGCACAGGAAATCATCTAAAATATTACAATGTAAATCTATTAACCACCGTACAAAGCACTGCTCTCATCATATTAGGCTTTTAGGTCAGCCCACGCTGCATCCTCCACGCCGCACCCTAAGGTTTTTCTGCTCAATCGCACCCTGGTGTTCTGGTTAGCCCTCGCTTCCGCACCACTCATGTACCTCCCCCACATTCTTGCAGCACCAAAAGCCACTCCAGCGGCCAAACCAACCACCACGGGAGCAACCCTCTGCCCTACAAAGCCAGCCCACGCCACCCCTGTTTTAAGATCCGAAAAACAAAGCAATTGTTAACCATCTACCGTCTAGTCCTTGCTCCCTTCAAAAGAGAGCAAAACTCCGGAATGGGTTGCACGTTCGCAAGAACCACCGCCCGACCACTCACCACAAAAGACCAAAGGCCAATCATCCAACCACCAAGTCCTCTTTGCCACACGTCACCATTTACGACTGGAGAGAGGGGTTTTGGGGTGAACTGAGGGCTTGGCCTTGGCGCATGAGTCATGACGATACAGCTCCACCTTCAGACCTTCACCGAGAACTTATTCAAACACCAAAACCAAGAGTTTAAAACAAATCTAAACTAAAAGCCCTTAAAAAGAAAGAAAAAGGAGGCAGGAAGGAAGGGAGGATGGAGCCAAGGCTCCCATTCCCCCCCCCCCCCTGAATCTGTTTCTGTTTTGGCTAGGTTTTTAGAGAGAAGCCAGAGGTTCTCTCTCTCTCTCTAAACTAGGATCTTTAGACACTGAAAGAAGACAATTATGCCAGTTGTTTTGTTATTCTTTACTGTTTCACTCAACTATTATGATGACTTTCACTTGTGTTGAGGTATTTATTTTGGAGTTACCAGTTTGCTGTATCGCTCATGCAGAATATAAAACTATAATTGAGGTGAGTTTAATCTATAACTTTTTACATAGATATGATACATATTTTTAAATAGACATTGCCAGCTAGGTCGTTTAATAATTCTGATTCACATACCACCCAATCCCATTTTTTTATAGAACATATTTATCGTTGATTATTTCTCCAATTTCTATTTCTCTTATTCTCTCCATAGCTCGCTCACTTTTTCTTCTTCTTCTTCCCTTGTCTTTGCTTAAAGGGGGGACCATTAATCCTGATGAAGATCTTATGTTGGTGTAATACAGGTATGAATTTATTTATTCTACTATGCTTTAATAATATTCTATTAATGATATCAAACAACGCATTCTTTTTTTAGTCAAATCTTCTGATAAATCAAATTAGCAATACACACCAATCAAAATATGATACAAAAAAATTGTAAAAACAAAACAAAGACAAAACCAACACCACAAATCCAAACCATGAACAATATTCAAAACAACAAAATCCATTACCCTGGCTTCATGGCATCACCACCACCCAAACAATACTCAAAATCAAACTGTACCACTATGGCCACACCACCACGAAGACAAATAATATTGATAGCTTGAAAATCAACACCAACGCCACAAATAATGTTAAAGCTAGAAATATACTTAAAACCCGACTAATGAAGTATAATGAATCCAACATCACCTGCTCTACATTAGTTACAAAATCTACTAAAACTAATTATCTCATTATGTCTTTAATGTGACAACGTTTTATTTGACCGGATTCACATAATATTGACTCCACTTGAATGATACAAATTAGGATTAGCATTGTCTAGTAGAGTTAGTTTTTCATATTCCTACAATTTGAGTATACAATGAATTAGAGGTTACAGTGTAATTCTTATAAAGCTGGCTATGGATTTAGTGGGTTCTCCACCGTTGGACAAAATACTTAGAGTGGATATTGCCAAAATTGTAAAACTCTCGTTGAAGATCTTTCAGTGCAATCAAGGTATGAGATTTTTTATTACGCCAAGATTTGATAATATTCTTACATTGGTGTCATATACTCTATACCAGTTGTTTGCATACTCTTTACCTTTTCACTCAACTATTATGATGACTCACACTTGTACCTAGGTATTTATTTTGGAGTAAGCAATTTGCATTAATATCACTTATGCAGGATATAATATTATGATTGAGGTGAGTTTATCTATAAATATTTACATAAATATGATTCATATTTTAAATATACACTTCTTAGGAGGTCAAAATGGATATAGCATTGTCTTTAGCCGCAAGGGCTAGCGATCACATTACTTTTAAAGCTAACAAACTATTCCCCCTTTTTTTATAGAACATACTTATCATTGATTATTTCTCCAACTTCTATTTCTCTCATTCTCTCTATGGCTCGTTTCTTAACCTCCTACTTTTTCTCTTTGTCATTTTCACTTACTTTCTCTTCTCATCTTCCTCTTCCTCTTCATTTTCCTATTCTTCTCCCCTCCTCCTCTTTCCTCTTAGTCTTCCTCTTCCTCTTCCTCTTCTTCTATTTTTTCTTTCAACTTCTTCTTTTCATCTATTTGCTTAAAGGGTGGAACAATCCCAATGAAGATCTTATGTCAGTGCAATAGAAGTATGAATTTATTTATTCTACTATACTTTAATAATATTCTTATTTTGGTATCAAACAACGCGTTCTATTTTCTTAGTCAAATCTTTTGATAATTCAAATTAGCAATGCACACCAATCAAAATATTAAACAAATTCTGGAGAGATGTTTGGTGTGCTAGTAGGGCATTGAAAGACTTGTATCCTCTTCTATTCTAGTTGGCTAGAGATAAGGATGCTTCAGTGGAAAACGCTATGGAGTTTAAGGGGGGTCAAATTCTTTGGAATATTAATTTTAGTATGGCAGTACAAGATTGGGAATTAAGTAATTTTGCAAACTTCTATAGCCTCATATATTCCATAAGACCAAATAGGCAGCAAGATGATGTTTTGTGGTGGACTCTAACAGGCTAAGGTAATTTTTCAGTTCGATCCTTCTATAAGGCCCTCACCCATGAGCCCAATTATCTGTGTCCTTGGAGAAATAAGGCTCCTCCTAAAGTCTTATTCTTTGTTTGGACTGCCTCCCTGGGAAAGATACTTACCACAGATAATTTGAGGAAAATGAGGATCATTATTGCAGACTGGTGTTGCATGTGCAGAAGAGGGGGAGAGTCGATAGACCACCTCTTTTTACATTGTGATACGGCAAGGGCTCTCTAGAATGAGGTATTCTCGTGACTGGATATGGCTTGGGTGATGCCTAAAACTGTGGAGGCGACGTTGGCCAGCTGGTCAAATATACAGGGCAGAAAACCAATTAAAGCTATCTGGTAGATGATCCCTCTATGCATTATGTGGTGCGTATGATAGGAGCGAAATGAGCAGACCTTCGAGGACCAGGAAAGATCAATGGAGGAATTTAAATTTTTATTTTTTAGAACACTTTGTAACTGGGCTATTGCTGTGAATTTTAATGGCATGGCCCTAAATGATTTTCTTGTCTCTAATGTGCTTACCTAGTTAGGGCGTTAGAGTTGTAATACTGGCTTTGTCATTGATCAATATAATTTGTTTATTTATCAATATATATATATATATATATGAAACTTTAAAAATAGAAAACAAAAGAAAGACAAAACCAACACCATAAATCCAAATCATGAACAATATTCAAAACAACAAAATCCACTACCATGGATCCATGGCATCCCCACCACCCAAACAATATTCAAAATCAAACTATACCACTCTAGCCACACCACCACCACAACAAATAATATTGATGGATCCAAAATCAATATCAACACTACAAATAATATTTAAATGTACAAATATATTTAAAATTCCACTAATGAAGTACAACGAATTCAACACCACCTACTCAGCATTGTTATTTTTTTAACGTGACAATGTTTTATTTAATATTGAATTCACATAATGTTGACTACACTTGGATGATACAAATGAGGACTAGCATTGTCTAATAGAGTTAGTTTTTTAATATTCATACAATTTGAGTATACAATGAATTAGATGTTGTAATGTAATTCTTATGGTGTAATGTATTTAGTGGGTTCTTTGTTGTTAAAAAAAAAAAAATACTTTGCACGAATATTGCCAAAAGTGTTAAACTCTCACTCATTGAAGATCTTTCGGTATGATATTCTCTTTATTATGACATGATTTAATAATATTTTTATATTGTTATCATATACTATGCAAGTTGTTTTTGTATACTTTACTTCTTTACTCAACTATTATGATGATTCTCACTTGTACCGAGGTATTTATTTTGGAGTAACCAGTCTACTTTATCGCTCATGCAGAATATAATAGTATAATTGAGGTTAGTTTATCTATAACTTTTTACTATATATGATACATATTTTTTAATAGACACTGCTAGTTGGGTTGTTTAATAAATTTCACTGCTAGCTGGGTTGTTTAATAAATTTGATGCACATACCACCCACTCCCATTATTTTATAGAACATATTTATCATTGATTATTTCTCCAATTTCTATTTCTCTCATTCTTTCAGGGGCTTACTCACTTCTTCTTCTTCCCCCGTCTTTGTTGAAAGGGAGGACCAATCCTGATGAAAATCTTTTGTTGGTGTAATACAGGTATGAATTTATTTATTCTACTATGCTTTAATAATATTATATTATTGATATCAAACAACACGTTCTTTTTTTAGTCAAATCTTTTAATAACTCAAATTAGCAATGCACACCAGTCAAAATATGAAACAAAAAAAATTGAAAAAATAAAGCAAAGACAAAAACAACACCACAAATCCAAACCATGAACAATATTCAAAACAACAAAATCCACTAACATGGAACCATAGCATCCCCACCACCTAAACAATACTCAAAATTAAACTGTACCACTATCGCCAAGTCACCACAACAACAAATAATATTGATAGCTTCAAAATCAACACCAACACTTCAAATAATGTTAAAGCTAGAAATATACTTAAAACTCCACTAATGAAGTACAATGAATCCAACACCACTTGCTCTACATAAGCTACAAAATTAACTAAAACTAATTATCTTGTTATGTCTTTAATCTGACAAGGTTTTATTTGACCAAATTCATATAATGTTGACTCCACTTGGATGATACAAATGAGGAGTAGCTTTTTTCTCGCAGAGTTAGTTTTTAATATTCCTACAATTTGAGTATACAATGAATTAAAGATTACAGTGTAATTCTTATAGAGCAGGCTATGGATTTAGTGGGTTCTCCACTGTTGAAAAAAATACTTAAGAGTGGATATTGCAAAAAGTGTAAAACTCTAGTTGAAGATCTTTCGATGTAATCAAGGTATGAGATTCTTTATTATGCCAAGATTTGATAATATTCTTACATTGGTGTCAAATAGACTATCCTAGTTGTTTGCGTATTCTTTACTTTTTCACTCAACTATTATGATGACTTTTATTTGTGCCTAGGTATTTATTTTGGAGTAAGCAGTTTGTATTAATATTGCTCATGCAGGATATAATATTCAGATTGAGGTGAGTTTATCTATAAACATTTACGAAAATGTGGTTCACAGTTTTAAATATACACTGCTTAGGAGGTCAAAATGGCTATAGCATTTTCTTTACCCACAAGGGCTAGAGATCACATTACTTTTAAAGCTAACATACCCTTCCCCATTTTATTTTTATAGAACATACTTATCATTGATTATTTCTCCAACTTCTAGTTCTCTCATTCTCTCCATGCCTCATTTTCAAACCTTCTACTTTTCCTCTTCATCATTTTCACTTGCTTTCTCTTCTCCTCATCTTCCTCTTCCTCTTCTCCTCCCCACCTCCTCTTTCCTCTTAGTCTTCTTCTTCCTCTTACTCTTCTTCTATTTTTTTTTTTTTTCAACTTATGCTTCTCATCTATTTGCTTAAAGGGTGGAACCATCCCAATGAAGATCTTTTGTTGGTGCAATAGATGTATGAGTTTATTTATTCTACTAAACTTTAAAAATATTCTATTTTTGGTATCAAACAACAAATTCTTTTTTTTAGTCAAATCTTCTGATAACTCAATTAGCAATGCACACGGGTCAAAATATGATACAAAAATAGAAAACAAAATAAAGAAAAAACCAACACCAAAAATCCAAACCATAAACAACTATTCAAAACAACAAAATCTACTACCATGGATCCATGGCATCCCCACCACTGTAAACAATATTCAAATTCGAAGTACACCACTATGGCCGCAGCAACGACCACAAATAATATTCATAACTTCAAAATCAACACGAACACCACAAATCTCATAAAAAAACAACACAAATAATTGAAATCAGAATGTTATTTTCATGTATTTTTGTACGTGCTAGTATTCTATATTTAAGATACAAGGGAAATATCCAAGAAGGAAAAAATTTCCTAGAATAAGAGTAGGAAATCTGCCTAACAGATTGATAGGAAAACAGAAACTTACTAAACAATATCTACCATAAATTACTCCACTAATACAATATCTCGATATCTACCACACTCCATTTCCATATTTATCGGCATTTCCACAATAATATTTTAATGTACAAATATACATAAAACTCTACTAATGAAGTATAACGAATCCAACACTACCTACTCAACTTTAGCTACATATCTATTAAAAACTTATTTCTCTTGTTATGTTTTTAACGTGACAATGTTTTATTTGACATTGAATTCACATAATGTTGACTCAACCTAGATGATACAAATGGCATAGCTTTGTCTAGTAGAGTTAGTTTTTTAACCATTCATACAATTTGAGTATACAATGAATTAAAAGTTATAATGTAATTCTTATGGAGCGGGCTATGGATTTAGAGGGTTCCCCACCGTCGGGAAAAAAAAATACTTTGAGTGAATATTGCCAAAAGTGTGAAACTATATTGTTAGAGATATTTCGGTGCAATCAAGATATGAGATTCTTAATTATGCAAGATTTGATAATATTCTCATATTGGTGCCGTATATACTATGTTAGTTGTTTTCATATTCTTTACTTTTTCACTCAATTCTAATGACTCACATGTACCTAGGTATTTATTTTGGAGTAAGCAGTTTGCATTATCACTCATATAGAATATAATATTATGGTTGAGGTGAGTTTATTTATAACTTTTTATATAAGTATGGTTCATATTTTTAAATAGACACTGCTTAGGTAGTCAAAATGACGATGGGACTTTATTCACCCGCAAGGGCTAGCAATTTCACATTACTTTTAAAGGTAACAAACTAGGTCGTTTAATACTTTTGATTAACATGCCACCCTCCCCCATTTTCTTTATAGAACAGACTTATTGTTGATTATTTCTCCAATATCTAGTTCTGTCATTATCTTCAATGCTCACTTCTTAACCTCCTACTTTTTCTCTTCGTCACTTTCACTCCCTTCTTCTTCTCCTCATCTTCCTTTTATTTTTCCTCATTTTCTCCTTCTCCTCCTCCTCTTCTTCTCTTCTTTTTCTTAGTTCTCCTCTTTCTATTTCTCTTCTTCTTCCTCTTCTTTCCACTTCTACTTCCTCTTTCGTTGCTAAAATTGTGCAAGAGAGGTATGGATTTATTTATTCTACTATCCTTTCATATTATTCTAATATTGGTATCAAACAATGCGTTTTTGTTTTTAGTCAAATCTTCTGATGATTCAAATTAGCCATGCACAGTAGTCAAAATATGATACATAAAATAGAAAGAATAAAGACAAAACCAACACCACAAATCCCCAATTATGAACAATATTCAAAACAACAAAATCTACTACCATGGATCCATGGCATCTACACCAACAAAATATTTAAAATCCAGACATCGGTCTATGGCTATACCACCACTACAACAAATAATATTCATAACTTCAAAATCAACACCAACACCACAGATAATATTTAAAGCTGCAAATATAAGTAAAATTTCACTGATGAAGTACAACGAATCAAACACCACCTGCTCAACATAGGCTACAAATCTACTAAAAACTTATTCTCCTATTATTTCTTTAATGTGACAATGTTTTATTTGACATTGAATTCACATAATGTTGACTCCACTTAGATAATATAAATGAGTAGCATTTTCTAGTAGAGTTAGTTTTTTAATATTCATACAAATTGAGTATACAATGAATTAGAGCTTGTCATATAATTCTGATGGATAGAGCTATGGATTTAGTGGGTTCTCCATCGTTGGAAAAAAAAAATTAGATTGGATATTGCCAAAAGTGTGAAACTCTCTCTTGTTGAAGATCTTTCAGTGCAATCAATGTATGAGAATCTTTATTACACCATGATTTAATACTATTATTATATTGGTGTCATATAGACTATACTAGTCGTTTTTGTTAAATTACTTTTCACTCAACTATTATGATGACTCTCACTTGTGCCTACGTATTTATTTTGGAGTAAGCAGTTTGCATTATCGTTCATGCAGAATATAATATTATGATTGAGATGAATTTATCTATCACCTTTTATATAAAATATGGCAAATAAAATTAGTCTCTGCTTAGGAGGTCAAAATGGCTATAGCTTTTTATTCGCTTGCAAGTGCAAGCAATTTCACATTACTTTTAAAGGTAACAAGTTGGGTCGTTTAATGCTTTTGATTCACATGCCACCCTCCCCCATTTTCTTTATATAACATACTTATCGTTGATTATTTCTCTAACTTCTACTTATCGTTGATTATTTCTCTAATTTGTATTTCTCTCATTCTCTCCACAACTTACATCTTAACCTCTTGCTTTTTGTCTTCGTCATTTTCACTCGCTTCTTCTTTTCCTCATCTTCCACTTCGTTTTCTTTCATTCTCTCCACAACTTACATCTTAACCTCTTGCTTTTTGTCTTCGTCATTTTCAATCGCTTCTTCTTTTCCTCATCTTCCACTTCGTTTTCCTCTACTCCTCCTCCTCCTCCTCCTCTTAATTCTATTCTTTTTTAGTCCTCCTCCTCTTCCAATTCTTCCTCTTCTTTCCACTTCTACTTCTTTTTTCTTTGCTAAAAGGGTGAACAAACCCAATGAAGATCTTATGTTGGTGCGAGAGGTATGGATTTATTTATCATACTATCCTTTATAATATTCTAATATATCAAACAATGCATTCTTGTTTTTAGTCAAATCTTCTGATGACTCAAATTAGCAATGCATACCAGTCAAAATATAATACATTAAAAAAAATAAAAACAAAACTAACACCACAAATCCACAACCATGAACAATATTCAAAACAATAAAATCCACTACCATGGACCCATGGCATCCTCACCACCACAAACAATACTTAAAATCCAAGTATTGGTCTATGGCCACACCACCACAACAACAAATAATATTCATAGCTTAGGTTCAACAACCAAACACAACTAAAAAAGACCTTTCTATTCAGTTGTCATAATGAACTCCCCCACAACTACTTCTGTCGTGTCTTGCACCACCTCATGCATTCTTCCATCCTCTCTTATTCGCCAATGACCACCTTTTATGTTGTTTAAGGGGTACTCTATTTTCATTTACAATTTGTGAACTTACCAAACATTGCAGATAGAGCCTCTAACCAGAACCCACATTTTGTTGGTTCTTACAAACTGATGGGTTTCTTACGAGTCTTGGGGTTCTATTTGTTGTGGAAACGATGATAAGAAAGCAAAAGTAAACAAGAAAGTAATCTAGCAATCAATTACATGATACAAATTTATGTAGTTCAGCAACATGCCTAAGTCCACAAAGTTGCAGAGGGTTTTATTATGTTGAGGAATCACAATGTACATTTTGATGCGATTTTTCACTGTTCAAAACGGGCATACTGTACAAAAAAATCATATTTATAGGTTTACATGACGGAAACCCTAATTTTCACTTTTTTACGACATTCGCTTGAGCGACTTATCGAGCGTGCATTGAGCAAACTCTTTGTCTGGCCTTCACTCAAGTCCACTGTTGAGCGAACGTTTTGCCTAGCCTTCATTCGAGCTCATTGTCGAGCGAGACTCGAGTGAACTCTCTATCTGATTTTCGCTTGAGGTAGAAGTCAAGCAACTATTGAGCGTACTTTCTGTCTTGGCGCTTCTTGAGTCAAAACACCATAATAAATCATTGTTGGGTTGGATCATCAAGTTGGGCCACCACAATAATAAACCAGGCTCCATAAACCCAACACCATCCTACCATTCTTGAACAGACAGCCAGTCTATTTGAGGATGAATATGGGTTCTAGGGGGTCCAAGCTTTAAGCTTTCTGAATCCTTTGTCTCATACATGTGTTCTCTTCCTTAATCTCTAAACCATTCTTCTTTCGATGAAAAGTTGCTTCCAATTGTCCAAGCCACGATCATTATAACCTATGTCCAACTCCTCAAACAATCTGGGGATTGCGTTCTCAGGTAGATGACTGAGGCGGGCCCATGGAAGTTGGCCTCTTATAGTATCCCATTTTGAATCTTTTGATCTCTTTTCTTGGCTCCTCCTTTGGGGGACTACCTAAATTGTGTTGACAACTAGTGCAATGGGTGCATATATGTTTTCTTTACACTGCTTCTCATTTTGAGACTGGTTTCTATAGGAAATTGTGTTTGCTAGAAGTAAGCGATACAAACTGTTATGAACAATGTAGAAAGGAAAAGAAAGGAACACAGAATGATAGTGATCTGATTTGAGATGATTAGTCTCCTAGCAATTACTTGTAGCAAAGTTCTCTGCCATTTTCATTAACTGAACGAATATCTACAAGTGAACAAGACCAACAAATTAACAAATATTTTGGCTAATTATCAAGAATCAAAACAACCCAAACAACCTTTAAAATCAAGCCTAAAATCAAGGAAAACACAACTCAACAAAACAATAGACTCTTCACTTTGACGAGGTTAGAGACTACGACGTGTGCACTTTATTAACAACCCACTGAACTTAACAACTAAGCAACTCAACTAACGTAGCTATAAGCCAACTATCGTGGGCTATAAGCCAATTAATGTGGGCCATGGGCTAATTTGTGATAGTCAACTCATGAGGCCTTATCATTTAGAAGTCTTCTCCACTTTACCAAAATCTCAACACCTGCACGATTTTGCTGCTGCACCGCGCGACATTATAGAATCTTCTCATGCTTTGGTTTACACATTCTGTCAGCTGCAAGTGGGGGCAAGGAAGATGAGTGTATGTTGTGCTTACCCAGCTAAGGGTGTAACCAGTTCGGTTTGGTATGGTTTTATACAAATTTTGAGACCGAACCGATATACACCGGTTTTGCATTTTCAAGAACTGATTTCAGATCGGTTACCCTCCTAAACCGGTACTTCCAGTTTTACTGGTTCCGGTTTTGTTCAGTCCGGTTTTTCGGTTTTAATCAAGTGTCAATTTCATTATAAAAAAAAAAAAAAAAATCTAATGTATACTAATTAATTAAAACAAAATGTAATTAATATATTAATATATATTAGTATTACTAATGTATTATGTATTTATCAAAAAGAATATCTTGAGAATTTATTAGGCTATAAAATGTAATTAATATATATTTTATATTAATAACATATGATCAAATAAATATTCATATTTAAGATTAAAACTTTATGTTATAAATTATAATATATAATTATTTCATATATAATTATATAAAAATTATATATATAATGTTTTATATAATTTTAAAAATTAAATTATATATATATATTTTATAAACCGGTCCAGTCTCGAAAAGCCAACAACTAAAATCAGACTGGATTTAACCAGTTTATAAAATGTAAGAACTAATCTCGGACTGAACTGGTTAAAAATTAGACTAATTGGTCCGGTCCGATTTGGGCCAGTTCTTTAGTTTTCTGGTTTAAATTTTCACCCAAAGTTGGGTAGACCCTAGAATCCAGCGGAAGCTTCAATTGGTAAGCCATTAAATGCTTACTCTGAGATACCACTGAATACTGACGATAGGGTTGCAATCGAAGGTACATGAAATTGCCAATTTCAAAACTACATTTGTTCTCTTCAAATCAGCAAATTTTTTCATACGTTCTTAAGCTAGCTGAAGATTGTGTTGAAGTAAGTTGGAGAGTTCATCTCTTGTACGTTACTCATTATCAACTACCTGAACTTGTGTTGTGCCGAGGGAATGTAGCAATAATTTAGGGGGTGGATAACCGTAGACTGATTCAAACAGTGTAAGTTTGGTGGAAGAGTGTAAGTTGGATGTTGTACCACCACTCAGCCAAAGATATCCATTTAGCCTAATCACGTGGTTTGTCCATAGTAAAACTTCTCAAATACTACTCAACACTTTTGTTGACTATCTCAGTTTGGCCATCAAATTGAGGATAATAGGCTGAACTAAGCTGCAAGGAGATTCCTTGTAATTTGAATAATTCTTTGCAAAAATTGCTTGTGAATGTTTTGTTTTTTTTTTTTTTTTGTTTTTTTTAATATAAGTAATAAATTTATTGAAATGAATGAAACTAGGCGGAGCCCATGTACACAAGAAGTATAAAAGTTTAGACACCTAATTACATTCTAGAAAGCTAAAAAGTAAACAAAAACTCATGAACACTCTCTCCCTTTAATATAATGGCAGAAAATCACTGAAAAAGGAAAGACACAAAGAAATTCCAAATATCCCTTGCTGCTCTTTCGCGTTGTTAAAACATCTATCGTTCCTTTCTATCCATACACACCACAAAAACTGCTTGCAAATGTTAGGTCACGGTTAGTAACAATAGAAGTGGGCATTCCATTGAGTTTGAAAACATTATCTAAACACATGAGCAATTTTGAGACTGTATAAGGATGAGAAAGGGGAATGAAGTGGGCATATTTTGTAAGTTAATCAACCACTACCATAATGATACTAAACCCCTGAGAAATTGGAAGCCCTTCAATAAAGTCCATAAAAATGTCACTCCATACCTTAGTGGAGATAGGAAAAGGTTGAAGAAGCCCAAGAGGATGTATATTCTCATTTTTATTCCTTTGACAATTATCACATTCTTTAATGAATAATGTAATGTCTCAATGCATACCCTTCCAAAAAAAAAAAAAAAAAAATCAGATCTAGCCATGTGTAATGTTTTGTGAAACCCTGAATGTCCTTCTTGATGACTACAATGAAATGCCCAAATAAGCTGCTCATTAAGAGGTGTAGTAGACCCAACATAAATCCGACCACCCTTGTAGAAAATAATTCCATCATTCTCACTGTATTTAGACTGATCTAGTTGACCTGCTCTGAATTGTTCCTGCAAGGAAATCAGTTTTGGTGATGTGACATAATCAGTCCTCAATTGATCTAGCCAAGTTGCCACTAGTACAGTTAGAGCTGAAATTTCCCCTTCACATTTCCTTGACAAGGCATTTGCAACACAATTCTCCCTTCCTCTTTTGTACTAAACTTCAAAATCATATCCCAATAATTTTGTAAGCCACTTTTGTTGGGCAGGAGTACCCACATGCTGATCGAACAGATGTTTAAAGCTTTGTTGGTCAGTTTGTACCACGGCTTTCTATCCAAGGACATAAGCCTGCCACTTCCTCACTACTAACACAAATGCTAATAGTTCATTTTCATAGGTGGAAAGATTAAGAGCCAATCCCCTTAAAGCTTGACTCATAAATGCAATAAGCCTTCCCAGCTGCAATAAAATTGCCCCAATGCCACAATTTGATGCATCACACTAAATGGTAAAAGTTTTAATAAAGTCAGGAAGTCCTAAAACTAGAGGAGATATTACAGCTTGTTTTAGGGTCTGAAGCCAACTTAGATTCCTCGGACCAATGGAAGAAGTCTTTTCTGAGTAAAGTTGTGAGAGGAGAAGCAATTAAGCCATACTTTTTTATGGACTTTCTATGGTATCCAGTGAGTCCTAAGAACCCACGAAGGGACTTAAGAGTAGTTGGGATTGGCCACTTAAGCATGGACTCATTTTGGAAGGATCTGCCCTAACTCCTTTTTGGGAGATTAAGTGACCAAGCTAACTAATTTTTGAACAAGCAAAACTGCATTTAGATTGCCTTGCATATAATTGATGTTAGTGCAAATTTTCTAGCACTAGTTTAAGGTGATGAACATGGTCCTCTAGCAAGAATTTTATTAGGAAAGGATGGATGATATCATTCGTTAAGCTTTGAAATGTGGTTGGTGCATTTGTGAGACCAACTAGCATGGTATGACCAAAAATTCATAATGGCAGTCATGCATATGAAAGGCAGTTTTAGGAATATCACTAGGGAATACTCATATTTGATGGTATCCAGACCTAAAGTCTAGCTTAGAAAAGATTGAAGTACCATGAAATTCATCTAATAATTCATCAACAATAGGAATAGGAAATTTGGCCTTAATAGTCTCTTTATTAAGTGTTCTATAATTGACACATAAATGTCAACTTTCATCTTGTTTATGAACTAAGAGAACGGGAGATAAAAATGGACTTTGGCTAGGTTAGATAATTATCGAATTGAGCATTTCTTTAATCAATTTTTCAATTTGGTCTTTTAAAAAAAAGGGTAATTATAAGGCCTAACACAAACTGGTTTGGATCCTTCATAAAGTTCAATATGGTGGTCTTGTGTCCTAGTGGTTGGTAACCTTATGGGAGTTTCAAAAACTGATTTAAATTGATCCAGAAAGGCTTGTATTTGGGGTTGATGATCTATAGAATAAATATGAGATTCAGAATCTCCAATAAGCTGTAACACAATACCTCTTTTATCAATCTTAGCAGCCCTTCTAAATTATTCACCTTCCATTAGTGATAATGCAGTAGGGTTGAGATCTTGAAGAGTAATATTTTTGCCAATGAGTTTAAAAGCCATAGATAATCGAGAAAAGTCCCACAAAATAGGCTCAATAGTCTTCAATTATTGGACTCCTAAAACCACATCACAACCACTAATGTTAGTACATAAAATTCCGTAGAAGTGTGATGCCTTACATTTGAAATTCAACTATCTTGGTGATTCCTTCGCTGCACAATGCCTCCCCATTAGCCACCTTGATCGATAATCCTGTAGTGCGGGAGACTTGAATTTGGGCCTTGGCTATCACAAAGGGATTTACAAAATTATGTGTGCTTCCAGTGTCAATTAAAATAACAATCCTTACTCCATTGATTTGTTCGATAATTCTCATAGTGCATCTGAGATCACATGAATTGAAATTTTTGGGGCTGACCTGTTTGCGTAGACTTTGGCCTCTTCACCAGAATGCTTAGAGCTGGACCCACCTTCTTCAATAAGTGGAGGCATAGATCTGGTATCTTCCTCATCCCCTGATTCTTCACATTCCATGATGAACAACTTAGATGCATGGCATTTATATTCTAGTATCCACACAATTATAGCACAACCCTTTATCCCTTCTTTCCTTCGTCTGGGTAGGAGATAGCCTTTACACTGGTACAGTAGCCTTGGTAGTAGGAGAAGGAAGAGCTAAAGAGGTCTTTGGAGGTCCTAGACCCATTTTAACTACCCTCTTTAATGTTGCCACATTTTCCTCTTGTATTTTTGCAATGCCAAATGCACTTAATAAAGATTGGGGCTGCATCATTCGAATCATGTAACTAATATCCTCTCTTAATCCTCCCAAAAACATAGTTGAGCTTGTAAGGCTCCCTAACCCACGAAGCTAGTTGGAAAGATACTCAAACTCACATTTATATGCCTCTACCGTAGTGGTTTTCCGCAGCTTAGTTAGAGCCTCCATTGAATCCTTATAAGCTAAAGGTCCAAAACGGATGAACAATGCATAATCAAAGCTACCCTAGCTAGAGAATCCACCTAAGGATTCAAATTCTTGAAACCATGTAATAGTCTCCTTTCCATATGGAAGGAAGATAACAAAACACAGTGTTGGGGTAGAGGTTGGTGATAACTAAAGAATTGGTTAGCTCTATAGAGCCATCCATTTGGGTCTTCCCCATCAAACTTGGGAAACTCCAAATGTATAGCCTTCGTTTGAATGCTACCAAAATCTTCAAAAAGAGGGTTGCCACTAGGTAGAACATGACCACCCATAGGTTCCTTAACCTGTTTGCCCACTTGCTTGATCAAAGTCTCCAAATTGCTTGTTATGACCTATAATTGTTGAGCTAACCCACTACCACTTGCTGCAGGGAATCATGAGTTTTCTGTTGTGCTTTTTGAAACTATAGGACAACCACTACAGACTCAGCTAGCTATGAACAACGAGTGTCAATGTTTCCCTCAGCCATGGATTGACTGGCTCTGTATACCACTGTTGTGAACAATGTATAAGGGAATAGAAAGGAACACAAAATGATAGTGATCTGATTCAAGATGATTAGTCTCCTAGAAATTACTTGTAGTAAACTTCTCTGCCATTTTTATTAATTGAACGAATATTTAAAAGTAAACAAGACGAATAAACTGGCAACTTCTAAAATCAAGCAAAACACAGACTCAACAAAACAATAGACTCTTCACTTTGACAAGGTCAGAAACCATGGTGTGTGCACTTTATTAACAACCCATTATGTGAAGGAGATTACCCTCAGGGTTGGATTGAGCCCAACGAGCTCAACCTAGGAAGACCCAAAGCCCAAGAGCAAGGGACGTGTCAATCCAGGCCAGTCCAGGAAGCCCAGTAGCAGAAGCAGTTGGACAACACGTGCCAAACAAGAGTCACCTGACACCCCTACTAGCCGACGACTGGGCAAGTTTAGGAATGCTCCCTAAGATGTCAGAGGTCACCACGACCATGCCTTACCACACTGTTGCCTGACAAAAGTTGGCGGCGAGACCTAACCGAGTACTAATTGACACCCCAGGATCTCCCGTGCAGGGCTAGCCCAGACCAGCTATAAATACCCCTCCATCACTAAGGGGACACTCTCTATTCTTCTTCATACTTACACTTTATTCTCCATAGCCCACGCAGAAAACCATACACTGACCTTAGCATCATAGGTGTCTCTTACTACTCTGGAGCTCTCATTTCTTCTTAGTTGCAGGTCATTGGATTGGGCTTTCGTGAAGTTGCTCGGACTGTGAAACACGATGTCAACAATGGCGCCTGTGGGAACTTTATTTTTCCTATAGAAGCATGTCCTTTGCATGTTGGCAGTGACGTGATCCCAAACCAAGCGAAGAGAAGAAGAACAAAGCGAAGCAGTGGAGGCAAGACTCGCAGAGATGGGAGACACGATGAAGAAGCTGATAAAGGAAGTGGGAATGCTCCACCAAGAGAACACTACACTTAGGTGGATTAATGAAGAATTAGTGGAGGGACAGAGCCCAGCAGCAACAAGCATTGATTGAGCTGAAATATTGCATATTTTAGCTATTTAAAACCAATGTATTTTAAATTTTTCGTTACACTATTATTGGTTTTAGACAAAAAATGGTTAATAAGCATAAATACAAGTTGTGATTTTTAATTAATTGATATGATGTTATTCTTAATTTTATAACTATGATTTAATTGGACAATATTTTCTCACAAATATAATATATTTTTGATAATATATTTTTTATTTTAATTTATTTTTGAGTGCTATTTTTATCTACTTATTTTCAACTTAAATAAAAATCACATGGGATCCGATTGGAATCTTTACCAAAAGCGCATACTAATTGAGAGGAAAGGAAGGAAGGAAGGAAGCGGTATACTTGGGCAGCTGAAAAAAGACACAAAATGAAGATGACTTTTCATTGGTGACTTTCTTACCTTGGTTGTTCATAGACGCACGCAGTGAAGAAAATGGTTTGCGGTGAACAAACACATGTAACGTCAAAGTCTAAGAAAGGGGCTGAAACCAAGTGGAGGCACGTTGAAAAGAAAAAACAAGTGAAGGACATGGAGGTAGGTGGTCTGGACATATACAGAAAGGAAAAGAAAAAAAGAGATTGTTTGGTGGATTTTATGAAAAAAAAAGGCAAGAGATATTATATTTTTTTGGGGGGAGGGGGGGGGGGGGAAAGGAATTCAGCAAGTTAGTAGTCGTATCTAAATCGGATGCTGCAAACGTGTGATAGTCAAGTAGAATCAAATTTAAATAAATTTGATGTCCGTTGGTGCAGCTAATTTGGAGTGGAGTCTCGTATGGCGTCTTGGAACCATGAATATATATATATATTGCTTGCTCTATCATTCAAAAAGGGAGAGGGACTGAGGGAGAGGTCCCAGACCTTAGTTGGTGGGGACGAAAGTTTGAGGGACGTGGGAGTTGAGAGATCAAGTCGGTGCTTGATTTTATTTTTCTTGAAAAAAGTCGGATGGAGAGAGGGGGAGAGTTGAGGTAAGTCGGTGGGTTGTTTCATTGAAAAGAAAGGAGTGTGGACGTTTTCATCTGACAGGAGAGAGGGACGTGGAGGGAGATTTATTGGGTGGTCTGATTTCTCTCGAGTTTTCATTGAAGAGAAGTCGGTGGAGAGGAGAAAGTAAAGTGAGTGTCGGTCGAGAGGTGGAGTTAAAGGAGAGGACGGGCGCTAACGTGAGAGACGTGGAGGGAGTTTTCGTCCAAACCTGCTGGGTTTATTTCTATTTTCTGCAGTTCAGCGATGAGGTAAGTTTTATTCTCTCGGCGTCGGCTGGGTTCCAGATTTTATTGCTTCTAAGTTGTTTTCTAATATTTCTTGTATTTTATTTTAGTTTTCTAATGAAGAATATTTATGTGATTTCTATAGTAATTGTGATGAACATGGTTTGCTAAATTTTCATACTAAGATTAGATGTGAAGTTTAATAATTTAAATATTATTTTCAGATCAACGTAAAATTTGTTTTGTGAGTTTGATCAATTGAAGGATTTTATTATTGGATATTTTGATTATCTATATATTTATCTTGATTCATTGTGATTTTCGAATACAGTGAATGCTTAAGGAATCACTGTGATATTCAAATAGCTTTGTGAATGTTTTAATCATCAATTGTTCATGCTCAATCATTAGCGATTATTTTTCTTGATCTTAAATGCTAAGTCTTCCAATTAAATAGAATCATTATTCTAATTTAATTGAAGTAAATCGATCGGAAATAATATTAGAAATTATTAGACGGATCCTCAAAATCTTAATCTTTCTCCATATCAATTCATTTTATCATTTTAGTTTGATTCAGTTATTTTACAAATTTTCATCTCAGTAATTTTATTTTATATTCGATTGCACGTTTCTTTTAGTAATTTCTTTTCATTGTTTGAGTTTAGTTTATTTATCACATAAGTCAATCATTGTGGATTCGACTCTGTGAGGTACTACAACACTTGTATACTTGTAGGTAAAACTACACTAACTTTTTGGATCATTAATTTGAGTCAAAGTTTAGGCACAATAAGTTTTTGGCGCCGTTGTCGGGGATTGCAACGTCTGATAATATTTTTTTTTAGAAAAGAAAAAAATATATATTTTAGTAATCTTTTACTAATTTTCTTATATTCTTTTTGCAAGTACAATTTTTTTTATTTTGACGGAAAAGGGATAAGTAACATTGCTTCCATATTCATATCATTTGGTAATCTCGTTCCAAAATTTTTTATTTTACCTTCTTGCTTATTTTGCATTTTGTTTTTAGTCTTTGAACGTGCTTGATCCTCTATGATGAATGATCTCGTGACAACGTGATCAAACTGGTAGATTGAGGAGAGAGGAAATTGTTTTAAAAGAATTAGTTGATAAGTTGTCTAGTGATTCTAAAAATTCTCATTCTAATACCATAGCTAACAATCATAGTGTTCATGATGAACTCGAAAATGAGGAGGTACAAAATAATCTACCAATGAGAACTTTGCGCAAGTATTTGCAGCCAACAAGGACAAGTACTCCATCTTATATGATTTTTCCTACGAATATGGGGAATTTTGATTTAAAACTGGGAGTAATTCAATTACTTCCCAAGTTTCATGGTTTAGACTCAGAAAGTTCTTATTTGCATCTAAAAGAATTTGAAAAAGTTTGTGTAACTTTACAAACCCAAACTATCAATGATGATGTTGTTAGATTAAAATTGTTTCCATTCTCTTTGAAAGAAAATGCTAAAAATTAGTTGAATTTCTTGAGACCAAGATCTATTGACACATGGCAAGAAATACAAAGAGAATTTCTGAAAAGGTTTTTTCCTACTCATAGAATACTCATAGAACCAACACTCTTTGCAAAAACATTATGAATTTTTCTAAAAAAAATGAAACATTTTTTCAGTGTTGGGAGCGTTTTAAAGAATTATTACTAACTTGCCCATATCATGGCTATGAGACTTGACGCACCATTAGTTTTTTCTATGAAGGTTTAACATCTCAAATGCGTCAGTTTGTAGAAATTATTTGTAATGATGAATTTTTAAATAAAGATCCTGATGATGCTTGAGATTATTTTGATCAATTGGCTAAAAATGCCCAATCTTGGGATAACACAGATCGTTTTGATCGGTCAAATAAATCCAAACTCAATGCCATGTCTCAAGAAGGTATGTATGTTCTTAAAGAAAATGATGATGTGAATGTTAGGATAACAAGTTTGATAAGCAAAGTCGAGGCCATGGAACTTAGGAAGGTAAATTCGGCTAAGGTCATTGAAAAAGAAGAAGAGAATTGTGGCATATGTGAGATTAGTAGACACCTAACTCAGGATTGTCCAACAATCTCTGCTTTTAAAGAGGTGTTGTACGAACAAGCAAATGTCATGAATTCTTATAGGAGACTATTTTCTTCCCCTTATTTGGAAACATATAATCCTGGATAGAGAAATCACTCCAACTTTAGTTGGAGGAACGAGGCAAATTCAAATCAAAATCTTCAAGGGCCGTCTTCTTCTTCTCCTTATGTGCCTCCACATAAGAAACTCCTGATGAAACATTACAAACTTTTATGCAGGAGCAAGCCAATATCAACAGTCAGACAATGCAGGCCATTATTGAGATGAGAAATTCTATTAGCGACTTGACCTCCGCATTGCACGCTCAAGAAAAGGGTAAATTTCCTGCTCAACTTCAGCCAAATCCCAGAGGGAAATTTGAGATAAGAAATTCAAATTCTTCTTATTCAAAATTTGAACATGCCAAGTCCATCACCACTCTACGCAATGGAAAAATAATTGATAAGAGTACTTCAATAATGAAAGTTGATGAGACCAACAATTCTTTAAATTCCAAGAGTGATGGTGAGCTTGACAAGGTCAAGTTAGATATGCCTGTGAAAACCCCAATACCTGCCCCATTTCTCCAAAGGTTGCAACATTCTCACAAGTTGGTTCAAAATGCTGATATTCTTGAAATTTTTAAACAAGTAAAAATCAACATTCCTCTGTTGGATGCAATTAAACAAATTCCATTGTATGCTAAATTTTTGAAAGATCTGTACACAGTGAAGCGTACGATGAAAGTGCAAAAGAAGGCTTTCCTCACTGAACAGGTAAGCGCCATCCTTCAGAACAATTCTTCTCCAAAATACAAAGACCCGGGTTGTCTAACAATTTTCTGCGTGATTGAAAATTTTAAAATTGAAAAAACTTTACTTAACCTTGGAGCCAGTGTTAACCTCCTATCCTACTCGGTATATGAGCAGTTGGGTCTTAGTGAATTTAAACCCACCAAGGTAACACTCCAACTTGCTGACCATTCAATTAAAATACCGAGAGGGATAGTTGAGGATGTGTTAGTGCAAGTAGGCAATTTTTATTTTCTAGTGGATTTTATTATTTTGGACACAGAATCTGTCTTTGATGTTTGCACTCAAATTCCTATAATTTTGGGTAGGCCGTTCCTTGCAATCTCAAATGTTTTAATTAATTGTAGAAGTGAAATTTTGAAATTGAGTTTTGGAAACATGACATTGGAACTGAATATCTTTAATACTTGCGGACAACATCAGGATTTAGAAGAAGTTCAGGAAGTTAATTTGCTAGAAAATATCATTGATGATGATTTTCACTTGAATCTTCATTCTATTGATTTACAATTGTCATTAGAAAGTGTTCTAAGCAATGAAAATATATTTGATGAGACTTATAATGTTTCTTTTGCAGGAACTAGTCATGGGGTGCTTTGGCAACCAATGTTTGAAGAGTCGCCACCTTGGACAACACCCATTAAGCCATCTTCAGATGACGAACACCATCTCATTAGAGCATTCAGGACATTTGAAAGTCTAAATTTGAGATTAAATCATTTTTTTTATGATGACCTTTACTTGTTTAAATATCATTCTGACCAAATTTCTCGAAAATGTATACCCAACAAACACATCCAATGTAAGATTTTTGATCCGGGTAAGTTAAGGTCTCAGTGGAGTGGGCCTTATGTGGTGCAAATTGTTTTTTCATATAGAACTGTTGAAATTACCAATCCTCAAAATGGAAACACTTTCAAAGTAAATGACCAACAACTTCAACATTTTTTTGAGAAAACTTTCACCTGAGAATACTTCCATTCCTTTGGAAGATCCTACTTATTCTCATGATTCTTATTTCATTTCTGTTTTGCTTTAATTTTTTTTTCTTTTCTTTTTCTGTTCTTGTTTATTTCACTTCTATGTTTTGTTCTTTCCTTTGTTTTGTTTTTCTTTTTTTTACTTTTTGTGTCTTCTAACTTTGACAGAAATTTACTCCTTATGTGCACTCGAGTATCTCAGTTGACTTCTTTCCTCTCTGTTTAATCATCTTCGTCTCAATATATGTTCTGCAGTGTTTATCTTGCTTCAATTCATGCCTGTATAGCATACATCATCAAACATTCATTTGCTGAACATTGAGGATAATGTCACATATAGTTGGGGGAAGAGTTTTCTGTTGAAAATGTGTTAGTACTAAAAAAAAATAATAAATAATAATTTATTGTGAGGTGCATTGATAATTAACACACACTCTTGGCATTTTTGTGAGATTTGAGTATCTTGGTGAAATAGTTGAGCGGAATTATTTTGTGAAATTTTATTTTCAACTCTAAGCATAAAGCATGACTTATGATGCATCATATTTTGTTGAAGAGTGACTTGAAACACCGGGATGCGATATTTACAGAAATGAGAATTAGTATATTTTATATAGAATGAATGGCAAGTTTTGAAAGAATATTTTGCACATGCTTATACTTGTAGTGTTCCTCATTAATGTTCATTGATTTAAAATAGGAGAAGTAAATTGCAGAACTACCGAGCCTTAAAAAAAATAGAAGATGAAATCGTGTAAGTTTTCCTAAATAAAGGGCTAGAAATAGTTACCCAAAATTTTAGGGGTTGAGTGTTCAACCTCTAAATAGAGTTGGCGTGAAAACTGCTAGTCCCTTAGGCTTTGAGGTAGTTAGAATCAATAATGATTAATTTTAAAGTTGAAAAATCATATGATAAATCATGCTTATTAATGAGAAACACACATAGGTTTAGCCACACACACATATCCGAGTTCTAAGACATTTGCCCCAATTCTATGTGAACAATTGTTGAGACTTTCCTTGTGGATACAACTCCTGGTGTTGAGTAGTCATGAATCAATTTTTTGTGAGAATTCAAAATTATGTTTAATTGCTTTTATTTGAATTTCGAGCTTTATGCAATATTCATCTCAATTAATTTTCACTATTTTATTCAAGGATTAGGAAAAAGCTAGTTGGGAGTGTGATTGAGTTGAAATATTGCGTATTTTAGCTATTTAAAACCAATGTATTTTAAATTCTTCGTGACACTATTATTGGTTTTAGATAGAAAAATAGTTAATAAGCATAAATACGAGTTGTGATTTTTAATTGATTGATATCATATTTATGCTTAATTTTATAACTATGATTTAATTGGACAATATTTCCTCACAAATATAATATATTTTTTATAATCTATTTTTCATTTTAATTTATTTTTGACTGCTATTTTTATCTACTTATTTTCAACTTAAATAAAAATCACATGGGATCCGGTTGGAATCTTGACCAAAAGTCATACTAATTGAGAGGAATGAAGAGAAGGAAGTGGTGTACTTGGGCAGCTGAAAAAAGACACAAAATGAAGATGACTTTTCGGTCATGACTTTCTTACCTTGGTTGTTCATAGGCACACGCAGTGAAGACTATGGTTTGCGGTGGATAAACACGTGCAACGTCAAAGTCGAAGAAATGGGCTGAAACCAAGTGAAGGCACGTTAAAAAGAAAAAACAAGTGAAGAACATAGAGGTGGGTGGTCTGGACGTATACGGAAAGGAAAAGAAAAAAGAGGTTGTTCGGTGGATTTTATGAAAAAAAAAGGCAAGAGATATTATTATTATTTTTTTTTTTGGGACAAGGAATTCAGCAAGTTAGTAGTCGTATATAAATCTGGTGCTGCAAATGTGTGATAGTCAAGCAGAATCAAATTTAAATAAATTTGATGTCGGTTGGTGCATCTAATTTGGAGTGGAGTGGAGTCTGGCGTCTTGGAACCATGAATATATATATATATATATATTGCTTGCTCTATCATTCAAAAAGGGAGAGGGATGTGAGGGAGAGGTCCCAAACCTTAGTCGGTGGGGACGAAAGTTTGAGGGACGTTTTGTTCAAGAAGGATGTGGGAGTTGAGAGATCTGACTCACTCAAAAATGAGTAGCACTAATGCTATCCCAAGTGCAGGAGGATGTCGTGTAATAATTATAAATAAATTCCTAGATCGTCTCCTCAGGAAAAGTTGCTTAAAATTAAACTCGTTGAAAAAATGTGAAAAACTTCACAAAGAGAAAATAAAATGATGGTATGTGCAATGGATGGAAAAGGGTACTAGTCATGGACTAGATTCATGTCTTTTGATTTTGATTGTCGGATTGGAATGTAAAGGACTAATAGATTAAACTCAGAAATTAATAAAATTAAATTAAGCATTAAACTAAATTAGAAAGTAATTGACAAAACATGAATTGAAAATTGAAAATGCCCAAAACCAAGATTCTAGAATTCATCTTTGTAATTAAATCACAAATCCTCAAAATAACACATAACAATTGTAATCACTATTAAATGAAAACTTAAAGATGTGCGAAAAATAAATAACACGAAATAAGTAAACAGAAAATAAATTACCCTAACTTCTAAGTAAAAAAATATCTCAAAAGTATTCTATAAACTTTAAACTGAAGTTAAATAAAATAGGAAATGAAAAGTCTAAACGAAAACTTCCTTTCACTATTCAATTGAAATTTAAAAGTAAAAAGGAACAATTTCTCACGTATCACTCTTGAAAATTAATCTCTAAACCTTTAATAAAAACTCTAGAACAATTCCTCTACTCCCCATGTATGATGTTTCAGAAAAATCAAAAACAAAAAAACAAAAGCTTAAAACCAAACCTTTCTTGCAATAAATTAAGGTAACACAATTAATTAAAACTTCTAAAACAATTTATTTTATTGCATGAAACAAAATAGCACACTTAATTAAAACTTCTAAAACAATTTCTTTTATTGTATGAAACAAACTAGTAATGAAACAAACTAGCACACTTAATGGAAATTAAGGTATTACACTTAATGAAATACAATTCTAGAACAAATCTTAATACACTAAAAAAAAAATGCTAAAACAACAAAGCTTTGAAACTAAAAGGAGAAACAAAATTTTCGAAAACAATAAGGAGCTAATTCTTTCAAGTACATAGCAGAAAATTGTGTGTATTGAGTTGTGTTTGTCTAAGTTTTTAGTTGTGGCTTGTAAGCTTCGGACTGCACCCATTTTATAGCCGAACATCTTGGCTAGTTGCATCTCCATTCAATTGGTTTCACACTTCAATCTTGCATTCACACCTTAATTCAGCCGCCTTTTGCATTCACACCTTAATTGGTTTCACAATTCATTCTTGCATTCACACTTAATTTCGGCTATTGCATTCCTCTTTAATTGTCGTGTCTTGCATTCCTCCTCTCTTATTTTATTCAATTTGTTTCTTAATTCAAACCAAACAACTAAGTCCAACACGGTTTCTTCATGCCTAACTTCATGCCTAACTTGTTGCCTAACTTGTTGAAAATTCATACCAGCCGACTTCTCCTATCTCTTCTCTTCAATCTGTTTTTTTTTTTTTTTTTTTTTTTTTTTTTTTTTTTTTTTTTTTTTTTTCCAGCACACATCACTCACCTACTTTAAGAATAATTCCAGCCAATTCCTTTCAACCCCTAGAAAAAGCATGCACCGAATGCTTATTACTTCCAGAAAAATAATTTGCACCTATACAACACAAGCACCCACCGATTGCTCCTCTTTTTCTTTTCTTTATTTTCCTCACCTCACGTCTTTTACTCACCCTCGTTATATTTCTGAAAACTCCCCTTTGACTTGAAGAATGCCTCTCACCGACACTAATCAATCAAGCTCCCTATTTCAGCTAATCACCTCCCACCAATTTAGACTTCTCACTCAAACCTTACTCAAACCAAATCAAATACGGCAGTGCATGCACTTTCTTCAATTTATTTTTTTCAATTCTGCCGTCCAGCCACTCTCACATACATATATATATATATATATATATCTTTAGATGGTTGCTGCCCTTCCTCCAATCAATTTCATTTCAGCCGAAATCTATCTTCAATTCATCACATATTCTCTTTCTATCTTCCTTCATTTCGGTGGACAGTAGTTGGTGGACAGCAGCAGCCTTTGATTGCACCAACTTCTTCCTTCATTTCGGTGGACAGCAGTAGCCTTTGATGACTTCATTTCATCACATGTTCCTCAACTTAATTTAGCTTTACCAACCGATGTAAGTTAAGCCAAACAAGCAGCCTTCCAATTAATGTATAATTTAGGTGGGTTGGAAATGAGTTGGTGGATTTATTTGAGTGTGAAAAGGGGATCCGTGAGTTTTTGAGGGAAATGAGGAATGGGTTGGACGGCAAGTGGGGGTTAGGCTTTGGAAGTTTGGTGGATTTATTGGAGGGCAATGGTGGGTCATGGTTTAAGTGAGCATGATGTGGGGTGATTGGTGTAGCCGTGTATGAGGTTAGATGGAGTTGGGAGTGTTTGAATGGTGGGAAAGCTCAAGACAAAGTATGAACAAGGCATGAATATAATGAACCATGGTATGCACAAAAAATGGAGATGGAGATTAAAAAGAAAACACTCAACAACAAAATAACATAAATGAAAAATTAGCTTGAGCAACTTCCATTCAAAGATGGCAAGAAGTGCTTCTATCTTTTGAGGTTCATGGATTGAACCCAAAAGATGGAAAGATAGCTCAAGAAACTTTATGAACATGAAGAACAAGAAAAACAATGGTACAAACGCAAATGATAATGGAAAGCAAGAAAAATTATGAACTAGAATGCATAGTAATCAATAGTTGGTAGAATTCAAGCAGAAATTCATGTTTTTAATCAATTAAAATCACAACTTTGATTTATTCATTTTAACCATTTTTTCATTTAAAACCAATAATAATGTCATGATGAATTTAAAATACATTGGTTTTAAATAGCTAAAATGTGCAATATTTCAGCTCAATCAAGATCAAGTCGGTGCTTGATTTTATTTTTCTTGGAAAAAGTCGGTTGGAGAGAGAGGGAGAGTTGAGGTAAGTCGGTGGGTTGATTCATTGAAAAGAAGGGAGTGTGGAAGTTTTTGTCTGATAGGAGAGAGGGACGTGGAGGGAGATTTATTGGGTGGTCTGATTTCTCTTAAGTTTTCATTGAAGAGAAGTCGGTGGAGAGGAGAAAATAAAGTGAGTGTCGGTCGAGAGGTGGAGTTAAAGGAGAGGACGGGCGCTAACGTGAGAGACGTGGAGGGGGTTTTTGTCCAAATTTGCTGGGTTTATTTCTATTTTCTACAGTTCAGCAACGGCGTGGGTTTTATTCTCTCGACGTCGGCTAGGTTCCAGATTTTATTGCTTCTAAGTTGTTTTCTAGTATTTCTTGTATTTTATTTTAGTTTTCTAATGAAGAATATTTATGTGATTTCTATAGTAATTGTGATGAACATGGTTGGCTAAATTTTCATACTAAGATTAGACATGAAGTTTAATGATTTAAACATTGTTTTCGGATCAACGTAAATTTGTTTTGTGAGTTTGATCGATTGAAGGATTTTATTATTGGATATTTTGATTATCTATATATTTATCCTGATTCATTGTGATTTCTGAATATAGTGAATGCTTGAGGAATCCCTGTGATATTCAAATAGTTTTGTGAATGTTTTAATCATCAATCATTCATGCTCAATCATTAGCGATTATTTTTCTTGATCTTAAATGCTAAGTCTTCCAATTAAACGGAATCATTATTCTAGTTTAATTGAAGTAAATCGATCGGAAACAATATTATAAATTATTAGACGGATCCTCAAAACCTTAACCTTTCTCCATATCAATTCATTTTATCATTTTAGTTTAATTCAGTTATTTTACAAATCTTCATCTCAGTAATTTTATTTTATATTTGATTGCACGTTTCTTTTAGTAATTTCTTTTCATTGTTTGAGTTTATTTTATTTATCACATAAGTCAATCCCTGTAGATTCGACCATGTGAGGTACTACAACACCTGTATACTTGTAGGTAAAACTGTACTAATATTTTGGATCATTAATTTGAGTCAAAATTTAGGCGCAACAAGCATGTCTAGTCGCGGTGTCCTCTTGGGAACGTCACGGTTGAGGAGGAAAGGCATAAGATGCACCTTGAGCTCCGAGAGCTCGAGAACAAGTACGCAGAGATGGCCAAGTGGATGGATGCGTCGTCCACCGTGGATCAATTGCTTGTTAGCACCGACCTGTTGTACGGTGCTGCAGTTATGGTTTTTCCTCTCCCGCTTAAATTGAAAGTCCCATAGATGGAGGTGTACGACAGATCTAAGGACCCACTGAAGCACTTGGAGATGTTCAAGGCCCACATGACCTTACATGGGTTCCTAGGAGAGGTTGCATGCCAAGCCTTCCCCTTGACCTTGAAAGGAGTGGCACGAGGTTGGTTCGGATCCCTACCATCAAGATTAGTGGATAGCTTCGGCAAGCTAGCTCATCTCTTCTTGACATAGTTCATGACAAGTTGGAAGAGAACCCTTTCGACCACCTACCTCCTAATAGTGAAGCAGCGGGATGACAAGAACTTGAAGCCATATCTCTCTCGGTTCAGTCGAGAGTGTATGACCACAAACGACTAAGATAAGAAGATCACCTTGGTGGCCCTGTCAGGATGAGTCAAGCCCTGGAACTCGTTAATGGTCGAGATAGCCTAGAGAACCCTCACAACACTAAAGGAGCAAGCAGATAGCTTCATCAATACTAAGGACACCCTCAAGGCCCTAATGGCTCCATGGAGGATCCAACTAGAGCAAGCAGACAAGAAGGTCGTTGGACAGAAAGTTAGGCCAAACCGTTGAGGAGGCAAGAAGAGGGGCCCAAAAGCTAAGAGAATGGGAGAAGCACAGGCTCGAGTGCACAGTGGGCCCCATGCACACATGAGCATGGCTGTAGAAGGAGAGCACACCTAAAGCCCACAAAAGAACCGCACCGGAGCCAGGAGGACCGCCAGTATTGCGCCTATCACCTGATGAACTGGCATAGTATTGAAGACTGCTATTCTTTGAAATGGAGGAGGGAAGCATTGGAGGGCTTGCTTGGCTAGTAGCAATGGTCGAAGGACTGACAGGAATGGCGTGAGGGCGGCCGTCTAAGGACTTGATAAAGTGAGAGACCGAGGAGACAAAAGGCTAAGAGAGAGGCCTGGAGGAACCCAGTAAGGGCAAACAACCCGGTGGGTGAGATCCGCACAATTGGTTGAGGATATGCGGGAGGAGGAACCACCTCATCGACTTGGAAGGCACACGCCTGAAGGGCACAGTATGAGGAAGTGTTGACAATTGGAAGGGTCGCTACCTGCACAAGAAGGTATTCGGAGGGTACCATAATAACCTTCAGCGAGAAGGGCGAAGAGGGCATTCCCCTACCCCACGAAGATGCGTTGGTGGTAACTATGCAGATCATCAACTTTACCACCCGGAAAGTCTTAGGCCCCGTTTGGTTACACATATGAGATGAGATGAGATGTTTTGAACAATAATGAATAAAATATTGTTATAATAAAATTTTTTTAATATTAATTTTGTATTGGATGTGAAAAAGTTAAATTGTTTATTATATTTTGTATGAAGATCTGAAAAAAGTTGTAATAATAAGTTGATATGAGATGAGATGATATTTTTTATTTTGGTTAACCAAGCAGAGCCTTAATCAACAATGGTAGTTCGGCAGACATCCTATTATGGGAGGCTTTCGTCAAGACGGGGATCAGTCATGACCAACTGTGCCTAGCCCCCATGCTGCTCAAAGGTTTAATGGGCGACATTGTCCAACCGATGGGAGCCATCACTCTGTCCAGCTTGGCCAGGAAGGCCGCCAGGACTTCAACCACAATGGCCGATTTCCTAGTGGTCAAGGCTCCCTCTTCATACAACGCGATACTGGGATGCTCGACCCTGAACAACCTGAGAGCAGTAACTTCCACCTACCACCTTAAAATGAAGTTCCCCACAGACTTGGGAGTGGGGGAGGTTTGCGGTGAACAGGTGCTGGCCCAAGAGTGCTATGCACTGGAGTAGAGGCATGAAGTCAAGGAAGTCAAGATGATTTGTTAAGCGGGTGAGGCTGTTGGGCTACCTTCGCCAGCAGTCCTTGGCTAGTGGGTGAGGAGGTTTGAGACAAGCAGGCACTTTGGGAGACGGTCCACCACCTAGGCTATGCTCTGGGCAGAGCTTTCGTGGAGTTGCTTGGGTAGTGGGAAGCTGTCCCACCCTCGAAGTTGTGATTCAAAAGCAAAAATCCCGAGCAATACCTATTAGATCTTCGAAAAGCCTTCTTGGTGTTCCAACATTACCAAATGAAGCTCAACCCGCTAAAGTGCACCTTCAGAGTGGAGTCAGGCAAGTTCCTGGGTTCATGGTCTCCGAACGCGAGGTTAAAGCCAACCTGAAGAAAGTCGAGACGATAGTAGGAATGCCCTCCCCCCCAACCTTCATGAGGTCCAAAGGCTCGCCGGTCAGGTGGTGGCCTTAAACCACTTCATCGTCCGGTCAATCAATCAATACCTCCTATTCTTCAAGGTCTTGAGGAAGGCCTGGGAATATGAAGCTACATGTGACGAGGCATTCACTGAACTGACAAAGTACCTAGCCCATCCCCTACTCCTCAACTAGACAAAGCCAACGAGAGTCACATCGTGTATCTGGTCGTGTCGCCACATGATGTGTCTATAGTGTTGATCGGTGAAGCAAAAGAAGGACAACTGTTGGTCTATTACATGGGCTAGGCATTCCATAGGGCCAAGGCTAGATACTCGCTTAAGGAGATGTTAGTGTTTGCACTAGTAGTTGTTGCAACAAGGCTAAGACCATACTTCCAAGCCCATCCAATGAAAGTGCTCATCGATGTCACTCTTAAGAAAGTCCTGCAGAAGCTCGATACTTCTAGCTGGCTCGCCAAGTGGGCTATCGAGCTAAGTGAATTTGATATAGAGTACCAGCCCTGCACGACAATTAAAAGGTGGGTTCTGGCGGACTTCATGGCCAAGTTCACAAGCTTCCCGTAAGAGATACAGGTTGCACCCCAGGCAAAAGCCCTGGCACGTCTACATAGACAGATAGTCCTGTCGGGCTGGTGAGGGTGTAGGGGTGCACATAGTCACCGAACGTGGAGAAGAGCACAATTATGAAATAAAAGGTCACCTTCAAAGCAACCAAACGAGGCTGAGTATGAAGTGCTACTGATATGGATGTCAATTACCAAATTATTGCAAGCTACAGAAGTCGAGGTGAAGGTCGACTCCCAAGTAGTCGTTAGTCAAGTGTTGTGGCAATTTGACACAAGGGGAGAAAAGTTGAAAAAGTACCTCCAATTGGTTTGCGAAAAGCGTGACCTCTTCCACTACTTCCACATACATACGTACCAGAAAGCAAACCGTTTGGCGAAAGCCGCTTCAGGGCAAGAGAAGCTGCCCCTCCCTGAGCACACCATAGTTAGAATGGTCGATGCCCTGACCATCAAGGCTGAGGTATCAGTTGCCGCCTCAGCATCCCTCGAGTGGGTTACATACATTATGAAGTTTTTGCAGGAAGGCAAGCTACCAAGCGACCAAGAGGAGGCACACAAAGTTAGGAACAGAAAATCATAGCCCATACAGAAAACCATACATTGACTTTAGCATCGGATGTGTCCCTCACCACCCCTGAGCTCTCATTTCTTCTTAGTTACAGGTCATCAGGTTGGATTTCTATGGAGTTGCTCGAGCTGTGAAACACGACATCAACACACTGAACTAAACAACTAATCAACTCAACTAGCGTAGCTATAAGCCAACTAACATGGGCCATGGGTTGTGGCCCATAACACAAACAACAATAGTACCAGATGGGTTTTCAAATTTGACAATTTAGACCCATAACAAAACCTATAGACGGTAGAAACATATATCTCCCTACATATGTATTGAAATAACAAAATCTTGAACCATGTAATGGAAATTTCAGAGTTACATATTTTAAGATCCTGCCATGAAGTTACTTCAAAATTTAAGTTTTGCTTCTGATGCGCCCCAGCTTGGGCCTTTTCTTCTTCCTTCTCTACTTCATCTGTCCATGACGGTACAGAGACATGCTTGCTCTCTCTTCCCATCTTCATCTCCTCCGTCTTTGGTAATGGCTACATAGCAGTTTGAATTTCAAACTTTTCACTGCATATTCAAACCGCTAAGCTTGAATCATTAAAAATAAGAGGTGGTTTGTGGTCTTGTGGCTGTGACAGAATCTTTATGAAGTATGAATATGAAGCTGCCACCTGTACCACAAAATCTCAGTTGAGCTTTTTTTTTTTTTTTTTTTTTTTTTTTTTTTTTCTCTCGGCAAGCAAACTATTTCATAAATAAACTATGTGGTTACAATGACACAAGATTCAGTGGGGTGGAAGTCCCAAATAGTCTTCCCAAAACAAACATAAGCAGTGCTAAAAAGAAAAATAACAAAGCTAGTTATCTCGCCAAAAGATTGGCTCCAATCCAATCCCACACAGGGATGCCTCATAAAAGCGGTTATAACATAATCTGATAAACAAACTATAAACCTATGACTAAAAGCTGCAGTCGAGAGAGGTGCGTTGCATTTTGCTAATTCGGTCCAACTGTAGGAGACTATCACGAACACGTTGTCTTGATCACTGGTTAGTAAAAGTAGAAACATAAGAGAATAGTAGCCCGAAGATGACCCGATACATCGGTGAAGGACCACGGCCGTCTGTGGTGGCACGTGAGAGACATGCGCTACACTAAAGAACAAAAAAGCACATGGATATGAAAGATCTGAAGTCCCTGGTCCCGAGGGTGCCGAGCATGACACCTGGAAACACCCAAAAGCGCGGCGGCGCCTGAGACCCAAACGCATTGTACGCCATGCGTGAGCTATACGCGTCACTCAGATTGAAAGTCTTATGCCACCGACCGGCAGATCAGCGACTGGGGAGTTCAATGGAGGAGAGCGTGGTTGTTGAAGACGGTCGGAGAACATCAGATCGGAACATCTAAGTACAATCACCGGAAAAATAAAAACAACTGGAAAAAAAGCCTTATATTTAACGGCTGGACAGGCTGAGGGAGGGAGGATCAACCCTCCCCTGGGTGAGGACGCTCTGATAGCTAGCTATTGGAGAGAGACAATAGAGACGAAGCTCTAGAGAGAAAACACCACACACCTATCTAGTTGAGGTGCTTATTTACCAAGAAAAATTATAGATATGAGTTTCTATACAGCGATGGAGATTTTTATATAATAATTTATAAAAAAAAAACATTACTTTACATAAATACCTTTATTGCAAAACATGATTATATGTTATAAAAAGATTATATATGTATTATTACTCATTCGTGAATAGGCTCAATGATGTAGCTAAATCCATGGCCCATTTTTTAAGTAGAAAATCACTATTAATATGGTTTTTATCTATGAGTTATTCTATTTTTAAATTTATGTGTAGAGTATATCACACACATTATTTAAATAATAATATTTAATTTATAAAATTTAAAATTAATCTTTTAAATTAAATTATATTATGTAAGTACTTTACTATAAATAAAATTGAAAATAGCATTTTGCATGAGAAAGATAAAAGCCAATTGCTTGGTCAATGCAGGTGAAACGGGGCCAAGAGAGAAAAAACACATTTTGGACCGAGAACCATCGTTGAAAGTTGAAACTTTGAAGATTTGGAATAAAACAGGGAGTGAGCTACTGTCCTGTTATTGTAGCATCGCTCTAAAGTTATTATTATTTTTATATTTTTTTAATATATTTAAATATTTTTAAAAAATAAAAAATATATTAATATACTTAAAATTATTTATTTAATCATTAAATAAAAAATTAAAAATAAAAATAAAATTTTGTAGAAAGTAAACTTGAGCGGTACACACTGAAAGGCACACTAGCTTTTTTTCATAAAAAATATACCTTTTCCTTCAGCACGTTAACCAAAGTTAAAATTGGCGGACAAAAGGAACTTGATCCCAAAAATGGACCATTCATATGACAGAACCATCTCCTGCAAAAGGAAAAATCAGATCAACATGGTGGAGGTATATCATATCGTATTTGTGTGGGCCAAACGCGTGTCTTCCTCGAACAAGTGGTATTGTTCTTAGTTTCAACAGGAAAAAATTTAATTATAAATATAATTATGTATTAATATGTGTATTAATCTATTATAATTAGTTAAAAAATAAATTTTATTAAAAATAATATTAATTTAAATTTTAAATATGAAAGAATCAATATTAATATACAGATTAGTACGTGACTTTACTTTTATATATAACAAAACTTTTTCAACAAAAAAGAAAGCATAATTCTATGCATAATATATCTTTGAAACCCAGGACAAGCTATTGCTTTAACAAGAGGATGCTTTTTGCTTGCTTTGTGCTTTAATTGAAACCCCGGATACAACTGGCAATGAAACGCATGGCAGATTGATGGCAATGTTAATTCATTAAAGCTGTTGTTGACTTTAATATTCTTAATTACTAAGTATTGTTTAATGGATAAAATTTGTCGTTATGTATTTTATTGGTATGAGATCATATTAAATTGATTCTACCAAAAGATGAAAAAACACTCCTTGGGGAAAGAGACGGTGGCAACAATAAATAAGGCAGGTAGGTTAGTTGAAACCATACAAACCACAGTACTTTAGATCTCTTCCTAGACCACGTTTACTGTGCAAAATACGAGAGCGACTCCACCACCAAAAAGCTACAAGTCGTGGCTCGAGCGTTCTCCGCTTTCTCCAAAGTCCACACCTTTCCCGCTCGGCCATTGACATAAACAATACAACTTCAGTTACAAACCCGCACACCCGTAGAAAGAGAGAGAAAATGAAGTACGTATTGGTGACGGGAGGAGTGGTGAGTGGGCTGGGCAAAGGCGTCACTGCCAGCAGCATAGGCGTCGTCCTCAAAGCCTGCGGACTTCGCGTTACCTCCATCAAAATTGGTATTTTTTATTTACCCATCGCTTCTATATTTCTTTTGGTTTTCTTGGGTTAAACGTTTATTTTGGTTTAAACAATGTTTGGCAATGTATTTATGAATTTTGGAGTCGTTGGTTTTATGACTTTCATATTTTCTTTCAAGTGGGATATGCTGGGATTCAACTTGGTCAAGCTGATTTTTTCTATTTTGTCTCTGCGTTTCTTATAGCAACTTCATAGTTTACTCTGGTTAAATGCTTTTAATCTCAAATGAGTAGCTTTTTATGCTGGAACTTGGTTTTTCTTTATGGGTCTGCATGTGGATAGCTTTTCTATTTATAAACGTACTCACATAAACGTCTGTGTTTGTGCCCCTTGTTGTAAGTTGTAACGGAGAATGTAGGATAAAAAAGTTTGAAAATTTTAGGAGCAATTCTATGTTTTCTTTTGCATCTAAGTTTCGGCAATTGATTGGTTGCAGATCCTTACTTGAACACTGATGCTGGTACAATGTCTCCCTTTGAACATGGGGAGGTTTTTGTTCTTGACGATGGTGGAGAGGTTTGTTTCCTTTTTTATTTATTTAATAAGATCTAATTTAATGCCTATTAGTTCATAAAGTATGAAATATAATTACTGGTTATATTCAGGGAGTATTATTATTTATGTGGGAGATAAATAATTAATCAGTCCATTATTTGGTTCTCTCTCAAAAGGTTGATTTGGACCTGGGAAATTATGAGCGATTCCTAGATGTAACGCTTACAAGAGATAACAACATTACTACGGGAAAGATATATCAGGTCCTAATTTATTTGATGTCATGCCAGATCTTTTAACTTTATTTTAAGTTCAACGAGCATCTTAAAATGGCTCTGTTTCTCCATTCAACCAGTCTGTCCTTGAGAAGGAACGGCGAGGTGATTACCTTGGGAAGACTGTTCAGGTGGGATACGTCAACTCAGTAGGCCTTTTATTACACTTGCATGGGGAGATCACTGTCCACTGAACTTTACCATGTTTGGGTGGATTCCAGGTGGTACCACACATCACAGATGCCATTAAGAATTGGATTGAAGCGGTTGCTGTCATTCCTGTTGATGGACAAGAAGGTCCAGCAGATGTTTGTGTGATAGAGTTGGGAGGGACTGTAGGTATGAGCTATTCAAAACAAGCAGGCATCTAGTGTGTTGAGAATTATCTCTATGTTTTACTTTACTTGCAAGAGGTAATGGTAGTTTATCTTTTGAATAGGTGACATCGAATCAATGCCATTCATCGAGGCTCTTCGACAATTGTCCTTTTCAGTTGGTAAGGTTGGTCTTGTTTTGGGTTCCACCAAAGAAAAACATGCCTTACAGGGTCAATCTAAGGGCGGGTCCCCATCTCCCCCCCAATTTTTTTAAATCACGTTCCTACCAATTTGTCCCTCTTAAAAGGTTATAAAAATATATTTTGGCCCCCAAAAAATTTAAAATAGCCTCTTTAATCAACAATCTATCATAGTAAAAAAAAAGAAATAAATATATTTAGGTGTATGCTAAACTTTAAAATCTAATTTCTACGTTGCTTTTTCTAGTTCTTAGCTTGTAATTAGGTGTTTTCTCTTGTATACTCTATGTGTACTTGGTTTATGCCTAATTACGTGGATTAATAAATTTCTTTTTACCCATAAAAGGACTTTAAAATCTAACATAAAATCTTGTAAATCTTCAAAAAACTCAGAAATTTGGCTGTTGAATTGAAGTAAATATATATACAGTAGAGTTGAATACTAAAATAGTTTGTATGGTTTCCTTAGGTAGATTGATCCATGACTATAAAATCAAAATTTTTTACTCTAGATTTCACCACTAGTCAAATCAGTCACCGCACCACTATTTCATCAGTAAACAATTAGAAACATCAATTTAACCCCAATAATTGTTTGAAAGTGTTATTGGCGTGTTACATGTAAAGCAAAAAACAAAAAAACATCTTTAAAATAAAAATGTACTTTGGAAAAAAATAAAAAATAAAAAAAATGCAAAAAAAGGGGAGGCCCACAAGATTTTTTTTTTTTTTTTATTAGTGAATAGGATTTTATTGATCATAAGAGTAGGCAAGAGTCAAATACATAGGCTCCTGAGATGGCCATGCTAACACCCACCCACTGGTGGGGAAGAGATCGTAGCTGGGGTGGAGGGGGAGTCTCACCCATCCTCCTAGACTATTCCACCTCCTCCTCCCCCTTAGTTTTTTTTTTTTAATTAATTTGAAATTAAATTTTTGGTTTTTGTGTTTTTATTGTTTTAAAAAGTACTTTTAAAAAATTAAAAAATATTTTTTTAAGCTTTTACCTGAGACGCATAGGTGGCCTCTTAAATGAGAAGCATTGAAAATCAATGGTGCTGACATGTTTTTTCTAACTATTATACTAATGAAGTACGGATGGACTGATTTGATCAATGTTGAGAATTGGTGTAGCAAAACGTTCAACTTTAGAGATTAGAGACCACAAAGCATACCACAAGGACTACTTTACTATTCAACCACATTTTTGGAAACCCCCCATAGCGTGTATTTAACCCTCTTTTCTTTTTATTTTTTATTTTATTGTTTTTTGGTTTGGTAAGTAATGGATCATGATTCTTATATGTTATAATAAAAAGAATTCTTCATTGAAAATTGCAATAGGCACTACCCATTGAGTACACAGGAAGTATACAAAAGAGAAGCCTATCTAGAAGAAGATACATATACAAGAAAGTCATGTTGATCTAACCCATTAAAGTCCATGAAAATTATCCGAGATAAAAAGAGTAATGATAAAAAAATGTTTTGAGCTCCTCCCATGTCCTTTTGTGATTCTTAAAGTTATGTCATTCATATCCTTCCAAATGCACCAAGTGTGGCAAGTAGGAATCATCTTCCACATAGCTGCAATTTAAGGATAGTCACCTAATCCTCTCCAGGGATAAAATAGATACACAACTCGTGGGCATGACCCAACCAATTTAATTGGACTAAAAAAGTTACTCCACGTTGCACTTGTAGTCTCACAATGAAGTAGTAGATGATCAATTGATTCCCCACGCCTCTTGCACATACAACACCAACTGATGACCAAGATGTCTTTTAAAATTTCCATGGTTAAGAATCTTCCCTACAGATGTCCAAGCATAACCATATTTTCCATGCATTGCTTTCTCTATTTTCTCTTAAATTCCTTTAAAGCCGTTCCCTGTAAACATTGAACACATTAAATCTTTTGGTTAAAAGGGGAAATCCTTATCTATAATTTATGTTATTTTACTACTATAAAAGTGAGCCATATATCCGTAAACTGATGATGCTCTTTTTTTTTTAAAAAAAAAAATCTTGAATTAGGTTTATAATAATTTTTTATATGATATATATATTTATATATATATATGGCACAAATACATTATGAAAAATATATTAAAAAAACATTGAATTATTAACACCATGATGCCTTGATACATTATGAGCATTATAGTCTAGTCAAATACAATTAGTTTGGACTTAAAAACAACATTGCATCCAATTGGTTCTCAAAATTGGTATAACAAATTTTTCCCAGTATTCACCTTATTGTGCTCTTGGGTTGTGAATTTTCATCATGTTCAGAAAGAATCATGCTAATTTTATTTCCTTTATCAGGTCACAATAACTTCTGTCTTGTTCATGTGAGCTTGATACCAGTACTGGGTGTTGTTGGAGAACAAGTAATACTCCATAATCCCTTTATGAGACTTGCAAAGTTTTAGTTGTGCCATGTATTGATTGTAAATGTGGACATCAAAGCTGAGTATATTTGCTGAAATTAGGATATTACGTTTTTTGAATTGTAGTTCCCCCCATCTCTTTACTGTGAGTAAAATATGACTGTATCTGTGTTTTGTTGTGCAGAAAACGAAACCGACGCAACATAGTGTCCGGGAACTTAGAGCACTAGGTTTGACTCCTCACCTTTTAGCATGTCGCTCTGCTCAGGTATATCTTTTTAACCACTTGGAAACTCCATGCTCATGAGGGAATAAATTACTGGGACAAATCTAGCCCTAAAATCATCTGACAAGAGAGAAGGAAAAAGGAACTTTAGCTTGAAAACATTTTCAGTCGATCGATATAAAGCTTGCTTGCAAACTTCATCTTAGTGGGGTGGGTTTATCATGACAGTTTTTGGAAGGCTTAGTGCAAGCCTAAGTTATATATTCCATTTTTTGGTTGTGATTTTCTTGATAGTTATTTTGTTTTTATCAGTTTTCCATGTGACCAATGTTGCTATTAATCTGGATCTTTTAAATTCTGATTTTTTTATATGTAGTATTCTAAGATTTTATTAATAAATGCAAAGGGTGCAGTCCAAATACACAAGAACTACATAAGAGGGGCACCTAACTAGAAACCATCTTTCATATTGCTGCAATTTTTGGGTCACCATGTGGGATGGGACGACCAATTTTTGGGTCACCAAGAGGAGATTCGGGATTTGAATGCAGGAGATGATGGGAGGAAATTATGGGTTTGTCATTGGTGCCTTGTGAGAAGGAATGTTTAGGACTGGGAGTGTAGTTGGGAGCTATGTCTGAGGAAAATGTTGTTCCCCTTGTATCTCTTTCTCCAATAAACAATATAGCGAGTTCATCATCGGATTGGGTTTTGCATAAGGTTAACGAGATTGAGCATGTCAACATACAAACAGTCGATCTCTTATTTGTAGTAGTTCAGATTATATATATAGGTAGGCTAGTCAACGCTGCTAAATAGAGGGAGGCTACATACGGCGCTGCTCTTCCCGCTCAAACTAGATAGTACATAGACATGTAAATATGTTCTATATTTATCCCCCTTATATAGAACATATTTTTTTTTTTTTCTTTATTCATCAAAAAAAAAAATATGTTCTATATAAGGGGGATAAATCCTCTGAAAGATGTATTGAATTGAATCCATTTTGACATGGTATCAGAGCTTTCTTGAATTTTTTTCGATCTATTTTGTTTCGGCTTATCTCTAGTATTGTGGTCCTTTGAGGCTGTCGACAGTTCTCTGCATCTTGGACCGTGACCTGCAGCTCGGGAATTTCCCCAGCAAATCAAGCCCGTGCTCTGCAGTATTAGAAAACCTACAAAACGGTCCCCACCTCGGCCTGATTCAAGCCCTCCATTCCTCTTTCTAATACCTTCATCGCTTAGGATCGAAGTTTATCTCCAGTTTCTTTGACGAATCTGAGCTCCTCGGCAGATACCGGCAAGGTCATACTCGTGGCAAAGGGTTAAGATCTCGGAGTGGAAATCCATCCGGTCAGGATCGATCCACACGGTGCTCTGCAGTAACTGAGTTTCAGATCTTCATCCAGTCAGCTCCCGTTTTAAACCAGGTATTGTGTATACAAGACGCTCCCACTCACAGTCTCTTCCGGTGGCTCAACCAATATCTGATCCTACCATGCTCCAGGATCAATCAGTTGCAGCACCTTTAGAGCACTTGGTACGTCGCTCTTCTCGAGTATCAGTACCTCCGGATAGGTATGGGTGGTTTGCTTCTGCTCTTACTACTACATTATCCAATTTTGATATTCCCACCTGCTACTCACAAGCTGTCAAGCATAATTGTTGGCGACAAGCTATGCAGGAAGAAATTGACGCTTTAGAGGCCAACCACACCTGGGACATTGAGCCATGTCCTTCCACCATTGTTCCTCTGGGTTGCAAATGGGTTTATTCAGTCAAAATCCAATATGATGGAAGTTTAGATCGTTACAAAGCTCGGCTTGTTGCACTCGGGAATAATCAAGAATATGGTGTCAATTATGAAGAGACCTTTGCTCCTGTGGCTAAAATGACTACTGTTCGTATGATTCTAGCTCTTGCTGCTTCCAGTGATTGGCCACTACATCAGATGGATGTTAAGAATGCTTTCCTTCACGGGGATCTTAAAGAGTGTATTTATATGAAGCCACCCCCGGGATTGTTCAGCTCTCCAACTTCACATGTGTGTAAGGTTCGTCGCTCTCTTTATGGTCTCAAACAGGCTCCGAGGGCTTGGTTTGATAAATTCCGCACAACTTGATTACAATTTTCATTCAAGCTGAGCAAGTATGATACTTCATTGTTTCTTCGGAAATCAGACATGGGTATTGTTGTTCTTTTAGTCTATGTTGATGATATTGTGATCACTGGTTCCGATTCTGTCTTACTTGGTCAGCTCAAGACTCATCTCTTAGAGTCCTTTCATATGAAGGATCTTGGATCTCTTACATATTTTCTTGGTCTTGAGGTGCATCGTAGTCCCTCTGGTATTTCACTCAATCAACATAAGTATGCTAGTGACTTGGTGGCTACAGCTGGTCTACAGGAGGCTCCTTCTGTGGATACTCCTATGGAATTAAATGTCAAGCTTCGCAAAGAGGAGGGTGACTTACTTTCTGGTCCCAGTTTATATCGAAAGTTGGTGGGTAGCCTTGTTTATCTCACTATTACTCGACCCGACATTTCGTTTGCTGTACAGCAAGTCAGTCAGTTTCTTCAGACTCGTCATCTTCATTTGGCTGCTGTTCGTAGGATCATACAATATGTTAATGGCACTTCTGCTCGTGGTTTATTCTTCCCAGCCGGCAACTCGACTCGTCTGGCTGCTTATAGCGATGCTGATTGGGCTGGTTGTGCGGATACACGCCGCTCCATAACTGGTTGGTGTGTGTTCTTAGGTAATGCATTGGTCTCTTGGAAGAGTAAGAAGCAAGATCGAGTTTCTAAGTCATCTACAGAATCTGAATACCAAGCGATGTCTTTAGCTTGTTCTGAAATTATTTGGCTTCGAGGTATGCTTGCTGAGCTAGATTTTTCTGAGATCGATCCCACACCTTTACATGCCGATAATACGAGTGCTATTCAGATCACGGCCAATCCTGTCTATCATGAGCGCACGAAGCATATTGAAGTCGATTGTCACTCTATCCGTGAAGCATTTGAAGCTCGTATTATCACTCTTCCACATGTTTCTACTGAACTACAAATTGCTGATATTTTCACCAAGGCTCTCACTCGTCATCGACATTGCTTTCTAAGTAGCAAATTGATGCTTGTTGATCTACGGGCATCAATTTGAGGGGGGTTGTCAACATACAAACAGTCGATCTCTTATTTGTAGTAGTTCAGATTATATATATAGGTAGGCTAGTCAACGCTGCTAAATAGAGGGAGGCTACATACGGCGCCGCATACGGCGCCGCATACGGCGCTGCTCTTCCCGCTCAAACTAGATAGTACATAGACATGTAAATATGTTCTATATAAGGGGGATAAATCCTCTGAAAGATGTATTGAATTGAATCCATTTTGACAGAGCAGTGTGTGGGGATTTCATATGAAGGATGTGACAACCAATTTACAGCACTACTCACTTCGATTGAGGTAGGCCACTCACTTGAAACCAAATCAAGATTTAAGAAAAGCAGGGAGTTAAAGCATCTTTCTTGGGCAATCAACTACGACACTAAGGGAGGTAGTTCAAGTCGAGGGAAGACTAAAGGGAGAGCATTACGAAGCCGTCCTCATAGAGGGAGTTTCTAGTGGAGTAGTAGTCTTAAGGGAAACAAGGGGTTGGGGTTGGGGAGATGTGTTCTGTCCCTATTCGGGCTTGGTGTATTTTGGATAGATTTCTAATTTTCACGAGCTTATTGGCCATTAGGGGCTCTCTAGTATGGGCTAGGTGTTTCTTGTATACGCCCAGTGTACTTGGTTACTCCTATCGATATATATATAATATTTTTACTTAGAAAAAAAATATATATATATTGCTCACCATGTAACCCTCTCTAATTAGCAAAGAGGTTTGCTAACCTTTTGGACATAATCCAAGCCAATCCAAATCAACTGGAAACTCATTCCACAAGGCTGTCAATCTCGCAATGGAGTAAAAAAATGGTCTACAGATTTCCCTGCTTGCATGTAATGTATAATTGAAGCTGTTCTTAAAACATTAAAATCGTCTCAGTAACAGGTGTTTTGAATTTCCTTAGTCATTTTTTAATTCGTACTTGAGCAGTCATTGATGTAAATTGTGGTTTGACATTGAAATAGTCTCAGAAACTGGTGGTTTGAATGCCCTCATTTATTTTTTTGTTTGTACTTGAGCAGCCATTGATCTGAATTGTGATTTAAGTGCTTAGTTGTCATCATCGTATTCTTTAAATGTAAGGTTGACTATGTTGCAGCCTTTGTTGGAGAGTACGAAGGAGAAACTTTCACAGTTTTGCCATGTTCCTGTAAGTTGCTGAATTTTGCAAAGTGGATCTTTCAAAAGAACTCTATTTTTGTTTGCATTGTCCTTATGGTCTCTTGCAGGCTGGTAATATTCTCAATATCCATGATGTTCCAAACATTTGGCATGTCCCTCTCTTACTTAAGGTGGGTTCAATACAGTTCTTTAATTCCTCTTAGTCATTGCTGGTTCTAGTATATACCATCTAACGCTGTTGTATAATTAGTCATTTATTGCTTTTTCAGAACCAAAATGCTCATCACTCAATTCTAAAGCAGTTAAACTTACTCGAGTAAGTTTTTATTTTCTCTTTCCCCACCACCTAAGCCTCCTCTCCTCCTACTGTCAAAAGTTTTTCAAATGTGTAATGAAATCATGGGAAACTATATGTTTGATTGTGACCAACTTAGACTTTTAGGCGTTGTTTGGTTATACAATTCAGATGAGATGTTATAATATAATTTTTTAATATTAGTTTTGTTTTGAGATTTGAAAAAGTTGAATTGTTTATTATATTTTGTGTGGGGATTTGAAAAAGTTGTAATGATGAGTTGTGATAGTTTAGGTTTGGGTAAACAAACGAGACCTAGTTGATTCGCTGAGACATATTATATCTATGAACTTTTAACAGTAGAACTTTTCAACTCTGCAAACTAAATGCACCATCAATTTAGAAGCAATATACTTAATGCTTGAAGATTGATTACTATAACTTGTTATTAAAATTCTGTTTCAGCCTGGCTGCACCTCCTGCTTTACAAGACTGGACCAGGATGGCTGAGACATTTGACAATCTCACTGAATCTGTTAGTATTATCACGATTAGATGTAATGCTTTCTTTGAATACTTCTGTCTTGTCCATGGCAAATTATAACCTTCTGATGCTTGCAGGTGAGGATTGCATTGGTTGGGAAATATGTTGACCTAGCAGATTCATATCTTTCTGTTGTGAAGGTGTGATGCTAAAATTTCTTCCATACTTGATTTGAGTTGGAGGGTGGACGTATCATATGCAGAGCTTGCAATTTTATTGATAATGATGTATTACAGCAATAAGATATTTTTCTGAATATTCATATCCTAGTAGCTCATACAACCTGGTTTGGTTTCACAAACCTTTCAAACTATCTGATCTCATCTCAACAACATCCAAACACCATTCAAACATAACCATTTTTTAATTTCAAATTTTCAACTTTTTCATCTAATCATTACAACTCTCCCAAACTTCCAAACAAAACAATTCAACTTTTTCAAATCCCAAAACAAAAATAATATATTCTAACCCTATTTTAACTTTTATTCAACTTTTTCTCTCCTTTCCCAAAATCCCGTAAAAATCTTAACTCAAACCATTTTACTATTTCACAAATTATCTCACTACTATTCACAGATCTCTCATCTTATCTGTGTAACCAAACAAGGCCTTAGTCTAATTGATTTGTTTTTACCCACAAAATATGCACTGCTTGTTACCAATAATGTGGATTCAATCATAGCACAGGAATGGTGCATCATCCACATATTAATTGCTTTATGGTTAATCTGATCAAATAATTACTGAATCATGTCAATGCTTTTTTTTTTTTTTTTTTTTAATTTTTTAATTTTGGTTCCTGTCTTTGATATAATTATAGCTCTATACTGGTTCCTCTACATGTTTTTTTTTATTAACCATGATGTTCTGGGGAATGAAAACCATATTGTTTTCTTGTAATTGCATATGATGATCAAGCTGATTGAAAAAATTGGATGTGTGATTTTATTGACTTCCCAGTTTAAATCTCTAAAGTCTATAAATATTATTTCCATCATGTCGACTACCCTTATTTTTTGCCTAATTTCTTGCAGGCCCTTTTGCATGCTTGCATCGCGTGTTCTTTGAAGCCGTCAATTGATTGGATTGCGGCTTCTGACCTTGAAGAGGATAGTGCTAAATTGGTACTCATCCCTTAGAAGTTGCATTTATAGAGGCTTTTGTTTGATGTAAAAATTCGGTATTACTTAAAAATTTGTGTTCCTCTTACAGACACCAGGAGCACATGCTACTGCATGGGAGACTTTGAGGGTAAGCTCTGCTTTGAATGGTTGTTGTTATTTTTAACGTTCTCAGTTTTCCTTTTAGCATGCAACACCTCTTTCGCTAATTCAAGATTGTGGTTTTGTTCATTATCCTTAAAATAGTAAGATTGAAATATGCAAATACAGCTACAGATTGCCCTGTCCTGGTTTAGATATTTCCAAATCATCCCTGTTAGGGGTAGGTGGGTCTTGGTCCGGATTTCAGGTGAAGTTGCTCTCCATGGCATGGGGTTTGATGGCAGAACCTTGTTCCATCTGTCATCATTAGCCAGTCTAGAAAGATGCATTAGAAGAGCAATGGGGCTTCTAGAATATCTCATCCCAGTGATCCCACATTGTAGATTGGCTTCACTGAGGTTCTTGACTAAGGAAGGTTGATTCAGATTGTCAAAAATGGTATAGGACAAGTAGATTCCACAATGTGATCTAGGCTGACATGATAGTAACATAATACTTTTTTGATAAGAAAGATAACATTTTATTAATAGAAGTAAATAGGGAGAGGTATACAAACAACATACACCCAGTTACACAAAAAGGAGCTAGAAAGGGATACAAGATTGAAGCAAGCTCCATTAAGTACACAAGGATGCCCAAAGAAATAAAGTATGGAAGAAGAAACTTCTTAGCTCATCTGGAGAACGCTCCTTGTTTTCAAAACTTTGATCATTCATTTCAATCCATAAGCACCACATGATACATAGAGGGATCATCCTCCATACATCCTCAATATGTGAATTGGCCATGCATCTTTGCCGACATGCAAGTAAATCAACCATCCTCTTGGGCATTACCCAAGCAATGCCCGTTCTATGAAAGATTTCTGCTCATAACATTCATGCCACCTCACAATGAAGTAAAAGATGGTCCACCAATTCTTCATTCTTCTTACCCATATAACACCATTCCATAATGACTAAACCCCTCTTTCTCAAATTATCCAATGTCAAAACTTTCCCAAGACCTGCTGTCCACCCAAAGAAGGCACCTTAGTTTTCCAAATAGGTCTTCAAGGGAACGAAGTATGATTTTGGCTTGACAAAGCCTTATACAATGACTGAACAGGAAACTTCCGATTCCCAGTCTTCATCCACAACAATCTTAAGTGGTTCCTGCCCCTTTTTTTTTTTTTTTTAAAGTGGTTACTTCTCTTTTTCCTTTTAAAACGATCACGTCCTGTACCTAGGGGTGAATCTTTTAACCTGAAATCTACAAAATATATAAAACTCAGATACAATAAAATCAAATATCTCGAAAATCCTTCAAAGAAAGTAAACTCGGCACTGCTACATATTCGCTAAAATCTCACAAATCCACTTATGCCACCTGGCATATATCTCACATTTCTCTTATAATCTTGTGACGTGCTATCTATTCCAACTGTCACAATCATCAAGGTCATCTGAAAAAAATGGTGGAGATAAATGGGTGAGTCCACAAACTCAGTAAGTAGCGAACTTATACTAGTATATAAACATGAGCCAGTTACAAAATGCAGAATAAAACAGTCTAAAAAAAAATAAAAATGGTATTTCAGAAGCATTTCATTACAAGAATAATATAGGCAAAAGACCTTAGGCATAAACATGTTGAAACAACATCAGAAACAGAAACAAAGGCCATGTTCACTCCTGTGGGAAGGTTGTGCATATTAGTGGTTAGCCAAGTAGAACAGAAACCACTTTGTCTCCAAAGTGAGTGCACTCAAAACAAAGGCCATGTTTACCCCCATGGCAAGGTTGTGCACATTTGCAATTAGCCAAGTAGAACATAAATCACTTTTCACCAAAGTAAATGCACTTAGAACAAAGGCCATGTTTACCCCTGTGGCAGGGCTGTGCATATCTGTGGTTAGCCAAACATAAAATAAATCACTTTGTCACCAAAGTGAGTGCACTTAGAACAGAGGACACAATTTTTCACTTGTGGCAAGGTCAAAACAAAGGCCATCATTTTACATCCATTGCAAGGTCAAAATAGAGGGCACATAATATATTTATGCAAGGCCATTAGAGACCACAATTATTACCCATGGCAGGGTCTATAACCAAAGCAAAACAAAATCTTATGCCTCATGGTTTTCAGATACATTGCAATATCAAAACAATATACTGAACATATAATATCATATAATTAGATAAAAAATTTCAGACTTCATAATCACATTTTATGCAATAGAGAAATGGAGTATAAAAATTGTTCATGTATACACCAGTCATGATAAAAAGTCGCATTTTATTTCTCGGATAAAAAGTGGTGCAGAAAATAATTAAGGTTGTTTTCATAACAAAAATATGCATTTTTTTTTTTTCACAAAATCAACCTGTTAGTTTTTGGCAAAGTCTATCATAGGAGCACCGTTTATTTGACTTCTGCAGTGTACTGTCTAATATTTGAACTCAAACAGTAGCAGTATCACAACCTAATCCAGAAAAATATCACTCCATATTAATTTTTTTTTTTTATTGGTACTGGGTGTTTAGGAACAACGTCCCGACTAATCCCAAAGGTGCACAGGCTCTCGGTAAGGAATTTTTCACAAATGAATCTCAGGTAATTCAAGGAGAAAATCCCCTAGTCTAATGGCCCCTAAAGATTGTCTGCACCTAAGGGAATTTGAACCTTAGACCTGGGGGGAGCATGCCCCCAAGCCCAAAGACTTTACCACTTGAGCCAACCCCTAGGGATTCACTCCATATTAATAACTCATATCAGTACAGACCTAACATATCTAACAAAATTCTATAACCCAAACCATAGCTCAATAAGTGCCAAAATCCATGAGCCCATAAACAAATAGTCCATCATGGCACCTCAGTTTTTTATGACCCAAGCACAATGTCTGAAAATACTACTACACCAATAGCTTAGAAGCCCAACCTCATTGGATTTGCTTAAATCTCATTCCAACACACACCACATTTACATTCATACTGTTGACACGTCAAAACACCAACTCACATTTTACAGTCATTCCTTTCTCCGACCATGATATTACCATCAAGGAACCTTCCAAACTAGGTTGCTACCAGCATGGTGTAGGGCAGGGGGAACCCTTCCCTGCACTCCGCTCGGCGCTCCACACCATGCAAGGGAAGGGTTTTCAACCCCTCCCCTTGCCCCCGGGTGGCAGGGGCAGGGTCAAAAACCTCATCTGTCCCGCCCCCCACCTAGGCCAACCCATTGGGTATTAAAAACTATTTTTTGGTCCGAAAAGATATTTTTGGACCCAAATTATAATATAATTAAAATTTATAAATACAAATAGAATTTAAACTCATTAGAGTTATATTTTGGATTGATTTGGCCTCCTAGGCCAACCTTTATATAAGAGGCCAAGGCAATACAATAGTTATACTAAAGCAATGTGAGACTTACTTACCAAGCAATCCAATAACTTGAATACAACTTCAAGTCTTCAATAAATTGTATATATCTATATACAATATATTTATTTATATAAATATATAAAAAAATATTTTTTTCCATATGGTGGAGCCTGTGGAGGGCGGGGCGGGGCCCTACTGGGAATTCTCCCTGTGGGGCGGGGTAGCGGGGGCACCCCTATTCCAAACATCAACCAAGCTATGACATCACCCAATTCCAAAAAATTACACAATTCTTACTCCAGTTTCTAGTAGAACAACAACCATTTGAGCCACAAAAATATAGGGTAAATATATGGGTAAAGCAAGAAAGTCTTACCCAACTCAAAGGGGTGTTCTCTTGGATTTCGGGAGTAAGGTGGCATTGCAAAGAGGGTTGGACAATGAAACATAAGTAAGTTGGGTTCAAGAGAGAAACCGTGTGAGGGAGAGAGAGGAGCTGTAACACTTACTTTGATGTAGCAAGGCGGTGTGGCTTGACATGGCACTAGTCACTGTGATTAGCTTAAGCATGGGGAGAGAGGGAGGGAGAGAGAGAGAGAGAGAGAGAGAGAGGCTCACAAGCAGTTTCATGCGACATCGTGAGTTACAAACGTGGTGTGGAGGTGCAACTGAGAGATTGCAAGGCGCATAATAGAGGGTCAGGCGCATTAGTGGATATGGCTGCTACGATGCGATAAAGCCAAGCCGAGAGAGAGAGAGAGAGAGAGAGAGAGAGAGAGAGAGAGCAATCAGAGTGGGGGAAAGAGTGTGTGCATCTGAAAGATGAAACAGAGGGATAGAAAGGACGAGGGGCTTATCGGTTTGGCCTCAGGGTCAGATGGCAAGGAGGATGGTTGCGGCAACACTGCCATAGATGTGAGTTGAAATCATAGAAAGGGAGAGGGTGAACGTGGGTGCCTGGTGCTGGGGGGAGAGGGAGGGAGAAAGAAAGTTTTAGGGCTTACTCAAAAAAACACAATTTTAGGGTCCTTTTTTTTAATAAATATTACAGCCACAAGATTTTACAAAAGTAAACTCATAAACTGACATAACTTCATGTGATATATTAGATCTACTTTACAATCTGACTTACCATATAAGGTCACGTCAATTTGTGGATTTACTTTTGTAAAAATCTTTTATGGCCAAAGCATTTATTGTTTTTTTTAGACCGAACGGTCTAGGCTTGGGCTTTAGAAATGGGTGGGCTTCTCAAACAGGCTTGGGGCTTATCTGGTTATGACAAAAACATCATTTGCTTGTAAGCATTTTGTGGTTGTAGCACTGCAACCAAATTTTCATAGTGTATTGCATGTGGAAAAATGAGGAAAGGAGGGTTTGTTACATTTAAATGGAACCGGTTTTGACAAAGCTTACTCTTTCAGAATGCTGCATGTGTCTTGGTTCCTGGTGGATTTGGAGATCGTGGTGTTAGAGGTATGATATTGGCTGCAAAGTATGCTAGAGAGAATAGTGTTCCCTTTCTTGGGATTTGCTTGGGCATGCAGATTTCTGTCATTGAGTTTGCTAGATCTGTAAGTGGCCTTTCTTTCGTTATATTCCCTATCATTTTACGGTTTGTATGATCCCTACTTTAATTAATTGGTTCTAGGTTTTGGGTTTGGAAAGTGCAAACAGCACAGAGTTCGATGATCAGACACCAAATCCAGTTGTAATTTTCATGCCTGAGGTATGTAGCATTTATTATGAAGTTGTTTAATTGCCTTTAATGATGCATACCCTGCATTTATTCTGCAATTATTATCATTTCATTTCTGCTCTAGGGTTCAAGAACTCATATGGGAAGCACAATGAGACTTGGATCTCGAAGAACACTATTCCAGACCCCTGATTGTATTACTTCAAAACTGTAAGTAATTTTTATAACCGATCATTTCTGAAAATACCAAAAAGTAGCTGTAACATACTTGCACTAATTGATAGCTATATGAGCTTTTTGAAAATGCCCATTGTTTTCCTTATGTGTCAATCCCTTGACTATGATTTTATGTACCCATCAGGTAGTCTGCAAGGACAAATAATTAAAGGCTGGCCTGTCCAGTAGTCATAGACAAGTGTTAGTGATAGAATGGTATCAATTTATGAACTAGTAAACTTACTGGCGGTTTAGTTGACAAGTATGGATTTTAATGAAAATAATGATCAACTTATCTGGAACAGCGTTAGTCCATTGCTGCACTAATAAGTCCTTAAAGTCTGGTACCCCTTTTTCTGCTGCTTTTCAACCAATAAGTCTGCTATTTTTGGAAATAGTACTGCCTGTATATTCTAAGAGTACTTTGTTGTTAGCATTAACAAGTTAGCATTAACTGTCATGTGCATGTATGTAAATATTTCTTCGTAATTGCTAGGTACCACAATTCAGAGTCTGTGGAGGAACGGCATAGGCACAGATATGAGGTTAATTTTCAAATCGATTGCAGTGGGAAAACATGATGCTAGGCTTTATTTTCCTCTAAATATAGTGGCATGGTATAATATTTTAGCAATTGCCTGGTGCAGGTGAATCCTGAAGTTATTGGAACTCTAGAAGAAGCTGGCCTCAAATTTGTTGGGAAAGATTATAGTGGAAGACGGATGGAGGTGGGTTTTACTGCTAAGTGATAACTAGATGGGCTTGAACTCGCATGAAACAGGGATTCCTCATTATTGATTTAATTATGACTGCCTTAGTCTGACTATTTATCCTATTTTAAGAGAGTTTTTTTCTTTGGTAGTGGTCATTTACTTCTGTCATGGATTGGAGCTCATTGGCTTGCTTCCCCCTCCCCCGATTAAGCTTGAGCTTATCTAATTGACTGTTTCTGCAAAGAAGTCAAGTAATTTTTTATTCTTATTTGTGCTTCCAAATTATATTGAATTTTAAACTTCCATTTTTCCCGTGTCATGCAGATTTTAGAGCTTCCAAATCATCCCTTCTATGTAGGAGTACAATTTCATCCAGAATTCAAATCACGGCCTGGGAGGCCCTCGCCTCTATTTTTAGGTATTCAATGGTCAACAAATGGGCCTTGCATATCTTATTAGCTACTCTTCTGAGGGCCATGTATATAACCTGATATGTTGGATCGCCTTATCAATATCCATCCAAGTCCACTAGGAAAGAACATGATGATCTGGGACTTAAGAAAAGACATGGTCCTAAATTGAGCAGAACAGCCACAAAGAGTTTGGATGAGACTGCCACTTACTATTTGGCTAAGGTTTTGTTGGCTTGTAAATTAGCATATTGGTACAAGTTTATTCCCTAGCCAGTTGCCCATGGATGTATATAAATATAAATTTGTTTCATGAAAAGATCCATTCTGGTTTAATGTGTCCAGCATTGATTGCTTGTAGTGGATATTCTTGGTTCTACACCCACACTTATGGTGCTATTACCCACACTTATGGTGCTATTCTTTTATTGGCTCATTTGGTTATACATTTATCATTGTAAGTGAACTCACAGTTGGTGGTGCAATATGGAGACTCACCCCCTTTCGAACAAAATAGAGTAGAACTGCAATTATTCCTTCATAGGAAACGGGTAGAATTTTACTTATCGAAAAAGAAAGCTGATGGAATTATATAGATGCTATCTTCCATTGCAGTCCTTGCATTTTTCTTGTACCATGAATACATGTTCTCCATCTAGAGTCCAATCTGTTAAAAATTCCTATGGAGTTTTCAGATATCTTCAATTTAACTTTTTGCCTTTTCAATGTAGGTCTCGTATTGGCCGCAAGAGGACAGTTAGAAGCATATCTTGACAGGCATCAAAATGGAACTTGATTAGCAGCTTGTCTCACTCTTCTTATCTTCCAGATCATTCTTTCAAGGTGGTCTAGTTTTCAAGATGCAGAAATTTTAGGAAAGTATATGTTTGCAACTTGCCCTGTTTTTTCGCTGCATTGTGCCCCCTGCTTCTTTTGGGATGGGTGGTAAATTTATTGCTACTGTTGGACCCAAACCCATGTTGCATAAGTAGCACGTTGGGTTAGGACATTTTTCTCTGGCTTTTTTGGCACTACATGCACATGCTTTTATGCATGCGAACTTGTGAGATTGTGCAGGATATAAACATGTACTAGAAGTTGGGGTCAGTCATATTATCATGACTGGTCTGTATATTGGAATCTGATTGGAGATGGATTTCACATACATTTTCCTATAAACATGCTTAGCCATCTTGAGCTCAGGTTGGGACCTAGCCATCCTAAACTGTGCTCAATTGCATTTTGGGTATGCCATGTTATGGGACAAATTCTTGGTATGGTTCCACAACGCACATTCAACGGCTATGATTTGTGGGTGTGCGAGTTGTCTTGCCTCTGGGTGTAACTAGTGTGTAATGCCACCTGATTTTAGGCATGATTTGATTTCTGAACTTACAGAAATGTGTCTAACCTCCTAATGCAGGAAAAGAATTGATACTTTCTGGCGGATTATCATGAAGTTTCCCAAACTGGACGCCCGATATGATTTCCTGCTGCATTTTGAAGTTTTGTTTCCTTCAGTTCAAGGCATTACGTATCAACAAATATGCAAAGCCATTTGCTGTACCATGGCAATGATAATTGATTGTCAACATTGAGTTTTTAGGAAAGCCAAACATAGTTATCGTGTTACTTTTCGGTTTTAGACTACTCTCACTGTTTAATGGCCAGTAACAGGCCCTTTTGATTGGAAAGACCAAGTAGGACTCAGATGTTTAATTCAAAACTTTTTCCGTAGGAGCTCTTATATCTCATTGTGCAATGTATGATCTTCCAGGATTTGGAAACTGTTGCCAATAGAGATATCTGGATGTATGAAATTATATCTATAATGTGACTTTGTAGCATATTATGAGGAACATGAGTTTATGCAATTGTATTTCAGAGCCAAATTGATGTACTATATTCCAATCTTTGAGACTACATCTAAATTTCCAATTTTACAAGGTGCAGCTTATTCTTCATTCTTCAATAAAACTTGCAATGAATTACTCTGCCTTTATTTTTAATAAAATGCCATCTGAATGATGGTAACTACAGTCCAGCTTTTAACCTTTGGAATTCCCCAGGAACTACATTAGTTAAATACTCGGCTCAAGGACTGAGAGACTTGTTCAACCTACTAGGTGCACTAACGAAAGGGCAGATTGATGTCTAAACATTTGAATGCATAGCTTGTAAGCTTTATGAGTTGTAAAAGCACCTGACTTTGTTTTATTTTTTGGACGAGCTTTCCAAGATTTTTGTTTCATTCGTCTTTGTTTGATTGTTTCTAATCATATTTCTGCGACACTTTGGCCTCTGATTTTTCACTCAGTACTACTCAACGAGAAGAACAAAGAAATCCATATTCACATAGAAAAGCAAGTTCGTTCTATGAATCAAGAACTGAATTTCCTTATTTTATTACTTTGTAAACAATCAAACCCTGTTGCAAGCCTTCTCGTAATTACAAAAGTGCCGGAATGTCTATCTCTTTCAATGAATATCATAAGAACTGCGAAAAAAAAAAAAAGCCGGTACCAAGAAAGAGAAGTGAAACTTGATGAAGCAAAATTCTTCACGAACGACGATCGATTAACCTGTTTCTCTGTTTTGCGTCTTACTGTACTGCAGATATGAGATCTGTCTCTGCAGTTTCATTTGCGCATAGAATTTAGCAATGAACTCTTCGGCTCTCAAATCAATCCCATCTTCCTCGCACGTAACCATTTCTTCACAACCCCCACAGCCATCTTCTTGAACTTCTTCTTCTTCTTCATCTCCACCATTTAGGAAACTCTTCCTCCCACCATCATAGCCATTTACATCATCATCAATATCATCATCAAAATCATAATCGAAATCAACTTGTGGGGTAATGCACGGAATGTTAGGCAGGTGGAACCGTATGGAGGCCGGGCGGTGCATTTTGACATGGAAAATGGGGGTCTTGTCGAAGGAGAGCTCGCGCTCTCCATAATGTATTTGATCGTGGCGAGCACTCTGACCAATGCTCCGAATATATTTGGGCAGAAGGCGCAGTTCTATCATGAGACGGCGTTTGAACACACCGCCCTTTCGTGCCCATAACAATGCCAAACGCAAGATGTTCCATGCTCTGCGAGCAACATCACTCTTCTTCTTCGGCATTTTCAGCTTGCTAGCTATATAGCTGTTATGTATATATTGCTTCCAGCCCAAAGCCGAAAGAGCAGCAGCCGTATAAGTTATATAGTAATACTATTGTATGGAAATAAAAGGAGATCAAGTACTTTGAGAGAGTTCCTAGCTTTTTGCTTGTTGAAAGATTTGGGAAGAGGAAAGCTTTTGTGTTTTGAGCTGGTTGTTATCAGATGATGATTAATGAGAGGATGTAGTGTTATTTATATGTGTGTTTGAAATCATTGTACGCGGTGCGTTAGAGAGAGAGAGAAAGATAGGGGTGGGGTGGGGTAGGGTTGTTTGGTGTGGAAATGTGAACTGTAGGCGGTGGAACCTCGAGGAGGATGCGGGGGAGTCAAGCTGGAGAATGGAGATCATGCAATGTGTTTCCAAATGTACCCCTTGCTTTATAGAATTGTTACTGATAGGAGCCACAGAAAGTCATTTCTGCCTCTAGGATCGACCCAACCAAAGAGTAAAATATTAGTGTTGTGTCAAATGATTTTGGCAATGTGGTCATGAGTATTTGGATGTTCACTTTTTGCATGCTTTCTTAGCTGTAATAGTATATATTATATGATCAGCAAATTAACTTGCCAGATCATGATTTAGGGAATTACCTTTTTAGGAGATGTTATGTAGATAAGATGTGACTACAATTAGTTGGAAATTAAACATCAAGATTCATGAAAAATGGAAACAGATGTATTATGATCAAGAAAAATGAAATAGAGATTAGTAAATCTAGGAATAAAAAATAATTTAGTCAAGGGATTCACACGTGAAGCTTCCTCTGATCTAAGTTGTAAATTGTGGGTAAAGTTCTAAGAAAGCATCAGTACAGAATCTCAACCCTCTTTTCACACCTTTTCTTTGGCTTGCCAGAAAGTGACACACATAAAAGCAAGCTGTTTTGTTGTTACTTTCAAGAAACTCGATCGTTGACAGAATTATTTTAGGCCTAACCCCTCATGATCTGTCCGTTAGAATATTAAACGAGGACTGTACATATATGCTGCATTACCTTGTGGGAACTTTGAAATTGTTCTGTTTTTCTCACTAATTCATCCTAGCTAGCCAGGGGGTTTTTAGGACTGCACACATCAATGGAATGCACAATAAATACGTAAAAATAACTATATGTAGCAAAACTCATCCAAACTTCCCTGAATTGTTTATAGAAAGGAAACATATATAAATTGAACAGCTATATTATTATTTAATTAATAATTACAAGATATAGAAATATATGCATATATGAAAGCTAGCCGTTAGAAAAGTCATTCTAGTTATACATAAAAATTAATGAGGAAAAAGATGGGAGAAAGGGGCCGCACCTACATGAAATCAACACAACGTTAGTTAGGTTTTAGTTGGAGTATATTTAAATGGGTCTTTGCTTATTGTTTTAGATATAAAAAAATATATATAGCATAAGCATGCAAAAGACAAAGTTGCAATAAATAATATAATGGGAATTGGGAGGAGATCGTGTTGATTTTTTCTTTTGAAAGGGACTTGCAGTACTCGCATATGGTTGGTTGCCTGGATGTCTCCTAAACCGTGTCTGTGGAGAGCGAGAGAGGTATAAAAGTAACATGATTTGTTTCTTATTCTTTTTTTCTTTTTCTTTTTTTATGTTTAAAAATCATATGCGAATAAATATATATGTATAAATATAATAAGGTTGACGAAATATTTTCTTAGCTAATAAGTTTTAAATAAATAATGTATTGGGCAATAATTAGACAGAGAAGTTGACGAGCTAAGGTCAAGGAGTCTCTCAACAGAGCCATTGTGTTTGCATGAACTGACTCGGATACCACTCAGACTTGCTACTCTCTTGTTGATCTGAGTTGATCAGAATAATGATATATATGTTGATTGCTGGCCCAATTCCTTGTTCTAGCTTTCGAAGCTTAATTCATGATTTTAAGACGTTCTAACGACACGACATTGGTCTAGCAGTAGCACCCTGTATATTACTTGAGTTGATTTGAATTCACGCTAGGAGATCATGAAGATCATTGAGATAATTAGAAATTTAGAAGTAATAACTAAGATACAGCATTCAATTTTCAAAATGTTCCAGCTCTCCTGCTTTTCACTATTCAAAGGTATGATCAAAATGATGTTGGAGTACTTGTCGTCGTCAGCTAGAGATTGTTATAATTTTTTGTGTTTTCTTAGAAGTTAAAGCTTAATTCATTTCTACTTGAAAAACAATTTCAGGGATACCATGTGAAAAACGATGGGTCTGTCATATAGATTCATATCAGCAATTTGGAGTGAACTGGCTGTACAGCTCGTCCATTGGGGATATTGGACCGTTTCTTCATGGGGCCGAAGACAACTCATCGATCCTCGCAGGGGTAAAAAATAAGAGTTGAGGCGGGGATTTTGTTTTGGTTTTTGAGTAATCTACTACAAAGCAAAAGGGAACCATTTGGTACAAGCTAGGGCTTAAGGGACTCAGAAATTAATGGTTAGGAATGAGATGAATGGAATTAATGTCTTCCAATGACATTTTTGGGAGCGACCCATTAATTTGGCTGCATTGTACACATTAAAATTGGCACTTTTTATGGACTTTAGGAGGCTACATCTTTTAACATCCAAAGAATGTCTTTGTTATGGGAGCAATCTTTCAGTCTGATATAAGACTCTCCTTTTGAATGGCAGTGATGATTTTAAGAGAATCATCGCCTTCAATGATTAGATCATTTAAACCTAATTTATTTGCTTCATTCACTGTCATATGAGTCATGTCGTTTTAGCTTCTGATCGATCCTCTCTGCAGGTTATAAGGATCATTTGGGTGGCTCATGGAGGAGTCTACCCACCCTCCCTAATTACTACATCGAAGTTGACTTTTATTTGCTTTTACGGGGACACGATCCATGCATGCATGGTTCTATATATTTTCTTGCATTTGAGACTTGACTGCCAAGCATCCTTAATTTGTGTTCTGTGTTGGAAGAGGACTTGTATGGTTGTTGTACGTGCTACCTTTAATTTCAATACTTGCGTGGCCCCCACATTACAACTTGATCATGTTCTTCATGCCAGAAGTAACGCTGATTTTGAAACAAGAAAGTTCCAAAATTTAAAAACCTACCAGCTAATGAAGGTCAAACAAAGCCGAAGTAGCTGGCAGCCAACGCTCCTCTGATAGCTACCCGCGGGGGGGAACTTCCTTTTTGTTCCCACATAAACAAAGGATTAACCATATGAACAAATTAAATTAAACTGATATGGGGTGACTTTTTGTTGCAGGTTGTGTCAAGACAATTGATATGAATATGTTCATTTGTAATAAGCCAAGGTCGAGACTTTGTTTTGGGAGTCTAGGGTTGCTACGGTAACAGGAAGGAAGGCGTGAGGCTTCGAGAAGGGGGATTTGAACCCAGGGCACACCTGAAGTACTTTAGTTTTTATTCGAAGTCTTTACTTAACTTTTATACTCCTGCGATGGAGTTTCTTTAGTTTATTTGTTTTAGTTGGGTCTCTGTTGTTCGGCCACTGTGTTCGGCCCAAGGCCTCATGTAGGAAGGGACACAATAGTGATATTTGTACCAAAGAACATTGTAGGAATCATCTAGTATATATCTAATATAAAAAACCATAACATTTTTCTCTAGCATATGGAGGCGCTCCCTCGAAGAGAGCAAGCTATTTTCTGTAATTTCTTTCTTAATAACCTAGTGTGTTACAAAGTGATATTAAAAAGACACTGATTTCTGTGCTATCAACATACATACCATGAACTGGGAATCTAGATTGAGGCACATGCATCCCTGCGGGAGATTATAGAGTTGTATATATTATATATGTATCAGTTTCAAGGTTGCCCTGCGCAAGCTTTCAACACAAAATGGATCATGGTGCTGAACTAGAAGGTTTATGGTTTTTTTTTTTTTTTAAATAATACGAGTAAAGGAGATATTTTTAAAAAGATTTGGAAGAGGTGACGACTAGTTGAAGTTGGACTCAGTTAAAAAGTTTTATAGTGAAGATGACTAAGTTGTATCCCTATTAGAATAGGATGTCAAGAAGTTCGAGTTCAAGTTTGACTCGGTCACAATCATTTAAGAAGAGAGTTTGAATTTAAAAATATGATCTAGTAGTTTATTTAATATAGGATTGACAGTGAGTGAGAGACTACATAGGGGACAATAGTGATTTTAAATTGAAATATATTTCTAATGTCCCAATTTTTAAATTTTTAAATGAGTCCAACTTATTCAATAAATAATAAATTAGATTTAATCTAGTTATTGAACTTAATTAAAAATCAATCTCAATAATTTATCGCTAGTAGGTTTATCCAATATGGCCCATTAAATATAATTTAGACCTAATAAAAATTAGTAATATCTCGACTTTACAATTATTGAGCCAAGTCGTTACATACGTATAGATAGTGACGGACTTATGTTATTCCCCCTCCCCCCCCAAAAAGAAATTAAAATCTAAAATATCTCATAGATTTTATAAATATAGGAAACAGCCCCCAAAAATTTATAATCATTAAAATTTTAATATACCTAAAAATGCTTCTCTCCAATTTTTTTCTCTATAGTCTTAAAATTTTGTATAATTTTTATATACTATCTATTTTTAACGATGTGACCTCACTAAAATTAAATTAAAACTATATGAGAAATAATAAATTTATTAATATAGATCCAAATTAAGTTTTCTATTACAATATTAGGTTTCTTAATATGGAATCCAAAATGAAAATACAAGAAGAATTATTTAGGATCAATGATCTATATGAAAAATAATTAAAAAATTTTATTCTCTAGATTTCATTGAGTAAAAAATAATTTATTTAAAATCTAAATTAAAGCATTGTATACTTAATGTGACATGAAAATATCTAGATTTTATAAGAAACTTGATAAACTAACTTATATGTTAGAATGAAATATGACATTCTAAAAGATCATTTGATAATTTTTATAAAAAAATAAATTCTAAATATTTCATTATAAAACTAATAATGAATGATGAATATTATTCTATAAAATATTATCGTCAAAAATTTAAAATATATATCAAAATGTGTTTTTATAATTTTATTTCTAAGTATATATAACAAATCATTGACATCTAATTTTATATATATTTATATACGTTTTTACCTAAACGTATCATTATGTAGAAAAATTAGCTCTCAAAAAAATTGTTAATTCTGTCAATATACGGACGCCATGCCTTAAACCGTCATCGCACGCTTTAGATCATATCATCGAGGCCCGTGCCATTTTGAATCTTTGATGACCGGGGATGAATCTCTCTCTCCTTCCTGATGATTTTTGTCTCATCATAGCGTTTGGCCCAAAATGTGCTTTCATCTATTTTCTGTAGTGATTACAGAGTACTTTGTCTTCCAACTAGCTAGGTTTGAAGCCTACAAACTTGGTGACTTCCGAGGAAGAAGAAGAAGAAGACCATGAATACGTAGATGCCATTGTTAGACGAATTGATCTGTAAAAAATATTAATGAAGCTGTTACTTAATTGACAATACTTATGCGTATACAAGAGTACGGATCGTTGTCATCGATCGATCATATATAATGATCTACAAATATATACATGCATGGGACCTGCAGTACTCATCATGGTCAAACAAATCGCAATATGGAGCTAATTATTAGAAGGCCGCGTAAATTGGTGGCGGACCCTAACTCCAAATATAGGATGGCAATGATGTACATGATGGTCATGCAGGTTGCATGGACGCATGTCTCGGGGCCATTCCCATGTGTGTCCTTATTTTAATTCCTTTTCAATTCAATTCCAAATTATAGATCTAAAAGTTGTCGGCAAAAATGTTAGGTAGATACTAGAGAGAGAGAGAGAGGACTAGTTCAAACGAGTTTAATTATGGCACAGAAATAAATGGGAGAGAGTTTAATTATGGCACAGAAATGAATGGCAGAGAGAGAGAGGACCAACACTTAAATTCATGAGAAATGTATGTGGCACAGAAATGAAGGATGTAAATTGCGTACATGTACTCCCCGAAGCAAGACCCTTGTACCCTATTTCTTTGCCTGAAACACCGCCCAATAATTAATTTGGTTCTTAATATATAGTAACGTACAATGCTGCCAACCCATAATTGAAACTTAATTTCAAGAATATTCCCTTATTACTAACGTAATTTTGTTACATATAAATAATATCGCATATTAATCTGTATATTAATATTAATTTTTTTATATTTAAAATTTAAATTAACATTATTTTTAGTAAAATTTACTTTTTAATTAATCATATTATATTGATACACATATTAATATACAGTTGTACTTACAACTAAATTTTTCCTTACATATATACCCGTTTCCTTCTAATTATAAGCTTCTAATTCTAGTCTAATTAATATTCATGATTCACTAGTCTTTGCTACATCGATATTAACCCTTTAAAATGTTGCAGTTGTACTATTTTTAAGATGGTTCCTTTGATTTCAGTTCATGATGATCAGTGCATTAATATGTACATGATCATTGTCCTTTTCAAGGTAATATTTGAGGTAAATAACAACCAACATGAATAAACTCGTTAGTTCTTGGCATACACAAGATTAACTTCGTTATAATTTCTTACATGAGATCAACTCGATCGGTTGGGTTGCGTATATACCTCGTGATCTTGACTCACGATGCGTGGATTGCTAGTCTTTAAGCATGGTAACTCTTAACATTCATGATTTATACGTTGCTACAGAAAGTAATTGACCCTTAAAGACGTACTTCAATTAAATTCTAAGATGAGTACTCCTTCGATTTCATTTTTATGATCACATCATCAACACCCTGTCAAGCGAAGAAAAACAAACCAACAGGCCGATATACATATATATATATATATATATATATGTATGCATGGCGCGGCCGGCTAGCTGGCTTGATCATCAAGGTATAAAATCACAATAAACTTGTCAGTGCTTGGGCTCATGGTGGAGGCCTTGTGAATTAAGCAATTTCCAAAGCCCTATGATACCACTTTTAAGTCTGAATTCTTGGTGCAGATGCAGATATTTTGATTGACCGATTGAGTTCTGATCACCAATTGGCTTTTGTTTCTCCTACTCTGAATCACTTAGTCAGCCTCTTCTATTTTTTTATAATGCTGAACATATTTTTGTTATTCCGCCAAATATATACATGCCAGACTGTAATTTTTTCATTTTTTATTTTTGGGTTATCGGCCCATTTAATCTATGGCATCTAGTTAACGTCCGTCGCTCTCAAGCTTCTACACATGCAGTTTTTCCACTCAAACAATAATGTAAGAGCCTAAACCTTATACAATTTATCATGCCTATTATATGTTGCAATTCCTATCAAAAAAATTAATATTACGCTATTTGTCTATGTCTTGATATAATAGCAATTGCTTCTGAGTTTCCCACAACGGTTCTCTCCGCGTCTACCCCTGCTTTGCGCAGGGTAGCGACCCTAACAAATATTATTCACAGCGAAGAGTACCCTTTCTCTTCACCCTTTTCCTAATGGAAATGAATCCTGCAGACACCATCCTCGGCGTCGAGAATGATACTAAAGACCAGGATCCTATCCCTGATCAGAACTGCATCAAGAAGGCTCCCGGTTGTGCGGGTCAGAAAAAGAAGCGCGGTGCAGTGCAGCTTCTTAAAGCAGCATCGTTTATACTGCGCAGGCCTAAGAAGACGAAATCCTTTCGCACCAGCCCGCACGATCGCATCAACCAGGTCCAGGCGGGCAGGTCATCCATGCCATCGTCCCCAATGGCGCCCGAACAATCAGATCAGGATGTCCGGTCCCCCGTATCTCGTTCTGGCTATAGCTCCTCTTCGTGTTCTGAAGTCAGTGCGAGCCGGTACGCGTCCGCCGTTAACCTCCAGGAGCTCGATCGGATCGAGGATAATGACGATGGTGATGATGAGGCTTACGCCGACTGTGGCGGGGACGAGATGATCGACGCGAAGGCCGACGAGTTCATAGCTCAGTTCTACAGACAGATAAGGCTCCAACGCATGAACTCGGCTGATCGTCGTTACCATGATATGAAGCAGAGGTCAATTGGTTAATTGAGGGGTGGAGAGAGAGAATTAACGTGTGTGGTTATATATAATGCATGAAAGTCTGCCTACTTCTCAAAGTTCTTGTGCATGCATGCATCATTTTTCCCCCCGTCCAAGTCAATTTTCATATTTTTACGTTCCGTTTTTCATGGTGAAATTGGACCAAAAGTTGGCCAAAGAGTTCGGTTTGTTTGAACGGGTGAAGATATGGAAGTAGATGCAGATAATACAACGACGAGAATTTGAAGAAAGGAATGGAGCTGTTGGATGAACAAGAAATTGAAGGAAATAAAATTAAGTTGTTTCTATTCTCTTAGTGATGTCCTTTTTGTACTTGTAGGCCGTGTTAATTCCATCGATGTCTAGGTTGATATTGGATTAATTAATTCATGACTTGTATATATATGCAGGTCTTATGTCCATTAATTTTATATATAGATTTGCTTAGTTTGTGAGTTTCTGGGGGAAGTTATTGTTTTTTATGTTCTTTTCTTTCTCCAGCATTCTTTTAAATTGGCAATTCGGAGGCGGCATGCATGCATCAGAGAAGGATGCACCGTGCACGGAGGGGCCGCGGATGATATTGCTTCTAGCTGATTTTTCTTGTATATTCTATATATATGTAATAATATATATATATATATATATATATATATATATATAATATATTAGCCCTCACGCATAGAGAAATTGCGCGCCATGCTGCATCCATTGATGATGTAACATTACGACCGAGTAATTAAATGCAATACATGTCTTATGTTTTCCTCTCTTTTCTGGGGTCTTGACAATCGAATTCATAACCTTCTCTAGCTGGTTCCTCGATCGAGATGATCAGCATATCAGAAAGGAGGCAAAGCGATGATCAGAATGCTATATTATATATATATAAGTAAGAAATGAAAATTATTATTATGAATAGTTTGAAATATATATTTATATATAATCAAGCCAATATATATATATATCTTATAGTTTGAAAAATAACACTCGATCCGCACGTCTTTTCATGACATATAGATCATTATATACTCAGTACATGATCTCAAGCAAAATTCCCATAAATCTGAAGGATGACCGTCAATTGGGTGGTTCAAGAATCGACGTTTTGGCTACACATTAATTAATTATCACCATCACCGCGTGATATCTATTTCCAAATGCTAAACATTATTAATTTGGCTGCATTAATGAAAGCTTGCCTTGAATTTATATGCAATATAATATAATATATATATATATATAGAAAATTTTACATATTACACTCTCATGATCATCTTACTATATATAATGAAAGCTTACCTTTAAGTTCTTCTTCTGTATAAAAATAAATTAAAGATGATCATCGACTAAAGTGTCACATTTTATATATAATATGCAGCAGATCGATTACATGGTATACCTAATGATCAGAAAGATCGAAGAATAAGAATTTTAATGGTATATAATTAGCTAACATATAGTACCATATATAGTATTTGTAATTTGTTACGTTACGTTACGAGCGAGATGCATGGTTGATTGTGGAAGCAAAGCTAATTAAAATCTCTTAAATATAGAATAGACTGTCGCAGCTGTCTTATAACAAAAGCCAATGAGCTGGGCCGCTACTTAGCTAGCTTTCTCCGAAGTTATACTCCACATCCATAAAACAAATTAATTATCACTCTAATTAAAGTAGCTGGAATATTAGTGAGAAAAGCCAGCTTCCTCAACCAAACGTACAATAATGAGTTAGAAAACAAACATGGACAAATTAAAGATATTGTACATGATGATGCATGCATCGTAATGCTATACAAGTCTCGTACATATCTTTTATAAAAATATGAATCCCTTTAAAAAAAATATATACTCTTTTATAATGAGTCCACTTTTTCACAAAAAGCTTACAGCTTGTCTATTAAGATTTGTACAAATTAATCATTAATTCTCATTATCATAACTATTCAGCTGTAAATTAAAGTGCATGAAGATTAATGAACCATGCTATATTGGTTAAATAGCAATGATATTCATTAATTAATTCTTTTATGAAGAAATAATTTATATAGGCTGAAGAAGATTGAATTTAAGCTTAGCTTCCTCCTCCTGTAAGTGTGAAGTTTGAAAATTAAAGTAATTAATAACTAATCGAACAAACGCTATGCGCCGGACATTTTTTCTATTTTTAATTTAATTCTATTCCTCTTAAACATGATTTTTCTTATTACTAATTTTAATGAAATACATATAAATGAAAGAAGATAAAATATTGTGATAATGAATGATTTTATTATATATGAACTTTTAAATTTTACTCTTTTAGTTTGATTTAAATGATTAAGAGAAAGAAATGGCGTGGCTTAGTATATATATACGTAGAAAAAGAGCAGCTTTGTGCTTCACTAATTATATGGTATAATATGTATATATATTATATATATACAGAGAGAGAGAGAGAGACAGAGAGAGAGAGATTCTTTATTAAGCGTAATTTCATATATAGGATCAGATTGAAACCAATATCTAGAAGTACTGATTGCTTAGAGCTTGATTCTTGTGATCACCTACTATTTAGCTGTAAAATGACGACAGCACCTTATTATGAAAGTAACATATATAATTTATTGTGGGTTGGATAAGACGGCTACCTACAATAGATCAGTTCGAACACAACGACGGACATTAAGATTAGTAAGATTGTTCATCCGGATCTAGATCTGGCTATACCCAAATCCATATTTGGATATCAATGCAATTTAGGCACTTGTCTATATTAGCCGAGTTATCCGACCTTATACGTGTATCCCGTTACCAAGGTTAGAACCTTCAACGATAGAAAAGTGAATAATTAAATATCTTTATAAGGTTATAAACTTATTTGTATGACCATCTTTAACTATCAATTAAGATTATTTAATCATCAATAATATCAATTTTTAGCTATTAATTAAGACCATTAAACCATCAATTAAGATCTATCTTTAGCCATCAATTAAAAATAAAATTATACCTACTCCTTTATACTTATATATATATGGGTATCATTCACTTGTATATGATAGGGCTGTACAGAAAAACCGACAAACCGGTCGGAACCGATCAGACCGGTCGCCGCCGCACGGAACCGGCCGAAACCGTCAGAGAACCGGTCGGCCGGCGGTAGGATTTAAGCCAAACCGACGTCGGCCGGTTCGGTTCGCGGTTCGCCCAGGGAAAAACCGCTGAACCGGCCGACTATATTATTTATATTTTTTTTGAAAATATTACTTATCTAAACGGCGCCGTTTCACTCATTTAAGTGGAACGGCGCCGTTTAAATCCTGTGCATTAAAAACATCACCTATGGAACGGCGCCGTTTAACTTAAACTTAAGTGAAACGGCGTCGTTTTAGGACTCAATAGTTAAAAAAAATAATAAAAGGAACGGCGCCGTTTAACCCTAGGGTTAACACAGCGCCGTTCCTCTTCCCTTCGTCTTCTTCTTCTTCTTCTTCTTCGTATCTCTCTCTCTCACCAGCCGCCGCTCCTCTCTCTCTCTCTCTCTCTCTCTTCCCTTCGTCTTCTTCTTCTTCGTATCTCTCTCTCTCACCAGCCGCCGCTCCTCTCTCTCTCTCTTTCTCTCTCCCTTCGTCTTCTTCTTCTTCTTCTTCGTATCTCTCTCTCTCGCCAGCCACGCAGTCACCGTGGTCTCTCGCTCTCTCTCACGGCGCACACAGCCATCGACGACGCCGACGAACCGACCGGAGTTACGCCGAGACCGAGGACGACGGTTTCCTCCCCTTCTCCGGCCGGTTTCGGTCGAGATTTTCAGATGTTTCGACATATCGGTTCGGTCTCGGTTTTTGTCCAAAACCGAAACCGATATGTCGGTTTTCACCCCTAGTATATGATCATATTTTTGCATTGAATAACAATTATTTCTCTTACAATATCCTATTTCTCTTGCAATATCATTTATTTTTTAGTTTCATAACACGTTATCAGGACGAGATTTTGTTGATTCTGAAACTAGTAGTATTCTATTTCAAGTAACTTTTTCAATATATTATTTGCAATCCTCAAAGTGAATATTAAATATTATATTCCTTATTATTATTTGATAAAATTCTATGTTTATTCACATAGTTTATATACAAATTTTATTTATTTTTTATACTTGTTATGAATTATTGATGATAAAAGTTTTCTTGGAATAAAAATTGAGCATCCCTGAATGATCGCTCTAAACCAATAATTTTATTGAATATCTCATAATAAAAGATCTATTGATTCTGTGAGATAGTTTAAATGAATGATACGTGTATCAAAAGCTCATTATGATTAATGCACATGAAGTTAAATAATTGAAACTATGTAGAGAAAAGACATTAAAGAATATATGTTTAAAATGAATGTCTCGAATGCGCTCCTTAAAAAGAAATATCGAGTATAAAAGTTCACAATATATCTAAATGTATATCTGGTATTCTAGTAGCTAAACAAAATAATGAGTTTTTGTTAAGAAATTATTAGTTACGTCCTACTATTTTCATATCATTTCTTAAAACGAATGGTATTGGATTTATATCATTCTTAGAAGAGAATGGTGCATTGTTTCAAAGAAACTAAGAGTTTGGACGTGGTAATGAATACCTTTATAGTACTTCTATGATTTCGAGTCAGGAGCTCGTATTGGAAATACTACCAGCTTTCTCTTTAAGATGATATTATATAACTCTTGAATCAAATATTATGATGCATCAAAAGTGATATGATTCAAAATATTTGTATATTTTTCATTATTAACTTGATCATCCGAAATCAATTACGATAAGTCAAATAATTTTCATATGGACGTCTTTAAAAGAACCAGAAGATTCTTTTACTATAAAGTCTTCCCACCATGAACAGAAAGAAAAATTTGCTTGAAACAAATAAAATGAAATAATTCAATGTTATTTTAATTATCATAGGTGAACTAGAAGTTCAGATGATAATTAATTTATGGATGCAATAAGATAAAGATGTCTTATATTTTATCTGTTAAAATTTTAGCGATGATTGAAGTTCTCGTATGACAATTAAGAAATTTAGCAGTCTAATGAACATAAGACATGTCTAAAAGCGTGGAAGACATATTGATACAAAATATAAAGCATCCCAAAAGAGAAAAGTACAAAGAAAAGAAATTGATGCTCCTGAAGAGGTCGTACCCACAAAACAAGCAATAAGATCCATCCAAACTTTTTGAACAAAATTCTCTCATAATAAAAACTCATGAAGAGTATAATCCTCTTGAAGAGTACCTCGTGAAGTGATTTTTCTTAAAATGTCTTCCCTTGAATAGGGACAGGTACCTGAAAATAATAAGATCTCGATATATTTCATGAGTATTTGTTATATTCTAGATAGAAATAAAACCGTTGTCGACAACGTATTTTCATATAAGATGGCACTTCGCATTACCAGAAGTAATGAAGAAAGTGAGCCAAGAACCGTCGAAAAATACTGACGTAAAAATATTGGCCAAAATAGAAAAAAACAATTCCTGCAGAATTGATATCACTAGTAAAATGTGATACATATGGACTTGTAGTCCAAACACTTAAGAGGTGATGCTTGTTGAATATCAGTGAGTATTTGTATAAAGGAAATGAAAATGTGATAAATAAATCACGAGTCGGTTTCTCGCAGAAATAATATTGATATGTTTTTGAAGTGAATGAAATTATCTTGAGGTTTTTATTAGCTTGATAGCTACCAAGAGTTTGGGTATACATAATTAACTACATATTTATATGGATCACTAAATATGAAATGTATGAAGCATATAGTCCTGAAGTATTTATTCTATCAAGTTTTAAAAATCTTTATATGATCTAAAACAATCCAAACGCACGTGGAATAAGCTATTTTCCATATATTTTCAGTATCTAGATTAGTTTTTATTGCAGTTTATTTAGATAATTTAAATGTCATAGAGACTTCAGAATAGCTCATGAAAAATGCACATATTTGAAATATAAATTAGAAACCATTTCGGCTTTGAGGGGGAGATGAATGAAATTATTAGTTTTAAAATACCATCTCTTAAATGCAATTAGTATTTCAGATTCATATTATGGTTTTGTAATAAATGTGCATTATTAAAGGAGAAATAAAATGAAACATTAGAATATCTACCAGAAGATAGAAACACAATATAAATATTTGTGAAATATTATTTTATTATCTCGAAACAAAATTACAGAAATTTGAGACTCTTCGTGTAACAGCCCGCTAGAAATTCAATTGTAAAATTTCTATTAAGTTTAGGAACCTCGTGAAAACCCCATAAGTTTTCACGAATCCATTAATCGTATAGGTTTTTGTCTAACTACATAGTTAGTGTTATTATTTACTATGGTATCAGAAGTGTGTTTTTGATTATTGGAGATAGTTAGAAGTGTCAAAATGTATTATGGTTTGTGCCATTAGACTCGGAGGGTTATTTAAAGTCTTATGGCGCAATAACATTTTTTCATATTTTCGGACAAAACGTCTGTTCAAAACTGTAGATATTATTGGATAAAAAGAAATATCTTGAGGTAATTTTCATGAATATTATTGGGTAAAAATATTTTGAATTGATTTTTATAGATATTATTAGATAAAAATATTTTAAGTTATTTTTTTGTAGATACTATTGGATAGAATATTATGAGATAATCTTTTATAGATATTTTGGGTAGGAGAAAACTACACTCAACTCCAGCCTCATCTCTTCCATATCTCATCCATAAGTATTTCCAGCCACTTCTCCCCACGAAATTATCTTCATTTACACTTTCCATTGAAAGAATATCAAACACTCTCTCTCGGACAGCTTTTAGAAGGTCTTTTGCACACCCATTTCGAAGCTTTTGTAAGTGTTTTATCATAAAATCTCATTCATATAAGTTGTTCTTTTTTTAGTCTAGTTTACATGGATATCTTATTTGTCCCATTTGAATATCATTTGGTCAGTCAAATATTGTGTAAACTATAGAAAGGTCACTCTGGGAGATAAACTGGAGAATATGTTATAGTTTGGAGTTTTTGACCAAGCTAATGGATAGATATTGGTCCGAAATTTTTATGGAGTATTGTTAACATGTATATGTGACTATTGGTTGAGGATTTTTACATGATTAAAGGTTTTGATGAAAGATTTTCTTAGATTTAGAAACTTAGAAACTGGAAGAAGAAAAACAGTTTCTGTTTTGAGAAAGTTTAACTCTTTGTTGGTCTAAACCTATTCTAATGACTTTAATAATTTTATTTGAGGATCCTAAGTATCTTATATACATGTTATATTATTATTTTGAAGATATTTTATGTTAGTTTCAAAGATATGAAATTTTATGCAAAGAGATATTCAAATAAACCAAAGTGTGGATATTCTTGGCTAAATTTATGTTTTGGTTAATTTCTAACCATGTGATCTTGAATTAGAAGCTTATATATGTTTTAGGACATCTTTTTAAACCATGTGATGGTTTGGTTTGAAGATCATATATTTATAAGTCATAGATCAAGAGATTTATCAAAACTAGTTGAGGAAAAAGTTTCTGTTTTTGGACTAAGTGTAAAACCAAAAACTCCAAATGTTATTTTGTGATTTTGGTGACTTTAGTTTGATGATTTAAAGCATGGTTGATGTTAAGATGATATTATGAATATGTTAGAAGTAAGATTTGATTTTTGAAATTCTTGGAAATGTTTTGATTTAAGGTCAAAACTTGTAATTCAAGTGCTTGGATCTTTTTACAAAACAGTTTGGTGTTAATTATTAGCTTTTTCTAAATGGATGTTTTAAGTATGGTTTTGAACTTAAGATTGGAAGATGTTTGTTGCAAAATTTTGGTTTAAGCATGAGTTTTGAAATTGGAAGGAATTGCAACAAAAATCAAGGGAAATGGCTTATGGATGTTTCGGCCATAGTGTGTTATTCATAGTTGTGTTTTGTTTTAAATTTTTCTGAGTTGATATTTAAGTTTAGGACAAAATTTACATGAGGAATGTAAATATTGGAAACTTTTGAAGTTAGTATGCAAAATCCTTAAGTTACGGGTAAAACGGTCATTTTCCCACATGTAGAGAGTAAAATGAAAATTTTACTCTTTAAGTTAGTATTTTCCATATTTCAAATTATTAGTGATTTAGTTCTAATTTTTAGAATCACTAATTACAGTTCCTCGTGGTCGCACTTGAAGTTTTATAAGAAATGCGAAAATCGAGGTAAGTTAGCTTTTAACTTACTAGCAGTCTATTGTGTATGTGTGCTAAGTAAAGGAACTGCAGTATATGTATGTGTGTTATCATATATGTCATGCCATGCCAAATTATCACGCAATTGTCTATTATACAGAATTTATTTTGTCATCAATTTTTATCTGTTACATAATATATTCTGTCATGTATTACTGTACCTTACAAGTACATCATGCTAAGCATGTCATCTATTACATGTATGTCAAGTCATGTAATATTTACTGTTGCAAGTATGTCATGTTAAATATGTTATCTATTATATGTTATGCCATGTTACGAAATGTTTCTATCTCAAGTTGGTCATGTATTTCAAGTTATGTTCAAATCACATTATGTTACGTCAGAGCTTCAGTCATTTCGTATTCCAGTCACGTTTCATCTTGATTACTTATGTATGGGGTCACAGCAATTGTGGCGCATACACTACGTGAGACACATCAATTGTGACACGTAGAATACATGGGGCCACAACAACTGTGGAGTATGTATTTAAGCAGTTAAAGAATAAGTTTGCGTAGAATACATGGGGCCACAACAACTGTGGAGTATGTATTTTTCATGTTAATTCAAGTTTCAAAGCAAGTTCATACTAAGTCAAGTTTCAGATCAAGTTCATGTCAAGTCAAGTTCAGTTCATGTTTCAATTTAAGTTATGTCAATTATGCTATGTTGTACGCCAAGTTATGCTTTAATTACTTATGAATTTGATTATGCATTTATGTTTTTACTGTCATCCATGCATTATTAGCTTGTGTGGAAGTTTTTTTGTTAACTTACTGAGATTTGTAATCAAATCTCACTTTGGTAGTCCCAACTACCATTCCCCCCGAATGGTAGATCTTGTTACAGGACCTGAAGGAGAATCAGGAACTGATCAACTAGACACAGTTGACTAAGCGATGGTGCGACATAAATGTTAATATAGTAATTAACGTAAATTACTACTTGTACGATTGAGTTACATATCTAGTACTTTTTGGATCATAACCATTTTGGACTAATGTTGTGATCCTAATTGTTCAATGGATTTTTATGTTTGAAGTATGTTTTAAGCATTTGGGATATTTTCAATTTGGTGCATAGTATTGCTAAAGAAAAAATTTATCCGCTGCGAATATTGCATATTGTTATATGCATGTTAGGAATATTGCATCTTATATGTCATGAACGGGGGCAGGTAACCTTGTGTTGCATGTCTCGACGCTTCAAATGTCCATCCGATTCCAAACGGAATTTGGGGGCGTCACACTTCGCCTCATTCTTTAAACGATCTTGCTCTTCAAAAAATTACATGACATCTTTGTCTAAAGGAGTAGGCAATCGAAAAGAAGAGTCAAGTAACGATTTTAAATTCCTATTCTCTTACTTTATTTCTCCTATCTTCATGTTTGATTTCAGAAGAAATCGCTGAAGGATAGAAATTTTCTTGTTGAGTTTGTCAACCTCACAAGTTTTGGATTGTAGTCGTTAAGAGAATGCGATAATGGTTGGTAAGTATCGGGTACCGAGGCTTACAAGCTCATAAATAACATCATCATCTGACTTATTAATCAGATCATTATTGTCTTGCATTATAGCTCCTACAGTAGAAGCAGAAACAACTGGTGAACACGGTATAGAATACCTTATATATTAATCACGATAAGATTGATGGGTCATTGCAGAATAAGAATGCAGAAAGAGATTGCAGAGTAAGAATACAAACTAATTACAGAAAAGTGAAGAAGATGGGATGCGAATGAAGATGAGCTGAATATTTCTTTTATAGAGAAAATTATAACAACAAGACAAAAGTATATATATTGATAGAAGATACGCTAAACACAGATATCCTATAGTTATTTACTAGGCCGTGAAATTAAAAGCAGCTTGCCCCTACTCTATTTGAAGTTAGACATTTTCAGATATTCACGGGGAGATTAAATGTAGTTTGTCCTTATTCTCTAAACATTTAGACTTCTTCAAATATCCGTTGCTGCTGATTCTGAAGATCACGGGCATACTATTTTAGCGCCTTATTCTCCTCCTTCAGTTTCTTGTTCTTACGACTCTTCGCAGAGAGCTTCGAACACAATTAAGATATTTGGTTATTGAATTGGTTGACCTCATTCACTTAGCTAATAACCTCCGAGACATTGTCGTAACAAAGGCAGAATATTGAGAACTAAGAAATCTTGATTCTGAAATGACATCAGAATAACTCCTTCCAGATAATTGAATCTCTGCTCCTATCATAAGAGCAATATCCTCATGTGAATAAAAAGAAGGATAAAGCATCTCTATTGCTTCACAGTGTCTCTCGTGAAGCATATCTCTACAAAGGATAAGAGATGTAGCATCATAGTCATGCGGCGCTTGACAACTCCAGAAATGTTAAAAAAGCTTGAGGTGCTTGTCTAGTCTAAAAAGGTGGCCACCGATTTTATTGAATATGGAGATTAACGGTTTAATTTTGATGACTTCTCCACTAACTATATTATTTATAAGAATTCCAAAAAATCACAATTCTATAAGAGTAGTGAATTTAATGTTAAAAAGAACTTGAATCAATATGGCGAATTTGTTTACCAAAACATTACCAACTGCATCATTTAAAGAGTTGGTACACAATATTGAGATGTATCAACGCAAAGACCTTTCACTATAAAGTCTTGAAATATTTTTATATGGACAAAACTCATTCCCTGAGTACTTCAATGGTTACTCGATAATTTGATGAGCAAAAAGATTCATTTCATCCTTGTGAAGACGATGAAGAAATTCTTAGTCCCGAAGTACCTTATCTCAATGCAATTGAAGCCCTTATGTATCTTACAAATTGCACTCGGTCTGATATTGCATTTTCAGTTAATTTACCTATAAGATATAGTTTCACACCAACTCGAAGATATTGAAATGATATTAAACATGTCATTTGTTACCTCTGAGGTACGATTGATATGTGATTATTTTATTAATATGGATCAAGTCCACAATTAGTCGGATATGCGGATGCAGATTATCTTTCAGATCCACATAGAAAGATTATTGCAATTCATGAGGAGAAATGCAAAATTAATGTCAAGCAAATACGATCAAGTGATAATATGATATATTTATTTACTAAATCATTACTAATTACAATATTTAAGAAGATTGTACAGAACATTGGAATGCGGAGACTTGAAAACATTTTATCATGCACTTTTCAGGGAGAGTAATGTCTTGAAGACTTGTGCTGGTTGTACTCTTTTTCCTTCATTAAGGTTTTATCCCACAGAGTTTCTTTTGCAAAGTTTTAATGAAGCAATTTTAAAGCACTTAGAGATATACATGAATATTGTACTTTTTTTCTTTCGCCATTGATTTTTTCCCACTGGGTTTTTCCTTGGCAAAGTTTTAACGAGACATATTCTTTATGTATGGTCATCCAAAGGGGAAGTGTTATAAACTTATTTGTATGACCATCTTTAACCATCAATTAAGACCTATCTTAGACAATCAATTAAGACTTAAGTTATACCTACTCATTTGTACTCTTATATATATATATATATATATATATATATATATATGTATCATTCACTTGTATATGATCATATTTGTGCATTAAATAACAACCATTTCTCTTGCAATATCTTCTTTCTCTTGTAATATCATTTCTCTTTTAATTTCATAACATATAATTATTAATTGATATATATCTATATATATATATTATATATATATTGATGCATTAGGTCACAATCACCAACTTCACTGGTAATGAAAATACAAAATTGTATTACATGCGAGGCTGTCCCAGTTTCACTAGTTTGGATTGGGAACTGGTCTCAACTCAACTTATCTCCTCTCATCTCATCTATCTTATCATTACAATTTTTTTAAATTTTCACATAAAATATGATAAACAATTCAATTTTTTCAAATTTTAAAATAATAATAATATTTTATTTAACTTTTATCAGGGATGGGCAACAGGGGCCCTGCTACCCCTCCCCCGTTCGCCCCGCCCTCACATGGCAGGGCGGGCAACATCGCCCCCGCCTCGCATCTAGTCCTCTGAGCGGGGGAGGCGGCTCTGGTGCGGATAGTATCCCTAACTTTTATCTTTTATCTAAAACTATATCAACTCTTCTCATTTTATCTCTAAATTCAAATCAAGGAAATGAAAAATATTAGTTATATGATATCAGTTCAACTACTCCATGATTAATCCAAAACAAAAGGAGTTGGAACTTGGACACAATTCCTTGTTGCCGTGTCAGTGTGGGCTTTAGCTATGATGCATATACACAACACACAGCTCCTTGGTTGGACGGTTGTGCGCTTTTGCCCATTTTCCCCCTCTCTTTTGCATTACTTGTGCATACAGAAGCCATGTGCTATTCTAATATAATAATTTCCTATCTAAAAATCCTTTACATAATTATCCACATGAAATAAAATACTTTTCTATTAAACACATCCAACGAGCCAGATGCCACTATTTTTTATCTGAATTTAATTACAGTTTTAAAATGTGTAAGTGTAGAGTATTTTTTTAAAAAAATAAGTTGAGATTAAAAAAAAAAAATTATTTTTTAAATGATAGATTTTTTTGTTTTAAAGGAATGTATAAAACTTACCTGTCGACTGGTTATAATATTATTTATTTAATATAAGCCCATGGCGAAAAATAAAAGAAGAAAAGAAGAAGAATGTTATATAGATTGAACTTAAAAATTAAAAAAAAAAATGACAGAATAAAGGAGGATCCCTCTAGATCATGCCACATCAGAATCCGGGACCACCAGACGATGGGTCTGGTAACACGTGGCATAATCTACGCCGTTCGATCGTTTAATAGAATTTATTACCCATCGCCATGGACGATCTGAGAGCACTTGTTCTTGACCCAACGTAGCCCTTTCCTCAACGAAGCCTTGACCTTCCCTTCTACCGTATAAACCTTATACATGGCGATCCTCTTCTTCCTCTTCCTTTCGGGGTCATTGAAGCCCCACGGCTTCGACGCCGGCTGACTTGCCCGAGTCACTCTGCGCGGAACCGGTGGCAGATCCGACGAGCCAGGCCGATTATCGTAGACCTGGTTGGAACCAAACCCCTTTCCACTCACCACCTCGAGCCTCCGGTCACCTCCAACGTAACGATAATCCGACCCGAAACTATCCATTCTGGGCAATCGGAGCTTGGGTCATGCAAGATGGAGGAGAGAAATGCGGAGGCACTAGGGTTTTTAATGGGGTCGCAGGCGAAGTTAGGGTTTCGAGGAGTAAGGGGTATGCTTGGAAAACAGTAAATGTATGGAGGAGAAAACCGAAAATTCAGAATGTTATTTATTTGTGGATTCCAGTGGTCGCAGAGCTCGAGGGTACTTGCTTGGATTAAAGAAAGAAAGCACTTGGACTTGCTGTTAGCTGTAAAAGTCATGATGTTTTTTTTCTGTGGACACCTCGGTTTCCCGGATCTTTTGCTGGACAAATTACATAGCCTCCTTTTTGTCTATTCCTATGTTTTCTTTTCTTTTTGGGTGCCAAGTTAACCGCTTTATGGTCACGGCCAATTCTTTGCACTTGATCCGAGAGAGAAAAAAATGGTTAGTACAATTTTCCCAATGCAAAAAGATATGGATTTGATTTGGGAAATTATCGCCATTTCAAGTTTCATGGACCACGGATCAACCTGAAGATTTTGATTCCCTAACGTTCTCTACCATGCTCCCTCTTCAGCATTTCATGCTAAACATGCAATTTTGATTTATGTTCTATTTTTCATAGTGCAAAAATCGCAATATATTGAACATTACTTTTTTTCCCCGTGTTTGCAATTTGCCTCACCTTAAAATATTTAAGGGCGCACGGCTATGGGCTTTTTGAGCGTTTCGAGTTTGTCTACTCTTCAGTTTAACTCAAGTACCAGTAGTAGTACTGTCTGATTCACTCAACTTTTTGGTAACAATGTATCAACGCATTCCGTTCAGCTGCCATCAGTAAGTTGAGTTTGATAAAAAATAAAATAAACGGGTATTCACGGATTAACATTTTCATTGTTAATTTCTACGTCCATGGATTCTGAGTTTAAGCGAACATTTTCATTTAGTTAAATAATTATCCACCATGTTGCTTTCCTTTCTTTCTTTCTTTCTTTCTTTTTTTTATGAGAAGTGTCAATTGTTTATAGGTCTGTGCACATGTCGTGCGGAGGAAATTCAATAGCATCACATGTATATATGCCAAGTTGAATCATAACAATTTATAATTAGCATATTGATCAAGGGCAATTGACACTAAGCCCCACCTAACAACCCCCCCCCCCCCCCCCCCTCTTCTTCTTTCGGGGGCCACTTCTCTCTTTAATTTAGTATAGACATATATCCAGCTCTAGTCTAGAAGCTTATCTTCTTTGGTTGAAATCCAACCTCTCATCGTATCATGTAATTGGCTAGGTTGGTTAGTCATGTTTTTTAATCCGATATATAGTAATTTGATGCATGAATTTTTCTTGGCCTTTTTAGGTTTGCTTTATTGCCCAAATAATTAAGATGGATGCATGGTAGCAATTACTAATTAGCAAAGAAAAATTATTTTGGGCATCATAGACGTTTTACATGATCATCGATCGTTGTGGAACGTCTACCTTGCGGCCTGCGAGCGCAAATCTAGTGTCCCCGATCTCCCCCTCCGGCCACACATAGAAGCCTATATAATGAGCAGCTCATCGTCACTGAATTTTCACGAGTACGTACTAAATATAGTGGCTCCTACTGATCAACAAAAAAGGCGAAATCTCACTGAATCTCGTCAAGTTCATATGGTACTCTCATTAATTATAATATTCTATTTTCATGGCTTAATTATGATCAACATCAATAAATTCATTGAACAGTAGCCGATCTAGCCAAACTTAGACAATTGGCATGTTTTCAGATCCGTTTATCACGTTGCAGTACCACGTATATCTGGAGTACTGTATGTAGGGTGGAAATCAAAACACACCAAATTCAAGGGATTAAAACAGGACTAAAATTGGACTAGAACATTTGAGTTAAAACTATGTTGTGAGATGTTATTGGAAACTGATGATCCATTGAGATAAACTGTTTATCATTGTGTTATAAATACTAGGTTTTCCAGATAAGTTGTCTGTTACACGTAAAGTTAGGAAATGAATGCATCGTTTTTATTGCTGAAAGTCCACTCAACATTTATCGACCATTCTATATATACTTTTACGTATATATAGTCTCAGATGCTATGTATTCCAATTGTCGATCTCGTTGATGATCGATTCCCCTGATCAACGCATTGATCTGCATTTGCTCATTAAAGCACACCCCATATTAATTAATAGCAAGGAAGAAGGAAAAGTAAATGGCCGTTTTCTTATTGGAATTTATAAGCTCTTGTTTGCCAACCTTACAACTTCAAATGGGAACTTCAAATGCAAATTTAAAAAAGACTATTTCGAAAAGAGATGATCAGGTTCCACTCATACATGCAATACGGTCCATATAATCTAGCTATCTTTAATTACCAGAAGGAGACAACTTTAGATGAAGATCAACACCTACCTCCCCTTCTGGCAACTTACCTGAGAATTCAGCAAACGAAAGCGAATTAGCAGAAATCTGCACAGGGGTTGTCACGAAGAAACGAGAAGGAAATGATGAAATATTCAAAGGCTGCCGTGATAGATAAAAATTTGGATGTGCCTGCTGTAACCCTGAGTCGAAGCTAGCTGTAGCAGCAGGATTGCGAACGAGTCTTCTTGAATGAATGGACGGTACTGTTGATGATCTCACGGCGTGCGAGCTTAGAATTGGTGCAGCAGCTGCTACAAACTGTCCACTCTGAAATCGGGAACGCCTCACTCTTTGACGCTCTCGCTTGTGTGCATTTTGGTGGCCACCTAATGCTTGGGAGTTAGCAAAAGCTCGACGGCAAAATTGACACATGTATTTGGTGTGTTCTAGATCTCCGAAATGTTCTCTCTTGACTGCTAGTTCTTTGTGTTGCGTTAATGGAAAGCCGAATAGTTTCAGTGTCGAAGTGGGGTTTTCATCGGACATAGTATTAGTGGATTTCAATTTGCCTGCTGGAGTACTCGAGCTTTCAGCTGCCATGCAAACAGAGAGAGTTCACAATCTGACATGCATGTTAAAGGAAAGGGAAATGCCCCGTATATTTATAGAGGAATGACACGTCATTTTATACTACACATTTTATATATTAAAATATTATTTTTTATTTTTTTATTTTTTATTTCATTTCATCCTTATTAAACTAATTGAATTATTTAATTTATCATCCAAACACTATATATTTATTATAAAAAAATAAAATTAAAATTAAAATAAGTGTAATGTGTGAAGTGTGAGGATAATAAGAAAAATTTTTCATATTTATATATAGAGAACGGATTTATACCTCAGAATTTATATATCTTAAAAAAAAAAAAGAAAAAAAGTCGAATTACCTAGCTTTTAGCCTTATCGTTAGCAATGAACAGTACAGAGAGGTAATACATGTGCTCTGAGATTCTCTCTGAACTCCCTTTTTTCCCCCCGCAGGTTGTCACAAAAGTTTGATGATAAGTTGTAGACTTGTGCAAGCTTTTCTGTCGCGCTACACTGCATGGTCGGTGACTCGGTCCTTCCCTTGGATTCTACTGTACATGCATTGGCCAATCGCTAGTTGCTAGTATAAATATATATATATATATATATACACAATATATATCTTTTACATTCACGTGGAGCTAAGCAGATCCTGACGACGGATGATGGTGAAATTTCATTTTATTAAAAACAGCCCGCGCGCCCGAGAAGAACGGAAAACTTAGGTCATTGTCCACTGCGCGCATGCATGTAATTTTAATCTAAAAGGTTGCTGCTGCATGCATGCGCTTGTTTCAGATTATAATTAGCAGATAATTTGTTCCAGCTAGCATCTAATATTATTACACAGCTCGTTCGTCCCATGATGTCTTTTAACAATGATTCGGTGCTGTTTCCCTAGCTAGCTCCTTAATATCACAATAACCTAGTCAATGCACAGATATTAGATGATCTAGGATATATATGTTCTCAAATCAATATGTACCGTACGTGTTGGTTAATTATAAAGTTGTTCGTAAGACTAATTACATTATCCGTACTTTGCTGTGAAATTAAGTAGCAGATACATACTGTTGACTTTTGTGCTCCTTTGTTAGTCCTATATCGGTAGGAAATAATAAATGAGCAAATCCTTATGCTTATAAATAGGAAGCTTAACCTCTTAATTAAAGTGCATCAGTCAAATACTGAGTTAGTAATTTTTAACTCTAGTTAAATTTCTCTGTTATCTATTTTTGTAAAATGGAAAGAGGTGTGAGTTAAAGTTTTGCTAGTAGAAAAAGCTTTGTGGGTGTGTTTGGAGTGAGGAGAGAAATTGTGTGGTTGCAATAATTTTTCACATAGTAAATTTTCTTTTCTGGGTCTAGTGGTTTTTCTCCTATTTTAGAGTTTCCACGTAAATTTTTTGTGTTGTTATTATTTCTCTATTTTTCTTGTTATGCCTGCAAAAGGTAGATCCTAGGAGGATGAATTTGGGAAGTCCAAATTTTCAACAATTCGTATCAGAGTCACTAGGTTCTTTTTTGTGGGGTGGAGTTTTGGTGTGGTAGTGTGGATATGTACAGTCTAAGTACATTCTGTCTAGGAGATTGAAAATTTTAAGTGTATCTATTGTGACCCTCTAATCTTTCCTGGGAAATGACTTGGTGAAGTACTATTCATTTCTACGGTAAATTCATCAAAGCAATGTCAGGAAGTAGGATTTCAAATCTTGTCAAATTTGAGATGGAGAAATTGGTTTACACAAGACATTAAATGGCAGATCAATCCCTGAAATCAACAATGAAACTAGCGACTGGTAAAACAACTAATACAATAAGCGAGTTCGGCAAGTGGCTCCAAGTCAGTAAATAGAGATATTGGTATTGATGCTAATGTTATGTCTCTCTTCATGAAAAAAGAGACATGTATATCCTCATGGTATGCCGCTAATTTTCAAAGTTGTCATGATAGAGGATGTGTTAATGTTAACAGGTCCACAAGTTTGCACACATGCATTAGTTTGGCATTGATGCAGGGTGTGTAGTGGAAATTCATGTCGATGGCTAATGAACTTTCAGGAAAACCAAACCTAGAAGTTATACCATAATTTTCAGCAAGATTGTTTTCGACATAGGCCAAAGTGAAATACTTGGAATTGGTTTATTCTGAGTGTGTATGCTTTTATGGTAAAGCATAATAGCAGAAGTTATGAAAATCTTCATTGAGGTAGAGTTTGGCTGTGGGACCAGTCAAAATCGCAAGATGGAAATTATTGATTTTTGTGCTCCTTTGTTTAGTCCCACACCGGTGGGAAATAATGAAGGAGCAAATCCTCGTGCTTATAAATAAGAGACTTAGCCTTTTAGTTAAAGTGTATCAGTCAAATACTTAACTAGTAATTTTTTACTCTAGTTAAATTCTTCTGTTATCTATTTTTGTAAAATGAAAAGATGTGTGAGTTAAAATTTTGCTAGTGGGAAAAGCTTTGTATGTGTGTTTGGGATGATGAGAGAAATTTTGTGATTGTAACAATTTTTTATATAGTGGATTTTCTTTTTTGAGTCTAGTAGTTTTTCTCTTATTTTAAAGTTTCTACGTAAATTTTTTGTATTGTTATTATTTATCTATTTTTTTTATTATGCTTGTAAAAGATAGATCTTAAGAAGATGAATTTGAAAAGTCTAAATTTTCAACACGTACAGCCTTCTATTTTGTTTTGTTTTCTCCTTTTGTATGGGTTTAATATCTTATATAATATTTTTACCTTTAGGTTCACTAAAATGGTTCAATTTTTATTTTTTTTATATTGGTTTTTTTTTAGTTTCAAGGGAAAGTACGTACCCTTTTCATTTGTCAAGCCACCTGTTTCCATTAATTTTTATCCGTCGTAACTTAATATATATATATATATATATATAAAAGCAAGAAGCAGATGGAAAAGGGCTGATCATTTCGACAGCTATCAGATTCAAGCAGGAGGTGTTAAAAATCTCAATTAGTTGATATATTTAATTTAGTAAAGCATTATTCTATCATTAGTTTTGTCATTTCCATCATTGATATTTATATTTGAAATTATTTTTATTTATATAATTATTTAAAATATGAGATAATTAATATATGTTGTTTATTAATTTAATTATCTTCACATATAGATGTTGTTATTATTTTTTTTTTATAAGGATAAGTTACTATTTTCTATCATCCGTTTATTACTTTATATAATATATTTAAAATTTTTACTTTTTTCCTTATTTTCTTTTAAATATTTTTTTAACATTTTTAATTATTAAAAAAAATATACAAGTTTATTAATAGTTATTTAATAATTTTTAAATAAATAATAATTTTTTTAAAAAAAAAGAAGAAGTAAAAGCTGGTAATAAATGAACGGTTGGAGATGGTCATTATACTTCTCTTTTTTCTTTTTTTTTTTATACGTGTATTCTGCTGTACATACTTTTCAAGAATATACTTCTTTTATCTGAGATGACAGCCTAACTATAGCCCTGATCTCAAACCATTGCAACTTGCAAGTTAGTGTAGGGGCATATATACGGGCCCAGAGGAAAAGGCAGGAAAAGTGAAGGTGAACGAGGAAAAGATGAAGAAGGAAATAAACCTGGAAAAGAATCCGAAGATTGCAGTCAGTAGTGGTAGGCCGATGTCTAGGCCTCTGATGAGGAGGATATAAATCATTTCTTTTTGTACTTTGCCGAGCATCGTTGTCATCTCAAGGCATCACGCGTCGGCTGCTGATAAGCTTATCTGTGGGATCGGGTGTCGGCCACTGAGGTGTGCATGGACATGCTGACGCCCCCTTGCCTCATGGTGCGTTTCGGTGATCACAGGGCCTCCCATTACTTGCCCTTTCTACTTTGATCGATTCACACTCTCTCTCTCTCTCTCTCTCTCTCTCTCTCTCTTTCTAAAAATCATTTAGCTCCAAGTGTGATCTTGAATCTATTCGTTGAGATAAGTTCCTATACGGAAGTAAATCGTTGATCGATAGGAAAGAAAGATATGAAAATAGAGATAATGGAGAGAAAAGACTATTGCTTTTTTATTATGTTATTTTAAGTATTTCGACTTTTATTTATGAGTATTCTTTGTTTGAACTTGTTTTTTAGGGTTAGGAGGCATTAATATAAAGAGTAATATTAAATATATTTAATTGTGTATAAATTTTATATATTTAAAAAAATAGATAAATTTAAAATTTACATAAAAATATTATTTTTTTAATATTAAAATATTTCACTTTTTTAAATAAAATTACGCCAAACCTGCATATTCGATAGCATCTAACGTTACCCTTTGTATCAACCAACTTCTTTGTCTGAGGAAAGACACAAATGACTAACCTAATCTTCTTGATGGCCGACTTAAATGCACTCGGCTAACACTTTTAATTTGTGTATATGAAGAGATCACAAGCAACCACACCCATATTGAAGACTTAGGGCTGGTTTGGACAGTCAAACTTAAATTATCTCTTCTTATTTTATATAATTTTTATAAATTTTTATATAAAATATAATAAATAATTATATTTTTTAACTCTTAAAATAAAATTAATATTAAAAAATTATATATATTTTATTCAAATTTTAACAAAACATCACATCTATCTTAACTGCATGTATAGCCAAACAAAAACTTAAATACAAACACTTTTGAACATAGTGACCAAGTAGTACTTGTGTCCATATAATTAGCTGGAAACTTAACACCATGTCCTGGGACCTTCAACATCGATCTAACTTGCGTGGGCATAAACAATATGATCCAATTCGAGTTGAGGGTTTTACTTAGACCACTCTTCGCAAGGAACAATATATATGCGCATATATATATAAAAAACTTGGATGAGAGGTCTAAGACCTAATCGAAGTCGTCGAATCATGCAGGATCTATGAGAGATTGACACGTAACACAATAGTCCACCTAAACGTTGCATCACCAACGAGCTGGGACATGGTTTCTCCTTTTTCCTTATACTTTGAGAAGGGATAAAAAGTGTTGGTTTTGAATGGAGGATGGAAGTGATCATCCCTTTCATTTCTTTCACTTTTGTATTCAACCATAGATAAGAAAGAATGTCTACATTATCAATATCGTTTTCTTTCCACAGTACTAGATCTCATTTTTCCTTCATATCAAAGGCACTAAATCTTTCCAAGTCATTTCCTTAATCGTTATCAAGGCTGGCTTAATTTTCTTTGTTGTCGCTTTCATTACTACAAAAAAAAAATCGTAGCTATTGAAAATATATATAACATGATGAGCAGAAAAGAATTATGTATGTTAAGCTTTGATTAGTTGACATTAAACTTTCCTTTATTCTGACCAATTACCAGTAAGGGAATATATATATTTATGTAGGTAGGTATTTTTTTTTACTAAGTATTTATATATGTAGGGCATCATTTGGACGTTAATTACTGAAGATTGGCTATTTAAGAGCTAGCTAGGCCAAGAGAGAAGAACATATTAATAGGCAGTCTGAATTTGTATGTGTTCAGAGAACCTGATCGTACAAGTAACGTTCTCGTAAAATCTACGCATCAATTTGAAAATTAAATAATTAAATAATTCTAATTTTTATGGGAGACAATTATAAAAGTTCGTTGATTGATCGATCTAAAACTTTTTTAATTACTGCAATTAAAAGTAATAATAAATTCTTAACATTTATTTAAGTAGACGAAAGAAAATTTTAAAAGTAGTACTTTTCGGTATAATTGGGTGCGGAAGACAACGCTGGCTTCGCCACTGAATGGGGGGACACTTCTAGGGCTGTGCCCATGTGCACTCTTACTTCCGCCAGCAATGCTAGCTTTCCATAAAATAATTTAGACGACTTTGGGAAATTCTTGTACACTGAAACTGGCAAAGCTCTGACCCCACCACTCTTTATTAATGGTGTCCAATCGTACGTTTTTCCCATCCAGCATTGTTTGGAGTCCGGCAGTCGGACAAAAACCATTGAGTAGCTAATTCATAATTGGCCCTGCGAGGGTATCATGATCATGATAACCATATTGCCACTAACACGCATTTCAACTACATTTGTTTTTGACAGAGATTATCGATCGTCGTCGCTAAATGTATTGCCCAGACGGCCTGAAGTATGTCATCTATTCACTGTGGATCGATGTTTTCTAGGATATCGATCGGGACCTTAAAGTACTCAAGTTGACCCACTTTAAGAGTGTTTTTTATTTTCTTTTTTATTTTCTTTTTCTTTTTTTTTTGTGGGTTTTGGCCTATTCTTATCTTTATTGTGTTCTTTTACTTTAGCTTCAGTTTCAGAAAAAGCTCCATCGATTGAAAGAAAGCTTCTGTACTGGGGAACTTCCGGTTCAGACAGTGACTTGTGCCCTTTTCCATCGCAGCTCCATGCATGGAATTAAGTCATGTAATGGGTGTCCCTAGTGCACCTTTGTTAGCTTATAGTTGCATATGTGCCCTAGCTATAGCTTGATATTGTACTACCATCGGGTGTTTGCGCTTGATGAACCTTTCACTCAAAAGCGCAACCCATAAATCATAATGTGCTCTGTCCCCAGGATTTGCAATCCTGAGTTCCAGATCTTGGTTCCCCCTATCCGCCAAAACAATCAGAAGCTGGTGCAAATGTGTCGGATACATGCACTTTAATATTGTACGATGCATGGCATGAAGGCATGAATCGCATGATGCCAATTGCCAAAGATATAAATGCCTTATATATATACATATATATATGAAAAATGCTAGTCTTACATATGGTTTCTACAGTTAAAAGTTATCAATGTGATTTTTTTATTTTTTATTATTATTTTTTTACTTAATGATTAATGATTAAGTAAGTATATTTTAATAATATTATAAATTTTTTATTTTTTAAAAAATATTTAAATATATTAAAAATATATATAAAAATAAAACCACTACCGAAAGCGTGATAGGAGTAGCACTGCATATATATATATACATACATATATATATATATGTATATAATACAATACGGCTACTTAGAAATTAGACCAGATCACAAGAGCTAGTCTGGACTTTTGAGTGATATTTTGGGGTACTTCCTGGGATTCAAGAGGACTAGAATCTTATCCTCCGCTGGATACTGTCATTTCCATCACTTCTTGTTCACTGACATGAGGTGGCTCAATTCGAACGAAACAACCTAGCTAGCTGATCTATATATAGAGAAATGTTAGGTCTACTGAACCCATGCATTTGCAGTGTCTTTTGTTTCTTTATTTTTTTGTTTTATTTTTTTTAATATTAAAAATATATATATTTAGTAGTAATCGATCAGTTCTATAGATCTTCGATCTTCGAAAAACTTATCTTATATATAATAGGTAAATGTTGGAAGACTGATGAATTGAACCCCAATTTGATCTATATTTATTTATTTTTTTAAAAAAAATTAATGGCTGAGAATAGGGGTGGGCGCTACACCCTCCTATCCCGTCCCGTTTCTGTATGGTGGGATGGGCAACATCGCTCTGTATCTAGTCCTTCTAACGGGGGCAGGGGCGAGGAGGGTCCAATTTCACCCCACATTTCCGCACCCCACTCCCGCCTATATCTATATATAATATAAAAACATCAATGTTTATATATATACAAATACATAAATATAAATATATATTTATATTTTACAAATTATATATATAAATATATATATATTACAATTTATTAGATTTATTTATAAAGTATATATTAGTAAATTTAAAAACTATATAGTTTAAAACTACTATATTACAACTTACACAAAATATACATTAACAAATTTAAAAACTATATAATTTTTAAATTATAGTCATATTTATAAAATTTAAATTTACAATTTGAATCTAAAAATATATTTTGATCGTTTTTAGATCTATAAATAATTTTTAAACATAGTGAAATGTAATTTATTTTTAAAATAGAAATTAAGCGGAGTGGGACGGGTATCCGTCCCTCACCCGCCTAGCGGAGCGAGTACCCTGCCCCCGGGATGTAGGGGCGGGGGGCGGATGGGAAAACCCCACCCCAGCACCATGCGGGATGAGGTGCGGAGAGGGGGCTACCCCATAACGTATAGTGCGGGTAGTACCCATAGTTGAGAATTGATTTTTTTTTTAAATATATATTTAGAATAAAATTGTCTAAAAAAATATGTAAAAAAAAAAAAGAACTTAATCTTTATTGATACGAATAACAGGATCCTATATAATATGAGAAGTGGCATGAGCAATATTGAAAAGAGAAATATTTTAACTAGAAAAAAATTATATAAAAATAAATTTATAAATTGATGTGATTTGATATAGTACGTCAAATTATAAAATTAATTTTAATAATTTTATATGTAAAGTTAATAATAAAGTTACGTCAAATTATATATCAAATAAAAAAGATAAAAAACTTAATCTTTATCGATACAGGTAACAGGATCCTATATAATATGGGAAGTGGCATGAGTAAGATTGAAAAGAGAAATACTTTAACTTAAAAAAAATTATATAAAAATAAATTTATAAACTGATGTGATTTGATGCAGTACGTTAAATTATAAAATTATTTTTAATAATTTTATATGTAAAATTAATAATAAAGTTATGTCAAATTATATGTAAAAATGAAAAGAAAAACAACTTAATCTTTATTAATATGGGTAACAGCATCCTATATAATATGGGAAGTGGCATGAGTAATATTGAAAAGAAAAATATTTTAACTATAAAAAAATTATATAAAAATAAATTCATAAACTGATGTGATTTGATGCAGTACGTTAAATTATAAAATTATTTTTAATAATTTTATATGTAAAATTAATAATAAAGTTATGTCAAATTATATGTAAAAATGAAAAGAAAAACAACTTAATCTTTATTAATATGGGTAACAGCATCTTATATAATATGGGAAGTGGCATGAGTAATATTGAAAAGAAAAATATTTTAACTACAAAAAAATTATATAAAAATAAATTTATAAATTAATGTGATTTAATGTAATATATCAAATTATAAAATTATTTTTAATATAAAATAAATCTAATATATTATGTGAAACTACGTTAAATTATAAATTTATTTGTATATAATTTCTTTACGTTTAAAACAATTTACAAAAAATAATTATATAAAAAAAAAAAAAAAACTTGCACTTATCCGTTTACTCCTTCGCTTGAATTATCCTTCCCGTAGCAGTACTGTCCGAGCAATATATATTTCAATCACCCATCATTAATCTCGAAACGCGCGTGATTAGTTCTCATGAAACGTTTATTGAGATGAGAAAAGATGACATTATTGCCGCTGTGACTAGCAGATACTTTCTGTAAAATTATGATTACCAATGGTACACAACATCTTCAAATTGTAGAATCCTCGAAGATTCCCTTGCTACCCTGTCCTTATCAGGAAGGGACTTATGCCTCTGATGTTAACACATATAAATGACGCAGCATAATTAACACCATTTTGAATGGCTATGGATTTCTGCTCATGATCCGTTGTACGCAGGTCAACTATATATACAAACACTACTATTAGCTTGTTGATCAAGTTGGTGCGCGCGCACATCTTGTCACTAGCTCAACGCTCTTTGCGATTAAATATATATGATCGTGATCAATACTTTTGAGATTTTCAGATTTTGTGATCAAGAGATGTCGTCAGATGACGCCTATCCATGCATGCCACCTGTGTTAAGGATAGAAGAGATTGCAGGAATATTATAAACCAAGATATCAAACTCACGACATTGTTATCTAGAGTACAATATGCAATCTGATCTCATTGGTCGTCGTTCTTATAATTTTTCAGGTTTTTTGTTTGTTTTTGTTCTGAGTAACTTGTAAATTATTTCCAGCAATGACCCAGTACTGATCACCCCACATTAATTCATGTCATGACATTGGTACTTGTACACCGTACACTACTATATATATAGATTAATCTAGCTTGCTAGCTAGAGCCTCGTGCCTTCGCTTTCTGAATGATGATGTTTTTAGTATTCTCAAGGGAGCATATGCCTGTTCGTAACTCGTAACTGCGTGCCATCATTCAGAAGTACAGTTGGGCGGTCGAAGACAAATGGTACTGGGGGTCTTCCAATGAAGCCTTTGTATAATCTGAAGGAGGAAAAGTATTTATTGTGAGGGATGGTGCTACAGGCAAAGATGGTGGCTCCCGTTAAGTAAAAAAAAAAAAAAATTATTATTTTTAAATATTTTTAATATTTTTTAATATTTTAAAAAAATATAAAAAAATTATAATAATATTAAAAAAAAATTAATCATTAAGAGGAAAAAAAAATAGAAGCCAGCAGTGGCCTTAACGTTTTCCTTATTGTGAGTTGTGACTTTTCACAATCACGATGATATTTTGACTACTTAATTAATTGTATGAATAATGTCAATCTAAGCGTGGGATTTTTTTTTTTTAAACTTTGTGATTAAAGATATATTTTTTAATGATATTATAAATTTTTTTAAATATATATTTAAAAAATACATATAAAAAATATAATTTAATTTATATAATCGAAAGCCCCCAGCGAGAGCTTTCAATGGTGAGAGTAGCACTACCCTAGTTATATAGCATTGACAATTATCTAAGAAGGTGGTAAGGTTTTGGTTTGGTTACATAAAATGAAATTATTTTATCTTATTTTATATAATTATTATAATTTTTTTAAATTTTTACACAAAATGTAATAAATAATTTAATTTTTTTGAATTTAAAATAAAAATAATATTAAAAAAATATATTATAATAATATTTTATTTAATTTTTAACAAAACATCTCGTTCATGTAAATTGTATAATCAAACGAAATTGGTACGTGTACCGATAAAGATGCCTGCATTGATCATATAATATGTTAAAAAGTTGTTAGTTCGGGCTTTGTATATATATATTATATATTAAACCAGTGATAATCACTACCTAAGAGTACTGAGATTTGGTCTTTCATGCTCATATATTTACGTATTCCAACATAAAAACAGCACATGAGAATTTTTATGAACCTAGCAGCTGCAACATTAATTTAAAGACAACATATATATATGTATGATGTCTTCCGATCTGATCGGTTATGGTTTGAAAAGCAAACTCTGGTTGTTTTTTTTTATCGACAATTAGGTTTTTATTATATGAACATTAATTAATCTAAGGTATACAAGGTGGGAATTGATTAGGAGACTGAAGGGCTGAATAGGCATAATAATATTAAAAAGACATATAAAAAAGAAAAATAGGACTGACAAAGTGGTCTCGATCCTATATTTTCTTAGCCAATAAATAGATTAATGCCATATATAAATAATGGCCAATAGAGGAACCATCTTGAGATTAGTTTGTGTTGGGAATCCAGTTAGAGATTTTTTTAAAAATCTCTACATGAATAACCACCGTGGCATGATACATGAGTGGCCACAGTAGATCAGTGACTAGCAATTGCTTTGAGCCAATATATATATATGGTTGAGGGAGTCTCCATCTCCATAACTTTGGATTTGGGAGAACGTGTTGAATATGGTTCTTACTAGAGATAAAGAGACAGCCAAAGAATCAATACTCGTTGCACGTGAAATTACACGCTTCTAAGGTTGTGTGTGGCGCGGATATTCATGTCATGTTGAGGAGACGGAAAAAAAAATGATATCGGTGGTCATGGAGTATGATAAATAAGAGTCATTGAAGTGATGGTGATTTGCGGGCGCGCGACAATGAATCTCACTTCAAATTGTCTCAAACAAAAGGGATATGATCAGCATGTAAATAAAGTTGTTGATCGAGCATATTAATGTAAATAAAATAGATAGAGGCGAGAAACCTTGTTGAAATAACATTTCAAGTGCTGATGGTGGCACTTGGGTTGCATATGCAAGACTTTTTGCCGGATTCGTGATAAGTTTTGGTGGATCAAGGGTGGCGATCTAATACTAGAGTTGAACAACGCAGATTACCTGCAACAAGCTGTTAAAAATGATGGATATGGAGAGGAAAGAAAATGGAGGAAGGAGATGAGTTCCAAGCCAAAGGAAGAGAAAGGTGGATAAAACAGCACAGATGAAAATGATCAGTAATTATTAAATAGTTCTGAAGAACATATATATGGTATTCCTATTCTATTTCAAGATATCATGTTATTAAAAATTAGTGCTTAAAAAATAATTTAATAACATGACAGTTTATATTAAGATGAAAGTGTCACGATCATACATAGCTAGCAGAAGTATGTAATAATTTTTCACTGAAGATGACATAATTTAGGAATAACAATGTACATTCTCGGGTCATCAAGATATCATGTGGGTGAGATTTTATCTAGTTTATTATGAAAACCAGACACAGAGTCTGGCAGAGAGGCATCAAAATATCATCTGGGTCCAACAATTTGATGTCGAAGCTGAGAGAGGTCCAGTTTCAACGAAGGGATTTCATAGTTAGCAAGTATGAGGTGCAAAAATTGGATCTTTTGAACCCACGCCAGATGTCCAGCTCAATGCATACATTTTAGCCTAACACTCTCGATCTACGCACATATTCCAGCCCCATTGGCCTTGGGGAGGTTTTGTTCTCTCTCTCTCTTGTGCATGACTATTGTCTGGATCATAAGAAAACCTGAAAAGTTAAAACCCCATATCTTTGTGGGCCACGTACTTCCAAGTTTTTACTGCGTAGCTTTTGTGGTCCAATAAGTTATAAAACCAAACTCATTATCAGCTTGTGCGTTTTATCTCTGCACATCACAGCCTCATAAATGTAGGAAAGATAATAAATAACATTGGTATGTGAATGAACCTTATCGTTAAGAAAATCGTAATCTGTTTTGGAACTGTTTAGAGATCAGATTCTGACATTGACAGAATGAAGCTAGGGAGGGAGCAAAAGCAAGTTGGGGTTTGGGAACTAGTATATAGTGTTGAAATCAACCAAGTGTAAGTGTGAGTGTGAAATGAGTTTGGGTTTGCAGCCACCAACTCATGCTCACCCACCACCACCTACCATAGTTGGGCCACCCACCCTCTCCCAAGTCAGAAGAAGCTGCAACAGGTGGGCTGCTCTTCTCCTATAAATAGGAGAGAACTCTGATGATAAATACAGTGGGTGAAGAGAGAAAGAGAAACGTGAGAGAGAGAAATAGAATTTTTAGAGTGTTTTGTAAATCTCGTATAAATTCTATAAAAGAGGCTCCAGTGGACGTAAGCAATTTGCTGAACCACTTTAAAATTGTTTTGTGTGATTTTCAGACAGGCCGGAGGCACAACATATAAATCATGTTAGAAATAATATCAAATCAAACTCGATTGAATAGAAAATCGTAACAATTTTGTATTGAATAGAAACTGCATCTCTTGAAATCTAACTAGAAAGTGGAAATTCATGAATATCATATTTTGACATGCTGCATGTATGTTACTTGGATAAATTCTTTTTAATGTAGCCTTGGAAAATTAAGAATCAAAGTGGAAAAATAAAACTTCTCCTCTTTTGCCTTTTGGTGTACAATTTCATCATTTTCTTGAGAGAACATTATTGTGTCTGTTACTGTTACAAAAACCGAGGTAAAGATGCATAGGGTAAACAACCATGTATAAAAGCAGAAATAAAAATAACTTTTGCAAGGAACGTGACCCCCTGAGATCCCTAACATGACTAAAGAACTATCTTTTCCGTCTATTTGTGCATGACGAACGTTCATGGATTTTATGAATGGAAAGGCCCCAGAAACAATATTGACTAGCCAAAATGTGCGGCTTAAGGAAGTATGATTTGGGCCATTCGATACTTTAACACGTTCATTTTCTGCTGGATTGATGATAACACTCCTATCTCATGAGTTGATAGATACTGATGTCATCTGCAACAGTTTCGAGTGCTCAATCTCTTCCTGGTAACTTTGTGGAGCAGGTTGGGGACATCCATTTTATCTGGAAAGAGTAGTTTTGAATGGTCCATCTTTGCCTTGTGTTGAAGATTTGATCAACTGTAATTCGTGGAGTTCCTTTGCCATTCTAGTTGATTATTGAGATCAATAATTCTTGAATTTTTAAGTCTCTAGAGCTTAGACAACTCTACTCATTGTGTACTTGATTTTTTCAATCTTTTTCTCAACTCAATAAATGATCAGCCTTGTTGATTCCATTTTCTGCATTTGTAAAATGAGCTGGTGGGCTTATGTTTCACTTTCCAATGCTAAAGGTTTGGGGCTTGAGAATTCTCAACTCAAATTCAAAATTCTCATCTCATCATTATAACTTTCTTAGATTTTCACATAAAATATAATAAACAATTCAATTTTTTCAAATCCCAAAACAATTATAATACTAAAAAATAATCTTTTAAACTTTCATCTTAAACTCAAAATTCTCATCTCTACCCCCAAACCTCCAAGTCTCTTTAGGGATTTGGGAGTGTTTGGAACGAGTGCCATTTATAAAGCACTGTAAATAGATAAAGAGGATTTTGTTGTTTTCCATATGTAAGAAGAGAACTGTCAACGTGTGCATTGTAACAAAGAGACCAAGTTCGTGCAGAACAGAATGTAAGAGTTGAAGACTATATGCTGTGTTAGTTTGTAGATATTGTAGCAATAAAGACAAAGTCCCAGAATAAAAGTCAATTTCACACAAGATTGCATTGAACATAAGGAAGTGACTATTATACATCTAATTCTGAACAACCAGTACATTCAATCCAGTACACCTCAAACAGAAAGCATAGTTCTACTTTCCTACTGTACTCTGGTCATCTGCCAATGATACTTTGCTTAGCCTACTTGGTAATGTCCTAATATCAGTGGTTCTAACATTTCTGCTGCTGGTGCGGCGGCTGCTCGGACCATGAAGTGCTCTGTGTGCAAGTGCTTTTCCAAAGTAGAATATTGTTGCTGGTCGTTTTCTGTTTGCTGATTGTTCAGTTGAACTGTCTCCGATGCTGCTACTCTTGGTATTTGAAATCTCAGCATTTTCCTTCTCTGTAGCCATTATTTCTGTCTTACTTTCAACCTAATGATTGGAAGGAGCCTTTGGGAGGGAGGGAGAAGGCAATGCAAGAAGCAATGTAGACATGGCATGTGGCTAGCTTTATATAGTCTTGAAAAGAAAATTGATTGGGTGGGTATGAATGTTCTGAGTTTGAGACTGAAATTTAAATCAGACCAAGGGAACCTTCAGTACTTAAAGTTGTATACAGCCGAAAGAGACGACTCATTAGCTTTTTCACCAACTTAGAAGTTATATGTGTCTTTGATAGGAAGAAATCAAATATACCAAAGTAGAAAATCCATTGATTTGTTCTGTTATGGACACCTTTGATTTATTTTAGTCGATATTTAGATTATTACCACTTGTCCTTTTTGCGAAGGCAAGAATAACGACCCTTAATATTGTGTAAGCAGAGGTTAAACATGAAGATTCGATTCCTTTATCAGGGAGGGATTATCATTTTATCAGAAACAGTGGGGATTTCCAATCACTAGTAGCCAATATTCTCTATTGATTGGAGTTCCTAAAGTAGCTCTTTTATGGCCGATGATCATATCTGGCAGTTTGAAAACCGATATACAAAATGATATGATTTATGCCCCGTTTGGTTGCAAGACTCAACTGAGATCAATTCAGTTCAGTCTAATTTTAAACTGAGTCTAATATCCAAATACTCAATTCTCAAATTACTAAACTTGTCTAAACTCCAAAACTCATTACACATGAGACTCACAACTTTTTTCAACTCAACACATCTTTATACATGGAACTTATAACCTTTTTTCAATTTCTCATAAATAATGCTAAACTCATCTTAACATTCAAATACATTTAAACTTATTTTAGATGGGTCTCACATAATTTACTCCACTTACTCAATTCAATAATATTCATAAAGAGTTCATATAATTCACTCTACTTACTCAATTCAATACTATTCATAAAGAGTTCAACTCAACATCCAAACGCAGCCAAATTGATGTAAGATAGGCAAGAATGCACCCCCCTCTTTCCAGCTAAATTGATGTACACAATTATGACTTTTACCCTTCAAATATATTAGAGCCTAACCCCTGATTTTTCCCTTGCCACTTAAGAGTTTAAAATCTTTTTCTTCATCTCTATCACACCCATTAGTGAAATTACCAAAATCTTCGTCTTTTTGACAAAGTTATCATGGTAAACATACTAGAAACTGGTATGAGATAAGGACTAAATGAGTCTCAATATGAACGATCTCTTAACTTTTGGACTAACTAAAATTTGTGCTTCCCACAATGGATACCGAAAGCTGCTGTCCCGAACTTTTCTTTGCTATTTTCCTCTGTTAAAACGACATAAATATTGGAACAATATTCAGTCTTATCTCTGTCACAGTAACCTTTTTAGACACAAAGTGGATTCCCCCAAGGATAGGGAAGAATGCACCTCCCTCTTCTTTTTTCTACCTTTCTTTTCTGGAGGGCATTGTCATGACCCTTCCAAGCTGTCCCAACAACATCAAGAAACTCACAGGGAGAGAACCACGCAGACCCAAAAAAATGCGGTGTTGATCCACAGTAGCACTGGTAATGTTGAAGGGGAGGAGCTCCCCACATACGCACCGTGTAAACAGAGAACTTTCAAACATAGAGTCACAGAGAGGAGTAGGTGATTTTCGGATCATAATTTCCTACAATTTCTTGCGTCAATACTAGGATCTACATTACCCTTTGACAATATCTAAATATATGGAGTCTACATATCGTGCCTTTCTTTCTCCACATTGTAAAAAATATTTGAGTAAAAAAATTGTCTTTCTTTGGGGGTATTCGGCCTTAAGAGGGGTTGTGGTTTTTTAACACTCGCATGGATTTCAGTCTTGCTCAGTCTTCTTGTAAATGTATCGGTAAATCTGTTCCATGGAGCACATCTACACAGGAAACAGGTCAATAAAGTTGCTCTCGGTCCAGCTATAAAGGGTTGTAATTTGTCGGAAGAAAACACAACCTGATGTTTATCTTCGGCTCCTTTTGATAACTGTGAGGAGGAATGATTTATACAAGTGACAAACTCCGTACAAAGTTTTTATTAAAAAAAAAAGTAGACTTTACTTTAAAAAAGTGTAAAAAATTATTCTTTATTAGTGAGACTTATTTTTTTATAAAATGTTTATATGAAACTTATCTATTTAAAACTTGTATCTAACATTACTATATGTATCCTATGTTGTTCTCTCCTTAGTTTTTCTTTCATTCATGTCCCTTTCTTATCCAAACAGTTCTTCTCATCATGAAGCTATCTCTTTATGCTACATATAATCATTTTTACAGACTCTCTACGCACTCTACTGATATGATTGATTAGATTAATTTTTTTTAATACATAATCAATCATATCACTGAACTGCAAAAAGAGTATGTAAAAATGACTGCACATAAAATTTTTACTCTTTTAATTATTATTGACTCGAAATAAAGTGCAACTGCCACAAAAAAAAAAAAAAACAAAAAAAAATTCATAAATATAAACTCACATATTGACATAATTTTATTTGATATATTAAATCTACTTTATAATAAAAATAGTTTTACAATCCAATATACTACATTCAATTACGTTAATTATAGAATTATTTTTGTGCTTGTGCTGAAATATAGATTCTGACACTCTTATCTTATTAAGAGATTGTATCATTACAAATTAATATTTATTTAAGTAATTTAAACGTCAACCTTTAATGATAGGATAACCTACCATTTGATCCATAATTCGGAAGTACTAATAATTTCAAATATCTTTACACACTTAAGTAATCTTAAGTACAAATCTAAAATGTACAAACCTTGCACAAATCCTTTATAAAAATTTAAAAAAAAAATTAATAATAAAAAAGAATGAATCTTGCTAAAAATAGAATATTTTTCTTTTCATACTTTTTCATTTCTTCTTTTTAACAAAGCAATTTCACAGATTGCATAATCATTACCCTTATACACATTGTGTGTGTGGAATGTTTGAACGGACTCTTCCTTCGTGACACTCCCGGAAAGAGTGGCAGCCACCTATATCTGCTACAATTGCTGAGTGTTTAATAAATAGTTAGGAACTTCAGCTTGTGGTCAGTCGACTGACACCAAAGCCGAAACAAGACGATGCTAGAAAAATTCGAAACGCTGATGTAGAATGGAAAAAATTGTCATTCACAGGGGGTTACAATATATATACGCTATTCCTTTACAGTTTTACATATACGCCTTTCATGTGGAGGAAACCTGCAACGAGGCCCCAAAATAAAATTTCCAGTAGTACAAACGCCAAGGTACCCCACTTTCTGGAATGAAGCATGGCCTGCATTAACAATTCCGTGCCATCCACCTAAATGCCACATTCAGTTCAAACTATTAGTCTATCAACCAGATAATGTGCCAAATCAACCTATAAATCAATTATGTTTGCACAAGGCCCCCATTTATCTACTAAGATTTACTAAATGACACTTCACTGCTAATGAAGAAACTTCAGTAATATTGTTTGTCCACATTTACACATCTAGCAGGTCATACAAACCAACTTCACAAGTAAGAACATAAAAAATTAAAAATAAAAAAATAAAAATGTTTACGTTAATGTAACACGATGACAGACGGTGGAGTGGAGTGGGGTGTGGTGGGGGGATTCTTTTTCCGGTTCAATAAATACTTAGGCCTTGTCTAAACTTACTGGCACAGGTAAATGTTTGTCTTACAAAATTTACCAGGTTGTTTTTAGGTGAGCGCCAATAGAAACCTTGCAGAGCAGCCGGAAAAAGGTCACAAGCAGCCACAGCGTATACAATGAGAGCATTCATCCCCATCCATTCTAGTAACATTGTAGGCTTTCTGTAAAGTTTGACATCAACCTGTATTTGAAAGAGTTTAATTCTCAGAGAGGGAGATATGGTTCAATTAAACATGCAAACATTTTTGTTTTCTGGGATGTCATAGTAAAATAAACTTGGGCCAATTTTATATCATGATTCATGGGCATACTAGGTTATTAAGCAGGAAATACTATCCATAAGCACAAACTCACTATGTAAAAGATACTGGTTAGGAACAAGCCTGATGCGCCTGCTGTGATGCACATATAGCTCAACGTATAGAGTGGTTTACAGAAAGGAACACCTGATATACCTTACAGCCATTAGTTGGAGGAAAAGAAATAAATTCCTAAAAAGCTAAAAGATGTGAAACAGATCGTTGTAACAACAATATACCTAGAAACTCCAAAACATATCCTGCAATTAGTAGAGGAAGCGATAACATAGTCCACAAAAATACCCTCTGCATGTGGCACTGCAGCAAAAAGATCACTATATTGTTAAATAAAAGCCATCAAAGTACCACCTTATGCTGAGAAAAATGTGAATAAAAAGTGTCTTATTTTACATATGCATACATGTCAAGAAGCAACAACAATCATTGTACCTTAAAATGTAAAAGTATGTGCCCAAACTGCAATCCCACAAAACATGTGATAGCTGCCATTAATGAACTGAAAATTTGTACAACAAAACAAATGAGCAACTTGGTACGAGAACCTATCAATGGGGATGATAATCAATGACCCTATTATGTCTTCAGTGCATTCCGTGCTCAGAAAATTGGAACAGAGAAAGTTGTTAATGAGCATTTAGATATAAACTATGCATCTAAGTGCTTTCTCCTATGCATATCAATGACAATATTGCACTAGTGAACAGTAGCAATAAAAAGGACAAGGGAAACAGAGAGAAGAAAAGCAGTCATCCAACCTTAAGATGCCCTCTGGATCAAACGGTGCAAGGCACCAGCCAGGTGAATTTGGAGGCAGAGGTCCATAGTCAGGAGAATTAACACTGCATTCCTGAGAGGACAACATAGATTAAGATTTAAGATTCATTGCATGATCAAAGACTAGAAAGTACTGATAGGGAGTTCAAGGAAGCAGTTATCACTAATGAACTAATCTAATAACCTTCGTTCTTCTATACACAGGACGTTGATAAAGATGACGTTCACCAATAAGAATTCGATCAATCAAGCCAACTGCATTACAAGAAGGCTCAAGACTGCCCCTCACCTCACAATGAACCTATTGAGCAATGTATTTTTCAAATTAGTTCTACTCAAGAATAACCAAAACAAAAAGTTCCATTCAATGTAAAGGAAGAGAAGAAACACAGAAAAAATTAACCATCAGCTTATCTGCAAACATGTGGGAAGCATGGTAGAGAACATTGTCTCCATAAGATAGCATATGTATTTCCTTTACCTATTCTGTAAAAATATGGTTTCCATTTATTATGTTATCATTCCATTATATCACCAGTTACATGTCCTCACAGCATAGATCTCATTCCTGCTAAGAAAAAACATAGCATTTGATGAATAAGGCCTGAAGAACTGCTGAAGTATCACCTTCAGATTCAACAGCACAGTCAAAGCTGCCGGCTCTTCTGTGGCATTTCTACTTGATATCACACTCTCTTATTGCAAATTGGAGAATAAAATTTCCAGCCAAAAGGAAAACAAGAGCAAATGAATCTTGGAGGATATAATAGTTCATCTGATAGCAATGACAATTAGCGTAGTGTGATACTCCCATATGATAAGATTGAAGGTAGGTGGTGTATGGGATCCCACATTGCTTGGGAAAGAGAAGTTTTTGGTCTTTATAAGGTTCCAATGGGGCTCCAATTGTATCATTGACTAGTCCTTTTGGAGTATAGGCCATGTATTTTGGGCCTTCTATTGGGGCGTTATAAATAATTGTGATACTCTCATATGATAAGATTGAAGGTAGGTGGTATATGGGATCCCACATTGCTTGGGAATGAGAAGTTCTTGCTCTTTATAAGGTTCCAATAGGGCTCCAATTATATCATTGACTAATCCTTTTGGAGTATAGGCCATGTGGTTTGGGCTTTCTATTGGGGCGTTACACGTAATCATAGCATTTCGATTGGATTCGTTGTTATGTTTTAGGAATGAGAAGCAAGAGACAAGATGTGAACAAAAGCTGAATCGTCCCCCTCTCCCAATGTCAAAAATAAAAGAAGAAAATATAACAGCAATGATAAAATGTCCAACACATAAAGCAGGAAGGAAGAGGCAGGGAGCGGGGGAGGGGTTCAAATGAACATCTCAAACTCACAGCTTATTAAGATTATAAATAAATTGAAAAAAAAAAAAAAAAGACTCACTTGTGTGAAAGAGTATCAACATGTAAGCCAAAAGGCTCATGCAAATACATAAAAGTGGATGGAAGCCTATAAAGAAATGTTTTATCCATAGAAAAATGCATCCAATAATTAATGCTAACAACCAATCAAGATTGCCAATGAGAACTTCAAAAAATTGTATGGTTCAACTCACAATTTGAGAACCAGATGCATAAGCAGAATAATTCATGCTCGAAGCTTCAAATTCCCAGTTTGGTACATAGAGGCCATATAGCAAGCACATGTAAATTGAGCATAGCAAGACAGCAAATATCCTGCATGGTTAACCAAAAACTAGCACTTGAAATATCAAATGCAAGACAAGAAACATATTATTTTGTGAAAATCTTGTCACTGAAGAAGCCTAAAACATATATAACCAAATTAAAAATATCTTTTTGACATGAGAGTATGTAGGTCATTTCCTGTTAGATCATTTATTGTGTTTCATCATAAAAATATGGATCCGTTTGGTATTGAACTTTCATCTCCTCAAACCCCATGACTTGTGTTCTCATGTTGTTCAGTAGTACCAGTTGACGACTACCACCTCAATTGCAGTCCTGTTTAAGTTTTGAATTGCTTTTCCACTTCAACACATGTTCCCTAAGACTTTTCTTCAGGTATCCACCCATCCTGGGCACCTCCATAGCACTGCCCTTGTCACAATTTTAAAAACTCTCCTAAGTTTAACCCTCCTGTTTCCATCTACAATTCTTTAGTCCAAACCTATCGGTATATTAGAAGTCAGTAAATAAGCACCCTCTTAAAGTGTTTGTAGAGTCAGTTCAATAAATCTCGACAGTGCCTTGCACATGAAAAAACATGACTATCGGTGAAATTATGTGTTCTATTTGAACTAACCACTGAATGTAGTATTTCCTCACAAAAGCCGCTGGTGACTCAACCGTGATCCTGTTAACTAGCCAGATCTCCGACATTGAAGCCAACAGATATCCAATTGATATCCTCTGCAAATAAGATTATCACATTTTCAATATGCGTGTTAGCTTAAAAAGTCTAACTTGTAAAGGTTTTTTTTTTTTGTAATAAGAGATTTTATTGACAAGTAAATAGGCATAACCCAAGTACACAGGAAGTATACAAGAGAAAACACCTAAATACAAGCTAACTAGAATAGGCTAAGAAAACCTGTAAAACTAGACCAGCGTAACCAGACTTTCATCAGTCATGAATTTATCAGCTCTAAAAGAACAATTGAGATATTGAGTATAACTACTTCTTCTGGATTAATCGTGTAAACATGACATTATACTCAATTTAGTGTGAGAGATAATACATAAGTACATCAAGCTTCTGCTCCGGGAACAGACAAACATTACAATGGTCAAAATTCCTGAATAACTGTACATGATCAACTGCATACCAGTTTAATGGCCTCTCATTAACTAATTGACTTGTAGCATGCCGTACGAAATGTACATGTAATAAGGAGCCATATTACCAACTCTTGAAGGAAGACACCACATAGCAAATAATTCGACGCGCAACTTAGAATTTCCCAGCATACAGTTGCACCTATTTAAGTGCTCTCTTGTTACAGACCAACATTATCAACCCCATATATTAAGAAGTCTGGACTATATGATCAACAACAGCAAGTTTTCCAGCTATTTTTGTAAAACCTATATGTCTCGTAGTTAATATTGTACAAGAAGCATTGCAACATAGTATCAAGGAGGAGGAGCTGTACTGGGAACAGTAGCAAGGTTCTTTTGAAAATTGTAGTATCAAAAGGTGGATCGGTGCTTTCAGTTGGCATCCTCGCCTTGCTTCTGATTAATGTAAGTTAGAAATGTGACATAAAGATTTATATATATATATATAAACACTTTGCTAAGATTGGCATATCGTGGATAACACCTAGCACAGCACCTGACTCAAACTGTGGAACCTTGGTTATGGTCATTGAAAAAACAAATTCAAAGCTCTGGATCTAGGAAGCGATTTATGATTTATGGAAAATAATGCAGAATACAAGATCAACTATATGATTTATCACATGTTTGCAGAAAGCTATGCAGGTAATAGTGTGCCTGGAAGCACTCGTAACACTGAGGCAATGTTATAAGTCCCCGTAATAATGGAGAGACCAGTCGAGTAAAACCTTTCCCAAGACTTTAAATCTCAACTTTTTCATTTTTCACATTTGGCTTGCAAACATGCCAGAACAAACCATGCCCAAATCTAGATCAGCACTGTGGAGGCATTCAGAAGACAGCAGGTGTCAGTAATCTGTCAAGGGCAGAACAGAGTTTCACAAAGTATTATTTATCCCAACTGCTAAGTATCAAGTGGCGCAACACAAAAACAATAAGACCAAAGCAGATGAGCTACAAGGAAACAATGCTTGGTAGATGTTTGAACCCTTATTAATGAATCAACCATGCAGAGAACAATTAAACTAATATACCTGATAACTGAAGAATGTTACCTGTAAAACACCCAGCCAACGTATCTTGTCCACATCAACTCCAAATGTTAAATGGTTACGACCATGGAAATACCCACCTAGGAGAATATTCCATCAAGAAATAGAGAATAAATCTTTATTCATCGTATGTTTGGGTAAGTAAAAGTACATATAACCTGGTAGTCCTTCAGTAATCTATTACATTAGGTCATTGAGAATTTGGGTTCACAGCTTCTTAATTATACCATTGAAATAGACTGAGATTATGAGTTTTGTCGAGTCTAATCTCACAGTACCTACTTAGTGCCAGAGTATACAAATGTGATCGTGAATGGTTTAGTCTTACATCAAGTACTAATCAGCATACATAGTAGCTTATATAATAACTTGAGCAAAAGTCATATGCTTAAGCTTCTGGGTTAAGTTGACATTCCAACATTTTAAATCTAGGCCTAGCTGGAGACCTCAAAAGGTAGGAAAGGAACGTACCTTGCAAAAACAGCCCCAAGAGAAAGAGTTTAATTGTTCTTAGCATGACTTTCTTCATAGCAGTTGTTTTGCTAGAAATGTTCTGCAAGGGTACCGCCATAGATAATGATGAGAGACAAATTACACATCTTTTCAAAACATTTGGTTCTTGACGTCAGATATAAGAATTTAGAGTGCAGAAGTTGTCTTTTAAGCTACATCTTGCCAGCTTGTGTTAATTGTGCATATCGATAGTCAAAACAGTAATAGTTTCAAGTACACAACTCTTCCCCAAAAGAATATAAGAAAATAATTATGAAAATTAACACACGTGCAAACTAAAACACCTGTAGTCAAAGGGGGATGATAGGTTCAAAAAGTTGAATAAAACATAGACCATGCGGGGGAAAAATATCATCAGGTAGATTAACACACGTGCAAACTAAAACACCTGTAGTCAAAGGGCGATGATAGGTTCAAAAAGTTAAATAAAACATAGACCATGCGGGGGAAAAATATCATCAGGTCGAAGTAACCATGACCATACGGAATCCTCTTATACCTTGAATGCTAGACCGATTGAGACTCCAACACCAAAGAGGAAAAATGGCATCACGAAATCCGCAAGCGTCACACCAAACCATGGAGAGTGATTTATGGAAGGGAATGCTCCTCCAGCATCGTCAACTAAAATCATTAACTGCATTAAACATTAAAAAAAAAAAAATAGTATTAACATGCTCTATATTTCCAGGACAACTTTGCAGTTTGAGTTCTTATTATACAAACTGGACCGCTACATTTACTGCCGCTGTATTAAATTTCCCGTGATTCATCATACTACAATGAGTTTTACAAGTAAAATTTAAACTATTTACTACTAAAATAATTCTTAGTATCGAGGTCACTTTATGCTAAAAACCCAATTCGAAATCAGACATATTCCTTAGCCAACTAGTTCACTTACTATTTTTGAAGTAACCTGAATCTATCAATTTTATATAATTAAGCTATCTGTAAACGCGCAGCGTATTTTTCAGAGAACTTAGAAACTCAAAAAATATTCCATCCGAACGAAATCATATCAAATTGACAGAAATAGTAAGAAGTACTGCGTGTACTTACCGCGACGGTGAGGCCACGGAAGACGTCGAGAGAGGCGAGCCGTTGATTGGAATTGGCGGGACTGGGAGTAGATGCATCTGGGCCGTCGGACGACGAGCACGGGATGATGACGTCTTCGTGGAGAAGAGGTTCGCGTTGTTCGTCTGCCATGTCTATAAGCGCGTACCTATTTTCTCCGAGTCTCCCAGGCTCCATCGACAGAGCTCTGAAGTCGTAACTCGTGAGTATTGTTTACCAGTAATGATGCTCGCACGTGAGTGTAGTATTTCTTTATTATTATTATTATTATTATTATTATTATTATTATTATTATTATTATTTTGTTATCTATTCACTTTATATAAATAATTATTAAATAATATCGTTTATTTTTCCCTTTTCTCGTAACGTATAGTTTTCCTTCCATGTATTTATAATTTATGTAGAGTAACAATCATATATTACAGTCATTTTTACAATTCGTTTATACAATCATATTTTAAATTGAGATTCTCGTTATTTTTATAAATTATTTTATAAAAATACCTCTCATTTAGAATAAAGAAGTGCAAAAAATTATGAAAATAATTACATGTGTATTATTTTTCAGAATTAAAATACTAATATTCAAGTGGAGGATATAGTATTAGCAAGATTCAGATCGGTTACATTCTTCGGTCACGGACCTCAATATGAGCTGTCGTAGGCATTGGTGCATTGCTTATGGTTGTAACTTGTAGAGTAGAATTTAAATGGAGGACAGTTATAACTTCAAATATTAAGGTTTGGTTTGGCAAGTTAGAATTCTCATCTCATTATTATAATTTTTTTAAATTTTCATACAAAATATAATAAATAATTTAATTTTTTTAAATTTTAATTTAACTTTTTTAAATCTCAATATAATAATAATATTAAAATATAATATTTTAAACTCAAAATTCTCATCTCAAAATTTTCAGTGGCCAAACCGAACCCAGAAGTCATGGTGGCAGCCGGACAAGAATTGTTGGTTTCCATAATCTTTGTTCCTGCTACAATGACACAGCCGACCCGCCTTGCAGGACTTGTTCAGCACCTTGTGGCTTTGTCTGCTGAACGGTCTGCTGGCATGACAAGAACAGCATGCTCTGGAGTCTGTACAATTACTCTACTGGCTTCACTTCAACTGCGGCATCCATCAATATGGATACCAGATGTTCAAGTAGATTGTCTGGCTTATGATTAGCACCCTCTCTGAATAAGGATGCTATTGCGTACTATTTTGCATTTCATTATGAGGGTGAGCAAACCTTTCTGGTTTTTACCTTTTAAAGGTTATTGAAAAACAAATAGGTGATGCTTTTGCCGAAAACCAATATCCAGTACAAGATGTTAAAATTTATCCAAGTTTATATTGCCTCAATCAAAATCACCAAAAGCATCCTATGTATCAGAATGATGTAGTTTGAGACGCCCTGTAGCATCTGAAAGCTTACCAAGTTTTTGCGCAGCAGCAGCTAAAGTAGTGTCACTCTTACAGAAAGCAAATCTGATGTATCTCTCCTGGTAGCTAAAATCTTCCTGAGAAATTTTCTTCATGGATAAATTTGTATGAAAAAATCCACGACCTGGAACGGCCACCACCCCTGCCTGCTTTATCAGTTCTTTAACATATTCTACCTGAAAGGAATAAATTCGTCGCTTATTCAATTGGGAAGAATAAATAAAGTAAGGAAACTTAATTTACTGCTTATAATGGGCTAAATGGAACCTTGAGCAAACAAAAAGAAGGAAAGTAAGCCAATGTTGTAATTTTTGAAGATGATTACACAACCAAAGTGAAAAAGAACTCACATCCGAGAGCAGGCAACTTTCAGGAATCTCTGCAAACAAAAAGATTGAACCCTGAGGCTTAAACTCAATCTTAAAGCCAATCCCAGCAAGCAACTTGACAATGTAATCTCTTTTGGATTCATAATCCTGAGCACAGCAGAGATATTATCAGAAACAATGTCACATTTCAGTTACATGGTATAAATGAGCAAAGGCTGTGAACTTCACAATACTAGAGTAAAAAAAAAAAAAAAAAATGCTTCTCCTACTCTTCTCAATGATTCAAAGTATTCGGATGGGCTTCTCAAAGCAGTCAAGGCAGCTTCCTGAAAAGGTGCTGGAGCAGAATCTGTGATTTTAACATGAATGTTTCTGATTGCAGAGGCAATGAAAGCTGGAGCAATTGCCCATCCAACCCTCCAACCTGAAAGCAACATACCAACAGTGGAACAAAGTGATTCTGAAGAGCAACCAGCTAGTGCAACAACTCAGCACCAAGCAGAAATGGAACATTTGGCAACTATAAGAGCAGCCAAGAACAATGAGTAAAAATATAACAAAAAAAAAACCAAAAAAAAAAAAAACAAAACAAAAAGAATGAAGAAGATTTAGATTGCATTTTCCAGCCCAAGGAAATCTATATTACAAGCTTTTGGGATGCCAGCTTTAACCTGTGACGCTAAAAGTTTTAGACAAGGAAGATGTAATAATAGTCCGCTCTTGCATTCCTGAAAATGAGGCAAGGGATATGTGCTTCTCATTTTCAAATGTTATGTGTTCATATACCTGCAAAGTCATCAAAACAGAAATAAGGTATTCTTTTTAGATATTAGATAGAGTGCATCATCTTTCCTGTTTTTCAGAAATTTCTGCCAAAAAGCATGCTAGTACATATTTAAAGCGAATAATGAATGGAGATTTTAATTTGCTGGAAAAAAAGAAACTAACCCAAAAGGGAAAAATTACAGTTCAAATTAACTATTATGGCTGGTTGAGTGTGACATTGGCATAGACAGGCAACAATGACAAGCCATCTGTTGCAGGTGGAGACAAAAACAGTGAACAGTGCACCGAAAGACACCGAATGCACCGTTGCACCGTTTGCTCTTTTGTATTGTTAGGCACCTCCCCAAGCATCATGCAGCAAATTGCTGCAATATAGTGATCTGCTCTCCTATAAATAGGAGAGCTTAAGGGTGCAGCAGAGAAGTGTAGAAAGAAAACAGAGAGTGTGTGCTGCGTGTGTGCAGACAGAGTGTGGAAGAGAAAGAAGAGAGGAAGAGAGTGGGTGAGCAGAGAGAATTTTTTCTGTAAAAATTACTTTCATAGTGAAATTACAGCAGCTGTGGACGTAGGCAATTGCCGAACCAGGTTAAATTTCGTCCCTCCTTTATTTAGGATCGTCTCTGTGTCAGAACAGCTCCCAACAACTGGTATCAGAGCACTGGTTCGAGCTGTCCGAAAATTCAAGTTGTTCAAAATCATTTTTTGACAACTCCACGGTGTTCCTCACGTCGAGACGAATCCGTTGCCACAAACGGAATCGAAAACGGAGGTCGGACGAGCCTACACGCGCCCCTAGAAGATCGGCGCGTGCATCTGCTGCAACCCACGCTCCCCCACGCGCTCCGGAGGTTGAAGACGCGTGCACCACACGCGCCCACACGCCGTCACGCGCTCCAGAAGTTGAAGACGCGTGAAGGACATGCGCCCACGCGCCGTCACGCGCCCTAGAGAGGTTCGGCGCGTGTGTCACACGCGCCTCACTCTCCCCCACGCGCCACAGTACTTTAGCGCGTGTATTACACGCGCCCACGCGTTGCCCAAGCGCACTGTGCAGCGCGTGTATCTCACGCGCCAGACAGATCAGAACCGTCCATTTTTCAGATCTGTTTTTGGCTAGATCTAAGCCATTCGGAGTCCGATTTCGACGATCAAATAGTGCTTTCCAACTATTTGGATCATTCCGGACTCATCCATACGGTCGAAATTTTGAGATTCGGCATCAGTACATTGGATCTGAACCATCCACGTGTTGCAGATCATTTTGGGCTAGATCACGCCAGTTGGAGTTCCATCGCGACGATCAAATAGTGCTGACAAACTATTTGGATCATTCCGGACTCGTTTCCAGTTAATTCGAGTGTTTCGGACGCAACGGTGATCTTTGTTTGTTTGAATTTGAACTCATTTGTAAAGTTATGGCTGGAGAAGAAGCTAAAGGTGTTGGTATCGAGAAATTTGACGGTACAGACTTTGCCTACTGGAGAATGCAGATAGAGGATTATCTCTATGGGAAGAAACTACATCTTCCACTCCTAGGAAGAAAGCCAGATGACATGAGCAATGAAGATTGGGGTTTCCTTGATAGACAAGTGTTGGGAATCATTCGACTAACACTGTCAAGATCAGTTGCACACAATGTGGGAAAGGAGAAGACCACGGCGGATTTGATGAAAGCTCTATCGGACATGTACGAGCAGCCATCAGCCAATAATAAAGTGCATTTGATGTACAAGCTATTCTACTTGAGAATGGCAGAAGGAACTCCAGTTATTCAGCATCTGAATGAGTTCAACACCATCATCAATCAATTAGCTTCAGTGGGGATTGAATTTGGTGATGAAGTACGTGCACTGATTGCTCTAGCTCAATTGCCAAAGAGCTGGGAGGCCATGAGAACAGCTGTTAGCAATTCTCATGGCAAAACAAAGATGAAGTATCAAGATATCTGGGACCATATTCTTAGCGAGGAAGTTCGCAGAAGAGATACAGGAGAAGCATCAACTTCCAGTTCTACCTTAAACCTCGAGACGAGAGGTAGAGGAGCTAGTAGAAGTTCAAATCGGGGCAGATCGAAGTCCCGAAGAGGTAGAAGTAAATCAAGGTCCGGAAAACAAGTACAGTGCTGGAATTGTGGCAAGATTGGCCACTTCAAAAATAATTGTAAGGAAGCTAAGAAGAAGAATGGGCATGACTCTGTTAATGCCACAACAGAAGATCTCCAAGATGCCTTACTCCTTTCAGTCGACAACCAAATTGAATCTTGGGTGTTAGATTCAGAAGCCTCGTTCCACACTACAGCACATCGAGAAATCATGCAGAATTATGTCACTGGTGATTTCGGGAAGGTGTACTTAGCAGATGGTGAAGCGTTGGAAATCGAAGGCATGGGAGATGTACCAATCAATCTGCCCAATGGAAGTGCATGGTTGCTACAGAAGGTGCGACATGTTCCCAAGCTCATGAGGAACCTGATTTCTGTAGGACAACTTGATGCTGATGGGCATTCGGTACTATTTACCGGTGGCACGTGGAAGATAACAAAAGGAGCTATGGTAGTAGCTCGAGGCACAAAAACAGGTACTCTATACATGACTTCAAGCATTAGAGATACTATTGCAATTGCTGATGCAAATGTCAATCTATGGCATCAAAGGCTTGGTCACATGAGTGAAAAAGGAATGAAAGTACTATTATCCAAGGGGAAGTTACCAAAGTTGGAATCAACTGATTTCGACATGTGTGAAGGTTGCATTTTTGGGAAACAGAAAAATGTTAGTTTCCTGAAAAATGATAGAACTCCAAAATCTACAAAGTTGGAGTTGGTGCACACAGATTTATGGGGGCCATCCCCAGTCGCTTCTCTTGGAGGATCGCGGTACTATATTTCCTTTATTGATAACTCAAGCAGGAAAGTATGGGTTTATTTTTTGAAAAATAAATCTGACACATTTGATACTTTCAAGAAGTGGAGAGCCATGGTTGAAAATGAAACAGGCTTGAAGTTAAAATGTCTGAGGTCAGACAATGGAGGAGAGTACATCGACGGAGGGTTCAAAGAATTCTGTGCTGCAAATGGGATTAGATTTCAGAAGACTATTCCCGGGACACCGCAGCAAAATGGCGTAGCTGAACGCATGAACAGAACTCTCAATGAACGTGCCAGAAGCATGAGGCTGAATTCAGGATTGCCTGAATGTTTTTGGGCTGATGCAATTAACACTGCAGCCTATTTGATTAATCGGGAACCTTCAGTTCCCTTAAAGTTCGATCTACCAGAGGAAGTCTGGAGCGGAAAGAAGGTAAATCTTTCCCATTTGAAAGTTTTTGGCTGTTTATCATATGTTCACATAGATTCTACTGATCGTAACAAGTTAGAAGCCAAATCTAGAAAATATTTTTTCATCGGTTATGGTGATGAAGAATTTGGCTATCGATTTTGGGATGATAAAAATCGCAAAATCATCAGAAGTAGAAATGTGATATTTAATGAGCAGATTCTGTACAAAGCTAAGTCACAAGCTGAATCTGAGGAACAACCAAAGAAACCTGAGGTTGTTGACTTTGATGTTACTCGAGTCAACACTGATCAGAACGAGGATCAAGAAAATGATGATACACAGATCGAACAACGTACACCACTCACTGTTATTCGAAGATCTTCAAGAACAATTAGGCCACCACAGCGGTTCTCACCATCTCTATACTACATCTTGCTAACAGATAGTGGTGAACCGGAAAGTTATGATGAAACTCTACGAATTGAAAATTCGATCAAGTGGGAGAAAGCCATGCAAGATGAGATGGAGTCACTGATGTCAAATCAGACATGGGAGCTAACTAAGCTTCCAAAAGACAAGAAGGCTTTGCACAATAAATGGGTGTACAGAATTAAGGAAGAGCACAATGGTAGCAAGCACTACAATGCCAGAATGGTCGTGAAGGGGTTTCAACAAAAGGAAGGTGTCGACTACACAAACATTTTCTCTCTAGTTGTAAAATTGACAACGATCAGGCTAGTATTGGCAATTGTGGCTGCAGAGAATTTACATCTTGAGCAGTTAGATGTGAAAACTGCATTCCTTCATGGTGATTTGGAGGAAGACATCTATATGCACCAGCCACAAGGATTCTCAGTGAAGGGAAAAGAGAATCTAGTTTGCAAACTAAAGAAGAGCTTGTATGGCCTAAAACAAGCTCCACGACAATAGTACCGGAAGTTTGACAACTTCATGTGCAGTAATGGATTTACAAGACTGCAGGCTGACCATTGTTGCTATATGAAGAACTTTGACAACTCTTATATTATCCTACTGTTGTATGTGGATGATATGCTCGTTGCAGGGTCAAGCATCGAGGAAATCAATGAACTGAATAAGCAGTTGTCAAAGCGGTTTGAGATGAAGGATTTGGGTGCTGCAAAACAAATCCTTGGTATGAGAATTATTAGAGACAGGTCTAATAATACTCTCAAGCTCTTGCAGGAGGAGTATGTAAAGAAGGTGCTTAGAAGGTTTAACATGGACAAGGCGAAACCAGTGAGCACACCCTTAGCTAGTCACTTTCGACTAACTAAGGATCAGTCGCCAAAGACGAAGGAAGAGCAAGAATACATGAACAGAATACCCTATGCATCTGCTATTGGTAGTCTTATGTACGCCATGGTCTGTACAAGGCCAGATATTGCACAAGCAGTGGGAGCTGTGAGCAGGTACATGAGTAATCCAGGAAAGCAGCATTGGGAAGCAGTCAAGTGGATTTTAAGATATCTACAAGGCTCTTCAGATACGTCACTATGCTTTACAAAAGCAGGTTTAAAACTACAGGGATATGTAGATGCTGATTTAGCAGGTGACGTTGACAGCAGAAAAAGTACTACTGGATTTGTGTATACGCTGGGTGATACAGCTGTATCGTGGGCTTCTAAGTTACAGAAGATTGTTGCTCTCTCAACTACAGAAGTGGAATACGTTGCTATAACTGAAGTAGGGAAGAAAATGGTTTGGTTGCAGTCATTCTTGGAGGAATTGGGAAAGAAGAATGAAAAAGGCATTCTGCATAGTGATAGTCAGAGTGCTATTTTTCTTGCAAAGAATCCAGCCTTTCATTCCAGAACAAAACACATACAGTTGCGATACCATTTTATCCGATCTCTTCTCGATAGTGGACAGCTAATACTTGAGAAGATTCGAGGAACAGAGAACCCAGCAGACATGTTCACAAAAGTAGTTACTGCTGACAAACTGAAGCTGTGTATAGCTTCAGTTGGACTTCGTACTTAAAGGCATGACTTGAAGTTGCTGTGATAGTTGCTATGAAGATATGTAGACTCATTTGTCTCCAAGTAGGAGATTGTTGCAGGTGGAGACAAAAACAGTGAACAGTGCACCGAAAGACACCGAATGCACCGTTGCACCGTTTGCTCTTTTGTATTGTTAGGCACCTCCCCAAGCATCATGCAGCAAATTGCTGCAATGTAGTGATCTGCTCTCCTATAAATAGGAGAGCTTAAGGGTGCAGCAGAGAAGTGTAGAAAGAAAACAGAGAGTGTGTGCTGCGTGTGTGCAGACAGAGTGTGGAAGAGAAAGAAGAGAGGAAGAGAGTGGGTGAGCAGAGAGAATTTTTTCTGTAAAAATTACTTTCATAGTGAAATTACAGCAGCTGTGGACGTAGGCAATTGCCGAACCACGTTAAATTTCGTCCCTCCTTTATTTAGAATCGTCTCTGTGTCAGAACAGCTCCCAACACCATCATGAGAGGTGATATCTTAACATTTCTAAGTTCCCATTTAATAGCTACTCATGTTCTGCTTCCTCTCACTGCTATCTTTCATATGACTGGAAAAACATCTTGCTATTAAGTTAAAAAATTTAAAATATTCAGCAATAGTACCTCATTATTGTTTCTATTGGACCCTGAGCTGCCAATCCAAGAAAAAACCAAATAACTTTAGGGAAAATACAGCCAAGTCTTTTACAACTATTTAACATCACACCCACAACCAAATGGTGCAGGGAAGAGAATTGGGGATAAATCCCAGCAGTTTTCAGCCACAATCACATCACACCAATCCAAATGTAACAGTCAACACAAAATCAAAAGTTATGGCGCGATCCAGTTCTATGGTAAGGAGTCTCTGCTCTTAGAATATTCTGTTCCTTACATCTTGTTACTAAGGTTAGAAACAGCATGACACATTCTTCACCCCTCCTCCCCCAAAAAAGTCCAGTAATCAACTATAAAATGAGACAATTAGCTTAGAAAAATTGAACTGTATTTTATACATTAAAAGACCATGAGAGTATATGTAATGCCACGTGATAATTATCTACCTATCCAATCATTGTTAAGTCTGATAGGCAAAAGATTGTCATACTTCATCTGTTATCGCTAGGCAATTCCATGTGCGGCATACTCCAGCAATAGTTTCAAGTTCATCTTTGCTGAAAACTTTTCCAGTTGGATTCTGAGGACTGTGAAACTTTGCATTAGTACATATCTATGTCATAATCTAGAAAAACCAGTACTTTGGTTATACTGTGATAAATAATCAAAATATCATTTTTGATTATGAGGATAGATTGCAAAGATTGATGAGGGAACGACTTGACACATTTCTTTTATGAAAAAAAACTCTATTGCTTTTAGACCATTTCCTTTGTAGTTTGAAATCATCAATATTTCACAACAATTTTTCTTTGAAAGAATATACATGTCATGACCCAACTCTGCAGTGTTAATTTCCTCATCAACAGAGAGAATATAGTAATAACAAATAAAATTTGCAGACCTTGTACTTGTCAAAAAAATTTCCAGATCTTGTGTCAAATGGGCCAAATTGTTTGGAGTTGTCCACTCAAACACTTTTCCTACAGCAATCCTAGGTGGAAAGATATTAGGTGAGTCTAACAGATACGTGTCCACTCAAACAACTCAAACGCTTGTCCTACAGAAATCATAGGTGGAAGATATTAGGTGAGTCTAACGGATACACCCATGGAAAAATAATGGCCAAGAGACTAACCTAAAAACAAATCATCATATTAGTTTTTTCTTCTTCTTTTTTAATTTATAAAACAAAAGGATGCATTCTAAATTTCTAACTTAATCTATATTTCCATTGATTATAATTTTTTTTAATAAGCATTTCCATTGATTACAAACATAATCTGACTTTTGGAAAATGGCTTCCCAGAGCAAGCACGTTTTGTTACCAAAACTCAATTTTCTTTTTCCCTCAACGGAATTCACTAACCTGTTCAATACTATAGCCTTTGTTCTCCTAGTGACAGACTGCAGGAGTTTGTTTGGATCTAAGGTCCAATGAGGAGGGTCAAGTGCCACAAATACCTGCCATTTCAATTTCCCCCAATAAATAACTACTGATTGAGAACTGGAAATTATCGACAATAAGAAGCATACTGGGATTCCTCCAGCCATGGTAATACATCCTTCGTATGTCTCATATGAAGGGTCAAAAAGGACAACTTCATCACCTCGATCAATTACTGTCCATATATAGCAGAAAACAGAATTACTCTCGAGTACGAAAAGCTAAAAATGCAATTAAAATATTAGTATGAATTAATGAGAGACAAAAAGAGCTTACTTGCAAACACTGCTGCTGCAAATGCCTCTGTTTGGCCACAGCAAATGGCTATATCAGTAAGAGGGTTCACATCTAAACCATGCATTTTCTTTGCCATTATTGCCAAGTGGTCACATAGTCCTTGCACGTGCCTTACGTTGCCACATTAATCTCCATTAATTTCAAAAGATACCAAAACACCAAGAGAAACAAGTGTAATTTATGTGCTGGTAGCCATATGCCTACTGTCATTATTGAAACCCTTCTATGCTCTAAAAACAAATAAGGCCATGTTTGGTTCTAAGAAATGCAGAGAATATTTGAGAACTTTGATTTTTTTTAAAAAGAAAAAAATGCAGAGAATATTAAAAGGAAAATTTTTTAAAAAAATTCTGACTAACCAAACATTGCCTTAGATTTGCCTAACAAAGTAATTAATAACATAAGCAGAGCTAATACGTTCCCTTGGATTTGGGAGTAGGCATCCCATATTGATTTTCAGCTTCGTACGGCATTCGAAAATTCAAAAATCCTATAAAAATTTCTATAAATTCTATACTGTCACCACCACTTAGAAATTTAGTAAGGTGGGTACAATTGTAGTGAATGACAAAAAAATGTGCACGGCTTATTAAATTCAGGAGAAACAAGGTAATGCGAATTAAATGTCAAGCCCAAATGAGGTATCAACAAAATTATCTTAATTTCCTGAAGAAACTAATGGTAGTTGATAATGAAGACGTTGCAGCGTTGGACACCAACCTGTACTGGTTGAAATCGGAATTAATGGCCGAAACGGCTGCGGTTTTTATATGAGCAGGTGCAGGGAAATCTGGGAAGCCTTCTGCGAGGTTGATGGCGCTGCATCGTTGAGCAAGATGTGAGAGTTCTTGAATGGGTGATGAAGTAAAACTCTTCGCCACAGTTGATAGTTTCTCCTCCATTGCTCTGTTTCTACTTGTTGAGTTCACGAACGCCGACTCATGTCTTGTCTTATATACGCACCACGGAGGATTAACACATCAATTCTGTTAAATTATTTTTTAAATAAAATTATTTCATGTCAACGATATATGACTCTAGCATATTCTCATCTACATTTAGTTATTTTTATATATTTTTTATGTATTTAAAAAATTATTTTATATTAAAAAAATAAATTATATTAATAAAATAAAATATTTATCATTATTTAAAAAATAAATATGTAATTCATCAGTAGAGATATGAATGAAATTATTCCCTTCTTAAAATGGAGGAAATTTTTAAAGAAAGGCAAATCATTTAATAATAATATAATGAAAAATGTTAGAATGTCATTTAAGTTTGTCTTTATTTTGACCGTTTATATATTTAAATTTTTATAATTTTTTATTTAATAATTAAATAAGTGACTTTTAATTTATTGATGTATTTTTTATTTTTTAAAAATATTTAAATATATTAAAAATTAAATTTATACTAACTGTAGGCCCGGCAGTAAATATAGTTAGTTCTCATAAGGTCGATTAACGGTGGAATGGAATCCAGATTATTCGATTCCTATAAATATTAACCGAATTTTATGTTCTAAATTGAGAAAAATATATACATGAAATAGATTTTACTTAATTTATAATTGTTCCGATGAATTTATCAAATAGTATTAAATATTTAATATTAAGTTAACTTCATATATTTATCTCTACCACACTAAAATCTCAATTCATGAGACATTGATGTAATTTCTATAATAACTATTTTTTTTTTTTAAGGTCAAAATGACTCTTTCTTCCATCTACATTTCATAAGAGTGAAACAATTTAGACAAGTCTTGAAAACTGAAGAAAAGAATATGAGATTCTTTTGTATTGGATCTGAACTTTTACAGAGAGGAATGTATGGTATTTATACGCAGACGAGTGAAGTGAAATAAAGGTAAAAATAGTAACTGACTGGTAACTAAGTAACTAATTAGTCCTTTAACTAGTTCTCTACCAATTACAATGCAAACTCAACTCATATTAAAATTTACAATTTTATCTGTGATAGCCATCAAGATGAATGGTATATATTGTTAACATTAATCTTGGATAAGAGGGAATGAAAAAGAACAGATTCAAGGAGTTTAGTAAGCAAATCAACAAGTTGAGGACAGGAAGAAACATGTAAGGTTTGAAGAACTCCAGCTTGAATTTTCTCTCTAATTAAGTGACAATCCAACTCAATATGTTTTATTATCTCATTTAACACAAAGTTAGCTGCAATGTGGATGACAGCTTAATTGTCACATAAGAGTAAAGAAGCATTAGGATGTTGTTGATGCATATACAAAACTAAGGATTCTAGCCAGGTCAATTTACAAACAATATATGCCATAGACCTATATTCAGCTTCTTCAAAAGACCTTAACACTGTCTTTTGCTTTTTGAATTTCCAAGATATGAGAGAATCACCAAGAAATATGCAATAATCAGAAGAAAAGATCCTGCCCTGGTGCCAATTTAATATACTTCAAGATCCTAAGGGTTGCTTGCATACATGGAGCTCTAGGAGAATCAAGCAATTGACTTGAATAATATACTGGATATATAATGTATGGTCTTGAATTAGTGAGGTAAAGTAATTTAACAATAAGTCTTTTGTAACAAAAAACACCTTCAAGAAATTTACCATCATTATTTGATAACTTGCAGTGAGAGTCCATTGGAAAATTAACAGGTTTACAACCCAACAAACCAGCATCTGAAATTATTTCTAAAGTATACTTACGATGACATAAGGAAATGCCCTTTTTAGATTGAGCAATATCCATTTACAGAAAATACTTGACAAGACCTAAGCCCTTTAACTTGAAATGTGCATTCAATGAGGATTTAATGGACTGTGCAACATCCAAATCACTGCTGGCTAGTAGTATTTCATCAACATACACCAATAATTCAACAAAAGAATCATCTTTCTTTCTTGTAAACAAAATAATCTAATTTGGTTTGATTAAAACCCAAGTTCAGAAAAGTTGCAATGAACTTTGAGTTCCACTATTGAGAAGTCTGCTTCAAGCCATACAAAGATTTTTGCAATTTGCAAATTCTTGTGTCCCCCTTCTTTAGTTACCCAAAAGGAAGTTTCATGTATACTGTTTCTTCCAAATCTTCAAATAAAAAAGTATTGCTAACATCTAAATCTATCAAATCCCAATTATGAATGGCTGCTAAAGTAGTAAAAAAAAAAAAAACAACAACAACAACATCAACTAACTGTTGCCATTTTTGCAACAAGAGAGAAGGTTTCTAGATAGTCTAGGCCTTCCCTTTAAGTATTGGCAACTAGTCTAGTTTTATGCTTCTCAATAGATCCATCAGAATTAAACTTGATTTTATACACCTATTTGCATCCAATTGGAATTTTGTGCGGTAGGTCAATAAAAAACCATGTATTATTTGATTCTAAGGCAAGTAATTCAGTAAATATAGCATTTCTCCAATGAGAGTGCATAACAGCTTGATGGTAGTACTTGGGTTCTATATTAGATAAGATAGAAACACTAAAGGCACAAAGAGAAGGAGATAAATTTTTCTAAGACAGAAAATAAAAAATGTTGTATTTATTACTTGATTGTAAAGATGTTGAGCTAGTAGAAGATGTGGCAGAAGTAGAGGCTGCTAGATTGCAATGGTAATGTTGTAAGTAACAAGGAGTTTTGTGCTATCTTGTGGACTTTTGAAGAGGAGCAAAGTGATTGATATCTTGAAGGGAAGGACCATTTGGACTTGATGAAGCAAATGAAGAATTTGATAGAGGATTTTGAGACATGGAAGAAGGAATATCTGTAGGAGACTTAGGAGAGGAATCTGGAATAGGATTAGGCAATACAAAATCAAATGGTAAAGAAGAATAAAATTTAGTAATATGATTTTGAATGGAAATATGGTTTCATGAATAATAACATCTCGACATACAAATTTTTTTTTAGAATCAAGATCAAATAATTTGTATCCCTTGGTTCCAAAAGGATAACCTACAAAGACACATTTTCTTGCTCATTGTGAGATTTTTTATTTGTTTTGTGTTAAAGTGGAGATATTACACAAACAGCCAAAGATATTTAAATGACTATATGAAGGAATATTTCCATAAAGAATTTGATGTGATGATCTATCACTTAGAATGTGAGAATGAGTGTGATTGATTATGTGAGTTGTTGTTAAAACACACTTATCCCAAAATTTCAAAGGAATATCGGATTGGAATCTTAACACATTGAGAAGATATTGATGTTTCTCTCAACAATTGAGTTTTGTTAAGGGATTTCAACACAAGAAGTTTGATGTATAATGCCCTTAAAATAGGAAAACAAATCCTTCATATTAAATTCTAAATCATTGTAAGTCCTTGCACATTGTATTTTTGTTGGAAATTATATAAGGATTAGATTATAAAATCCTATAAGGGTGGCTTTCACTTCAGATTTGAAATTCAATAGATACACTTAAGTTGATCTTGAGTGATTATCAACAATGGTTAAGATGTACTTGAAACCATATATCACAATGAGCCAAATGAAAGGAAGAAATGGATTTATATGATTGAGTTGGAAAGGATAGACGTTTTTGTATTTCCAAAGGGCATACAGTACAATGATTATCATCTACAACTTTATTTTGAAGAACAATATTTGGAATGGATTTAGCAAGAACATGTAACCTAGATGATGATGGATAACCTAGCCAATTATGCCAAAGTCTAGAATTCAAATCAGGTACATAATTGACACTTGGAAATACAATGGGGTTACTGACTACACTCACTGAAGGTTGTTGCAGAACATATAATCCAACTGTTCTTCTACCATTCTCAATCATCTTCCATGGGGTAAGACCCTAAATATAACAAATATTAAGTATGAAAATAAAACAACAATTCTAATGAGAAGTTAGCTTAGTAATCGAAAGAAGATTATACGAGAAACTTGTTACACCTATATATAATACATCATTTAGAACTAAACTATTAGATAATTATATAGTCCCAAGATGCGTGATTGTAACATTTTCTCTATTTGAAAGTTTAACAAATATGTTTAGGATTCATGTGATTATGGTAAACAATTTGACTGAGTATAATATAGTCTATGGCACCCGTATTTATGATCCAAGTGCTCGAGACAGAATATAAAGATTCAATTTTGTTGGATGAGAAATTTGAAAGAATTCTATTGTATTATCGTGGTAATAAAAATTAATTTTACCTGAAAAAGTAGGTAACATATTTGGACTAGAGACATTGGTTGTTTGATGAATGGCATTTTGTGCATCAGATGGTTGTGGGCAGATCAAAGTAATTAATTGATGATACTCTTCTTGAGAGAAAAGCATAGAATTATGAATCTCAAATGGTTGATTTGCTGATGAAACTCTTCCCCTTTGCTTTAAGTTGAAATTTTGCTTGAAATTTGAAGGGTTTATAGCACTTATCTATTGTGTGATTTTTCATATCACAATGAGTGCTTAAGACTTTTTCCTTTCTATATTGATGCCTTCCAAGATTCGACCTTGAGTTCTCAACTTCTCATGACTTTATCTTGAATTTTTAACATTTTTATTCATAAAAGTCACTAATTCTACCCCAATTCTAATCATAGATCCAATTTCTTTCTGTTTCTCTTTTTGAATCACAAAAAAAAAAAAAAAATTAGTATCGATCATAGCGGATCCATTAATAAAATTTGCCATCTCTGTGAGAAAATTCCTCATTTAATCCCACAAAGAAACATGATGATATGTTGATACTCCAAAAACATGTATGCAACACCACAACTGCAATTTCTATGTGCTCCACATGTGCAATTAGATATTTAATTATAGTTTAATAACTCATCCCACAAACACTTGAATTATTGATAGTAAATACTCATTGTGATTTGATCTTGAGTTAGAGAAGAAAGTTATTTTTACAATTGGAAGATTCTAGGTCTATTTCCTTAACAAAATTGGTTTCACAAGTCTTCCCACATCTCTCTTGGTGTTTTCACGTAAATGATAGTTTCTCCAATATCCTTAAACACCGAATTCAAGATCCATGTAAGTATCATACTATTACAACGGTACGTGTCCATTGATGAACCTCATCTTATTTTGGGCTTTCAAAAGCCATCTCCATTGATATACACCAATTGTGATAATTGTCTACTATAAGCACCCTGGATACCAGTACAAATCCAAGCGAATCTCCATTTTGTAAATGAAATGGACTTGAATCTTCAACATTCAATGAAACAAAGGTTGTGGAAGCCATTTCGTAGTGGGTAATAGAAGTGAAACCCTAAGATATCCACTCTAATACCATGAAACGATTTAGGCAAATCTTGAAAACTGAAGAAAGGAATATGTGATTCTATTGTATTTGAACTGAACTTTTACAGATAGAAATGTACAGTATTTATATACAAAATGGGTGAAGTGAAGTAAATGTATAAATAATAACTAAATAACTAGCTAGTTCTCTACCAGTTACAATGCCAACCCAGCTTAGATTAAAATTTACAATTTTATCTATGATAAAGCTTAATATTATGCATGTCAACACGCATAGAACTATGACATTGTAGTTGATATTGATGGTAGACAATAAATGTCAACATTAATATAAAGAAAACTCTTTAAGCTATATTATCATCCTACTATTATCTTACCATAATGAGATGATATTGTCCATCAATTATTGATTTTTTTTTTTAAAAAATAAGAAATGATCAAAATGTGGTAAAAGTGTCACGGTGTACATAGTGAGATAAATGTGAGACAAAAGTATATTTTGTAGCATTAATCTTAATTAGGGGTTCTACTCACCCTATACAAATAGGTAGCTATCCATCTGGCACCCTGTCCTCGCTTGGGTAGGATGATTAAATCAACCCCTACACTCTGTCCCTGCTCATATCTCTTACCCTTCGCATTTGCTTATCGAATGAGTGAATTGACATCACCACCATCCAATCACCCTGTCCAACAAGAGATTCTTCACAACAAATTACATAAAATTGTAAATTCATCAAAATAATAGCACATAACCAACAATAAACTCTCTTATTTGTGCATAGATTTTCTTATATATGCATATAAACATAAATCCAAGGTGCTGACCATGACATTTAGACCCACAGCTATGGTTGTTGGTCATAAAGCTCACAAATCCATAGTCATAGTCATGGGTTTTTAACTTGCAGATCCATAGCTGCCATCGTCATCATATTTTCATATAACGTAGCTTGGTCGTAACCCACGACAACGCCTTGGCCATGAGTGGAGAAGAAGTAGCAGGTTGAGAGTAGGAGAAAAAGAAGAAGAAAATAAGAAGAGAAATAAGAATATGAAAGAAAGAATAGGAAATATAGCAGGTGAATAGTGAGAGGAATGAGAAGAATATAAGAGAAGAGAATGGAGACATAAGAGAGGATGGCGAGTTGAAGGAGAAAATGAGATAAGAGTAAAAAAGTATATTTATATATAGGTTTATATGTATAAATCATAAGAGCAAGCGTGTGATATTTTGAGTATGTGGGATATCCTGCCCATATATGTGTTTTTAAGTTAAGAACTCATTTACACTCGGGTAGTTGCCAGCCCTTTTCTTTGTGGGACATATAGATTGGTTAAGCAGACTGGGTTGCGAGGGTCCATGCCTGCATAGCCCTATTCTTAATAAAAGGTCTTAGCTTCTCAAATAAGATAATTCTATGTAGGACAACGCTTTTGGAAATGTGACACTCTAGGTGGAGCCTCACGGCACTTGGGGTTGCAACACTTGTGAAGCTGAGTAATTAGGCTCACATTGGTCCTTAGGCTTCGTTTGGTTATACATATAAGATGAGATGAAAGTTAAAAGTTAAATAAAATATTGTTAGAATATTTTACTTTTATTATTATTTTTATTTTAAAATTTAAAAATGTTGAATTATTTATTGTATTTTATTTAGAAATTTAGAAAAATTATAATGATAATATGAGATAGTCTGTGAAAACAAGCCAGGCTTAGGAGATGTTTAGAAGTAGTTTTCATTTGATCCCATCTCATTTCATTCCCAAACATTATTTAAACACAAATACTTTCAAACTAATCATTGCAACTTTTTTTAAACTAATCATTATAACTTTTTCAAAATTTTAAACAAAAAAAATTCAAAATTTTCAAATCTCCAAAAATAAATAATATTAAAAAATAAAAATTGTATGTACAGTCACTTTTGTATATTTTTCTATGCACTCTACTGATATGATTGGTTGTGTATTAAAAAAATTGATACAACCAATTACATCAGTGGAGTACGCAGATAGTATGCAAAAGTGACTGTCTGTAACATTACTCATTAAAAAATTATATTCTAACAATATTTTAATTTTATAATATTTTTTATTCAACTTTTTCATTCTCATTTCCTAAAATTTTATAAAACATTAAACTTACATTTGGTTAATGAGATGATCTTAGATGGTCTGTAGATAGTAGTGAAGCAATGGTGAAAAAATAATGATCAAATATTAAATGGTAGTGAATAGAAGTAAAAAGTAGTGAAAAGTAGGTGAAAAGTGATGATTGGTTGTGTATTAAAAAAATTGATACAACTAATCATATCAGTAAAGTACGCAGATAGTACGTAAAAGTGACTGTCTGTAGCATTACTCATTAAAAAATTATATTCTAACAATATTTTAATTTTATAATATTTTTTATTCAACTTTTTCATTCTCATTTCCAAAAATCTCATAAAACATTAAGGTTACATTTGGATAATGGGATAATCTCAGATGATCTGTGAATAATAGTGAAATAATGGTAAAAAAGTAATGATAAAATATAAATAGTAGTGAATAAAAATAAAAAATAGTAATAAAACTATCTTACTACTATTTACAAAATTCTCATCTCATCTTTCTTTTCAAGTATCCCTTTTGTCTTATTTTGATTTTTGTAACTTTGGTTTTAGAATTTTTTTTCCATTTTTATTTTTTGTATTTTGGAATTTGTAATTTATGCTAATTTGTTCCTTATTTAGAAAAATATATTAGGGTTTTAACTTTTTACGTGCTAGCATTGTATTTGTATCACTCCGACCTATAATGTTAAGCGTTTTTTAGGTTTATTGCCATTCCCAATCTCAATTTTAAATTTTGTTTTCCGTTATAAGTTTAAAGTCTCAACTTTCAAGCCTTTGACCCAAAAATTGACTCAATTGTGAGAACAAAAAAGCTTCATGAATCATACCGTTAAAAATAAAAAGATCAGTCACGTGCGGTGCACCCCCAATCTTTCAAATTCGAATTAGTGGCGGTTCCGTAAATAACGTGCAAATCCAGTCCCAGTTTCGCACGGCTTACTGCCCCCCGCTCTGGATCCCATTTGAATTAAAATCCCTCGCACCCTCCCTCTCCTTCCACTCTTTCATCGCCTCCTCTTCGTTTTTCTCAGTCCAACCTAATCTCCTATTCTATCAGTACAGAGAGCTAAGGAGCCATGTCTCTGAGGCCGAGCGCTAGGACCGATGTCCGCCGGAACCGGTACAAGGTGGCCGTGGACGCTGAGGAAGGTCGTCGTCGGAGGGAGGACACCATGGTCGAGATTCGAAAGAACCGAAGAGAAGAGAGTTTGCAGAAGAAGCGTCGAGAAGGACTCGCTACCCAGCAAATTCCTTCCTCTCTCACCACCACTCCCACCTCCGAAAATGAGGTATCCAATTCTTCCCCATCTTTTTTTTTTGGTTATGAATATAAGTGAAGGCATTTTGTCGATTTCTTGCGATTTTATCATCTTGTTTCAAGTTTGTTTGTTGAATTTCTGTTGAATTGCGTGCATCTCCGGCCGATGTTAGGTGTTTATTGTGGAGATACCGTCTTAACCCAAAACCTTAAGGCTTACGCGTTTTGGTTCAATTGTTTTATTAACCACCTAAGTCTGATGTTTCTATTCGATGCGGGAGATTTCTTCACGCCTACATCTCAATAAAATTGAAACTGAAGCCACGGATGCTTAAGTCTGAATTGATTCTTTGAAATCGAAACGATTTTGTTACCTAAATAACAGCACCTCTAGCTTCTTCTTCTTCTTCTTCTTCTTCTTCTTGTTTTTATTTTTTATTTTTTATTTTTTTATTTTTATTTTTAATTTAATTTAATTTTTAATTTTTATTTTTTTAAAGTAGTTGAAACTAAAGGAGCCAATGTGTTGGGTTTGTTAATTTAAAGCAGTTAGAAACTCTACAAGCAATGGTTACTGGCGTTTGGTCAGAGGACAAGAACTTGCAGCTTGAGGCAACCACTCATTTTCGAAAGCTGCTGTCAATTGGTAAAAAATTTTATGTTGCAATTGCCCCTCCAGTTATGTGGTTCGGATGTTTATTAGTTGGTTGCGTCTCTTACTTTGAATATTTCATCAGAACGCAGTCCACCAATTAACGAAGTTATTCAATCTGGTGTTGTTCCCCGCTTTGTTGAGTTCCTTGGGAGAGATGAGTTCTCACAGCTTCAGGTTTATTATGTAGCATTCATGTTATTTGTTTTAGCAGTAAGGTCATTTCTGATAAATATGTCATTTCAAATTTGTTAATTTTCTTCTTCGATGGTCCTTTGTATTCTATAGTTTGAGGCAGCTTGGGCCCTCACAAACATTGCTTCCGGTACTTCAGAAAACACCAGGGTTGTAATTGATCATGGAGCCATCCCAATATTCATCAAACTTCTAGGATCCCCGAGTGATGATGTTCGCGAACAGGTGTATATTTCAAATGGGCATTATGTTTGTATTTGTTTTACTTTATTTTGGTTTTGATTTTTAAAAAGCTTTTCTATGCTAACTCCTTATGTCCGAATTAGATATCATTTGGTGGCTGATAATTCCCCTTTGGGTTGTAGGCTGTTTGGGCGTTAGGAAATGTGGCTGGTGACTCACCTAAATGCCGTGATCTTGTCCTTAGTCATGGCGTCTTAATGCCCTTGTTGGCACAGTTTAATGATCTTGCAAAACTTTCTATGTTGAGAAATGCGACGTGGACGTTATCAAACTTCTGTCGGGGCAAGCCACCTCCTTCATTTGACCAGGTTGTTCACTTAAGCTGAGCCATTAGTGTGTATGCATCTTTTTTTTTTTTTTTTTTTTTTTCCTTCTTTTATTTGTCAGGATATTTGGTCTTGATGTGCTTTTGAATCTCAATGTGCAGACAAAGCCTGCTATCCCAGCTCTAGAACGTCTTATACATTCAAATGATGAAGAAGTCCTCACTGATGCGTGCTGGGCACTGTCGTATCTTTCAGATGGTACCAATGATAAAATCCAAGCAGTTATTGACGCAGGTGTCTGCCCCCGACTCATTGAACTACTACTGTGAGTGTTGGACTTTATTTGACTATTTGAATTAATTTTTATTTTTTGGAGTTGGAATCCTCTTTTATTTATTTTTTTTATAGATTTGTAATGCTTTGAAAATCCTCTTTTTTTAGTCATCCCTCTCCAACGGTCCTCATTCCTGCCCTTCGCACAGTTGGAAATATTGTCACTGGAGATGATATGCAAACTCAGGTATGCGCTACTAAAATTTTCCATCCTTTTCTTTAATCATCTCTCTTTCAAATCTTATTTGATTATTCTGTGCTCTTGATTTATAATTGGATGAGATCCATCACTAGTAAATGAGGTAACTAGTTGCATTAACGTTATATCAATCTGCGTATTGTTGCAAGCCAATAGATCTGTAAAACACTCTGATGTTTTACTGTCTTTTGTGAAAATATTAAAACGAGTCAAACTTATACATAATAGTATATTTTATCTTGGGTTATAAGATATCATCGGAATTGCTGGACATGTTCTTTAAAACTGTTGTTTATAGCTGTCTGTGTTTCCTTCTATAGAGAAATATGCTCGGCACATTCTCCCCCCTATCTTTCCCAAGGTGGGAGCATATACTCAGCACATCACTTTTGTGTTAATTGGATCTCTCACTTCTTTTTAGTGGTAATTTACATGTACACCCTAGGGATCTTGAACTCACAATTGCTTTGACTTACCATTGGGAGAAAGATTGTTACAGCTACAATTATTTGGGACTAGTGAAAGAGGTGTTGTATAGCCATCGTTTTTGTTGGGAATGTAATTATATCAGCATGAATAATCAGTTGGGGCGTTATTCATTATAGGAAATATGGTGTCTTTGGGATTTTGGAAATGCCATTCATTGCATCCTGAGCAGGTATTAAATAAATCAACCTTTTCCTTCAGTGTATAATAAATCATCAAGCTCTTCCTCGCCTTCTGAACCTGTTGACGCAAAATTATAAGAAGAGCATCAAGAAGGAAGCTTGCTGGACCATCTCAAACATCACAGCTGGAAACATAAATCAGATACAGGTGAGCAAGTAAATTCATCTGTGACAAATGCATAAACTAATTAGAGTGTTGTCTTGTTATTGTTGATATCCTTATTTTGTTTGATAATCAATTGATAGTTTTATTATGAATATAGGCATAAGGATTCAAAAGAAGGATTTGATAATAATCTTAATATTACGGCGGTGACAATTTTTCTTTTTAGTCTGTTGCAACTTGCAAATTTGGTTTTGAGGCAAGGTTTTAAACTACTTGCAGGCTGTAATCGAGGCTGGTATCATTGGCCCCCTACTCCAACTACTTCAGAATGCAGAGTTTGAGATCAAGAAAGAAGCTGCTTGGGCACTTTCAAATGCTACATCTGGTGGCACCCATGATCAAATCAAGTATTATTTATTACCCTGCCATCCTTTTTTGTTCCGTTTAAATGGTTGTATGAGATTTGAGCGTTTGATTCTATTTATATCTGGTAGGTACTTCGTGAGCCAGGGGTGCATTAAGCCATTGTGTGATCTCCTGATTTGTCCAGACCCAAGGATTGTCACAGTTTGCTTGGAAGCACTTGAGAACATTCTAAAGGTTGGGGAAGCAGAGAATAATGTGAACAACACAGACGGAAACTTTTATGCTCAATTGATTGATGACGCTGATGGGTTAGATAAGATTGAAAACCTGCAGACTCATGACAATAATGAAATATATGAGAAGGCAGTAAAGATTCTTGAGACATATTGGACTGGGGACGAAGATGAGCCTTTGCCCCCAGGTGATGCTGCCCAATCTGGCTTCGGGTTTGGAGTGAATGAACTTTCTGTTCCTTCTGGCGGATTTAACTTCTCTTGAAGGTATGCACCCTTAACATCTTAACTACTATTGTGCTACACATTCAGCAGGTGACTGTATTAACATGCCCTTGCGCATAGGATACTTACCTAATGGTTCGGATGTGTGGTCTTCACTCGTAGTTTTGGTTGTATGTTGGGCCAAATTGCTTTTGTGTACATTATTGTTCGATCTATTGCTGGAACTGGAGCATGGGATGCCTTAAAAAATAGACTATATGGACATGAGTAACATGTGATAAGATGATTGTCGAACACTTAGTATTGCCACTAATTTTAATGAAGAGGACCTTGTTGTTGTGTTTTCTAGGGTAATGCAAAAGCGGTATGTTAGTTTAATTACTACAATGTGCTGTAAAACACAAGTAGAAACAATTTCTGGTTGTAGTCAGGACAGTGTAGCTGATTGCTGCAGTTGGTCACTTACCTTGAGTCAGTTTCTGTCAGAAATTAGCACATTTAGGTAGGTTTTACTGGATAGGATGAAGATACCCGAAAACCATCTGGTTGGAAATTGGTTTACATCTGTCAGTTTCTTATGATTTGCAGGTGTTTTTATTTTCCTGAGCTGGAGGATTTTTGTTGGTAAAAAGGGAAAATGTATTCAGATGGAATTTGGGGAACATATCACTAAATTAGGCCCATGCTTCGAGTTGTTTAAACTGACCAGACCAACACATTATTACCTAAAAATTCGAATTTACAACCCTCGGTACTCGTCCTAAATCTCTTTGGTTTTGTTTATTGGTTAGGGTTAGGGTCAGGGCTTGGTAAACGGAGAAAAAGGGCTGGAGAGGATTAAGCGTTGGTTGACTGGTGATGTTTTGCTACTACTATTGAGATGTGCATTTAGACCTTTGTTTTCCTGGTCTCCCAAAAATTGTGTTTTGGAATATGGGTTAGATGGTGTTTGTGAGCATTCTCATTGGCTTAACCAAATGCATCTTTAAAATTTAGCCAATATCATACTTTTTTGCATTTACCTATTCTATTTAAATTCAATCCACTACATTGGATTATCTATTCATTCTTTATATAATAATAAAATATTATTAATTTAATAATTTTTTTAATTTATTTTTATCACATTTTGTAGTTCTACCAATTAAATGTTAATAATAATTATATTCTAATTAAATTAATATTAAAGAAATTATATTTTCAAATGTCATTTAATGCTAATAACAAAATATTTGATTAAACTCATCTAAATTTCGTAATTACTAACCAAATGGTATTTTTGTTTCGAGTGAAAAACTAGTATTTTAATGTTTGATGAACCAATAATGGTTTTTTATCTTTGGTCAAATACTATAGTTGAAATTTAAATTATTTTAGATATGTCCAACCAAATGTAGGGTTTTTTTGGCATAAATTATCCAAATTTTGGCCATTCTTCTTATTTGATCAAGTCAATGAAGATGCTCACAGGCTACAAAGAGCTAAACCTTTAGTTCTTTCTATATAGTCCAAACTGGGCTATAATTGACCTAATGAGCCCAAGTGGGTTGAACACAAATCGAAATTCTGGCCCAACTCACCGCCAATCCAAAACTTATTTACGGTGATTAGTTTCGGCTTGGTTTCTACCATAGGTTCAATGTTTGGATTTTGACGGTTGCAATCCGGTGAACATCGATCGTGTTTGTTCTCACTCCTACTGTCAAAGTTTTAGAATTGAATCTATTTTTTTCTTATGAATAATTTTACATATAATTATTTTTGTGTACTCTTTGTGCACTCTACTGATATGATTGGCTGCATTAATTTTTTTAATACATAACCAATCACATCAATAAAGTGTACAAAAAAATATGTAAAAATAACTATATAAAATTTTTATTTTTTTATAATAAGCTATTATTAATTGTTAGTTCATTGATATCATATGTCATGACTCTTTGCTATTGCTTAAAATCTGCAGGGCTGGCTTGGCGTTGAATGGATCCTGCAATCATGGTACGTGACATCAAATATTTTTGGGTGTTGGGTGGTGACACTTGCCCGTGGACCAATCGCCTATTGATGCCGTGGTTCAGACTAAGATATGCGTGAACCCTGAGAATTCAAGCAATCGAGGAAACCTACCAACCAATATAGCATTCCCTTTCTTAATCAGAGAAATATCAGAATGAAAACAAAGCTATTTATTTCTTTATTATTACCTTTTTTTACTTCTTTTTCAGGCCCTATTTTGATGCTAATGGGTTTTTGTTTCTTTTCATTCTAGGAAGAAAGATTTCTTCGTGGAAAGGTTTCTTTTTTTTTTTTCTCGCATGAGCGAACTTTTTTGTTCGTTGCATTACTTGCAGAAGCTAAACTTCATGTTTTGTTATGTCATTTACTTAAAAACTTTAATTACCTTAGGATATTTAATGTCACAAATGTCTTTACGTTTTTATTCTCCATTCTCTGTTATTAAGTGTAGAGTTTTGTTTTATCTGAATCTTAGTGTTAAATGGAGGGGGCGCCCACACGGGCAGACCCCTCTTTATGATTGCATGCGTTATAACGCATGGGTTAAAGCCATGCGTTACATAGCTGGTAAACGCATGGCTTTAAGCCATGCGTTTACAGCGTATTGAAGACTGACCTTTAAAGGCCAGTCGTGTAGGGGGCTATATATAGCCCCTCTCCTTTTGATTCTGGTGCAGCAATCACAATAGTAAAAATCTTTCTCTCATTTGTTCTTTTTTGAAATAGTTTATAGACTATAGATTTGTTAAGTGTTACTCTAGTTTTATAACTACGTAGTACACTTTACCATTAAGAGAAAATGCTTGTCTTTTTGTCGCGCTGGAGAAACTTGTGGAGCATTTCTTCAAGCTAAGTCTGAGGTACTTTCCGCTGTGCTGTCTTACATTGGTATTAGAGCTTTTTTAAATTGCTTCCAGTTTCTTTTTGGCATATGCATGTAAATTGTGATTGTTTTTTTTATGTGATTTGCGTACATGTGGTGTTGCATTTCTTTTAACAAAACAAATTTTTTTTTTTTTTTTTGGCTGGAGCTGTTGCAATGGTGCAGTGCTAACCACCCATACACGGTGGTGCAGCGCGCACCACCTGAGCATGGTGGTGCAGCGCGCACCACGGTGCCGCAAGGACCCATGGAGCCCACCGTGCACCGTGGAGGCACCCAGTGGTGCTGCAAGCACCACCTCGGTGCTGCGCGCACTAGAGGGGTGCTGCCAGCACCACCGTGGTGCTGCCAGCACCAGTGAGGTGCTGCAGCAGCACCCAGCCTCCTCCGGAGGTTGTTTCCGACGAAAAACAACGCTGGTAAGCCCTCAAAAAGGTGGCTGGATCGATCTGTGTTTTTCAGTTACTGTTCATGTGAACAGTAACCGCTGGAGGAAGAAGATGAAGCATTCGTTTGTTTTTTTTTTCAATGGGCTTGGGCTTTTTCGGTCCAATTTGTTTTGAAAGGGTTTTTTTCAGCCCAATTTGGAGTTGGGCTGGGCCATTCGGCCCATTGGTTATAATAATAAAAAATAAATAAAATAAATAAATTAATATATGCTTAGATATATTGCATGTGATCTTTTGTTTAATATTTTAGATTAAATATGATAACATGTGAATATTTGGTTATATTCATGCTATTGTTTTTTCCATAATGTTATATTACATGTGATATTTTATCTTGAAATTAAATGTGATAACATGTATGTGTGTATTGAACATGTGGAAATGTGATTATTTTATCATCTATGAATGTTAAACTTGAATGTTTAGACATTAGTCTTTATTTCTTTTAGTGATAAAATAGAAAAATCTCACTAAGTAGTCTTAGTTAGAATTGTCAGTGTGAATGATAGGCTGAAAGAATTGCAGTGACTCCAGTAAGAACTGTAAATGCACTGTATAGCCAAAAGACCATGGTGACCCCAGTAAGAACTGTAAATGCACTGTATAGCCAAAAAGACTACAGTGGCCCCAGTAAGAACTGTAAATGCACTGATGGAACAAGAAAAATAGACTGTAATGGTCTCATATGAACCATCTTTGTAGACTGGCCCAACAGGTTGCTGTAGTCTAGCTGTCTTTGTAGATTGGCCCAACAGGTTGCCATGGTCTGGGTAGCTGTCCTTGTAGACTGGCCCAAAAGGTTACTGCAGTTTTAGTAGGTTATGTCTTTAGATGTGACTAGGCCTAGATGACTACTTAAGATAGTGGAAGTATGGTTGAGATTTATGATGATAAATTCTCCCTTTTTTTAAAAAAAAATTTGCGCGGGAATTGAGTTAGAAATCTAATAATTGGATGTTGTGGTGCAAGAGATGATTATGAAGCCTAGCGATTTTTCGATCTTGCGACATGTCTAAATTATTCTTTTTCTAATTTGAAAGGACGCGGAAGATTTCTTAGGTGTGTGAGTAATATCCCTTCTTTGCATATTGTAGTGAAATAGCATCCAAAAATATTGTTGTCGACTTAAACAAAGGGGAGAAATTAGATGAGGAAAACTATGACATATGGCATTGCAAGATCCAATATGTTTTAGATGAGCAAGAGGTCTTGGAGGCCTTATCTCACACCCTTACTATGTCCGGGGAAGGGAACTCAGAACAACACAAAATAGATCAACAAGCCTATACCCAATGGGCAAAGAAAAATCGGTGCGCGCGCATAATTATGTTAAGCAGCATGCACAATGATCTAATGTGTGAGTTTGAGGTCTATGACACTGCCCAAAGCATGTGAGAGGCTTTGAAGTTGAAGTTTTGTGGAACTTCAGCCACTAGGTTGCGTGGATTAACCATGAGGTTTGACTCTTATAAGATGCGCTCTGACCACACGATGAAGCAGCATCTTAGGGCTATGTCAACTATGATCCGCAAACTTAGATCGGCAGGAAACAACCTGACAGATGAACAGCAAGTACAGGCAGTGATAAGATCACTACCAAATTCTTGGGAGAATATGAGCCAGAACCTAACGCATAACGAGAATATCAAAGACTTTGATGATGTCTCGCGTCACTTGGAATTGGAGGCTGAGCGCCTAGAGGCTGCTAAGCCCAATCATACGGCTTATGTGGCTAATGCTGGTCCGCGCAAGGCATCAAGGCCTAAGCGCAAGAAGTCCAAGAATGAAGTAGCTGCTGGACATATTAAAAAAGTGTCAGGAACTTCTCAGCGCACCAAGAGGGGCAAGCGTGGGAAAAACAAGTCAAAATTAGAGTGCTTCAATTGCGGAAAGATTGGCCACTTCGCTCGTGACTGCACTGAGCCGAAGAAGGTACACTCTGACTTTTCTCGCATTGCTTATGTAACTAGTCATGTGATGGTTGCTGACTCCTATCCTTTGTGGACTGTTGATTCAGGAGTGACCGAGCACATAGCGCGAGATAGAGTCGGATTTATCGAGTATCGCCAGATTCCAACTGTGAGCCGTGATATCAAAGTGGAGAATGGAGCCAGCGTGGAGGTACTGGGACTTGGTATCTACAAGCTGGACTTGCGGGGTGGCCGCACTCTTTTCCTCCACAATGTGTTATACGCTCCCAAGATCCGACGAAACTTACTTTCAGTTGTTACTCTATTAAAACTTGGTTTTCGGATTATTTTTGAAAACAATTATGTTTCCTTTCATTTGGGCCATGTGTTTTATGGCAATCCTTTTCTTTAAGACGGTTTTATGATATTGGATTTGGTTTATTCTAATATAAATGAATCTATTGCTTTTCTTTCTTCATCAATTGATAATTTGGATTCATACACATGGCATGTTAGGCTTGGCCATATAGGGCAAGATAGAATAACTCGATTAGTTAGAGAAAGCCTAATAGGCAATCTCGCTAAGGTCATCTTGCCCACGTGTGAACATTGTCTAATGGGAAAAACTAAGAGAAAACCGTTTGGAAAAGCCACTAGGGCATCTTTTCCACTGCAATTAGTCCACTCAGACATCTGTGGTCCAATGAGTGTGAGGGCAAGACACGGAGGTGTCTACTTTATCACTTTTATAGATGATTTTTCACGTTACGGTCATGTCTACTTAATCTCCCATAAGTCTGAAGCATTGGAATGTTTTAGGCGATATCTAAGAATGGTTGAGAATCAATTAGATAAGAGTTTAAAAACTTTAAGAACTAACCGAGGACGAGAATATCTCTCTGAGCAATTTAAAAGGCTCTGTGATGAAAAAGGAATCAAAAGACAGTTAACGATGCCGAGTACGTCACAGCAAAATGGCGTGGCAGAAAGGAGAAATCGAACACTGCTTGAGATAGTTAGGTCAATGATGGCGCAAGCAAACCTACCAATTTCTTTTTGGGGGGATGCACTTTTGACTGCTGCCTACATTCTTAACCAAGTGCCCTCCAAATCAGTAACTTCCACACCATATGAACTATGGACCGGCGAGAAACCTAATTTGAGTAACTTGCGGCCATGGGGTTCAACGGGTTTTGTTCATGATCTTTCTCATAAGCATGAGAAATTAGGCCCTAGAGGGAAGAAGTGTATCTTTATAAGGTACTCAGAACACTCTAAAGGGTATGTGTTAATAGGTGAACAAACTGATGGAAGTGTAACTGAGATTCAATCACGAGATGTGGACTTCATTGAAAATGAATTTCCAAGTAGAGGTGAGGTTGGTAAGAGTTTAGAATTTCATGAGATTGTGGAACAAGAGGAAAGTGTTCCAAGGAATTTAGTTGAGAATGAGGAAGAAATTCTTCAAGCTCCTACAAATGATAAAAGGGACTTAAATTCGAGTGGGAGCACATCGCTTGTCAATCAATCACAACAATCTCAGCCGCGTAGAAGCACACGTGAAAGTATTCCTCGTCGTCATTTTGAGATTGAAGGGGAAGTTTTTATGGTAGCTCCGTATGATGATGATGAGCCTATGACAATTCATGAGGCTCTCTCATCTTCTACTAAAGATGAGTGGATGAAAGCTCTTAATGATGAAATTGAGTCTATGAAGACAAACCAGGTCTGGGATCTGGTTGATCTACTGACAGGGCGTAAGACTATTGGGAACAAATGGATTCTTAAAGTCAAACGCAAGTCGGGTGGACCAATAGATAAGTACAAAGCTCGCTTAGTGGCGAAAGGATATACCCAGCAGGAGGGTATAGACTACGAGGAAACTTTTTCACCAGTGGTGAGGTTTGCTTCAATTCACCTAATTCTAGCTATAGTAGCAAATATGGATTTTGAACTCTACCAAATGGATGTTAAGACAGTATTTCTCAATAGAGAATTAGATGAGGAGATCTATATGGATCAACCAACGAGTTTTGTGGTCAAAGGTCAAGAGCGCAAAGTGTGCAAGCTCAAACGATCAATATATGGCCTAAAACAATCATCTAGGCAATGGTACCTCAGATTCCATCGAGCCGTTCTTTCAAATGGGTTTACGATGATCACAGAGGACCATTGTGTCTATGTCAAAAGGTCCAAGAAGAGTTTCATTATGTTGTCATATATGTTGACGACATACTACTAGCTGGAAATGATAAAGGGTTGATAGTCGCCACAAAAGAGTGGTTATCCTTCAATTTTGAGATGAAGGATATGGGTGAAGCAGAATACATTCTGGGAGTTAAGATCTACAGAGATCGCTCAAAGACTTTTGTGTTTGTCCCAACAGACTTACATAAAGAAAGTCCTCGAGCGTTTCCTAATGAATGAATGTAAACTCATTGACACCCCTGTGGCAAAAAGCGAGAACTTATCTAAAGAGTTATGTCCTAAGACTCAAATAGAAAAGGAAAAGATGGCCCGTGTTCCTTATGCTAATGCTGTGGGTAGTCTGATGTACGCAATGATGTGTGTAACAGCCCGCTAGAAATTCAAGTGTGAAATTTCTATTAACTTTAGGAACCTCGTGAAAACCCCATAAGTTTTCACGAATCCATTAATCGTATAGGTTTTTGTCTAACTACATAGTTAGTGTTATTATTTACTATGGTATCAGAAGTGTGTTTTTGATTATTAGAGATAGTTAGAAGTGTCAAGATGTATTATGGTTTGTGCCATTAGACTCGGAGGGTTATTTAAAGTCTTATGGCGCAATAACATTTTTTTATATTTTCGGACAAAACGTCTGTTCAAAACTGTAGATATTATTGGATAAAAAGAAATATTTTGATATAATTTTCATGAATATTATTGGGTAAAAATATTTTGAGTTGATTTTTATAGACATTATTAGATAAAAATATCTTAAGTTGATTTTTTGTAGATACTATTGGATAGAATATTATGAGATAATCTTTTATAGATATTTTGGGTAGGAGAAAACTACACTCAACTCTCAACTCCAGCCTCATCTCTTCCATATCTCATCCATAAGTATCTTCAGCCACCTCTCCCAACGAAATTATCTTCATTTACACTTTCCATTGAAAGAATATCAAACACTCTCTCTCGGACAGCTTTTAGGAGGTCTTTTGCACACCCATTTCGAAATTTTTGTAAGTGTTTTATCATAAAGTCTCTTTCATATAAGTTGTTCCTTTTTTAGTGTAGTTTACATGGATATCTTATTTTCCCCATTTGAAAATCATTTGGTTAGTCAAATATTGTGTAAACTATAAAAAGGTCATTCTGGGAGATAAACTGGAGAATATGTTATAGTTTGAAGTTTTTGACCAAGCTAATGGATAGATATTGGTCCGAAATTTTTATGGAGTATTGTTAACATGTATATGTGACTACTGGTTGAGGATTTTTGCATGATTAAAGGTTTTGATGAAAGATTTTCTTAAATTTAGAAACTTAGAAACTGGAAGAAGAAAAACAGTTTCTATTTTGAGAAAGTTTAACTCTTTGGTGGTCTAAACCTATTCCAATGACTTTGATAATTTTATTGGAGGATCCTAAACATCTTATATACATTTTATATTATTATTTTGAAGATATTTGGTGTTAGTTTCAAATATATGAAATTTTATGCAAAGAGATATTCAAATAAGCCAAAGTGTGGATATTCTTGGCTAAATTTATGTTTTGGTTAATTTCTAACCATGTGATCTTGAATTAGAAGCTTATATATGTTTTAGGACATCTTTTTAAACCATGTGATGGTTTGGTTTAAAGATCATATATTTATAAGTCATAGATCAAGAGATTTATCAAAACTAGTTGAGGAAAAAGTTTCTGTTTTTGGACTAAGTGTAAAACCAAAAAACTCCAAATGTTATTTTGTGATTTTGGTGACTTTAGTTTGATGATTTAAAGCATGGTTGATGTTAGGATGATATTATGAATATGTTAGAAGTAAGATTTGATTTTTGAAATTCTTGAAAATGTTTTGATTTAAGGTCAAAACTTGTGATTCAAGTGCTTGGATCTTTTTACAAAAAAAAAAAAATTGGTGTTAATTATTAGCTTTTTCTAAATGGATGTTTTAAGTATGGTTTTGAACTTAGGATTGGAAGATATTTGTTGCAAAATTTTGGTTTAAGCATGAGTTTTGAAGTTAGAAGGAATTGCAACAAAAATCAAGGGAAATGACTTATGGATGTTTCGGCCATAGTGTGTTCTTCAAAGTTGTGTTTTGTTTTAAATTTTTCTGAGTTGATATTTAAGTTTAGGATAAAATTTACATGAGGAATGTAAATTTTGAAAACTTTTGGAGTTAGTATGCAAAATCCTTAAGTTATGGGTAAAACGGTCATTTTCCCACATGTAGAGAGTAAAATGAAAATTTTACTCTTTAAGTTAGTATTTTCCATATTTCAAATTATTAGTAATTTAGTTCTAACTTTTAAAATCACTAATTACAGTTCCTCGTGGTCGCACTTGAAGTTTTATAAGAAACGCAGAAATCGAGGTAAGTTATCTTTTAACTTACTAGTAGTCTACTGTGTATGTGTGCTAAGTAAATGAACTACAGTATATGTATGTGTGTTATCATATATGTTATGCCATGCCAAGTTATCACGTAATTGTCTATTATACAGAATTTATTCTGTCATCAATTTTTATTTGTTACATAATATATTCTGTCATGTATTACTGTACCTTACAAGTACGTCATGCTAAGTATGCCATCTATTACATGTATGTCAAGTCATGTAATATTCACTTTGCAAGTATGTCATGTTAAATATGTTGTCTATTATATGTTATGCCATGTTACGAGATATTTCTATCTCAAGTTGGTCATGTATTTCAAGTTATGTTCAAGTCATGTTATGTTACGTCAGAGCTTCAGTCCTTTCGTATTCCAGTCATATTTCATCTTGATTACTTATGTATGGGTCACAGCAATTGTGATGCATACACTACATGAGACACAGCAATTGTGACACGTAGAATACATGGGGCCACAACAACTGTGGAGTATATATTTACACGTAAAATACATGGGGCCACAACAACTGTGGAGTATGTATTTTTCATGTCAAGTCAAGTTTGTGTAGAATACATGAGGCCACAACAACTGTGGAGTATGTATTTACACGTAGAATATATGGGGCCACAACAACTGTGGAGTATGTATTTTTCATGTCAAGTCAAGTTTGTGTAGAATACATGGGGCCACAACAACTGTGGAGTATGTATTTACACGTAGAATACATGGGGCCACAACAACTGTGGAGTATGTATTTTTCATGTTAAGTCAAGTTTCAAAACAAGTTCATGATAAGTCAAGTTTCATATCACGTTCATGTTAAGTCAAGTTTCAGAATAAGTTCATGATAAGTTAAGTTTCATATCATGTTCATGTTAATTCAAGTTTCAGAGCAAGTTCATGCTAAGTCAAGTTTCAGATCAAGTTCATGTCAAATCAAGTTCAGTTCATGTTTCAACTTAAGTTATGTCAATTATGTTATGTTGTACGCCAAGTTATGCTTTAATTACTTATGAATTTGAATATGCATTTATGCTTTTACTGTCATCCATACATCATTAGCTTGTGTGGAAGTTTTTTTGTTAACTTACTGAGATTTGTAATCAAATCTCACTTTAGTAGTCCCAACTACCATTCCTCCCGAATGGTAGATCTTGTTACAGGACATGAAAGAGAATCAGGAGCTGATCAACTAGACACAGTTGACTAAGCGACGGTGCGACATCAATGTTAATATAGTAATTAACATACTTGTACGATTGAGTTGCATCTCTAGTACTTTTTGGATCATAACCATTTTGAACTAGTGTTGTGATCTTAGTTGTTCAATGGGTTTTTATGTATGAAGTATGTTTTAAGTATTTGCGATATTTCCAATTTGGTGCATAGTATTGCTAAAGAAAAAATTTATCCGCTGCGAATATTGCATATTGTTAGATGCATGTTAGGAACATTGCATCTTATATGTCATGAACGGGGGCAGGTAACCTTGTGTTGCATGTCTTGACGCTTCAAATGTCCGTCCGATTCCAAACGGAATTTGGGGGCGTCACAATGTGTACTCGGCCTGACATATGCTATGCAGTTGGCTTAGTGAGTAGATTCCAATCTAACCCTGGACTGGCTCACTGGAAAGCAGTCAAGAGGATTATGCGATATCTCAAGGGAACTGCAGACTATGTGCTATGCTATCAAGGTTCAGATTTACAGCTAAAAGGTTACAGCGATGCCGACTGGGGCAGTGACCTAGATGAGCGTAAATCAACCACTGGGTATGCTTTTCTGCTCAATAATGGCGCCATTATATGGAGCAGCAAGAAACAACCCTGTATAGCTTTATCCACCATGGAGGCAGAATACATAGCTTGTTCTGCAGCGGTTCAAGAAGCTGTTTGGTTACGGAGATTCCTCAAGCATTTAGACATTGGCACGGATTCTTCAGATTCGGTGACAATATTCTGCGATAGCACGGCTGCTCTCGCATATGCTAAAGACTCTAAGTACCATGGAAGAACCAAACACATAGATATCAGATATCACTACATCAGAGACATGGTAGCGCAAAAGGAAGTGGTTCTGAAACACCTCTCTACAAGTCACATGGTTGCTGATCCCTTAACGAAGCCCATAGCAAGAGATGTCTTTGAGGCTCATGTTAGGAATCTAGGACTGCGTAGACTGTAAATGTTTTTATGAGATGTAACATTTCCTTTGGGATATTAATACAATATGATTCAATTATTGTCTTTATCGTATTGTCTTTCTAATTCACACACAAGATATGTCAACAGGCTTAGATCGGCTCACTCACACAAGCGATCGCCTCTATCGCTTGAGAAGCGAGTAGAGATGAGACATTGTGTTCTAAGATACTTGTCCAAATGGATAAGTTAGTTGACACAAAGATATGTCGGTTTTTAGTGGGAGCTAAAATTAGGTCCAATAAGAGGATTATGCATGGGTTACCCCACAACCTATGTAACCTGTGGTTAGCCAGATGTGAGAACCTTTTTGACGCCTTGGAGGCAAGCAAATAGAGGAACTCGGGTTAGACGCTTAAGGAGCGGCTAGACTAAGATCTGTACGGTGTTGATATAGATATATGCTCTTTTAAAAAAAAAAAAAAAAGAGAAATCCACCGTAACATGTGTTTTATACTACATGTGCTTATTCGACCAAATGAGTAAGTGAGTAAATGGTTCCCCTCTTTCTCACTGTGTGAGTCTCATTTTTTTTAAATGTCTTTTACTTTTGACTATGTCACAAGATGGAGGTTATAATGTCTGCTACTTTGGCATGTTGTCTATGGCCATGATTAATACGGTCTAAAGAGGCATTGTTGGGAAAGCGGTTTGACCAAAATTGAATGATATGAGTGCAAAGGGAAGATTCTTCGATATCGCATCTTCGATAGTGTTTGTTGACGTCAAACTATGACGCTACATACTGGTAGCGACTAAGGTTGTGAACATATTGAAATGATTTAGAGATAGTCAAGCATTGTTCTGAGTTTTTTGAAACTCAAGAGGGTTTCGAAAATGCTTGGACTGATGCGATCGAATGAGTCTAGGACATAACCAAACACTTTAGGGATGTTACTATGCTAGTCTTCTCTGGGAGAGATTTAGTGTATGTACTCCCACTTTTCTGAAGATATGCTTGGTGATCGCACGACCTATTTACTTGTGTGAACTGTTGAGTAATGTGGAGTCTGGTTCACACCGCTCGAGCAGAGTCATTGGCCGCTCGAGCGAAGTCAGGCAGAGTCGAACGCTCGATGTTGGCTCGACAGTGAGCTCGAGCAGGAGGAGTTCGCTCGAGCGGAGGCATTGGCCGCTCGAGCGAAATCAGGCAGAGTCGAACGCTCGACGTCAGCTCGACAGTGGGCTCGAGCGGGATGCGGAAGGGAAGTTCGCTCGACGCGCGCTCGACACGCCGCTCGAGCGAACATACGATTTAGGGATTCCGCCGTTTGAACTATAAATCTGATTTTTGCCTCTTAAGTCTGTAACAGAGCAGCTACGAAAACACTGTGGATGAACAGTGTTGTGACCCATCTTGTAGTGTGATTCCTCAATAATAAAAATCCTCTGCAGCTCCCGTGGACGTAGGCAATTTGCCGAACCACGTACATCTTGTGTCGTGTGTGATTGCGTGTGTAATCGTTTTCTCATTCGGTGTTATTTCAATTCATTGTCATCGTTTTTTCACAACAATTGGTATCAGAGCCAAGGTTCGGGTCTGAGGAAAAACGATGGCTGGAGATGAATTGAAGGTATCGGGGATCGAGAAGTTTGATGGCACGGATTTTGGATACTGGAGGATGCAAATAGAGGACTACCTCTATGGGAAGAAACTCCATCTTCCACTATTGGGACAGCAACCGAAAAAGATGGATGATGCTAGTTGGAATCTGTTGGATCGACAGGTTCTGGGGGTTATTCGATTAACCCTGTCGAGATCCGTTGCACACAACGTCATCAAGGAGAAGACGACGGCGGATCTCATGGCGGCTTTGTCAGGTATGTATGAAAAGCCGTCAGCGAATAACAAGGTACATCTGATGAAAAAGTTATTCAATTTGAAAATGGCAGATAGTACGTCTGTTGCACAACATCTGAATGATTTTAATACTATCACAAATCAATTGTCGTCTGTTGAAATTGAATTTGATGATGAGATACGTGCACTGATACTATTGGCTTCATTGCCAAATAGTTGGGAAGCCATGAGAATGGCTGTTAGTAATTCTGCTGGTAAAAATAAACTGAAGTATGATGATATTCGTGATTTGATTTTGGCTGAGGAGGTGCGCAGGAAAGATTCAGGCGAGACCTCGGGTTTGAGTTCAGCCCTGAATGTTGAATCTCGAGGGAGATCACATGACAGGAATTCAAACAGAGGAAGATCAAAATCAAAGTATAGGGGCAAGAGCAAGTCGAGGCCTGGTCAGCAGGCAACTTGCTGGAATTGTGGCAAAGCTGGCCACTTAAAGAAAAACTGCAAAAACTCCAAGAAGACGGAGAATGATAGTGCTAATGTGGTAACTGAAGAAGTACAGGATGCACTATTGCTTGCAGTTCATAGTCTAGTTGATGACTGGATACTGGATTCAGGGGCTTCCTTCCATACATCTTCCCACCGGGAACTAATGAGGAATTATGTTGCAGGTGATTTTGGGAAGGTATATTTGGCTGATGGTGAGGCTCTGAACGTAGTGGGGATGGGAGACATTGACATTGCACTCCCTAGCAAGAACAAATGGACCTTGCAAAAGGTCAGGCACATTCCTGAGTTGAAGAAGAACCTCATTTCTGTTGGGCAGCTTGATGAGTGTGGTCATTCAGTGGTGTTCTCAGATAGCACCTGGAAGGTCACAAAAGGGGCATTGGTACTAGCTCGGGGTAAGAAAACTGGTACACTTTATATGACTACTGGTTTAATTGACACTATTGCTACTACCGTTGCAGAGAGCACAGCAGATTTGTGGCATTGTAGGCTTGGCCATATGAGTCAGAAGGGCATGACGGAACTTCTGTCTAGAGGCAAGCTACCAGAACTGAAGACAGTTGATCTCGGTATGTGTGAGAGTTGTGTTATGGGGAAGCAAAAGAAGGTCAGCTTCTTGAAAAGTGGCAGGACGCCAAAGACAGGAAGACTTGATCTTGTGCACACAGATGTGTGGGGTCCTTCTCCAGTTGCATCTCTTGGAGGTTCTCGCTACTATGTTACGTTCATTGATGACCATAGTAGAAAGGTATGGATTTATTTTTTGAAACATAAATCTGAAGTATTTAATGTTTTCAAAATTTGGAAAGCCATGGTTGAGACAGAGACAGGCTTGAAACTGAAGTGTTTGAGGTCTGACAATGGTGGTGAGTATGTTGATGGCGGGTTCAAGGAGTACTGTGCAGCTCAGGGTATCAGAATGGAGAAGACCATTCCTGGGACACCACAGCAAAATGGAGTTGCTGAGCGTATGAACAGGACCATTAATGAGCGTGCTAGAAGCATGAGGTTGCACGCTGGACTACCACCCACTTTCTGGGCAGATGCAGTCAGCACTGCCGTTTATTTGATAAACAGAGGGCCATCAGTTCCACTGGATTGTGGATTGCCTAAGGAGGTTTGGAGCGGGAAAGAGGTTAAGTTTTCTCACCTTAAAACCTTTGGTTGTCTTTCTTATGTGCTTGTTGATTCTGATGCTCGCAGTAAGCTTGAGGCTAAGTCAAAGAAATGCTATTTCATTGGCTATGGAGACGAGGCATTTGGCTATCGTTTCTGGGATGATCAGGGTCGGAAAATCATAAGAAGCAGGAATGTGATTTTCAATGAGAAAATGATGTACAAGGATAAGTCGAGTACAGTTCCTGCAGTAGCTCCTCAGGAGTCCGAATTTGTAGGATTGGATGACCTACCAGAGGTCACAGTGCAGTGTAGAGATGAGAGTGACGGGGAGAGTGGGTCCAGTACACCCATTCCTATTATTCCGCAGGCAGTTTCAGAACCGTCTACTCCTACAGTTGCAGTTCGCAGGTCAGTTAGGACTATACGTCCCCCACAGCGTTTCTCACCTACTTTGAATTACATTCTGTTGACAGATGGTGGAGAACCGCAGAGTTATGAAGAAACCTTGCAAGATGAGAATTCTAGCAAGTGGGAGCTGGCCATGAAAGACGAGATGGATTCCTTGCTAGGGAATCAGACATGGGAGTTGACAGAACTTCCATCAGGGAAGAAGGCATTACACAACAAGTGGGTGTACCGGGTGAAAACTGAGCATGATGGCAGTAAGAGGTACAAGGCTAGACTTGTTGTAAAAGGCTTTCAGCAAAAGCAGGGTATTGACTACTCTGAGATCTTTTCTCCTGTGGTAAAGATCACAACTATCAGGATGGTACTGGCTATGGTTGCCACTGAAGATCTATTTCTTGAGCAGTTAGATGTGAAGACAGCTTTTCTTCATGGAGACCTTGAAGAAGACATCTACATGCACCAGCCTGAGGGGTTTGTGGTACAGGGAAAGGAAGGTTCAGTTTGCAGACTGAAGAAGAGCTTGTATGGCCTGAAGCAAGCTCCTAGACAGTGGTACAAGAAATTTGACAACTTTATGCACAGTGCAGGGTATATTAGATGTCAGGTAGATCACTGTTGCTATGTCAGGCATTTTGACAATTCTTATATTATTTTGCTGTTGTATGTGGATGACATGCTTATTGCAGGGGCTAGTATTGATGAGATCAATAATCTGAAGAAGCAGATGTCAGAGCACTTTGCAATGAAGGATTTGGGAGCTGCAAAGCAAATCCTTGGCATGAGAATTGTCAGAGACAGAGTCAGAGGTACGTTGAGACTCTCACAGGCTGAGTATGTGAAAAAGGTACTCAGCAGGTTCAATATGGACAAGGCCAAACCAGTTGGCACACCCTTGGGAAGTCACTTCAGACTCAGCAAGAATCAGTCACCAGAGTCAGAGGAGGAACGAGATTACATGAGTAAGGTTCCTTATGCCTCAGCCATTGGTTCACTTATGTATGCTATGGTTTGTACAAGACCGGATATTGCCCATGCAGTGGGAGTTGTGAGTAGATACATGAGTAACCCAGGAAAGCAACATTGGGAAGCAGTGAAGTGGATTTTGAGGTACCTAAAGGGTTCCTCAGAAACCTGTTTATGTTTCTCTGGAGAGAGCTTGGAGGTGCAGGGCTATGTTGATGCTGATTTAGCTGGAGATATTGACAGCAGAAAGAGTACCACGGGCTTTGTTTATACGCTTGGTGGTACTGCAGTGTCATGAGGTTCTAATTTACAGAAAACAGTTTCTTTGTCTACAACAGAAGCTGAGTATATTGCAGTGTCAGAGGCTGCAAAGGAGCTGGTATGGCTACAAGGCTTCTTGGAAGAATTGGGTAAGAAGAATCAGAAAGGTACTCTCCACAGTGATAGTCAGAGTGCCATTTTCCTTGCCAAGAATCCAGCATTCCATTCCAGGACCAAACACATTCAGATCAGGTATCACTTCATACGGTCATTGTTAGATGACGGACAGTTGTTACTTGAAAAGATATGTGGAAGCAAGAACCCTGCTGATATGTTGACAAAGGGTGTTACGCTTGAGAAACTGAAGTTGTGCGCAACTTCAGTTGGTCTTCTAGAATGAAGACAGGAGCAGTGAGTTGCAGAGGTGGAGGATATCATGTTTGAGGAAGACGGTGATACAGCGAGTGTACCAGTCTCCAAGTGGGAGAATTGTTGAGTAATGTGGAGTCTGGTTCACACCGCTCGAGCGGAGTCATTGGCCGCTCGAGCGAAGTCAGGCAGAGTCGAACGCTCGATGTTGGCTCGACAGTGAGCTCGAGCAGGAGGAGTTCGCTCGAGCGGAGGCATTGGTCGCTCGAGCGAAATCAGGCAGAGTCGAACGCTCGACGTCAGCTCGACAGTGGGCTCGAGCGGGATGCGGAAGGGAAGTTCGCTCGACGCGCGCTCGACACGCCGCTCGAGCGAACATACGATTTAGGGATTCCGCCGTTTGAACTATAAATCTGATTTTTGCCTCTTAAGTCTGTAACAGAGTAGCTACGAAAATACTGTGGATGAACAGTGTTGTGACCCATCTTGTAGTGTGATTCCTCAATAATAAAAATCATCTGCAGCTCCCGTGGACGTAGGCAATTTGCCGAACCACGTACATCTTGTGTCGTGTGTGATTGCGTGTGTGATCGTTTTCTCATTCGGTGTTATTTCAATTCATTGTCATCGTTTTTTCACAACATGAACAAGATTGAGAACATTAGAGAGATGCAGACCTAGGGTCATGTCCACTGTGTGCGAGTGAGAGATGTTAAATGGAGGGGGCGCCCACACGGGCAGACCCCCCTTTATGATTGCATGTGTTATAACGCATGGCTTAAAGCCATGCGTTACACAGCCGGTAAACGCATGGCTTTAAGCCATGCGTTTCCAGCGTATTGAAGACCGACCTTTAAAGGCCAGCCATGTAGGGGGCTATATATAGCCCCTCTCCTTTTGATTCTGGTGCAGCAATCACAATAATAAAAATCTCTCTCTCACTTGTTCTCTCTTGAAATAGTTTATAGACTGTGGATTTGTTAAGTGTTACTCTAGTTTTATAACTACGTAGTACACTTTGCCACTAAGAGAAAACGCTTGTCTTTTTGTCACGCTGGAGAAACTTGTGGAGCATTTGTTCAAGCTAAGTCTGAGGTACTTTCTGCTGTACTGTCTTACACTTAGAACTTGAGGATTGAGATTTAGGTTTGGTTTAAGCGTTAAGAAGTGTTGATATATGTTATGAATAGTAGTGAAAAAGAAGATAAAAAGTAATAATAGAATATTAAATAGTAGTAAAAAGTAATAAATAATAATAAAATATATGTAAAAAATAATAATAAAGTAATGAATAATAATAGAATATGTTGAAAAGTAGAGATATTGGTACTTTTAGTATCCAAACACAACTCAAGATTGTACCGTGGGGAAACAAGGTACAATGTTTGCTACACTCCCTACCTCTTAATCCCAATCAAAGCCGCAATTTTGGTCATTATCTTGTAATTAGGGTCTTTGGGCAAAAAGAAAACACAGAAGGACAACTTTCAAAGAATTTACGGGGTAGAGAGAAAGAGGCGTGTTGGACTCGGTCCCATGATCCCATCTACATGTGGATCTCTAGTTTTTCAAATTGTCCTTCCCTCCTAAGGCACCATGCCGTTGTCCATTGTACTGGTAGACCGTAGGGGACCTTAATGGGTTTTTCCAATTTTACCATGGTGAACATATGACTGAAATATACATTATGCACAAGAAGAAAATTTTTGTGGATGTAAATGAATGAACAGGGAGCCTGCGAAATTTGAACTTATAAATGTGAAAAGATAAATGCTTCAGTATAAAGAGATTTTATAAAAGTAAATTTATAAATTGATGTAATTTGATATAGTATATAAATTATAAAATTATCTTTATTATAAAATAAATTTATTATTATCATATAAAATCATTTAGTTTATATATATATATATATATATATATTTTGGTGACTTTAGTACTTATTATAACAGCTTATAAGGAGTGAGAACAACAGGTTACCCTGGGGAATGAACTTGCTGTTCCTTCGTGGTACGCTCCTACCTGTGAATATGGTTTGCGATGCATGTTCATGTAGAGGTGGCAGGCAGGATTCTGTTCAGAGAAATGGAATAGGAACTCAGTCCGTACTTTTGGTCGTGATTTATGCCAATTATTTTCATGCATGTCCACATGCTCTTAATTGTAACATAGTACAAACGATCTGTTTGGAGATTCCTTCCACTACACACAAGTATGTGTTTGGACAGTGGTACTTTACTGTGGAGTAATAATGGAACTTCTGCGAATGGATGTACATTGTAACAAATATTTTCTAATAATAAATCATTTTACATATTATAAACTTATCTTATTCTTATTTTACTATAATAAGTTAACATGATTCATCAAATTTTAACTTTACTTTAAAATAAATTAAAAGAAGATTCAAGGATGTTGAAAAGAAAGATAAAAATAGAATAATTTTATGGTTATATCGTACTCTTTTATAATTACGAATGACATAAACACATCGGGGGAATTTTAATTTATTTCATATTGAATTCTACTTTGCTCGTAGTAACATTCATGTTGTAAAGTCCTGCAAATCTTGTTTGTTCAGTGTCTACTCCAAGTTATAGAAAGCATTTTCATAAAAAAAAAATAATTGTAGACAGACTAAAGACTTGTTTGAAAAGTGGGATGATCTTATTTTATCTCATTCATAATTTTTAATAATTTTATTTCTAAATATCACTAAAGCACAAATATTTTTTAATTTTTAATTTTTTCAACTAATCATTACTTAATCATTATAATTTTTTTAAACTTTTAAATAAAATTAAAAAAAATACTACTTTTTTAAATTTTAAAATAAAAATAATATTAAAAAATTATTAATAAACAACATTTTAACTTCATAATATTTTTATTCTATTTTTTTCTTCTCATTTGTCAAAACACAATATCTTAACTTAAATAATTTTACTACTATTCTTAAACAATTTTACTACTATTTATAAAATTTTTTATCTCATCTTACTTTCTAAACGAGTCCTAAATTTTATTTAGATAGGTCTTATAAAACTCGCTTTACTATTTTAATTAATTACTATTTATAAAAAATTTAACTTATCTTCATTCCGCTCAACATCAAAACAGACCTAAGACATTGGACGGCGTGCACGGGTCCTCCCCATATGCCTGACTTTAGCATTTGTTTGCTATACTCCCTACCTCATAATCCCAATTCAAAGCTGCAATATTATCTTGTAATTAGGGTCTTTGGGCAAAAAGAAACACAAAAGGACAGCTTTCGAAGAATTTACGGGGTAGAGACTAGAGAGAAAGAGGAGTTGGACTGGGTCCCACGATCCTATCTATACATGTGGATCTCTTTTGAGTTTTTCAATTCTCCCTCCATCCAAAAGGCACCATGCCGTTGCCCATTGTACCGGTAGGGACCTTAATGGGTTTTCAAATTCCAGTTTCATTATGGTGAACTTATGACTGAAATATAAGTAAGAAAATTTTGTGGGTGTAAATGAATTAACAGGGGAGTCTGTGAAATTTGAACTTTCAAATGTAAAAAATGAGAAATTTTAGTTACAAAATAAATCTTATAAAAATAAATTTATAAGTAATTTAAAATAATACGTTCGATTCTTATTATAAAGTAAATTTAACGTATTATATAAAATTATATTATTTTATAAAATTATTTTTATAAATTATTTAATTTTATTGTCAATTTAGCACTTCTAATAAGAAAAAAAATGAAGTTTACAAGGACTAAGAACAACATGTTACCCTAGGGAATGAACTTGCTGTTCCTTCATGTTACGCTCCTACCTGTGAATATGGTTTGCGATGCATGTTCATGTAGAGGTGGCAGGCAGGGTTCTGTTCTGTTCAGAGAAATGGAATAGGAACTCAGTCCGTACTTTTGGTCGTGATTTATGCCAATTATTTTCATGTCCGCATGCTCTTAATTCTGACATCGTACAAACGAACTGTTTGGAGACTCCATTCACTGTACGCAAGTATGTGTTTGCACAGTGGTACTTTGTTGTGGAGTAATAATGGAACTTCTGCATTAAATGGATGTACATTGTAATTATTTGATCCAAATATTTTCTAATAATAAATAATTTTACATATTATAAAGTTATCTTATGCTTATTTTACTATAATGTGTTAACATTATTCATCAAATCTTAAATTTATTTTAAAAGAAATTTAAGATTCAAGGTTGTTGAAAAGTAAGATAAAAATAGGATAATTGTATTGTTATATGGTTACTCTTTTATAATTACGAAAGACATATACATATCGTGTGAATTTTTATGTATTTCATACTGAGTTTTAATGTTGTAAAGTCTACAAATCTTGTCCATCTAGTGTCTAGTCCAAGATATAGAAAACATTTTCGAAAAAAATAATTGTAGACAAACTAAAGATTTGTTTGGAAAGTGAGATGATTTTATCTCTTCTCATTTCATAATTTTTAATAATTTCATTTCTAAATATTACTAAAATATAAATATTTTTTAATTTTGTATCCTTAATTTTTTTATCTAATCATTATAATTTTTTCAAAATTTTCCAAACTTTCAAATAAAATATAAAAAAAAAATATATATATTTTATAAATTTCAAAATAAAAATAATATTAAAAAATTATTATCAAACAATATTTTAACTTCATAATATTCTTATCGATATTTTTTTTCTTATTTCTCAAATCTCAATATTTTAACTGAAATCATTTCAATATTATTTACAGACAATTTTACTATTATTTATAAAATTCTCATGTCATCTTACTTTTTGAACGAGCCTTAAATCTTGAGAACATGAGCCTTGTTTTAGAGGTGTTATATCCACAAAGAAATCTTATAAAAATAAATTAATAAATTAACATAATTTTATATGATACGTTAGATATATTTTATAATAAAAATAATTTTATAATCTAACATATCATAACGTTTGTTTGAATTTAATTTTTAATAATATAACTTAAAAGATTTATCTTTCTAAATGTAAGAAACCATTTTGACATTGCTGCATCACTCGCAGAGTCGCAGTCAAAGTAGAGGGTAGATTCTCATACAGAGTCCTACCAAATTGGAGTGTGTTGGAATAAAGTGAACTGGAAAAATTCCAATGCTCTTTTAAATTCTGGGTGGACGTTTGTGTTATGCAAGTGATTGGAAGAAGACTAACGATACGTTTCCAAACTACTGCAACTTCATCTTTTAACGTTGGAGGTGTTCTGTATTTTATCAACTTTACCACGTGGGTACTTTCGTAAAAACGAATCTGATCCAGGAATCCTTCTCCAAGTATACGAAAGAGCCAGGAAGCAGCTCTTTCTGGCCTGGCCAACCCGTGAATACGACTGTACTCTATTGGGGCTGCAAATTCATGAGTTTTTGTCTGTGTGCAAGTCCCTTCAAATTGCCGTGCAACAGTGGAATCAAGAACAAGAACCAAACTGTTCATATACAGGCTCTTGAAATCCACGACTTGGTCACCATTTTTTGCTACAATTCTAGAGTTTCAGAGAAAGAGATCATGAAAAGCCAGCTTTATTGCTGTGATGAAGAAGACGAGAATGAGGTATCCAGAACGGTTCACTGTTGGTGGCGTTCGGCTGCCAAGTTTGATGAATGTCTTAAGCTCAAGCTCGACCTCCCAAACATTTCAAGCCTAACTCCTAGGCTTAAAGTGCTAAGGGAGATGGAAAGGTTGGCTTTGATTGCATCTGAAGGGCTGAACGAGCTTCGGCACAAACTGCTCACGTATCGTTCCGGTGACTTTTGGGTGCCGACGGGGGGTATCAAGAAAGAGGAGATGGAGATTCCCCCAGCGAATACGATTCTCTTGGTGGGTTTTACTGGTTCTGGCAAAAGCTCACTTGTGAACCTTATGTACAGTGTTCTTGGGCGTTCTGGCCTCATACCCTTTACTCAAACGTCACAGGGTAAGCAACATTTGTATAAACTCTAACTTAACCTTATAATCTGCATTTTTGTGTCATTACCCTGTAGAATTAAATTGTTCTAATTCAGAGAACGGACAGTGGTAAAAGGCTAAAATAAAGCTATATTGAAGTATTATCCTGTTTTCTGTTGCAGGAAGTTTTTCCAAGTACTCCAATTTGTTAATGGAAGAGCATAATGTGCTGAGGTCTATGCAGAGTGGGTTTTGCGTCTATGATTCGAGGGGCTTTGATTATGATCAATTGTACGAGAATCTTGAAGAATTGTCCAGTTGGATGACTGAAGGCATCCATCATAATCAGCTATGCTTAAGGTTGGGAGATGATGCATTGACCGAAGAGGACATTGAAAATTTAACTTCGAAATCATCTGCAAAATTTTTGAAGAGAACAGTGAACTATGCAATGGTGGTGGCTAACATAGCAGAGATCTATAAAGCTGCAAAAGCAGCTGATTTCAAGCCACTGAAGGCCATCAGAGAACTCTTCTGCTGTCCTGTTTTAAGAAAATCCAGTAAGCAGCCTTCTATGACTTAAAAAAAAAGTTCATTTTAAGTAATTTTGTCAACTAAGGCAACGAAGCAAGATTACTGACCTCCTACAATGGTTCCCATTTGATTGAACTCATAACAATTTTTATGTTGAATCTCAGAAATAAGTTGCACAGTAAGCATTGTCCGTATTTCTATTCAAAGAGCATAACAGGAGAGCGAGTCAGTAAAACATATATTACTGATTTAGTGAAGTTTGCTCTCTGTTTGTCAATCCAATCTTTCAGCTTGCATTACAGAAATCTGTCACACCACCGTAATGTTTGATTCACTAAAATATTTACGGATTTTCTTTCTTGTTCAATCGAAATTCTCAATCATGACTAAATTGTATGCATTCCATTCTCCTACATTAAGAGGTTTTTGACCCTATAATCAATGATTTTTTCCTATGAAATGTATGCCATGAAATTTAATTCATAATCAAAATTCAGTTTTCTATTGCTTAAGAACTTCTGTTTTTGAGTCCTTAAGTGCTTAGTTACTCTTTTAGGGGACATAAATTTTGGAAGTATGCCATGTCTGCTACAGTCATAAATATATTCACATAGCAGTAAAATAATCCATGTGGGATCGATTGTGGCTGCAGATGAGAACCCTCTCTTGATCTTGACACATGGTGACATGTTATCAACCGAGGAGAGGATCGAGGGCCGCCTGAAGATATGTGAATGGTTAGGTATATCGGAGACCACTGGGGTGTATGACATTGTGTGTCTCACACAGTATGGATATCTAGCAGAAGAATCAGACCCTGTCACGGCCTATGCCTTATCTGAAGCTGTTTATAGAGCATTACTTATATCAGATAGGGGACACTGTCCAAAGAAAAATACCTGGGACTGGGCAGTGCTTATATTGTCATGGATAATGTGCTTCCTTGCTACTTTCTTCGGTTTCCTTGCCAATCTCTGCACCAAACTTGGGCAGAGGGATAAATTGAAGTACTTGTGAAGGAATACGGTAGCTGGAGATACTTTTGCGATTTGGTGTTAGAGTACTGGCTGAGTTTTGAGATTGGCTAGCACTATGACTTGATGCATATGTAAATATAATATTGAAATACAATAAGTAATTCTGGTTTACCTTCTGTCTGACAACACGAGTCAATGTATTCATACTGCGTGTAATGAATAAACCATTGCAATTGAATAAAAATGGTGAGGCTGTTCCTGCCAATTTTTTTTAGTACTCTCTCTCTCTCTCTCTCTCTCTCTCTCTCGCTCTCTCTGTGATTAAAAGAAAAATTAATCAACGTTTTATTAACTGCTGCGTTTAATTTTTATCTTCTTTTAATTTTAGACTAAATCTATAGGCTACTGGTAGAATAAAAATGATTTAATCCAAGCGTCAGAAGTCTAGAGATTGTCAAACACCGATGAACACATTGATAATATCAAAATGATAATTAGGTTAGCGGTCTGTGCATAAGGAGAGAATATTAAGGCTCTGTGAATGATGTTTTTTATTTTCAAGGCAGTAAGGATTTTCATTTCTGGCCTTACTAAACCTTCAAAATTGTGTATGTGTTTGTATAGGGTAGGGATTTAATTATGTCCCATAGAGACAGACTGTAAAATCATTTCTGCTGCATTCTTGCTAGAGCCAAGGTGAAGAGCACCGGTCGAGTGAGATTCCTAGAACATGTTGGCTTGAGCCAATGTCAAGCCAAACTTTCACCTTTTGGTTTGATCAATTTTTTAACTTTTCTGATCCAATCTCGAATCAAACTCTAGACTAAATGACACCCTTTTTTAATATATTTTCAAGTTCATGAGACCTCTTTTCGAGATTGTTTTAAACTGAAAGCCTTTGAATATTTCCAGGGGTGAAATTTAGATTTGGCAGAATTTTGTTGATTGCAACCATTTCGCTTTTTCATGAGTATTGTTAACTGAATATGCTGTTATTTCCTTATTCATATCTAAGTACTGATTGATTAGCAGAAACTTTTGGGCATTGTAATCAGCAAGAGATGTTTCACGAGCTAAGCAATGAAATGATGCAGCACTCTTTACATGATTAAAGCTGCTTCATTATTTTATTATTACTACTATTTCATTATTATTTATTATTTTATTATTATTATTTATAAATTTCTTATTATTATTATTTAATATTTTATTATTATTTTTTATTTATTCTTTTATTATTATCCGTAATATAACTTAACACTTATCGACACTCAAATTCTTCAAGACTTATTTCAAACTTTCATTATTGATTTCTTCCAAGACTCTGACATCGCATCAGGCCATGCAGGAACTCTACTTTCTATTTCCATCAACATGCCTAGCTAAATCAGTAGAAGCTTTAGCATTAACATCTCAAAATCTGATTTCGTGAAGCACGTTTCACAACGACCTGGCCTAGCTAGGTGAGAAGTCATAGCTAAGAAATATTTCATTTTTTCTCGTAGAATCGAGCTCAATGAACCCGCACCAGCTTCTATAATATGAGAAACGCATTGCTTGCAGGACTAACTCATTTGGTTGCATGGTATAAAGGAACATTTCTCAAATCAAGTAAATAAAAATTAGCAAGATCGGCAAGTAAATAAATAGCCAAGAATCAAGGCTGTCAATTTTCTTTGTACAGTCTAAATTTTTCTTTATATCTATTAGTCATAATTCTAAGAAACTTACTTAGAATAAATTCTGTAATTTTGTATAAATTTCTTCAAACGATCAATTGAAGGTGTATGAATATTTTCCAAATCTTGGCAGCAATACAACTTTACTCTGTTACTCTTCAAAATTCATCATGGTATCAGGAGAGCCGTCCTCTAACGAGAACTCGATCCCCAACTCTGAAGCCAATCCTAACCCGGTAACAACACCACCATCCCCCTTAGAAACTCCTCTCATTGCTCTCAATATTGCTGCCCAAATTAATGAGAAACTCACACCCTCAATCTCCCACAGTGGCGTGCCACTTTGAAGCACTCCTTATCGGGTATAACCTACTTGATTATGTCACTGGCAATCATCCTTGCCCATCTTCCCCTGATCCCACTATCATCAACCCACAAAAAACTCATTGGATCCGCTATGATAAGCTTATCCTAAGTGAAATTTTGGCTTTTACTACCACCACCATTACTCCTTTCATTTCCGCTGCCAAGACATCTAAGAAAGCATGGCACAAATTGCATATGATGTATGCAAGCAAATCGTGCACTCGTGCTATGTAACTCAAGGAGGAGTTGACAATGATAAAGAAAGTAAATCAAACCATTCAAGAGTACTTGCACACTGTCAAGGCCCTTGCCGATGAGATGTCGCTGATTGATCATCCTATTTCGGATGATGATCTCACTCTATACATTCTTAATGGATTGGGCAGTGATTTTCGTGAGATCGCAGCACCCATTCGAGTAAGGGAAAGGCCATTAACGTTCGAAGAACTCCATGATCTGCTCGTTGGCCACGATGCTTATCTTCGTCGTTTAGAAACTTCCACTCAGCAGCTGGTTGCCACGGCAAATTACTCCCATTGCCAGTTTGGTTCATCCCACAGAGGACAAGGGAAACAAGGGCTTCTCCAAACCAAATGCTTCTGGCTGAAACGGAGCCCTCTTAAAACCTTATGTAAGTTCGGCCCAACACCGTTCATCTGGAGGCCCAAAAACTAACAAGAAATTCACTAGGTCCATTGGGCAGCGCGATGCACACCAAAATGTCAACTGTGTGATGAAATGGGCCATATAGCAAAATATTGCCACCGCTTGGAGTTTTCGGATGCAACTGCCAATTGTGTATCTTCATCAACCGCCTAAGATAAAAAATGGCTTATAGACTCGGGAGCTTCTCACAATATTACAGGAGACTTGGCTAATTTATCTGTGCATACTGAATATTATGGTACCGATGAAGTTGTCATAGGTGATGGCTTAGGTTTGTATGTCTCACACATTGGTTCTTTGGTTCTTAAATCATCCACTTGTACCTTTCATTTAAATGATACTCTTTGTGCTTCTAGCATACGTAATAACCTTATCTCTGTTCATCACTTCACCTCTCAAAATCATGTGGTTGTTGAATTTCATCCATTTTTTTTTCTTGTTAAGGATCAGACCACGGGGATGGTTCTACTCAGAGGTGCGTGTGAAAATGGTGTTTACGTCCTCTTGGAATCGCTAGTGAAAGTTCCTTAACAAATGGTTGCCAATTTTCATGAACAAACTTCAATCGATGGTGGCACAAGCGTCTTGGACACCCGTCAAATAAAATTGTTCATCATCTTGTCCAGCATTTTTCCCTTCCAATAATAATAAAAAAAAAAAAAGATTCTCATATTTGCACTTCTTGTTCAGTCAATAAAGCGCACAAACAACCATTCGAGTTTAATAGTTTGCAAAGCCATGCCCCACTTGATTTAATTTATACTGATGTTTGGGGCCCATCTAACACCATTGGCATAGATGGATCTTAATACTATTTGATTTTGGTTGATCATTTTACAAAATATATTTGGTTTTATCCCATGGAAACAAAATCTAGTGTTAGCATGATTTTTCCTCAATTTAAGCATCTTGTTGAAATCAAATTTCAGTCCAAAATAAAAAATGTTTACTCTGATAATGGTGGCGAATTTGTTGCTCTCAAACAATACTTTGCAATACATAGGATTAGTCATTACACCATTGCTCCCCACACATCACAGCAAAATATTGTCTTCGAGCGTTGTCACCGTCATTTGGTAGAAACCGGTCTAACTCTTTTACACGATGCTTCCTTGTCCTTATTATATTGGCCACATGCATTTTCAACTGTTGCCTATCTAATAAATCGACAGCCCACACCCTTATTAAACAAAAAATCACCATTTGAGGCCTTATTCCACCAAAAACCAAATTATCTTAAGTTAAAGAAATTTGGTTGTCTGTATTTTCCTCTAACTAGGCTCTACAATACCAACAAACTTTAGTCTAAAGCCAAGCCCTGTTTGTTCTTGGGCTATTCCACAACTCAGAATGCTTACAAATGCTTTGATGTTCAGGCCCAAAAACTATACTTATCCCGTCACGTTGTCTTTGCTGAAAATCAACTTCTCTCTTATTCTCAACAACTCGAACCTTCAACATCCTCCCTGTTTGCCTCGATCATACCACTAGGGCCACCCATCACAGATCCAGTACCATTGCAACTCTCATCAGCACCTTCGGGAAGTCCTGAACATCACGCATCACCTCCAGGTAATCGTTTTCCCTTTGATTTACATGCTTTGATTTTTTCCTCTTCTAGTCCTAATTCTTCAAATTTGACTGTGTGTTTAAACTTCTTACAAAATCCACTCACTCACCCTACAAAAAATCCCACTGTGACTAATGAACCCTCCACCAACACGAGTGTCCAACCCCCTCACCGAACCCATACAATGATTACTCGGTCAATGAATAATATTCATAGACTGAAACAATTCAACTCAGTGATAAAGCATCCTCTTTCATTAACCATAGAACCCACTTGTGTGAGTCAAGCACTCTGAGAACCTCTTTGGAGACAAGCTATGTCTGAGGAACTTACTGCGCTTATGCGCATGGCACGTGGGATCTTGTTTCCCCACCCAATCACTGTAACCCAGTGGGATGCAAATGGGCTTTTCGTGTGAAAAGAAAACTAGATGGGTCAGTTGATCGCTTTAAAGCGAGACTTGTTGCTAAAGGGTACAACCAACGTGAAGGGTTAGATTACAAGGAAACTTTTAGTCCAGTTGTGAAACTGGCCACAATCAGGACTGTCTTAAGAGTAGCTGAGATGCAAGGGTGGTCTTTGAGGCAACTAGATGTCAACAATGCATTCTTGCATGGTGAGTTGACTGAGACAGTATACATGGTTCAGCCACCGAGTTTTAAAGATAACTTCAAACCTAATCATTTGTGCAGGTTACAAAAGGCCATCTATGGTCTCAAGAAGGCCCCTAGGGCCTGGTATTCAGCCCTTAAATTGGCAATCATTGGCCTTGGATTTCATAACTCCAAAGCAAACTCATCTTTGTTTATCTACAATAAAGATCAATTATCTGTTATTTGTTAGTCTATGTGGATGACTTGGTGATAACTGGCAATGATACGCACTTTGTGGTTGATATTATTCAAAAACTTGGTAATCGGTTCTCTATTAAAGACATGGGACAGCTTCATTTCTTTTTGAGCATGGAATTCATTTCCACCAAATCTGGTCTTTTTTTGCCCCAACACAAGTACATTAGGGACTTGCTGTAAAAAACAAACATGACTGGAGCTAATGATGTCTCAACCCCATTGTCTAGAACCACAGCTCTCAAACTGGTTGACGACACTTCATCTATTGATAGTACTGAGTTTCGAAGTATCATATGAGGCTTTCAATATTTGTCTCTCACTCGTCCAAACATTTCCTTTACAATAAATAAACTGTCACAATTTATGCACAAGCCCACAGTCACACACTAGACAGCGGCAAAAAGGCTCCTCCGATACTTGAAGCAAACAATTTTTCATGGACTTCACATCAGAAAAATATCCAACTTTAATCTCCTGACATACTCGGCTGTTGATTGGGTGGACAATTTTGATGATCGAACCTTCATTTCTTTCTGCATATATAAGTTTCCTTGGCGTTAACCTAATATCTGGGAGTTCTAATAAACAACGAGCTATAGCAAGATCATCAATTGAGGCTTAATACAGAGGTCTTGCGAATGCAGCTTTAGAGATTATGTGGCTCTTATCCTTATTAAAGGAACTTGATCTTCCACTATTGGCTCCACCAAAGCTATTATGTGATAATTTGGACGCAACACATCTTAATTTTAATCCAGTACAGCACTCCCGAATGAAAGACATATAAATTGATCTTCATTTTGTTTGTGATTTGGTCCAACGTGGAATTCTCAATGTCCAACATGTCAACACTCAAGATCAGCTAGCAGATCTGTTGACCAAAGCGCTGTCACGACAAAGAACTGAAACTCTGTGAAACAAGATTGGTTTGGCCAATGGCACCTCAATCTTGCGGGGGCATATAAAGGAACATTCCTCAAATCAAGTAAATGAAAATCAGCAAAATTGTCAAGCAAATAAATAGCCAAGAATCAAGGCTATCAATTTTCTTTGTACAGTTTGAAATTTTCTTTGTATCCGTTAGTCATAATTCTAGGAAACTTACTTAGAATAAACTCTGTAATTTTGTTTAAATATCTTCATACGATCAATTAAAGGTGTGTGAATATTTTCTAAATCTTGGCAGCAATACAACTTTACTCGGGAGTGCTGTTAAAAATCCATCACATGGTTGGCTAAGACAAAAAAATGTTATGTTTGAAGGAGGCATAAAATTTGAGGATAAGCTCTCATAAAATTTGGTGCTATATACGCGAATAGATTTAATAAGGTTGATATAAAGATATTTTCAACTTATTTCATCTCATCATTATAATTTTTTTAAATTTCGACATAAAATATAATAAACAATTTAACTTTTTCAAATTTTAAAATAATAATAATTTTAAAAAATAATATTTTATTTAACTTTCAACTTCATCTAAAATCATTTTATCCAATTTCACTATCCAAACCTCACATTGTTCATCTCATTATTTCCCGGGTTTTTATCATTTCTTTTTATTCAATATTAATGCAAGTCAATAAAAAGTCCTGCAACCTAGATTTTTCTCTTTTCGACGTTAGATTCAAGAATGGAGGTGAATTTGTGTTTCCTCAAAGTCGGGTCTTACGGTTCAACTATGGACTTTCCCAAAGCTAAGGGCAAAACCATCAGCATATTATGTAGGCATAAAGAAGCAAAAGAACAACATATAAAACAGCTTACAATTTGAGGGGACTACCAAGTAGCAATTCAAGCAGTTGAACAATCTTAACAAAAAAAAAAAGACATCGGATTCCTATTAAAATCATTTGATAGCTGGAATATTTGTTGGCATTCTATCGCGCAACGGACAAGTTTTAATTTTTAATGATATTTATAGAAGCATCCCCTTACCTTAATCTTTATAATGATAATGATCCACCATTTATAGACTTTCGACATTGCAACTCGTTTAGTTATAATGTATGTACTAGTCTAAAAAAACAAAAACCATCAATTATTTGGGAATGATTGTTGGAATCAGATTAAAAAGAGTATCTCTCATATAAATTATGTGCATGCTTAATTCGTTTTGTTCTGTCTGGAGTGTTTGGACCACACTACAGAAAATGGGTGACTCAGAGAAATTCATTTTGGCGTTTCCTTATTTCGTTTGGATTTTAGGGCAAATAGAGATAAAGGGAAGGGCTTTTGTCTCATCCCCGCATGATATAGGCCAGAACAATTATCTCTCTATCTTTGTTCAACCCTCAACCCAAAACAAGACTTTAATCTGGTTTACGAATTACTCAATTTGTTTTTTGAAATATTAAGAAATAGCAAAATCCCAACTTCTTACTGTTCTAGCTCTCTCTCTTCTTCTTTTTTGGGAGTGTCTCATACCATCTACATGCAGAACAGGCTTCAGGTCCACAACCAGTAAAAATGCTTTTCTTCTTGCTTCTGATTCTTATACGCTATCTTGCATTAGTCTTTAGGTGCATAGCATGCTTTCAATCTCTTATAACTCTTTGCATTTGACCATTTTCACACGCAGAAGGTGCAAAACACTGTTGCTTTTTTTTTTTTTAAAATGAGTAGTAAGCAAAATGAATAGTTTTGAGTTGTAAAATAGTGCAAAACTTTAGTTGCTGCTTGGGCTGCCTTTATTACCACCCCAAGCTAGCTCTTATCTCTGTGGTATTCCTCCCTTGAAAAAATGAGCTTTTAAAAATAAAAATAAACAAAGATCCTTAATGGGCACCCACTAAGCAACTTCTCCATGCTTCTACAAGACTTGGGATTTCGCTAGAACAAGAATCTCCATGCTTCTAGTTGCATATCATTTCCACCACCAACCCCATAGATAAGAACCATCACATGGTGACACACAAAGTACGCCAAAGCACTATAAAGTCCTTCCACGTCAATACCTTTACCGTACACGTGTCTCTCCTCCAGAAAGTACCTAATTAATCTTTATTCATTTTCTTTTCTCTCTCCCCTTAGAGCTTTTCTTGTTCCTCTGTTTCGTCTCTGTTCCAATTAGGCAGCCATCAAAAAACCCAACGAATTTGGTGGATTATTAACAGAACAGGAAAGCCAAAATGCAATCGAGGGTAGCGGCCAAAATGCAACGATGGGTTCTCTCTCTAGCCCATAACCAAGCTCTCCGCATAGGACTTTCATCCCCCCGATCGGCCGGTCGCACCGCTGACCCTGATATTCATTCCGGAGAAGTCGAAGCTGGACCTGACGTATATTACAGAAAAAACGAAGTAAGACTCTGATATAGTGTAACATAGTAAGCTGAGCTTCAAAATTGAAAACTTGTAAAGTTTGAAGATTTACTGATATGCTGATATGATTGAAAATCGCAGGGTCAAGGAAGTGTGGTGGATAGTGATGATGCGGCCAAGCAAGAATTAGAACACAAAGCCCATAAAGAAACCGGGCCATTGAAGCCTCCAAGAACACCTTTTGCTTCTTCTCCGAAGCTGGAAAGCACGGAGGTTTCGCCTCAACCCCTGGACCCCGTTGTTCAGCAAAAGCGTAGCCATGCAACTGCAAGCGTAGAAGATGCCAGTTGCGAAGGATTTAACGGCACGCCATGGCCAAAAGACAAGGAAAAAGAGCATAGAGACAGGAACGAACAGGTGGAGGATGACAGAGAATACTTCAAGCATCACAAGGCTTCGCCGTTGTCGGAGATCAATGTAGTCGATACGAGGAAGCCATTGACGAGAGCAACTGATGGGACAGCGGATGCCGTCGAGGATAACGATCGTGGCGCAGACGGGATTGCGTGGAGGCCTGAGCAGCTCGACACGGCGGAGGAGGCGCTTAGGAGGGCCGTCGAGATATTTAGGCAGAATGCTATGCGTGGTGATCCGGAAACTTATCCCCATTCCAGGGTTCTTAGAGAGCTTCGTGGTGAATGGTTTTGACATGAATTGCACCTCGTGTATATCCAATCGACTTTTATATATATGCGTGTGTAAATTGGTAGCTTGCTAGCTGAAAAAAGGAAGGATTTTGCCAATATTAATAAAAATAGTCTGACTAATATTTAAAGAAATATTTTTCAGCCAGAAATGTTGATCAGTACCGGCTGAATAAAGAGAGCTGCTATCATATAAGAAATCCTAAAGTCCATCGTGATTAGTAGTGATGGAGAAATACATGAAAGCGTTCCGGACAGTACCCATCTTCGCATGGAGTTATTTAACGAGGTGCATATACGCGCGCGGAGTTAATTAAACAAGCTACCGATTATATGTTGAGCTGAGTTAAAACGGTTGTGAATTTATTTAAGATATGTTTAGATTTTAAAATGTGTTTAAATGTATTTATATAAAATTGAAAATGGTTGTAAATTTTGCGTATAAAGAGATCATGTTGAATTTAAAAATATTGTGAATTTTATATGTAAAAGGTTTTAAATTTAAATAAATTTAATAATTTAAAAGTTAGACGTTAGATTTAACTTAAAATTAGACTGAATTGAATATATTTTTATTCAATATAATTTTCAAGCGGGAGGCTTATGATCTAATACCCATGCTGATTGTAATTGATTGAAATCCTTAGTTTAAAATGTATTTTCTGAACTTTTTTTAAGTGGTCATGCATCATGGGTGGCCACTATTAAATGAGACTAAGGATTTTATCTTATCTAAAGACTGGCAATGGAAAATATTATAAATATCGGAATGTGGTAAGATCTATGTAATACGATATATATTCACTATCTCATGATGATCTATCAATAATATATTGTCGATAAAATTAGGTGGATTTCAGCTTAGAAGTTATTGTGGTATTTATATCCAGAAAAAATATATACTCGATGAGTTAAGAGATCAGTTCTTTGATAATGAAGTAGAATGGAATCTCATGGTGAAGAAAGATCAGAACGCAGAAACAACGATCAGGCATAAGAATGTCACGTACTGATCGATCAGTAGTACTGGGCATACTTTATCTTCAACCTATTAGCCAGCTAGCTGCCTATTATATGTGCGTGAGATTCGATCTTCAATCTAGGTTTTAGGGAGAGGACAAAAGTAGGTCGGATTTCACCATCGAGATTGAAGGGAAAATACAAAAAGCTGAAGAAACATCGAAATTGGAAGCTTATGCAATTAGCACTCGAGTGCAAAACACACTTGACTTTTATTATGTCATGTTGTTTGGTATACCCGCTTCTCGTCGTTGTTAATTGCTTTTTGGATAGGCTGACTAGTTGTTATTTGGATTCGATTATGGTTTAAAACCAACTATATGTATATGACATAATTATAAGGTCTTTTATACACGTCACTATTTTACAAATTAAGCAACAAATAGACCCCCCCTAACACGATCAATAACGTTGTACGTACAACGTTTAAACGCCTATTCAACATATATAATAATAATAATAATAAAACAAAGGGTGGAGCTAGCGTTAACTTCGGCCCCCTCTCCATCAATCAGCACTTAGTCCACCACACTTCGGGGTAGATCATTATTTGCACCCATGCATGCACAAGGAGTACTGAGCGGTCGCCAACCACGTCCTCATCATGTACTGATCAAATAATTGAGTAGACATTGCCTGGAATATTGGATCGTGGCTGGCTACGCACAGTATACTACTACCTCTCTGCATCGTGTTGGCTAGCGCAATGTAAAACATTTGTGAGATGGCCATGCACCGTCTATAGTACCTCTCATGGGGCCGTAATGCATGTGTCAACATATGCAATCCATATCGAAAAGGAATTTAGAGATTTAAGAATTTAAGAGCTAGCGCTCACAAAGGTATTCATGTGAAAGTCGGAGGTTGTCATTATCCTCTGAATTATTGTTTCCTATTCCTCTTTAATTTGTTAGTTTTCATTATTTATTTATTTATTTCAATTTATTGTCGGCACCGATAGTACTATTATATATATATTAAAGATCATTGTTTAACTGTGATTATAAATATGTTCTAAAATATACTTCGTTAATTATTTTTCTAGACTAGCTAATAACGTGCTGGAATGTACAATGAAGGGTATAATATTAAATTAACTGTTTTTTTTTTTTTTAATTGGTGATGCAGTACTTGCAAAATTGTATAATTCCCCGCCGGAGATGATCATAAAGTTAATTTCCTGCTAAAGTTTATCACGAAACGTTTCATTAACACACTCTCATTTTGAAAATATATAATAAATTAATTAAGAGATTCCGATCGAGCTAGGGATCTTATAATATAAAAGTATGTACTGCGCGCTTGCATTCTCAAGCTAGCTAGCTGCTAGTAATTTATATATGCAACTTAAAAGTCATTTTTCAGATCAAGGCGCGCATGATATAAGTATGAGCAAATTAAGAACTTTCAAGCAATATTCGAGCCAGCTTCCTGATCTAGCTACCTCATGCAGCAAGCATGTGGTGAAAAATCATGGAAAATGTGGATGAAATTGGGACAATTGTCATCTTTGCCTTTCTTTTTTTATTAAAAAAAAAAAATTGTTGGTATTGTATATATTTTGGTCCATTTTGTTTATTACGTGGATGGTAGTACAATAAAAGATAAAACACCGACAAATGGTGCGGTCACCAAGACGCTGCAGACATCTTATTCCTATCTCCTTGCAGTACTCCCCTCTCAACCAAATCACCATTGTCTTTATACATCATTCTTCTCCTCAAGTACCCTCCTCCCTCAGTACTCTCTGAGATTTGATATATGAAACAGTCTTCAACATAGGGATTGCAAACCCTAAACAATGACGTTACTCTCCCCGTTCAGTACTTTCCTCCTCCTCATCTTACACTACAACTTCTCCTTAACCACATCAACCACTACTATTAATGTTACAGCAGGAGTAGGAGCAGCAACAACAGTGTCCAAAGATGAAATACCATGCACAATGTGCATGGAATGTGAACACCCATGCCCTCTGCCATCACCACCACCGCCAGTGGTTGAGTGCCCGCCGCCACCACCACCACCGCCAGTGGTTGAGTGCCCGCCGCCACCACCGCCAGTCATCCCGGAATGCCCACCACCACCCAAGCCTCCATGTACTGACAATTGCGAGTACCCTCCTCCATTGCCACCATCAGATAATTATGGGCCACCCCCTCCGCCATATCCAAAACCTTTTCCACCATACCCTTACTACTACCCTCCATCGCATGATGAATATGACCATTCTGTCCATTTGAAAGCTCAGCCAGTTTTCATCTCCTTTGCGTTCTTCCTTTCTTTTCTCTGCTTGTTGTAGCTACCTAGATGCTTGAATTTAATTTCACGTAATAATTGTGCCTCGGTGGCTCTCAGCTTTCTCTTGTAATTCTTTGTCAGTAGTTTGATATCTCTACGCTTAGATATTTTCTCTAGAAATAACTATGATCTATTTGTTATTCCTGCTTCTAATGATGCCAGGCTAGCAAGCTTCCCGGAGCTATAGGAGAAGGAAAGAAAGAAATAACGTCGCTAGTTGATTGAAGAAATCTCTCGGCCGGCTCCCTCGCTACTTAATTTGTAATGTTATGCATGTACTTTATTATCTTCTTTTATGTCGAAAAATAAATTATTAATTTGTTCCATGTGGTGTTCTTCTTCTACTATTTTTTTTTTTTACAAAAAAAAAAAGTATTTTGGATCATCTTGGCTGTTAATTATGGTAATCAAGAAGCTACGTACGTTAGTTTGAATATCTGGAATAATAGATAAACTCTTTTGTGGTTTGTGAAGTAGCCCGCCGACCGGCAGTCACAAACGTCCGTCCTTCTCATGATTACTTTCCCATCTTCCATCAAATATCTACGCCCTCGGTACTGTTACTATAATTTCTTATGATCACATGCATTAATTACTAAAGTTGACAAATCTTCGTTCTTAATTTCTTTACATTTATTTTTTTAAAAAGGCGATAAATTTCACACTTTCTAATGAGGAGATAAAGCAACCGCATATAATGAATGGAGGTCAGAGAAAGGACATCACGTATGGAAGACATCGAATGGGGCTCGATCTTGGTGTGCATGGCACAGTTGTGTACTTACTGATCAGCAAGTGGGTCACCACGAAAGTTGCTGGATTTGGCTCTTCTACATTAATTAAATAATATATAATATTGATTGTGGGGATACATTCGGCCTTCGGCTTAAAATAATAATAATATATTACAATATTACTGCCAATTGCAAACAAACGAATTACCATGCATTCAGGTTCACTTAATTTTGTGATCAGTTTCATGTCCAAGTACTACGCGATCGATCGATTGAAACGAATTAATATTGCCACCACCGAATTAGAATTTTCCATGCGGATCATGAGTACTGCTCATCAGATCTTTTAACAAAATCTATATATTATGTCCGAAGATGCATGGATGATCAGCAATTAAGTGAGACATTTGAAGACTTTCGAGCTTAAATGCCAATATTTTCTAACCATGCATATATATATGTTAAAATGTGACAGTTTAGGAGTTTATCTATATTAGATGCCCTCACCAAGCAAATTTTTTATTTACTACTAAAGTTGATAACTTTATAACTATTTTACAACTCTACATGAAATGAATGGTAGTTTTGAAATATTAAGATTTATTTTGAATGGAGTGGTATGATTTCATTAATTGTCTGAAGATGAGTTGTAAAATAGTTGTAGGAATACCTTTTTTCATTAGTAATCTCATCTCCTTATAAAAACTTTTAAAGAGATTTAGCAATATGATTTAACACATCTCTCGCCATCTTAATTTGTAAATATATTTTTGTAATATCGCTGTATAGACCAAACACTTCTCTTTCTCTCATATGATGTTACTAAAAAGATTAGTCTGTAATAATTTTAATGATATGACATTTTATGATATGATAAGGAAATAGTTTTTTAATTTTATTTATTATTCCTTACTGTTTTGGAAATAGAATAAAGACTGCTTGGTCCAATTCCATTTGATACACAGTCGGATAATGTTCCTATCTCATAAGGTTTCGTTTTTAATCTTTATCTCTTATTTTTAGGTAGCCCACGAAAACACGATCATGAACACAGGGTCACCACGTCCAAAGTCCAACCAACGCAAATTTAAATGCGAGCCTTTTTCGAGACGACCGGCCCACTTCTACTGCTTCAAACATACCGAACAACCGCCAAAACATATCCAAAATTCAAATTCAAATACCCCTCCTTTACCATACCATTTACCACCCTTCGTATTCAAATTCCCCTCTCTTTAAACTCACAAACACACTCAAAACACCGACACACAAACACACAGTCTCCCTCTCTCCAAGCAAGTCTCCAGAAGAGCCTTTCAGAAAAATGGCGAAAGCAACGGTTGCTGTTGCAAATAAGGACAAAACCCTTCATCCCCCTTACTTTGAGGTCCTTCGGTTTTTCCATCATCTTTACTCTCTCTCTTTCTTCTTCTTCTTCATCTTGTTTTGTTTCGTTTTGGTTTTTTTAAATGTTTTCTTATCGGTTCTTTGGCAGATGATAAGCGAGGCCATACTGACTCTGAAGGACCGGACTGGCTCGAGCCAGCAAGCAATAGCGAAGTTCGCGGAGGAGAAGTACAAAAAAGTGTTGCCACCCAATTTCAAGAAAGTCCTCTCTGTTCAGTTGAAGAGGTTTGTCAAGTCTGAGAGGCTTGTGAAAATCAAGAACTCCTTCAAGGTCTCCTCCACCGAGAAGGTCAAGTTGGCGGTCAAGGAGAAAGAGACCATCAAAAAGAAGAAGGATGACAGCACCAAGACCAGAAAGGCCATACCCCCCAAGGCCATACCCCCCAAGAAGATTGCAGAGAAGAAGGGTGTGAAGACCAAGAGGCTCAGTCAGGTTAAGACCCCGGAGAAGAACCCTAAGAAGATTAAGAAGAAGAGCTTGACGCCGATAAAGAGGAAGACTCCAAAACCACAGGGTTCGTCTAGGCCGGCCAAAAAGTCTAGGAACTAGGAAATGTACTGCACTGCTTATCTCCATTAATTAACTGTATTCGTAGCTGTGGTATTAATTATGGTAGAATATGTTACTATTTAATTTTGCCGCTTCTTGCGTAGATAATGTGGTACTGCAAAGAATGCTTGTTGATATGGTTGCCTTGTCTATTTCTGGTTTTTTATTTTATGTTTGGATAAACTTGTTCTTCTTAACCATACTTAAAGTTGTTTCTTTTTTCTTTTTAGCCGATTGTGTGTTGATGGGTGAAATCTTGAGGAATTTTCTGTCTTCTAAAAGGATTTTGAAAAACTAAGAACTATAGGTCGGAGATTTGATTTAAAATTTAATAACAGTGCTGAGGGTTTCAAGTTCTTAACTCTTAATTCTTCCTTTCACCAAATCGATGAAAGAGACGTTCATCCGTCTCGATTGTGTGTTTTCTGGGTGAAAGTGGGCCATCTGGGTTGTCAATCAGACTAAAAGCATATACTGGTCCCACCGAAAAGAGTCAAAAGATTTCCCAACAACAACTGGAGGACCGAGTGTGAGACTGCGTGTGAGGACGGAATTTAATTGAAATAGGACAGTTTAGGAGGCACCGAAAGAATGCGGTTTGGATTAATTAAATATGAAAATGACTGCAGGTGAAGGAGATTCTCATTTCTCGGTTCTTGTTGCTTGGTAGTTGGTATTTTTCATATTAAATACTCGAAGAAAATGACTTTTATTTGGGTGGAACTTCGAGATTAAACCACCGATGGAAAGTGCCATTTGGTTTTTGAGAACATTAATATACGAGTTTTGTTATAAATAAATAAAATTATATATTAATTTGTATATTAATATTGATTCATTTATATTTAAAATTTAAATTAATATTATTTTTAATAAAATTTATTTTTTGACCAATTATATTAGATTGGTGCACATATTAGTACGCAGTTATATTTATAACTAGATTTTTTTTTAATATATAGAACCTGGGAATAATCTTTCTTTAGATCTTGGCATTAATAGGCACCTCTACTCGAACCACAACCTCTAATGTAGATGTAGTTGTGTATCATTGGGGTTTTGTTTTCCAGTAACAATTGAAGTAAAATTTTCAATCCAATTATCCCAACAATAACTGGAGGACCGAGTGTGAGACTGTGTGTGAGAACGGAATTTAATTGAAGTAGGATAGTTTAGGAGGCACCGAAAGAATGCGGTTTGGATTAAATATGAAAATGACTTCACATGAAGGAGATTCTCATTTCTCAGTTCCTATTGCTTGGTAATTTTCATGTTAAATACTCGAAGAAAATGATTTTGTATTTGAGTGGAACTTCGAGATTAAACCACCAATGGAAAACTGCCATCTGGTTTATGAGAAGATTAATATATAGAACCTGGGAATAATCTTTCTTCAGATCTTGACATTAATAAGCATCTCTACTCGAACCACAACCTATTGTCACTACCTAGATTTTTCTAAAGAATTCTCTAACCTTCTAGAGTCTCCTAGTCCTTTGTAATTTTGTAGAATTGTGTGGAGTATTCTAGAATGATGTAGAACCCCCTAGGAAATGGCCTTTTAGACAATTCTAGAGTAGTAATCTAGAAAGTTCTTTACCTTTGGATTGGTGACAAGTGTCACCATCCTAACCATTCTTTGCACCAAGAGCTCCCTATAAATAGAGGGGCTCTCATTTGTGTAAATCACCAAGCAATAAGAGAAACAAGTTCTCTAGAGCTTCTCTCTCTATCTTCTCTCTCTAATTTTGTTCTCTATTGTCTTGAGTCATTTAGAAGGCTTATTTAAGAGTTTTGTGGAGAGAAAGCCTCCTAAGGCCGCATGGGACGTGTGAAGAAATTCTAAATCTATGACAGTTGGTATCAGAGCTGTCCAGGTTAGGATGACGGATCCAAGCGAGATCACCATGGAGCCCCAGGAGACACGAAAGAGCAAGAGGTCGAAGGATTCAAACTCATCTATGGAGTCTCGTCTCGATGGCATCGAGAGGGCCATGGCCAAGATATTGGCCAAGATTGAGGAATGGGATCAGTCTCACAGGGAGGTGAGCACTCTTGACAACACTATGACAAGGATGGAGGTGGCGGTAGCGGATGTCAGGGACCGACTTGACATTGTGGAGCAAGGTTTGGAGGAGCTAGGATTGGAGGGCAATCCGAATCGCTCAAGGAGTCCATTATGAGCACCATCAACCCCACCATCGAGGCACAACATGTTGAAAATGTTGCTTTTCAAGACCGGGTCTTGGGAGAGCTAACAAAACTCCAAGAGCAAATGGAGGAATACCGCGTCAGTCTAGAGGAGACCAAGGCGGATTTAGCCATGTGCAAGCGGGCAGTGGCCAATGGGGGCGCCATCGGAGCTGGAATGATGGCGGCTGGAATGATGGCGACACCAAGGGTGGATACCCCCAAACCGAAAGAGTTCGATGGCAAGCGGGATGCCAAAGAACTAAACAACCACATGTGGCACATGGAGCGCTACTTTGAAGTTTTGAACATGCAAGACGAGCATGTCAAGGTACGTACTGCCTCTCTCTACCTTACTAATCTTGCTAGTACTTGGTGGCGTCGTAAGCATAGTGAGATAGAGAATGGTACTTGCACTATTGACTCTTGGGAAGAGTTCAAGCGTGAACTCAAGAGGCAATTCTATCCTGAGAATGTGGCTATTAATGCGCGGAAGAGAATGAAGGAGTTGAAGCACACCTCTTCTATCCGCAACTACGTTGAGGAATTTTCTGCCCTCATGCTTCAAATCACAAACATGAGTGAAGAAGATCTCCTCTTCAACTTCATCGATGGTCTCAAATCTTGGGTGGCTTAAGAACTCAAGCGTCGTGGAGTCAACGACATCTCCACTGCCCTGACAGTGGCGGAAACCTTAGAAGAATTTGAGTATCATAAGAGTAACAACTCTTCAAAGCCCAAGTCTTCAAAGGATAATCACACTAAGGGTGGGGGAGCGAAGGGGTTCAAGCCCCCACAGTACAAAGACAGTGGAGACAAGCCTTCAACATCAAAGGAGGGCAAGAAGGACCACTCCAAAGATAAGAAGCCAAAGGATGCTTGTTTCCTTTGTGACGGATCACATTGGGCTAGAGATTGTCCCAAGAGGAAGGCCCTCAATGCCATGTTGGAAGAGAAGGAAGTTCAAGAGAAGTCGCACCTGGAATGTCTACAACTTCTCAACTCCCTCAAGGCAAGCACAAAGCCAACCACTAAGGATGGATCTTTGATTTTTGTAGAGGTCCTCGTCAATGGGAAGAAGAGTCATGCCATGGTCGACTCAGGAGCTTCTCACAACTTCATCAAGAAGGAAGAGGCCACACGGCTAGGGTTCCTCTTAAGAAGGGTCAAGGATGGCTGAAGACCATGAATTCTGAGACCAAACCCCTTGATGGTGTAGCTCATGGGGTGGAGCTACAACTTGGAATTTGGAAAGGTACGGTGGATTTCTCTGTCGCTCCTATGGATGACTTCAACATCGTGTTGGGGATGGAATTCTTGAGACAGTTTAATGTAGTGTCTCTTCCCTACTACAACTCGGTGTGTATCTTAGAGGGCGGTCCATGCATGATACCCACCATGTCCAAGCCAAACACTACCCAGCTTTTATCCGCCATGCAATTCAAGAAAGGATGGAAGAAGGGCGAGGTGTCTTACTTTGCTTCAATAGAGAAAGGTGAAGTGAAGATTTCCTCCCCTCCACCCAAGGAAGTCCTAAGGGTCCTCAGGGACTATGAGGATGTCATGCCGCTAGAATTGCTCAAGCAACTACCACCCAGGAGAGGGGTGGACCATCAGATCGAGCTGGAACCCGGCGCCAAACCACCCGCCAAAGCACCTTATCGCATGTCACCTCTAGAGCTTCAAGAACTAAGGAGGCAACTTAAGGAGCTACTTGATGCCGGATTCATCCATCCCTCCAAGGCACTATATGGGGCACCCGTGTTGTTCCAAAAGAAACATGATGGGTCTTTGTGGCTGTGCATTGACTATTGAGCTCTAAATAAGGTAACCATAAAAAACAAGTATCATATTCCTTTAATTGCTGATTTATTTGATCAACTGGGCCATGCAAAATACTTCTCCAAGGTTGATTTAAGATCGTGGTATTATCAAGTGAGGATTGTGGAAGGGGATGAAGCAAAGACGACTTGTGTAACTCACTATGGAGCATACGAGTTCCTAGTGATGCCCTTTGGCCTCACAAATGCTCCAGCCACCTTCTGCACACTCATGAACAAGATCTTCCATCTCTATCTTGATCAATTTGTGGTAGTCTATCTAGATGATATTGTCATCTATAGTTCTACCCTTGAAGAACATGTGGAGCATTTAAGGATTGTTTTCCGTGTCTTAAGGGAAAACCAACTCTATGTCAAGAAGGAGAAGTGCTCATTTGCACTAAACGAAGTCCATTTCCTTGGCCACAAAATCCAAGGTGGAAAACTCAACATGGAAGAGGGGAAAATTGAAGCCATTAAGAAGTGGGATCCTTCCACTAAGGTTACCGAGTTTCGATCATTCCTTGGGCTTGTCAACTATTATAGGAGATTTATAAAGGGATACTTTACAAGGGCATCCCCCCTCACCAATTTGCTTAAGAAGAACAGGACATGGGAGTGGTCATCAAGGTGTCAGGAAGCCTTTGACGATCTGAAGACAGCCATCACGGAGGAACCGGTCTTGGCCCTACCAGATTGTACCAAGCCTTTTGAGGTACAATCAGATGCATCAAATTTTGCCATAGGGGGAGTTCTCATGCAAGAAGGACATCCCATTGCATATGAGAGTCGCAAACTCAATGAGACTGAAAGAAGATACATCGTACAAGATAAGGAGATGACGTCTATCATTCACTGCCTCAGAGTTTGGCGACACTATTTGCTTGGCTCCAGTTTTGTGGTCAAGACGGATAACATTGCCACTAGTTACTTCTAAAGTCAGAAGAAACTAAGCCCAAAGCAAGCTAGGTGGCAAGACTTCTTAGCAGAATTTGACTTTGTCTTGGAGTACAAACCCGGGAAGGCCAACCTTGTTGCTGATGCACTAAGTAGGAAGGGTAAACTTTCTGCTATCACTCAAGCTCAAGGGGAGCTACTTGATGTGATCCGTGAAGGCATGGAGCATGATCGCTTAGCCAAGAACTTGGTAAATATGGCTAAGAAGGAGAAAACAAAAAGATTCTGGGTAGAGGACGGTCTTCTCTATACCGTCAGGGGGCGAATCTATGTTCCAAAGTGGAGAAACCTACGAAGGAACCTTCTCAAGGAGTGCCACGATTCCTTGTGGGCTGAACATCCGGGCCAACGACGTACTCGAGCTTTGTCGGAAGCTTCCTATTATTGGCCTCAATTGAGAGATGAGGTGGAACTCTACGTGAAGACTTGTCTTGTGTGTCAACAAGATAAGGTGAAGAATCGAAATCCTGCAGGATTATTAGAACCACTACCCATTCCTTCTCATCCATGAGAAAGTGTGAGCCTGGATTTCATAGTGGCTCTACCTAAATCCGAAGGCTGCAGAACTATCATTGTGGTGGTAGACCGATTCTCCAAGTATGCCACCTTCATAGCGGCCCCTAAGGATTGCTCAGCTGGAGAAACTACAAAATTATTCTTCAAGTATGTGGTGAAGTATTGGGGCTTACCACAGAGCATCATCAGTGATCGGGACCCTCGCTTCATAGGAAAGTTCTGGTCAGGACTATTCAAGCTTATGGGGTCTGCTCTACATTTCTCTACCAGCTTTCATCTACAGTCAGATGGGCAAACTGAGAGGGTGAATGCCTTGTTGGAGTTATACTTGAGGCGCTTTGTAAGTGCCAACCAATCTAATTGGGCTAAGTTGTTGGATGTCGCTCAATTCTCCTACAATTTACAAAGGAGTGAATCCATAAACAAAAGCCCATTTGAGATTGTAATAGGGTAGCAACCACTTACTCCGCAGTCATTAGAGACGAGCTATGCGGGGAATTGTCCAACAGCCTTCAAGGTTGCTAAGTCTTGAAACGAACAATTGGATGTGACTCGTTCCTACTTAGACAAAGCAACCAAGAAGATGAAGAAGTGAGCCGATCAGAAAAGAAGGCAAGTGGAATATCGTATAGGCGACTTGGTGTTAGTAAAGATCTTGTCGAGCCAACACAAGTTCACAAGAAAGCTACACAAGGGGCTTGTACGACGTTATGAGGGACCATTCGCAATCATCAAGAAAATAGGGAAGGTCTCCTACAAGCTAGACTTACCCTCCAAGTTCAAGCTTCATCCGGTCTTCCATGTCAGCTGTTTGAAGCCTTACCATGTTGATGAAGAGGAGCCAACACGAGGAGAGTCTAAGCGTGTGCCATTGGGCATAACTACCACTTTCGACAAAGAAGTAGAAGAAATCTTGGCGGACCGTGTCATCAGGCGAAAGAGTCACAAGCCACGCCAAGAATACTTGATCAAGTGGAAGGGATTGCCCGAAAGCGAGACAACTTGGGAACCAAAAGAGTCATTGTGGCAGTTTGAAGATCATATCCGAAGGTTCCATGAAGATATCGCGCTGAGGACGTCGCGAAACTAGGTGGGGGAGAATGTCACCACCTAGATTTTTCTAGAGAATTCCCTAACCTTCTAGAGTCTCCTAGGCCTTTGTAATCTGATAGAATTGTGTGGAGTATTCTAGAATGATGTAGAACCCCCTAGGAAAAGGCATTTTAGACAATTCTAGAGTAGTAATCTAGAAAGTTCTTTACCCTTGGATTGGTGACAAGTGTCACCATCCTAACCATTCTTTGTACCAAGAGCTCCCTATAAATAGAGGGGCTCTCATTTGTGTAAATCACCAAGCAATAAGAGAAACAAGTTCTCTAGAGCTTCTCTCTCTATCTTCTCTCTCTAGTTTTATTCTCTATTGTCTTGAGTCATTTAGAAGGTTTACTTAGGAGCTTTGTGGAGAGAAAGCCTCCTAAAGCCGCACGAGACGTGTGAAGAAATTCTAAGTCCGTGACACTATAATCTAGATATAGTTGTGTGTATTATTGATTCATTGGGGTTTTGTTTTCCATTAACAATTGAAGTAAAGTTTTCAATCCAATTCAAGAAACATTATATTATACCTAAAGAATTTAAACAATAAATGTTGACACCCCAAATATCTAACTGATATAAAAATCATATTCAATTAGCTTAAAAAATGTATTGGTATGTTGATTTTTTTAATAACTTTAATGAGTTTCATAATAAGTATTTATGTTCTACTTTCAAATAATGTAACTCAATTGGGCGAAATACTTCTACGACACCATTTACAATCTTGGAAGACTTTAAGCAAGGTATGGACAATGTTATGACCCTCCTCTCGAGTCTCAACACCGACTGGTATGAAAGTAGAGATAACATCACAAGGTCAAGTCACAGAGGAAGCAACCTATAAACTTTATTAAAATGTCTTGTTACTAGATATGAGGGTGATATGGAGTCATTGAATACCAATAGTTGTGTGAAGCCACCAAAAGAAAATTGATTATATCAATAGAATGAGGCGTTGTGGACCTTGTATTCAAAAGTGCAATAGAATTAGTATCTAACAATGCTAGAGATTTTAGATCAATAATTGTGTCTTTAACATATAACCAAAGTTTGGATATAATATTTGTTATAACAATTAGGTAATCATTTTCACTACAGTTGGGCACAACCTATCTCATTTGTTATAAAAGAACTATGCTAGGTTTGGATAACAAAACTATCTTTATTCATTTTATCTCATCATTATAATTTTTACATAAAATATAATAAATAATTTAAAATTTTTAAATTTCAAAATAATAATAATATTAAAAAAAATTAACAATATTTTATTTAACGTTTAATTTTTATTTAAAACTATTTTATTTCTTCTCACTGTTCAAACCTTAACTTAAATGAAAGAAAGTTATTCATTTAAAAAAAATTATAATAAGAGAAAAAGAGAAGTAGCTGTTTTTCCAAATGTACTACATTTTCTCAGGGATGTAGTCCGAATTGCCACCGAATAAGGCAAATTTTTTTTATATTTTTTTAAAGAAAAATTTATAACATCACCAAAAATATATTTTCTTAATCATAAAAAAAGGAGGAGGAGGAGGAGGCGGAGGTGGTGGTGTTTTCGGAACTTTTTTTGGATTCCGAATTGGGACCCCAAATATTTCTGTTTACAAATTGGCGTGGGGGTAGATGAGCGAAAGGCCGATAGCAATAGAGAAGAGGGCATTTGCCCATTTTACTTTGAAATAATCGATTACAGAACACATACGATAAAACCATCGTACATCCTGAACTTGAGACTGTAGATACGTAAGCTGTTTGTCCTTCTTGTTACAAAAATTAATATGTCCGTATACTGTAAAGTTCATTCCTTACAAAACCAATATATATTTATATAGTATAGGTACATTTTTATAAATAAATAATTTGCAAGAGTATATTTTTGTATAAAAATGCTTTCTATTTAAAATTAATTACTCATATATAAGACTGTAAATTAACAAGACTATTTGAAAAACCTCTTGAGATCATCTTGATCATATTTGAATTCGGCTAAATTCGTTTATTGATGAGTCATTCGTAAACACAAAATTATAATTAATTAATAAACTAAGCAACTTTTATAAAAGTTTGGGTCGTACAAGCATGTATAATTAAACTCGAGTAATTTCATATTTATCTCTATATTTATATTAAAAATATTTTAAAGATTATCAAGTTCATAATGCTAAACATCTTGCTTAAATAATTATAAATATAATCATTGACATAGGAATATATAAGCTTTATAAATATATTAACAAAGTTTATTTTCTTATTTGTCAAGATTTATAAATAATCTATTTTAATTATTAAAAAAAAAAAAAAAAAGACATCTCGTGAACTTACTCATACTCGCTCGATTATTAAACTATCAGCTCGTGAACATAAAATGCAACTCAATTAAAAGTTCGAGTTTGACTTTGAATAAAAATTAAATGAACAATATTTGACCAACTACTATCCATCAATAAAGATAATGTGAAATTTATTCATCAATAAATAGCCTATTTCCCTAGCTACATCGGCCACCAACATACTAATTTCAATTCACATTCTTTAGAGATAATTAATTAATATATATATATATATATGTTTACAAATTAAATGTCATTAAAAGTTTGTTAGGAATGAATAGCTTAGACTTGATATATATATATATATATATATATATTCATGTGACCGGCAAGAATTATATTATTAGCAATTAATAATTGATCCTCTCTACCCCGGAACGATACTCTTACATATATGTATGCATGCACATGGCCTTCGATCGTATAATAGCAACTCCTTGAGCAGGACAAGATCAGACAAATTAATAAAGTAAAAGCTTAGACATATTAATATATATTTAATATAATTACTACTGAAAAGGCTTAATTTTATGAACATGGCTTCTCTTGGATGGATCACACAAGCAATGATATCACGAATGTAAAAAGAATGTATTGAGAGGATGGGGAAGTCACGATCCTGCCCAAAGAAAAGACATCCACCCACTTCAAAAAAAAGTCTATGCCTATTCATGGGGTATCCCCACTCAGTTAGCTAGCTAGTATCCCAACCAATCAACTCTGGTCTTCAAATTAATGCTTTTTTTTTTTTTTTTCTTTTTTAAATACACTTCGTTTATTATAATTAAAAAAAAGATAATAATTAAAAAAATTATATCAAAATAAATATATAATATCATACAAAACAAGATGATCAGGAAGACTGCGTGAAACTCGATGGTGTTCCAACGACAGCATTGATCGCGTAATGTCGCTTTCTCGCCATCTACCTACCCAAAGGTCCCAAACAAGTCATGAAAAACACCTCAAGACCCACTTACTCATGATAATGCACTTACATCCAAAGTCATACCAACAATCATTATGTTCACTTTCAAGTTGGGATCGAGCACTATTGGGTCTCCCTAAATATTTCACCCTCTCATCATGTTTCGGGACTGTACGTAAACGTTAAATATTACACCTATTTATTAGAAATAAATAATTTATTTATTCATATTTATGGTACGAGACTATGAGTACGACCTTTGATAACGTACGAACATTATGTAGTTCTATATATGTGAAGACATATATATATACATACAATCAGATCATAATACTTGTGACGTAACAACATTAATAATCACTGATCAATAGTATTTTTATGTTATAAATTTCATATGGATTCATCTCTGCAAAAGCAAATTATTTATTAATAATGCCAATAAATAATCTCAGAAATAAAGGAAAAATGCAATATTTACGTCTAATTAATTAATATTACTTCATACAACGCACTTCACGTGTGTGTATGTGTATATATATATCTATATATAAATTATATATATAATAAATTAATTTTGAGCGAAATAAAGGGTGATAAGAGAGAAAAATGTGATCAGGCAGGATGCATGCCGGTGATGGTCAACTTGCAATATACATAAATTATGCTAAAAAATATAATCTATAATGATATTAAAAAAAATTAATTTGGTGCTTGGCACGTGCTATGTTCAGCCTTATTAATAAGGACAGCGACATCAGTGAGAAATGCAGGTGCGTATTAGCTTCTGCCATTTATGATCACCACCACCCCACCACTCCTCCCGGCCCCCTCCAACATTACATGTACATAAATCCACTAATGAATATATGTATATTATCATCATATACGCATATAATGCTTACATACATAATATACATATGTATGTATATTTTCTATAATATTCATGCCTGCATTTATTTATATACCGAATTTGTCAACCAGCTTCAATCCCTCACCAGCCTCTCTCTCTATCTCTCTGTCTCTAGCTCTCTCCACCACAGTCGTGTGTTTTCTATCAAAGAGAGAGAGAAAAGCAAAGAAAACGGCACCAACAATGGGAGGTGTGATCTCTGCAAGCACGTACAAGAGGTTGAGAGGATACTGGAAGAGGAGAGGCTACGAGAGGTTAAGTGGGTCGACTGGCCAGAGGCGGAGGACGCGAGCGGAGCAACTGGGTTCCTCCCGGGGAAGATCGCGGTTCTGGCGGATCAAGGTCACGCCCAAGCTTCGAGTCCTGAGAGTGCCTTCGCCCAAGAGTTTCTTCGTGCGTCTTCGAGACTTGTACGTCAACCTGATGCTCAGATTCGCCAACTCGCCACTGTGCAGTGCCGGCGCCGGGTACGGCGGGGCCGTTTCGTGGGACGGGATCGGTGGAATTCCGGGACGTTCGCTCAAAGAGTACGACGAGAAGGTGATCGTCGAGATATACAAATCCATGGTTATGGCGCAGGGCCTGGTGCCTCTCGATGCTGCAAAACTTTTCTCGCAGCGGTAATTTTATTGTAATTTTCCTCCTTAAATTATGATTAATCAGATTGTAATTGTTGGTCCCAAAAACTCATTTTTCGCTTTTCTGTAATTTTTATGTTTTAGTGATGAAGTTTATATATATTGATAAATAGTGATCGATCAATTTAATTGAAATGATGACGAAGTCACAATTTCTCCTCTAATGTCTCGTTAAATCATCTATCGTCTAGAATTAATAGTAACTTCTTGGGAAGATTTAATTTATATTTGCTTTCAAAACATATAGATCGAACTGCGTCGAGCATTTGTTGAGTTTTATTTCTTCAATGATATATATATAAAATAAATAGAGCAAGTGTTGGTGCATAATACGCTCTATATATGGACGATGAAAGAGCCCCTAATGAGAGAACTCGATCGAGGGTAGCTGGTGAGGAAAGAATATCAGACGATCAAAGACGTGGTCACGAGGGATCTATGTGGGACAAGGCGACTAAAGGATAAACTTAATCGTATTTTGTCAAGGATGGAACCCTGTAATCATACTCCATCCGAAATCATACCCGTTCAAATTCTTCTCAAATCACGATTCGCGGAAGAATTACTCTAGAAAATCTTTCTGATCAGGTCTATGTTATCAATAGATCAAGTATTCATCTTTTTAACTTAAGCATCAGAAGTATAGATCAAGGATTCATCTTTTTAACTTGAGCATCAGAAGTATCTTCCACAGAGTTTCTGATTAGACTTTGTTCTGATTGTAGGTTTGTCGAGCACGTACGTAGAAGGCATGGTCGAAAATTGCATCAATAGGAACTTTGGACTGTTGACCATATATATGAAATTATGATGTGTGTGTGTGTGTGTGTGAGAGAGAGAGAGAGAGAGAGAGGCCAATTTATACTTGACCAACGGAAGAAAGTGTTGGAAAAGTCGGTGGTTTAAATACTAAGAATAGTCAACTTGTTGTAAAAATTAAAGCTAAAACATAAAAGAAATTAAGAATATTATAATATGTTATTAATTTGTAGAAGGTGAGTTTAACAAATAATAATAATATTAATGCCGTATATAAATATATATGAGGCGTGACCCGATTGTAAAGCTTGCTCATGTATTACTTAAGTTATAATTAGCTACTACTGCACGCATCTGCATGCATGAAAAGATTCCCTCCGGCACGAATCAGTAGTAGGTAATTATAAATTTCTGCATTTTTAGTGAAGGATTAATTGTCGGGACAGCTAGCTAGCGGAGACCCCAGATTTCATGCGGATTTCATTATAATTATATTGGGGGCATGCATCACTTAATTGTTGCATGCTCCCTATTTTCCGCTGAGCATAAACGTATCTTATTCTATTTTTTTTATAAACATATTACACACTTCATGTATTTGTCCCTCCATATAATTTCTTGACAGAACCCCTATTTTGCTTGCATGCTGGCCGGACTCTAGTATGGAGGTTTTTTCGAGAGCAAACTGGTTAGAGAGAGAGTGAGAAAAGGAGTACTCTTAATTATTTTCAATTTGGGACCAACATTAGCACTTTAAACAGGTTAATTAAGTATGGATGCATCCACTTTAACCAACTATACAAGCTTTATATAATTGCTACGCATTAGAATCGAACCACCAGAAGTGTATATATATATAGTACCTATATTATATATATATATATATCCTACATTAATGTAAAGACTGAAGAACCCATGACCAAAAATCAAGTACTACATGCAGATATATGCAGGAATGTAGGTTTAACGAAAAGTTAAAATAAAACATAACCTGATAATTATTAATTACCAGATAATTATCCAGCAATATATATAAGATCAACCTCTCTAAATCTTGATCATGGAATCACGTTCAATTCAGGAAAAGATAGTACTAGCAAAACCAGAGTATGCAACCTCTGGCTGCCTCCTTCTTCAGAGCTAGCTAGTCCCGTTACAGATTAATTTCTAACTCGATTCTTTTATAAAACATGCACATCCATAGCCTAAATGTATATATGAGATATAAACTTTATATATAGAGAGAGAGTTAAATGGTCTCTTAATCATCTTTGTCAATTTGTTGTTCAACATGGCATATTTATGTACTAATTTATTCCTTAACTCTAGTTCCGATGGCTTTTAATTTACTTCTTTAATTTTAATATGGAGAAGTTACTATTTTTAATGTTTTAAATTGTTTTAAGCACCATGGTTAGGTCGACCCATGCGGCTTGAATCAACTTCAAACAAGTTTCACGTACATATAGGTGTTATATAGGGTGTGTGTGTGTGTGTGTGATATCGGTGGATTTAAAGGATTATCCAACAACTGCATTCATGCAAAAGCTTCCAATGCATGCATTTCGTTCTAATTACATGATGTTTAAATAATTAATGTCATTATTATTCATGCAAATCTTTATATTTTCAATTTTTTTTTAGTTTAAAATTAGTAAAATCCTAGTCATTACAAACTATATATGGAACTTCCTAATATATATATATCTTTCTTCAAAAACTAAATATTTTAATATACATTTAATATATATTATGGCTTTTTATTATTTTTACGTTGATCACTTTCTAAAAATCATCGACATCATGATTAAAAGATTATATATGTTTCTTATAATTAAGATTATTATCGATATTCTTTAAGAGTTTTATTTAAACTCTATGTTCCACACACCCATTTTAATAGAATTTGAAATAGCTCAAATTTATCAGATAAAAGATGAGTGATAATGGGATAAGAAAAATCCTAAGAGATAAGATTAAAACTCTATATTTCTAATTATAGTCAGATACAAACTCTTAGATTTCTTGATGGTCAGAAATCTACAAATAACATTAAGGGATTAAAGGGTTCTCACCTATAACATTAGAGTGCCTTTTGCCATCATGAGACACTTGTGAGACGAAGTTGTTAGGGTGATCCTTCTCTCATAGTCAGATCTAATTCTTCATCAAACTGATGGAAAAAGGTACACATTTATTTATTACTGTTTATCATTATAGATCATATGAAATCGAAGATCCGATTATTAATGTTCATGTTAAAATATTTAACATGTGGTATCAGAATTTTAAGTTATAGATTTTTTATGATCTCGATATAATATTACACATGCCGTATATCACTTTAATATTTCTTTCGGTCATGAAAGATAAAAATATATACTCCTTTGTACCGATATTATGCATCAACGCTACATGCATAAAATTATAATTTTGAGTCTGTGTAATATTATCACACTGATATTCATAATCTGTATATGAAATATATATATATATATGTGAAATTGCATATATGAATTTCTATATATTTATGCATATGAAATTGTTCCAAATTTTAGAAACTATAAACTGTTTTGAGATGAAACCGAATGATATTATTTTCGGGTTTGGTTATTAAAAAAAAAAAACGAAGGGAAGGTTGGTGCTGCGAGGAGGCTGAGAACCTCCTCGCCGGCGTCTCTATCACGGTGACAGAGGGCTCTAAAGCCCACTGTCGTAGTGTTTCCATAATAATAATAAAAAAAAGAAGAAAAAAGGTAGAGAGGAGATGGACCTCGGCGGCGGGAGGAGCCTGGGGATTCCATGCCATCTTCTAGTCACCGCCAAGGACCACCATTGATTCAAAAAGCAAGAAAGCTTCTGCGCTGTAGCACTGTACAGAATAATGAAGGATGCGGTGCTGAACATAGTCTGAAGGAAGAAAAGTGATGAGTTTTTCCTTTAGGGTTTTATGTTATAGACTTAAGATTGTGGGCTTTGGGCTGTGGGCTTCGGCCCAGTGCATGACAATAAACTGTTTTATGTTATTAAGGATTTTCTATTTGGGCTGTGGGTGAACTGGGCTTGACCCAGTCCAATATAAAAGAAAACAAACGGGCCAATGGGTGGCCCAACCCAAAAAAGCAAAAAAAAATCCGAATTTTATTTTTTATTATTATTATTATTTTATATACATGTTATTAATGTTATTTACATGTATGAAAATTTTATTATTGATAAATTTATATGCATGTTATTATTGATAAATACATGTATTAAATTTTATTAAATGTTGTATGCATGATATTATTATGTTGTATGCATGATATTATTGTTAAGTACATGTATTAAATTTTATTAAATGTCATGTGCATATTATTATTACATACATAAAATACACGTATGAATTAGCTCTTTTTATCATGCTATATATAATTATTTATCCAATATGGACAAGTGATTTTTATCAAAATTAAAGAAAAACTTAATTGCCTAAAGATACAAGATTTTCTTCAATTTTGGTGAACAATCATTAAAATCCATAGTAAGGTGGATATGATAGAGTGAACAATTTTGTGTGTCAAGATCTACTCCCAAAGGAGAATCTTGATGATACTACTAGTTCACCTATCAAATTAAGGTTGGAGTGAACACTTTGTGTGTCAAGATCTACTCCCAAATAAGAGTTTTGATGACACTACTAGTTCATCCATCAAAAGAAAAGTTGGAAGGAACAATTTGTATATTAGAGTTTACTCCCAAAGGAGAATTCTGATGATACACTTAAGTTCATCCACAGAATTTAATATTGGTGAGAACACTTTGTGCATTAAGATCTACTCCCAAAGAAGGGTTTTGATGAGACTACTAGTTCATCCATAATTATTTAAATTCTGATTATTGTTTATAAGTGTCTAACTCAAAGCATTATGTAACGAATATTTTCTTGCAGTAAATGTACCGACATAATTACATTCACAAATTTCATCAGTTCCTGTTTTGAATGGCTCTAATTTTTCTGAGTGGGTTGAGCGAGTCAGATTCATCTTAGGGGTCCTTGACCTAGACTCATCCCTTACAAGTCCAAAACCACCACCTCTCACTGAAGAGAGTAACAGGGATAAAAAAGAGTAATTTAAACAGTGTGAGAGATCAAACAGGCTAACTCTAATGTTCATGAAAATGACCATATCTGAAAATATTAAAAATTCACTCTATAGTGTTGAGGATGCCCAAAGTTTTTTGAAAAATACTAATGAGAGATTTGAGTCTGCAAATAAGTCTTTAGCAGGAATACTGATGGCTAGACTTACCACCATGAAATATGATGGAGCCAAAAGAATGCAAGAGCATATCCTTGAAATGACAAATATTGCCGCCAGATTACAAACCCTGAGAATGAAAGTAGAGGAGTCATTTATTGTTCAATTTGTTCTGAACTCATTGCCACCTCAGTATGGTCCATTGCATTATAATTCTATTAAAGATAAATGGAATGTGAATGAGCTGGCAAATATGATAGTTCAGGAGGAAGTAAGATTGAAATAACAAAGGCATTACTTTGCTAATTTTGTTACCAAAGAAGCTGGAAAGCAAAAGCACAATTATAGTAAAAAAAACGAATTGGACCACCAAGAGGAAAGGAGCCTGGAAATGTTAATCAGGTTAAACATAATAGTACCAAATGCTACTGGTGTGGAAAAAATGGACACATAAAATCTGAATGTCAGAAACGTAAGGTTTGGTTTGAAAAAAAGGGTAAGCCTCTTGTCCTTGTATGTTTTGAATCAAATCTTGTAAATGTTCCTACTAATTCTTGGTGGTTAGATTCAGGTGCTAATGTTCATGTTTCTATAACCATGCAGGGATACCTTACAAGCCAAACACCAAACCCCAGTGAGCGATTCATTTTTATGGGAAATGAGAATAATGCTGAAGTTTTGGCCATAAGGACTTTTCGTTTAGTTTTGAGTACTGGTCATTGTTTAGACCTTTATAACACAGTTTTTGTACCTTCTGTGAGTTGTAATTTAATTTTCCTTTCTAGACTAGACTCTAATGGTTATTTCTTTTCATTTCACAATGGTAGTTTTAATTTGTTCAGATACTCTTTATCTATTGGTTCTGGGTTTCTTTCCGATGGTCTTTATCGACTTTGTCTCGATAATACATTTATTCATAATACCTATATCCATAACCATGAAATGTGTATTGAAACTAAAAGAAACATGATGAATAAACATTCTTATGACTTGTGGCATAAGAGATTGGGGCACATCTCCAAAGAAAGGTTAGAGAGATTAGTAAAAGAATGGATACTTCCGCATTTAGATTTTACTAATCTTCAAGTATGTGTGGATTGCATTAAAGGAAAGCAAACCAAACATACTAAGAAAGGTGTCATAAGAAGTAAAGAACTTCTTGAAATAATTCACACAGATATATGTGGACCATTCTCCACTAAATGTTTTGGTGGAGAAAAGTATTTTATCACTTTTATAGATGATTTTTCATGGTTTGGATATATCTATCTGCTACATGAGAAATCTCAAGTTGTTCAATACTTGAGGTATTTCTCATGGAGATGGAAAGGCAGTTAGATAGAAAGGTGAAAATCATCAGGTCAGATCAAGGTGGAGAATACTATGGAAAGTATGACGAATCGGGTCGTAATCCTGACCCATTCGCCAAACTTCTTGAACAACGTGGCATTGGTGCACAGTACATGATGCCAAGGACGCCACAACAAAACGGTGTTGCTAAAAGGCGTAATCAGACTTTATTGGATATGGTTAGAAGTATGGTAAGCAATTCTACCTTACCCAAATCATTGTGGGGGTGAAGCCATTAAGACAGCAACTTATATCTTAAACCGGGTTCCTAGTAAGTCAGTTTCAAAAACTCCTTTCGAGCTATGGACTGGTAGGACACCAAGTTTAAGACACGTGCATATTAGGGGTTGCCCAGTAGAAGCGAGACTTTACAACCCACATGAAAAGAAATTGGATCCCAGAACAGTAAGTAGGTACTTTATTGGCTACCCAGAGAGATCCAAAGGGTATAGGTTTTACTATCCTAATCACAGTCCGAGAAGAGTGAAAACAGGGAATGCCAAATTCATTGAACTTGGCGAAATCAATGGGAAAATAGAACCTAAAGATGTGATCATTGAGGAAGTACGAGTAGATGTCCCTATAACTACATCCTCATAAAAGATAATGGTTCCTCTAATTGATCATCACAATGATACATTGGAACAAGAGAATGATCACCCATCTCAGAATGATAATATCACTGATGAACCAAGTTCTGAGTTACCAGAACAGATAGTCTTACGTAGATCTCAGAGAGATCGGAGACCTGCTATTTCAGCAGACTATGTGGTATATTTCCAAGAATCTGAATTTGACATTTGGATAAGTGAAGATCCACTAACGTTTTCACAAGATATAGAAAGATGTGATTCTAATAAATGGATTGATGCCATGAAAGAATAGTTAAAATCCATGGATCAAAATCAAGTTTGGGATCTCGTTGAGTTGCCTAAAGGGTGTAAAAGAGTTCGGTGTAAATGGGTCTTTAAGACCAAACGCGACTCTAAAAGCAACGTCGAACGACATAAGGCCAGACTTGTTGTTAAAGATTTCACCAAAAAGTAGGCATTGATTATAAAGAGACATTTTCTCCAGTATCTAAAAAGGACTTCTTCAAAATCATTATGGCATTGGTGGCTCATTTTGATTTAGAGTTACACCATATGGATGTGAAAATAGCTTTTCTAAATGGAAGTTTGGATGAAGTGGTCTACATGGAGCAGCCAGAGGGCTACTCAGAAAAGGGCAAAAATCACCTAGTATGTAGGCTTAAGAAATCAATATACGGGCTTAAGCAAGCTTCCCTACAATGGTACTTAAAGTTCAATGATACCATTATTGCCTTTAGATTTAAAGAAAACATCGTTGATCGATGTATATACCTAAAGGTCAGTGGGAGCAAGTTTATAATTTTGATCTTGTATGTTGATGATATCTTGTTGGCTAGTAGTGATCTTGCCTTACTTTATAAAACCAAGGGTTTTCTATCTAAGAACTTTGAAATGAAAGATTTAGGTGAGGCGTCCTTTGTGATCGGAATTGAAATCCTCCAGAATCGAAAACAAGGACTATTGAGATTGTCTCAGAAAAATTACATAGACAGAGTTCTTGAGAGATTTGGCATGAAAAGTTGCTCATCACTTGATACTCCAATATCAAAAGGTGATAAGTTTAACCTATTACAATGTCCTAAAACTGAGTGGGAGCATAAAGAGATGACAAAAATCCCCTATGCTTCGGTTGTAGGGAGCTTGATATATGCACAGATTTGCACGAGGCCAGACATTAGTTTTGCAGTTGGCATGCTTGGACGTTATCAGAGTAACCCAGGGATGTCTCATTGGAAAGCAGCAAAGAAGGTATTGCGATATCTGTAAGAAACTAAGGATTACCAGTTTACCTTTATGAGAGCTGACAATTTAGAGGTAACTGGATACTCAGACTCTGATTTTGCTGGTTGTTCTGATAGTATGAAATCTACTTCTGGATATGTTTTCCTACTAGTCGGTGGAGCGATCTCATGGAAAAGTATGAAGCAAACTATCACTGCTTCATCAACAATGGAGGCTGAGTTTGTGGCATGCTTTGAGACCACAGTGCATGGTTTATGGCTGATGAACTTTATCTCAGGGCTTGGAGTTGTTGACTCTATAGAAAGGCCGCTGAGAATTTATTGTGATAATTCCTCTGCGGTATTTTTCTCAAAAAATGATAGGTATTCTAAAGGTGCTAAACACATGGAGCTCAAATACCTAAGTGTCAATGAGGAAGTACAGAAACAGACAGTGTCCATAGAACATATTAGTACTACGCTTATGATAGCAGACCCATTAACAAAGGGTCTAGTAGCGAAACAGTTTAAAGAACATGTTGACAGAATTGATCTTATGATGTAAACATGTTATTGAGCTCGTAGATGTTTTATTTTATTTTGGACACTTAATAATATCTATTATGGTTGTTTTGTTTTTGCTTTCTTGTCTTTCCATTTCTTTATACATTGAATGGTTTGGAAGAATGATGACAAGATAATGTCTGCAAAAGACATGAATTGGAACCCAAGGCATTACGGTATTAGCCTTAATTATCCCAATTAAAGATCATGTAAAATTGGTTGCTGGTGTTGTGGTACATGGAAGAGAATTTGTTGATTATATAACAAAGGACCCCCATGACTCGCATCAGCAGTTGATTTAACATTGATATTACAGAACTCATGTAACATACTTTGAGCTATGAAAGTTTCAGGAAATGAATTTGCGCAGTATGGTTAATTTCCTGTAATAAACCTATGATCAAAAAATATTATTTTATGGGCGTATGGGCCAAGTAAGAGAATATAAAAGTTTTATTTAAACTCTATGTCCACACACCCATCTTGATAGAATTTGAAATAACTCAAATTTATCATATAAAAGATGAGTGATAACGGGATAAGAAAAATCCTAAGAAATAAGATTAAAACTTTATATCTCTAATTATAGTCAGATACAAACTCTTAAATTTCTTGATGGTCAGAAATCTATAAATAGCACTGAGAGATTAAAGGGTTCTCACTTACAATATTAGAGTGTCTTTTGCCATCGTGAGACACTTGTGAAGCGAAATTGCTAGGGTAATTCTTCTCTCATAACCAGATCTAATTCTTCGTCAAACTGATAGAGAAATGTACGCATTTATTTATTACTGTTTATCATTGTAGATCATATGAAATCAAATATCCAATTATTAATGTTCATGTTAAAATATTTAACATATTCATGATCAGCTGTCGATCGTTAGCTAACTCATAAAATTAAGAAACAATTTTGTTCATAAAATCAAGAAACAATTTTATTAATTTGTTAATATTTTCTACTTGTAGACAGAATATTAATTGAACATATTCCGAGTTCACTAAAGTTAAACTAGAACACACATATACCTTTTGATCTATTATACAATTAATGTTAATTTAACAATAATAATCATGCATGTTCCCGCTTGATCATATATCCAATAATATTTCAATTCATGTGCAAGTCATCATGTTCTTAAATATATATCTATGCAATTAATCTCCCATATACGTAGCCAATCAATTTGTAGGGCTCGGCTCCGTCGTCTTAAATATATATGTGTGTGTGTGTGTTCGTTCCTATTGTGGTGTTTAATTCAAACAAACGATACCTAACAATATTCTTCCTATACAAAAAGTCTAAAGACCTGCTGAAATAGACTAATTGGCATTAATGGCCCTTCATTCCCATACCTCTCTGTCTCCCTCTCTAAAAGTAAAAAAGAAGAAGTAAGAAGTAGGGTAGTATGGCCATGGACACAAATCAATTAAGATGTTGACATCAGCCATGAAAAGAATTAAGAGTCAAAAGTCTTGAGCATGTTAAAGATATATATATATGATCAAGCAGACGACTGGAGTACTCCTACTCCAAGTCATGAGTGGGCTAGCTCGAACTTGTATATTTTGTCGTGCGACTACTTATTTTTCTTATAACGTCAAGTAGTGCTAGCTAGCTTTAATTTTCTCGTGTTGGTTGGATTATTAAATAATATTGTGTTGTTTATGATTGACACAAATTAAAACATCGGACCATGCACGAATTAGTTTCAATAAAATATCCTACTACAATTCAATTCATGTTTAGTACTGCTGATGTAATTAATAGCTCTAATTAATTAAGATGGGTCGTCCCAAATTATTACAATTTTTTTCTGATCATGATCTACATATAATATATACTATGTTTCCTTTCACCCATTTCCTCTTAATTATTAATTTAGGTTATCCGTATCATGTATTTAATTGGTGATCAGCAAGGGCTAAGTACATTAATTTAATAGGTGGCTGCATGTGCTAATAATTAATTAAACTACGTACTGCGCGCTGCTCCAAATTTAGATGCAAATTAATTGCATGGCCTAAATATTATATGCATCCCAATACGTACGTACGTACGTACCGCGTACACCCCAAGCTTTGAATTAATTTCCATTAAAATTTTTATGTATTAATAATTCCTTTTAGTCACCCAACAATTTTGCATTTAACCCCTACAATTAAATTAAATTTCAACCCCCCCCAAAAAAAAAAAAACTAATCTCACTTTGTCAAAAGAGTTATGCTGCATTTAATCATTTTTACATATTTATCATACATTCAATTGATGTAATTGGTCAAAATAATTATTTTATATTTAAAAAAAAAAGTTACACAACCAATTATATTAGTAGAACGTGTAAATAATATATAAAAATGACTGCACATAAAAAATTTTAATTAATTGTTGAGATTATGTAGCTAGCGTTAAAGGATTTGACATCTTCTCCTAATTGAGTACTAATGCTTTACATACAGCCGATCTTAATTAAAACTGTATTCTAAATTTTGAATATTTATGTACAATTTTATTATTATAAGCAAGTTAACTTTTTAATCTAATATTATATCAAGTCACGTTAATTTGTAAATAAGTGTTACAACCACAAAGAGATTTATAAAAGTAAATTTAGAAACTGATGATATAGTTTCATGTGATACGTTATATCTATTTTATAATAAAAATAAATATATAATTTGACGTATTACATCAAGTCATGTCAGTTTGCGGGTTTATTTTTATGAAATTTTTCTTTGGCCAAAATATTTTTCTAATTTATAAATTTATTTTTATAAGATCTGGCATCTCTTTTGTATAAGTACGGTATGATTTACATGCTATTTATATCTCTTTCTCAATCATAGAAAGTTTTTTAATTAGAAAATCATGTCAGATTGCTTGTTGCTTCTTTGATGAAACTTCAAGCATAGGGCTTCTTTCTTTGGAATTCACTTAACTTTATCTGGTTATTACAATGTTAGGTATGGGCCGTATGGCAGAGCTATGGTCCAAAGCACAAATTCATAATTGGGTGTGAGTTGGGCTGTATTGCCTTGATTTATAATTAAGAAACTGATAAAAGGATGGACAGAAGAATTAAGATGAATATACATGGTCCAAAAAAAAATATCTTAAGAGTTATGTTATATAAAGTTATTTTTATATATTTTTTATGTACTATACTGATATAATTATTTAAAATAATTATTTTATATTAAAAAATATAAGACAGTCTATCACATTAATGAAGTGCACAAAAAATATATAAAAATAACTGTAGATAAATTTTTGATATCTCACGATATTATACCGAATTAGAAAATAAAAATAAAATTAACAAACTGCTTTTACTTCGCAAGTTAGAAAAGGACATATATTGCTAGCTTATAAAGAACGTCACCTGTGTCGGTGTGTGACATAAATAATAAGAGTTTTGCTATATACAAATAAAGTCGTGTATTAATCTGTATGTTAATACTGATTCATTCATACTTAAAATTTAAATTAACACTGTTTTTAATAAAATCTATTTTTTAACCAATTATAATAAATTAATATATATATTAGTACATAATTATACTTGTAACTAGATTTTTTCAAATAATAAAGGGATCATTGACTTCGACATAATCCCTAGAAAAAGAGGTAGATTAATGGCTTGTAAAAAGTGGGCAAACCGGCAAAGTTGAATCTTTATATATGTAATTAACACCATACCTCTAAGTAAACTATAGGGGCCAACTACGATTTAATTGTAGATTATGTGACTCATCAACAATGGATTACGTGTATATATATAGATTATAGAATATAGAATTTGGGTTTGACAATTAATTAATATATATATATAGATACCTAATTCGAGGCTGCTATTTCATTAATTTGTTTAATTAAGCTGCCATTATTTGAATCTCATTTTCTAGTTTCTTATCAACGTAACTGAGCGTGTCCATCACGGATATGGCCGTGATATTTTATAATTTCTATATTTTTAATGTAGTTTAACGTTGATGTATATAATTATGAAAAAATTTAATTGTTAGTACAATTACCCACTAATATGTGCACTAGTCTAATAGGATTGGTCAAAAAAATAGATTTTATTGAAAACGGTACTAATTTAAATTTTGAATATGAATAAATCAATATTGGTAAGCAGATTATTACGCGACTTTACTTATATGTAGCAAAACTCTATAATTATTAGATGAATATTGACAATGACTTGTGACACACAAAATGCAAGATTAATGTACCTAAACTAAACTTAAATTAAGCTTAATCTGTCTCCATCCACGATGTCTCAAGGCTACTTACTTTTCAACCAATCCCAAAGACTTGATCATTCTAATCCAAGTAAAAGATCAGCATATACCTCCCCCCCTGCTACCTTGCTTAGGTGCGAAGGAAAAGGATTTTAATAAAATGGGTATTATTTTATGTGTTTTTTAAGAGATTAATATAAAAATATAATTTTTTATTTTGTAATTAAAAGTCAAATAAGCATAGTTTGGGGACTCCATGATTCCTTTGGCTTTGTGGAGCAAATCAGCGGTTGAAAAGTCGATTCAAAAAGCCAATCGAGCTTCTCAGGTCATCTTTAATTGTCTACCTCCCATGCATATTTGATCTATTTCGTGAAGAAGTCACGGACTGTAGTGGTAGTGGTAAGAGTATTATGCACGTGTAAAAAGTTAAAATATCCACCGTCCACCATTGGCATTCATGCACAATATAATTGCACATGATCTATTACTGGTCAATGATTCATAACCCTCTATATTTGCCTAAAAATATAAAAAAAGATTCTCAACTCTAGACTGTCACATGTAACAGTACTATACACTTCTTTTCTTTTTCTTTATCATACTGTTCCTGCAAAAATGTACTAAAAGTTGATGATATGAAGCATAGCCATGAGGACTTCATACAATACTATTCATTCGAAGTTTGATCTCCTAAGAATCATTAGTTTTGTTTCTTTATCATGTTTTGGCTTTCAAATGGCGATTTGTCGAGCAACTTGTTTTTGTTTATATATACTAAATACTCTTGCATTAAATATCACAACATATAATATCATTATTCATTATAAAAACTTTCATCACATAATCATGATCTATTTTTAATAATATAGAGTATTGTGAAATGTTAGAGAGTACGGCCATGTGCCTATACTCGATCTGTCATAGGGTTGTCGTGGGTGTAGACTGCATGAAATACATATTTTAAAGATGAATAAAAGATAACGAAGGACAAGGTATGATGGTAGATGGAGAGGAACTCCCTCCCTCCCGCGGGGGAGGAGGGTGAGAGAAAAGGTTTCTAGCAGCAGGCGAGGAAGAGTAGACTTCTTAGAATGTACAGCTTTTATTATTATTATTATTAATCAATCATCAATGCGTGCGCAGGTGGATAATGAAGGCTCGAGGAGGGAGGGAGCTGGGAAGGCAGTGATCACGCCAACGGCAAAATTAAGCAGGGAGAAAATGTCAGCGATTGACTCAGACTCAGTTGCATGTAATGATATTATTAAAGACTCCGGTATTTGAAAAAGAGATGTTGACGCAGCAAGTTGGAGTCATATATATACGCTTGCAGGAGGAAAGGAGTGCTACAACAACGGCTAGTACTTTGTAACGTCTCTAATCTCACCCAACTAAAATTTGTAGCTGCTTATTATTTTATTAATTATTATATATTCTGCTCCAAACTTCCAATTCTCACTCTCTTCGGTCCTCCTTGCATGCCTACGCTTTTATTCCCCTTCAATCTAGAATGTTGAGCCACACAAATCAATTATATAAAAGTAATCTCATAAACTGATTAAATTTTATATGATTCATCAGATCTACTTTATAATAAAAATAATTTGTGTACATTTTAGAGAATGTTAGAGATATAGAATTAGTGGTATAGCTTACTCTTGTCAAAGTTTGTTTATAAGAGATAAAGAGTTTGATTATTGATGAATATGATATTATAGAAATGAGATCGCTCTCTGTTGATCTTTTATTCTATCTTTTTAACTGTTATGTGTTAAGAAAGTGCTTACAATCTTTTTCTTTCATTCTTGTGTAATTAACTCTTACGAATCTATCTATACCCTTCTTTATATACGTTCTAACAAATAAAACCATAGTTACAGTCGATCCTAAAAATAGAAAAAAACCAACATACTTTCTAAATTTGTTCAATCATATTAAAGAAAGATAATAAGTTATTTACTAGAAGGATAGTAATTTAGTAAGTTAGACTAGCATGGTCGACCACCAATTGATCAAAACAAATGAGGTGAGAATGGAGGACTCAATTATAAATCCAAATTGGGTGAAGGGTAATAAGCAAGATCTACATACCTACAAAGTACTTGAAGGTGTATTGTTCGTTGAACACTTACATCTTATATATAGATCAGTACATATTCATGAATCATACAGCTGTAGGATGCATGATTGGAGAGCTAGAAGCGTGCAAGGTGACATAATGCGGCACATTTTGGTTCATTTTCTTGGTCTTGATAGACAACACGACATCTATACATTATTCTTATTTAAGAAATATCATTAATCATTTTGGATTTTATTTTTCAACCATATCTGTTAATGCGTGAGATTTTTAAGTGACTTTTGAAATTGTTTAAAGTTTGCCATATCAACTGATACGGTCTTAAAGTGTACAAATCTGATATATTTTTTTTTAAAAAAATAAAAAATAATATTTAAAGTTCTAAGATGTGTAAGTCTAGTGCATTCCATTTGAAAAGAATAAATAAATTCAAAATCTATATAAAAAAAAAATTACTTTTTAATGGTTGACTACTTTTTTTCAGAAAAAGTGCACGAGACTTGCACGCCTAAAATTATATCTAGTATTATTATTAAAAAGGAATGAGACCTATCTTTTTTGATTTTTTTCATATAAGTCTACCCATGTTTTCTCACTGTTTTAAAAAGATATAGGGGGCTTACACACTTGGCTATATATGTATATATAAATTTTATGGACAATTATTTTGGGTATTCCTTTATACACTTCTAACCCTTGGGTATTCCATTAGTATTATCATTTCACCGACTAATACGCAACTCGACTTATAAATTAAAAGGTAACATCTTTCTATCTTATTTATGTTTGCTCTACTTCTAATTTTCCAAATTAAAAGAAACATTTATGCGTTCATTATTATATAACAGAAGTGTAAATATAAAAAGACAAACTTTTTTTTTTTTTAATATTTCTTTGCTCTAATTGAAAATTATTTTAATAAAATAAGTTAGGGTGGCTGTAGTGCCACTGCTTGAAAGCTGAGAGCTACCCTTAGTTAATTTTTATATTTATTTTAATTTTTTTACATATATTTTTTAACACTTTTAAATATATATTTTTTTAAATTCACAATAACATTAAAAAAATACTTTTTTAATCATGAAGTAAAAATAAAATAAAATAAAAAATAAAAAAACTCCAAACTAGAGTTAGTAGCGGTGGGACTATTACTATCCAATAAGTTATATAATACATATTAAGAGTGGCAATATGTGATATCATCTGTAAATTTAACACAAATACAATACAAATTAGCAAGTTTAGATTTGATAGAAATGGATTTAAGTCGAAACGGATTAACCTGTTAAAACATGTTAAATAAACAGATCAACCCATTTAAATTTTATTTCAAAATTACAATTCTATTACTGATGGGTTGTAATATTAGTATTTTTCAATATACTTATATTTTTATTGTTGGATTTGTAATTCCTGAACCTATATTCATATTTGTTATTGTTAGGTTTGTAATATTAATTTTATTATTGATTAAAATCTGAAAAATATTGATTTTTTGTTAGTAAGTAATCTTATTTTTTTAGACATCTTGATTACTAATAAATATATATTTTTAATTTTTATGTAAAATTATATTTATTGGGTCAAAATAATTATACGACTTATTTCGACACATTTAATGCCCCGTTTGGTTACACAGATGAGATGAGATGAGATATTTTAAATAGTAATTAATAAAATATTATTATAATATAATTTTTAAATATTAATTTTGTATTAGAATTTGAAAAAGTTAGATTGTTTATTATATTTTGTATAGGAATTTGAAAAATGTATAATGATAAATTGAGATGAGATAAAATTTTTAATTTTGATTAACCAAGCAAGGATATTTACATCAAATAAATCATATTATGTTAATTAATTTTTATTTAATTATTAAACGAATCAAAATATGTAATATAATACTACTCATTATTTAAATGAATCATTTGAGATTTGAAAATCTAACACATTTATCTTAACTGAACGTGCTCAAATAATCAAATATTTATAATTTAACACGTCATGAAATTCGCAAATACGAGTCGACAGCCTAGTAGTTACAAATATATTATTATTTTATAAATAAAATTATATGAAAAAAAGGTTGCAGAACCTCTGTTACGAGCTTACTCGTGAAGATGGACAAGCAACAGTTGGATCTTGATAATTTTTATTTTTTAATTTTGCGATTAAAAAAATATTTTTTATTAAGGTTGTGAATTTTTTTTTTTATATAAAAAATATTTAAGATGTTTTCAAAAAAAAAAAAAAACTTGTTTGCTCTTCTCGGGACCGTCTGCACTGCTCACAAGCGATGTATAGCTGGGCGATCTGAGAGGAAGAAGTGTTTTTATTTGTTGATGCAGTTCGATGAAATGATGGTGGAGGCCAGGCTGTGGAGGGTAAAGGGTAAGATGTGTACGGACTTTCGATGGTACCAAACAAGTAACACGCTGCACTAAGCAATGAGTCTATAAAAAATAATAATAATAATAAAATAGCCTTGTATTTATTTTTATTTTTATTTAAAAATCAGAAATCATAAAAAGGCTTAAAGCGGCCACAGCTGGGATTTGCGCAGGAGCACCGTACGCCCTCGCCAGCAACCTCCCTTCGATGGAGATTTGACATCACCGGTACAGGCCAAAATAATATCTGTCCATATGGCACAAGACCACTGGCTTGACCTTCAATAGATGGTCTCCACCACCACTCTGACTCTGAAGCACGCACCCCACTGGCTGCCTTCTCTGGTATTTTCTGCTGTAGCTCACTCGATTTTTACTCTCAGAGGCCTCGTATTTCGTGTAAACTTTTTTAAGATTATATGCTTAATTTCATCGCTAAACGACAGAACATGGAACGGATGGGGTCCACGGATTCCGAGGAAACGGTCGGGATAGAATTGTCAATTCAATAATAATTGGAACTCACCAGCTCACCTCCTCTTTAGTTGTCATTTTTTTTTTTTGTTTTTGCTTAATTTAGTAACTGCGTGCAGATGAATTAGATATGTTTCGTTTGCTGTTTTCGTTTAATTTTCAATTTGCTCCATGTCGGGTGACCAAAATAATGCAGTTCCAGGACGACACGCCGTTGTACCGTTTTGTTTTGGTCAGGGCTGTATTAGACATAAGATCTTTCAAGGATACGACCAATTATTTATAGAAAAACAATATTTTAGTCTGGTGTGTTATTTTTATTAAAAAGAAAGAAAGATAAATATGGTAATTGTATTAAAAAAATTAATTTTTTAATATTAGATTCATTTTTAAAAAAATAACGACATTTATATAATTACGATAATATCTAATATTACTGTTATTTACATATTTGTTGAATATTAAAAAGGGTGGCTCTACAGCCACCACTCAGAACCCCCGATCCTGCTAATGTATTTTATGGTTTTTTTTTCTCTTTTTTTTAAAACTTTTGGTCACATGCATTTTTTTAACATTTGTAAATATTTTTTTTTTAAATTTATAACATTATTAAATAAAAATAAAAATAAAAAATCATAACAGTAGTCTCCAACAGGAGCTCGCCCCTATCAGAAAGAGTAGCATTTTCCTACTGAAAAATTATATACCTATTTTTTAAACAGTACATATTTATTAAATTCTGATAAGGAAAAAAAAAAAAAACCCCAACAACTAAATTGTGATATTATAGGTTGAGTGATTTAAAAGGGAAAAATATCAGTGTTTTGGGGGTCACGTATTGTCTTGGGAACTTATCCATAATTTAATAGATTTACAGCAAAATTAGAGAGGAATCCTTGCTGTTTATGAACCTTTACGCCAAATTTGGCTGAACAAAAATAATAATGTATACATGAAAGAACATGGTGAGGTGTGCCATTAAGTTTTTGTGATCATTCTATTTGGTGGAAGATCTGTCTTTTTTTTTTTTTTTAGATAATCACATACTCTTTTAAGTATGTATTTATTAATAAGTACAATAGATACGTAACTTTTAAATAAACTACATCTTTGAAAATATTTAGATCTCTTTGTTGGAGTGATTTCCACCTAAAGGTGTTTTTATTTATTTATATATTGGTAGAGGAGGGTCGAATCCTTAACTTTTATTTTGGAAACGTGGATCTTGTGCCATTAGACCATTTGCAACGAGCTTTTCTATATATATATATATATATATATATTTCTAAAAGTTAAGAGTCAATTGGGATAACTCTAGTGTGAGTATGTCATTATAACAACACTATCATTTGGGAATTGGATAGGAGATATATAAACGACAAACGCTCTCTGAATTTAGGATTGAGCTATAACTTAGACCTTAATCTTATTATAGAATTCAATGAATCTTTAGGCAGCTAATACCAACAATTTAAGATGAATCTACATTCATATTTGAATACAGAATTTGGTATTTGTGAAAATACTGAAAAATAACTCGATGATCATTGAGTCACCACCTTTAATATAGTGTAAATAGATCATTCCAAGACTATATTAAAAGATGATGAATTGTAGATAATTAAAACAACGAAAAATAATATTTTTTTCTAAGAAAGTGGGAGAGAAAAATAATAGACAGCAGTTTACCTACATAATTTTCAAAATTGGAAAAACAAAAAACTCCATATTAGAAAAATGAGACAAACAACTTTAAATACAAAACGATAGTATCAACTTTAAATACAATTGTTTCCAAGATATCTCCTTTTAAGTAGCTTGAAATTATTGGTAGCGCAGCATCTATAATCAGGTTATGATCATTTCAGAAATCAAAGAAATGAAGTAAAATAAAATAAAATAATCGGTTATACTTTTCAACGAAATTAAACTGAAAATGACATTTTATCTTATCAGAAATTCAAAATACTACTACATAGGCTTGATATAGATATTATCTAAATATATGTTTTTTTCAAAAAATTCCAACATATTGATCAAATCTTAAAAAAAAAAGGAAAAAAAAAAACCCCAAAAATCATTATCACACACCCACCACAAAGATGAAAGCCATAAGCATACTCTTACTATGTTCATAATTTCCCCCAAAAAGCCAAAAGCAAGAACAAGTTCAGTTCACAAGGGATGTGTGTGCATTATTATCATTTTATCTTTTTAGGTGTAAAACAATCATGGGATGGCCGAAGCCTCTCAGCTTCAAAACTCTTCTTGCTAAGCTTTACATGATGATAGAGAGATATTTCTCTCTCTCTCACCCTTTGTCTCAAGGGCCAACAAAATGGGGCATCAACCCAGTTGGGGGGGTGGGTCTTGATCCCGGATCATGTCCGACTCAACCAAACCGGGATTGACCGGGCCAGTAAAAGGGCAACCCACAGCCCAGACCGAAACTAGGGAATGAGTGACGTGTACAACCTTCCAAGTGCAGTGAGATTGATGCCGGGGATGCAATCGTCATTCTGATAGAAGACAAGGACAGCTGGTCTGTTACTTTCCCCCTACAAGGCTCTGCCTCTGTCACCATGAAATACAATTAATACATGTAAATTATTACATTAAGTGAATATATATTTATCCTAGATAGCCTTGAAGTTTTTTTATAATTCGCGTTAGGCCGGGGATTTCTATGGTGAAAACGCAAACAAAAGCCGGAAAAGAAAGCTCCTCTCTCTCTCTCTCTCTCAGTCTCTCTGCCTCTCTGCTTGTACAGCTGCCGCCTCGTTCACCTTTCACAAAGAGGAGAGGAGGAGGAGACAGTGTCAGGGAGGAGAAGAGGGGTGAGTAGAGACTGCTGGCGGCGCATTGTGGCAGAGCGCACTGGTTCGGTTCATGGAGGATTCTCCTTCTTCATTTTTCTAATTTCTCTCCCTGGTGCGTTCGCTTCTTTCCCACGGCAACCTTGCTTCGATTGATTGGCGAAGGAGCAGAAATCGAATCGAGGAGCTTTTTCCTTCTCTCCCTCTCGCTGCATATTTGTAAATCTCCCGTTTTGGATAGATCAAACTCTGGCTGACCTTAAAGGAACCCTAGCGTTCCTATCCTCGATTCTAGACGATCGGTTCGATTTGGAGTCCAAGAAGAAGAAGCGTAGAGGGATTTACACGGTGAAGATGCTCTGGATTATGAGGTTTTCTGGCTTCTTCTCCGCCGCAATGGTCATGATCGTCCTCTCTCCTTCTCTGCAGTCCTTCCCTCCCGCGGAAGCCATCCGGTCTTCCCACCTTGACAGCTACCTCCCTTTGCCGGTTCAGGTGTCGCCATCCGATAACCTAAGCCGGTTTTCATTCCGAAAAGCCTCCGCATTTCGCAATGCCGATGAATGTGGCTCTGTTATTTCGGAAAGCTCCGGCGAAACCAGCGTCTGCGATCCCAATTTGGTTCATGTGGCGATTACACTCGACGTCGAGTACCTCCGCGGCTCAATCGCCGCTGTCCATTCGATTCTACAGCACTCGCTGTGCCCGGAGAGTATCTTCTTCCACTTCCTGGTCTCGGAGACGAATCTTGAAACCTTGGTGAGATCCACTTTCCCTCACTTGAAGTTCAAGGTGTATTACTTCGATCCGGAGATTGTAAGGGGCCTAATCTCGACCTCGGTGAGGCAAGCCCTCGAGCAGCCGCTGAATTACGCGAGGAATTACTTGGCGGATCTACTCGAGCCCTGCGTGCGGAGAGTGATATACCTGGACTCTGATCTAGTCGTTGTCGACGATATCTCCAAGCTATGGACGACGAGTTTGGGTTCCAGAACAATCGGAGCCCCGGAGTACTGCCACGCGAATTTCAGCAAGTATTTCACGGCGGGGTTCTGGTCGGAACGGCGGTTTAACGGGGTTTTTTATGGAAGGAAGCCGTGTTACTTTAACACCGGCGTGATGGTCATAGATCTGGCCAAGTGGAGGCGGGTCGGGTACACGAGGAGGATTGAGAGGTGGATGGAGATCCAGAAGAGCGAGCGGATCTACGAGCTCGGGTCCCTGCCGCCGTTCCTGCTTGTATTCGCTGGACACGTGGCGCCCATAGAGCACCGGTGGAACCAGCACGGCTTAGGTGGCGACAACGTGAGGGGCAGCTGTCGTGACCTCCACCCAGGTCCGGTTAGCCTGCTGCATTGGTCAGGTAGCGGTAAGCCCTGGCTCAGGCTGGACTCCAAGCAACCATGCCCACTCGACGCTCTATGGGCACCCTACGACCTGTACGGGCTCTCCCACTGAAAAAAAAAACACGAGGTGGGATTCTCACCGGTAAATTCCCTCCAGGACTGTTTTTTTCAAATCTCATTATTTTGTGTTTATTTTCACTGTCAACTCTAGTGTTCGGATTTTCTTCTTCTTCTTCGGTTTTCCTTTATTATAATTATTAACTCATTTATCAGGCGATTTGTATTCTATTCTATCACTCCTGCCTCTAAAAATAAAAGCGAAAAAGAAAAAAAAAATGTTGAATTTGTTATTGTATAATATCTATAATAGAATCGGATTTGATTTATTTATGGTTGTAGTTGTTTAATTCTTATAGACTCAGTTGATTACAGCCTTTACAGGCCCAAACAAGAGACCGTGCCAAAGAAATCGATGAAAAGCTGTCCTGCAGTGGAGGCTGACATTACACGTGGTAGTGGACAGACAAAAATGACCCAATTGCACTTTTAATATTCATTAAATTACTGCACCCCCTAATCGGAAAACGAGTTGTTATTAAAAGAGCGTCTCCGGCTGGTGGCTGTATTGTTCCTTGGAATTCCCTCTTTGTAGGCGCATTCGCTGAGCCTGTCTTCCCTTTCATTACAAGTACGTTGTAGCCTACTGGTTGGGGTTCCGGATGGGCATTGAACACGTTCAAAAACTACGGTAGCCAATTTTTAGTGCGTGGGTACCCTTTTCAATACGTGTGGCCCCAGGGCTGCAGCCTATTATTTTTGCTCTTTTTTTTTCCCCCAATTTTGATTGGTAAGGAAGAAAATGTTAAGCTGGAGGAGGGGGAAAAAAAAAAGAGAGAACAATTATGTAAACGTTGATAAGAGGGAATGTAACTATGATTGTTCTTTTGAAGTTGCCCGTTTCCTTGTTCAAGTTGTTCCAGACTGTGTCCTTGGGCGGTGGCAGCAGGGTATATGCTAAAATAGGGCAAAATAGGCACGTGAAGGACATATATATGTACATGTATATATTCTTAAAGGCTCTAATGGCAACGAGCTGTATGAGGAGAGGAGCGGACCATGTGCGCTTCGGTGGCAGCGGGGACGGAATACTTGTGAGCTATCGTCCCAGTACCAGCTGTGCCCCTTTGCTCACTTCGCTGGCAATCCTTTATTCCCTCACTTTTTTGGCAATTTGGATAGGTATCGCATGTTCTATTTAATATTGGTAATTATAATTTATAAAGAGCATAAAGTGATAATCCAAAAAGATTATCCAATAATTGTTGATAAAGTTAAGAGGGTTGAAGTTGAAAAAAAAAAGAAAAAGAAGAAGCTAATCAGCTGCATCGGTGAGGGATCCAGATGTCACTGTTGCGTAGGAAGTGTCCAGAATGGGGGAGAAAGGGATGGGGACGGATTCCTTTTGACCTGGCATACCACGTGGATCGTGGGCCTGGGTCTCGTAGAATCAGTGGTTTACATGTGGTCAGTCCGTCCGCTCTATCCTCAGATTGTTTCTGTATTAATCTTTTATTGAGTTTAGCTTAAAATATGTGGTGGCTTTATTTAGTTTAGTCTTAATATATTGTGAATTGTTTGTTTCTGGGTTGCTTGCACCATTTGAATAAGTAAAAATGATTGGGACTTTGCAGCCGAAGCTTTGGGTAGGGGGAAGGGAGGGGACCTACACTATTTGGGTGGTGAAATAATGAAAAAGATCAAATCTGACATTGAAAGATTTGGTGTCACAATTATTCTAATCATGTGTGCTGATGCAGTTTGTTGTTTTATTCTTAATCGTTTCTGGTATGGCTGATTGCATACATCAGAGATGAAGATGGTTCTACTTCTAGAAGACGGAAATGGGCATTTGAACTCGAGGCCGACAGACAGCCAGTCAAGCGTTTCCGTTTCATGGTCCGAACACCGAAATAACCTGAAGCTCATTAGCATTTTGCATTAATGTACGTGTTGGTGTCACAAAAAATGGGTTTGTAAATGGAAGAATGGAGTGGTTAATATGCACGAGAAAGAGTGAAGGAGATTAGATTCTTTTCCCCGCCTCTCAAATTGATACGTATATGTATTTGTTTTGGGTAGGAGAGAGTAGGTTATTCATGTGGATGGAATTGACTCGGGCTTCGTTCAAATGTGATTTGCATTTTTTTTTTAAAAGAAGTCTTTGTTGATGGTAACAAATTGATAATAAACAAAACGACTCATTGCATTATAAAATGCCAAAAAAAAAAAATTATTAGGAGTTTCAGTAGTCACGTCATCTGCTATTATAAAATAATTTGAAAGAACATGTCAAATAATATTAATTTTAAAGATTTGTAATACTTGTTATTTTTTTTCTTTTCTCGATAACATTTTGTTTTCCTTTTGTATCTATTTTATTACAATTAGAAATTAAGAAAAAGCTTATGTTTAAACAAACTCATGGAACAGGTTATAACCAGAGTTGAAAAATAGAATAAGATTAAAATTAAGAAGGAATGCTGAGGTGTTGACGTCCCGAGCCTCGTAGAAAATGGTGGATCATGTGGAGTGTTTTTAATTATTTGTATTATATTCTTAACGGTATGTAAAATATAATATATATATATATATATATTTAATCCCATAGAATGTCAAAACGTGAGGCAGAGATTTACTGCGATTTTCACCTAGCATACAATGTCTGTAATGAAATCATGGTGTTAATTAACCTGAGAAACGTCAAGGTGGGGCTCCTGCAGAGTTGCTAATATCCATTCCCCATTTGAGCTTTCTGGGTCCAAAAAACATCTACAAGTTGTTGTAGAATGCGAAGGAAAGGAAAGGAACAAAATGACGAAAAAGAAAGGCAAAGCACACATATAGGCCGAAAAGAGTCTGCGGCCATGGGAGCCTTTACAGCTAGAAATCTGCCGGTGAATTAATCTGAGGTTGAGGCTGAGGGACCATTAGCAGTCTTTTGGTCCACCACAATAAATCTCTCCCTAAAATGCATGTATTTTTAACTTATTAGGGGTGTCCTACATTAGAAAGGATGCTTGCCTAACCAGAAAATCCAAGGGCAGATCTCTGCTTCTGCTCCTTTTCTGTGGGACTTAAATGTACCTATCTGTAACCCAAAACTCATGTGGCTCGGACCAAACATACCTGAAATATACTTAATAGAATGTGCTATGAACTTGGACCCATTCGACTTAATAGATTCCAATGCTGATTAATTAGGCATGCAAATTACTGTAGTTGAAGGCCATAGGCAGCATTTGGCTGCTGTAGACCTTGTATTCTGCAACCGTACCAGCTCTGGACGACGGATGTAATGAGAGGTAGGGTAGCTGACCTGAGATACTAAGACAGGATATCAGTTAGGTGCAAATTTGAAAGCCCTTAAAGTTCTTCCTGGTGCTAGCCAAGCAATGTGATTAGTTATGCAGAACTAGCATCATAGAACTCTATCAAAACTCCCCAAGCTTGGTATTAGCATCAAATACCATTCAATTGACATCCACACGTTTGCTAAACGAGGCCAGAAATTAATGCAGAAGTGATAATTGGGATGGATACAACCAAAATTATAAAGATTGGAAATAAACATCAAGCACGTGGGCCTTAGAGATGCTCGTTTGTCAAAGTTGAACAAGAGACACTTGCATGATGCATCTCCTTGCTAATCTTGCTCCGTTACAACAATGTCACATATCATGATGGTGATCAGGGGGACCATCTGAAAACTCTACTTAACAATATGTAAGTCTGGACTTTAAAGAGAGAGTTCATACCACAGGCGAGCTGCACAAATTTATTTCTTCAAACATACAACATTTATTATATGCCAAGTTCTAAGTGTTTGATTGTATCGTCCATCCTTGGATACGTATAGCAGACTGCATTTTCTGTAGGAATTTGAGTCCATGGATCCTAATAATGATGTGAAAACGACTGCTGACATACGGCATGTGCAAAATACATGCTAAATTGAGCATAATAGCAATATCTGGATTAAAATGCAGCATGGAGCGGCCTGTGAAATCTGCCATGAAGAACCGAAGTTAGCATTCATTTGAAAAGACAGTTAGTGTTGGCATTTTTCTCATTGATAAACGTTTTAGAATAAGATGGATCGATAATGGTTTAATGCTTTTGTCTCGAAGCAGAAGAATCTTATCTTCTTAGCGTGTCCTCGTTCTGCCATTTGGATTCAGCGAAGATGATTCTTCAAACTTAATAAAACCACCCAAGTACAGAAACTAATACCAGTTGCCCCAAGACAATGGACAGGACAAAGTTTGATCAATATCTTTGTTGGCGAGTTTAAAAAAATCGTTCATAATTAGATGATTGGGAACGAATTCCCGGGGCAGAACTTGGATTTGGTGTTTGAGGGGGTGATTGGTAAAGTGTGTGGTATGTGTGAATATAAATAATGTGTTTTTTGCACTTGACTATATAAAAAATAATAATCATACGTCATAAAATTGTATACAAAAAATACATGTCTATAAATCATCTTATAAGATAATTTTTCTTAAGATTTCCGTGGTTTGCTAGAGACCATTATAAAAAGAAAAGAAAATGAATTATTAAATCAGGATTTCTCTTTCAAATTAACTTCGATGACAATTTTTCATGAAATAAAATTCATCTATTATCATCTCTGAAGTGAAATTATTAACAATTTAGATACAACGAGAGAGAGATAGATGATAGTTCTCGAGTGGGGATAGTTGTTGTTGAATAACCTATAAAGGAGGCTCCCCGCTAACGTTCTCTGCATTGGATTGGGGTTGTACCTCCATAGATCTCCTACTCTCGTAAAAATTTCTAGTTTTTTTGGCACCAAGTTTATGTCTTTTTTCGTTTTTGGGCACATCAAGTTTGTGTCAGCTTCAGAGTTCTAAATTTTCAATATCGGATGAATCGGACCCAATGTAATAGAGAACGAAGAGCCAGACTGCCAATCTTCTAAATGAAATGTTTGCGTGGAGAAGGAAAAATATGGAATTTTGAGTCCAACGTAGTAGATTTGGGTGTTCTATGTTCTGTTTGAGGTCTCATTTACAGCACTACAGGTTGCAGCAGTAGATTTTTCAAACTCGATTTCGAGATTTATTGATAAGTTGAAAATTTGGGTGTAAGTGAAGTAAAGAATTAGAGTGGAACTAGGTAAGTATTAGAATTTGGGATAATTTCAGTAAAAGTTTTAGAGGTCTGAATACTAGGTGGACAATTTTTTTATTTTTAATAATCTGGGGGGAAATTTTAATTATATAAAATATATATATATATATATATATATACACTTGGGAAGACTTTGTTAAGGGTTTTGCCAATGGAACTACATAAGTAAGATTGTTAGGCTGGAGTGGAAATTTGCAGGTAGAAATGCCGCAAGTTTCCTGTCCTGGGTCCAATCTCTGGTCAAAAAGTGTCTGTTATCATTAGGCTTTTGTAAGAACCGAAGGATTAGGAAAACATGGTAAATCTAGTAAAACTTCATTTGAAACTTGAGATGGACCATTGCATATCTTTGCTGAATGGCTAGCTATAATCGGTATCAGAGCATAAATAAGATAAAAGAATGCCCCTGATATGAAACATGTTTTACTTCAGTTGGTAGGTAATGGAGTGAGAGCAGAAACCACAGTACAAAACTACAAGCAAAACTGTATTCACTATGAAACAATAAAAGGCCAAAATTATTTACAGTAATGAATGCATTTTCATTAAAGCCACTACTAACTGCACAATCAAGCATGTCATGGAAAAAAGTTCCTCCGAATAGAATATATGCTTTAGAAATACCATCGGCACCATCCTTAGTCGGGCAATCTGTTATCGAGTTAACCACTTGGTAAACATGGCTAAACTTCATAGATAGACTCACTTTGAGAACAAGTAACTCATCCCAAATAACAAAAATATTCCAATGCATCATACCATAACCAGTAACAAATGGGGAATCAGACTCCACTTCCACATAAAAAGCGTTTAATCTTAATGCAAAGCTCCAATCCATCTGAAACAGCTTTAAGTTCAAACTTTCTATTGGATCCCCAGCCAAAATGAGATGAGAAGCCAGCCAAATAAGATCCAGCAGAATCCCCCCTCGTACCTGGGTTGCCTAGAGAAACATTGAGTTTCAGATCCCCTAAAGGAGGTTTGGTCCATCTATGAATCTGAACCTTTGGCTGGTCACAAGATACAAGGCATAAGCCCAGTCACGAGACTCCACAAAACTCTCATTTCTACCATCACTAACGGCTTCATTTAACATTTGACCACGTACTTGTTCACTTAAATAAGCAAAACAGAGATAGCGGATCTCTCTGCCTCGTACCACGAAAAAAATATCATGCATCATGATAGAAATATAAGGGGAAGAGACACATGTCATAACCAAATCGATCCAATGACTAGAAAAACCAAAAGGCACCATAACACTTTTCGAAAAGCTACACTCCAGCCTATATAAGGTTTATTTGGGTCGGAACTATGTAAACCTGCTGCACTATAAAACGTAGGACTATGTTGACACAAGTTTGCATATAACTCTTTGTGAGGGGAACCGATTTTGAGACCGTCTGTTCTATCTAATGCACAACACAATGGATTTATGTGTGGGGAACCAAACACAAAGCAGACCATGATTAGACGCTCAGGACCTATATTGCACTAGCAGGATTTGCAGATTGCATGTGGCCATCCTGTCATCCTAAGGTTGACTAATCGGGAGGAATTGCTGACTCTAAATTCAAGTCATTAATCTGTGCTGCAAAATTTCCACCTCTGTTCCGTAGTCCTGCTTTGGTTAGAGGCGAGTTATTGCAGCGCTGTCACGAGCTAATTAGTCCAATAAGCGAAGGTCTAAATTAAATTAAATTAAAGACAGGCCATGGCGTCTGGGCCGAATGGCACTGCGTGGTCTTTCCTTTTAGGGTAGGGATTCGATTTCTCTACTCTGGGGGTAAGAGGGCCCTCTTCAAAAATTTTGCCTATGAGAGTAACGACGAGGGCGAGATGGTTGGGTGCGGAGGAGATTACATGAAAGGGAGATTGTCGTAATGGGAATGCTTCCCACAATGCATGAAGTAAGATAAATATCCAAGAGCTCATCTTTCCCCCACCCCATATGTATGGCCAAGTTTTTCCCCTGTCATCGCGGTTTCTCTTCCTTACTCAACACCCTACACGACCCGAGTAAACGTTTTTTCTCCACAAACGCCGCCAAAACCGCCTATAAACTTAGCGAATCCGTCTCTGAGTTCAAACAAGATTACGCCAACCTCTGTTTCAAAGGACACATAAAAGAAGCGTTTGAGAGGTACAAATCAGAGATATTTTCAGACCCTTCTCTCTTGTCTAATCTCATCCAAGCATGCATACCCCAAAAGTCAATTTCGTTAGGAAAACAGCTCCATTCTATGATAATTACATCTGGTTGTTACTCGCACAAGTTTGTTTCCAATCACCTCCTTAACATGTACTCCAAGATTGGGGATTTACAAACGGCTGTGACACTGTTTGAGCATATGTACAAGAGAAATATAATGTCTTGTAACATTTTGATTAATGGCTATGTGCAAAGTGGTGATCTGGAGAGTGCCCAGAAGGTGTTTGATGAGATGCCTGATAGAAACATCGCAACATGGAATGCAATGATTGCGGGTCTGACCCAATTCGAGTTTAATGAGCAGAGTTTGAGTTTCTTTTCAGAAATGCATCAGTTGGGGTTTTTGCCTGATGAGTTCACTCTGGGAAGTGTGCTCAGGAGCTGTGCAGGGTTGAGAGGTTTGCATGCAGGGCGGCAGATTCATGCTTATGTGGTGAAATGTGGATTTGAGTTCAATTTGGTTGTTGGGAGCTCTTTGGCTCATATGTATATGAAATCTGGAAGCTTGGAAGGAGGAGAAAAAGTGATTAAGTTGATGCCAATTCGCAATGTGATTGCTTGGAATACGCTTATTGCAGGGAAAGCTCAAAATGGGTATCCCGAGGAAGTGCTGGATCAGTATAACATGATGAAAATTGCAGGTTTTAGACCCGATAAGATCACATTTGTGAGCGTCCTTAGCTCATGCTCAGAACTGGCAACACTTGGACAGGGTCAGCAGATTCATGCTGAAGCAATCAAAGCTGGGGCTTGTTCGGTAGTTGCTATGATTAGTTCGTTAATTAGCATGTATTCAAGATGTGGGTGTCTGGAAGACTCCCTGAAGGCTTTCTTGGAATGTGAACACACGGATGTTGTGTTGTGGAGTTCTATGATTGCTGCTTATGGTTTCCATGGGCGAGGAGATGAAGCCATTGAGCTGTTTGAATACATGGAGCAGGAAGAGATAGAGGCAAATGAGGTTACTTTCTTGAGCTTGCTTTATGCTTGTAGCCACTGTGGTCTGAAAGAGAAAGGAATTGAGTTCTTTGACAAGATGGTGCAAAAATATGCCGTGGAGCCTAGACTAGAACACTATACATGTATGGTAGACCTACTTGGTCGGTCTGGCTGTTTGGAGGAAGCAGAGGCCATGATTAGATCAATGCCTGTAAAAGCTGATGTAATCATATGGAAAACTTTGCTATCTGCCTGCAAAATCCACAAGAAAGCAGACACGGCAAAAAGGATTGCAGAGGAAGTTATTAGGCTTTATCCTCAAGATTCAGCTCCTTACGTGCTACTCTCAAACATCCATGCTTCTGCTAAAAGGTGGCAAGATGTTTCTGAGGTGAGGAAAGCCATGAGAGATAGGATGGTGAAGAAGGAACCAGGTATAAGTTGGCTGGAAGTGAAGAATGCAGTTCACCAGTTCTGCATTGGCGACAAAACCCATCCGAAATCAGCGGAGATTGATTTGTATTTGAAAGAACTAACAGCAGAGATGAAGTTGCGTGGTTATGTGCCTGATACAGCAGCTGTTTTGCATGACATGGACAATGAGGAGAAAGAATACAACTTGGCGCATCACAGTGAGAAGTTGGCAGTTGCATTTGCTCTAATAAACACTCCCGCAGGTGTGCCAATAAGGGTGATGAAGAACTTGCGTGTATGCAGTGATTGCCATGTTGCAATAAAGTATATATCGGAAATAAGAAACCGAGAAATTATTGTACGAGATGCCAGTAGATTTCACCATTTCAAAAACGGGAAATGTTCTTGTGGAGATTACTGGTAAGAGGAGAGATACCGTAGTTTCCTGGACAGGATTACTTTTAATGCATCTCATTTTTCCCGAGACAATTTATCAGCTAGAAATTGTATATTCCTTCTCATTTCTTTCATTTTTCTCTGAGGGGTCAAATTGTAACTTTATTCTCATACATTTTTTGTAACAGAAACCATTCCATTCATTAGTGGAAGAGAGAAATTTGATTTATATGGACCTTGAAAAGAAACTTCCTACATCTAATAGGAAGTTTCTTTGATTAGTATTTTGCGAGTCTTTTTTTTCTACGTATAAATTGTGGGAAAAAAACATTGAAGGAATCTCTGTCCACTGGGCACGGTGGGGTCAAAACCATCTTTTTATTTATATTCCCCTAAAATAACCTAGGAGGAAGTGATAAAAAATGGGGTGATAATTTGTGGAAGGACAATAGATTTAGCCCTATTTTTATTCTGCCATGAACCATAACAACTCTTTTTACAACCTAACGAAAACATAACGTCGCAAGGCATGCAAGTCCAAAAGGAATGTAATGGCAAACAAGTATTAATATTATTATCATAACTCAAAATCTTTGGAGAAATTTTTATGAGATTTTAAATGCAGGAAAATCAGTAATGCTATTTATATATGTATATATTTTAAATTTTATGCGATTGGACATAGCAAAATCAGGAATAAAAAATAACAATTATGTTGGGAAATAGTTCGAAAGTTGTCAATTTAAGTTAGTAAGAGCACACTCATCTGCTTCCTAAATGTCCATGTTCTCTAAATTTTAGAGAAAAAATTTGGGGGAAACTGAAATTCCCCCTCCCATCCAGATCCCTAAATTAGATTTTGAGTTGGTATAGTGGTTCCCCAACTATCAAGAACCACGATACATCCCCAACTTCTTCATTTAATCTTTCTAACTATTGGTCCCGCGTGAAACTCACAATTGACGTTGTTGTTTGTATAGGCCCTCTCTTCGTCCGTTTTCCACAATCGACAATAAGCACTCCAATCGGCTTCTATATGTAAGTTTCTGACCTTCTCTCTTGCACAAATGGAATAAAACACTCTCAAGTTCTTTCAGTTTCTGCCATGGCTTTCATTTGAGATAAATTTCAGTTTCGAATCTCTACGTTGCATAATGTATACATTGAATCTTTGTGAGATGAAAATCGAAAAACTCTAGCCTTGGACTGACGGTTGGATTTGGTATCTCGCATCTCTCTATTTGTGAGCTTTTCTAGGGTTTCACCAACTAAGATTTTGTTACAGATTAGGAAAATAAAAATGTGGGGCAAATCCATTTGGTGAGCTTCTTTGATTTATACTTTGTATATTTTCTTTGATTCTGAGATGTGGCTTTGAGATTTTCTGAAAGTTGTTGTGCTTTGGTTGCTATTGTAATTTTTGTGCACTTGTTGTTCTTTGTGATTTTAGCCACTGTCATTCTATGTTGATTGGATTGGAGTTGAGCCACTATGATTCAAACGTCTGCTGTGAATTGAGCCCTCACTAGTGTTTATTCTGTGAGGGATGAAAGTCTATTATTGTGCCTTTGTAATTAAATGTACTTTTATTCAATTTTGTTCATTTTGTTGTTCTAAGTTACCTGTGACTTTAGCCACTATCATGCTTTGTCGTTTGGATTGAATTTGAGCTATTGTCATTCAAACCTATGCTGTGAATTAAGCCCCCAGCTTTGTTGATTCTGTGAGGGATAGAAGTCTATTGTTGTACCTCTGTAATTGAATATAATTTTATTCAATTTTTGTGGTTATGTGATTTTATCCACTATCATTCTTTGTTGGTTGGATTGGATTTGAGCCATTGTCATTCAAACCTATGCTGTGAATTGAGCCCCCAACTATGTTGATTCTGTGAGGGATGGAAGTCTATTGATGTGCCTCCATAATTGAATGTAGTTTTATTCAATTTTGGTGATTCTGTTGTTCTAAGTTATCTGTGATTTTACCCACTGTTATTCTATATTGTTTGAGTTGGATTTGAACCAAAGATATTGAAAACTATACTATGATTTTAGCCACTTATGTGTTGATTCTGTGATGGAAAGATAGCTGTTTTTGTAACTTGTCATTTGAGGAATCTATTACTATGATATTTTGAATATTGAAAAATGTGTTCATGTGATTTTTGGACAATATTTTGAGCTTGGATATTTTGTTGTTTACAAATGTCATTTGTGGTCTATTCTAAACCTGAATTGTGTTGTTTATTTACCTAGTTATTGTTGTTTATTGCTTCTCTCCTTTATGTTTAGTTCTACCTTTATCCTTTGCAGCTTTTGGCATTGATTTAGGGCTTTCGTTGGGGCTGCATGTCTAGTATAAAGTCGTGATGATAGTTCTAATTATTATTCGATGTGTAAAATCACTAGTGCTGTCAATGGGGCTCGATCGATATGTAATCCTAACCTCATGGCCACCTTTTTATTGTGGTAGTTTTCACAAAGGCAACTGGGTTTGAAGGTTTTGTGGCCATTCAAGTTTGGGCTCATGTCTTACTCAGGCTGTAAATAAAAAAAACTATTCTGAGTCTCATGGAAAAAAATTTAAATACTTGGATAATATTTGAGGTTAAATGCTGTAAATTTAAATTATGGTATTTTTTAGGAAAGCAGATGATGTTACTCTTATTCATTTAACATGTGTGCTATTTTTTTATTTATTAGTATTTTGTTTTAATGTGATGTATTAAAAATGTCTGTAATTTTGTTTTAACATGGTCTATTATTCATTTAGCATGCATGCATGTTCATTGATGTTTGGAGCTTGGATTAGTTTCTTATTTCACCTATTTTGATGTGATATATCTATACTAAACATCTTTCATGGACATATACCTAAAAGTTTTTTATTTTGGCAGTTCTGGTTTGATTTTGGCATGCTGCTCAGTATTGTTTGTATCATTATTTTGGTACTTCTTTGTATTCTGTTGTGATTTAGTTTTGTTTTCTTTGTTGGATTAGTTTTTTCTTTAAGTTCATTTTCCTTGTCTATCCCCCTTGGTAATGCTGATGACAAAGTTGAGTGGGGATACAAAAAATTTAGCACATATTTCAGGGCAGGGTAACCCAGATGGCCAATCACTATTGGAAATTGATTGTTGCAGCCAATTGAGGATGTTGCCACTTCCAATATGTTACCATTTATTTCCTGGGCCGGTTAACAGAATCACATTTATATTATTCTTTAGTTTATAAAATGTCTACCAACTGTTGTGTGTCTAAAATTTGTTAGAAATGAATTCTAGATATATGTACTTCATGACCCTCCTCAGCAGGTCCTACGCTGACCACTGTTATGTTAGTCAAACTCAACAATCTTCTGTGACGGTTGAAGTCTCTACCCCCACCCCAAATAGAGCTTTTCTCCATAAAAAAATCAGTCAGGAGTGCAAATTTCACCCAAAAAAAAGACAAGTTATTTGTCTCGGTATGGTTGAATACCAACGTAGATGCCATCCATGGAACGAACCAAAACCATGCCCAACTTTAGGATAAAATTAGTCAATACCTTAGTGAATATAAACAAAGTACAACTGAACGGAGCGTTGGCTCCTTAATACATTAGTGGTCAGACATTCAAAAGGTGATCAAAAAATTTTGTGCAAAATTGGCCCAAGTCGAAGGGTTAAATCAAAGTGGCATGACCGAGCAAGACAATGTATAACTATCCATACTAATAGCTTTTTACATCATCTATTTTTATACAATTTCTGTTTGGTAATTATTTTATGTTTTGCTCTTTAATTGCAAGTTTGAGAAAACAAAGATCTGTACCAATCACTGGAGAATACCTCCTTTTAGTTCAAGTGTTGTTGGTACCTGTTGAAGGACCAACCCAAATGGATTCAGCATTGCACAAAGGAAGGTCCAAAGGCGAAGGTTGACGATGTCCCTGACCCTAACTCGTACCTCAACTTCATTTGTAGATTCAATAAATGATGTTGAGGTGGAGAATGTTCTAAAAAATGATGTCGTTGAATTGGAGAGGCCAATGGAAAGGAAAGCTAAGAAAGCAAAATGTAAAGCCCAAGGCATGCCAGCAGAGGACATTGTTCAATAGAGTAAGATGAAATATACTCTTATCGAGGAGTCATGCACTTAGTAGAAAAAAAAAATTCATTTCAAGACCAAGAAGATGCAATATGATCAAGAAAGGGAGAGACATAAAATAAGGCAAGAGGACGAATGACTGAGGTTGAAGTCCAAGAGGTTGGAATTCGCCCGATTACAAGCGGATGAGAGAGCAATTGGAGAGAAAGGAGCGAATCATGCTAATTGATCTGACTATCTTGCTTGGACTATAACGTGCATATTTCCAACAACGTCAAAGAGAAATCATGGCAAGACACATTGCTGAGAATCAATGACGTACTTTTTTTTATATAATTTATTTGTTATTGATGCATTCTCCAATTTGTATATTTTGACAGCATTAATCATTGAGTTTGCATCATTGGTTAGCTGTTATTGTTAAATAACTTGGATGTTTGTATGTTATACATTGTAACTTTGTTAGTATTTATTCTGAAAGTTTAAAGTTCTTTACAATGATTTTGTACATATATAGAAGATGATAAGCAAAACATTAGAACTGCTTAAAATATTACATATAATGAACATATTAAAGCTTTACTTGGCATGTTCTTCAAGAGAACATTTTTTAAGGAATGGAAGTTTGAACAAGCAAGTATATCTAGTCACTACTAATAACATAATAAATTATAGTGGATTGCGTCTATTTTACTTTTGGGAATATAATTTCTATTGATGCTTAATTAGGTCTGATTAGAGCTAATTATATGCCGAAGTGTTTCTAATTTCATAATGACGGTGAATGAACTCCATAAGTTCAGTTGTAGGATTGCATGACAATTTAGGAAGATCATCATCAACTTGATCATACTCGAACTCGTGACCTTGATTATCATCATATTCGTTTTCAATGATTATGCTATATAGAACAACACATATTTTCATTATATTTGTTAGATTCCTAAACTTGAACATTCGAGTAAGTCCATGAATGATTACGAAACATTGTTCAAGGATCCCCAAATGCATAGTCTACATCCTTTCTTGTTGATTCATGTGCTGTTGAAAAATATTTCTTTATTTGTGGAGATGGAATAGTCTTCACAAATATTGACCACTTTGGATAAATACCATCGACAATGTAGTATCTAATAATGTAATCATTATCATTGATTGAGTAATTTACTGGAAGAGCACGCCTTTGGACAAGTTCAGTTAAAAGGAAATATTCTTCGAGTACATTAATATCGTTATACGAATTGGGTAATATAAAAAATACATTCTATATCCAAAGATTATATGAAGCAACCATTTCTAATATAAAGTTGGTTCACAACAGTGACTGAAGTACATACATTTTCAAACATCGGGACAATTTTTTTACTTTCAATACATGCAATCAATGCTTCCTAACATTTTTGAGAATCCACATTATTTAACAACAAGAAGCAATTGAGCAATATCAGTGAAATTAGGGGATCACAAATATTCATTAGAAAAAATATTTACGATTGTAGTTACAAATTTTTTAAGACTCTCCATTGTGGTACTTTCTCTAATCCATATGTATTCATCCATAAAATCAACAGTTACTCCATATGCATACATTCTAAGTACAACGGTTATCATTTACAAGAAAGATAGACCAACTCTTCCAACATTATTTCTTTTTTAGAAGAAGTGGGGCTCGTAAACCTATATCATGTCGAATACAAAGAAACAAAGGACGACTCATACAAATTCTCATTTGAAATAGATTCCAATGATATACTGGTTCTTCTGTAAAATAGTCGTGAAATAGCTCTTCGTGCCTGGAATATAATCGGGTTGAATATACCTATGACGTTGGTAATTGCGACGATGAGTCGATATTGATCTGTCATCATTATTAAGAATAATCTTCAACTCATCTTGAGATGATAAGTTAAGCAGCAATTTACCAAAAAAAAAAAAAAAAAAGAGTTATTTAAGATGCAATGGAAAATAAGACCAAAATGAAATTTCTCTTTATATGAAATGAGATTTAGGTTGTTGAAGATGGGAATGAAACCAAAAGTCCTCTTATTTATATACAAAAATTTTACCATTTGAAAAATATGATAGATAGGAAAAAGTTCAAAATTATTACCGTTAAATATGAGACAAAAAATATTACCATTAGACGAATAACTAAAAATATTACTGTTTACGTGGACAAGAAGTGTTACTATTGGACAAAGGATAAAAATTATTATCATTGCAACTCAGAAAAGATGTGTTATCATTACACAAAAGATAAAAAATATTACTGTTATATGTGAATCAACATGTTACCGTCAAACAAAAGATAAAAAATATTATCGTTACATCTTAGACAAAACTATAATCTTCATTTTTATTTATCTATTACAAATACCATCATATTAGAAAATGCACATATTTAAAAAAGTTATTATTTTTAATACCGTAATAATAAAAAACTATAATTGTACCCAGAAAAAAAAAATCTTATTTGTATTTATAAAATTAGGTAGAAGGTGATAGTTGAAAACAGAAGGAAAAAGATAACTATAATTAAGTATGTAAATAGAAATTAAAGAAAATAATTGTAATAGAGAAATATTATTTTAATAAAATAGATAAATTATAGCAATGAGCGAGATTTTTAAAAAATGAGTAATATTTAAAAAGTATGTTTTTTAACCAATATTAGAGAAACTTACAGGAAATCCAATGTGAATGGTATACGAGTTGGAAGTTGTCTATGCGTAGCGTGCCTCTGTTTCCGAAAGAAAGCAGCGACCAATCAATCAATCATATCAATTAAAGTAAAGATTTCCGAGTTGCATCTGTTTCCGAAGGCAATTTGAATATGCTTTTTCGCCTTTTCATTCATTTGAAATCTTTGCATCAAGAATTTGGCACAGAGATGTCCTCACGAGGGGAGTTTTACACCCGACATTTGTATTCCAGAGGCCTTCTGGAAAGTGTAATTCAGCTCCCTCTCACAACCCACTTCTCAGTGTACAAGTTAGTAAGCTCCGATCTGTTCGAATTTCTCTCTCACAATCAAAGAGATTCAGGATAGGTAACTCTGGCTGTTTCACAAGCTTCGCAATCAGTTTACATGTCTTTTCCCCCTCTTATCAACACGTGACAGAACATTGTATGTGGCGGGAGAGATCATCATCATCATCATCATCATCACAAGAGTATTTCCTTGAGTATGAGGAGGACTAGCAAGACAAAGCACATGATAACAAGCACCGTTGCACATCTCACCATTCCACCTTTCTTCTGCGTTCTTTCTGCCTGAAATTCCAAAATACCCAACATGACCATTCTAAATAGATATACTCCTAAAATGATAAGTAAGGTCAATAGCGAGTAACCATGTTCTATGAGAGAGAGAGAGGAACCTTCTGGAGCTGTTTGAGACCCTCCTCAACCGATACAGCAACAGTCTGAATATTGTAGTCTATCCGATCAACAATTGTGCCCTGCTAGAGGATATGGACTTCATTAGTCATCCTGTTTTGCCAAGTTTGTCCATGATATAATAAAAGGGATGTGGCTTTGACCTGATCTATCACAAGAACTGAAAGGTCCTTCATGATTTGAGCAAGCTCGTTCACTGATTGCATAACCTATAAATGAACAGCTTTTTAATTTCAAAAGGAACAAGAAGGTTTTCCTTAAGGAAATTCACACATTCACTTACCTGGTTGATCTCTCTTTCTCTTTCGACTGTGAATTGCTCACTCTTTTTCAGCTTATGCATTTGGTGCTCATTCAAACTCTGGATTCATGAAAAATCAACCATAATATCAAAGAGAAACAAACTGGTTTAATCTAAACCCCACCCTAATCCACCCAAACGATAGTAAAAGGAAAATAAGAGAGGGGTAAATCTCAGGAACAAGTAACAGATTCAGTCACATCATACCATAAACCAGGTTACAAACAGACCCAACTTAATTCAACTATGACCAAAAAGTGTTGAGAGAATTTTCTATCATAACATCAGATTCATTCTAAAGAGGGATTTTCCACTCAAAAGGGTTGAAGAAAAGAAGAAAAAAACACCCATGCTATTGAAATTAATCTTGAAGGGAAGGATGTTAAAAAGATTCATTTCAGAGGGAGAAATTTCCCATCAGAGTAGATCCTACAGAAAGTTAGATAAAGGGGAAACAACATACCATGTCATCAAATTCGTCGTCTTCTAATCTGGATTTATTTCCACTGAAGTTCATTTCCAAATCAACCCCCTCAGGTCCCTGCAACACAAATATGAATAGCCAAGTATAAAACTAATATAAAAATTACCAGAGAATAACATGAGCAATCATTTTGCTTTTTATTTTTTAACTTTTTATAAATAAAAAAAATGATGGGAACCTACGAGGGTGCTACCCCAAGTACACAGGAAAAATCAGCAACAAATTCTGGTGCTACTTTGTGCATCAAATAGTCAATTGAAAACTAGAGATAAAGTTTACACAAAAGACCAAGCAACAGCACACAGCCTCAAAAAAAGAAGAGAATTTGGATGAATTCCAAGCAAGCAGCCAAGGATTGTTAAGCATAGTGAACATTTTTCAATAGGTTGATTAAAATTTGTCATGCAAGGTAAATATTTGATTTACAAACAACATGTTTGTAATACACAGACCTCTTTCTGCTTCTGCAAACGTTTCAAATATGTTGACTGTTTTCTTCGCAGGTCCATGGAAAGGTTCTGAAGGTCTGTTGCAAGAGAACGCTGTCAGAAGAATATTCAGGAGTCAATCAATTGGGAAAAAACCACCAAATATCACCAAGAAACCGAGTAAAATTTTTATTGAAACTAGCAAAAGGATAGGCAACTTGACCATATGAGATTTATACTTAAGACATAGGGCGATTAAAAAATTGCATACATATTGGAGACAATGGAACCAAATAAGGAGAACAATCTCAGTTAAAAATGTGTTCACGTTGAAGTGAATGATTGAAAATAAAAACAAGTTTTGAATTAAACCACAACACCAAATGCATTACACTGCAGCAGCAAAACATGATTCCCTCATATGAAAAAGTATTTTTTTAAATATCATAACTGGAAAAAATCAAATTAATCTGTTCCATTAATGTTACATATTACTTAACTTTTGCAGCAACTTTTACCAATCAAAAACCTATAAAAAACACTTTTACTTCAAATAAACATAATTCCAGCAACATTTTACTAAAGAAATAACAGAAACCAAAGAGAGAGTACATCTTAAACAACATGGAATCAAAGTTACAGGAAAAAAATATATGAACTTTTTCTCAGGGGAGAGACCCTGGCCATCAAAAACCAACCTGTACATTTTTCCTAACATTTGAGTCCTCAGCAGACCCACTGGAAGAAAGTTTCTGCAATCTCTTTCCAGACCTCCTCAATATGTCTGTAATCTCTAGAGTAAGAGCCTCAATCAAACGTTGATCTTCTTTTCCATCTCCAAATGAGGGCATTAAAGCCTTGGCATGAGCCTTGGTTAACTCAGCCATTTTGACCCGGGCACGTTGTATATTTGCAGCCACTTCTTCAGAATCATCCACCCAAGCTGGCGGTAGACCCACAGTAAATGCATCCCTACTGCACCAAGGATACGAGTTTGACAATCAGGAATATTTACAAATTTTCAAAACATACACTCGAGTGTTATGAACTTGAATATGGCTTTTCCAAGGAAAAATGTCCAAGTCAGATTCATGTCATATGGACTAACATGTTGAAGGCACCTCAAATAGTCAAAAGGGGAATGGGGAGGCCATAAGATAACATGCACAAATCTATACCGTTACACATCCAGAAACTAAAAGAACAAAGGAAGATGTGTTGAGAGAGAGAGAGAGAGAGAGAGAGAGAAGAAACAAACCATACAATATGAAAAAGACTAGGAAACCAGACGTTGAGCATGCAAGCATAAGAGTCCTTGAGTGGATGAGGTAGACACTCTAGGAGCTCCCACCACTCTCCCTTAACTCAACCGTTCCAGCCAATGCCTTTCCAAATTCCAGACCAGAAGGAGCCACCATTCAACCAAAATAACTTGTTTTGTTTTCTTAAAATTACGTAGTGAAAGGTACTTAACCTCCATCAAATGGTTATGATCTGTTTCTAGTTCTTAAATGGTGTACGCCTTTGTATACCTCTAGTGTACTTGGGCTATGCCTATCTTTATATCAATGAAAGATCTTATTACTTACGAAAAAAGAAAAATATATGTCATAATTTACGCCGTTATATGCTATACTCTAAACTTTTCCAACTTGGATGAACTTTACATGCATAGGGCATGAATACTTTATTAAAATACAGTAAAACACAGAATATCGCTAAGTTTTAGCCAACCAGAATTCAGTATTTGTGCAGCTCCTCAAACTTCTTGCAAACAAGAGCCGTCGAGCACTCATTAGAATGAACATAAAGGACACCACCCCGCCACTCATATATCTCTAGGGCAAGCTGAACATCCACTTCACTGACACTAAGACAACTATCCAGCGTTATTTTCACTACAGATCATAAAAAAGAATATTATTTTTTGGTGGAATTTTTTTTTTATAGGTATTTTTTGGTGGAATATAGTCAAGTTGATCTTCGTTCAAACACCAACAGAATCAATCAGAAACACAGAGTCGACTTTTCTATCCTGTTCATTCCCACCAGACAGAGAAGATAAAGAAAATGAAAAACGAAACCAAAACAAAAGGTTCAAAAGAAGAAGAATACGTAAAGAGAGGCATACCTTGAAGGACCGGGATCTTCAGTACTAAGAGGAGCGTAAGAAGACCGATTAGAATTAAGAAGGGAAGCCATTTCGATAACTGGACCGCCCGAACCGGACGCCGAAGAAGACAACGGAGCTCGCACGCTCTTCACGGCGTCTCTGTGCTTTCTGTAAATCACGGTACGATTCCTCGTCGCCATTGAAAAACAAATACGGAATCCAAAATTGAAAACAGAAACTAGGAATTGGAATTCAAACACTCAATCTTCTGGATTTAGCAATTGAGGGTTGGGGCTAAGGAAGTAATCTCTAGGAATTGGATGATAAATAGAATTTTTTTTTATTTCGGAACCAAAGCACTTGCGCTCTGCTTTGCGAGTTGGCATAAACAACTGGGCTCCTAATCTTGTGGGCCTTGGGCCTCAAACCAAATTCGAGCTTGGGTTTTCAACTGGGCCGGAAAATTCCCAGAAGAGAAAACAGAAACCGACACAACAAAAAACCATAAGACGATAATAACCCCGGTTCGGACACGTATCACATGAACCAAAGTATGTAATACGGTTAAATTAAAATATAAACATTTTGGGGGCCAATGAAGTCCAGAGGTCTTAATCCGGAATCATCGTTCTATGGTCGTTGAGGGTAGTTTACGAGAATAAGGGAGAGTCCGAGGTCTTTTTGTGAATAGGAATTCGTGCATGCTAAGAATCCAATCCAAGCAACGCCACACCTACAATCCCGAAAGTCCTTTTGGCATCTTCCTGGGTATTTCACTTGGTCCGAACCTGCTTAAGAAATACCCGATAAATAGCGGTGAGTGGAGCTTGGTATTCCATTCTATTTTCTCTGCAAAACCAACAATTCTTGGCACCTGATTCAAGCACGAGTTTAACATTTTTCCAAGTTTTTCTAGAGTGAAATTCTATGGAGGATGATGATTGGAGCTTTGGTTTTTCTACTCCTTCAAGGGCCTACCGATCAACTAGTAAGTCTCAACTCTTGTTCAGCTTCAAAGTTTCGATCTTTGATTTTTTTTCCCCCCCGTTTTTATTTCTTCTTTTTGGTGTGGGATTTTGATTGTGTTAAAAAATGGTGGGCTAATTGTGTTGGGTGTTGAAGCAGATCTTTGTATAGATTGGGAGGAGGTTGAAGCGGACGATGATTTAAAAGCAGAATATCCGTGCCCATTTTGTCCGGAGGATTTTGATTTGGTTGGGTTGTGCTGCCATATTGACGAGGAGCATCCTATAGAAGCAGATTATGGGGTACGTAATTCTTATCTAATTTTGTTGTTGTAAATTGGGAGTGTTGGCAAACGCATTCTCATGCTAATTATTTCAAGAAGCTCTCTTTTATTCTTTTTTATATTCTCTTTTATTCTTCTTTATGCCTTTTCTGTTTCAGATACAGAATGAAAAATCTCTTGTATATTATAACTGTTGATATTATTCTTGTTTGCATTTTGTACTTTTGTCGATGGATTGAGCACTCGAGTAACTGAGAAGACATGCTGTTTTTTTAACCAAGAAGCCATGTCTATCCAGATTTATTTAACTAACTGAGCAAAGTGATATGTCCAACTATACGAAGTCTAGTTTTATGGATCCATTATTGCAGTTTAGGTTTGATGCTTTGTGAACTTTGCGGGCCTTGGTATTTTCATCATTCTTCCTCTGCACATGCTTTTTCAGGCTGCATCCGATGCTTGCAAACTCTAATCTACATTGAACATGTTTAAATAAACTGAGAGAAAGCTTATTCATGTTGACCTATAGTCCAAACCTCAAGCACCTCACTAAGGCATATATTATCCTCATGTTGCTTATACTATGGGAATGTCATTTTCTTCCCTGCAACTTTGCTTCCATAAAGCATTTGGTGGCGCCTTATATCTCAGAAGTTTGCTTAATTTTGCTTGCCACTCAAAGATCTAGAATCATTTCCGACCAACAAATGTGAGTCTTGTTGACTTGAGCTATAGTAGACTGTAGCTCTTGCAGATATGTCATGACTGTATGTTGTCACTGTTAGCTCTTGTAATCATGAATTTACTAAAAATTATTCCTAATGTTGAAAATGCCATCCCCTAATACTGTTATCCTTAGACCTTTGCCTTAATATGATCCTCAGTTCTTCTATAGCAGAAAGAAGAAAAGGTAAGGCTTAGTGCTCAACTTCTCTAAGAGGAATCAACCTAGACATGTCATCATGTAATATCTCATAAATCTCTTTTATTTTTTGCTGTCTGCTTCATATTTACTCATAAATCTCGAAATGACAAACTTATGTATTTACACAATGATATTTCTCTGTAATATTGGTGCAGTTCTATATGTTTAGTATTTATCAGGAGTGGATTAATCACCGTAAATATGACTGAAATCTATTGATGGTTCACTTCTTAGCAGTTGCAGCATATGGATAACTTATAATATAGTGCTTTTGAGCAAAATGAGATGCTTTCTCAATAGTCTTTCTGAACTCCACTTAGGCTTGACAAATTTCACATGTTTATAATCAGCATTACTTTCTTTGCAGGTATGTCCTGTTTGTGCTACAAAAGTGGGTATGAATATGGTTGGGCACATAACGACACAGCATGGGAACTTTTTTAAGATATCCTTTATTTTCTTATTCGACTTCAAAATTCATCTACCGTTCAAGCCTTTCTAGATTTACCAGCCATTCTTTATATTACAAGAATTTTCTCATCATTTTCCTTCTCTAAAATTTTGAACTGCTTTATCTCCTATTTCATTTTTGTTAATATGCTGGGATGAAAGTTAAAATTATGCTGGTTTCCTTGACTTGAGATTACAATTGGCACAAGTTGAAACTCTGTAAAGGTGAGTCTTATTCAACTTTTTCTTCTTCAAGAAAGGAATTTCAGAATGGACATTTCCAATCTCTTCTTGCTGGGTCATCCCCTGCGGTTTCTACCTCTAAGATGGCACCTGATTCACTGCTGTCATTTCTTTATAATGGGCCTGCTGCTGTCAAGTCTGAAAGTGTGCAGCCTGATTCTTCAACTGAAGTAAGCATGGAAGATGAAAATCCTGATGAGTCAAGGTTAGTAAGGTATAACATAATCCCACTACTCATCGACTGGTTGCATGCATTTTTTTATGCAATTATGCAATTGAATTTGGTTGTTAATTTCAAATGCAATGATGTAATTTGAATGATATTTAATGGAAGCCTACAGCAGAAAGCCTTCAAGAATTAAACATGCTTTATACCCATAAAAAATAAAAAAATAAAAAAATAAAAAATAAAAAAAGAAAGAAAGAATTAAACATGCACTATACCCATTAAAAAAAAAAAAGAATTAAGCATGCTTTATACGCACACGTGTCTCAGCCCAGAATGAAGTCATAATTGTGTTACTTCTTTGTAAGATTGCAAGTGTACCCAGAATGACCTACATGGTTGCGTTTGTGTGTGTGTGTGAGCCCGGTATGAAGTCATAATTGTGCTACTTTGTAAGATTCCAAGTGTACTCACAAATGACCTACATAGTTGTTTACTTGTCTGGATTTACATGTGAGTGCAATATTTTTCACTGCTTCCTTATTTCACATTAAATTCATTAATGCCGTTGCTGCATCAATGGATGATGTTTGCTAAAACGTGTAACTATTTCTAACTAACCGGTCTTCCTGTGCTGTACAAAAAACTAATGATGCTATTGTGGTTGCAGAAATTTTCAAGTTCCTTTATCTGACAAAGAAAAAGAGGAAAAAGCAAGGAGATGCGAGTTTGTACAGGGCCTGTTCTTGTCCACCATCTTTGATGACAGCTTATGAATGGGATACAATATAGTGTTTGTTGCCAGTTTCCCTAATTTTAGGAGAGATGTTTATTGTCCATGCTGTTTGTTGAATATTCTGATACCTTTGATAGAAAGAGCCAAGTTAGACATAGGGAATTCAATGTAATGCACGTTGTTAGTCAAATGTAATTAGCAAGGCCAGCATGGACCCAGACTCTCGTTTCACGTATCTCAAAGTTTTACGTGCTAGTGAAAATATTTACAGTGAAATTCCTGCTACTAGGTAATTGTATTGCAGTATCTTGTGGCAATGAGTTTTGAAGACAAACCTCTCCCACCATTTTCTTTTCAAGATACGTTTTTTTTTTTTTTTTTTTTTTTTGAACATCTCAACTTTTGTTGAGGAAAGCCGTGGGTACAAAACTTGAAGCACTGTGAAACATTCGGGGTTCACCTTTACATCATTCCTTAACCTTTTCCTTTATCCAGGCTATATGTTCTGTGTAAGTACAGGGAAAAGATCCACTTTCTCTGCTTGGGAATATTTTGGTGCTTCCTGGGGCACTTTTATCTAATTCGAATCTTCAATTGCAATTATGTCAGCTTTTCATAATCCAATTCCTGAGTTCAGTCCATGAAACCTTTTGATGTCCATTGCAGTAGTCTTTAGACGTGCAAGAACACACGATCTCTATTGCAGTAGCCTTCGAAGAATTCTGATGCAGATGTATCGTATTGCATCGCCACCAAGAACAAGACGGCTATGGTGTTTGAAAAGTGGTTTCTGTTTATATCCATTTGTCGTTCTTTTGCTAAGAATTTCTACTTTATGATGACCATGACTAAGAAAATTGCCAGTCTGGTCGGTCACTTAGAAAATTCGCGTATGCTCATGATTTGGCAAAGTACAGTACAGAGAACTTCCAGAAATCCTACTCCTGTGGCTGAGGGCGAAGTTTCCTCACTAACCATTTTTTTCGTAATTTAACATCCAATGCTAGAAAAGTTTTTGCCTTCTTTTCATCCTCCAGGAAATCACAGGCATCCAATATAAAATCTTCATCCATGTCTGGTAACGCTTGAACTGCTTCAATCACATTCTCTATCGGGATGGAGTTAGAGTTCTCATCATCTTTCTTCTTATCTGATAGAGAAGAAACCGCACTAGCCATTTCACGAAGAGCACTAACCATGCTCTCATCTCTGTGGCACGACTTTTTAAATTGACCAGAATCTAACCAGTTTTCCAATTGACGCTTGTTCTTCTGGTCTGTATGTGTGGATTCCTGCTCATCACCAACTTGGTCTTCGCTGGAAAAAGATGTGGCTGGAGATTGAGAAGTATTTGGCACTCTTCCTATCTTGACTTGGTCAACTTCATTTTGCAGCTCTAAACCTAGAAAGCAGTCTCTTTCGTCGGCATTAGGATCACATATCACACACAAATCTTTATAGTATGGCACTGGTCGAGTCATGAATTGTCGTGCATCGGTATGTGCCTACATGATATCATACCAAAGTAAGGCATCATTAAAACTATATTCGGGGGCTTTTCTATGTCACCAAATGATGAAATTCTTTTGACTTGTTTCCCCTCATCATTGGAGTAGTTGGACAGATCCATTGTACAACAATTATTCATCAATTTCGTTCTTTCAAGGACAAAACAAAACTATTTTCAGATATTGTAATCCTAAATGTCATATGAAGTTCATTTCAAACTCAACTCTGTCGTATATAAGGTAAAGCAAATATTGACAAAATGATCAATTCATACTAAGACAAGTTGGTTCCATGTTTAAGAAAAAGCCACATGAGAGCAGATTATGTTACCTTGATATAATCTTGCCAGACATAGTCATCGGCAATCACCATTTGCCGTGTATCATCCCATGCAAAACCATCCAAGTCAAGAAGGTTTTTAATGACGTTATATTGCCTTCGCAAAGTTTTATAGCGATTCTTTAGAATATCCATGCCATAGTCAAAGCCAAATTTAGTATTAAAAAATGCAATCATCTCCATCCATGCTTGTTTGCTGAATACACCATCAACCCGGTTTCCTTTCTGCACTTGATCTAGCATAAGGTCAATAAAATAACGGTCCATCGGTGGCTGCCAGTAAGTCCTGGACCGGCTACCTATCGTGGTTTCACTTATATTTGGCAAAGGTAGTGGATCATCATCTACTTTTTCTGATATAGAGATTCCATAATCTTCATCAATCAGAATTTCAGGAAGAGCCACTGCAGCTACTTCGCTAGCATCTGTTGGCTGTGTGGCTGAGTTTGTTCCATTCTCACAGGTGGGTAATGTTAATTCTGGCACACTGTTACCTGATTAATGCATCATCAATGTAGCACAGATTATAGACCACTCAAGAGGTCAGCTGTTCTGGATCCTGATATTTATTTGCAAAGTAGGATCAACGTTAGATTAGTCACCTTTTTGTTCAGAGGTTGCATTTCCGTATATCGTGCATAAATCACTGTAATATGGAATGCTTTTGATTCTGAATGAACGAGCATCTGGGTGTACCTGAAAGTAAAGACCGTAAAGACTCCAGAAATACATACATAACAAGCAGAGAGAACATATCAAAGAATTAAATACCGTACCTTGATATAATCGTCCCAGATACTGTTATCAGCTGTCACCATTCGACGCTTTTCATCCCAACTAAAACCCCTCTGGTCAAGGAGATTCTTTGCAGCCTTGTACAGATTCCTTAGTGTTTTGTGACGGTTTTTCAGAACATCTTTTTCATACTGAAATTTAAATCTTGCATTGAACAATAAGGTCATATGCTTCCATGCTCTTTTGCTGAATAAATGATCATCAAATCTATTTCCTTTGCCAACCTGCTCTAACATGAGGTCAATGAAATACCGATCCATTTCAGGTGTCCAAATTGTCCTCAAGCGATCACTAGCATTTCGAGCTCGGATACCCATACTTCTACAATACAAGAAAAGGCATCATTATAAATTTCTAAGAGCCCATGGTACTAAGGGATCCGCATTGCTCACGTTTCATTCATAAAACCATGCACCTCTACCATAACATTTTTAAAATTTATGCTTATTTCGAAGAGCTCGCATCAGAAAGGTATTTGAGGCCAGTTCTAGAACTCGTAGCAAGTCCCCCAATTTCCTAGAGAATTCCTAGAAATGATATGGATAGCAGAAAGAAATAATTTGTTTTCCATGTCTTATCCAAACATCCATCAAGGCTTGAGACGCTTGCATCGCTTAAGTTACTGCATGCTTGCTTCATACCACACCTAATATTGACATTTGACGGTTTACTCTTCAATATGCAAAAATAAAACCAGCGAAGTAAGGCTTCCTAACCACAAAAATTATTTCTTGCTCTCGACTTAATCAATAACATACAAAAAAAAAAAAAAACCACAACCGCTCAAAGGCTCTCTTCATATAAACTATTTCCATTAGCATCGAAAGGGAAAAAACTGTACATTTCCATGAATCAATTCAATAAACAAATGTGTAAGGTTTCTTTCTCTCGTTCTTTTTTTTGGCATAAATTGACATTGCAGAACCAAATTACAGATACGCAGCAGGCGAAAATAACAGATGCGAATGAATATCACATATTGGTCAGAGTAGATGACCTACAACGAAACCAAATGAATTCGAGGATGATAAATAAAGTTATTGACAGATAAAGCGAAATGCTCTTGGTAGTGATGATAATGAGAAACCCGCACTAAAAGATTGGAGAATCAACCTTGGTGTCGACAGGGAAGATCGGGGACGGGTCCAAATGCGATTCTGAAAGTTTAGGGATAGGGTTTTCCAGGACAGGGTTGAAGCTGCATCGCTGCTGGAACACTACGCTAAACCCGATTTCAACATCTAACCTCCATAGGGTTAGCCGAACTTTTAATAGGGCTAGAATTTATCTGTTACGGGAGCGTCTGACAGTCCAATCAGCATCGTGGAATTATAAGATCCAACTTGACCGCAAGCCTGAAAATAATAATGTCTCAAGTGTCAAGGAATCTGTAAAGTCCAGTATCCTTGGGCTCAAATTCATGGGTTTGTTTGGATCCGGATCAGGTCTCCATTTACAATAATTTGAAAAAACAAAAAAAAAATCATACTTTTCATAATTAATTTTATAATTCTTAATTGCATCAGTTAATATACCATATTTTAAATATCTCTATAAATTAATCTCTTAAATAAATAAATAAACTAATTATAATATAATATATTAATGAATATAAATAAAAATGACAAAATTCAAACTGAAAACAAAGTTTCTGTTTTTTTTTTTTTTAATACGAGCGAATTAATTGCATTATAAAAAGAACAATACTACGTACAATCCTCATTTAGGAACTGCAATACAGGAATAAATCATTTTATCTTTAAAATTTTTTAAGATTACTAAAATATCCCTTTTAAAATGATGTTTTTTCTCCTTTAATTAAAGACTTACACATGCAGTCCCCAAATAAAATCTCTCTTATAAAAAATACATCATTAGAAGTCAAGGGATTCTAACAATATGCTTCTTTTTCTTTTCTTCCTTCCTATCTCTCTTTTCTTTGTAACTCACCATATTTAATACTTAATGCTCTTAGATTGGGGTATAACACTACGGCTGAAACTAAATGTAATTAGTGCAGACATTTTGAAAGCTGTGTGCTAGCATGGGTTTATAAATGACAGAGTATTAGACTTCCGAAAGTTAATGACAAAGAGTATTAGATTTCCGAAAGTTCCATCAATATTGCCTAGTGTTGGTCCAAAAATCAGGGATATACTGAGCCCCACCTCTCCCTTCCCCCAGTCCCCAAATCCAACCAAAAACAAGTGAGGCAATCTGATTGCAGTGTTGTTCGCATCCCAGTTTCTCATGCCCTGCTCAAATACAATAAACAGCTGTCTAAACAGCCCTTTGTACACCTGCAGACTTGAACAAAATCTAGTTGCATGACCAAGTTCCTTCTGCTCACTGCATGTGACTCGTGCGTCTGTCTTTTTCAGTTTTCTCTTCCAACCTCTTATGGACTGTTCTGCTTCCGAGGAGAAACTTACACTGTTCTAAGGATGACAACACTGAAAATCAAGCCGCTACTTAGGAGCGTTTTTTTTTATAGGCATATTTATATTCTATCACAACTCATTCTGGCAATACAACTTAAACTTCTATGCCCATATGGAAGAACATTTGAAGTCAAGCCCCCGTCATCTCCATTGTGAGCCATGGGAAACAAAGAACTGGAAATCAGGAAGATTAACCTGCAACTGCTGGAGCCAAATACCAGCAGCCTGCAATAGAGAGTTTGCTTGCTGACATTCTTTGGCTCCACTAGGAGTAAAAATTGAACCTCTCAACTTATACGAAGCAAGGCCAAAAAGGGGCAGGGAAATCTTTGATGATAGCTCATTCCCATCGACCTTCCTGCCACTTGAAGCATGAAACTTTGATTGATTTTTGCCTGCACCTGTTAGATATGGATTAGCGAAAAAATCATAACGCAACTAATATTCATATATAGAGAAAGAGAGATACTTATGGAGTGTGTCGATAAGGAATGGAAGGTTAGAAAAGATGCATCCAGATTTTGCAGTGTTGGACCTATAGGTATTCTATATATCGGATACCTGGATCACATTTAAATTCATTAAGTAGGTATACTAAACGACTCAATCACGATGCCAAATTCTTGCGATTATAATTGTAGGAAAAAGAACATACCAAGCCACAGAAACCCAACTTGTGGGCAGAAGATCATAGCTCCTGTACAACTGCAGCTCTGGAAATTGAGATGAAAGATTTGAAACCTGTGGGTAGGGGTGGGGACATGGGCAAAGTAAGATCCAATAAGCACTCAAGTCGGGACAAAGAAAATGGATGACTAAAAAGCCCAATACATGAATCTCAAATAAAATGGACTTACCTTATCATATAAAGGTCGGCGATGGTGCGGTTGTTCTTGTTCAAAATATTCAAATATAGGGAGCTTGGGTGAGCTGTAAACCTCTGGTTCATCATTGGATGAACTATTGGCAGGTTTTTCTCTCAATGTTAGCTTCCTCATCCTCTGAGAGTTTAAGGAGATGAGATTATGATTACCCCTAGCTCCATCAACAACATTTTTAGATTGCCTTTCTGCCTCACAGTCACTGCTGCCAGCACTACATGTCTCTCCTGGAGACCCAGCATCACTGTCCTCACCAGGCCTCCTGGTAAAAAGTCTAAATAAACATCCACAAGATATTGTCCACACATCTTACAACTCTCATTTACCAAGATAAATACAAATTACTTCTATATAAAGCATATAATAACAACTACTGGCATACAAATAGAAATACACTGCTGGTATCAATATTATCAAACAATGATTTCCCAGATGTTTATGAGGACTGACACAGATATGAGTAATGATATTTATTGCATTCTGAACTACCATGTCAAGGAAACTTGAAAATTAAATACTATAGATGAATAGCACGTCCTTTGAAAATATTCATGTTAATCCAGCATGCAGTAGCTAGAAAAAGGTGTGCTAGGTCATCATTCCCACAGAGAATAATATATATATATGCAATTGCTAAATCCCGAAGTGATGAAGGTAAAAATAAAAAAAATAAGTACTGGATTAGCCCTCCAAGAGCCAAATAACTAAAGGCTCAAATAATCGATACATATGAATAAGCAAGCACTAGAACTACGAAAAAGAAAGACTTAGAATGTACATGACAGATCAAAAAAGCAATAGAACCTAACCCCTAGTCCCAAGAACAGAACATTTAACCACAAAGAATGCGAACAGGTGGCTCTAACTCCAAGACCTTGACTGCTGGTTGGCCCTCACATGATATTGGTCCATTGCCAACAGCCCCAGTCTGATTTTCAGATATAGGTTTAAGTAAAACTAGCTAGTCTCTGAGGAGGAGCTTATCAATTGCTTCCAATCTTCCATACAATTTAATCATACCTTTTCTGATAGTTCCTATATTATAAGTTTATACTAAGGTTAATACTACTGTCACGGTCCTTATCAAAAGAAAAATTGAACCTTTTTAAGGATGAATGAGGTGCCAAGGAAAAAAGAAAAAAATGAATGGGGTACCCCTGGTTTTCATTCAGCTATTTTGAAAGATGAGTCCGTTACTCAGAATATACTTCAACATGCAGCAAAATCACCAGGACAAAAAGCAACAAAAACAATAAACTAATAGTGTTTTTATCACTTTACTAATTATGTATGTCAAGTGACCACCAGGGGTGGTGGCTCAATTACCCTTGGGTAACTCCGATGTGGTTTTTCATGTATTAGGTCAAGAGTTCAAATCCAAATATGGACTCCCCTTAGACTATTAGTATTAGCCGTCAAAGGATTCATTAAATTCCATAATGGAAATGGGATCTAGGCTAAACTCAAACTCGACTTTAGGAAGTGTCTGTGACTTCCTGCCGTCTAGGCCCCTTCTGTCCGGTTCCCAGCGAGTAGGATGCTACAATGGTCATGCCTAGGTAGGGAGGCCATCTCCGGTTGCCTCCTCCTACCCTTTTCCCTATTAGAAAAAACTATGTCAGTGGATCAAATCAACTAAAATGGAGATAAGAAACAACATGAAAAAAGAACAAGATAAAGGCTCCTTTAGCAATTATTGGATTGTCCATATGGTCGCTCTTCAAACAGTAATAGATATCCCAATATCAGGAGGAAGCCTGCCCTAAGTGGCTGAGTTAACACAATCTAGGCTGGTGAAGCATGAGGAAGGGGTTTGGTGGTTGGTAGCGACAATATTTGAGATCAACACAAACATACAGAGTGCTCAGCAACAATAATATCAATTAAAGACTGGAATAAGCAACTATAACGGAAGTGGAGCAACCTTTGTTAGAAGTGGAAAATCAGCAATATGTGTATAGAGACAGGTGGAGAGAGCAGGAATTTAATCAACGGATAATTAACATAGGCAAAGACAACGAATAAAAGCTCACCTCCGCCTATGTGGATCTATGTACAATTGTATGCCCGACAAAAATGGAACATAATACTGCTTGACAGAGTCGCTGCCATTCAATAATAGTGGCACTCCCACTCCATACACACTCCACTCTTTAAATGATTCCCAAAGATCACCAAGACTAAAAAATGGGTGTCCATCAACTTCACAAGCTCTCCATCCCCTTGCTCTTGTCTGTGGACTCAAAAAGTTGACAATTAAAACATACACAATGAGGGCAGTTGCTGAGAAACCACAGAATATCTTTTGTACTTAAAACTACTGTGCATCTTAGATCTTCCTTTATTTACAACCTAAGAAACAAAAGCCCCAACAACATACGAACTCAGCTAGTTGACTTAGCTTTTAAAATTTTATCCAAAAACTCAAGGAAAAAAATATAAAATCCTAAAGGGTATCTAATACAATTATGGTGACCGTGATGGTTTGTTTCACTTTGTTTTCTCAATGAAGACAATGTAAATCAAATCCGACAAAAACTTTCACTAGTGGTGGAACCCCCACCCAGACCACCCCCCACAAGGCTCGCAGCTCCTGTATTAAAAATCAATAAATAAATAACAACAGATCAGCACTGAAAACTACTTGAGATAACTAGTAGGCTGTCTCTAACCCAAATGAGGTCAAATTTTTCGTCTATTAGACACTGAAACAAAATGAAACACTAAAATTAGCTTCAAAGCATTTGGTTGTTGAACCAAACTCAACTCATCTCATCTCAAACCAATCATTGATGAGACTCACTACTTTTTCAACTTCCTATAAAAAGGATAAACCCATCTCAACCACTTCATACATTTTAACCTAAAAGGTAAACTCATCTCAACCTTAAAAAGTTAATCCATCTCAATGGGACTTACAAAATACTATTATTCATAATTCAACTCAACATCCAAACGTAGCCGAATTTATTACTTGCGCAATCAACCAAATGTATTGTATTGCAAAACCTACAGGTCTGCTAATCTATGACAAATGTATGCTCCCACTAGGGGTTGGCTCAAATGCTAAAAGCTTTAGGCTTGAGGTTATGCTCCCCCCGGGTCTAGGGTTCAAATCTCCTTGGGTGCAAACAATCTCTAGAGGCCATCTGACTGGAGAATTTTCTCCTTAAATTACATGAAGTGCACTTGCGAGAAATTCCTTACCGAGAGCTTATGCACTCTGGGATTAGTCGGGACATTGTTCCTACACCAGGTGCCAATAAAAAAAAAAATCTATGACAAATGTAGGCCAAGGTATGCAACTAACAATTTCAATTCTTAATATTTTACTACCTTAACTATTTAAGCCTGAGTCTTAAACTAAATATTTGACTGTAGAACTGAAATTTTATCTTTGCCAGAACGCCAAAAAAAATCTTTGAGGAAACATATACAACATAAGTGATATACCCAATAAAAAAATGGTTAATTTGTAATCTCAAATAATTGAGTTCTTTCACTTTCTTAGCATGGAAACAGACGCTTAAAGTTGTAAACTACCTCGGAGAGCAACAGAGCGGGGACAACGGGAGTGAACGATTCCATAAGCCGATCCAAATTGGTCAAGTCGGTGTTTCTCGGGGAAGATGACGAGCATGTAGAGTTGGGCCTGGACAATGTCGACTCTTCCGAGTCAGTCAGGATATCCGGGTCGCTCGAGTCCACTCTAGACTCCGACTTCACCGCCCTCTGCAACTGCTGCTGCTGCTGCTGCAACAGCAACTGTTGCTGTCTCCGAACCGGCGGAGGGTTGTAGAACCGGTCCGAAACGTGGTTCCGGGTCACTGCGAAGCCACCCGAGTTGGGCATCACCATAAATTACACTAACTTCAGGGATCAAAAGGATAGTGATGTACGATCAGAAGTGATTTCGTGTGCTCAATTTATCCGGAACAAAGACAGTATTTTGTGGGGGGTTTTAGGGGATAATTTCCGATGATTTAGAGGGAAAACCAGGTTAGACTACACAGTTAGAGCGTGGTTGGAGGAACTGGGAGAGAAAGCAAGTACGCAACTGAGTTGCCAGAGAGAGACGAGTAAAAACTTCAGGGAGAACATGACTCTCTTTGCTATTTTCCCTCTATCTCTCTGTTTTTTGTTTTTTTTTCCTTTTCGGCATCGATGAAAAGATAAGCATAGGCTTATTACCTTTTACTGCTTTTTCATTAAGATAATTATTATGAAAAAATATAGTTATAAGGATAATTGTGTATTAATTTATGTATTAATATAATGTGATTGATTAAAAAGTAAATTTTATTAAAATTAATGTTAATTTAAATTTTAAGTATGAATAAATTAGTATTGGTACATAAATTAATGCGCGACTATATTTGTATGTAGCAAGATTCAATTATTATATACATAAAAAGTTATACATAAATAAATTAATATAATTTTATATAATATATTAGATTTAATTTATATTTTATAATTTAATATATTACATCAAGTCACATTAATTTATAAACTTATTTTTATATAATTATTTTATAATTAAAATATTTTTCTTAATCATTTTCTTAATTATTAAATATAAAAAATTTTAAAATAATAATAAAATAATAAAATGATAATAAAAAATAATAAGACTATATTATCCTCAATAAAATGGCGAAATTGGCTTTTCAACTTTGGACAATAGTTCCATTTTCGAGTAAAACAGCGGGGATATATATGGATTAGACGTAAACCTGACTTTTTTGGACAAAATTATTGATTTGGAAAAATCATTATTTGAATGTAATGAATAATTAGTTTTATTTCAAGAGATTTTGAAAAGAATGTGATTAGAATAGTGATACTTTGTATAAAGCTACTATGCTCTTGTTTAGATTTAAAAACATTATCGACACATATCATATAATTATTATAATTTTTTTAAATTTTTAAATAAAATATAATAAATAATTCAATTTTTTTAAATTTTAAAATAAAAATAATATTTTAATCATATTTTATTTAATTTTCAACTTTTATCTCATTTCAACTCAAATCACTATCCAAATATCTTTTTAGTATATCTTGGTTTTTGTTTTATTTTTTTAATTATTATTAAGAATATATAAATGCACTAATAGTAATTTACTTAAATATTTAAAACAATAATAAAATAAAATATACTATAGTAATTTATTTTATTTGAGTTGTATACCGTAAATTTTCTATGAAAATAATCATTTGAGTTGAATAAAATGATGAAGAAAGAAATAATAAATAAAATAAATATTTGATGAAGCTACAGTAAAATAAATATAATATTTGACTAATTCATTGAGGACGCTATTGACAGTAGCATTTTCTACCCGTCGAATTTGTCAAAGATACTCGGCGTTGATGACCATAATATTAATAATAATTAGAAAATAAATCACGTGACAACAGAAAGTCAAGAAGAAGGGGGAGACATCATTGATGATGCCAAGAAGAGCAAATCTGTCCGTCAGTGCTACCTTTTACTACTGTATTAGAAATTTTTTATTTTTTTATTATTTTCTTTTACCTATTTTTTTAACATTCATAATTATTAAGAAAAAAATTTTTAAAATATATAATTTTATTAATAGTCACTTCTTTAACTATTAAGTAAAATAAAAAATTAAAAAAAAATTAAATACAAAATAAGTAATAAATAGGGAGTAAAATAGTAGTAATCTTTTTTTTTTTGAAAAAATATATAAATCTGTGGCTTATATTAAAAATCTTATATAATATCATTAGCAATCTCCTAGCTTCAAATGTCTTGATTAAAAAATAAAAAAAGTATGCCCCATAGGTGTTTTGAATCTTGATGATGTCAAGGATTACATGGTTTTGATAGAAGCAATCAATAGGAACATATATTATAGGATATGTAAATCTTGCGTATTCAATTTAAAAAAAATAGAATATTATTAAAAAAATAATTTTTTCGTGTGAATTACAGATTTGTCTATTTTTTTCAAATTAAGTATTTGAGGATTGCATACTTAAAAGACTAAAAATATTATTTCTATCTGTCAGTGGGTCATATCTCTATATCAAAATTTTATGGAATTTATTGATTAAAGAGTTTATCATGTAGATATTTGACAAAATATACGATAAAATATTTTTGTTGAACCAAAGGTTTCAAACTTCATATAATTATATATTTACATATGGATTTTGATGATAACAAATTAATTCAAATATAAAGGAGTCTCAAGTTTAAATTGTCTACACAATAAAGTCAAACACATCAACAAATCAAACATAAGTAAGAAAGGGAACAATCTCACAAATAAAGCTCTTAAAATAATTTTGTAAATATCTTGATAAAATTCGAATTTGAATTAAGCCTCAAGATTAATCTTTTCTCATAAAATATTAAACTGCATTTTCCATATGTGCATGATATATTTGAAAATTAAAAATTTGAAATTTGAATTTTTGAAAAATTATTGATTATCATTTTTCACATGTGCATGATATGATTAAAAGTTTAAATTTTAAAAATCTGAAATATGACAGTCATCACATGTGCATGTTTTGATTGAAAATTTTTAAAATTGATCGATGTTCTTTGATTGATAGATGCTGGTAAGCCTGCTGCTCCAATTCTCAAATCTGTGAAGAGACAAGATGCATGACCTGGTCCATTTGTCCATTTATTGCTTATTATTAAAAAAATAACACCAAATTCAGCATTTTCTAAGTCATCCATAGAGCCATCCATGATCAGATTTATGGTTCTGAACCTGCATATTGTATTAAAGAATTTATTAGACCATCTATCTATATGTATTGGTGGTCTGCAGCCCACAAAATGGGGGCTTCCTTTTCAACATAATTTAAAACCCCATTGAGTTTTCTGATTAGAAAAAGCTAAGCAGTCACGTGATGTCTCGTGACAACATGGCCATGCTGAGAACATGAATCATTTTGTTCTGGGATTTTACTTCACAATTTTGCAGTCATGCGTATTGCCTGCCTCGTGACATTTCTGTGGGGTTTATATTAGTTTATTCGGATTATCTTACAACCATGTCTAATTAAGAATCTAAGCACGAGATGGGGGAGGTTTAATTTTCAAATATGCACATGTAGAAAATGTAATTTAATACTTTATAAGAAAATATTAATTTTGAGTTTTAATCCAATTTCAAATTGTTCAAAAGATGTATAAATTTATTGTAAGTGTTTTATTTGTGAGCTTGTTTCCTTTCTTACTCATGCTTGATTTGTTGATGTGCTTGACTTCATTGTATCGACAACTTAAGTGTGTGATTCATTTATAATTGAATTCATTTGTTATCATCAAAATTCACATATAAATATATAATTATATGAAACTTGAAACCTTAGACTTAACATAATACAAAATGTTGAATCTCAACTAGTTAGATTGAGAGTATTAATTACAACATAGAAATTTTATTTTATAGGATTTCTTCATAGTATAAAATTGGAAAATATTTTAGCTACGAAAGAATTAGACAAAAGTAAATCCATAAATTGATGTGCTTTGATATGGTACCTCAGATATTAAAGTTACTTTTATTATAAAGTAGATCTAATGATTTCATGAAATCACATCAATTTATGAATTTATTTTGTAGAATCTTTTTGTACATGTAGCAGTTCTTTATAAAAATTATTACCCAAATGATTAACACAAGTGGGGGTGAAGTAAGTTGGTTTTAAAAATTAACAATTATAAACCAAATATTCAATATAAAATATGAGCAAAATAAGAAACAACAGTCAATATAAAAAGTAAGGGTAATAGAGAAATAAACTCAGTATTTTAACAAAATTCGGTCCCACTGTCTACGTCCTCACTTCAAGCTACCACTTGAGAATTCTCAAATTTATTATAAGCCTTAATACTTAAAGAAAAGAGATATAAAACTTGAAATAAATATTGTAAAACTTGCAATTGATGTATGTATGCTCATGTTATGAATTTGAAGATCTCAATTGAATTATTTATAGACATATAAGACTTCATTTTCAAATTTAAAAAGATTCACACGTCAAAAAAAAATCACTCACTCTTCAAATTTTCAAATAAAAGTTTATTCTTTTTGCACTTGTCAAAGACAACATCATTCATTTTTCAAGATTTTCAAACCTAATATTTTACTTTTCACATATGAAAAAAATGAGTATTATTTACTTTTTAAAAATTTCAAACAAAACTAACTACCTTTTGCATGTGTCAAAAAGAGCAGCAATCGCTTTTCAAATTTTCAAACAAAATTATCTACCTTTTGCATATATCAAACAAGTATCAATTACTTTTCAAGATTTTCAAATAAAACATGCACATGTGAAAGATATCAATCAATTATCTTTCAAAAATTCAAATTTCAAACTTTTATTTTTCAAATATATCATGCACATGTGAAAAATGTAAAAAAAATATTAATTTTGAATCTTAATCCATTTCAAATTTTTCAAGAGATGTACAAATTTACTCTAAGAGCTTTATTTGTGAGTTTGTTTCCTTTATTTCTCATGCTTAGTTCGTTGATATACTTGGTTCTACTGTGCAGACAACTTGAATTTAATAGTCATTTATGCTTGAATTTATTTGTTATCATTAAAATCTATATGTAGATATATAATTATATGAATCTTGAAACTTTGGGTTCAGTATTATCAATTATATTAGCGTACATGTCTAATTTATACAAAATTTGATTAAAATAACTTATTTATAAAATTATTTAAAATGTATCAAAAATTAAGAATGGCGTTATTCTTTAATTAATTATAGGTATTGATAGATAAGATAATGATTAAAGTAGTAAAGTTGTAATTATATAAAGAATAATATCGATAAAAATATTTCACAAATTAATACTACTAGAGACAGGTATAAAATCGTGCCTATCTGTGAACTCCTTTGATGTGGCAAAATGCCACATCATCAATTATATTAAAAAAAGAAAAAGATAGATGAAAAGCAAAATAGCGGGAAAAAATACATTCGACCTTGAAAGGGGAAATCGTAGATCCTATCCTTCTCTCAAACCTCTTCATCTCTCAGTTCTCATAAATACCATTCAAGCTTAGAAAGGGAAATCGTAGTCTGATTGATTCAAGAGGCAGGGGGGAGGCAAAGCATCAGGTGACAAAATAAAAGCTAACCCAAAGGTAAACATCTTCTCAGATCTCATAGATATAAATATTTAATGTATGTTTTTGTGTATGGATATTTAATACTTACCGATTGAGTATTTCTATGGAGTGAGAAGGTGTAAGAAGTGAATATAGAAGGAAAATGAAGGAGACGAAGAGCATTGTGGTATTTCTTCAAAATGGTCATTCCTGTTTTAATTCGAGAGGGGAAAACATATCCATAGAATATATTCACTTAAGAAGGATTTTAATTAGTAATTTGCAGCTTTATCCATGGCCCCTGGTCTTTAGGTCATGGAGAAGGTTAAGAGGGTTTTGAAAAATATATAATGAGAGAGAGAGAGAGAGAGAGAGCAAATTAGAATCATGACTATGTGGAACTTGATTGCTTTTAATCCAACCATTAACCATGCATTTTCATTTAAATATAAAGCTAACTCATACAGATCATTCAATTTTTCTATAGCTTGAGAATGCCGCTACCTGGCTTGAGTTTTTAAGCATGGTTTCAGTGTATAGGTAAAGTTCCTCTGACAATGAGGCATGATAAAGCTTTATGTACTTTCTGCCAACAACCTGAGAATAAAAAGACAGAGTGCTAATGTGAGTATATTTTCAATATCCTTATTAATGACACAACAGACCATAAACAATTGCACACAAGTGTGGTAGGGCATCCAAGCTGGTGTTTTTTTGTCATCAAAAGGGTAAATAATAAGAGAAATGCTAGACTTAAAAAAGAGAATTATGATAGACTAATTTACAAACTAATGTAATTCGATGTGGTAATAGTAGCAGTATCTTAGTTCGCAAATGTTTTTTTTTTTTTTCAATTGCAAAGTAGACATGACATTTCATGTCAATTCACAAGCTTCCTTGTAATTTTTTGTAGGCCATTGCTCAAGTGATAAATGTCAGGCATGCGCTTCTAGGTAAATATTGATCAAGAAAATCCAGAGGAAGCTTCAAGTTTACAATTACTGAATCCATCATACATCTAAACTACATGAGCAAGTATATTATGATGTAGATCATGGTGCAATGGTGTTATTGTCCTAGCTAGACCAAACCAAGCTTTAAGAGACCTTAGCTCCCCGCCCCCAACAAAACAGTAGTCAGGAATACATATGTCATTTCGTAACTCGCTTATTTGTCATTAAAATTTCATATTATTATTTGAAAGGAAACATCATTTACTCTTACTATCATCTATCATACTAACACGGCATAACACTCCCAAAGAATGACATAAATACTTGATCAAACAATGGATGCTAAGCAAGATATGTAGGGGCAGTAGAAGAATAGTCATTTGCTTCAATCCTGGCGAGAAATTGGGAAAATGTAATAAGATCTTGCTTCCACTCTGGGCACAAATAGTTTTATTCTACTGGGGCACAAATAGTTTTATTCTAAAATTCATGCATGCATCTTTACTCGTGTGTGCATGCATCTTGCTTTCATTTTTTAGAACCACCCATTTGCTTTCATTGTTGAGGTAGTTCTATTTGGAATTGTGTAGATGGAAAAAGAGAAAGAAAATGCATTCCGCATAACACCTTCTATCACTAATCCATCAATCCTGGTATTGTATACCTCTTTCAACAGTTGGTGTGTGTTTATTTTATGTGTAGTCATTGGCCACTTGGGTTAATTAACATTATGTTGCAACATATTAGAACATATTAAGACCACTTTATTCAGGCATTTCAAACTACATGCCAAGTTATTACAGTCCAGTGCCTCATGCGTGGTTACCACCTTTTATGCCTCCTCCAAATGCCAACCCATATCCATGGAGCAATTAGGTGATTGTTAGATGGTAGTTATAATTTTATAAACTTGAATATTTGGTCTAATTATTTATTTTTTAAAATCTTTTTTGGAAAACTATAGCAACATCCATGCAACTCTACTTTCGCTACTGCGTCAAGTAATGTTACCCTAAGTAGTTCCGCTACCTTGTATAGTTCCATCATACCAATGATGGGATCTCCTCAAACTGCCTACCCATATCCATGGAGCAACCAAGTAATTATTTCTTGGAATACTTATTGTAGTTAGTGTGCTTTAATTTTCTAAACTATACAATATTTAGTCTAAGTATTTATATTAAATTTTTATTTGGAAAACTGCAGCAACAAACATGGGAACTCTACAATCGCTCCCATGTCTAGTTCCGCAACCAATGTCAGCTCTAGTATAGCTGCTAGTCCTAGTGTAGCTGCCAGTTCTAATGTACAAAGCAACGCTAGTGTAGCTGCTAGCTCTTGTTTGGCTTTACCAACATTTGTTCCTCTGATGAATGCCTACCCATATCCATGTGGTAGTGAGGTGATATGTTTGATTTTTCATATGCGTTGTTTTTTACATTATCCAGAATATATATTGTCATATAATATTTTTTTCTCTTAATTTGCAAGAAAATAAAATGCAACAAAGTAATTCTATTGAAGAGATTAGTGAGGCTATATTAGACTCGATAGACATTGAAGTGCAGTCTACTGCCTCTGTTGAACTCAAGATTTCAAGTTTCATGTGATTATAAATCTACACATGGATTTTGATGATAACAAATGAATTCAAAGAATAAAGAAGTCTCAAGCTCAAGTTGTCTACACAATGGAGTCAAGCACATCAAGGAAACAAGCATGAGCAAGAAGGGAACAAGTTCACATTAAAATTATAGAGTAATGTTGTAAATCTCTTCAAAATTCGAAATTAGGATTAATGCTCAAAATTAATATTTTATCATAAAGCATTAAAATACATTTTCCACATGTGCATGAATATTTTTGAAAATTAAATTTGAAAATTTTGAAAGATGATTGATTGTCATCTTTTGCATGTGCATGCCTTGATTAAAGGGTTGAACTTTGAAAATATTAAAGATGATTGATTGTCATCTTTCACATGTGCATGTTTTATTTGAATATTTTCAAAAGTGATTGATGTTTTTTTAGACTTATACAAAAAGTAAAAGATTAGGTTTGAATTTTTTGAAAATGAAAGTGTGCTCATTTTGTCATATGCCAAAAGTAAAAGATTAGGTTTGATTTTTTTGAAAAAGTGAATGATGTTGTCTTTGACAATTGAGAAAGAAGAACCTTTTATTTGAATTCTTTGAAAAAGTGAATGATGTTGTCTTTGACAATTGAAAAAGAAGAACCTTTTATTTGAATTTTTTGAAAAAGTGAATGATGTTGTCTTTGACATGTGAATCTTTTTAAATTTGAATATGAAGTCTCATATGCCTATAAATAGATCATTTGAGAGCTTCACATTTACAACACCAAGAGCATACAACATTCATTCAAAGCTTTCATTCTCTCTTCTCTAAACATTGAGCCTTAATCCTTGTTCATTTTGAGAGATATAGCTTGCGCTGTATTGTTCTTATTTCACTCGTTGAGGAGTGTTTTCTGATAACCTACCCACTATCAGCTTTTGTATCAGAAAAGGGGTGTGTATAACCCTTGTGTGTGTAGAAAGTATTCTACACAGGGAATAGTTGAATCACCACGTGTAAGGTGATTGCAAGTGTAGAGGGTGTTCTACACGGATCCTTTGTAGCGGTGTTGTTCAAAGGTGTAATAGGTTTCTATCTCCACCTGAAGGAGGTTGAATAGTGAATTTGGGAATCCTCAAGGGGTAGCTTGAGGCGAGGACGTAGGCAGTGGGGCCGAACCTCGTTAACATACTGAGTTTGCTTCTCTCTTACCCTTACTCCTTATATTTATTGTTATTTCATATTTTGTTTATATTTTATATTATATATTTGATTTATAATTGTTATTTTTTTTAATACAACTCAATTCACCCCCCCTCTTGTGTTAGTCATCTGGGCAACAATTGGTATCAGAGCTAAGAGCTCTATTATAAGATTAACTATCTTTTGAGTTAAGATCTTATGGCTAACATTGCAGCTTCATTTGGTGAAGGTCAATCTAGTAGTCGGCCTCCACTCTTTTGTGGAGATAATTACTCATTCTGGAAAGTTAGAATGAGAATATTTCTTCAAGCTCAAGGTAGAGAAATATGGAAATGTATTGTAAATGGACCTTATATTCCAACAAAAGTGGTTGGTGGAGTAAAGGTCAAAAAGGAAGAAGAAGAGTTTGATCGTGAAGACGATAGACTTTATACTTTAAATTTAACTGCTATGAATTTATTATATAATGCTCTTAATGGAAATGAGTTTAATAGAATAATGAATTGCGCTACAGCAAAGGAAATTTGGGATAACTTGGAAGTAACTTATGAAGGAACTTCGCAAGTCAAGGAATCAAAAATTTATATTCTTACTCATGAATATGAAATGTTTAAGATGAATGATGATGAATCTATTTCTAGTATGCACACTCGTTTTACTAACATCATAAACAGCTTGACAGCTCTTGGCAAAGTTTATTCCAAGGTGGAGATAGTAAGAAAAATTCTCAACTCTTTACCAAAACGTTGGGAATCAAAAGTTACAGCGATTCTTGAAGCTAGAGACCTCAAGAAGCTCGAAGTCAATGAACTCATCGGGTCACTTATCACCCATGAGTACACATTGAAAAGAGGAGAAGAAGAAGGAAAGCCAAAGAAGAGCTTAGCACTTAAAGCTGTTCCTCATGAAAGTGAAAGTGATGAAGATGAGGAAAATGACGATAAAGATGAAGAAGTTGCGATGATAACAAGAAGAATTCAGAGGTTCTTGAAGAAAAATAGAACTCCTCCGAGGAAATCTTTCAAAAAGTTTTCCAAGAAAGATTCAGGTAAAAACGACACTTTAATTTGTTATAAATGCAATAAACCTGGTCATATCAAGCCAGATTGTCCTCTGCTAAAGAAAGATCGAAACAAGGGCAAGAAAGCAATGAAAGCTACATGGGATGATGATTCAAGTAGCTCAGATAGTGAAGCAAGCAATGAAGAATCAGCAAATCTTTGTCTTATGGCTAAAGATGACATTGAGGTAACAAATCTTGATAATATTGAAAATCCTTCATATGAAGAATTGCAAAATGTTTTAGAAGAGATTTATGAGGAATTTGAAAAATTGGGTATAAAGTATACTGCTTTGAAAAAGAAAAATTCTTCTTTAACAAACGAAATTGAAATTTTAAGAAAAGAAAGTATCATTTTGAAAGATGAAAATCTTGAATTGAATAAGAAGAAAACCGATTTAGAAAATATTGTTGAAAACTTTACGAATGGAAAAAGAAATTTTGAAAAACTTCTTGGTAGTCAAAGATGTGTTTTTGACAAGGCAGGTTTGGGATATATGCCAAAACAAAAATACAAACCTTATAAAAATTTCTTTAATAATCATTCTACCTCAAAGACTAATATTCAAAATTTTTTTCATAAAAATAATTTTGTCAAAAAAGGATATTATTATAATCATTCAAGTTTTTCATATATGTCACATGCTATTTGTAATTTTTGTAATAGAAATGGTCATAATTATCATACTTGTCCTATTAGAAGAAATCATACAATGACTATTAGGGCCATATGGGTACCTAAAAATCTTGTTTCTTCTAATACTAATAAATAAAGGACCCAAAGAACTTGGGTACCAAGAAAAATCATTTTAATTGTTTTTATAGGTATGCATGAAGTCATCCACAAGCAAAAATAAGTGGTTTTTAGATAGTGGATGTTCAAGACACATGACGGGAGACAAGACTAAGTTCTTTGATCTTAGATCTAAAGAAGAAGGACACGTGACATTTGGAGACAACTCGAAAGGGAAGATCGTGGGAATAGGTAAAATTGGTAATGAATCTTCTCTCATAATTGAAGATGTTCTACTTGTTGAAGGTTTAAAACATAATCTTTTGAGCATAAGTCAATTATGTGATAAAGGATTTACAGTTACTTTTAAAATGGATAAATGCATTATTTTGAATGATCATGATTGTAATATTTGTTTTATTGCTTTTAGAAACAATAATGTTTATACAATTGATTTTGAAAAAATTACCTCACAAGATGCTATTTGCTTGTCAGCTCAAAATGAAACTAGTTGGTTATGGCATAGAAGATTAGGTCATGCCAACATGGAACTTATTTCCAAACTTTCAAAAAATGATCTTGTGAGAGGTTTACCAAAAACATATTTTCTTAAAGACAAAATTTGTGATGCATGTCAATTTGGTAAACAAACAAAAACTTCTTTTAAAACTAAGAAACATATTTCCACTACTAGACCATTGCAACTGATACACATGGATCTTTTTGGACCAAATAGAGTTGCAAGTTTAGGAGGAAAATATTATGCATTTGTTATTGTTGATGATTTCTCTAGATATACTTGGGTCATCTTTCTTGCTCATAAAGATGAGGCACATAATGCCTTTACCAAGTTATGCAAGAGAATTCAAAATGAAAAGGGCTATACTATTTCAAGTATCCGAAGTGATAGGGGAAAAGAATTTGTTAATAAAAATATTGAAACATTTTGTGATGAAAACGGTTTTATTCATAATTTTTCTGCTCCTCGAACTCCTCAACAAAATGGGGTAGTAGAGAGGAAAAATAGATCTCTTCAAGAGATGGCAAGAACAATGCTCAATGAGAACAACTTGCCTAGTTATTTTTGGGCCGAAGCGGTAAGTACTGCATGTTATGTTATAAATAGAGTTATGTTAAGGTCTAAATTAGATAAAACCCCCTATGAGCTTTGGAATGAGAAAAAGCCCAACATTGGTTACTTTCATGTATTTGGATGCAAATGTTTTATTTTGAATGACAGAGATAATTTAGGCAAGTTTGATGCAAAATCTGATGAAGGTATTTTTCTCGGGTATTCTACTAATAGTAAAGCTTATAGAGTATTCAACAAAAAGACTTTAACTGTACAAGAATCTATGCATGTAGTATTTGATGAATCTAATTCTCCACTCTCCAAGAAATCTATTGATGAAGAAATAGAAGGTATAAATAACACAGAAAGTCTCAATCTCAACAAAGAGAAAGCAATAGAGGAAGTTCAACATGGAGCCATCAGGAAAGATCATCAAAATTTAATACAAGATGCAACCAAACAGTGGAAATTTGTGAAAGATCATCCAGTGGAACAAATTTTGGGAGAACCTTTACAAGGTGTAAGTACTCGATCATCTCTTAGAAATATTTGTAATCATACTGCTTTTCTATCTCAAATTGAACCCAAAAATATTGATGACGCACTTCTTGATGAATCTTGGATTCTAGCTATGCAAGAAGAGTTGAATCAATTTGAAAGAAATGATGTTTGGACACTTGTTCCTAGACCCAAAAATTATACTATTATTGGAACAAAATGGGTTTTTAGAAACAAGAAAGATGAGTCTGGAGTCATTACTAGAAATAAGGCTCGACTTGTAGCCCAAGGTTTTAATCAAGAAGAAGGAATCGATTATGATGAGACATATGCACCTGTCGCAAGATTAGAAGCTATTCGAATGCTACTTGCATATGCTTGTTATAAAGATTTCAAACTTTTTCAAATGGATGTTAAAAGTGCTTTCTTAAATGGTTTTATAAATGAAGAGGTATATGTTGAGCAACCTCCAGGTTTTGAAAATCATATTTCCCCAAATCATGTTTTCAAACTCACAAAAGCACTATATGGACTTAAACAAGCTCCTAGAGCTTGGTACGAGAGACTCAGTGGTTTCTTGATTGAAAAAGGTTTTTCAAGAGGAAAAATCGACACAACTCTTTTCATTAAATATGAAAATGATGATATTCTTTTGATTCAGATTTATGTTGATGATATAATATTCGGTGCTACTAATGAAAATATGTGTCAAGTTTTTGCTAAGACTATGCAGGAAGAATTTGAGATGAGCATGATGGGTGAACTTACATTCTTTCTCGGATTGCAAATTAAGCAAGCAAAAAGTGGGACATTCATCAATCAATCAAAATATATTAAGGAATTACTGAAGAAGTTTGGGATGGAAAATGCTAAGGAAATTGGAACACCAATGAGCCCATCAACTAAACTTGATAAAGATGAATCCGGTAAGCCAGTTGACTCGAAGATATATCGAGGTATGATTGGTAGCTTATTATATTTAACAGCCAGTAGACCAGATATTATGTTTAGTGTGTGCTTATGTGCACGTTTTCAATCATCTCCAAAAGAATCACATTTAATTGCAGTTAAGCGCATTCTTAGATATCTTAGTGGTACAATTAACCTAGGGTTATGGTACCCTAAGCACACATCTTTCGATCTAATCAGCTACACAGATGCAGATTATGCTGGCTGTAAAATAGATCGAAAAAGCACTAGTGGAGCATGCCATTTCTTAGGTCATGCATTAGTTTCCTGGTTTAGTAAAAAACAAAATTCTGTTGCACTATCTACTGCTGAGGCAGAATATGTTGCTGCGGGTAGTTGTTGTGCTCAAGTTCTCTACATGAAGCAACAACTTGAAGATTTTAAACTCATGTATAATCACATTCCAATCAAATGTGATAATACAAGTGCTATAAATCTTTCAAAGAACCCAATACAACATTCTAGAACTAAGCATATTGAAATAAGGTATCATTTTCTTCGAGATCATGTGCAAAAAGGTGATATAATGTTAGAGTTCACAAACACACACGATCAGTTAGCAGATATTTTCACAAAACCTTTACCAGAAGATAGATTATGTATGATCAGAAGAGAAATAGGTATGATGCATGCTATGAATATTTCTTAAAAGATAGACCAGAGTCAATAAAAATAGAGATAGATTTTTTTTAATACTTTTACATAAATTTGAGATTCTTAGCCTCATGTTTGAGACGCTCATTCTCTTCATACAATATCATGTCATTCTTATTCATGGGAACCGGCAAGCGGAATGAAGAATCTAATAAAGATTTCAACTGTTTATTCTTCTGCCGAATGATTCCTTCCCTTGTGTGAGACTCTTGAACAATTTGTTGAAGTACAACAATTTGTTCTTTGAGCTTTTCAACTTCGTGATTTTTGGCTTGTAGCCGCTGAGAAAAAGCCACAATAGAGGAAGAGTAGCGAGTCCCAAGACTCACCAAGTCATAAATAGCATCAGAATCTGACTTATTAGTCAGATTATTATTTTCTTGCTGCAACATGGCACCAATGGTAGCTGCAGAAAGAACAGGAGGTTGAGATGCAGAATGCCTCATGGATGGATCTAGAGAAATGTTAGAAGAATGAGCCATTGAGAAAAGAATAGAAGGCTTAAAACGAGAATGCTGAAGGAATGCAGATGAGTTATAGAGATGAGATGAAAACTTGATGCGGATTAGATGAACTTCAGGACTGATTTTATAGAGATAGCATAAAGAATAAGACAAACTATTTTCTCTTCAAATCTTATTTAGTCAAAAGAAATACAAGATATGCTGGACACACATTGTCAAAAGTTTTCTTACTAAGCCAGCGAGATTAACAGTAGATTGTCCCTATTTTTCTAGTAAACGATGAACCTCTGCTGTTATCTGCCGATGTTGACCTTGTATCTGAACCCTTTCTCGTTCCAGCTCTTCTATTCGTGGTTGCAGATCATGAGCATACCAATCTGCAAATTTTTTCAACTCTTGGTTTTCTTGCTTTAGCCTTTTATTCTCACTATCCTTATTAGCAAGCTTCTGTCGTAACTCAGATATTTGCATGTTAAGATGATCAATCTCACTCACCCTCGCCATTAACCTTCGAGACATGATCGTAACAGAGGCAGCATATTGATTACTGAGCATTCTTGATTCTGCAATAATCTCAGAATCAGCCTTACTAGAAAAACGGTTCACTGCTCCTATCATGGTATTGACGGCCTCAGGAGAGAAGATTGATGATTGATGCGTCAAGGGTTCCTGATTCAAGTCTGGAACATTAGTGGAAGAGAATTGCTCAGCCATTCTATCGTTGTGGAAAAACAGAACTCAGGTCAAGAAGTGATTATTTTTTTGGCATCCGATAGATGAAAATGATCATTTTTTTATAGAAACTCGGAGCCTTCAATCCCGTTTGTCAACAACATCAGGCGATTGTTTAAATCTTCAGCCGTATTAAATTCATAGAGTTAGGCCTCGAGGCTTTGCAGCACTTGTCGGGTCACGGACGGCTCCATTTTTCAACTATCTACAGTGACTATTAAACGCATCGTTTTCTTCAGTCCATTTTCTTGTTGCGGATCCTTTTTAATGATGCCAAAAGGGGGAGAAGTGTTAGACTAGAACATTAACATTGTTTAAATTGCTAAACTTGTTATATATGCTTGGAATTATATTTATACTTTTGCTTGAAAAACTAACGCATATTTTCAGGGGGAGCTTAAGTATTAATATAGGTTTCAAGTTCTATCAAATATTTGTCATCATCAAAAAGGGGGAGATTGTTGAACTCAAGATTTCAAGTTTCATGTGATTATAAATCTACACATGGATTTTGATGATAACAAATGAATTCAAAGAATAAAGAAGTCTCAAGCTCAAGTTGTCTACACAATGGAGTCAAGCACATCAAGGAAACAAGCATGAGCAAGAAGGGAACAAGTTCACATTAAAATTATAGAGTAATGTTGTAAATCTCTTCAAAATTCGAAATTAGGATTAATGCTCAAAATTAATATTTTATCATAAAGCATTAAAATACATTTTCCACATGTGCATGAATATTTTTGAAAATTAAATTTGAAAATTTTGAAAGATGATTGATTGTCATCTTTTGCATGTGCATGCCTTGATTAAAGGGTTGAACTTTGAAAATATTAAAGATGATTGATTGTCATCTTTCACATGTGCATGTTTTATTTGAATATTTTCAAAAGTGATTGATGCTTTTTTAGACTTATACAAAAAGTAAAAGATTAGGTTTGAATTTTTTGAAAATGAAAGTGTGCTCATTTTGTCATATGCCAAAAGTAAAAGATTAGGTTTGATTTTTTTGAAAAAGTGAATGATGTTGTCTTTGACAATTGAGAAAGAAGAACCTTTTATTTGAATTCTTTGAAAAAGTGAATGATGTTGTCTTTGACAATTGAAAAAGAAGAACCTTTTATTTGAATTTTTTGAAAAAGTGAATGATGTTGTCTTTGACATGTGAATCTTTTTAAATTTGAATATGAAGTCTCATATGCCTATAAATAGATCATTTGAGAGCTTCACATTTACAACACCAAGAGCATACAACATTCATTCAAAGCTTTCATTCTCTCTTCTCTAAACATTGAGCCTTAATCCTTGTTCATTTTGAGAGATATAGCTTGCGCTGTATTGTTCTTATTTCACTCGTTGAGGAGTGTTTTCTGATAACCTACCCACTATCAGCTTTTGTATCAGAAAAGGGGTGTGTATAACCCTTGTGTGTGTAGAAAGTATTCTACACAGGGAATAGTTGAATCACCACGTGTAAGGTGATTGCAAGTGTAGAGGGTGTTCTACACGGATCCTTTGTAGCGGTGTTGTTCAAAGGTGTAATAGGTTTCTATCTCCACCTGAAGGAGGTTGAATAGTGAATTTGGGAATCCTCAAGGGGTAGCTTGAGGCGAGGACGTAGGCAGTGGGGCCGAACCTCGTTAACATACTGAGTTTGCTTCTCTCTTACCCTTACTCCTTATATTTATTGTTATTTCATATTTTGTTTATATTTTATATTATATATTTGATTTATAATTGTTATTTTTTTTAATACAACTCAATTCACCCCCCCTCTTGTGTTAGTCATCTGGGCAACAGCCTCTTTGGATAATACTGTCAAGTCCAAAGAGGCTGGCAGTTTCAGCTCATTTCATGTCAAGCCTACTGATGGGGGTGATATCACTGAGGAGCCAAAGCTAGGGATGTGCTTTGAATCGGAGAATGCGTAGATGCCTTATTATAAGCGTTACAAAAAAAAATGTGATTTTCCGGTTATGACACAAAGGAGTAAAAGGGAGAATGATGGGACTATCAAATATGTTACTCTGAAATGTGCTTGTAGTGGCAAGGCACGGAATATGACATCAAATGTCTCTAAGCCTCGGCAAACAAGTAAGACAGACTGCAAGGCAAGGATGAATCTGATGTTAAAGAATGGGAAGCTGTGTGTCACATTAGTTTTTGTTGCCCAGATGACTAATACAAGAAGGGGGTGAATTGAGTTGTATTAAAAAAATAACAATTATAAATCAAATATACAATATAAAATATAAACAAAATACGAAATAGTAATAAATATAAAGAGTAAGGGTAAGAGAGAAGCAAACTCAGTATGTTAACGAGGTTCGGCCCCACTGCCTATGTCCTCGCCTCAAGCTACCCCTTAGTGATTCTCAAATTTAATATTCAACCTACTTCAGGTGAAGATATAAACCTATTACACCTTTGAACAACACCGCTACAAATGATCCGTGTAGAACACCCTCTACACTTGCAATCACCTTACACGTGGTGATTCAACTATTCCCTGTGTAAAACACTTTCTATACGCACAAGAGTTATACACACCCTTTTACTGATACAAGAGCTGATAGTGGGTAGGTTATCAAAAAACACTCCTCAATGAGTAGAATAAGAACAATACAACGCAAACTATATCTCTCAAAATGAACAAGAATTAAGGCTCAATACTTAGAGAAGAGAGAATGAAAGTTTTGAATGAATGTTGTATGCTCTTGGTGTTGTAAATGTGAAGCTCTCAAATGCTCTATTTATAGGCATATAAGATTTCATATTCAAATTTAAAAAAATTCACATGTCAAAGACAATATCATTCACTTTTTCAAAAAATTCAAATAAAATGTTCTTCTTTTTTAATTGTCAAAGACAACATCATTCATTTTTCAAATACTTCAAACATAATCTTTTACTTTTGACATATGACAAAATGAGCACACTTTATTTTTCAAAAAATTCAAACTTAATCTTTTACTTTTTGCATATGACAAAAAGAGCACACTTTACTTTTCAAAATTTTCAAACAAAATCATCTACCTTTTGCAAAAGTCAAAAAAAGCATCAATCACTTTTGAAAATATTCAAATAAAACATGCACATATGAAAAATGACAATCAATCATCTTTAATATTTTCAAAATTCAACCCTTTAATCAAGGTATGCACATGTGAAATATGACAATCAATCATCTTTCAAAATTTTTAAATTTAATTTTTAAAATATTCATGCACAAGTGAAAAATATATTTTAATGCTTTATGATAAAATATTAATTTTGATTCTTAATCCTAATTTCGAATTTTTAAGAGATTTACAATATTATTCTATGACTTTAATGTGAACTTGTTCCCTTCTTGCTCATGCTTGTTTCCTTGATATGCTTGACTCCATTGTATAGACAACTTAAACTTGAGATTTCTTTAATCTTTGAATTCATTTGTTATCATCAAAATCATGTGTAGATATATAATTACACAAAGCTTGAAACCTTGGGTTCAACAATCTCCCACTTTTTGATGATGACAAATACTTGATAGAACCTGAAGCCTGTATTAATATTTAAACTCCCCCTGAGAATGTGCATTAGTTTTTCAAGTAAAAGTATAAATATAATTTCAAGCATATATAACAAGTTTAGCAATTTAAACAATATTAATATTCTAGTCTAACACTTCTCCCCCTTTTGGCATTATTAAAAGGGATCCGCAGCAAGTAAATGGACTAAAGACAACAGTGCGTTAGTTGAAAAAATGGATCCGTTCGTGACCCGAATAGTGTAGCTGGAGATTTGAAAAAATCTCATGATGTTGTTGACAAACGAGATTGAAGGTTCCGAATTTCTAAAAAAATGTCATTTTCATCGATCAGTAAAAAAAAATCACATTACTCTTTGACTTAGATGATAGCTCGTCTTGTTCTTTATGCTATCTGTATAAAATCACCCTTAAAATTCATCCAATCCGCATCAAATTTTCTTCTTATCTCTATAACTCATCTGCATTCTTTCAATATTCTCGTTTTAAACCTTCTATTCTTTTCTTAATGGCTCATTCTTCTAACATTTCTCTAGATCCATCCATGAGGCATTCTGCACCTCAACCTCCTGTCCTTTCTGCAGCTGCCATTGGTGCCATGTTGCAGCAAAAAAATAATAATTTGACTAATAAGTCAGATTCTAATACTATCTATGACTTGGTGAGTATTGGGACTCGCTACTCTTCCTCTATTGTTGCTTTTTCCCAGCTGCTACAAGTTAGAAATCATGAAGTTGAAAAGTTCAAAGAAAAAATTGTTGTACTTCAACGAATTGTTCAAGAGTCTCACACAAGAGAATGAATCATTCGGCAAAAGAATAAACAGTTGAAATCTTTATTAGATTCTTCATTCCGCTTGCCAGTTCCCATGGATAAGAATGATATGATATTGTATGAAGAGAATGAACGTCTCAAACATAAGGCTAAAAATCTCAAGTTTATATAAAAGTATTTAAAAAATATATCTATATTTTTATTGACTCTGATCTATCTTTTAAGAGATATTCATAGCATGCATCATACATATTTCTCTTCTGAACATACATAATCTATCTTCTGGTAAAGGTTTTGTGAAAATATCTGCTAACTGATCGTGTGTGTTTGTGAACTCTAGTACTATATCGCCTTTTTGCACATGATCTCGAAAAAAATGATATCTTATTTCAATATGCTTAGTTCTAAAATGTTGTATTGGGTTCTTTGAAAGATTTATAGTACTTGTATTATCACATTTGATTGGAATGTGATTATATATGAGTTTAAAATTTTCAAGTTGTTGCTTCATGTAGAGAACTTGATTACAACAACTACCTACAACAACATATTCTGCCTCAGCAGTAGATAGTGCAATAAAATTTTATTTTTTACCAAACCAGAAAATTAGTGCATGACCTAAGAAATGACATGCTCCACTAGTGCTTTTTCGATCTATTTTATAGCTAGTATAATCTGTATCTATGTAGCTGATTAGATCGAAAGATGTGTGCTTAGAGTACCATAACCCTAGGTTAATTGTACCATTAAGATATCTAAGAATGCGCTTAACTGCAATTAAATATGATTCTTTTGGAAATGATTGAAAGTGTGCACATAAGCACACACTAAACATAATATCTGGTCTACTGGCTGTTAAACATAATAAGCTACCAATCATACCTCGATACATCTTCGAGTCAACTGACTTACCGGATTCATCTTTATCAAGTTTAGTTGATGGGCTCATTGGTATTCCAATTTACTTAACACCTTCCATCCCAAACTTCTTCAGTAATTCCTTAATATATTTTGATTAATTGATGAATATCCCACTTTTTGCTTGCTTAATTTGTAATCCGAGAAAAAATGTAAGTTCTCCCATCATGCTCATCTCAAATTCTTCCTGCATAGTCTTAGTAAAAACTTGACACATATTTTTATTAGTAGCACCGAATATTATATCATCAACATAAATCAGAATAAAAAGAATATCATCATTTTCATATTTAATGAAAAGAGTTGTGTCGATTTTTCCTCTTGAAAAACTTTTTTCAATCAAGAAACCACTGAGTCTCTCGTAACAAGCTCTACGAGCTTTTTTAAGTCTATATAGTGCTTTTGTGAGTTTGAAAATATAATTTGGGGAAATATGATTTTCAAAACCTGGAGGTTGCTCAACATATACCTCTTCATTTATAAAACCATTTAAGAAAACATTTTTAACATCCATGTGAAAAAGTTTGAAATCTTTATAAGAAGCATATGCAAGTAGCATTCAAATAGCTTCTAATCTTGCAACTGGTACATATATCTAATCATAATTAATTCCTTCTTCTTGATTAAAATCTTGGACTACAAGTCGGGCTTTATTTCTAATAATGACTCCGGACTCATCTTTCTTGTTTCTAAAAACCCATTTTGTTCCAATAATAGTATGATTTTTGGGTCTAGGAACAAGTGTTCAAGCATCATTTCTTTCAAATTGATTCAACTCTTCTTGCATAGTTAGAATCCAAGATTCATCAAGAAGTGCGTCATCCCTATTTTTGGGTTCAATCTAAGATAGAAAAGCAGTATGATTGCAAATATTTCTAAGAGATGATCGAGTACTTACACCTCGTGAAAGTTCTCCCAAAATTTGTTCCACTGGATGATCTTTCACAAATTTTTACTGTTTGGTTGCATTTTGTATTAAATTTTGATGATCTTTCCTGATGGTTCCATGTTGAACTTCTTCTATTGTGTTCTCTTTGTTGAGATTGAGACTTTTCGTGTTATTTATACCTCTTGTTTCTTCATCAATAGATTTCTTGGAGAGTGAAAAATTAGATTCATCAAATACTACATGCATAGATTCTTGTACAGTCAAAGTCTTTTTATTGAATACTCTATAAACTTTACTATTAGTAGAATATCTGAGAAAAATACCTTCATCAGATTTTGCATCAAACTTGCCTAAATTATCCATGTCATTCAAAATAAAACATTTGCATCCAAATACATGAAAGTAATCAATGTTGGATTTTTTCTCATTCCAAAGCTCATAAGGGGTTTTATCTAATTTAGACCTTAGTATAACTCTATTTATAACATAACATGCAATACTTACCGTTTCGGCCCAAAAATAACTAGGCAAGTTGTTCTCATTGAACATTGTTCTTGCCATCTCTTGAAGAGATCTATTTTTCCTCTCTACTACCCCATTTTGTTGAGGAATTTGAGGAGCAGAAAAATTATGCATAAAACCATTTTCATATATCCCAAACCTGCCTTGTCAAAAACACATCTTTGACTACCAAGAAGTTTTTCAAAATTTCTTTTTCCTTTCGTAAAGTTTTTAACAATATTTTCTAAATCAGTTTTCTTCTTCTTTAATTCAAGATTTTCATCTTTCAAAACGATACTTTCTTTTTTTAAAATATCATTAAAGAAGAATTTTTCTTTTTCAAAGCAATATACTTGATACCTAATTTTACAAATTTCTCATATACCTCTTCTAAAACATTTTGCAATTTTTTATACAAAGGATCTTCAATATTATCAAGATTTTCTACCTCAATGTCATCTTTAGCCATAAGACAAAGATTTGCTAATTCTCCATTGCTTGCTTCACTATCTGAGCTACTTGAATTATCATCTCATGTAGCTTTCATTACTTTCTTGCCCTTGTTTCAATCTTTCTTTAACAGAGGACAATCTGACTTGATATGACCAAACTTATTACATTTATAACAAATTAAAGTGTCATTTTTACTTGAATTTTTCTTGGAAAACTTTTTGAAAAATTTCCTAGGAGGAGTTTTAGTTTTCTTTAAGAACCTCTGCATTCTTCTTGTTATCATCGTAATTTCTTCATCTTTGTCTTCATTTTCCTCATCTTCATCACTTTCACTTTCATGAGGAACAACTTTAAGTGCCAAGCTCTTCTTTGGCTTTCCTTTTTCTTCTCCTCTTTTCAATGTGTACTTATGGGTGATAAGTGATCCGATGAGTTCATTCACTTCGAGTTTCTTGAAGTCTTTAGCTTCAAGAATCGCTGTCACTTTTGATTCTCAGCGTTTTGGTAGAGAGTTGAGAATTTTTCTTACTATCTCCACCTTGGAATAAATTTTGCCAAGAGCTGTCAAGCTGTTTATGATGTTAGTAAAACGAGTGTGCATATTAGAAATAGATTCATCATCATTCATCTTAAACATTTCATATTCATGAGTAAGAATATAAATTTTTAATTCCTTGACTTGCGAAATTCTTTCATAAGTAACTTCCAAGTTATCCCAAATTTTTTTTTTCCGTAACGCAAGTCATTATTCTATTAAACTCATTTCCATTGAGAGCATTAAATAATAAATTCATAGCAGTTAAATTTAAAATATAAAGTCTATCGTCTTCACGATCAAACTCTTCTTCTTCCTTTTTAACCTTTACTCCATCAACCACTTTTGTTGGAATAAAATGTCCATTTACAATACATTTCCAGATTTCTCGACCTTGAGCGTTAAGGAATATTCTCATTCTAACTTTCCAGAATGAGTAATTATCTCCACAAAAGAGTGGAGGTCGACTGCTAGATTGACCTTCACCAAATGAAGCTGCAATGTTAGCCATAAGATCTTAACTCAAAAGATAGTTAATCTTATAAGAGAGCTCTTAGCACTGATACCAATTGTTGCCCAGATGACTAACACAAGAAGGGGGGTGAATTGAGTTGTATTAAAAAAATAACAATTATAAATCAAATATACAATATAAAATATAAACAAAATATGAAATAGTAATAAATATAAAGAGTAAGGGTAAGAGAAGCAAACTCAGTATGTTAACGAGGTTCGGCCCTACTGCCTACGTCCTTGCCTCAAGCTACCCCTTGAGAATTCTCAAATTCACTATTCAACCTCGTTCAGATGGAGATAGAAAATTATTACACATTTGAACAACACCGTTACAAAAGATCCGTGTAGAACACCCTCTACACTTGCAATCACCTTACACGTGGTGATTCAACTATTCCCTGTGTAGAACACTTTTTACACGCACAAAAGTTATACACACCATTTTACTGATAAAATAGCTGATAGTGGATAGGTTATCAGAAAACACTCCTCAATGAGTGGAATAAGAACAATACAGCGCAAACTATATCTTTCAAAATAAATAAGAATTAAGGCTCAATACTTAGAGAAGATAGAATGAAAGTTTTGAATGAATGTTGTATGCTCTTGGTGTTGTAAATGTGAAGTTCTCAAATGATCTATTTATAGGCATATAAGACTTCATATTTAAATTTAAAAATATTCACATGTCAAAGACAATATCATTCACTTTTTCAAAAAATTCAAATAAAATGTTCTTCTTTTTCAATTGTCAAATACAACATTATTCATTTTTCAAATATTTCAAACCTAATCTTTTACTTTTGACATATGACAAAATGAGCACACTTTACTTTTCAAAAAATTCAAACCTAATCTTTTACTTTTGCATATGACAAAAAGAGCACACTTTACTTTTCAAAATTTTCAAACAAAATCATCTACCTTTTGCATAAGTCAAAAAAAGTATCAGTCACCTTTGAAAATATTTAAATAAAATATGCACATGTGAAAGATGATAATCAGTCAACTTTAATATTTTCAAAGTTCAACTCTTTAATCAAGGTATGCACATGTGAAATATGACAATCAATCATCTTTCAAAATTTTCAAATTTAATTTTCAAAATATTCATGCACATGTGGAAAATATATTTTAATGCTTTATGATAAAATATTAATTTTGAACCTTAATCCTAATTTTGAATTTTTAAGAGATTTACAATATTATTCTATGACTTTAATGTGAATTTGTTCCCTTATTTCTCATGCTTGTTTCCTTGATGTGATTGACTCCATTATGTAGACAACTTGAGCTTGAGACTTCTTTATTCTTTGAATTCATTTGTTGTCATCAAAATCCATGTGTAGATATATAATTACACAAAGCTTGAAACCTTGGGTTCCACAGTTTTTAACACACACAATCATGTACTCAGTCCAAGAAAATCCAGATTCTTCAGATGCAACAGAGAAGTTAATGAGTCTGTTCGGAGGGTCTTGGATATAAATGATCAGGCTGGTATACGGATGAATAAGAGTTTCCATGCTCTTGTGACTGAGGTGGGTAGGTTTGAGGATGTACCATTTGGAGAAAAAAATGATCATAAATATCAGGCATGACACCTGCGTCTTGGTAAAGGTGGTGCTCAAGCATTGTTGGAATATTATAAAAGGATGCAATACAAAAATGATAGTCTTTTCAACATCATGGAGGTAGATGATAAGGATATGATGAGAAATGTGTTTTGGGTGGATGCCCGTAATAGAGGTGTCTACAACTATTTTAGAGATGTGGTAACATTCGATACCACATAACTGACAAATAGGTATAGAATGCCATTTACACTTTTCGTGGGCGTAAACCATCATGGACAGTCAATCCTTTTAGGTGCAGGCCTTATTTCAAGTGGGGATACAGGAATCATTTGTATGGTTATTTAAAAGTTGGTTTGATTGCATGGATGGAAAAGCGCCGAATACTATTATTACAGATCAAGATTATGCAATGAAAAATGCGATCGTCATTGTTTTTACCAACACACAACATAGATATTGTTTGTAGAACTATCTTGTGTCTAGAACTCTCTTACTATCGAGGAGTTTGAGAATTCTTGAAACGTCCTCAATGATACATTCAACTTGCATGAAAATGCATGGTTGTAAAGCTTACATGTAGAGAGAGAGAGAGAGAGAGAGAGAGAGAGAGAGAGAGAGAGAGAGAGAGAGAGAGAGAGAGAGAGAGAGAGAGATTTGGATGTCTGTAGATTTAAAGAACTCGTTTTGGGGCTGGAATGAGTATAACTCAGTGCAATGAGAGCATAAACGCTTTCTTCAATAGATATGTGCATGCCATGACAAAACTTAAAGAGTTTGTTGATCAGTTCGACAATGCATTGAAGAAAAAAATTGAGAACGAAAACCAAGCATACTTTCATTCTTTCAACTTCACCATTTCTTGCATATCACACTTGGCTCTTGAGAAAAAAGTTTCAAGAGGTGTACACAAATGAAAAATTTAGATAGTTTCAACAAAAGATCATGGGAATGATATATTGTCATTTTTGTTAGAGAAAATGGATAGAGCAATCACAACTTACTCAATCGATGATGAAGTTAAGGTTGAAGATTTCATCAAGGAGGTTTCTTATACTGTTTTGTTTAATGAGGCTGAGTGTGTGGCAAAGTGTGTGGCAAAGTGTCTTTACAGGTTGTTTGATATGCGAAGGAAAATATGTAAACATATTCTTGCTATATTTTTAATAAGGAAAGTCCGTGAGTTGACAAAAAAGTACATATTGGACCGATAAAGAAAAGACATAAAATACAGGTATACTCTTATTCTGAGCAGTTATGACGTTGCTTATCAGAAGTCAGAAACTGTTAGGTATAAACGTCTATTGAAGATTTGTTATGAGGTAATAACAAATGCAGCGTCATATGATGGGCATACTGAAGATATGATATCGAAGTTGTATGTGATGAATGAGGTCTACTGCACCTTAAAACCTCACAACATAGACTCTAATGTTGGAGTAAGTACTATGAATGCAGCCACGGAAGGAAGTTCAAAAAAGTTGCTAAGTCCCCATGTTGTCAGAGGTAAGGGAAGACCCCGTGTAAGAGGAGGATGTCAACGATGAAGGAACAAATAAAGAAAATAAAAACTAAGACTGTGAGAAAGAAAAAAGATAAAGGAAAAAGCAGATTTGTGATAGCATGGAAAAACATATTTGAGTATTTGATAATATACTATTATTTGTGAACTCTAATTATTTATTTATTTTTTATGTTGTCAGAGTCATGGATTGGTCACTGAACTATTATAAAGCAGTGGAAATCAACTTGGTCTATTGAGAATGAGGACGCAAGAAAATGTACAAACTCTTGTAATGGTGGATTAAGAAAGTATACAATAAGAAGTGATGGAGACACCAGAAACTGTACAAACTCCAATGACAGGGACACAAGAAAGTGTACCAAAGCCAACTTTAATTCATTTCTTGTATTTGTTTGTTTTTTATGTGGGTCTTACTTTATCTAGTATTACATACACAGATGCAACTAAGGATGGATGGAACACACCTAGAGGAAGTAGATGAAACACAGTCAAATAGCATATTGTAGCAAGACTTTGAGAATGGATGCTAGAGTATGTTGTGTGTTAGTAGTGGTTTGTTAGTATTTACGTGTTGGTAGTATTTTTTTGAATAATAAAATATTCTTAGTTTGATATGTTAGTTAAACTGCATAGGTGATGGCAATTAGCTTCAGCCTTTTATGGGGATTAGATATATGGCCGTCCTAAGAGTTGTTAACAGCTGATGGATAGTACTTGGTTACATTTTCATTACTTTGGTGAGATTTTTTTCATTAGTGTAAGCATGGAGTGTCAAGTCTCTTCATATAAACATGGGCATGCTAATACTGGTGGGATAATGCACTTATTACTAGTACCTAGAGTGTGATTTGAGTATTTTTTTAAATATTAAATATTTTTTTAACTGAGACAAAGTCTTATTAATCCTGGTTTTTAAAGTTGTTATGCCAAAATTTCAAAATTTTTAAAGTTTTTTTTAGAGCTGGAAGCTGGTCTCCATGCAAGTGATGCTAAAGATATCATAACAAGGGCATGTTTTCAAATTGTTAAAGTTCCTATTTGTGCTTGGCTCATTAATGTGGTTGTGGTAAATGTTCTCTATTCATTAATTTTCAATGTTTATTGTGGAATGATTGGAATACTATTTTGTGGGAATGTCTCTTAGCTATATTTTTGCTTGTGTTTTTTTTTTTTTTTTTTTAATCTGTGATGTTTATAATTTTTCCTTCTCAATAAATCCAGGTCTGCTGCTGTATCTAGAATCCGTGCTAAGATTCTCTATGTAACATCAAAGGAAAGGTTCAGAAGGGAGCTGGATGGCATCCATTACGAGATGCAGGTGACTGACCCAACATAAATGGATCTTGAAGTCCTCAGAGACCGTGCGAATTGAGCATTGAAATGTTGATAATTTTATGCCTATATTTTTTTATTTAATTCTTAGTTATGTCCAGACATTGCACTATATTAGGAATAAAAAGTTTTATGGTTCTTCTTCTGTCTGAATATTTTAGTGTGGTTACGCCCAAACTTTATGGGGATTTATTCGCATATGGTTTCAAGAAAATTCTTAGATAATTGAGTGATGAGTTTCCACCTTGTTTCCCAAGTCAAATTTGAAGGTTTGGCCATTTCAATACATGACTGACATGATTTAAATGTGATAAGTAGGAGTTTGTGACTGACATGAACGTCTAGGTGAAAAAAAGTAATCCATAAACCTGTAATTTAGTCCTCATAAATATTGTGACCAATTATTTTTAACCGAAACACAAATGCGATCACTTATTGGAAAGTTCATTTTACTCAAATATTTACTTTGTTAATAAGCAATGGAACATTAAAGAACAATAAAGTCTAAAGATTGAAGATGATTGTTTACAAATAAAGTCTTAAGTACATTCATTAAAGTCTGGACTTATAAATGCTAAGTTCCTATCAAATATAAATATAAAATCTTCATCACTTTGAGCGTATCAAATACAAGTAAATAACTATGAATATTAGCCATTACCCACGAAGTAGTGTGTGTGCATGTCGCGTGTCGGCTTCTTGTCTACGAAACTGGGCTTCACCGTTGTAGAGTGCCAACTCTCTCTTCCCAATCTTTTATTCTCTCTTTTTAAGTTCTTCATCTTTCCTTAACATTTATGATTTTCTCTTTACAAGAGTTTGCTATTTGTATTTACTACTATCTGCCCACTTGAAATATTTGTAGTGTGGTAATTCCTGATTATACATAAATAATTAAGTATGTTTCATGTTAAAATTTTGAATAAAACATTAATATGTAAACAAAAATACACAAATACTATTAATTGCATCTACCTCTTTGTTGTATAGTGGACACTCAAAGAATGCTCGTACAAGATTTCTTGGAGTATTTGATATTCTAGGTACAACTTTTTTCCCATAACTGCACATTGGGACGGTATTCAATGTGCTATTAACAAGTGATGCTGAAGTAATTGATGATGACATCCTTAATTCTTTTTTCTGATGAAAGAATTAAATGAAGATTATTAATTCCAAGCAACATAACTTTGCCATCTCTTTTCACTGTCTTTGAGAAAACTTCTCTAACATTGACTACCTGGGTCACTAATAAGTAGGGGAGGCTATTTAGGTAGCCTGAAGTGATGCAATGTGAAAAAGCCTACACCCTCTAATAGCTAACAGTTTCAGTTGAAACTAGTATACATAAAATGCAAAGTAAAAGCAACTTCTATTAATAAGAGGTCAGATTTTCAAGCTATAGAAACCTTTAATTCGTGGCCCATCAAACAAATTAATATGAATCTATAGCAAAGGTTTGTCCATAAATAAGTCATAAACAAGCTAGAAGAAATCCACATATTAATGGGTAAAGCCTTTTGATAAATAATAAAGGATTTAATTGTTAGTAAAATACAAATAAAATAAGAAAAAATTTTAAAATCTAAAATCAATTATGCTATCTTTTGAACTAATAAGTAAAATTAAACATTGCTTTATGGCAGAGGATGAACAGCTTGAAGCATACAAAAAGGTCAAGTGATTAAAGAAATCTCTATTCTTGAATGATGCTTTCAAGTAAGTAGAAATCATAACTCACATTTGGTTCAGCTCGAAAATTAATGACAATCTTTATTCGTAAGCTCAGGTATAATAAATATGAATAAAACAAAAAGAAATAAATATAGAGTGCTCATAAATGTGCATAGACTGCATCAGTTGAATATTATAGTTGCTGATATGACAATTGGAGAACACGATCAAATTTACCACAAGAAACATTTTCTAGTACTAGTATGTCATTTAGAAACAAGATTCCTATTGAAGGATAACTAGCACTACAATATAGTCATATTATAAAAATAATTTAGAACCAAGATTCCTATTGAAGGCTTCATGTCTGCTCATCAAGGACATGGGAATTCCCTTATATACTTCTATTCTGACGCACTATAGTCTTTCACTGCACACGAATGACACTCACATGTCGATACACACATTGTACATCAAATGCGTGTTGCTAATATTCCTCACATTCCTTTTATTTCTATTTCTTCTAATTAAGGATTTGGAGGATAAGAATGAGAATTTTTTTCACCAAACATGCAATGACCATTCATTGCAAAGTATATTGACCACAACTTTCAACTGTAAATGTTCAAAAACCCCTATTGTTATTTATCACAGTAAAATCTGAAGTTAGATCAAGTACCCCTCTTTTCTTCTCCTATTCTTTTCATGCGTTGTAATGGTATTTCTTCAAGAAAATAGATTAGAATACCAAGAACATCCAAAAAAATCAACCCATGAAACAAGATCACAAACAAGATGGAAAATGAACCAAGAATCCTTTGAATTAATTCTTAGAAAAGGTTTTCGAGGAATGTTCAACCTTGAACACAAATCACATTTTAACAATTCTGATTAAAAACTAAGTAATGAGAGTCTTGTCTATTTATACAAGAATCTACAAAAAATAAAAATAAATAACCAATGTCGTAACAGAGTAAAAACACAGCCATCGAACTCATTCCCTCGCCACCCCAAAAAACAATCTAGTCTCTACTCATAAATGAAATGATAAATCCCTACAAGGTAAAAGACAAAATCGAGTAAATGAAAGTAATAAGAGATGCATCAATCATAATTGTACAGAAAATGAAAGGAGAGGGAGAGCACAGAAACAAAAGAAAGGCAGACCTTAGAAGGGGAAACGCATCGTACAGAAAATCTTCGGAGAGAAAGAGAGACGAAGGTTGTATTGTATTTATATGCAAGCTTGATTGGTGGGAAAATAAGCCAATCTCGTGTGCATTTGGTCACCGTTTAGGGTTAGGGTTGGGGATCGCTAGAGAGGAAAGAGGAGGGAGAGCACGGGGAGAGAAACAGGGGGAGAGGGATTTACAATGAAATGAAACGCACCATTTTGTGTGTATATGAGGCATCTCTAACTTCAATAAAATGCACCGTTTTATTTACTTCAAAACAGTGCATTTGAATTCAACGTAGATACCGTTCGAGCGAAGGCCCCTCCGTATGCTTGCAGATAGATTTTTTCTTCACAAATTGATATAATTTTAATTTATTATACTATCAAACTATAAATTTAATTTTATGTGTTATAAAACTAAAAGAGAAATGATATTGCAAGAGAAAGAGTTATTATTCAATGCAAAGCTTGATCATATGCAAGTGAATGATACTTATATATATAGGAGTATAAAGGAGTTTAGGTATAGCTTAAGTATTAATTGATGGCTAAAGATAGTCATACAAATCAGTTTATAACATTCTCTCTTTGGATGACCATACATAAAGAATATGCATGGTTAAGATATTGCCAAAGAAAAACCCAGTGAGAAAAAACCAATGGCAAAAAAAAAAAGAGCACAACATTCATGTGTACTGCTAAGTGTTTTAAGATTGCCTCATTAAAACATTGCAAAGGAAAACTCAGTGGAATAAAACTTTAGCAAAGGAAAAAGAGTATAATCAGCACAAGTTTTGAAAACATTTACTCTCCCTGAAAAGTTCATGATAATAGGTTTTCAAGTCTTCGCATTCCAATGTTTTGCACAATCTTCTTAAATGTTGCAATTGGTAATGTTTTAGTGAATAAATCTACCAGATTATCACTTGACTGTATCTGCTTGACATTAATTTCATATTTCTCATGAAATTCATGGGTATAAAAGAATTTAAGTGAAATATGTTTAATTTTATCGCCTTTGATATATTCTCCTCTAATTTGAGTAATACAAACAACATTATCTTCGTATAAAATTATTGGGCTATCATTAATCACTGGAAGACCACACTTTTCTTGAATATATTGAATCACTGATCTTAGCCAAATACATTCTTGACTTACCTCATGAATTGCAATAATTTCTGAGTGATTTGAAGAGGTAGCAAACAATGTTTGCTTGATAGATCTCCATGATATAGCAGAATTTTCATAAGTAAATACATATCCAGTTTGAGATCTACCTCTGTGTGGATCTGAGAGATAAATTACATCCGCATATCCAACTAATTGTAGACTTGATCCATGTTGATAAAATAATCTCATATCAACCATACCTCAGAGGTATCGAAGGACATGTTTAATACCATTCCAATGTCTTCGAGTTAGTGTGGAACTATATCTTGCAAGTAAATTAACTGAAAATATGATATTGAGTGAAATTTACAAGATACATCAGGGCTCCAATTGCACTGAGATAAGGTATTTCAGGACCAAGAATTTCTTCATCTTCTTCACAAGGACGAAATAAATCTTTTCTATACATCAAGTGATCGAACAACCATTGGAGTACTCAGGGGATAAGTTTTGTCTATTTAAAAGTGTTTCAAGACTTTCTCTATATAATTTTACTGATGAATGAGAATTCCATTTTGTAAATGCTCGAGCTGCAGGTCGAGACAAAATTTCGTTTTGCCAAAATCTTTCATTTCAAATTCATTTTTTAAATATGTAGCGTTTCTTTTGATCTCTTCAGGAGTTCCAACAAGATTTAGATCATCAACATAAATCGCAATAATAACAAATACGGAGTCTGATTTCTTAATAAAAATATATGGGCATATTGGATTATTATCAAATCCTTCTTTCAATAGATATTCGCTAAGGCGTTAATACCACATGCGTTCGGATTGCTTTAACCCATATAAAGATTTTTGAAATTTAATATAATACATATTTATGAATGTACTCAGATTAGAAGTTTCAGACATTTTATATCCTTCAGGGATTTTCATATATATATCATGATCCAATGATTCATATAAATATGAAATGACCACATTCATCAACTGCATATCCAATCTTTTTGTAACTACCAAACTAATCAAAAATCTGAATGTGATTGCATCCATAACAGGAGAGTATGTTTTCTCATAATCAATCGCTGGTTTCTACAGGAAACCTTATGCAACAAGTCGTGCTTTATATTGCACAATTTCATTGCTCTCATTACGCTTACGTATAAATACCCATTTATATCCAATAGGCATTATATCATTTGGTGTTTGTATAATTGGTCCAAAGACCTCTCGCTTTGCTAGCGAATTTAATTAAACTTTAATAGCTGATTTCCATTTTGGTCAGTCATTTCTACGTCGACATTCTTCGACAGTTTTTGACTCAATTTGTTCATTACTTCTGGTAATATCAAGGGCCATTTTATATGAAAATATGTTGTCGAAAATAATTTTATTTCTATCCAAAATTTCTCCAATACTCATGAAATGTATCGAGATCTCGTTATTTTCATGTATCTGTTTCTCTTAAAGGGAAGACATTTTATTAAATACCTCTTCAAGAGGTTCTTTTTAGGAGATTTAGTCTCTTCAAGAGCATCAATTACTCTTATAGCCTGTGTTGTGGGTATGAACTCTTCAGGAGTACCAAGTTCATTTTGTATTTTTCTCTTCCGAGAAATTTTGTCATTTGCACCAATAGGCCGTCCACGCTTCAGGCATGTCTTAGTCTCACATATTGCTGTTTTGGCAACTTCTCATTCAATGACTACAATCCTTACTGGAACATTAACAGCATGAATATATGATTTTACCACACCTTTAGTGTCAGTAAATACATCCGGTAATTGATTTGCAACACTTTGAAAATGAATAATTTTGTGAACCTCTAGTTTATATTTATTTGTACGAGGATCAAATTGGAAAATAGATTTATTTTTCCAAGTAATTTCCTTTCGTGATTCAGGTACCGACTTCTCATTACCCAATGTTAAAAAAATGGATTCATCAAAATGACAATCCTCAAAACGTGCCTTAAACATATCCCTTATAAGAGGTTCAAGGTATCTAATAATAGATGGAAAATCAAACCCTACATATATCCCAAGTCTACGTTGAAGACCTATCTTTGTACATTGTAGAGGTGCAATTGGAACATATACCATACATCAAAAATACGAAAATAAGAAATATTTGGTTGTTGAGCAAATGCAAACTGTAATGAAGAATATTTGTAATATGCTGATAGCGTAACTTGAATCAACGATACTGCATGAAATATAGCATGTCCCCAGGCAAAAATATGAAGTTTTGATTTCATAAGTAAATGTTTAGCAATTAGCCAAAACCTTTTAATTAATGATTTAGTTAAACCATTTTGAGTGTGTGTGTGTGGGCAACTAGATATTCAACATCTATTCCTATTGACATGCAATAGTTATCAAAAGCTTGAAATGTAAATTCACCTACATTATCTAATTGAATAGTTTTAATTGGATAGTCAGGGAATTGTGCTCGTAGTATAATTATTTTGACAAAAAGTTTAGCAAATACAATATTTCTAGTGGAAAGTAGACAAACATATGACCATCGACTTAATACATCAATTAAAACTATACAGTATCTGAACGGTCCACTTGATGGTTAAATAGGCCCACATATATCCTTATGAATCATTTGTAAAAATGACGGAGATTCAAAAACAACTTTTGAGAGAAATGATTTGATAATCAATTTATCTTGAGAACATACAGAGCATGGATATGATATTCATTGGCTAAGATAATCTTCTGATTCTTTAGGGGATGCCCATACGAATTATCAATTATTCGTCTCATCATTATTAATCCCAGATGTCCAAGGCAATCATGCCAAGTCATAAATACTTTTGGGTCAATGCACTTCTGGTGCATTATCACATGTGATTTGACTGTTCTCATTTCTGTATAATACAATTCAGATGAGAGAGCAGACAATTTTTCTAATACGAGCTTCTGGCTCGAAATTATTTTAGTAATGAGAAGATGCTCTTTACTGTCTTCGTTGGTAGTTTCAATATGACAACCATTACGACGTATGTCCTTAAAACTCAATAAATTTCTTCTAGATCGTGAAGAAAACAGACATCATCAATACAAAATTTGGTACTATTAGGCAACACAATATAAGTTCTTCCAAAACCTTTAATTAGATTCGATGAACCAGATATGGTATAAACGTAGGCTTTACTCAATGTTAGATTTTGAAAATATTTTTTATCCTTAAGAATTGTGTGAGTTGTAGTACTGTCAGCCAGACATATATCTCTATTATTCATCTCAGAGATAAAAAGTTTATAAGTAAGACTCATGATTTTGAAGTAAAAGATTGCTAGCTTCAAAATTGTCAGAACCTTCACGCTGATAATGTGTTATGAAATTGAAAGAGAAATGATATTGCAAGAAAAAAAATTATTATTTCATGTAAAATTTAATCATATATAAGTGAATAATATTTATATATATAGAAATATAAAAAAATTTATGTATAATTTAAATCTTAATTAATGATTAAAGATAATAATACAAATTAATTTATAACGTTATGAGATTTTTTTATTATCAACGTCATGATTCTCTTAGAGCATTGGCATTAGCTTCATCAAAAGCTAATGCAAATGCATAAATTGATGAACGTCTACGAAATACCGCTACATTGGTCTCGGTAAACTTCAAATCTGAAGTTTTGACATACAGTAATTCTTCCGTTTCCTTCAAATTTGAAGGAGCACTGCACATTCATCTTTAACTTATTTTATTCCTCATTTAATGCCCAACCGCTGGTTTTATTTTCCTTCTCTCCTTTTTCCTCCCCGCATTTTCTCTCCCTCGTGCCTCTCTTTTTCATTTTTCGCCATCGACGGAAACGAAATCCCTCGGATTCTTCACGCAGAACCAATTTCATCAGAGAAGAAGGGTGTGTATCTCTCGGATTTTCACGCGAGCTTCATCTCCTTTCCAACCCATATGTTTTCTCTCCCCCTTTCCCTCTTTTTATCGTTTTCAAGCTCTAACGTCGATCGATAAATTCCTTCTATTCTTCAGCAGAAACATCTTCGCATACTCTGGGTTGGCTCAAATCAGATTCGCGGCTTCAGGTTGGTTGCTTTTTTTTTTCTCCTTCAACCCTAGCTTCATTTATTTATACCGTTTTATGGTCAGCACCGATTGGGGCTTTTGCTCTCAGTTTTGATAGGGAAAAATTTATATATATGAATGTGTAGAGATTTACTGAGTTTGCTTTAATTTATTTTGTGATATTTTTGCTGATTTTCTTAGGTGCTTCCAGTCTTTCCTTCGGCTCAAGCCCCTACACTGATTATGGTATTGTTATGCTTTGGATCCGTAATGTATTGTGAAGTAGTTGTAGATTTTAGTGGATGTGTTAGAAAATTTATAGGCTGACTTTGATATGGACTCTTTTCCAATGTTGGTATATTGCTATTTTGCATCTGATTTGTGTTCCATGCAATCCTAGTGTTCGGTTGTGGTTGGAATTCCTGTGAACATTCTGTGTTTATTTGTTTGGATTCTGTGGAGAAGTGGGTTTGGCCTTCAAAACACTACATATATTTTTGGTTTCTGTTTTTGTATACCTTTAAGGTATCTGCCTCTTGGTTTTTTTGTTTGGATTCTGTGGAGAAGTGGGTTTGAAGTTTTCATACTCTCTGACTTTGTGTTCATGGAGCAGTGTTCATGAAGTTAGATTGATGACTACTGAGCCCCTACTTTATAGAAACACCCTTCTATTTCATTGCAGTTTTTCCCTTGCAAATGGATCATGAACTCGTGCCTTATCTAGAAGCTGTTTAACACGACCATAACATGGCATGTGTTTGTGACTTATGGGTTCTGTTTGGCCTTCAATACACTACAAATATTTTTGGTTTCTGTTTTTGTATACCTTTAAGGTATCTGCCTCTTGGTTTTTTTGTTTGGATTCTATGGAGAAGTGGGTTTTTGGTTTTCATACTCTCTGACTTTGTGTTCATGGAGCAGTGTTCATGAAGTTAGATTGATGACTACTGAGCCCCTACTTTATAGAAACACCCTTCTATTTCATTGCAGTTTTTTCCTTGCAAATGCATCATGACCGTGTGCCTTATCATCAAGCTGTTTAACACGACCATAACATGGCATGTGTTTCTTCATTGTTTTGTTTGGCTTTCAATACACCACATATATTTTTGGTTTCTGTTTTTGTATAATGTTTTTTCTGCCTTATCTAGAAGCTGTCTTTTTTAGATCATTCTTAAAATCATAAATTTTAATAGCCAACATTCATTTAAATTAGAGCTGCAGGGCATACTCTGCACTCTGCCCATTCTTTCAAGGTGAATTTTTTGTACATGTATATTGTCACTTACTATCTCAAACTGAAGTCATAAATGAGATCAATATGGTAAAATAATCATATTGTGCACAAATGAATGCTTTAGATTGAGAAACTTCACCTGCATTCCTTTATGGATCCGAGTGGTGCCAATGTTTGGTATATTACTTTTGTGTATAAAAGGTTGCCTTTGATAGAAGAAACTGAAGTCATCTGAGTTGGATCTGTTTTCTGGATTTTTTTACTATTTTTCTGTCTGCCTTCTGTCTTGTGTTCTATTTTTTGAGACAATTGCAGTAAACCCATTATCTGTTTTTTTGTTTTTTTATTGTTTTCCTGTCTTTGTTCTGTCTTGGCTTCTATTTTTTTCCCTAGTGCAGTCATCTGAGAATATAAATTTCTAGGTTTTTTACACTGTTTTGTCTGTCTTTGGAAATTCATGTGTTATATATTTTTCCCAGGAACTCTAATCTGATTATATTGTTTTATAAAAAACTGTTTTGTCTGTCTTTGGAAATTAATGTGTTTTATAATTTTTTTTCAATATAGAACATCTGATTATAGCAGTTTTTGTTCTGTCTTGTATCCTGTCTTGCAAATTCATATTGTTCTCTGTCTTTGTTTTGTGTTGTGTTCTATATTTTTTTCATCTGCAGTCATATGTGGCAGTACTGTTTTTTATTGTGCTGCGTTGTATGTGCTGCTTTGTCTGACAACTTAAAAATTACAATTCTTAAAGGATGGACTCACTGTTGGAGGAGGACCCATTCTTCACCACTCTATTACAAAGTGGAGGAGAAGGTCCTATTACCACTTCAACATTCATACAACATTCTAATGTTGTGGTCAGGCCAACTCCCCTTCACTGTGAATTGAGGCCTCCAGCAAAAAAAGTTCAAAGATGAGCTTCTTTCACTGTTGAGGAGGATAATGTACTTGTCTTTGGTTGGCTCAACATTAGTATTGATGCCATTCGGGGAACTGATCAGAAATCCACTCAAATGTGGGAGAGGATTTCTGATTTTTATCACGAATATAAAAAACCACGTACTGTGAACCGTTCATGTGGGTCATTGATCAATCGTTGGTCCATGATCCAGAAATGCACAAATAAGTTTTGTGCATATCTAGAGCAAATAGAGTCATTGCATCCAAGTAGTGCAACTGAACAAGATAAGGTATGTACTATTTTCTTTTAATAATGTGAATTTTTTACATATATATTTATTTTTTGACAATATTCTTTAAACTTTTTTTAGATTGAAAATGCAAAGATATTGTACAAAGAGATTAAACGAGGGAACTTTACAATGGAGCATTCCTGGAATCTTTGAGACACCAACCCAAATGGCATCAACACATGAACTTGCTGAATATGAGGAGAAAGCCACACGATAAGCGTCCTTCCAATGAGCAGTCAAGTGAAGTTTTGGACGATGTTGTGGAAGAGAATGTTGAAAGGCCTGCTGGAAAAAAATCTGAAAAGGATAACTTGAGGAAGCGCAAGGCCCAAGAATCCTCTGATGTTGAGTTCAACGTGGCATTAGGAGCAATGACCGAGGATAGACAATTGTTCATGGCAGAGAGAAGAGAATGGCAGACGAAGGCAGAGCGTGATAGAGGTGCACAACTGGAGCTTGATAAGAGAAAGTTTGATGCTGAGATGATGAGCAAGGATCTTTCTGGTATGAACTCCATGCAGCAAGCCTACTTCCATAAAGTTCAAAAGAAAATTTTTGAAGAGTCCATGAGTAATTCAGATGGAGAATCTGAATGAACTGTGCATTTCCAGCTTCTAGTGGCTGCCTAGCCACAAGACTTTGTTATAAAGCATGTGGCTGGGCAGCCACTATGAATGGAAATTTTTTTTGGCAATTCTAGCTTGCTATTGTTTGTTTGTTTGTTTGTTTTTTGTTTTTGTGGAAAGGCAAATCTGAATGTGTCTTTCTATTTTGGCAATGTTTGTGGGAGGAAAATCTGTTTATTAGCCATAATCTATGGATCTGTCAAATGTGGTTAGAAAATTTGGAAGTGTAGCTTATATTTTGGAGACGATTGTTGGTGATTCATTTGTTTGTTTAGTATAATGTATTTTGGAATTGTTTGTGGTAGAAGCTGTGTGAATCCGAGTGAATTTGTTAAAGTGTTTGTGGATATCAAAATTATTTTGGAAGTGAACTGTGGTTAGAAGCTGTAGGTATTGAGAAACTCAATATTGGTTCTGTTTATGGATGGGAAAATCTGAATGGAAGTTGTTTATTGTGTCGTTTATTCATTGTGAATTAGTGTCATTGTTATGTGGTTGGATTGATGACTTGAGGCTGAATTTCAATGAAAAATCTATGGATGATGCTTTCTGAATGAACTCTAGCAGATTTTATTTATACAATTCTAAATTATAGTTATAGATGTTGGTTGTCTCCATTCTAGCTTCAAGGAAGCATGTGTTATTTGTGATGTTTATTCACATGGAGTATTTTGAGATCAAATTACTAGAGTATTGCACTAATACATAAATAAACTACACTTCGTTAAATATCCATGACCAGCAGTAGTACATTATACTGCAGTATAAACATGATATTTTTTTACTCACTTCTTTTGAGATCAAATTACTAGAGCAAGGAGCTCAATATAAAAAAAAGATATATATATATATCCATATATAAAAGGTAAAAATATATACAAGCATATATCTACTAATATATATAATTGAGTGTGTGTGTATGGATGTCAAATAAGTTAAGGAACTATAGTTAACCCAAATTAGGTTGAGGAAAAAAATTAGTTAGAAATCAATAATTTAAATATCATATTAAATTATTAATGTACATATAGTTAGTTTAATTTTAAGATATGAAAAAAAATTATATTATTATTAATATATATTTTGATGAATCTAATGGCTAATCTAATGTGAGATTATAGATAGGAATATTTTAAATTTATGAAAAATTTATATTTTTTATTAAATTTTAAAAATAACTTTAATGAAACTAATGTCAATATCTTCTACTACTACCATGTTTATCCATATCTTGCCTCATTTAATATTTCCCACCAGTAGCAATCAATAAGCGAACAGCCTTCTATCAAAACTAAATAAATAAATAAGCGAACCGCCTCCATAAATACTAGGTAGACCAAAAAGTCCAAACTTTATCCGCCAGAATATCCACGTGTCTGCATAGTAAGTAAGTAAATAAATATTGAATTGCACGTTTCAGTGCATGGCTATAACTGTTCTTTCCTCACTCACACAAGATAGAGAGACATTCAATGTTGTTTTCTAACTACTTTACTCGATGTGACGCACCAGACATTAATATGTCGCCTTACCTCCAATTGAATACTTATTTTTTTTATTTAATCCATGATAATTATGATTTATGTTATCTAATTTATGAGTTAAATAATTAAATTGATTATTAATGTTTATATAGTTTTAACATGCTTAATTTTCTTATATTTATTTTGAAAAAATTAGTATACTGGAAAAAGTTAATTTTTTAATATAAATTTTAAAATTTTCTATTTTTTTAACTATAGTGTTACTGTAAGTAACTTACATATTTAAAAATTTTATAAATAATTTATTTAAATTGAAAGCAAAAGACTCTAGATAAATTACAATTAAAATGCAATCTTCTCGATTTTAAATGAAGAAAGTTATGTTATATATTACGTGACTCCAGACGTTATGCCTAGAGTCAAAAGCTGTAACTTTGGCTGGCCACAACGATTATCATATGAAGTGATACGGAGGATTGATAAATTAGTCCTTTATCCCTTGATAGATCTATCTCTTTTGAAATCATTTTTTTCTATTTTGTAAGTGAAAACTTTTAGACTGTAGGTATTTTGAATGTATTTTTAGATTTATTTACGTAGTACATTTGTACATTGAGTGAAAGGAAAATTGGTTTGAATACTGGATTCATCGTGGAATAATTACACAAATTATTCTTAAAATATTTCTTCCACTGTATATATTTACATAAATTCTAACAGTGACACTGTCCTATTGGGGGTTTTAATGTTACACCCACAATATATTTGATTGATATTGTTTCAACATTGGGCTTCGTGACAATCACTAGTAGATGCATCGGTGCCATTTTTTCAATTAACGTTGTTTTTAATATTGTTTTCAGTATATTTAGGTTAAGCTTATGTTGAATGGTAATATTATTTTAATTCATCTTAAATTAATCATTAATAGAATTTATTATTTTATCTATTTTTTATAAAAACTTAACTCATCCTAACATAGTTCATAGATTCAAACATAAAATCTGCAAAATATTAATATTTATAAATTAATTCAAATGATTTGAAATCTCATTAACATGCAAACGAAGCTAAAAGTTACTATGTACAATATTTTTTAAAAATTTAATTTTAAATAGAATACAATTATTTAAAATTTAAATTGTTTGAAACAAATAAGGTCAATTGACTATTCCCCGTACGGCACAAATATGTTATAAATAGATAAAGAAAAAAATAGCATTATTTTTCTTCCCTTGACAATGATATAAAAATGATTAATTTATAATTGATTAGCCCTTGGAGGGTCCCATTTGTGGCGACCCGTACGTACTCCGGCCGAGGCCCCTGATCTCTCTGGTCTCGAAAAAGAAAAGAAGCGAAGCCCAGGCCTCACGTTCGCTTTCCTCTCTCGCATCGCACCTAACCAATCAAATTCATATTTTGCACTCTTTGAATGAATATTCACCCTTCTCCTCCCAAATTCTCACATGGCTAATTACCGTTCTTGGCTTCATCCAACGGCTGCCTCTTAAAGATTTAAGATCTCCACCCCCTCTTCAAAGCGCTAACTCGGACCGGTTCGACTCGCATCCCCCCCCTCCGCCCGTCTTGGCCATGCCACTCTTGTTTTCTGCGATCCACCGCCTCTACATAGAGGACTCCTGTGTCTCCGTGCGTCGAACTCAATCCTCCGCTAATTCTCGAGATTATCGTCAGGGATTCTACGATGTCTACCGATCATAATGGCCCTAGTCCCAGGGGTGTCCTCTGCAACGCCGGCGCCGGCGCCGCTGCCGGTACCTCTGATTTTTTCCTCGTGCCTTTTTTTGGTTCCTTTATTTTTTGTGCTCAAGTAACAGCGAGAGAGAGAGTGTGTGCGCGCGCGTAGAAATATTTTCAGAATCAAACTTTTTGGATTTTGTTGTATTAAGCTGTTTTGTGGTGAAATTCTGGCGCAGGGGTCATTGCTGCAACGTTCGTGTGTCCGTTAGATGTGATCAAGACTAGGTTTCAGGTTCATGGGCTGCCTCAGCTCGCCAATGGCACTGCTAAAGGTATGCCCTTTTACAGCGGGACTTATAGTGAGTTTAGCGGTTATAAGGTGCACATTATTGTTGTATGAACTTAATTGAGCATCAGAGCATCAGGGGAGTTGTCTAAGATGGAGTTTATATTATAGTCTTACCCATAAAACAAATGGGGTTATTTTGCTTGATTTCGTTTGGTGATTCAGGCAGTCTTATTGTCGGTAGTTTGGAACAAATATTTCACAAGGAGGGGTTGCGAGGCATGTACCGTGGGCTCTCTCCCACTGTGCTGGCTTTACTTCCTAACTGGGCGGTGAGTGCTCTTTAGCTTTGTGGAATACTTGTTTATATATATATTTTTTTGTTCTCGAGGTGTTGTTAGAAAATTTTGACGAAATGATATATCTATGAATTATAAAATTGTATGATCCAATTATTTTCTGCTTGACAAATGACACCTACAATTCGGGAAGCATTTTTCTCTGGTGGCACTTATTTTTCACTCAATACCACATGGAACTATCGCTACACCATCTACAGGAGAGCCATGTATACCAACTGGTTCAAAGTTCTAACAACTTGGTTAAAGTTACATTTTCCCCCATTTTAAATTGATGATAATAGTACTTATAAAAACACTGTAATAGTAATGGTTAGCAGAGCGACCTCTAGTAGTAACTTCAATGCGACTATAGAACGAATTGAACTGAGGATAGAGAGTGATTTGGTCACTCTATAATAAAAGATTATCCATACATGACTAATTTGTCTTAGTTTTGTGTTTGATAATAGCTTTTGTGGGACATGGATTATTCAATCTGTCATGTTTTCTACCTGCATTCTCAATTTCTCTATGTTGGATAATTATCTCACTTCATATAACTACAAGTTTTTTGTTTGACCTAATTGTATCTTTTGCAGGTTTATTTTACGATTTATGATCAGCTGAAAAGCTTCCTTTCTTCTGATGGTTAGTCTGTGGTCTATTTCTTCCCTACATATAATTAAGCATAATTTCCATATTAGTTTCAGTCCTTGAAGTTATTACCATGCTGTACCTTCATATCAAGTGTTTATTGATGTTTTGCCGTGTTCCATCTGTAGATGAGAGTCATCATCTTTCAATTGGTGCTAACATGGTAGCTGCTTCTGGTGCTGGAGCTGCAACAACCATTGCTACAAATCCTCTTTGGGTTGTGAAGACAAGACTTCAAGTATGTCTCTCAAGTACCATATTCCTTTGTTCTATACGATCTAATTAATGTTATCACATTTCATTGGGGTGTAGCCCAGTGCTCAAAGGGTGGGCTTGGGATGAGCTATAATAGAGTCTAACATCTTGAGCTCAATTATGCATTAGGAATTCCTTTGGACGGGATTGTGTATCTGACTATCTAGAGTTTACCCCCCAAGGGTGAATTTGAAGAACCCTACCTCAGTGAGGTTCCTCGTCATACAAAAAAACTAAGGTTGCCACATATAATGAAAAAAAGATACATGCTCAGACCATTTCCCTATTTTGTTAGATGGATGCGGTATTCAAGGCGGTCATCACTACTTTAAATTTGAAAACATGTGGCTTAAAAGCGAGGGTTTCATGGACAAGATAAGGCATTTGTGGTCATCGTATAAGTTTCATGGTACTCCCTCTCATATACTTGTAGGCAAACTAAAAGCTTTAAAGAATGATTTAAAGCTTTGGAATTCTCAAACTTTTGGAGACTTAGGGGAGCAAAAGAAAATCATGATGGAGGAGTTACAGAATTTTGAGAGGATCACTGAAAATAGAGTCCTCACCTAGAGGAAATATCATGTAAGGCAGAGCTGGCTTCAGAGTTGGAAAGAGCATTTTCATTGGAAGAGATCTCTTGGTGTCAGAAGTCAAGAGCGTTGTGGTTGAAAGAAGGGGACCGAAGTACGAAATTTTTCCATAGAGTGGGTAACTATCATAGGAGAAATAATACAATTGGGATGCTGAAAATCAATGGTAGAGAATGCACGGAGGCTTTTGTGATCCGGGAACATGTGGTAAGTTTTTTTGAACATCTATTTATAGAACGAGAGGGATGGAGGCCAAAATTGGATGGACTCAGTTTTGATTCTATTGAGCTATAGATAGCGTCATGGTTGGAAAGAGCCTTTGAGGAAGTAGAGGTATATGAAGTGGTCAGAAGAATGGTGAAAGATAAAGCACAAGGACCATATGGCTTTTTGATTGGGCTTTTTCAAACATGTTGGGAGGTTGTGAAAGAGGACATTATGAATGTGTTCCAGGAATTATTTTTGGTTGGGAAATTTAAGAAAAGTCTAAATGTTACTTTTATTGCTCTAATTCTGAAGAAGACTGGGTCATCGGATGTGAAAGACTTTAGGCCCATTAGCCTCATAAATTGGGTATACAAAATCATTTCCAAGGTGCTTGCAAACAGGTTAGGGGAGGCCTTAGGTAAGATAATCTCATAGTCACAAAATGCCTTTGTAAGGGGTCATCAAATTCTAGATTCTATCGTAATAGCCAATGAAGGCCTGCATAGTAGATTAAAATCTGGCATTGCATCAATTATTTGCAAGCTAGATATGGAAAAGGCATATGATCATGTAAATTGGGAATTCCTCCTGTATTTATTGAAGAGATGTGGTTTTGGGGAGAAATGGTGTATGTGGATTAGATGTTGCATATCAATGGCAAGATTTTCAGTTCTGATCAATTTCAGCCCAGAGGGTTTCTTTAATAGCTCTTGGGGGTTAAGATAGGGAGATCTTCTGTCCCCACTTCTTTTTGTTATCATCATGGAGGCCTTGAGTAGAATGTTAGCAGCCTTGGTTACCAACGGGCTTATGGTGTGATTTTCAGTGGGTGATCTAAATAGGGGCCTTATCTCAATTTCTTACTTACTTTTTGCATATGACACACTAATCTTCTTTGAGGTAGAGCAATACTAGCTTAGGACACTGAAGGTGCTTCTTCTATGCTTTGAAGCAGCGTCAGGTTTGAGAGTGAATTTCGATAAATCAGAGTTAGTGCTAGTCGGGAGTGTCAGTAATACTTGGCAATTGGCTAGCACACTTGGGTGTAAAGTTGCTTCTCTCCCTATGAATTTTCTGGGATTACCGTTGGGGGCTGCATCACGGGCCTTATCTATCTAGGATACAGTTATTGAGAAAATAGAATGAAGAGTGGCAGGGTGGAAGATATTGTATTTGTTAAAAGGAGGTTGTGTGACCCTTACTCTCTCTAACTTACTAACTTATTTTCTGTCATTATTTCCAATTCCAGCTTGCGTGGCGGCATGGATTGAAAAACTCTACCTTGATTTCTTATGGAGTGGGATGGGTGATGAATTCAAGGTCCATCTAGCCAGTTGGGATAAGGTGTGTAGACCAATTCCTTCAGGTGGGCTGGGGATAAAGAACTTGAGAACGTCTAATTGGGCACTTCTTGGGAAATGACTTTGGAGATACAATATGGAACCGGAAGCACTATGGAAATTAGTAGTTGATTGTAAACATGGTAGTTTATGGGGAGGTTGGTGTACTAGAGAGTGGGATGCGTCTTATGGTGTGGGGAGGTGGCACTAAAGGACTCATTTCCATCCGTTTTTTCGAGTGGCATGTGATCAAGAAGTTTCGGTGGTGGATCTCATGGTTCGTTTAGGGGACCAAGTCCAATGGAATGCCACCTTTAGTAGAGCAGCCCAAGACTAGGAACTAGACAGTTATGTAGCTTTTTTTAGTCTAGTGTACTCAACGAAGCTGAATAGACTGCATGACGAAAAGTTGTGGTGGATACCAGCGAGTAAGGTACTTTCTCAGTACGCTCATTCTATAAGTCCCTTACATTTATCCAAATTCTCATTTCCCATGGAGAAGAATGTGGAGGAATAAGGCACCTCCCTGTTGGAATACATATTGTAATTAAATGTATAGTGTGAGGGTATAATGGTCACTACCTGTATATATATAGTTGATTATTCATTAATAAAAACACAATACAGTTTTCTCTCTCTCTTGTTTATCGACTACATGGTATCAGAGAGGTGAGTGGTCGGTTGTGGTTGTACGACGGGTTAGTGGTGTTTTTCCGGCGGGTGCTGGTGGTTGTAGTTGGTTGTTGGTGGTGCTGTGAATTTTTTGCTTGAAGTTTCGGCCGGCAGCCCCTTCGAAGTGCTTTTCCGGTGACATAAGGGGTTATCTCCGGTAATGGACACCGGAATCGAGGTTGCTGGCGTCCTCTGTCCACTCCGGTGAATTTTCGTCTCCATCGGCTGCCAGAAGGACTGTGTATCACCAGCCGGAGGAAGAGTCCAGGTATGTTTGGTTGCAAGTTTTTGGCTATTCCTGGTGTGTTTTGCTATCTTATCCGTGGTTGTGCATGCCCCCAATCTGGAACAAGAACCTATTCCAGAAGTACTTGTTTGGCATCAGGGTTAGGAATAACTATTCGCGTTTTCTGATTCATTCTTGAATCCGATACGCCCGAATCCGATACAAGCCGAAACAGGCCGGTTCAGACCCGATACAGGCCGGTTCCGGTGAAACAAAATCGGTTCAGACCGATACAGGCCGAAACAGGCCGATACAGACTGAAATAGGGCCGAAACAGTCCGAAACAGACCCGATACAGGCCGGTTCAGGTCCTAATTCTACTTTTCCAGACTGTTTTTGACCCATACAGATCCGAGATTTGGGTTGTTAAGCTGGTTTCTATTTTTCCAGCGTGTATTTGTTCGTTTTTTGATCCATATTCTCGTATTTTTCTCCATGGAAGCTAAGTTTGAGTCATTATCTATTGCACCAAACGTTAACATGCCTATGACTACAGTGAAATTGAATGGAAAGAATTACATACTATGGTCAAAATCTGTTGAAATGTTCTTGAAAGGTAAGGGTCTTCGTTGTACCCACTTGGTTGATTCAATGCCCGAGTCAACTAGTTCTACCTTTGCTCAATGGGAGCAAGAAGATGCTCAAATCTGCTCCTTGATGTTGACTAGTATTGAGCTTAATATTTGTGCTAGTTTAGTACACTTTGACACTGCTCAGGAGATATGGAGGCATCTCAAACAAATGTACTCGGGTGTTGGAAACACAACTCGTATTTATGAGTTGTGTCAACAATTTTTTGGATTGGAACAGGGTGCTTTGGGTCTAGAAGAGTATTACTCTAAAGTGATGGGTATATGTGAAGAACTCAAAATTTATCAACCTATCACTTCTGATGTTTCAATTATGCTAAAACAACGTGAAGAGTTCAACGTTGTTCGGTTTCTAGTTGGCCTAAAACCTGAGTATGAGTCGGTTTGCTCGCAAATTTTGGCAAGCCCACAGCTCCCATCCTTTCCTGATGTGTTCTCCCGACTCCAGCGAGCCACATTATCTAGATCTGGATCTCAGTTATCTTCTGACCAGAGTAATGAGAGATCCGCTTTAGTTGCCTCTTATGTTGCTCCTGGTGGGCATGGAGGCCGAGGTGGTCGAGGTGCACGTGGGGGACGTGATGCCAGAGGTAACCGTACTCGAGGTCGTGGATCTCGTAAGTGCACCCATTGTGGTCGCACTAACCACTCGGTGGACTATTGTTGGGATCTACACGGGAGACCATCTGGGTCTGCTAATCAGGCCATTTGCCAAGACTCTACATCACAGGCAACGAGTTCCAACTTGCCTCCAGAGATGATCAGCATATCGAAGGATGAGTATGATCAGTTTTTAGTTACACGAGTGGCTTCATCTTCCAGAGTTACTCTTACCCAACCAGGTACAGCATCCACATGTCTTGTCTCATCTACCCAAAATCCATGGATCATCGATTCAGGAGCTAATGAACATTTAACTGGTTTGTCTCATTCCTTATCTGAGTTAGGTACTATGTCATTTCCCAAGAGTGTTACTCTTGCTAATGGTTCTCTTGCTAAAGTTACAGGCATTGGATCCACCAAGCTCACTGAGTCTATATCCCTGTCATCCGTTCTATATGCTCATAGTTTTCCCTTTAGCTTACTGTCCATTAGTAAAATCACTCAAAATCTTCAATGTTCTGTGACATTTTTTCCTTCTGTATGTATCTTTCAGGATCTCAAGACGGGGAAGAAGATTGGTACGGGGCATGAAGCTGGTGGTCTATATTACCTCGACGTCGAGCAGTCACTCACTCGAGCCCTCACTTCCTCCCCCGCTTTTGAATGGCATTGCTGTCTTGGACACCCATCCCTTTCTCTTTTGAAACGTCAAGTTAGGGATCTTGGAAATGTGTCTTCCTTTCCTTGTGAAGCATGTCAACTTAGTAAACACCACCGCGTGTCTTTTGTACCTCGAGTTGATAATCGAGCATCTTCTTCTTTTGCATTGGTTCATTCTGATATATGGGGACCATTCAACATTGTATCAAACAAGTTTCAATATTTTGTTACATTTGTTGATGACTATTCTCGTATGACATGGTTATTTCTGATGAAAGCAAGATCTGAACTCCTTTCCATATTCAAAGTTTTTCGAAAAGAAATTAAAACTCAATTTGGAAAAAAAGTTCAAGTTTTGCATTCTGACAATGCTAAAGAATATCAATCTAATGCCTTTGCTGCTTACTTAAGCAATAAGGGAATTGTTCATCAAACTTCATGTTCTTACACACCCCAACAAAATGGGGTGGCTGAACGTAAAAATCGTCATTTGTTAGATGTAACTCGAGCTCTTTTACTGCACATGCATGTTCCTAAACGTTTTTGAAGTGATGGAATTCTTACTGCGTGTCACCTTATCAATCGTATGCCTTCATCTGTCCTTGATGGCTCCTCTCCCTTCTCCATTTTGTTTCCCTCATTGCCAACCTTTGCTCTTCCACCCAAAATCTTTGGGTGTGTTTGCTATGTTCATAATCTTGGCCCAGGCTTTGATAAACTTGATCCACGTGCTACCAAGTGTTTCTTTGTTGGTTATTCCCGAACACAAAAAGGATATCGCTACTATAGTCCTGCTCTTCGACGCTACTTCACAAGTGCTGATGTCACATTTTTTGAGTCCATACCCTATTTCTCAGACACGTCTTCGGTTGTTGAGTGTGATCCTCTACCATTACCTACTCTAACCCTTTCTCCTCCACAGTCACCCACTATTACCCAACCTCCTTCAGTGCCTTCTCTTGTCCCTTTACAGGTGTACTTGCGTCGCTCACGGACCCCAGCTCCCCTGCCTCCACCAACTTTGTCTCCGTCTTCAGACCCTGAGTTACTCAGTGCTTCAAAATCTCCACCTATTGCTCTCCGAAAAGGTACTCGTTCTTGTGTTACTCAACATCCGATTAGCCAATATGTCTCCTGTCATGCATTGTCTCCATCTTTTTCATCTTTTACTTCTCAATTGTCAAAAGTTTCTGTTCCTAAGACAGTTCAGGATGCTTTATCTGATCCGGGATGGAGGACAGCCATGGAAAATGAAATGGATGCTCTTCACCATAATGGGACATGGGATCTTGTTCCTCTGCCGTCGGGAAAACAATCTGTTGGCTGTAGATGGGTATACACAGTCAAATTCCATCCTACTGGTGCTGTGGAACGTCTGAAAGCTCGCTTGGTAGCTAAGGCTTACACTCAAATTTATGGCATTGATTACGATGAGACTTTTTCTCCCGTTGCCAAAATTTCATCTGTTCGGGTATTGATCTCTCTTGCTGCTAATTTGGATTGGCCCTTATTTCAGTTGGATGTTAAAAATGCATTCCTACATGGTGACTTAAATGAAGAAGTGTATATGGAGCAACCACCTGGTTTTGTTGCTCAGGGGGAGTGTCGAGGTACAGTTTGCAAGTTAAAAAAGGCATTATATGGTTTGAAACAATCTCCTCGAGCATGGTTTGGGAGGTTCTCTGATAGTGTATTGGCATTTGGTCTTCATAGATGCCAAATAGACCACTCGGTATTTCATTTGCATAGTGATGCAGGTCATATCTTATTGATTGTATATGTAGATGATATTGTAATTACTGGGAGTGATTCAGCTGGAATCGCTAGGCTGAAACAATTTTTACATGATCAGTTTCAGACAAAAGACTTAGGTAAACTTAGATACTTTCTTGGAATCGAAGTTAGTAGATCTAAAAAAGGTATCAACCTATCTCAGAGAAAATATGTGCTTGATCTTTTGGAAGAAACTGGCATGTTGGGTGCACGGCCTATTGATACTCCTATGGATCCAAACCGTAAACTCTTGAAAGAGGAAGATGAGTTGTTTGGAGATCCAGGTCGGTATCAAAGACTTGTTGGAAAATTAAATTATCTGACTATCACTAGACCTGATATTTCTTATACAGTAAGTGTACTGAGCCAATTTCTACAAACGCCTACGGTCTCACATTGGGATGCTGTAATCCATATTCTTCGGTATCTTAAGCGAGCTCCTGGCCTTGGGTTGTTGTATAGACCAAATGGGCATCTTAGAATTGAAACTTTTTCAGATGCTGATTGGGCAGGATCTCCTTCAGATAGAAGATCGACTACTGGATATTGTACCTTTGTAGGAGGTAATTTGGTTACATGGAAGAGTAAGAAGCAAACAGTAGTAGCTCGATCTAGTGCAGAGGCCGAATACAGAGCAATGGCTCACACTGCTAGTGAGCTGACATGGTTGCAACACTTTCTTCATGAGATTGGGTTTCCAGCTCCTGTCCCCCTTCAGTTATTTTGTGATAATCAAGCTGCAGTACATATTGCATCTAATCCTGTATTCCATGAGAGGACTAAACACATTGAGATTGATTGTCACTTCATTCGAGATAAGATATTCAGTGGTGACATCTCTACACCCTTTGTGAAGTCTGCTGATCAACTTGCAGATGTGTTTACCAAACCACTTTGTCATAGTCGGCTAAAGTTTATTTGTTCAAAGCTAGGTTTATATGATATATATGCCCCAGCTTGAGGGGGAGTGTTGGAATACATATTGTAATTAAATGTATAGTGTGAGGGTATAATGGTCACTACCTGTATATATATAGTTGATTATTCATTAATAAAAACGCAATACAATTTTCTCTCTCTCTTGTTTATCGACTACACAAAGCATTTTTCTTCATTTAGACAACGGCCCTGGGTAAGATTTTGACTATCGATAATCTGCAAAAGCAACGGGTAATCATTTCAGATTGGTGTTGTATGTGTAAGAAAGCCGGTGAGACAGTAGATCATTTGAGACAACTAGAGTCCTATGCTGCGAAATCTTCAGTCAAAAAGGGTTAAACTGGGTGATACCTACTACAGTGGTTGACTTATTGGCTAGTTGGGTAATGCTGGGTGGTGCTCCACAAATTAAAGTTAAATTAAAGTTATGTGGAAGATGGTCCCTATCTGCATTATGTGGCGCATATGACGAGAGCATGACGAGTGGACATTTGAAGAGAATGAGCAGACACTAGAGGAGCTTCATTCCGTATTTTTCAGCACTTTATTTCTTTGGGCTATAGCTATAGACTTTAATGGCCTAAATGTACATGATTTTCTTGTGTCCTCTATAGCGACCTAGATAGGTCTTATCTCTTGTATACCATATTGTGTACTTGGGCTATGTCTATTCCTATTAATACTACTGTTTACTTATAAAAAAAAAAAAAATTAGGAGGCCATGTGGCAGTAGTACTCCTATTGAAGTTTCATATGATCATCTCACTCAGGGAAAAAATGTTTCTTGTAATCACCTCTAATTTTGTACTACTTTTTGTTTTACTGTATGGAAATGAACATTTCCTCCTTACCATCTCAAATTTTTTTATAGGTCTCTCTCAAATTGTTAGTGAATTTTAGTAATTGGAATTTTAGGATTTTTTAACACCCTAGTCCCTCAAAGGGAATATGAATAATTCACATAGGGTTGGTTGGTTATAAAGGTAGTCATGGGCGCTAAGTCCCACACTGCCTACTTACCAGGTAAGATTGAGATTGAGAGGTGATTATTGGGAAGCTTCAAAATGAATAGTTTTTTGGGGATTATAGCACATATGTGACCGGCACTTCTTTGGACTGTTACATATGGTATAAGAGCCAACTTAGTAAGGCTGGCCATGTGAAACTAGAGCATTGTGTAGCTCTGATGAGGATGTCAGTATTTTGAGAGAGGGGGTTTGTAATACCTCAGTCGCACATGAGGAATATGAATAAACCTACCTAGAGGGGTTAGGTTATAAAGGTAGTCGTGGGTGCTAAGTTCTGCATTGGCTGCTTACTAGATGAAGGTAGTGATGTAAGTTTAGATGATTTTCTACGCCCTATGTACTTGGGCTAAGACTTTGCATTATTTAATAAAATTTGTATTACCTATCAAGAAAAAGGAAGTTTAGATGATTTTTGGCTATATCGAAGGAAGTAGACTGTACCTGTGTGCAGTTATATTTTTGGCAGACATCTCAGTCATGATGTTAATAAATTTTTGTCATGAATGGTGATCTGTGGAAGCTCTACTTTATCACTAAATGGGAAAAAAATAAAACAAAATTCTCGGTTTCTTCATCATTGTCACATTTTTATCATTTCATACTTGCAATCCTATATTTTTTTCTCTGAGCAACTTTTGGTTCTGTATAATACTACCTCATACTCATTTTAGTGCACTCTGTTTTTTTTTTTTTTTAAAAGAAACTTAGCATGTACATAAGATGATAATGCTTCAAGCACCATTTTGTCTCTTGTTCTTTGTAGACTCAAGGAATGAGACCTGGTGTGGTACCATATAGGAGTACGCTGTCTGCTTTGAGGAGAATAGCTTACGAGGAAGGCATTCGTGGTTTGTATAGGTTTGTAGATTGTATCATTAATGTACCATATTAATGATCACATTTTTGTTGTGAAAATGATTTAGTTGTGCTTATGTTATTGTTTTTTAACAGTGGTCTTGTGCCTGCTTTGGCTGGTATCAGTCATGTTGCAATACAATTTCCAACATACGAGAAAATAAAGTTGTACTTGGCCAATCGAGGTTATTTTCTTCCTGATTTTAGCTCTCCTTGAACTTTTTAGGAAATACCTTTTTAGTCTCATCCAAATAACAGAATTTTCTTATTTATTGCACAAAAAGAATTCATTTATTTTTAATGTGATTGTATCAGCTAATACTACTACGGATAAACAAAGTGCACGCGATGTTGCTGTTGCCTCATCAGTCTCCAAAATATTTGCTTCCACATTGACATATCCACATGAGGTACGATATTAAATAATGTCACAGTATGATAAAAACTATTTGTGGTCAATAGGTAGAAATTTATTTCCTTGAGTAATACTATATCCCACTCAAGTAAATATATATATGTATATGGCTTTTACAAGTGATAGGGTGAAATGCCATTATACTTATTTTTTCAGTAGTTGCTTGCCTGATGATGCTCCTTTTCCTCAGGTATCTCCTGAGAAGGAGAACAATGCTGTTTCCTGATTTTGGTAAAAATAATGGCTCACCCTTTGTAAACTATGACTCTCCGAGTAGAATAAGATTTTTATACCATCTTTCTAATTTTTTGGTTAGTTACTATCTTTCTAATTTTAATTGTCCATATTGTCATCTAAAGCATTGAGAAGGATATTTTCTCGTACCTATTCTATCGTGGTATGGCTTAAATTCCTAGGACCTGATCATGGATGGGTTCATATTTGACAAATATCCTATTCTCAAAGTGACTTGGGTTTGGTACAACATTCTGTTATCGCACCATTTTCACTTTCGGGTTTACTACAGTTCCTTTTCTAGTGTACTGCCACATTAGCAGACTAATTTTGATTCTCATTCATATTTTGCAGGTGGTACGCTCAAGGCTTCAAGAGCAGGGCCACCACTCGGAGAAGCGGTACTCTGGTGTAACTGATTGCATTAAGAAAGTATTTCAACAAGAAGGCCTCCCTGGTTTTTACCGTGGGTGCGCTACCAACCTGCTGAGAACGACCCCAGCAGCTGTAATCACATTTACCAGCTTTGAGATGATTCACCGTTTTCTTGTCAATCTTTTCCCTCCTGATTCACAACCTCACACGTTGTAAAGATGAATCATACCGAATCGAGGATTTAAAGAAGAAACTTGCATCACTGCAAGCGCCTCCCAACAGCCAACTTAAATGCTCTCATCGTCAATGCAGTTGTTGATTTATTTGTGTATCTTAATTGATTTTGGTATGAGCCACATTCAAAGATGTTTCAGTTCTCGTTACCTATTCAAATTTAGAGATGATTCTGTTTATACAGACAGTGATTATGATGAAAAATGTTACAATGTAGTTCAATCAATACAATAATTTCCTTGGGCACTGCTGAATAATCAGGAAGTGACCATGTACCGTGTTCGAAATATTTGTCAATTGGATGCCATTTAATTGTAATTTACTACATATTGTTAAATAGGCATCGACACAGGTCGTAATTGGATAGTGAAAATGTTTTTTTTTTTTTTTTTTTATATCACATCTCATTTGATCATTATAATTTTTTCAAATTTACATAAAATATAATAAATAATTTAATTTTTTTAAATTTTAAAATAATAATAATATAAAAAATAATATTTTATTTAAAATTATCTCATTTTATTTTATTATTTAAATATTACTATAGTCTTTTTCTTGTATATTAAAGAAGTTAATGATGCACTTATGAGTTGTACGAATGTTACGTATATTTAAAAAAATATATATATATTATTTTTTAATATTTTTTCATGACGATTCATCTACCCTACGCCCTACGTGAAGCAGCCCAACTCTCACTACTTTCCTGAACGTCAGAGGTGACTAGCAGTCTGGCAGATCTTAACTTAGATAGTTACCACACGGAAGGGAGGAGCGAGGATAAGTTGAGGGAAGAGCAAGGAAAAGTTGTAAGAACAGTTTCCATTATTGTAGTTTTTTTTTTCAAGTTTCTGATATTTAATATTGAAAAAATATAGTTGTAAATACAATTATGTATTAATCTGTGTATTAATATAATGTAATTAGTTAAAAAGTAGATTTTATTAAAAACAGTATTAATTTAAATTTTAAATATAAATAAATCAGTATTAATACTCAGATTAGTACGTGATTGTATTTGTATATAGGAAAATTCTTTAATATTTGACATGCCACAGGCTCTTAAAGTTGTTACGTGTCCTGCCGGGCTGGCTCAATAGTAATAGGTGGTTAAAATTTTTATTAGAATTAAAAAAAATAAAAAATAAAATAATTTTAATTTTTATATTATATTTTTATTTACAAATAATTTCAATTATTTGTCAAGTAAAATTATTGTTAAAAATTTTATACTATCTTTTCAACTAATAACCAACTTAGTTTTTATTAAAAATTTTCAATTTAGAGAGGATTTTATCAAATCTAATTTAACAAGACGTGTTTTAGACTCTTAGAGCACTCCCAATGGTTCTTGTAAAATGCATTTTCCTTCAAAATATAAAGAAATGTTCTTAAAATGCTACTCCATTAGATTTTGTATTTTAAAAACATTATACATTTTGCTACAGTGATCTCTCTACATTTAGAGGATCCTATTAATCAAATGTAAACATTTTTAATCACTTTCTCTTTCCTTCTCATGTGATTTCTCATTTCCTCTTTATGTGTAGACATTTTTAAAAATATTTGAAATGAATACAAAAGAATAAAAAATATAATATTTAAATAATATGAAGAAAAAATAGATAAACTAATGTAGGATATATTGTAAAAATCAGTATGTAAAATAGAAAAAGTGAGTTTTAGTGATGTATTTTAAAGGATAGGATAGATAAACTATTGGGAGTGCTCTTTGGGACCGTTTGGAAACACAATTGCTTTTAGGTATTATTATATATTCTTAAATTCAAATTTTTTTCTCTCATTTCTCAAAACCAAATAAAATATCTTAACTCAAATTATTTCACTACTATTCACATATATTCTTAGTATATAAACAAACCCTAAAAGTAATTATAATTATAATTGTCAATAAAGTTCTATAAATAATCTACACATTTGAAAAAATGTAGGCCCTTGCATTTTCAAAAATCATACTAAATTTCTTATCAACACTTAAAAATTAGATTTTGCTATTTATAATTTTTACATTATATATTAAGTTAATAATGACAAAAGAGAAGTGTCTTCTTAGAAGAATAATACTTGAAATAATTATTAAGTGTGATGCTTTTAAAACTAATAATGACATAATATCTATTTAATATTTTTGATGTTACCTTATTGAATTAAATAATTTTTCTCTTAAAAATATTCTACTTTAAACTTTTTTGAAAGGGGTCTCTTTTTCCCCTGGGGTATTAGGCAATTGCCTAATTGGCCTTAGAGAATAGCCGGCCCTCGTGTCCTGTAGAAAGCAACGTGCTTTTGGTGATCAATCCGGACTATTAAAACAGGAAGTGGAGACCATAGCCTGGATGTTGAGTAGGGGTGTCCCAAGTGAAAAAGTAATGTGCCGTCGTGCATGGCAAGCTTAACCAGGTTGTGATCGCTTCACACCAACAATACGCGTCCAATAAAGATTCTTACCAATTTCTTGACCGAGTTGAACAGTGCGATGCTGAAAAAATAGACAAAATATGAGATGGTTCGATAATGGAAATAGACATATCATGTAGAGCCTTTTGGGAGAAATCTACTTCGAGGGGGTGGGGTTTTGATCCATTACATTCGAGATGGGTACCGACTGCTTGCTTATGAGTAATGTTAGATATATTTAACGGTTATGTAAGTGTTGTACCTTCTTTTGAAAAAGAGTGGGATTCAATATTATTAAAAAATTAATTTTTTCATGTAAGTCTTATATTTATTAATTTTTTTTAAAAAAAAGTATAATGTACTTGCACACTCTATAATTACAAATATCATTTTTCTATAGAGAAAACCCAACGTGCCTTGTGTCTTGTATCCTATTGCTAGGTGGTGAAGCACAATTTTTTCATCTTCTTATTTTTTTTTATTTGATTTATTGTCTGATGACTCTGATGTAGCAATCTTGTGCATGTGAAGTTGAGTTGGCTTGATTCACATGCGTGTCGACATTCTATATTTCTAATGGTGTTGAAGTTAGGCACCATTTAGGCCATGCATTGTATACAAAGAGAACGAGAATGATATGAATCAAAATGGAAATCTATATATATATATATATATATATAAAATGACCTTAAAACCACAGTTCTTTTTTTTTTTTTTTCCTTAAAAAAGAAAAAGAAAAAAGAAAACTCAAACAATGATTGGTTAACCTTCAAAACAATAAACTGATTATTAGAAAAATCTTGTATCTTTCCATCCCAATGCCAGCCTTAAGTGTAAGGAAATAAAGGTGATGGAACCCATTATTTGACAGCGCAATGGTGTAGAAAAAGGGCTTGAAGACGAAGACAACTTAAAGGGCCAGTCTTATAACCTTCTTTAAGAGCAATTTTTCCCCTTTTCTCCGGTTGGACAACGATGTTTAATGTTGTTTTAGAAACAGCTTTTGATTGTTAGCTCGAATCCATTATCCAGGACATCACTCAGACACATGGGGCTGAATAAAGTAGTGCTATATCTCAATTTTTGTACTGAAAATCTCACCTTTTCTTTTGAAAGTAGCTTCAAAAACTGAGGGGAGCAAAACTAGAGCTCGGGATCTTAATTTTCTGTTGTAGGTGGGTTTGTGTTGTCCACAAAATATTAGAAACAAAGATATTGCAACAAGTACGGAGTATAATTTGAAGGCATGGGTGGGAGGGGAATGTGAGGAGCAAAAGGACTATGCTGTCAACCCTCATCATAGTTTGGTCGGCTCAAAGGCACAGAGCCACCAAAAGATGCTGGAGTGGAATGCTTTCATGATTTACTGGGAATACTTTTCCCCACCCCAGAAATAAAGAAGAACAAACCTATGATGATATTTCTACTCTCCCTGTTTTTGTTTATTTATCCACAACTTTAATTAGCCTCATTAATTAAAACCAAACCAAATCTTTCAACAACAGGCACTTGGTTGAAATCTCAAAAAACCAGGACCTAACTACTGCGAAGTTTGGTCTCTTAACAAACCCTTTACTCTTTCTTGTAAATAAAGGCTTGGTTGGTTTTTTTAATGTACCAAATTTTTGTTAGATTTTCCCCCAAATCTATACCTGTGTGTATGTGTGATTAATAAGGCTGGCTGGTGTTTGCTACTTTGCTTTCCAGGAGGGGCTATGATGTGTATTTTGCTGATATGATCTTTCCTTTCATTCTGGACAGCTAAAATAATTACTTTTTATCTTCTTGCCAGATATGACAATGATTACAATGATGAGCTTTAGCTTTGTTAACATAATGGGAATGGGAACTTTATAGTCATTTTACATTGAGGTCATATCCTCCTTCCAAAGTTACCACCCAGAAAGTCACTTGTTAATGGTGCTTGTTTCTTCAGCAGGGGATGATGATGCACTTGCCAAAGCAACAAAAGGTGCTGCAGACTGTAAATGACTTGGGCTTTTGGAGGCCCTCGTGAGGAAAGGATAAAAAAGAAAAGAAAAGAAAAATTCTCAGCCCCCACCAAAAGTAAGTGAAGGAATTTTAATACTGATATAGTGCCCACTTGTGAAGAAGCCTAAGGGAAAAGCTTCATACCTGCCTATGTTTCTTCGATTAAACTCAATAAACATTTGCATTAAATTAAATGTTGACGAGGTTTGTGTTTTTCACCAGTATGATTGCTTGAATGACACCTTTTACCTGGGGATTATCTCTTGCTTTGGTTAGAAACCACCTCATACCCCAAAAACCCTTGGTTATTTTGCCAAGCAGAAAGTTTGCATCAGGGCCATGTTGGTATTTTTGGGAATCCTACTGCTGCTGCCTCCTCTTTGATAAGATAATGACGCATGTGCTTTCCCATCTTATGATGTGGCTCACCATCTTCAAGGCACGAGTCTGAACAATGCTTGCACCAGAAAGTGATGTGAACCTTATATAAATAGTGATTTTTCATGAATATAATCATGTTATGGGCAGCATCACTCTCCTGGGCTCACACAACTTAACTTTTTAGGCGCTGAAATAATTACTGTGACAGATGAGTTTCCGTGAATTGGCATTCGCAATTATAATCCAACAATTAAACTAACTACCTTTACTTGCAACTTTAGGAATGATTAGTAGTTTCTGCATGTGCCATGTCTGTACCATTCTAAAATGCTCTGGAATTGCCCCTAATTTGTGACCTGTTGCTCATTTCGTTTACATGACATAATCCCCATAGCTTTTCCATTTACAGTTCATTTATGCGGAGCTTTTTCGTTTTTTCTATTGAATTCAGAATTTACCCAATTCTATCAAGTTTGGGTCATTTTTAAGTATGTGGGAGAGCATATTTCTTATGGAGAGTAATGTTATTCTTCATTTTATATATGTTATTTTTAGTTACATTTACGTAGACTGATGTGATAGATTTTTAGTGATTTAATAAGTTAATAATTAAATAAAGACATAACTTAAAATATGACACATCAACTAATGTAAGATACCATGGTATCAAGTTTATTAATCATATTTGTCCAATCAAACTATGGCAAGTGACAAAACCCCTAACCCTACCTTTTTATACTAGGGAAGAGGATTTAGGTCCGGTTTAGATTCGAAAAGCGTTTTATCTCATCATTAGAATTTTCTTAAATTCACACTAAAAAATATAATAAATAATTTAATTTTTTTAAATTCTAATTTAATTTTTTTTAAAATCCCATAATAATAATATTAATAAGTAATATTATAATAATATTTTATTTAATTTTTATATTTTATCTAAAAACATCTCATTTTATTTCAAAATCTAAACTAGATCTTAGTATTTAGAATTGAAATATTTTATTTTTAAATCTATATATAGAATATAAATAATAAAATATTTATATAATATAATTCAATAAAATTCTTATCATTTAAATTACGTGAATGTGAGAATCCGAATTGAGAATGTAGAATTTACCCAACGAACTTTTGTTCGACGCGCTTCAGATGCCAGTGGTTCTGTTGAGCGGGTCTTCTGCTACTTGCAAAGTGTACCACGTCTTCCGGCGATTGTTTAACAAAAAAAAAATCCAACAGAAGAAAAACAAGTGGCAGTCTCACGCCACGTGGTCTGCTACAATTGGTGGTCAGTGGGTCTGGACTCGCGTTTGTAATATCCTTGCAAAGTGCCTGTGACGTGAAGACGCTCCACGTGGGCCTTAGGTAGTATCCTAGCCTCGTAGCTGTGGTGCCGAACCAACTATTTGAATTTTTTGAACGTTGAAGTCAAGCCACACAACATCTTAATTGACGGGTGTGCCACTCCATCGTTCGGCGTCGTTGGGTTCCAATTGAAATTTTGAAAAGAAAACAAAAAAAAAAAAAAAAGGTTTGATAAATCGTCCTTTTGCTTTTTTGTTTTTTATGCGGTGATGGCCAAGATCATATTCTTCTAATTATGACATATTTAACAAGGTCCTGCTAGGGACACCTAATATGGATACTGAAAAGTGAATCAAATAGGGTATTTTTTTAAAAGAGAATTGTTACATATATATATATATAAATATATATAGATAAAGAAATTATATATAAATAAATATATAAATTGATATAATTTCACGTAATATATTAGATGGTCTATTTTATATTAAAATTAATTTTACAATTTGATGTACTGCATCAAGTCATATCAGTTTGTAAATTTACTTTTATGTAAATATTTTGTGGTAAAAGTATTTGTCTTTTTTTAAAGCATAAGTGTGTATTTAAAAAAAATAATAATAATGATCGGTATGTTTTTTCAGTACCCATCTTCAGTGCACTGTGGATTTTCCATATAATAAGTGTGTATTCTTACGAGTTACCATACAAAATTGATGTCTTAACGCACCACTTCTTTCTTAAAATCATTGATGTGGAACACTTTCACGTCAGCGATGTATTGAGTGTATAAAAATAGAGGCTTTCAAATAGATCTTTTGTATTCTTATACATGTATTCATATCTAGCATTCCCAATAATATATCTAAATCTGATCTAAAATAGCTAATGAAAAGCTGCCTACTTTACTTATTTTAGCTAATAATTTTTGAAATATACTCTACAGCATGTTACCTATTCTTTCTTTATATTATTAATTAAATATTCCATCAATTATCAAAATATAAAAAAGAGAGAGAAGGAGAAATAAATAATACTTATCCAGATATAGAGAATCACTAATATAGCACAAATGCATTTCCCATTAATTTTACATAAGCCGATGGAAATCATTCATTGTTAGAAATCTTGCAGTTGTATTTAAAATAGGTAAACCATTCATGAGAATAGAATGATGTGCCATATAAAGAATAGATGCTGAGGGCATGTCAGTTCTGTTTTTGTAGCACATCTTTGATCTCAACAGATTAGCAATATTAATATGGTTGGTCCATAGTAATGAAGGAAAAGATTCAAAGTATATCTTTACTTGGAACACAAGGCCATGGCCTCCTATTTATGTTATTAATTATAGGCAATTCCATCGTTATCAGCTTAGAGAAGCCCATGGTGGGTCGGTAACTGTTTTCAAGAACCAATCCCACTAGCTGATCATGAGATGGACATATTGCCTAACGATTGGTGGGACATTTAAGTAAGAATTGGATGTATTAATTAGATGATTTTCATGAACTTGCTTGCTTTCAACCTTTCTTCTTTCTTTCTTTCCTTTTTACTTGCTCAAGACTCTGCAACTATGTGGCAAAATTTCCTATATGCAATGGTTTTCGTGGCTTTGAAACTTTACCAACATCTTTGATGCTAATGCAAAGCAAATTTATGGTTGGACATGTGTGTGTCCTCAATCTTATTCAAATATCTCTTTGTATTGACTATTGATGTATGTAGTATTTAAGATTGAAAAGCAAGGCTTGATTCCCAACAAAAGCAGTTACTGTGATTTTTACATCAAGAAGAGCAACTGAATACAAATTTCAGATCCCTTGAAGCTCCCGCGGTGAGTGTAGAACATGAGGGACTGTGAGACCCACAATCTTGAACAAATCCTTTTTTTTAGCATCACCCCTCATTGATTTGTCAATTGCTTGATTGGACAAAGAGTAATGCTACTATACACTCTAATTTATATTACTCATTTTGTACCCTTGATGTTGCACCACAATGTGGTATCACATGATTTATTTTAAAAAAAAAAAAAAAACTAAAACCACAAACATAAAAAAGTACATAGAATTTAGGATTTCAGTGTTCTTTTTATTTTATTTTATTTTCTATATATTCGGGTACCATTTTATTTTGAACTAAAACCCGCTTGCTTGCACGCTTGCCCATATTAGCAAGAGACATGGGAGGTAAATGAGACATTGAGAACTAGGCGTAGTTTTACAAAAATCATGCATTCATCAATTGATATAGTACCATTGAGGTCAAATATATAGAACGCTACAAAAAGGTTGCTAGCTAGCTAGTAAAACTTTGTCGGAATTATGTTTTTCTCATGCATTAGTGGTCATAATGCTATAGAGATCAAGATCGATCAAAAGCTTAGGTTTAATGATTCCAAGAGCAAATTCACAGATATTAAGAGACATGCATACCCATTAAATTGTCCCATTAATCAGCCTATATCCATGTCATGAAAAACCACATTGCATGCACGGGATCAGGGACATGATTCACTCAGAATCATTAACAGATTGTTCACTGATGATCTCAATGTTCTACAAGTATAAGGTTTATGGAGAGGTACCCTGCCATATAATATCATATGAAATTGATTTAGGATATAATGAACAATATTTGGAGGCTGTAGTAGTTTGTCGTTAGTGTCATCCTCAAGCCATTGTACGTCGGTTCGTGGGGCCAGTGTTCCTGCTTAGTTTGAATTATAACATTAAAAGATAGGGCCTACTGATTTGAACATGATCATATATATAATGTGCATGTTGAATGTTGAAAGTGCACAAAACGAAGCGGACAAATCCACCCAACTTCATGTTTTAAAAGAATTCAAATATTCAAAAGTTTTGAATATTGGCTTTCTAGAACCCTAAATGGAGGGATTTTTTTTCAGATTCAATACAAATTATCAGTGCACCGTTTTAGTTGTGGAATATGGTGTTAGCCTTTTTACCCTTAGATCGATCTCAAAGTCATCGCCAAGTTTCTTTTTATCATAAATGGATTTTTATGTGACATAACCATGTGATTATGTAAATTGCACCAGTCATTTATGTTAATGTCATACTTGAATACATGATTTAAGATAAAATTTTTTTTATTTAATTATCAATTCTATTTCTTAGGAAAAGATCATTTAAAAAACAGATCCAAATCCTACACACTAATTTGAAATATTTATTTTTAATAGTAGTTTCAAATTTTTTCTATCTATCTAATTGTAAGCACAACTGCACATTAATATATATACAAATTTAATGTGATCGGTTAAAAAATAGATTTTATTAAAAACAGTATTAATTTAAATTTAAAATATAAAAAAATCAATATTAATATGTAATAGTACGTAACTTTATTTATACGTAATAAAATTATTTCAAAAAAATATTGCTAGACTTGCACATGATTGACTACATAAATTATTTTCTAATTTTTATTATATACCTTGAGAGTAATTGATAAATAATTTATTTTAGGAAAATATTACTCTTTGTAACTCTCCATAAATCATAATCAATCACACTTAATTAATATTTACTCATTTTAAACGATTCGATTCCAAACAACTAAAATTGACTTGCTCAGTGTAATTTAAAGAGTACAAGTTGGAGAAGTAAGCGGATCCAAGTTCCAACTCCAAAGTCCACGCCGAATTACGTTAAACCCAACCAAAATCACTGCACGACAAATCTTAAAACTCTGTTGTAAATCTCATTCCCCCACCCACGCACTCTCTTCAATGACCGTTAACATCACATTCCAACTATTTTTAACCACCTCCTTGTCCCACTTTTCACTCTATACTCCCAACTGTTTTTTCTACGCGCATCGCAGTTTGGGCTTGCGAGAAGGAGAGGCTCGGGAGACAGGTTCGGGAAAGGAGGCAGCTTTGGAGAAAGACAGAGTATAAAGGAAGGAAGAGTGAGGAGTGAAGAAGAAAGCACCCTTCCCCCCACTTTTCCTTTTTGTATAGAGAGAGAAAAGGAAAGAGGAAAGCAAAAGGTCTAATGGAGAATGTGACTCCTGTGAGTTCTCTGTATTGTATGATGAATTGGTAACAAAGATACCTCCCACCACCATCACCAACCAAACCTTCCTACCTTTCAGATCTTCAGAAAACCTCCAAAAGATCCCGTCGTTTAGTTAATGCTGCTGGTTTTTTCTTCTGGGATATTCAAGGGATTTTATTAGTCCGTTTCTGATATGATGGCAGCAACGGCGGAGGGGGCATTGTCGTTTTCCGTGGCGGAGGTGGTGGAAGATGTGCTCCAACAGCACGGGAACCGTCTCAGAGGTCTTGATCTTGAGTCTAGAAAAGCTGAGGAAGCTGGTACTCCTTTTTCTTTTTTGTCTTCGTATTTCCATTTAGGTTTTTCTGGCATCTGAAGGGTGAAAGAAAGACACTAATTTTGGAACTTGAGTTGCTGTGCGGTGTTCTAAGATTATGTTGGAGATGATGAGTGAATTTCACTGATCAGTTGTTTTGTTTGAGAATTGGTAGCCTTGAGAAGAAACGAAGCGGCGGGGTGGCTGAGAAAGATGGTGGGAGTAGTAGCGGCCAAGGATTTGCCGGCGGAGCCTTCGGAGGAAGAGTTCAGGCTTGGATTGAGAAGTGGCATTATTCTCTGCAATGTTCTCAATAAGGTTCACCCTGGAGCTGTGCCCAAGGTGTCAATCTTATCATTATCCTCATCCTCATTCCAATTTCGGGACCTTTTTTATGTTGATATTGTTTTTAAATATGGAATAATTACGTAGTTTAATTGTTTTCAGGTGGTGGAAAGTCCATGTGATTCTGCTCTGGTTCCTGATGGAGCGGCATTGTCAGCATTTCAATACTTTGAGAATGCGAGAAACTTCCTAGTGGCTGTGCAGGAAATGGGAATTCCTACTTTCGAGGCATCTGATCTCGAACAAGTATGTATTCGGATTGGGATCATCTGAATTGCCTAGGATATTCACGGTGCAATTGTTAAAATACTAAAGATTACTTTAAATTAACTAATGTGGATTTTCCTATCAAAGTGCACAATTCATCGAGAGACGATGAATTAAGAAATTTAGTACCCTTGTTTTTTGTTAACTTAATATATATGTTACTTTCCACCTATTTTTTACACACATCTGATGCTTTGGATTAAACAACTATTGTGCTAGCGTAAAACTTTTTGGTAGGGAGGATCTTACAGGTAATTTTGGCATAAAAACATCCATTGAATTTCAGGGTGGGAAGTCTGCAAGGGTTGTGAATTGTGTTCTGGCGCTTAAATCCTACAGTGAATGGAAACAGACGGGGGGGAATGGGGTTTGGAAATTTGGTGGAAATGTGAAACCAGCCGTGTCTGCCAAATCTTTTGTGAGGAAAAATTCAGAGCCATTCACGAATTCCTTGTCAAGGAACTCCTCAATGGGTGAAAAATCTTTGAATATGCTGTCCTCTGACCTTGAGTCTAATAAAATGGTTGGTAACCTTAACTTTTCTTTTTACACAGTGTGTGTGTGTAATTTGTCTAGTTGATTGAAGCCTGAATTTTATTAATTCATTCATGTTACCTGCAGCCTGCTAACTGTTCCTTGAGTATGCTTGTTCGTGCGGTTCTATTAGATAAGAAGCCTGAAGAAGTTCCAACGGTAAGGATTAAGTACTAGCTACCACTTTGCTGATCAAGCTGGGGCTTAGTATAGATTTTATCGTGTAATGGAGCCTGCAACTATGGACTATGAATCCACTATGGTTAAATTTTAGGTGATTTTACCAATTATATCTGTACCATTCAATTCCAAGTTGGAAAATGTGTCCTGAGCATCCTGAAGGGATTAGCTTGATCAAGCAGACTGCCCTTTTAATCTTGTGAGAATAATGAATCTAAATTATATTGTTACCTACCATCACTACTTTGGGATTGCAATAGTTGTTACTTATACTGCTGCTTCTTCTTAATTGTGTTAATCTTGCTCCTTTGCATGAAACAGTTGGTTGAATCTGTGCTAAATAAGGTTGTGGAGGAGTTTGAGCATCGCATTTCAAGCCAATTAGAACTGGTATGTTAATATGGACTATGAGACCAATTATGCATTTGCATGTGCTTTGAAAATTTCCAATGGTTTGAATATTCATGAATTCCTTGTATCCTTGGCAATCATGCCTAGTTGTTGCTCTTGTATATGTTCCGTGTACTTGAGCCATGCCTATTCCTCATCAATAAAATCTATATTTACTGATAAAAAAGATGTGCTTTGAAATTCAACATTAGACCAGGGGTTAGTGCACGATCCAAATCAGCAAAACATGGTTTCTTGGATCCTCAACGAGTTTTTTTTCTCCTATTTTCCTTTATAAGATAATTTTTCTTTATCAATCAACATGTCTGACTGGGTATTTATTCGTAACCCATAGATGACAACAACTCCAAAAGACATGGCTGCTTCTCACAGCAACAAATCTTTATTGAAATTTGCTTCTGGTGATAAAAAGGTGATACATTATTTCTTACCTTCTGCACAGGTACCTAGGGATTAATATGCACTAGTGAGTCTATAGAAAAAGCATATATTCGATGACAGAATCTATGATTGGATTATAACTTGGGATTGCTGATATTTTCCTTTGGGTTGCTGTGATTTTTTAGACTGAAAGTAAAAATGAAAAGGTGACAAAGAAAGAGGTCATCCAGAAAACCTACATTTCTGATGAGAAATCAAAAGAGCAACTCCTGAAACAGCAAATGGCATTTGATCAACAGCAGAGACACATTCAAGTACAAAAACTGCTATTGTCATTGCTTTTCAGTTTCCCTTGACTGCTTAGCTTATTAATGCTAATCTGTTTTTTTTTTTTTTTTTTTTGGGTAGGAACTGAAGCATACTCTTCACACTACAAAAGCTGGGATGCAATTTATGCAAATGAAGTTTCATGAGGAGTTCCACAATCTTGGTACGATTCGGGAAAATAATTTTCATTATATGTTGTTTCTTTCTATTTTATGTTTCTTTTCCTTTCTTTCTGGAAGAGTTTTTGAGAAGAAAAATTTGTCTTGTTTCTTTGTAGGCATGCACATTCACGGTCTGTCTCATGCTGCTTCTGGTTATCATAGAGTTCTTGAGGAAAATCGCAAGCTATACAATCAAGTGCAGGATCTCAAGGGTAAGAAGTTCACTTGTAGCCTCCTTGGGGTAAAGGAAAAAGTAAAATACTGACTGCCTAGGTTTAAGTCCTCAAAATGGATTAAATGGTTTTTTTGTATCAGGAAGTATTAGGGTTTACTGTCGAGTGAGACCCTTCCTCCCGGGACAATCAAATCATTTCAGCAATGTGGATTTTATAGAAGATGGCAGTATCACTATCAGTACTCCATCGAAGCATGGGCAAGGCCAGAAGTCTTTCAGCTTCAACAAGGTTTTTGGGCCATCTGCAACCCAAGGTTGATGAGGATTTTAATTAGATACCTTTCAGATTTTATGATCATAACATTGCTTTAACTCTTTTGTCTCCTGACTTCTTGCAGCGGAGGTCTTTTCTGATATGCAGCCTTTGATTCGGTCTGTTCTTGATGGTTACAATGTTTGCATATTTGCATATGGTCAAACTGGATCAGGAAAAACTTACACCATGGTAGGTTAGGTTTAGCTTAATCCCAAAAGATACGAAACAATGTTTTCAATGATGTTTGTTTGTGAAGCTAGGCAAATGTGGCTAACTTTTGCTGTTTATATGTCCAGTCTGGACCTAAAGATCTTACAGAGAAAAACCAGGGAGTAAATTATCGGGCTTTGGGCGATTTGTTTTATTTAGCAAGTCAAAGAAAAGACACTTTCTCCTATGATGTTTCTGTTCAGATGATCGAGATCTATAACGAGCAAGTTAGGGATCTCCTTATCGTTGATGGAACAAACAAAAGATATCCTTTATAAGTTATTTGTTTTTGTTACCATCAAGTTTTTTAATTATAAGTTGATGAGCTTTCTGCTTATAGAGATGGTCATAGTAGGTTGAGAGCTCTGAATATCATTTCAACTTTTGGACTTACTGTTATTTTAGTTCAATGCTGTGAAATATTTTCACAAACCTCAAATTTTCAAATTGGATTAAAAATCATGTTAAAATGTCCAGGCTTTCAGAATTTTATTTAAGTTTATAAACTTTGTTCTTTGCCAGTCTCACTCTCTCGCCCCTCCCATCAACTAGCTTTCCTTAATTGTGGCTACATTAGAAATTCGTAATAGTTCTCATAATGGACTTAGTGTACCAGATGCAAACCTTGTGCCAGTGTCATCGACATCTGATGTTATTGATCTGATGAACCTCGGACAAAGGAATCGTGCAGTGGGTGCAACAGCCTTAAATGATCGTAGTAGTCGCTCTCATAGGTAGGAACATAGTTCTCTATGGAATTAATTATATTAATGGTTCTATGGAATATCTTTAGTTAGGCTGATTTGTTTCTTCTAATAAATTGTGAATTTGCAGTTGTTTGACTGTTCATGTTCAAGGAAGAAACTTGACATCTGGAACTATTCTTCGTGGATGCATGCATCTGGTTGATCTGGCAGGAAGTGAGAGGGTAAACAAATCTGAAGTGACAGGAGATAGACTCAAAGAAGCGCAGCATATAAACAAATCCCTTTCAGCATTGGGTGATGTGATATCTTCCCTTGCCCAAAAGAATCAGCATGTTCCGTATAGAAATAGCAAACTCACACAGCTGCTCCAAGATTCACTTGGTAAGGTTAAATTTACGCATTTCTTCAAGAGTATAGTGGAACTATATCCTGAGATTTTGGAAAGATCTTAGTAGGGTTTTGGGGTTGTAATAATATTTTCAGGAGGGCAGGCCAAGACACTGATGTTTGTTCACATAAGCCCTGAGCCTGATGCTACTGGAGAAACAATAAGTACACTTAAATTTGCCGAGAGAGTTGCCACTGTTGAACTTGGTGCTGCCAGAGTAAACAAAGATAGCACAGATGTTAAGGAGCTAAAAGAACAGGTTTTACATTCTGTCATCTGTATAGTTCTCATAATAGTGATTTCAAGGACTTTGTCCATTCATACCAGTGTTCTATAAATCTTTTGAATTCTTCTTCAGATTGCCTGTCTTAAAGCAGCACTGGCAAGGAAAGAGGGGGAGCCAGAGCACATGCAAAATTCCATATCTGGAAGCTCTGAAAAATACAGGACGAAACCTAGTGAGTTATCACCATTTCGCTCTAAAAAGCATGATGCAGGTTTTTTGGGAGACCAGAACAGCTGCCGGCAACCAATGGGTGATGTTGGCAATATTGAGGTAAATCATGTTCCCTGATCACGACTCGATAGATATTTTTCATTTTCATACTAGCAGTGACCAGTATGTAAATGAAACACTGTTTTTTCTTTTTTTAAATAGTTAATTTATATCTTGTAATGTAGACAATATTAGCGATTGAAGTGCTGATGTGATTTCAATAGAGTATGATAGAAGGATTTATCACCTTTAGGCTGGCATGTTTCGGTCTTGTTTTATATCCTGGCATAAACTTGTTCGGTTATTTTATTTTATTTTTAACCAAAATGTGAAATCAGAAAAATGATTCCGCAGGTCCATAAAAAATCTGCACTGAGGCAAAAGACAACAAGTTTTGATCTTGATGAGCTATTAGCGAACTCCCCTCCCTGGCCTCCTGTGAATAATCATGGCCAGACCTATGGGGAGGATGACAGAGAAATAGGCTCCGGTGAGTGGGTTGATAAAGTCATGGTAAACAAGCATGATGTAAGCAAAGTTGAAAACCCTTTGGGAAGTTGGGCAACAGATAATGGGGACTTAACTGATGTATTTTATCAGAAGTATCTCCCAGATTCTTCCAAAATTTACCCACATCAATCCTACAACATGTTTATGGGAGGCAACCAGTTCAGTGTCACTAGTACCGATGAAATGGATGATCTTGATGCTGCCACCAGTGACTCCTCAGAGCCAGATTTGCTTTGGCAATTCAACCACACAAAACTTACAGGCATGACCAATGGAATTGGGGCAAAACCCAAGAAACCCAATCTAAAGACGTCAAAAAGCCCAGAACTAAGGTAATACAAAGTTGATCAGTTGTTGATGTATACTATAACTCCATCTAAATACTGTCTACCAGGTAAATTTACATGCTTTTTTGACGAGTTGTTAACATTTGCAGCAAGAATGGCAATGCTTCTCTAGGCGCTTCCCCTTCACGGAAACAATCAAATGGGGTAGGTGCCCATCTGCAGCGGAGTGGGAGACAGCCAGCTTCAGCTGATATGAAGCGCAAAGCTGGGAATAGAAAATAGAAACTTGGACAGGGCTGGTCGGCCGATTTCTGATTTTTTTTTTTTTTTTATTCATTTCTTTGAATTTGTTGGAGAGAGGGAGACAGAGGAGTTACTATATTCTTCTTTTGTATTTTTATTGTAATCTTACATAGTAAAATGCAGCAATAATTCCAATTGCTTGTAATTGTATACTGATGAGTTCATTAGATGTGTATTTCCTGTGTGGATTGGATGACTGATGTTTTCTGTTTTATACTTTACAGAGCCGAAAGTCCTCTATTCTTTGGTTGTTAATGAAACATAAAATTAAAAAATCACATATCAATCTCAACTACACAAGGATTGCCATTGCAGTGGACCTGAGGTTCTGGGTTATATTATACCGCATTGCTACAAGCTCTATCTCAATGTATCCAATATCTGGTCATTTTAAAAATAAAAATTTTACTCATCATCCCTACACACCATACATAATTTTTTATTTTTTTATTTTTTTCTCTTACTAAATGTGTAGTGCATGGATGATGAGAAAAAAAATTCAAATAGTTTAGGAATAATAAAACCAAATTTTTTTTTTTAAAAAAAAAATGTGATATGTAGTGTGTGGAGATGAGACTAATGCTATATACAGTTGTAGAGTGCGCAACAGCGCAAGCGCCGTGTAGTCACTTTAAAAAAGATTGTGATCTACTATTAAAAATTTAATTTTATCTCATATAATTCCCGTATTTATTTATTTTTTTAAAAGTAATTATAAGACACCTATGCAATCATGACTGTAACTATCATTTCTTAATTATCATACTTATTGCCATTCTCTTTCTATCATACCCTATAATCTTCTTTTTTCCCGAGCATCATATGATATAATCACTTGTTCAAAGGAATTTAATAGAGCCTCACTATATTTTTATTCAACCCATTAAGGGAGTTAGATCATAGCATGGATGATTCTATAGGAGTAATGGAATATTTCACACCATTGTTTAGTATTTTTTTTTTTTCCCCTTAAGCCACACTATTGTTTACGTGATCAAATATTAAAGAGAATAAATTAATTAAAAGAATCACTCTAGCCCAAGGGAGATGAATTAGGTCTATTAATTGGTTCAACCTTAAAAGTAATAATATTTTATTAAAAAAATAACTTGTTATCATACATTTTTGCATATGAATCTCCTCTGTTGATACCATATTAAACATCAGTTATCTTAAAAGAATAAAATTATTAAAAGTGCTTATTTATTTTAAGAGGAGTGCTATAACCATAAATAAATTACACAAAATTAATTTTACAAATTAATGTAGTTTTATCTAATCTGTTAAATTTAATTTATAATAAAAATAATTTTATAATCTCATATATTATGTCAAGTTATGTCAGTTTGTGAATATATATTTATGTAATAATTTTATGATTAAAGTATTTTTTTTTATTTTAATATGTTTGAAATATACATTTTCTAAAGAAAAAGAAAAGATATGTTGGATCTGGTTTCAAATATTTCAGGCCACAACGTATCTGGGTAGGCTTAAAAAGGTCAAATATGTAGAAGGCTGAAAGCAACGTTCTGCAAAGGAGTGCGCTGTAAATAAGACCTTTGAACTTTGACCCGTTATCCTTACACCCGAAGAACAAAACTCTCTCCCCTCGAGTCCTGACATGCAGGTATGCTACTGATCCCACTCTATATAAACCAGCACTACTCTTCTCAGTTCTCACAAATCCACAACTTTCAATTTTAAACCCAGTTGATCGATATCTTCTCCATCCTGTATATCCTATGGAAAAATCTTCTTACAAGTACACTTTATATACTAATTTGCACTCCAATATTAATATGCAAGATATATATTTAATGAAACGACGTTAATTAAAGATGAAAATAATTTTCATGAGATAAGAGATTTTTTTATTCTTTCAAAAAAAAATTTATATTTTAAAAAAAAAAAATATTATCGGTACACAAACTAGTACACAAAATATGCTTGTATCTAGCAAAACTCATATCTTATTTCTAAGCAAAGATGTGTGTCACCATATTTACCCAGGAGTTCAACACTTCAGTCTCACCGACTAAGTTGTTCAATGCCTCGCTACAAGAAAAATAGATTTTTATAACCATTATTTTGCAATCAAAATGACTATCATTTTTGTCAGAAATAATCATATTAGTTGCAAAATAACGATCACAAAAATCCATTTCTTTTTGGAGTGCCTTGATCCTCGACTCTCACAACCTCGTCCCCAAGCTTGTGCCCCAGTCCATCAAGAGCATCGAGTTCATTCAAGGCGATGGTGGTCTTGGTAGCATCAAGCAAACCAACTTCCCCGAGGGTAATGTGTTACTTCAGCACCCTGCATTCTCTTAATAATTAATTGGCATCAAAGAGTATTTCACACCAGGAAAAGAAAGCAACGGAAATTAATAACATGAACATGTTGGCTGCAGGGAGTTACTTCAAATACTTAAAGCACAAGATCGACGACCTTGATGCAGACAACCTTATGTGCAAGTTCACTTTGATTGAAGGAGGTGTGTTGGGTGACAAGCTGGAATCGATTTCTTACGAGGTGAAGATGGAGGCATCAGGCTCAGGCTCAGGTAGCGTGTGCAAGATGACAAGCCACTATCACACAAAGGGTGAGTTCGTGATCAAGGAAGGGGGTATCAATGATGGCAAAGACAAGGCCCTTGGGTTGTACAAGCTTGTCGAGGAATACCTCCTTGCCAATCCCAATGTCTATGCTTAAATTTTTGTTTTCTGCCTGCCGAGTCCCTCGATCCCCAAGTGTTATCTTTTTTTTTTTTTTTTGTCCTGTATGTTTCTTGGCAGAAAGCCTTTTGCTTGGTAATAAGAAGCCTGGTATTGACTCGACCAATGATGTTGTATTGTTGGCTTTCGCTTTAGATGCATGTAATAGATCATGAATGAATAAAGTAGCTTTCAATTCCTTGTTTTTTTTTTTTGCATGATCAAGATATAAATAAATAATAAAATTTACCCATTTCCACCCGTTTAATCTTTTAGGCTAAGTGATAGTTTATATTAGAGCAGAGATCCTAATTTAAACTCTAACTCTACATGACTCTATTCCATTTAATATGTGAGAAATAATATTAAAATAATGCTAGTTAAAACAAAAGAAGGCATACTGAACTCAAACAATACTTTAAAATTAAGGCTAGTTTAGACATTGAGGTATTTTTAGATATTTTCAGATATATATATATATATATATATATATATATATATATATATATTTTAAATATCACTTAAGTATAAAATATTTTTTAATTTAAATAAAATGAAAAGAAAAAAATAATGCTAGTTTTAAAGAGAGAATTTTTTAGGTATTTTTCTAATTTCTTTTCTATGAAGGGTAGATTTCAATCTTTAATTTTTGTCAAGAGCAATGCTACGTAACCTCCCAAACTCTACACATCACTTTTTTTTTTCAAATTTTTAAAACTTTTTTAAATTTTTTAAAATTTTTTTGAGTTTATTTTTTTAAAATTAATTTAATTTTTCTATTCATTATTAATATATTAAATATTTGATAAAAGAAAAATAATAATAAAAATTAAAAAAAATGTAATGTGTAAAAGTTGTGTAAATAGTAAAAAGTTAGTGTAGATTTTTTGTTTTGCTAAAACTTGAGCATCTGAGCATCTTAAGAAAAACATGTTTTATTAGGCATCTGTGTCAGTAGCACGTGATTGATGGGCTGAATATCAGAAAATGTTTGCAAGTAAACTTTGATCAAGGGAGACGCACATTCGACTCTGCCCAGTTTCTAGACCAATATGCTAATGGGTCCAAAGCTAGCAGCTTGGACTTTAGGTTAAGAAAGGGGTCCCACAGCTTGGAATATGCCACTAGGTCTGGATTCAGCCCGCCAGAACTGGAAAAAATGTGCAGCTGAAGTCCACTTCTCACATCTTACCCCGGGTATACACAATAAATGCTGCAGACCATCCACATCTTCAGTTAATTATTAAACACCCTCTCAAGTCTCGACCCAACTTTGTTCTCATCTACCAGAAAAGATCATGGGCGTCATAAGTTTTCTTCAAGAGTTTGAGTCACCAGTTGATCCGGACAGATTATTCAAAGCCTTGATATTGGATTCATGCAACCTTTGCCCCAAGCTTCTGCCTCAGCATATTAAGAGCATTGACATTATAGAAGGAGATGGAGGTGTTGGAAGTATCAAACAGATTAACTTCGCCCGAGGTTAGTAACAATATCTACTGCTATTTTTAACTTCCTGCTACGGTTAATTTATCTGTAATAATATGCGCGCAGGCATTCATTTCAAATATGCAAAGTACCGGATTGATGAGCTGGATATGGAGAATTTCCAGTGCAGGTACACTATAACTGAAGGAGATGTGTTGGGAGAGAAGCTCAAATCCATCGAATACGAGATGAAGTTTGTGGCTGATCATGGAGGCGGCTGCATTTGTAAGATGTCGAGTGAGTATTATTCAGATCAAGAACTTGAGTTCAAGGATGAAGATATAGAGTTTGGCAAAGAAAGAGCAACAGAGATATACAAAGTGGTGGAAACTTACCTTTTGACAAATCCACTCTCTTATCTTTAATTAATGGAGACTACAGGTGGTCGTTCTGTAGAACTCTAGTCCTAAGTCGGACCGGGAACTGTAATAACTTTCAATAATAATTTTTAAATTTTATATTACATACTGCATCATGTATTTGTACATTTTGGACGTAAGCCGCTGTCGTTGACCCTCTTTAATCCCTTACTTTCTTTCAGTCTTATCAATCTTGGTCTTTTTTCATTCTAGAAGTCTTTATACAGGACATAAAAGAAATTTTATAAAGTAAAAATAAATTTATAAATTGACATAATTTTATATATTTTATTAGATTTATTTTATAATAAAAATAATTTTACAGTTTAACGTAGGACCGTACAAATAAACTATGGGCCGACCCAACTGTTTTTTCGACCTGACCTGAAATATCGACCCGTTTACTTGCAGAATTGGAAACAGGTTATTCCGTAACCGTTTCTATTTTTATCAAGTAATACCCGTAACCCGTTTACACACAAAATGTGCAGCTCGCTCTTCCTCGGTGTTGGTCTATTGTTCAGAAGGTCTCCCTCATCTATAGGTATTATTACTCTCTCTCTCTCTCTCTCTCTCTCTCTCTCTCTCTCTGTTATTGTGAATCTGTGATTTTTGTATGTGTATGCAGTATATGTGGATGTTTTCTTTGGGTTTCATGGGAAGGGGGTCATAAATGCTTTTCTTCGGGTGTTGAAGTTATCCCTTGAAGAAGGTGGCGTTACTGACTGCCTGCATCTCTGCTTGAACAGAACAAACACAAGCCTATAGATTCCTATATTCTTACATCTTTGTGAATTCTATATATCATTATTAGGAGTTGTGTGGCTGGGTTGCTTTGATTTTTGATGTGGGGTTGTTTTCATTTCTAACTTGTTCAGTTTGGTTCATGAATGCTTCGGTGATTTCTATGTTGCTCAGTTGCTTTAACTAATTATGAGTTGTTGGGTTTCTTTCATTTCTGAGTCTTTATACAGACATAAAAGAAATTTTATAAAGATAAATTTATAAAAGGACATAATTTCATGTAATTTGTTAGATTTACTTTAAAATAAAAATAATTTTATAATTTAACTTACCACGTCAAACCAACATTAGTTTGTGAGCTTATTATTATACAATCCTATTGTGACTAAAGTATATCTTTCTCTTTTCGATTTGGTAGATACCAATTAATCTAAATGCTAAGTAGCAATTAAGCTATCATGTATGTTTTTTCAATAAATATTAAGTAATGTTACGTACAGTTATGGAATAGTATGTAAATATCGTGCAATCGCTTTGAAAATGAGTAAGATTTACTATTAATTTTTTTTTTCTTATGAGTCTAAAGTGATTGTGTGATGCTTACACAATCATGACTACAACTATCATTTCTTATAAATATTTTCAAGGTTGAAAATTCTAGCGACTCTAGGATTTTAATAGATTTTTTTAACATGTTTCGGATTTTTTTACATGGTCTACCGTTCATCACTAGGTAATCAATGTTAGCAAGGAAACAAGGATTTGCTTTTCCTAGACTAGGGCTTGAAGGGATCAAGTTCGGGTAATTTTTTTTTTCTTTTTCGTGGGATATATGTATAAAATAGATCTTAAAATATTTATTGAACATTTACTACTATTAAAAAAACTCATGCTTTCATCTTCATTTTGTCTAAAATTATAAATGTCTTATAAATTGCCTTAAGCTCATCTCTTATTGCTTACCATCACATCGTTGGAACAGAATTTTTCATAATATATTATAACTGATCCATAGAGGGAAAGAAAGGAAGGTTGTTGGCCTTAAAATTTCAACATCTTGAAAGTCTCCTGATCTCTGATCTCCTCCATTGCCGGTCATCATATGACAATTACAAGAAAAACAAGTATTTGTGATTAATTTTTTGTAATAAAAAGGATTATTTGTGACAAAAATAGACTCATTTTAGTCGGAAATAATCATTTCGCTAGAAATAACTAGTCGCAAATAAGCAATTTTCTCATGCAATCTGAAATCAGAAATGAAACAAACCTAATATTATTAGTCTATATTTCTTGATTGAATTGATGTAACTCTACATCATCATGTGTACATTCAAATACTTGGTCAAGATCTGTGTTCTACATATCAAGTACTTTAGATATGAATTAGTCCACCCTATAGAATTCAAACCTTGTTAAAATACAGCCCTCTAGGTTAGCTGCGTACTCAAATATTTTCAGTATTCACATGACTAGTACGGCTCAAACTCTAACCTATATATACAACTTTTGTAAAGTTTAGAGACTCGGATTGCAAGAAGAGAAATTGATTCTAATTTCATCCAAAAAGTAAAGTCACTTTACACTGTTTTGTTTGTATAAATTATAACAGAAGCTATTGAAAAATATAAGCAAAAATATTACACAATTACACATGCATACTTAAAACCAGAAAAGAACTAAATAACTAAGTGCTTTATAATAAGCACGTGATTGATATACATCTAATACTCCCCATCAAAATGGAGAATAAATGTTTAAGATTTCCATCTTACGTAACAAAGCAAAAAAGGATTGAAAACCAAGTTGTTTGGTGAAAATGTTAGCCAATTGAGATGCAGAAGCAACATGTAATGTCTGAATTAATCCATCCTAAATCTTCTCATGAATAAGATGACAGTAAATTTCTATGTGTTTCATGCACTCATGGAAAATAGGGTTTGTTGCAATATGGAGTGTAGCCTGATTATAACATAAAAGTAAAGCAGCTTGTGGGTGAGAAATGGAGAAATTAGCAAGCAAAGAACGAATCCAAGTTCACAAACTGTAGAGGCCATATATAGCCTGATACTCAGCCTCTGCAGAAGATCTTGAGACAGTGGACTTCTTCTTAGATCTCCAAGACAACAAAGACGTACCAAGAAACACACAAAAACTAGTGATAGATTTCCTTGTATCAGAATAAGCTGCCCAGTCTGAATCAGCAAAGGCTTTGAGGTGAAGTGGAGAATTTGATGGAAAAAATTAGCTTTGACCAGGTGAGGATTAAATGTATTGTAGAATACGATGTACAACATGAAGATGAGGAACATGAGGTTGTGCCATGAACTGACTTAAGGTATGAACTGAAAAGGTGAGATTTGGTCAAGTCAAACATGAGTATAATAGACTATCAATCAAACATCAATAAGCACCAGGATCAGATAATAATTCACCCTCAAAATTATTCAGTTTCAAGTGCTTTTCCATAGGAAAATCAATAGGTTTAGCTCCAAGAAAACTTGTATATTTAAGAATGTCAAGGGTATATTTTCTTTGGCAAACAGAAATTCCTTTAGCTGAGTGAGCAACTTCAAAGCCTGAAAAAAACTTTAGAGACCCCAAATCCTTGAGTTTAAATTGACTGTTGAGAAACTTTTTCAAAACATAAACTGCACGAGCATCATTACTAGCAATGACAATATCATCAACATAGACAATGAGAGCAATGAAAGAAGAACTTTGAACCCGAGTAAACAAATAGTAATCATTCTTAGATTGAACAAAACCATGTTGAACCAAGGTATAGGAGGATTTAGCAAATCATTGGCTGGAGGCTTGCTTTAATCCATAAAACGATTTGTATAACCGACAAACCCAAAACTCCCCCTTATTGCCAAAACTAGGTGAAAGAGTCATATAAACCTCTTCATCAAGATAATCACTTAAAAATGTATTATTAATATCTAATTGATTCAAAGACCAACCCATGATTGCAGCCAAAGCAAGTAAACATCGAATAGTCATCATTTTAGCCATAAGAGAAAAAAACTCCAAGTAATTCAAACATTCACGCTGTGTATACAACTAAGCAGGCTTTATACTTTTCAACCGAACCATCAGCTTTAAGTTTAACTTTATAACCTACTTATAGCCTATATGTTGCTTCCCAACAGGTAAATCAGTAAGAGACCACATTTTATTCTCTTATAAAGCTGCAATTTCAATTCCCATTGCATCTCTCCAGTGACTATAATGCATAGCTTGTTTAAAAGAGGTGGGATCAAATTGATTAGAAATAGATAAGGAAAAAACTCGATGGGTAGAAGATAGTTTGGAATATGAAAGTGTATGAGAAAAGTTATAAGGTTTACCTGCAGGAGGAGATAGGACTATAGGCGCTGAAACAAAACTTCAATTATAATCATTCAAATAGCCAAGTAATCGAGAAACATGAGTAAATCTTCTCAAAGGACAAGAAGGAACAAAAGCTGAATTAGAATATGAAGAAAACTATGAAGAATTAGAAGTGGTAGGATTAGAGATTGGGAAAGGTAAGACAAAAGAGGAAAATTGTGAATTAGAAACTGGAGAATGCTAAGAAGTATGTAGATTAAAAGAATGGAATGGAAAAATGGATTCATAAAACAAAACATCCCATGAGGCAAAAATGGAGTTATTATCAAGATCTAAAAGTTTGTAACCCTTGAGACCATGAGGATAACCAAGGAGAATACATCGACAAGATCCAGGGTCAAATTTAGCTCGATTATGAGAAAGGGTTGCAGCATACCAAAAACAACTGAAAACTCTAAGATGGGTATAAGAAGGAACAATATGAAATAGCATTTCAAAAGAAGTTTTATTGGAAAAAACAGGTGTAGGAAGCCTGTTAATGAGATGAACAGTAGTAAGTATACAATCTCACCAGAAGTATATAGGAATATTAGCTTGAAACTTGAGAGAACGAGCAACATTTAGAATGTGCTAATGCTTAGGTTTAATAATGGAATTCTATTGAGGTGTTTGCACACAGCTATGCTGATGAACAACACCCCTCAAGAGCAAAGAAATCATACATTGAAAATTTTGCACCATTGTCTATTCGAATGGTTTTAATTCTAGTTTAGAATTGAGTTTCAACCAAAGAGAAAAAAGAATGAATCAATGAGTGTACTTCAGATATATATATTTCAGCAAATAAATCCAAGTATGCCTAGAATAGTCATCGACAATTGTCAAGAAATATTGGAATCCATCAATTATATGAGTAGTCATAAGACCCCAAATATCATAATAAACCAAATCAAAGATTAAATTAGTAACTCGAGTACTAGTAGGAAATGACAGTTTCTTTTGTTTAACAAGAGGAAAAATTGAGCAATGATGTTGCTTATTACAAGAAGGAATTTTAGATACAACATCATGAAGAATAGTCAATTTAGAAAATGAAGGGTGACCTAAACGATGATACCAAAGACCAATAAAATTGTGAAAAACAGGAAAAACAGTAGGAGATATAGCAAAAATGAAAGACTTGTGATACACTGGTTGCTATAGAATGTAGAGATTGTCATGTCTGCTATCCAATCCAATCATCCTCCATTGAGTAAGATCCTGAATGAAACAATGTTGAGACGGGAAAAAGAAACAATAACGTAAAGAAATAGTCAGTTTACTAACATAAATGAGATTGAAAGAGAATGATGGCATACAAAGAACATTTGTAAGAACAAATGAATCAGATAATTATATTGTTCCAATATGATAAACTGGAATAGAAGAGTCATTTGGTAACTTGACAATAAAATCAACAGTAGAAGGTGTGAAAGTGAAAAAAATTGTGGAAATATGATCAGTGGCGCCTATATCAATGATCCAAGCATCAAAGGACAAATGAGACAACTGAAAATTACTAGAAAACATAGAATGTATAATGTCAAGGGAGAAAATTTGGTTACCTGAAAGATGTTGAGTGGCATTAGGCAAAGTGTTATTGGAGACCACAGTAGCAGTCACATGACCAGAATTAGATTCAACACTATGCTGAGATTGAGAATTGATAAATGCCAACAGTGGTTTGACATTGTTCTACAGAGATAGGCAACTGAGGAATTGGAGCTATAGAAGGTGTAGGATCTGGATCTTGAACTAAAATGGTTGAAAATGTCTTAGTCTTAGTGCGAAAACTAGGTGGGTAACTATGGAGCTTGTAACACTTATTTACAACATGACTAATGATACCACAGTGAGAACAAGTTGGTCAATCCTTATGAGTAAATGATTTTTCAAAAGGGACTCAATTATTATTCACTGACTTGAAAAACAAATTAGAAGATTTCAAAGATGGAATGATCATATGACTCACTTGTTGTTATTTTTCTTCTTGTAAACAAGAGAAAAAACCTTATTGATGGGAGGTAGAGGGTCCATGAGCAAGATCTAACCTCTAATACTAGAATAATGTGGAATGAGAGAATAATTTTGTAATTTATCCCAAAGCCCTTTCCTCTATGTAAAGCAAGAACTAACAGACAAATTATCTTGAGATAAGGAACAAATATCATTCTCTAATTGAAAGATAGGAGGGCCATTACCTTGATCAAAGTGTTCTTTAAGATTAGACTATACCTCATGAGCAGTTTAAGCATAGATCACACTCACAACAATATCCTTAGCAACAAAATTAAGGATCCATGATAAAATCATGTCATTGCAGCACTCCTTAGTAGGAAATAGAGGATCCATGGAAATAGGTTGCCAAATATACCATCGACAAACCCAACTTCATTCTTTGCTCGTGGCACTATCATCATCGATCACGACCAAGTGGAGTAATTCTCTCCTGTGAGAGGTTGAGTAACCAGGATGGAGCCTGGATGATCTCCATTGTAAAGCAAATACATATATTTGAAGAATTTGTAAAAGTAATAGAATAAGATGCCATAAAAAAAAAAAAAAAAAAAAAAAAAAAAAAAAAAAAAAAGACCTAAGCTGATACCATGTAAATTTCAGAGACTCAGGGTGCAAGAAGAGAAATTGATTCTAGTTTTATCCAAAAAGTAAAGTCACTTTACATTGTTCTGTTTGTATACATTATAACAGAAGCTATTGAAAAATAGAAGCAAAAATATAATGCGATTACACACGGATACTTAAAACCAGAAAAGAACTACTAAGTGCTTAATAATAAGCACATGATGCATATACATCTAATAGCTTTTGCTCTTCTCCATGTCCACAACAACTCACACACTTCAACTTCCTATTGATCCTTGACTCTTTATCCTCCATTTTCATATCCAAGATCAACATAGATATGGGTGTCACTAGCATTACCCAAGAGTTTGTTTGTCCAGTGCCGCCGGCAAGGATGTTCAAGGCCTTGATCGATCCTTGACTCCCACAATCTCGTTCCTAAGCTCATGCCTCAGGCAATCAAGAGTGTTGATATCATTCCTAGCGATGAAGGAGCAGGAAGCATCAAGCAAATCAATTTTGCTGAAGGTCAGCAACATATATCACCACCCTTAACATCATGTTGATTATGTTGTTGTTTAATGAGTGATAATATTCCTAATATGGAGCGATGACAAAAAAATTAAATGGCTGATATAACATTATTAGGTCCAAACGATTTGAGTTTTTAGGGTAGAGCAGTGTCTAAACATATTGTATCAAAGTATTTATTTTGATGTCTCCTTCTTACATCCTCATTTATCTCATTATAACTTTTACATTGTTCGAGGAACCCTAGATGCGCTCAAGAGTAAGGTATTGCCAACAAGGACATTCTAGTGCATTGTAGATTTGACACTATTGGAAGGACTTCAAAACTTTAAACATGCTTTTGAATATTATGCAGGTACTCATTTCAAGTACATGAAGCACAGGATTGACACCCTTGACATAGAGAATTTTGTGTGCAAGTATGCTTTGATTGAAGGGGATGTGCTGTCGGACAAGATCTAGTCCATTGCATATAGGTTAAGTTTGAGACCTCTTCAGATGGAGGGTGTGTTTGCAAGATAACGGGTACCACACATCTGGCGACTTATCCATAAAGGAACAAGAAATCAAGGGTGGCAAAAAAAGAGTAATGGCCATGTTAGGGACGTGTCTCACTTTCAATCTTTCACTGTGCTACCGACTTCATTAATGAAACTCGATGGGGACTCCTCCTCCTGCAAATACTCTGATACTTAAGTTAGTTAAGAGATCATTGTATTCTAGCTAAATTATCAAAGATTACCTATATATAGGCTCGTTTGCTGTACTTATCTGATTTAGAATCTATCGGAACAGATCAAGGCTTAGGATTTTGAATAACCGCATCCCTCCTTGCTGTTTTTATCCTTCCATTAAAGGTGGTGCTATGCATATCTCTTTTCAAACTCTTCTTGACTGTCCCTCTATGACCCCTAGGCCCATCCTTTGGGCCTCTTGGTTTTTATTGTACTATGAGCCTTCTTATACATTCTAGGGCTTTTCGATTGGGATGGTCCCTCCAGTTACCCGGCCAATTCCATTAGCCTTCTGGCGGACAAAATTCAATTTTGATCAAACTTGTCGTTGTGGAAGTGCTGTGTGTGATCGCATGGGCCCAAATTATCCACGCTTTTTTGGTGTCTTCAGGCTCGCGGCTTCTCTTGCCATTTCATATTGCTTCGCTTTCCCTCAAAAAGATTTTATTTTAAAGAATTGAAGATTTGATATCATTTCCTGCTGTTGTAGCAGAGAAGAAGAAAGGCTTTCTTGCATCAGTTAGTCTTCTTCTTTAGTGCAGAGTTACTTTTTCCTATTCGTTGGCGCTTCGCATTTCCCTATCCTTCAAATACTTCACTTTCTCATTCATTTCCCCGTTACGCTTTTTGCCTCTCCACTCCCATTTGCGCCCTTTGCTTACCCTGATCTTTCTTGCTATCTTCTTCCCATCGATTTTAATGGCTTCTTACAGTGAAGGCGAGGTTTCTGAAAACCCCTTCAGGGTTCCTGAAGGCACGGTTTTTGCCAGATACCGATGGCACTCGGCCATCCAAGAGGTTTATTTTCTCAAGATTCGGGAAGACTTTCGTATTCCAAAAACCGTTATCTTGACCGTTCCTGAATCCAAATGTTGTGATAACGAAAGCTTTGCTACTAAAGTAGCTATTACTGTTTCTCTCCTACAGAATGGGTTGAGGCTACTCTTCTGCTGCCCTCTTCGCGACCTTTTGGACCTTCTCAACATTGCTCCCGCTCAATTACACCCTTTTTGCACCGAGGGCGTACCTCTACACCTGTATCATTTTCCGTATGGTTTTGGAACCTCTTGGGGACTCTTATCCTGACTTGACTGGTCAAGAATTTTTGGCATTTGATAACTTGAGGGAAGCTTCCAAAGGTAATATTCTTAGCTTTCGTAAGAAAGACGGCAGGCAAACATTGGCCCGGTTTGAAACTCGCCACTCTAATGCTAAGGCGTGGACCTCCAAATTCTTTTATATCTCCAGCTAAGGTTGGGAATACCTTGGCACGAAAAATTTTTTCCATGATTTCCCAGTTAAATCCATTTGGCGCCCTTTCCCTGAAGAAAAGAATCTGTGGCTTAAAATGGCGCCTCTGTCGTGTCGTGAACTGTCTCGAATCGAGACAGTTCATTCTTGGGCCAAAGCTAATCCAGAGGCACTTTGGACGGACCATTTACTGACCTCCGCCCATATTGATCGGTTCAAGGGAGGGACTTCATGATTCCAGCCACCATTCCTCCCCTCATGCAAAGCCCACTGAGAAAACTGTGAGGTCTGAGCCTTCTAAAAGGAAGATACACTCAAAAGAGGTGGAGAAGGAGGAGGCCACTGAGAAGAGGGAAAAAATGAGAGAAAAAAGAACGAGAGGGAGAAGGAGGTGGCCGCCGAGAAGAGGAGCAAGAAAAGGAATAAGGAAGGTGGTCACCAAAAGAAAGCTCGCTCTGGGGGTCCTTCTCCCCTTTCTTCTCTTCAAGAGGAGACCCTGGCATCCTCAGGGGGCATCCAAGGCCTGGTGTTGTAGGAGGACACCCATTCTCAGGCCTCTACGCGGTTTACCTCCATTGAGCCTCCATCGTCACAACTAGAGGTCCTCGTCATATCATTAGGGGAAAGCCATGCCAGGGTTCCACCCCGCGCGATACCACTAGGCCTTCCTCGCCTTTTCCATCCCCGTCGCCGCCACATCCTTGTAGCTTGAGGGACGTGGAGAGTTTGGTCGACCTGGCCCTTTTTGGTCTAGTTGCCTTCTTTCAGGTCACGCCTAGGGCTCAAGAGCTTGCCACAACTCCTGCCCTTACGTTTGAGTTTCCCGTGCTGGAGGGGCGGGTGAGTTAGGTCGAACTGGGTGCCAAAGTGATCGCGGCCCTTAACCTTGACTCAGTCACCACGGCGGGAGCTTGCTTGCCCCCTTCTTCTACTGTTGCCCTGTTGAGGCAGCCACTATTTTGCCCCTAAGTGGCCTCATGGAGACTTTGGACGCCTCACCTTCGGATGGGTGAAAGGCGTAACAAGGAGTGTCCCTCCATGCCTAATCGAAGTGGGTGGCAAGGTTGGTTCACGCCCATCTTCCTCAGAAAGTTTGCCGGACACCATCTTTGGGGGAAATACTCCTTCAACAATTGGTAACGGTCTTGGACTCTCTCTTCCTCCTACCCATGCCTCCTCTTTTGGCAGGGATACTGACTCCTTCCTTGAGGAGGAGTGGGTGAATTTCTTAAGGGAAGATGTCCGTCTTTGTGAGGCTGACTTGGCTCAACCACCACCTCCTCTGCCCCCTTGGCGCCTGGTTGATTTATCTGGAAGGGTGATGGCTTCTTCTGTAAGGCCTGGGGAGGCACCCCTCCCAGACCCTGGCGAGATCGTGAGGGGGGATGCTGGAGGTGGTGATTCCTCACCAGCAGTCAACTCCCAGGCCGAGGCCATTGCCCAGATGGCTAACTGTTTGAGAAGTTGGCTCTCTGAGGTGTTACGCCTTTTGTCCCCTTTTGCATATACTTCTTTCGTATCTTCGCCTCCCTTCTTGCAGGGGATCAATGATTTGGCTGTGTGGATAGTCACCAACCGTTCATGTCTTGAGGAGGAGGTTAAAGAACATTGTCAGTTGTGCTACATAGCCAAGCGTGCCTCTGAGAGATGGCGAGCTGACAAAGCTAAATTGGCAACTCTGGCTGAGGCTAGGGAGGAGTTGAAGATCTTACTAGAGCAATCTAAGGGTTATTCTCATTCTTTGCAAGGCGATCTTGAGATATGCGAGGCTGAACTCCTTGTACTGTACGAAGCAGTCCGCCTAGCAAACGAGACCAAGGCTAAAGATGACTTCGCCTTGTCAATTCTCCGCTTAGAGAGGTACTTAGCCAGGCTGCAACTTTCAGAGGCTCAGGAGAACCTTGAGGCTGAGAGCTCTCATTTGAACTTCTAAGCTTGCTGCCCGGAATGAAGCACTATCCTCTCTTCGTGGAGACCTGGCTCGTTCTCAAGATAGCTGCAAGTCCTTCGAGGAGAGACTTGGGGAGGCAAATTCGGCTCTTGGTGTCTGCCAGCAGAGTCTATCTGAGAAGGTGGGGGAGCTAACTGCTGCTCAGGAGGAGGTTGTACAGCTCTGCGCCCAGTTGGCCCACGTCCCCTCAACAAGGGAAGACGCCTTTACTTATGGGCATGGTTGTGGCATTCTAAGGCTGAGGAACCGTCTCTTGGCTGATCCTGCCACCAACCTTGTGATCCTCAACCAGGAATTACTTTATCCTAAGGAAATTGCCCACCACGAGGTTGATGAGTATGGTTGGAAGGAGATGCCTGATGCTTTTATAAACGTACGCCGTGCGTTCCCGCCTAAGGATGCCCCTTGACCATTTTTGGCCCTTTTGTATTTGACTGCGGCCCTTTCTTTTTTTTTGTATTTCTATATTTTGTACATATGTAACAATGGACTTTGATTTGCTCTGTCGAATGCTTTGGCTATTGTGTTCTTTTAATTCTTATATTTTTCATGGCACCATAAGCCACTAAGGCTTGCATTTGGTGTTTTAGGGTCAGCGTGGTCTGAGAACCTACACGCTCTTTTTTCATGGCACCACAAGTTGCTAAGGCTTGTTTTTGGTGTTTTGGGTTGAGCAGTCCCTGACCTTTCTCTCCCTTTTTTTATGGCACTACAAGCTGCTAAGGCTTATCTTTTGTGTTTTAGGGTTGGCGTGGTCTGAGGGCCTTTCTCGCTCTTTTTTCATGGAATCATAAGCTGCTAAGGCTTGTCTTTGGTATTTTAGGATCGACGTGGTCTAAGGACCTATGTGCCCTTTTTTCATGGCACCATAAGCTGCTAAGTCTTGTCTTTGGTGTTTAAGGTCGAGTGGTCCCTAACCTTGCTCTCCCTTTTTTCTTGGCACCACAAACTACTAAGGTTTGCCTTTGGTGTTTAGAGTCGAGCGGTCCCTAACTTTTCTCGCTCTTTTTTCATGACACCACAAGTTGCTAAAGTTTGTCTTTGGTATTTTAGGGTCGGCGTGGTCTGAGGACCTACACGCCTTTTTTTCATGGCACCACAAGTTGTTAAGGTTTGTCTTTGGTGTTTAGGGTCGAGCGGTCCCTGACTTTTCTCGTCCTTTTTTCTTGGCACCACAAGCAGCTAAGGCTTGCCTTTGGTGTTTAGGGTCGAGTAGTCCCTGACCTTTGTCGCCCTTTTTTCATGGCACCACAAACTGCTAAGGCTTGTCTTTGGTGTTTTAGGATCGGCGTAGTTTGAGGACCTACGCGCCCTTTTTTCATGGCACTACAAGTTGCTAAGGCTTGCATTTGGTGTTTAGGGTCGAGCAGTCCCTGACCTCTCTTGCCCTTTTTTCATGGCACCACAAGCTGCTAAGGCTTGTCTTTGGTGTTTAGGGTCGAGCGGTCCCTGACTTTTCTCGTCCTTTTTTCTTGGCACCACAAGCAGCTAAAGCTTGCCTTTGGTATTTAGGGTCGAGTAGTCCCTGACCTTTGTCGCCCTTTTTTCATGGCACCACAAACTGCTAAGGCTTGTCTTTGGTGTTTTAGGATCGGCGTAGTTTGAGGACCTACGCGCCCTTTTTTCATGGCACTACAAGTTGCTAAGGCTTGCATTTGGTGTTTAGGGTCAAGCAGTCCCTGACCTCTCTTGCCCTTTTTTCATGGCACCACAAGCTGCTAAGGCTTGTCTTTGGTGTTTTAGGGTCGACGTGGTCTGAGGACCTACGCACCCTTTTTTCATGGCACCACGTTGCTAAGGCTTGTTTTTTGTGTTTAGGGTCGGGTGGTCCCTGACATTTCTCGCCCTTTTTTCTAGGAATCTATATACACCCCTGGGAATTTTTTCCTTTGTACAGAATTCTCAATGAATTAAAACGAAGTTTATTCATAAATAGTGATAATTCAAACATTAGAAAAAAATAAAGAAAAGGAATGCTTAAACCAACAAATACTAAGAAAGTTATTGATAAAATTTCCTTAAGTGCTCAGCTTTCCATGGGTGCGGTAATTCCTTACCCTCGCTGTCTTTCAACCAGTACAATTCAGGCCAGCTGTTAACTACTACTAGATGAGGACCTTCCCATCGGGGTCCCATTTTTCCCTCTCCTTGGGTAGTCACCCCGCTTTTCTTCAAAACCAGGTCGCCCACTTTAAAGGTCCTGGGCCTTTCTTTTTTGTTGAAGTACTACGTGGCTTTCCTTTTTTTTTTTGCAGCATCTGAGCCTCGGCTATCTCTCTTTCTTTTTCGAGTAAGTCGAGGTATTCTTCTATCTTTTTGTCATTCCGGGCACCCAAGAAATGTCTCGTTCTATAGGTTAGTAGCCCTACTTCCACCGGTGTAACTACCTCGCATCCGTATGCCAGCATAAACAAGGATTCCCCTGTCGGAGTTTTTGCTGTAGTTCTGTACGCCCAGAGTATCCTTGGCAGCTTGTCCGCCCAATCTCCTTTCTTCTCCGCGACCTTTTTCTTGAGGATTGAGAGTAACGCCTTGTTTTTTACCTCAGCTTGACCATTTGCTTAGGGATGGCCTAGGGATGAGTACTTTCCTTGATCCATTCTCTGTAGTGATTTGAGTTGAACTGGCGCCCATTGTCGGTTATAATACTCTGGGGAATTTCGAACCTGTAAACAACATTTTTCCACAAGAATTTTGTCACGGCTTTGCCCGTGATTGTTGCTAACGACTCTGCTTCTTCCCACTTTGTAAAATAATTGACGGCGACTATCATGAATTTAACACCACATTTTCCCGGTGAGAAGGGTCTCGCCAAATCTAGCCCCCACTAGGCGAAAGGCTATGGTGCTGTCACTGATGTTAACTCTTCCGGAGGGGCATGTGGTACAAATGCGTAAGTCTGGCATTTCACACATTTTTTGGTAAACTCCCGTGCATCTCTTAGAGCATTAGGCTAGTAATATTCTGCCCTGACTGCTTTCCTAGCCAAGGTTCTTCCCCCACTGTGATTTCCACATATCCCTTCGTGTATTTCAACTAGGACATATTGTACTTCTTGTGCGGAGATGCATCACAGTAAAGGAACAGAGAAGCCCCTTTTATAAAGGATTCCATTGATGGGTAGGAATCTTGCCGCCCTTTTCTTTATCTTTCTCACCTCTTCTTTTGCTTCTGGTAGTTTTCCTTCTTCCAAGTACTCTACTACTCTATCCACCCAATCTGGAGTGCTTGAGCCCAGGACTCCAACCTCTATGCCAACAACTGGGACCTCGATGACCCTTTTCTCGACTTTCCATAGTAGGGGGATTTCCTCCCCTCTTGATGCCGCTCCTGCCAATCTGTTTGCGACCTCGTTGTCCGCCCTTGATATCTGAGTTATAGTGAAATATGAGAAGAGATTGCACATTTCACAAACTCGTGCCAATTACCTTTTTAACCTTTCACCCTTAGTAGCGTATAGGCCTAAAACCTGATTTACTACCACTTGTGAATCTGACCTGGCATCTACTTCAGTTGCCCCTATTTGGGTGGCCACGGACAACCCTGCTATAAGCGTGTTGCCCAGATGACTAACACAAGAGGGGGGGGTGAATTGAGTTGTATTAAAAAAAATAACAATTATAAATCAAATATATAATATAAAATATAAACAAAATATGAAATAACAATAAAATATAAAGAGTAAGGGTAAGAGAGAAGCAAACTCAGTATGTTAACGAGGTTCGGCCCCACTGCCTACGTCCTCGCCTCAAACTACCCCTTGAGGATTCCCAAATTCACTATTCAACCTCCTTCAGGTGGAGATAGAAACCTATTACACCTTTGAACAACACCGCTACAAAGGATCCGTGTAGAACACCCTCTACACTTGCAATCACCTTACAAGTGGTGATTCAACTATTCCCCGTATAGAATACTTTCTACAAGTACAAGGGTTATACACACCCTTTTTCTGATACAAAAGCTGATAGTGGGTAGGTTATCAAAAAATACTCCTCAATGAGTGAAATAAGAACAATACAGCGCAAACTATATCTCTCAAAATGAATAAGGATTAATGCTCAATGCTTAGAGAAGAGAGAATGAAAGCTTTGAATGAATGTTGTATGCTCTTGGTGTTGTGAATGTGAAGCTCTCAAATGATCTATTTATAGGCATATGAGACTTCATATTCAAATTTAAAAAGATTCACATGTCAAAGACAACATCATTCATTTTTTCAAAAAATTCAAATAAAAGGTTCTTCTTTTTCAATTGTCAAAGACAACATCATTCACTCTTTCAAAAAAATCAAACTTAATCTTTTACTTTTGGCATATGACAAAATGAGCACATTTTCCTTTTCAAAAAATTCAAACCTAATCTTTTACTTTTTGCATATGACAAAATGAGCACACTTTACTTTTCAAATTTTTCAAACAAAATCATCTACCTTTTGTATAAGTCTAAAAAAGCATCAATCACTTTTGAAAATATTCAAATAAAACATGCACATGTGAAAGATGACAATCAATCATCTTTAATATTTTCAAAGTTCAACCCTTTAATCAAGGCATGCACATGCAAAAGATGATAATCAATCATCTTTCAAAATTTTCAAATTTAATTTTCAAAAAAAATCATGCACATGTGGAAAATGTATTTTAATGCTTTATGATAAAATATTAATTTTGAGCATTAATCCTAATTTCAAATTTTAAGAGATTTACAATATTACTCTATGACTTTAATGTGAACTTGTTTCCTTCTTGCTCATGCTTGATTTTTTGATGTGCTTAATTCCATTGTGTGAACAACTTGAGCTTGAAACTCCTTTATTCTTTGAATTCATTTGTTATAATCAAAATCCATGTGTAGATTTATAATCACATGAAACTTGAATCCTTGGGTTCAACAATCTCCCCCTTTTTGATGATGACAAATACTTGATAGAACTTGAAACCTATATTAATACTTAAGCTCCCCCTGAAAATATGCGTTAGTTTTTCAAGCAAAAGTATAAATATAATTCCAAGCATATATAACAAGTTTAGCAATTTAAACAACGTTAATGTTCTAGTCTAAAACTTCTCCCCCTTTTGGCATCATTAAAAAGGATCGGCAGCAAGTAAATAGACCTGAAGAAAACGGTGCGTTAGTAGACACTGTAGATAAATAAATAAATTTCATCCATCCGTGACTTGACAAGTGCGGCTAGAGATTTGAAAAAATCGTCTGATGTTGTTGACAAACGAGATTGAAGGCTCCGAGTTTCTAAAAAATGTCATTTTCACCGATCAGGAAAAAAAATACATTACTCTTTGACTTGGATGATAGCTTGTCTTATTCTTTATCCTATCTCTATAAAATCAGTCCTGAAGTTCATCCAATCCGCATCAAGTTTTCTTTTCATCTCTATAACTCATCTGCATTCCTTCAACATTCTCGTTTTAAGCCTTTTATTCTTTTCTCAATGGCTCATTCTTCTAACATTTCTCTAGATCCATCCATGAGGCATTCTGCATCTCAACCTCCTGTTCTTTCTGCAGCTACTATTGGTGCCATGTTGCAGCAAGAAAATAATAATCTGACTAATAAGTCAGATTCTGATGCTATTTATGACTTGGTGAGTCTTGGGACTCGTTACTCTTCCTCTATTTTGGCTTTTTCTCAGCGGCAACAAGCCAAAAATCATGAAGTTGAAAAGCTCAAAGAACAAATTGTTGTACTTCAACGAATTGTTCAAGAGTCTCATACAAGGGAAGGAATCATTCGGCAGAAGAATAAACAGTTGAAATCTTTATTAGATTCTTCATTCCGCTTGCCGGTTCCCATGGATAAGAATGACATGATATTGTATGAAGAGAATGAGCGTCTCAAACATGAGGCTAAGAATCTCAAGTTTATGTAAAAGTATTTAAAAAATCTATCTCTATTTTTATTGACTCTGGTCTATCTTTTAAGAGATATTCATAGCATGTATCATACCTATTTCTCTTCTGATCATACATAATCTATCTTCTGGTAAAGGTTTTGTGAAAATATCTGCTAACTGATCGTGTGTGTTTGTGAACTCTAATATTATATCGCCTTTTTGCACATGATCTCGAAGAAAATGATACCTTATTTCAATATGCTTAGTTCTAGAATGTTGTATTGGATTCTTTGAAAGATTTATAGCACTTGTATTATCACATTTGATTGGAATGTAATTATACATGAGTTTAAAATCTTCAAGTTGTTGCTTCATGTAGAGAACTTGAGCACAACTACTACCCGCAGCAACATATTCTACCTCAGCAGTAGATAGTGCAACAGAATTTTGTTTTTTACTAAACCAGGAAACTAATGCATGACCTAAGAAATGACATGCTCCACTAGTGCTTTTTCGATCTATTTTACAGCCAGCATAATCTGCATCTGTGTAGCTAATTAGATCGAAAGATGTGTGCTTAGGGTACCATAACCCTAGGTTAATTGTACCACTAAGATATCTAAGAATGTGCTTAACTTCAATTAAATGTGATTCTTTTGGAGATGATTGAAAGCGTGCACATAAGCACACACTAAACATAATATCTGGTCTACTGGCTGTTAAATATAATAAGCTACCAATCATACCTCGATATATCTTCGAGTCAACTGGTTTACCGGATTCATCTTTATCAAGTTTAGTTGATGGGCTCATTGGTGTTCCAATTTCCTTAGCATTTTCCATCCCAAACTTCTTCAGTAATTCCTTAATATATTTTGATTGATTGATGAATGTCTCACTTTTTGCTTGCTTAATTTACAATCCGAGAAAGAATGTAAGTTCTCCCATCATGCTCATTTCAAATTCTTCCTGCATAGTCTTAGTAAAAACTTGACACATATTTTCATTAGTAGCAGCGAATATTATATCATCAACATAAATCTGAATAAAAAGAATATCATCATTTTCATATTTAATGAAAAGAGTTGTGTCGATTTTTCCTCTTGAAAAACTTTTTTCAATCAAGAAACCACTAAATCTTTCGTACCAAGCTCTAGGAGCTTGTTTAAGTCCATATAGTGCTTTTGTGAGTTTGAAAACATGATTTGGGGAAATATGATTTTCAAAACCTGGAGGTTGCTCAACATATACCTCTTCATTTATAAAACCATTTAAGAAAGCACTTTTAACATCCATTTAAAAAAGTTTGAAATCTTTATAACAAGCATATGCAAGTAGCATTCGAATAGCTTCTAATCTTGTGACAGGTGCATATGTCTCATCATAATCGATTCCTTCTTCTTGATTAAAACCTTGGGCTACAAGTCGAGCCTTATTTCTAGTAATGACTCTGGACTCATCTTTCTTGTTTCTAAAAACCCACTTTGTTCCAATAATAGTATGATTTTTGGGTCTAGGAACAAGTGTCCAAACATCATTTCTTTCAAATTGATTCAACTCTTCTTGCATAGCTAGAATCCAAGATTCATCAAGAAGTGCGTCATCAATATTTTTGGGTTCAATTTGAGATAGAAAAGCAGTATGATTGCAAATATTTCTAAGAGATGATCGAGTACTTACACCTTGTGAAGGTTCTCCCAAAATTTGTTCCGCTGGATGATCTTTCACAAATTTTCACTGTTTGGTTACATCTTGTATTAAATTTTGATGATCTTTCCTGATGGCTCCATGTTGAACTTCCTCTATTGTTTTCTCTTTGTTGAGATTGAGACTTTCTGTGTTATTTATACCTCCTGTTTCTTCATCAATAGATTTCTTGGAGAGTAGAGAATTAGATTCATCAAATACTACATGCATAGATTCTTGTACAGTCAAAGTCTTTTTATTGAATACTCTATAAGTTTTACTATTAGTAGAATATCCGAGAAAGATACCTTCATCAGATTTTGCATCAAACTTGCCTAAATTATCCCTATCATTCAAAATAAAATATTTGCATCCAAATACATGAAAGTAACCAATGTTGGGCTTTTTCTCATTCCAAAGCTCATAGGGGGTTTTATCTAACTTAGACCTTAGCATAACTCTATTTATAACATAACATGCAGTACTTACCGCTTCGGCCCAAAAATAACTAGGCAAGTTGTTCTCATTGAGCATTGTTCTTGCCATCTCTTGAAGAGATCTATTTTTCCTCTCTACTACTCCATTTTGTTGAGGAGTTCGAAAAGCAGAAAAATTATGCACAAAACCGTTTTCATCACAAAATGTTTCAATATTTTTTTTAACAAACTCTTTTCCCCTATCACTTCAGATACTTGAAATAGTATAGCCCTTTTCATTTTGAATTCTCTTGCATAATTTGGTAAAGGCATTATGTGTCTCATATTTATGAGCAAGAAAGATTACCCAAGTATATCTAGAGAAATCATCAACAATAACAAATGCATAATATTTTTCTCCTAAACTTACAACTCTATTTGGTCCAAAAGGATCCATGTGTATCAGTTGCAATGGTCTAGTAGTGGAAATATGTTTTTTAGTTTTAAAAGAAGTTTTTATTTGTTTACCAAATTGACATGCATCACAAATTTTGTCTTTAAGAAAATTTGTTTTTGGTAAACCTCTCACAAGATCATTTTTTTAAAGTTTGGAAATAAGTTCCATATTGGCATGACCTAATCTTCTATGCCATAGCCAACTAGTTTCATTTTGAGCTGAAAAGCAAATAGCATCTTGTGAGGTAATTTCTTCAAAATCGATTGTATAAACATTATTGTTTCTAAAAGTAATAAAACAAATATTACAATCATGATCATTCAAAATAATGCATTTATCCATTTTGAAAGTAACTGTAAATCATTTATCACATAATTGACTTATGCTCAAAAGATTATGTTTTAAACCTTCAACAAGTAGAACATATTCAATTATGAGAGAAGATTCATTACCAATTTTACCTATTCCCACGATCTTCCCTTTCGAGTTGTCTCCAAATGTCACGTGTCCTTCTTCTTTAGATCTAAGATCAAAAAACTTAGTCTTGTCTCCCGTCATGTGTCTTGAACATCCACTATCTAAAAACCACTTATTTTTGTTTGTGGATGACTTCATGCATACATATAAAACAATTAAAATGATTTTTCTTGGTACCCAAGTTCTTTGGGTCCTTTATTTATTAGTATTAGAAGAAACAAGATTTTTAGGTACCCATATGACCCTAATAGTCATTGTATGATTTCTTCTAATAGGACAAGTATGATAATTATGACCATTTCTATTACAAAAATTGCAAATAGCATGTGACATATATGAAAAACTTGAATGATTATAATAATATCTTTTTTTGACAAAATTATTTTTATGAAAAGAATTTTGAATATTAGTCTTTGATGTAGAATGATTATCAAAGAAATTTTTATAAGGTTTGTATTTTTGTTTTGGCATATATCTCAATCCTGCCTTGTCAAAAACACATTTTTGACTACCAAGAAGTTTTTCAAAATTTCTTTTTCCATTTGTAAAGTTTTCAACAATATTTTCTAAATCGGTTTTCTTCTTATTCAATTCAAGATTTTCATCTTTCAAAATGATACTTTCTTTTCTTAAAATTTCAATTTCGTTTGTTAAAGAAGAATTTTTCTTTTTCAAAGCAGTATACTTGATACCCAATTTTTTAAATTCCTCATAAATCTCTTCTAAAACATTTTGCAATTCTTCATATGAAGGATTTTCAATATTATCAAGATTTGTTACCTCAATGTCATCTTTAGCCATAAGACAAAGATTTGCTGATTCTTCATTACTTGCTTCACTATCTGAACTACTTGAATCATCATCCCATATAGCTTTCATTGCTTTCTTGCCCTTGTTTCGATCTTTCTTTAGCAGAGGACAATCTGGCTTGATATGACCAGGTTTATTGCATTTATAACAAATTAAAGTGTCATTTTTACCTGAATCTTTCTTGGAAAACTTTTTGAAGGATTTCCTCAGAGGAGTTCTATTTTTCTTCAAGAACCTCTGAATTCTTCTTGTTATCATCGCAACTTCTTCATCTTTATCGTCATTTTCCTCATCTTCATCACTTTCACTTTCATGAGGAATAGCTTTAAGTGCTAAGCTCTTCTTTGGCTTTCCTTCTTCTTCTCCTTTTTTCAATGTGTACTCATGGTGATAAGTGATCCGATGAGTTCATTGATTTCGAGTTTCTTGAGGTCTCTAGCTTCAAGAATCGCTGTAACTTTTGATTTCCAACGTTTTGGTAAAGAGTTGAGAATTTTTCTTACTATCTCCACCTTGGAATAAACTTTGCCAAGAGCTGTCAAGCTGTTTATGATGTTAGTAAAACGAGTGTGCATACTAGAAATAAATTTATCATCATTCATCTTAAACATTTCATATTCATGAGTAAGAATATAAATTTTTGATTCTTTGACTTGCGAAGTTCCTTCATAAGTTACTTCCAAGTTATCCCAAATTTCCTTTGCCGTAGCGCAATTCATTATTCTATTAAACTCATTTCCATTAAGAGCATTATATAATAAATTCATAGCAGTTAAATTTAAAGTATAAAGTCTATCGTCTTCACGATCAAACTCTTCTTCTTCCTTTTTGACCTTTACTCCATCAACCACTTTTGTTGGAATATAAGGTCCATTTACAATACATTTCCAGATTTCTCTACCTTGAGCTTGAAGAAATATTCTCATTCTAACTTTCCAAAATGAGTAATTATCTCCACAAAAGAGTGGATGCCGACTGCTAGATTAACTTTTACCAAATGAAGCTGCAATGTTAGCCATAAGATCTTAACTCTAAAGATAGTTAATCTTATAATAGAGTTTTTAGCTCTGATACCAATTGTTGCCCAGATGACTAACACAAGAGGGGGGGTGAATTGAGTTGTATTAAAAAAAATAACAATTATAAATCAAATATATAATATAAAATATAAACAAAATATGAAATAACAATAAATATAAAGAGTAAGGGTAAGAGAGAAGCAAACTCAGTATGTTAACGAGGTTCGGCCCTACTGCCTACGTCATCGCCTCAAGCTACCCCTTGAGGATTCCCAAATTCACTATTCAACCTCATTCAGGTGGAGATAGAAACCTATTACACCTTTGAACAACACCGCTACAAAGGATCCGTGTAGAACACCCTCTACACTTGCAATCACCTTACAAGTGGTGATTCAACTATTTCCCGTATAGAATACTTTCTACAGGTACAAGGGTTATACACACCCTTTTTCTGATACAAAAGCTGATAGTGGGTAGGTTATCAGAAAATACTCCTCAATGAGTGAAATAAGAACAATACAGCGCAAACTATATCTCTCAAAATGAATAAGGATTAATGCTCAATGCTTAGAGAAGAGAGAATGAAAGTTTTGAATGAATGTTATATGCTCTTGATGTTGTGAATGTGAAGCTCTCAAATGATCTATTTATAGGCATATGAGACTTCATATTCAAATTTAAAAAGATTCACATGTCAAAGACAACATCATTCATTTTTTCAAAAAATTCAAATAAAAGGTTCTTCTTTTTCAATTGTCAAAGACAACTTCATTCACTTTTTCAAAAAAATCAAACTTAATCTTTTACTTTTGGCATATGACAAAATGAGCACATTTTCCTTTTCAAAAAATTCAAACATAATCTTTTACTTTTTGCATATGACAAAATGAGCACACTTTACTTTTCAAATTTTTCAAACAAAATCATCTACCTTTTGTATAAGTCTAAAAAAGCATCAATCACTTTTGAAAATATTCAAATAAAACATACACATGTGAAAGATGACAATCAATTATCTTTAATATTTTCAAAGTTCAACCCTTTAATCAAGGCATGCACATGCAAAAGATGACAATTAATCATCTTTCAAAATTTTCAAATTTAATTTTCAAAAAATTTCATGCACATGTGGAAAATGTATTTTAATGCTTTATGATAAAATATTAATTTTGAGCATTAATCCTAATTTCAAATTTTAAGAGATTTACAATATTACTCTATGACTTTAATGTGAACTTGTTTCCTTCTTGCTCATGCTTGGTTTTTTGATGTGCTTGATTCTATTGTGTGAACAACTTGAGCTTGAAACTCCTTTATTCTTTGAATTCATTTGTTATCATCAAAATCCATGTGTAGATTTATAATCACATGAAACTTGAAACCTTGGGTTCAACAAAGCGCTTCATATTCAGCTTTGTTATTCGTTACTTTGAATGTCAGTGTGGCCATATAATACCGCTCTTGGCCATCAGGGCTCAGCAAATGTATCCCCAGGCCTCCGCCTATCTGGTAGGACGACCTGTGTATAAACAATATCCACGGCTTCTCTGATGGTGCTACTGCCTCCTCCCAGGGAAAGTCTGAGAACTCTGCCACAAAATCCACCATCGCTTGCCCTTTAATTGCTTTTCTCGGCTCATACTCTACATTGAATTCACTCAACTCGATTGACCAACCTATCAGCCTCCCTGTGCTATCCGGTTTCCTCAGAATTTTTGCCAATGGAGCCTCCATTAGTACCCTTACCATGTGGGTTTGAAAATAAGGACAGAACTTCCTAGCCGCCACTACCAAAGCGAATACCAATAATTCGATTCGAGGATACCTTGTTTCTACTACTCTGAGTGCTCGACTCACATAATATACTGGATGTTGTACGGCTCCTTCTTCTTTTATGAGAACAACAGATACAGCATGCTGGGAGCTACTAGATACGCATAGAGTACGTCACCCTTCTCTGGTCGCTTTAAAATGGGCGGATTGATCAGATATTGTTTTAATTTTTTGAACGCGTGGTCGCACTGTTCATTCCAAAGATGCACTTTCCGCAATACTTGGAAGAAGGGGAGGCACTTATCTATTGACCTGGCTATGAACCTTCCCAGGGCCGCCACTCTCCTGCCAGACATTGAGTCTCGTTTAGATTTTTTGGTGGTTTCATATTGATTATGGCCTCTTTTTTATCTAAAGAAGCTTCAATTCCTCTCTCAAATACGATGAAGCCTAAGAATTTTCCCGACTGGGCCCTGAAAGCACATTTTGATGGATTCAACCTCATTTTGTAACGACGTAAGACTCCAAACACCGTTCGCAAATCCACAAAGTGCTGGGCAGGCTCTTTGCTCTTTACCAGTAGGTCATCCACATATACCTCCGTGGATTTTCCAATCTGTTTCTTGAACATCCGATTCACCAGCCTCTGGTAAGTCACCCCTGCATTTTTCAGTCTAAAGGGCTTGACCTGGTAGAAATATAGCCCTCGGTCTGTGATGAAAGATGTTTTTTCTTCGTTCACTGCATTCATCTGTATCTGGTTGTAACCTGAATACGCGTCCATGAAGCTCAACATAGGATGCCTCGCTCTAGCATCTACAATGGCGTCGATGCATGGTAAGGGGAAGCTATCTTTCGGACAAGCTTTGTTTAAATCTATGAAGTCTACGCACATCCTCCACTTCCCGTTTGCCTTTTTCACCATGATAACGTTGGATAACCACTTCGGGTAGTGGGCCTCTCTAATGAAGCCGGCCGCAAGCAACCTTTCAACTTCTTCATTAATGGCGGCGTACTTTTTTGCGCTGAATGATCTCTTCTTCTATCACGCTGCCTTGTGTGTTGGGTCTACGCCTAAGCAATGCTCAATGACCTCGTTGTCTATACCTGGCATCTCTTCATGGCTCCATGCGAAGACATCCTTGTGTTCTACCAACAACTGTATTAGGGCTTCTCTATCTGTTGGTGGGACTTGTGTCCCGATACGGATAGTGGTCCTACGGCGGTCAGTGTATAATGCCACGAGTTCCAGAGGTTCGTTGACTTCTGCATGTCGCTGAATCCGGTCATCCCTGACTTCTATATCTCTCTCATAAGTTACCGCTACAGGTGGTGGTAGGGGCAGCAAGGCCCCATCCTGTCCTGCCACCGTGCAGACTTCCTTCTTGACTTTCTTTAATTCTTGCACATAACATTCTTGAGTCAGGGCCTACTTGCCTCTCCCACGCCGCTATCTGTTGGGAACTTCATCTTGAGATGGTAGGTGGATGTTACCGCCCTCCAATGGTTAAGTGTCAGTCTTTCCAATATAGCATTGTAAGAGCAAGGAGCTTTCACTACTAAAAAGTTGGTCATGGTAGTTGTCGTCCTCGTCCCCGTTCTTACAGTTACTGGAAGTGTGATTGCCCCTACGGGCTGGATAGTATCTCCTGAGAAACCCTTTAATGGCGTAGGGGAGAGCCTCAGTTTGCCAACATCAATTCTCATTTTGACAAATGCTTCCCAAAACAGTATATCAGTCGAGCTCTCATTGTCTACTAGTACCCGCCTAGTTGTATAATTGGCTATTACGAGAGTTATTATTAGAGCATCATCATGCGGATATATGATTCCTTCCCTATCTGCCTCTTCAAAGGATATCACCATTCGCTCATTACTAAGCTTTGGTTGTTTGTGTGCTCTATTAGCCACGAACACCTCTTCATATCTTGCCTTTCGTGCATACGCCTTTCGGCTGAATGTGGAAATACCACCCCCAGGAAAACCTCCGGCTATAGTCTTTATTTCTCCTATAGGCGCCCTGTTCCAATCGCCTATTGGGGGCGACCTCGCTCTCCTGTCCTGGCGGTCATTAGCGTGGCACCTTCTTTCTGGACTGAAACTTCGCCTTGGTTGTTTTTTAGTCTCCTGGCGCCTTCTTGGTTTTGACCGCTCTAAGATCATTCGCTCCAGCTCGCCAGTTCCTGCTAACTTCGCAACCCTCTTTCTCATGGTCGTGTAGTTCTCAGTCCAATGCGAGCTTGTCTGACGATACTTGCAGTACCGACTGCCCATTTTGATAGGATGGCGATTTTCCCTTTCTCTCTCTCCTTCCTGTTTGCCCAGATTACTGTGCACCAGTCTGAGGTTGAGATCTGACTGCTCTTCCCTCGCTCTTTCTCGCCTACTTGGATTACCCTTCTTATTAGCCCGCCTGTTTCTCCGCTCAATCTGGGTATCGTCTTTACAAGGGTCCACCAAAGCTTGCAGAGTATCTTCTGCATTGACAAAATCATCCACCTTGTCCATGAACTCCCTGAGGGTGGAAGGAGACCTTCGTGCCAATTCTGCCATAAAAGGACTGCGCGACCATACCCCTCCTAAAAGGGCGGTCAGGGTGATCTTCTCATCTTAGTCATTCGTTGTTAAGCGTTCTCTGTTGAAACAGGTCAAGTAAGTCTTTAAATTCTCATCCTCCTTTTGCTTAACCGTTAACAAGTAGGCGGCTGGGCGCCGTCATCTTCTGCTAGGCATGAATTGGATCAAGAATTGCTTTGCTAGTTCCTCAAAGCTGTCTATTGACTTTGGTTTAAGGGTCCCAAACCAGCCCCTAGTCATTCCTTTCAGGGTCAAAGGGAAACCGTGGAGTGTGATATGAGCTTTAAAGTTTCCAAATGATCTATCGGGTCCTTGGACCCATCGTACATCCCTATCTGGGGAACTTTGAATTTTAGCGGGAGCAGCATAGCCATAATACGAGCGATGTACAGCAAATCTATTTGGTATAGTAGACTTTCCATCGAGGAAGAACCGCCCATCTTTTTCATCATCTCTTCATACTTTCCCGCTAGCTCCTTCAACTCCTCATGCATTCTTTCTTTCTCTGTTCGTTCAACAAGCTTTTCGACCTTGCAATGGGCCTCATCTTCTCCTTGCTTGCTGTGAGCGAACACATCAACATTATGGGAATTGGCGTTCTTCTGTCTTAAGTCATTGTTCTCCTTTTGTAAGATTCCTACGACCTCCAGAGCTTGTTTCAATTTTTCTTCTGCTACTGCTAGTCGCACTTCCACAGATGACGGTCAGGCGTCCATCGTTCGGCTTGCTATTGATCGTGTTACAATTGACATGTGAGAACCACACTGAATCACATAGATCGCACAGCCGACGCTAAATGTTAGGGACGTGTCTCACTTCCAATCTTCCACTATGCAACCGATCTTCGTTGATGAAACTTGAGGGGGACTCCTTCTCCTGAAAACACTCTGATGCTTAAGTCAGTTAAGAGATCATTGTATTCGAGTTAAATTACCAAAGACTACCTATATATATAGGCTCGTTTGTTGTACTTATCTGATTCAAGATTTATTGGAACAGATCAAGGCTTAAGATTTTGAATAACCGCATCCCTCCTTGCTGTTTTTATCCTTCTGTTAAAGGTGATGCCATGCATATCTTTTTTCAAACTCTTCTTGATTGTCCCTCTATGACCCCTGGGCCCATCCTCTAGGCCTTTTGGTTTTTATTGTACTATGGGCCTTCTTATACATTCCAGGGCCCTTCGGTTGGGATGGTCCCTTCAGACCATGGACAAGGTTGTTGAAGCTTACCTCTTGGAAAATGCCACTGGCAATGCTTAAAGAGTCATTCCCTTAAGCTGTCTTCAAGCTTTTATATATGTGCTCGCATTTTTTTGTTTTGTCTTTTATTGTCTTTCTTGATTTTTTGTTTTCTTCATATTCTTATTATTACTTTTTTAACATTTCTCTTGCATTCTATATAATATGTGTGGAAAATTGTCTTCCACTTCAATAAATTCCTCAATTGGATCAATATTCAGGACTCCAGGATTGTTTTATTTGAACTTGTTACAAGTCTATGTCATATGTTCTCTGTTATCTCGATATGTAGCGATATTACCACTTGAATCCAAAGTTTACTGCATGATTTCTATCAACTTGCTCACAATTTATATTCTCATGTTTTCCCCTAATGCCTGGTCTTCACCTTAGTTAACATTCACAAAGATTAGACTTATCTTAGTTAACACCAACAAATATAGAAATTGATTATGGGTACATTAAGAGGGGAGGGGAAAGAAATCTCAAACGTTTATGCTCAAAGACACCAGTGTCTATGTCAAGTGTTTGAAAATGAGTCATACAAGTTACATCTTTTCCTTTGGCATAGAGTTTTGGTATAAGTAATTAGCAACACAGAATTATTGGGCTTCACACCGGTCCGACCCGACCCCTAATAACCCTAGCTAGTTAGGGCTTCACCACATATATATATATATATTGTACTTTGAGTTCTTCTTCTTGTAAGCTGGTGTATAAAGCACACATTTCATGTCATTAATATGACAATATTTGATTTGTAAGAGATTTAAATTTTAAATCTCTATTGAATCAGATATTGCCATGTTAACGACATTGAGGGGTTGGTATTGTCAAACTATATTTGACTTTTAAGAAAATAAAATCATTTGCAGCTCTGTGGATGCAAGCATGTTGCTGAACCACGTAAGTCTTGTATTTGTGTGTGATTGATTTTGTTTTGCTTCACTTTTTCTCTTATCGTTCCCAGCAACATTAAGGGATGGTTACTTCAAATGTCGTTGTATTATAGTAGTGCTCCATTTTAATCATTTCAAGAAAATAAAATGAGGCAAGACCAGCCATTTGTAGCAAGTCATTTCAATTATAGACAAGAAATTAAAAAGAGTGCACAGTTTTAACTTGGAAGAAACAGTTGGGTCTTTCTGCAATAAAAGTAGTCCTCTGACCACGCACCATCCAAAATGAAATTAGATAGCAAATAAACAACATATAACTTGTATGGTAGCTAAATATATCAAAACAGGGAAAGAATATATCGAAAGCAAATTATATCTGAGCTGTACTATCTGAAATTCTCTTCTACTTGAAGAAAGAAGGCAATGCGCAGACGATCGGGAGTGACATCATTTATGGAAAATTCTAGTGCAAGACTAGGAATTTTCGACTGAAGTAGCAAAAAGATGAAGACTCATAGCCGAAATTTATTTGAACATGCGTTTTCCATCTGAATTTAAGAATGAAAGAAGCTTTTAGTACTTCATGTACAGATAACAGAACAAACAATTGTAGTTATAGGTGACTATATCACAAAACCGAAGAATAGGAATGTGGATATAAGAGAAGAAAGCAAGCTGAGGAAGAATTCGAAAATGAGTCCTGTAGATCTGTACATGGTTCAGGAGACACAAACTCAGAGATACCCATCACATTGGAACAATACCATGAGGGAGAAAATCTTGAATTGATGGAGAATGTAAGATTAGAGAGACAGATTGATGTGAAAGGTGACTCTTGGATTCCAGAAAATTTTCCAGCAATTGTGATATTTGCACCAACCATATTCCTAAAGGTGATGCCTCCAACAACTGGAAGAGCACTAGAATCATATTTTTCATCTGGATGAGAGCCAGATTGACCTGTTACACTGATTGCCAAGTGAACATCCTCCAACTCTACACCTGAGAAAAGGATGTTTTTCATATAACCACCTCTGCCTTCTTTTGTCTTTAGTTCGACTCCAATGAAAGAGTCTCGTAGATGCAGCTGTTCCACAAGTATGTTGGAGATGCCTCCAGACATCTCACTGCCAAAAGCAAGGCCAGAGCCCGAAGAAGACTGAAGGTGAACACCTCTGATGTGGACATTTGTGGTTGGTTGGCCATATGAGATTCCATATTCATCCCAACCACTCTTAAGCACAATTGCATCATAACCCATGCTAATGTTGCAGTTCTGTATGCAAACATACTCGGAAGAATCTGCGAATTGCAATATATACATTACATATTTTCCAGCGAAAGACCTTTCCCTCGAAACAACGTTAGTTGGGAGAAAAGAAAATATGTCAAGTAGGAAGCTATCCATTTCATGATGGGGAAATCTACAATCAAGACAGTAAAACAAGCAATATAGATAGTTGGTCTGTAACCAAAGATGTTTTTTGACAAACCTGGGACTATACCACAGGTGTAAGGAGATTCTGGTGGAGCATGAGCAGTTATGTTTTCAACTAACACATTGCTGCATTTTATCCACATAAAGACACACATCAGTTGAGGAAATTCTGCTCTACTAGAAATCTTGTAGAAATGGGTCAAGAATACAAGAAATGAGATATGAGTCAAATAAGACAGTAGTTTGGCCGAGTAAGAAGTACCTGCAATACACTGGATGGATGTTCCAAGCAGGAGAATTTAAGAAGGTTAAATTTGAAATAATTACATCATCAGAGTCAATAAATTCCACCAGATGTGGTCGGCTATGATTTAGGGAATGAAAACTAAACTGATTCCACCAGACAGAACCCTGGCCATCTATTGTTCCGTTATCACCTGTTGAATTATCAAAAGGCAAGCAAATTATCTTTTATATGAGGAAGACAGAAGTAAGGTGCCTAGTTAACAGACAAACTGATAATGAGAAATCCTTGCCTGTTATCACCACATCATTTAAATTTTGCCCATTAATCAAGCTACGATATCTGCCACCTGGAAACTCGATACCTCGACCATAAGATGGGAGAGGATCTACAATATCCCAGTGAATGTAATCCTGCAAAAGCTATAAAAAGTAAGAGTTGTGGTCATTGCACCGACAATTCACAACCAAGTACATACTGGACGTATCATAGGGTCCAAAGACTCTCACAACACTGCCAAGAAAGGTGCTTCAATACTCTTGTTTTCGCTTTTCTTAAGAGGGCATTCACTGAAAAATGTATGCAGAAGTGAAATGAGAACCTGGGATCCAAGAACGGTAGCACCTCTTTCAAGGAAGAGAGTGAGATGGCTAGTAAGGTTAAAACTTCCAGTCAGCCACCTCCCTGCAGGAACATAAAGCTGCGCGCCACCCTTGTCAGCAAAGGACTTGAGATAGAAAATGGCATTTTGGAAGGCAACTGTGTTCAATGTTTCCCCGTCTCCGACTGCTCCAAATTCCAAGATGGACACACTGTGCGGTCTGGGATCCAAAAATCTCTTGTAACTGCATTGTCCATTATTTCCCTCACCATCATGTTCGATAGCAACGCTTAATGCCAAAAGCAAAAGCAGAGTCACCTGGCCTGAAAAGACGTGAAGAAAAAAGAAAAGGTTAGCGACCAGTTTTGCAAAACAAGCACTCAACCCAAAGAAATGTTCCTATATATATATATATATGAGCCTTGCGGCTATATCATTAGAGAAATGTACTTGGGCATGAGCACCACGTCATTGGGGTGGACTCAAAGGACCACCACGATAGTAACCTTGGAGGCTGGGACGATAATATGCAGTATATGCATATGGAGTCAACATTCTGAAAGTTACAACATGGTGAAAGAGACTCCTAGAAGGGAAATATATATGACATTATGGTGGAATAACATGCAACACCTTAGAACCTGATCTTATGAATAGAACTAGTCCGTATTTCACAATTTAGGCAAATCGGAATTGGTTTTGGACCAAATCTGTATAGGTTAAAACGTTTCAAGAAATTCGTCACAAAATGATACTGGTGGAAGAACTGTGGATGTTTTGGAAAAAAAGGTCTTAAAGGACACCGGCTTCGAGACACAAATATCTTCATCTGACATCACAAAGATCTAAGACCAGAAAGGATAGTGATTAGAGTATAAGATTGAAGAATGGAATTCATAGTGAATCAAAACTACCGGTAAAAGATTCACTTGAAACGCATGGTCATAGAAATACCACAAAAAAACAAAAAAATAGTGAATTCAATAGCACTTAAAAAGATCACTCTTATTATCAAACACTGGCAATAGCCATATCAGATTCAACCGAACAATCACAGAAACAAATAAAATGATTAAAACACTTAATAAAATCAGCCCCACTTCGGGATTTCACACAACCAATGAAAGTAAATGAATCGAACAACATATCCCACAATGCCAACGTACTTACTAGCCTCTTCATTGGGTCTCTTCTCCTTCCCTCAACACCAACCATTGGAACACACGGCACCAAGTAACAGAAAATCAAGAACCCCAATGAGAGAAGAGCAGCGTGCAGTAAAGAAGAAGGAGATCAGCAAGAAGTAAGAAGAGAAACTGAGAGAGAAGAAGAAGAAACAGGGGAACCTTTATGTATATAATGCCAATCGAATACGTGAAACAAGAAAACAAACAAACGGTGGGTGCGGTACATGGAAAGCGACAGCTATAAAGAAAAGCCAGCTCTTCATTAACATTTTTACGTATCCTATAACCATGTAAAAGCAAATTCCACGCATCTAACTTGGAAAGCCTGATTTGAATAATATTTTCCGATATCCCAACTTCCATTAGTTTATTATTATTATTTCCATCATCCCCTATCGAAACCACATCTTGCCGACACAACATTAATCGGCCAAGCAGAGCTCCGATCACATTTATCTAAAATTATTATCAAAAAATAACATATTTATTAGATATTTAATATCATCAATAAAATTCATAAATGCTTAATTTATAATAATTATTTATTATGTTTAAGTTGTGAGTCCAATAATCAGATGTCACCTAATAAAATATTAAGAAAGAGATAATAAATAGAATTTTTATTTTTCTTATATTTCGAGAGTCGAGGTTTTTGCTGCAATTAAGGAAATAAACTGGGTGGAATCATGTGCATGTGCGTCTACAGTTTGGGAAACACGGGACCCACGATAATGATACGTGGAAAATGCTAGGCTGTCCTCAATTTTAGTCGCCAGATATCAGAGGTAAAGTTAGGGGGTTATACGGCGTCATTTGTGGATCCTACCCCACTCGTCCTTTATTAGTCTCTGCTGTCTGCTTGTCTCGTACGGGTCGTCTCCCATTGGTTGAATTTACGCCCGTACCCTTGACTATTCAAGCAACGGTCCCCAATTAATGTTACCTACACGACGTCGTACTAAACATGCTTATTGCTTACTAGATTCGTTGCGGCGACGTACATCTTAGGAGTTCATTAGTTGGTCTTTGTAAATAAAATCACAGACATTATTTTTTTTTACAATCTTTTACATATAATTATGTTATAAATTAGGATCGTTTTTACAAAATAATTTATAAAAAAACATTATTTTAAATCAATATTCTCATTTTAAAATATAATTATATAAAAATTTATTAAAAAATTTATATTTATATATTATTCCCAATTATTCCTTTGTAAATTGGTAGGACCCACGGGAAATTCACTCTTAACGTTATGCTTTTTGTTTTCTGATTTGTTGGTTCCACAGGGAGAGCAATGAGCTCTTTTTCCTCCATGCTCCTTTTCTTCTCTATGATTATAATTCTTGTTCTTTTATTTTTGAAGTCTTTACTATTTGGCATCTGTCATTTCTTGCTAAATGGGTTCGATGGACCCAATACGAAATGAAGCCACGCCTTTGATCCTTGAGAGCCTTGGCTTAGAGGCTTACCCGACCAAGATTCTATGGCTATGGTAGGTGTTGGGCATATATTCCCATCACAATCTTTAAAAGAATAATGAGAGACAAATAGTGAGATTTTTTTTTTTTTTTTGAACAAAATAGTGAGATTAAATATATGCAATAGGAAAAAAAATATAACTAACAACCAATGATACGATCATTAGAAGTTTTTGTGATCCATCACGAGAAATGGCTAAAGCTAAATAAAATGTACCGTTAGAGACTACAGAATAAGACTCTTAAAGGGCCATGGTAATCAGTAAGGCATCTCGGCCGACAAAGTATATCTCAAATTTAGATTTATGTTGGTAAGATAGGTCCTTATGAGACACTCTCATCCGAATAATACTATCAACTACATAATCGTATTCTCGAGAAGAATTGCATCATATGAGACACATCTTTCCTTATAAACACATCTCTAAATACATATTACAAAGAGATTTCACTTGAGTAAGAGAATATAACTTCTCCCAGCTATAAATAGTATTTATAGATAGTATTTATAGTAAAGTCAAAAGTCTATCTCTAATTTACTTTCTTTCACACTTTACTTTATTTAGAATCTAAATTAAAATTTTAAGAGTTTTTACTCGCCGGGACCTCATGTTCTTGTCTATAGATACCATAATAGAATAGAAGGTTGGTCTTGGCATCGATAACTATATCAATGTTTAACATCTCTCTTTAAAGAAATTTCATTCAATAGGTTATTTTTCTTCCACACCATTCTCCACATTGTTTTTAGATTGACGCTTCCTCACCAATAGCCGGTCACCATTGTGCTCCACCAAAGTCGTTTCCATATTTGCTCTTCGCCACCTCCCCACCAAGTGCTTGAGCAATATGCACAATTGCACATGCGTCTCACTTGATAGCGGCACCTTTATCGTTATTCCTCTGGCATCATTAACATGACACTAAGCTTTTTAATCAGTCGATGGTACGCCCACAACGGCTAAGCTTATCTTTACCGATGCCATCTAAGTATTTTTTAAAAAATTTTATTCATCATCCTTGCACCACATATCATATATAATTTTTTTTTCTCTTACCAAAAATTTAGTGTATGGATAATGAGTAGAAAAACTCAATTAGTTTAAGAAGAATAAAATTTAAAAAAAAAATATGGTGTATGGCGTGTCAGAATGACGAGTAACAAAACTCTTTTTCCATATCTTTCCTATCAAATTAACTAACAGTTCTTCTATAAGCAACCGGCTAGGAGAATCACGGGAGCACTATGGCTAACGTGGATTCATTCAAATGGGGTCGTTGCATTCAAAGTTCACTCAACTGAATTCCCTTCTTCCCAAATCCTCTTTCCCCTTCGTCTTCCATTCTCCCAAATCCCTTTCAGGCTAGAAGCAATAACCTAGTTCCCATAACCATTTGCCCCAACTTTCCTCACCATCCCAAAGCACTCGGACAAGATCATTAAGCTTTCAAGTCCTTTCATCACTATCAGTTTATTTCTCAACTGCATCAAACCTTTTTTGTACAAAAAGCATACATAATTTACGAGATAACAATAAATAATTAGAAACTCGACATTACAACAAAATGCTTCTTATTCCATGTTCCCAAATCTTTCATTAAAGATTTTGACTTCTATATAATATTTCAATGGATAGACCATGAAAACCATAACCTTTCCACCATTCTTGTACTCCTAGAAACCACTCTACTTCTAGCCGCATTTTAAAAGGGGCACTTTGCGTCTACAGTTTGCAGGTTTAACAAATTTCAGAGCTCATTCTAACATATATTCGAAAGATACAATTTATTTCAATGGTTTAAAAAGCTCAAAAATTAGAACAAGGAAGGAAGTGGCATGAATCACCGCCCACAACAATTGTACTCAAGCAGCCCTAAACACTTCAGCATTTTACTCAAGTTTGAACTATTGTGCGCGAATCGGTACGGAAACGTAGCTGTTGGGAAAAAAAAACTAAGAAGAAGAAGAAGAAGAATAAGTGATTTGGGGCTTCTTTTATATGAAACGCTACGTTTCACTCTCATTTTCTCATTTCTCATTTTTCATGTGGCGCCGGTTATGTTGGGGTTTCCCCACGCGGTTGCAAGCAAAATTATTCATTCGCTAATTAAACATGGATAGTCACATATCAAATATCGACCACTCCCTATGATACAACAATCAATTTACACCAACAATATGATTTGCTTTCTTTTTCTTTTTTATGCACGCTAAGCATTTTCCATATATCTTGGTATATTATATGCAAGTGAAATCGTCTCCACCGATTTTGTGTTATATAATTGACATATGATAATTTGTGGAGGAAAAAATTAAAAAGCGAAAGGACTCAAATGTCAATCAGATCTTGAGAGAAAACCTTATATGCCACCCCCAAGTGATTGCTGGTCATTTTTTTTTTTCACTTAGTGGTTAAGAAAGTTATTTTAAATATATTGGAGTACTTTTATTTTTATAAATATTTAAATCTATTAAAAAATGTGAAAAGAGTGACTATCGATCACTTTGAGCGGTACTACTCAGACGGCAGAGTAGTACTGCTCCCCTATCAACCGCCGTGTACACACATCCTTGTAGGTGTTGGGATCCACAATCAAGTGCTTATTACATCTTGTCAGAGACAGATGCTTTTATCTAAATATTATAAAATTAAATTTATAAATTAATATAATATTTTATAAATTCACGTGATTGGATATAATATTAATTTTATTATAAAATAAATTTAAAATATTTACATTAATTTATAAATTTATTTTTATAAGATCTCATTATAATCATTGCACTTATCCTATTTTATATTCTATCTTTTCTTTACCATTGCAAAAACCTACCATTCTACACATTTTTGCTCATTCAGCTTCTCCCTGGCTCCTTAGCGGCGAAAGGGCAAAAATAAAACTTCTCCCCCCTTCCATAGACAAAATAAAATTGAAAAAGAAAAAGAACCCAATAGTAGAGATCTAAATGGTAACATTTTTAATTTCTTGATTTTGATGCTTTGAAAAAGGTTTACACTTCTTCTTCCTTCTCCAAATCCATCTTCGAAGAAGTCAGCAAATCATTAATATGAATCGGATAGAGTTGCATATAGTTGGATTTGAATATCTGTATCGATGTACAAGGCTGGCACACCGATGATTCGAAATGGAGCACTGGAGCTTATCTTATATGAAGATTTTGAGGTCGAACAATATTCTAGTGCAACATGTTTTGCTTTATTAGGTGGATATACATGTGACGTATGAGGTCCATCAGCATTCTCTTTCGCCAAAGAGAACCTCATATTTTATACGGAACTTGAACCAACGTACAGAAATTTTATAAAAATAAATTTATAGGTTGATATAAAAATATGATACGTTAAATATATTTTATAATAAATATAATTTTATAATTTAATGTATTATATTAAGTTATATTAATTTATAAATTTACTTTTATACATGAGATTATGGGTGAAAATCAACATCGTCATTGTGACTGATTAAAGAGGGAGCAAAACCAATAGTCTAAATTTCGGTGTAATTTGGATCGGTTAATTGGTTTCCTGTAGGTGGAGCCTTGAAGGAGGAGGAGAGTGGCGGGCTGTGAGGCCGCAAGTTGCATGTGAGAGAGGAGAGAAAATATAAAGAGAGAAGAAGAATTGGGAATTGGAATAGGAGGGAGGAGAGGGGCGGGTTTATTAAGGCTGTATTTAGATGTCGAGTTGAGTTGAACTAAATTATTTATGATTAGAAATAAATTGAGATGATTAAATAAGTTTGGTAGGGTTTACTTAAGATAAGTTTAGATGTATTTAAATATTAAGATGAATTTAAATATATTTATAGAAAGTTAAAAGGAATTGAATCCACTATTATTTTATACTGTTGAATCTAATAAGAGTTGACTCAAATAGTTTGTATTTGGACCCCACCAAATACAACATTAGGAGCAAAACTACTAATTCACGTGCACTACAGCCCCCAACGGCTTATAAAATAATGGTCAAAATGCAATGTCTAGCTGCCATCTTCAATTTTATTTTATTTTATTTTTTTCATATTAAGAGCAGCCATTTGTCAGGGGTTACATCTAGATATAGTATAAAAACTTCAACTCACTTCAATGTAGCTCAGTTAGTTGTTTGATTCTTAGAAAAGATTTAAATTTAAATTACACTGAGCTGAGTTCAACTTATTCAAAGAACTGAAAGGGCCTAAATCTTAAATCAAAATGACCCTATTTTATATAATTTTTTTTATAAATTTTAGGTATAAAATAACGTCATTTTATATACGTATAATATATATATACATATATATATTATTATAGGCCGGCCAACTGGTACCGGACCGGCCAATGTTGATTTTATCATTTTCCTATCGCCAGCCGACTAATTCTTTACCAGTTTCTGCCGGTTTTGAAGTTTAACGGCTGGTTCACGCTGGCAATGACCGGTTTGGTCAATTTATGTACAGTTTTATGTGAAATCTCTTTTGTAAATCGTATCTCTATCCAAAACCCATTAAGGTTCGCGACCCAAGAAAAAGTAAAAACTTTACAAATGGATTTTATCTTTTCCTTTTTGTCTTTAACCAATAAAATGCGTGACCAAGGAATTACATGCTTATTTATAAAAGATTTATTAGGTATTTTGGAATATGGATAATATGATATTATAAAATTTGACTCAAAAAATAGAAGAAGGTCAATTTTTATAAAATTAAATTTATTTTTAATTAAAATACATGATTATATTAGTTGATTGAATTTATTTTTTTCTATATTATATAAGAAAGTCATATTATAAGATTTTTAATCCAAATTCAAATAATGAAATGAAAAAAGAATAGGCGGGTAGTAAAACAGTAATAAATAAGGTGTAAAGGTATCATTGTCATTATATATATTGCACTATATATAGAGTATAAAAAATGTTAAATGTACTTACAAAAAACTTATTTTTCTACATATCAATTATTAATATATTGAAAATAATTAGATTTTAAATTCAAAATTTGAATTTCAAAATAAAACTAATAAAATAATCTTGTAAGTAAAATTGGAAGTACATGTAATACTATTCATATAATATTGTCCATTTAAAATTTGAATAATATTATATTGAGTCCGCACATATCTTTCTCTTTCCTAAATTTACCTCACAAGATTTTTAATTATCATTTGTTAAGGATTTAGATATTTATAGAGCTTCCAATCAAACTTCACAACATATCATATGTTTGTTTAGAAATATTAAATACTTAATAAATATTATAGAATTTACTACCTACTCATCCCATTAGAGTTTGGATAAATAGTTTAGGGGATATTGGTCGATCATTCAACGTGACATCATTTAGATTGAGAAATATTTGTTATTTTTAAATGACCTGCCAACTATTTTTCTTATAAAGATTTTTCACCTTCAAAAATGTATTTAGACAATAAAAAATCTTAAAAAGGTAATACTAGACACAGTTATATATTATATAAGCGTCGTGCATTTATTATAAAAAAGAGTAAAATCTATTATTAAAAGTTATTTTTTTGTTTAAAGTGCGATAGTTACACAATTCTATTTAACATCCTTTACAAACTCCGCAAAGAAATCTCTAAGGATGATTTTCTTTTCAAGTATATATATTCGATAGCCCTATCATATTTTAAACTCTCAACGAAAAAATATTTAAAATTTTTATCGATTAAAATATCTTTTACCGGTAGGCCATGTTAAATTTACTTGTTGCAATTTTCTAATCACTAATTTCTTGCCATTTTTTAATCCCACGATAATTGTAGCTTCTCTTATGATTATTTTATTAAAATGAAAAATTCTATAAATTACATTCTTATTTTATTATGACAAGGTAATATTGTCAATCAATTTTTATATTTATTTTAAAAAGTAGAAGATCATCTGAAGGTTATAAAAATACCATGAGAGTGCAATTTCTAACATTCTTCTTATTAACGTGACTCTTATTAAAAATTATTTAGAGTTTTAAGGTTAAATATTAAAATATTATATTTTAATAATATTATTATTTTAAAATATGAAAAAATTAAAAAAAAATAAATTATTTATTATATTTTGTGTAGAGATTTAAAAAAATTGTAATGATAGAATAAAAAATTTATGTTTAAGATGAAAAATCTTGGTAGCTAAATACAACCTAAATGGCTTTTAATCTTGGTAGCTAAATACACCACGCCAATTTAACGTGTCACAATTTCATCTCCTGTAGTTTCGGGCCATTTTTGTTAGGAATTCGTAACCATGCTGACAACTACGGTCCGAGGGCATCCCACTACGGCGGCGTCAAATGCTACCAATTATCTTTGTTCAATTTTGACCTAACTTCTTTGTTCTCTACCCTTCTGCATCTGCAACACCACCACCACCTTTCCCATCTCTGTCCCAGCTCCGCCGCTCCTCAGGTTCCTCTCTCTCGTTGTTACTTCTCTCTCTCTCTCTGTGCATATATTTACGTATCTTGTTGTTCATGATATCGTGTTTGTGAGGTCAGGTAGACCAACAAATGGCGATGTATTTTGTGTCCCGGCGATTCTCCGGTGGATCGGCGATAGGGACGTTGCGTTGTGCTTCTTTCTGGAGACCCTATTCCACGTCTTTCAGAGAGGAGAGAGACACTTTCGGACCAATACTCGTTCCCGCTGACAAGTTGGTGTCTTTTTTACTTTTGCTTACTTTTTCTTTCCCGATATGATTTTAATCTATTTTTTCTAAAGGTTGTGGGGGGCTCAGACTCAAAGATCGTTGCAGAACTTCGACATTGGAGGCGAGCGTGAACGAATGCCTGAACCCATCATTCGTGCCTTTGGCATCCTTAAGAAATGCGCTGCCAAGGTCGGTTCCTTTCAGCTTTACCCCTTACCCCTTGGGGATTTTGGCGCCATTTTTTCAACCAATCCGAATCTAGAATTACATTTTAGCTTATACGCGGGTGGTCTTTTTAACATTATAACACTAAAATAGTTGAATTCATAGCCCATCAATTGCCTTCTTAAGTATATTTAACGTGTATTAAATCAATTTTTAATGCAACAATCACTGGACTGTAGCATAGGCTTGATAATAGTACTTAACGTGCTGTGTTGCAGGTGAACATGGAATATGGACTTGACCCGGCAATAGGGAAAGCGATTATGCAAGCTGCCCAAGAAGTAGCAGAAGGAAAGCTAAACGATCATTTTCCACTTGTTGTATGGCAAACTGGCAGCGGCACTCAAAGTAATATGAATGCCAATGAGGTTAGAGCTGGTTTATGTGTATGCTTATGGGTTTTTTCGAATCTGTTATACTTAGCCCGAATGCTGCAGCCTGCAGGCACCCTATTTGGATTGATTCCATATTCGCTGAAGTACTTTCGTTGGGGGAAAAAGTGTCATTTAAGGATTCATCGGGAAAATGTAAATGGTCTATAGATGGTCTATTTCAACAAAATGTAAAAAGAAAAAGTGATAACAATCGTGAACCCCTGCTTGAATATTTCATATAGATGGTCTATTTCAACAATCGTGACAGTGCATGTGATTATCCATGAGATATTCCATTTAAGAGATTTGACATGCCGATGAGGAAAATATTTGGCCCATTTTAAAGCATCCTAGCAAGTGCTTCTAAGTTCAGGGAGGTGAAGATACGGTGTTCTCTATTGATAAAACATATAGATATTCATCTTTTTCAGCATGTATCTTTACAATCAAGCATGCTGGGTATAAAAATTCTTAACTTCTTGTCTTTGATCATGAATATGGTTTATATTTTTAAATTTATGTTGTAATAGTGTACCATTCTAGGTCATTGCAAACAGAGCAGCTGAGATCATTGGCCATAAGCGTGGTGAAAAGTTTGTGCACCCTAATGATCATGTCAACAGATCACAATCTTCTAATGACACTTTCCCTACTGTAAGCTTTTTGAGCTCTTTTGTGTCTTGGCCTATATCTAAAGCTGATGTGCAGTTGATTTTATTTTAAACAGTCATTTTTATCTCTGGAAAGCAATCACAGATACTTCCTCCTTATGTTTCTTAATCGACTTTTGGGTCTGATCACCTGGTTTCTAGCCATCTTTTTTTAAGTAATGTTGTTTCCTTGTTCTCCAGGTAATGCATATCGCAGCTTCAATGGAAATAAATTCGAGATTACTACCAAATTTGAAACAGTTGCATACTTCACTGAATTCAAAGGTTTGATGGTCATTCTATAGTTTAGAAGCAGACTGAAACACGATATTTAAATTAGACTTCTTGTTGATGTCCTATGCCTTATATGTATGTTGAATGTTACATCTTTGGAAACCCCTTATAACTTAGAGTGATGCATGTAGATGTAGCCCTTTGTGCTTCACGTGATTCGACTTTGTATTTGCTGTCATGCTAGTTTTAGATGTATGATCTAAACTTAGCCACATTAGGTGGCCTGAGACCATCTTAGTATGACAGATATTTCCTCATTTTATCATTATCAACTTTCAAAAGATGTCTTCTACCTTATCTTTCTTCTATGCATGAAAACTCTCTCTTTCCCTCAGTAGGTTTGAATTTTACATTTCTCAATTATGTGCATTTGCATATTCAAATATGTAATCAGCAAGTAACATAAGAAGTTAAATACAGGCCCGGGCATTTTTTTTCATGCTTTTGAAGTATACTGCACCACTCCTAATACTTTTTGTTTTTACCAGTCATTTGAATTCAGAGATATTGTAAAAATAGGACGGACTCACACTCAAGATGCCACACCTTTGACTCTTGGGCAAGAGTTTAGTGGCTATTCTACACAAGTAAGATGACATATCTTGGATGGAAGGATGGGCCAAACTTGATGTTAGTTGGGATGGACTTCTCATTGGTTTGTGATTTGGTTGCAGGTGAAGTATGGAATTGATCGGGTCTCATGCACTTTACCCAGAATGTATCAGGTTATCAATTCTTTTTAAACTGTGAACTCTTTTATTTGTTTTCCTCTCTTTTCACGCATCTGACTGATTAGAGATTTTATTTGAGCAGCTTGCACAGGGTGGTACTGCTGTGGGTACAGGATTGAACACAAAGAAAGGGTATGTTATTTCTTTGAGGTTGAATAAATTATACTTCTGTTGGTGTTTGCAATGTGTATGATTCTGAAAATATAAGTCATTGCCTTTTCTCATTTTTATGGTTTGATTGTACTCTGTTTTATTGATGTTCCTAGCCCTTTCTGTAGACAATGCTTCTTTTTATCTGCCATTTTTCCTTTTTATTTCTGAAATTCCCTTTAAGGTTTATTTCAGAAAGTTGCTTTTACCCTTCTGTCATTTTGTTTATGTTTTTTTACAGTAGTTGTTGTTTGACTGGAATTTAGGTTTGATGCAAAGATAGCTGCAGCTGTAGCTGAAGAAACAAGCTTACCGTTTGTTACTGCAGAAAACAAATTTGAAGCTTTGGTTAGCTTCTAATCCTCTGACTCTGATTTTCTTCTTTCTATTCTTTTTAAGAATGGATGTTACACTTTATCGAGCAATTGGAACTCTTATTCTTGTCCTGCATGAGGCAGAATAGTGTTTTATGTTCATATATTTCATTTTGGGCAGGCTGCTCATGATGCTTTTGTTGAAACCAGTGGAGCCCTCAACACAATTGCTGCTTCTCTGATGAAGATTGCTAATGACATTCGTTTCTTAGGAAGGTCTGTATGCCTAGCATGACCAATTCATTTTTGTCCTAATAAATTCTGAAAGTTTTTCACCATGCTTCTCATGTACAGCGGTCCGCGTTGTGGCCTTGGCGAACTCATTCTTCCTGAAAACGAGCCAGGCAGCAGTATCATGCCTGTAAAATCTCTTCATTCCATACTTTCATTTGTGACCAAAATATCTCAAATCCTTGTCACTTGACCGAGTCTATTCTGTTTCAGGGGAAGGTCAATCCTACTCAATGTGAAGCTCTCACCATGGTCTGTGCTCAGGTAAGTTTAGGTCTTGAATTTTGGTCAACAAATTCTATTCTTAGTACCTTTCTTGACGTCTTTTTCCCTAAATGACTTTCAGGTTATGGGAAACCATGTAGCCGTTACAGTTGGGGGATCAAATGGTCATTTTGAACTAAATGTGTTCAAGCCAATGATTGCCAATGGTCTTTTAAATGTATGCTATATTCTTGTATTATTTTGGTTTTACTTGTTAATGAGGGATACAATCTCAGAATTAGTTACTTATTAGAGGTGCCAAGCACATCCACTGTTCATCGTCAATTGGCCATGATTTTGTTGGAAAAACCTTTTTTTTTTTTTTTAATTTTTATCAGAGAGTGCTTTGGGGTAGAAATTAAGTCAACCCAGCAATTCTGCTTTTTAAATTTTCAACCATAAGTCAAAAAGCTAATTTGGGAATTTGGAAAGTTCAGTAATAATATCATATTATGTGGTGAACCTGCCTATAATAATTGTACTGGATCCAATCTAAATTCTTAATCTCTTGATGCCTTTGTGCAAAATCTCATGCCTTGCCATATTTCTAATACTTGCATGCTTCTGTTCTTACTCAGCTGGTGTTTGTGTCCTCGTACGTAACTAGCATTTTTGTTTCCCTACTGACAGTCACTAAGATTGCTTGGGGATGCATCTGCCTCCTTCGAAAAGAACTGTGTTAGAGGAATTCAAGCTAATAAGGAAAGAATTGCAAAATTGTTGCACGAGGTAGGCTGATGCTGGGTACAGAATATAAAACTTGTAAACACCATCTGCCATGTTATAGATTTTAGTGCTAATGAACGTTTTTGTTTTTGCTGCGTGGCATTCTGCATTGCATTGCAGTCACTGATGCTTGTCACATCGTTGAACCCTGTAAGTTTACGCCCATGCTCTGCCTGTGTTAATGTCTATGCTTCCTGAATTCCTCTGCTTTAGTTTACAACTTTTGCCACTGATTCTGTTCCAGAAAATTGGTTATGACAATGCTGCAGCGGTAGCCAAGAAAGCGCACAAGGAGGGAAGCACTCTGAAGGTATGATTTTTTCTTGCACATGTGATTTCATACTTTATTCCGTATGTTAGTTATCTTGTGACTCATTTAAACTTTTCTGACGACATATCAGTTGTTCTTGATTAGTTAGCCAAGTATGGTAAAACCAACTGCTTTTAATTATACCCTGTTCTTGCTAGACTGATGCATCTTTCAGTGCTAATTGTATGGCTGGTAGGTGCATATATTTTTTTGATAAGTAAAAATATTATATATATTAATATCGATATGAGTAACCAAGTACACTGGGTGTATACAAGAAACACCTAGCTCATACTAGAGAGCCACTAATGATCAATAAGCCCGTGAAAATTAGAAATCTATCCAAAATACACCAAGCCGGAATGGTAGGTGCATATAACCTCAATAGGGGGAAGATAATGTCTACAGCAGGGTGTTTGATGTTGGTATCCAGTAATGGTGTTTTTGGGGCACCTTTGGAGGCTGAGGTACCAAATTTAATGAGTATTTCACTCTGCAGGAAGCTGCATTGAACCTGGGAGTGCTAACCAGCGAAGAATTTGATAATCTCGTCGTGCCCGAGAAAATGATTGGCCCATCTGACTGATAAGCTTATTAAAGATTTTGAAGCTCCTGAGAATTGATCAGCATTAAGTGCCTGATGTTTCATTTTTGAATCATTTATTTCACACAATTGTATTAGGAATCGAGCATCGAACAGATATTTTTTGACTTGTAAAACAATATTCTTGAGGCTTTCTCCATGGCTGGTCTGGGTCATTGGGGGTTATCGATGATGACATTTTGATTGGGTAAATAAGGGGTAAACCTCTCATTCTGTAATGGTTGTATCAGAGAGATCTGGGCTCCATAAATAAAAGAATTGTTTTACGTTTTGGGACAGCCATTTGTATTTGGTGGTTCAAACCTTGAAGAGTATATATATATCATTAGATAATTCATGACGGATAATCGAGGAAGGATGGCCTTCAGTCACGTCAGTGGCCCCTTGGCCCCTTGACTGGTGTTTCCGTTAGTGACAGGTCAGCTTTTACTTATAACAGCATCTGAAAATAAATTGTTCGTTTCCAAGCAATTACTCTCAGGATGTGAAGAGAAAAAGAGCACCAATTAAGTGTATGAGCGCCCCCCCCCCCAAAAAAAAAAACAAAATCTGGGCTGTTGATAGCTATGCTCCCCACAACCTAGCGGTTTGGTCTGCAGTCCAAACCGAAGACCGAACCGTATGGTGTTTGGTATGGGTTCACAGATTGCACCAAGGACCGAACCGTATGATGCTTGGTATGGGCTCACGGATTGAAGAGTAAAAAGAACAATTTGATGAGCCAGTGCTTTTTGCTGTTTTGGTTTGTCATATCCAACAGAGGATATGGCCTAGCAATCAAGAATTTCCAGAACATGCGATATATATAGCACCAATTTATTATTTTCCTTTTAAAACTTATACTCCACAAGTAATATATATATATATATATATATATATTTGTATATGCTTAATATTTTTGGGGACTTGGTATTATGTTATACATGTAATCTGATGAAGTAAATCGAAGTTACTATAGATACAATACAGTACTACTGTTGTCAAAGTCTGCCTTTAACAATTCGTCCAACGTCCATAAATGCAAGAATTAATCCTTGCGTTAAAGGATAACCCTGCACTTCGAGCTAGTCAGGTCCCATATAGCCGGAAGGAGAAATTTCCTGCCATTAACGCCGTAAGCATTATAACTTGCCTTGCTGAGTCTATCCACCTTCAAATTTCCAGGATACCCTGGATAAGCACCTTCACCAAATATCCCTGGACATGCCGAAACAGCCTCCAGTGGAGCCAAGGGGTCTCCTTGAAAATACCCATTGTTGAAAGGGTTAGTGGCAGCTCCTGCAAGAATTGTTGCAATGTTCATAACCATACCATCGGACCCAACACCATTAGGAGCCACAAGGGCCCGGCCTGGAGGACCGTATGCTGGAAGTGAAAAAGGCCATGCACAGAATCCAGGGCACTGCACCGACGGGTTTCCTACATGTGCATATATTATCCTACTCTTTGCATGAGACAACGAGATACTGTTATGAAAACCGCAGGATCCCATGCAAAACCTCTCTACTATCACGTCTTTAGCAGTTAAAACCAAGTATATCCCAGTAGAGTCTAATGGTAATACTTTGGTCTCTATCTTGTTTCTGACATAGTTTGCTATCTGGACACGCTTAATGTTCTTACCTAAAGAGTAGATGTCACCAATTTGTTTAACAAGTTTGACAGTTCTCGAGACTGAGTTCCCAGCCTTGTCTTTGTATGTCTCGATCGTTTTCCACCATGTTGCCACAGTGGGTTGGTGGGGCACAAGGCCATTGGAAAGAGTAAAGGAAGCTAAGAAATCGGTTACTGAGGTTTGGTCGTTTCGAGAGAACGCTCCATACCATATGAGGTAGATATTGACGGTATTTGGTGTGGTTAAGAGAGGGCCTCCATGATACTGGATTTCAGTAGCTGTGGGGGCTATAGTAATAGAAGGTTGGCTTTGCCTAGGGCTGAGTGCATGTGACGGTACTGGCACTGGGGCTATGGCCAAAGCAAATATGAGGGGGAAGAGCAGAGACTTCCATAACATGGTTGCCATTAATTCTCGGTTGAAATGTTTGTGAATGATGAGTGTGAGTGTTTAATTAATGAGCCTGGATACGTTTCTTTTATAGATGCAAATAGGTCCTACTTCTGCAGCAGATAAGCTTGGGGAGTTTTAATGCATTATTGCTCTAGCTAGGGCTGGATTGCCTGACTTGAGCATGATCTCGTACGGAAGATGTGGTAGCATAGTCTTTTGTTTTATTGTCCAAAGTGCATGCAACTTTCAGCGAAAGAGAAACGTTAATTGTTCTCAATTCTAAATTTTGTCATTTTCTAATAATATTTATTACGTGACATATTTAAAGTAATTGTCAGTTAAATAATTGACATATAAAATTATTTAAAATGTGTCACATCAATAAATATGAATATTAAAACTGACAATATCATATATATATATATATTATATATATATATATGTATGTGTTCTTCTTGTTTCTTGATGGTTATTTTGACATTTCAGAATATGAATCTGTATTTAGGGCTCTTTTACTGACCGGATTGATAAGAGGATGATCATTGATCTGCTCCAGCTAGCTCAAGTACATAAATTAAAGGGTTATTTCAAGATTAGAAACTGCCTCTATTTTCAAGCTTTTATGATGTCCAAGTACTGAAAGCTGTTATGCTCCAGCTAGCTGATCCAGTGCAGGTTTTGGGCTTCTTGAAAAGTTCTCCTGCAAGGAACTATATATAATGATTTAGTCGATTAATTAAAGGGTTAGTAATTCAAAGCGATTTAGCTGTCTAATTTTTGAAGCTTATCTGCATATATGAAGTCGATGCCACCATGAACAGTGTAATATTGAACTCGTCAATTAAATGTCCATGGGCTCCATGTTATTAATGAATGAGATAAGTATAGTTAGCTAGTTCATGATTATCAAGCAAAGCAACATCAACATAAAAAAAATAGGTTCTTGGAACTTGCTTTTGTATACAGTCTCTGTGTGGAAAGAACAAAGATAACTTGGCATTGAAAAATCACTACTTATTTTAAAAATTCAAAATTTTTCCTTATGTGTGGGTCAGGCTCTTTTCGATCAATAGGTCCAACAACTTGAATATTAAACTAAATAAAATAGAGTAGAGAGTTAGGGATCGAATTCAAGACTTCTGTTCTGATATTATATATGTGAAAATATCACTTATTTTAAAAATTTAAACTGATAGAAAAAAAGAAGTAAATTTAAATATTTATATTATATTTTTAATAGGCAATAATTCGATCTTGATTAATCTACTTTTTGTTGTTTGCTCGTTGATCAGGCTCACAAACTCAACCACAAATGTGGCTGTTTAGGAGAGTCTTTATCCATAAAAGGAGGTTGGTGGCTAGATGTGCTGTGATGACACTGCAGTACCAACCACTGGATGTTGGCTTTCAAATTGACTTTGATTGGTCGACAATAAAATTTCCTCTCATAGTCTCGAAGATATATGAGGATGATTGTTTACCTATCAATTCCTGATTAACAATAATTTTGTGATTTGCGATTGGTTCTGATTCATTGGCTACCATGGTTTTATATTGGTGGTCAATGGTGTCATGTAATGCTAGGTGTGGCAGTGGTACGTCTCAGAGCTTAGGACCATTAATCAGATAGGGGGGAAAATATAAATTATTATTATTATTATTATTATTATTATTATTATTATATGAGATAATTGCAGAAGCAGTACTTTATTTTTTAGGTTTTTGTGATTTGATACTTCAGTTTTCAACTTTTGCCAAGTTGATACTTTAATTTAAAAAAATTGGCAATTACGTATCTGATCCGTCAATTTCTCATTAGAAAACTAATATGATATCATGTATCGGCAAATCAAAAATTGATAACGAATGTCATTTTACAATCCTTTTGTTCAATTGAGGGACAAATGGTTAGCGGGAAGTACCATCAAGATAACAAAGTAGCTAGTTGAATAAGTAGAGAACACGATACTTATGAAGCAATGCCCTACATCGGTATGGTGGAATTTCTTAAATATTGGGCCACTGTATGAGAGCTAGAGGGAAGCCATCAAGCCGATAACATATTCTAGTGGGTAGGGGTTAGGGGTGGCAATATATTACATGACCCATTAACCAAACACGAACACGACACGATAATAGCGGATTAGAGTTTAATCTTAACAGATTCAGGTCAAAACGGGTTGATTCATTAAGACACGATTGCTTAACGGGTTGATAACGAATTAATCCGTTTTGACACGTTATAACCCGTTATGACACGTTAAGAAAGTTAAATTCACAATTATACCCTTCTACCTAAAAGTGAAATTGTTAGAATTTTATTTTCGATATTTTTATTATTTGGATTGTGATTTTAGACTTATAGTTAATTTTATAATTTTTATAGATATTGTGATTTTAATATTTATATAAAATTATACTAAATTTAATCAAGTCAAACAGGTTAATTTCAGGCATATTTAACCCATTTTATATAAATAGTTTGAAACATGTCGTATTGTGTCGTACTAACATATTTCGTAATATTCACTAATGGGTCAAAACAGGTTGACACAACACGACACGTTATATTAATGGGTCGTGTTAGGATTTGAGATTTTGACACAATAAGCTTAACGGGTCGGGGTAGGGTTGACCTATATAATATAATATACATATTTTGACACGACCCGTTACCACGATTTGACACCCCTAGTATGGGTGCTACCTACTCTATACGGATGGATGGTCACCCATCCTGTCCCTGTCTACGTAGAGTGACTAAATCTACCTGTGACCCCATCCTCGCTTGGGTAGGGTGACCATCCACATCGCTTATGGGGCAAGTGGATTGGCACCACCACTATTGAACCATCCCATTCAACAACACATTTTTCACAAAAAAGTCTAGCAAAATTGCATATAGTTATAAAAATCTCACAAATTCAACAAAAAATCAAAACAAACTTACATATTAAACCAACCAAACAAACTAAACCAAGTAGTAATCGATTTGTGGCCATATATTTATGGCCCATGGTCGCTGCCATGGTTCGTAAAACTTTTAGGCCCACAATTGCGGCTATGGATCTTTTAACTTATATATTCACGATGGCGACTGTGGTCTTTGATTGTAGACACCCATGGCCAAGCTGTACTTTTATCGTTATATACTACAGCTTGGCCATGACCCATGCCAACAAAGAGAAACTGGCTTAGAGGAGGAAGAGAAGAAGAAGAGAAGATAGGGGAGAACAACAAAAAGAGATAAGAGAGGATGGTGAACGTATTGAATTGCTACTGAGGCATGAAATAAATGGGGAGAAGAGACAAGAAGAGAAGAGAAGAGAAGGGGAAGGAAGGACAATAGGGAAGGAGAAAATGAGAGGAGAGAGAGAGAGAGAGATGTAATATTTATAGTTACTTTATATATATATATATATATATATATATATATATATTTATAGGGCTTGGGTGGACAAGTAAAATCTGGACGGGCTTAAGACCTAGCCTGATATCCACCCCTAATATTTTAAACAGACTTCAATCCACTTGTTTGCTTGCCGTATGCGGGCAGATGTCCCTTGCCAGCTCCAAATGGATAGGCTAGATGCGGGGCCCACCCAACAGGCCTAGTCGTGGGTGGGCAAAGTTCCATCCAACCTATCCAAGAGTGATTTTTTCATTTTTATTTGATTATTTTAGAATATTTAATCTAATTCTTATCAAGACATCTTGTTTTGTCGTTGAATGAAAAAGAAGAAGAAGAAGAAGTAGGAATAGGTATTTATTGAACCGCATAACAAAAAAGATTTCAATGAGGATGATTCGTTAACGTTTGCAAACAAAATATGCGGGATGAGGGTTCAACCTCTCTCTCCAAAGATGAGTTTCTCCTCTTCTTAGTAGTCTCCCTCCTCATAGTAGTCTCCCTCACCAACCACCCACCTAACCTATTTATTTTCACCACCTGATCTACCATAAGCAATAACTACATTTCTAGAAATAGAATCCACCTACCTTAAACAATGTCCAAATAACCATCAGACATTGACCAGCTCATCAATCAAACAAAGGTGCTCTCATGGGATGATATTATTCTGGAACCTGCATCTGCACTAGTCATGAAGATCTTAGACCATGCTCTCATTGGTATGTTGGTTTTTGCAAAGTCCCTAAAAAAGCATACCTTTCACTCTACTATAAGAGTAGTTTGGAGCTTTGTGACTAGTCTCACTATAGAGGATTTGGGTCCAAACACTTTTCTTTTCACGTTTCCTTCTCCTTTAGAAAAATATTGTGTGTCCTTACACTGTCCTTGGAATTTCAAAGGATATTATATGGTTTTTAAAGAATGGCCACTAGGACTTAGCCTACAAGAAATTGATCTAATACACTTTGCTTTCTGGATATAAATATATGGGCTCCCTCTTGAAATGATGACAAAAAAAAAAGGCTAAATAAATAGGGAAATTTCTTGGCAACTTGATGGATATTGATCTAACATATCTCTCAGGTACATGCGTAAGACAACTCCTTAGAATTAGAGTAGAAATAAACACAAAAAAAGCCGTTGTTTGAAGGTTTCACTCTTTCTAGAGTCAACAAAAGTCCTACAAAGATCAATTTTATATATGAATGGCTCTCTGAATTTTGCTATGGATGTGGGCATCTTGGGCACCTTCAACAAACCTGTCCTATCTATATTAGCAGAAGAACCATGGTTTGAAAATTGGATGCGTGCGGACTCACAAGAATCCCGTCGAGCTAATAGAATCGAAGAACTCCCACGCGACTTACTACAAGTGGTACAACAGATAGATTATCCACCAGTTATTTATTGCTCATTGTCACCAGTGAAAATAAGAGAGTCATCTGAAACCTCCCAACAGAGCTGTCCTCGTCCAGGTTTTGGAAAGGGAAAGCAAACCCAAGTTGAACATCTTGGCAAAAGAAAAGAAAAAGATCATCAATACCCAACAAGGGAAGCAAAAAGAATTCTGCATCACACAACTGTTCTCTAGTTCAATGAATAGTGCACAACAAACCCTAGAAGACAACATTGTACACCATTATGAAAGTCAATGTAAAGTAAGGTCAGATTCCTTCTTCATAAGAACACGTGGTGCAGATAAAATCTCACTGACATGTCTGCCAATTTTCATTATTGAGCAAAGTAAAATTATCTCCATCAATATCCAGCATGCATTTACCCCCGCCGCAAATAACAAAATCAATTTTATCCTAGCCATCCACATGTCCCAGGAGGTAGAGAAAAATCCCCCCGTCCCCCAAGGTAATCTTCTCTGGGCCCTCTCAAGACAACCATGCCCCTTCTTCCCTTCCATTTAGATGAAGACCAAATTGAAGTGCCTAACCCATCCATTTTCAATTAGATTATTAACCAAAAGAAGCAAATTGTCGGCCCATCTAATCCCCAACCCCAACCATAACCTTTCTCTTTTAGTTAGCCCATTTGGTCGGGCTTGTCTAGCTTTTAATACCTTCCACCCAGGCCCTACCCAAGTCTTCTCTCAAGCCCACCCAAACACCTTGACTAGTGCACCATCCCCGAAAGCAAAATTACTCATGGAAAAATCTCTAATGGCAAATCATCCTTTACCCTAAAATTAAACTCCCCTGAAGCTAACCAGTGAGTCTGTTAAGAAGAGGAAGTGCTCAATTGAGGAGAAGAGTGAACCAGATTTCCCCCAAAAGAAATGCATCCTTAGTTCAACTATCTTGGTTGAAGATGAAAAGGAAAACGAGATAGAAACTGATAATCCACCAGTGGTGCCTCCAATCATTTAAGAACAAAAAGGGTCTAACCAAAAGGAAAGGAAATGAAAAGTCTAGAGAACCCAACCGAGGAGGAACCCGATGGCTACTAGATATGCTTCATATCAAAATCAGGAACTACATGCCTTGGGTAACAAAGTTCAAACTCAAACCATGAATCTATTCCCTACAAATCCAACGGCAACAGTGGCAAGGTCTTCATTATCACCCAATGAGCCATGAAACTGTTATCTTGGAATTGTCAAGGTATTGTTTGACCTTGTGCAATTAGATCTCTAAGGGCAAACATCATGACTCATAACCCTAAAGTTGTTTTTATTTTAGAAACTTTATTAGCTTCTAAAGATACTGCTATTGTGGTTAATAGGCTTGGCTTCTCTTGTCTTTTGCACCTCTCACCATTTGGTAAATGGGGGGACTCCTTGTTATGTATCAATCAGGTTTTGACTTTAATCTTGTACATATTTCTTGTAATATAATATCTATGTTAATGTATTCGGATCCCATACACTTACACTGGCTTCTTAATATGGTTTATTGTCCAGCTCCTTATAGCAAAAAACAATCATTCTGGGACCAACTTATGAAAATCACTGAAACTTATCCTGAACCATCTTTAGCCATAGGTGATTTTAACTCCATTCTTACCCAATCCGAAAAACAAGGAGGTAAACCATTTGCTTAACCGTCCAATCCAAAAGGCCTCCAGTTATTCATGGATAACAATGGGTTTGTTGATCTTGGGTTTACAGGACCCAAATTCACTTGGTGCAACAAAAGGAATGGTCATAACTTGATCCGATAAAGACTTGATAGAGGACTTGCAAACATCCAATGGATCAATTTTTCCCTCAAGCTTCCATCACTACCCTTCCTAGAGATACCTCTGATCATGCCCCGTTAATCTTAAATTCTTCGAACTCTTTTAATTTTCTCAAATCCTTTAAATTAGAAGAATTCTAAATGAGGGATCCCTCCAGTGTTGATGTTATTCAAGAAGCTTGGAATTTACCTTTTGTTGAGACCCTAGTCTTTATTCTTGCTAAAAAATTCAAAACAACAAAGAAAGTAATAAGGTCTTGGAACCTTAAATGCTTTGGCCACATCCAAACCCAGCTTAAACTCCTGAATTCCATACTTGAATCATTGCAATCTCAAGAGGGTCTTATTGATAGTACTTTGGAAATTGAACTTCAAGAAAACATTAATGAACTCCACATCAGTTAAGAAACTCTGTGAAAACAAAAATTCATGATCACTTGGCTCATTACTCCCGATCTCAATACGAAATTTTTCTATGCTTCTACAACCATTCAGCTTAGATGTAATACCATTGATTGCTTAAAGATTGACAAAAACCATTGGACTTCTGATCATGCTACCATTATCTCTAGGATCCAGGATTACTTTAAAAAATCTACACTACTTCCAATCCACCCACACCAGAAGACTTAGACAAACTGTTCCTAACCAAGATCACCACTCTTGATAATGACTTTCTTTGTTCAATTCCCACTGAAAAAGATATTGCTCTAATTTTTCATCAACCCCCATCGTTAAAAGCTCTAGGTCTAGATGGCTTTACTGGTCTTTTCTATAAAACCTATTGGGAGGTGATAAAAAAAGACTTGATAGCAGCTGTTCAAAGTTTTTTTCTCAATGGTAAACTCCTAATAGAGGTTAACCATACCAATCTTATCTTGATTCCAAAAGTGGATAACCTGAATGAAGTTCATCAATTTAGACCCATTAGCCTTTCTAATATGTACTATAAAATCATAGCAAAAATTCTTGCTAATTGTCTCAAACCTGTCATTTCTCAAATCATTTCCCCTTGCCAATCAGCGTTTATTTCTAGAAGATTTATTCAAGAAAATACTATCTTGGCCCAAAAAATTTTCCATCACATGAAAGAAAGGCAAGGTAAATTAGGACAAATGGCCATAAAAATTGATATGGCAAAGGCTTTTGACTCTATGGAATGGTCTTTCATTTTCTCTATCCTTCACCATGCTGGATTCAATCACCAATGGATCAAATGGATAAGGGAATATATCGCTATTGTCTCATTCAATCATAGTCAATGGGTCTCTTCATGGTTTTTTCTACCCTACAAGAGGCTTAAGACAGGGAGACCCCATTTCTCCATTTCTTTTCATCTTGGGTAGTGAGGTCCCCTCAAAAGTGAACACTTTTAAACTCAATTAAAGGATTAAAACTGTCTATAGGATGTCCTTCTATTTTCCACCTTTTATTTGCTGATGGTCTTTTCCTCTTTAGTTCTAGCCTCAATCTCCACCGCTCAAACCTTTTCAGATTGCCTTCAAACCTTCAATTCCTGGTTGAGACAAAGTATTAACCAAAGAAAATCATCAATTCACTTCAGCAAAAACAACCCCCCCAAAAAAAAAGCACAAAAATTGACATCAAATCCATCTTTCCTACAAAATTTCTCTACCTTACACAAAATATCTTGGACTCCCATTGGCTAGAGGAGGAGATATAAGAAAATTTTTTCTACACATTGTTGAAAAAATTCAAGCCAAACTTTAAGGGTGGAAAGCACAAATCCTCTCACAAGCGGCTAAAATGGTCCTCATCAAAACAGTAGCTAGTGCAATCCCCAACTGTGCCATGGCCACCACTTTCTTCCCAAAACATATTACAAATCTATTGGATGCTGTTTTTAGGAAATTTTGGTGGGGGATTGATGATCCTGCAAAATAGAAATATACTTCCATGTCCTGGAAAGACATATGTTTACCAAAATCATTGGGAGGTCTAGGCCTTAAATAAATGACCATTTTTTAATTTTGCCCTTCTTTCTAAGTATGCATGGTCTTTCCTAAAAGGTTCAAACAGTCTTTGGATGGAAATATTATCCAAGAAATACCTAGATTCCGTCACCTTCAACAATGTCAATCCTAAACCCTCAGATTTTTTATTCTGGAAATGTATCGTCAAACAAAAAAATTTCTTGAAAAACAATTATTGCTTTCGAATCAACAATGGTATGAGTGCAAAAATTTGGAGTGACCCCTGGAACCCTACCATCTCTAAGACTAAACTCGAACCCAAATCCCAATTCCCCATTCATTGATCATAGCTTAACTGTTTCTAAACTCATCCTTGACGAACCAAGAAGATGGAATTCACTTCTACTCAACACACTCTTTTCAGAGGAAACTGTTAGAGGAATTTTCCTCTGGTCACTCATAACTTCCACGACAAAATCAAATGGATACATCATTCATCAGGAACCTTTTCAGTCAAATCTGCTTATGTTGGCTTGGTAAAGTCAAACACAACCCTCCTCCCTTGCAAATTGCAACAAACTAGAAAAAAAAAACTTTGGAAATTGAAAATGCAAGATAGACTGAAATTGTTTCTTTGGAAGATTTACAACAACATTCTTCCCACAAAAGCTATAATCCATAAAGTCATTTCTCTTGAGGATGAACAACTCCACTGCCCTCTTTGTAACATAGAAGCATAAGATCTCCCTCATCTTTTTCTCAACTGCTTATATTCAAAAATTCGGTGGAGACACTCCAATTGGCCGATTGATTCCACCTTTTTTGCAAGTTAACCAATCATAAGTTGGATACAGACCATCATTAATCCAGTCTCTATCTTAAAAATCCCTAAGAAAAAACACTATAACTTTCATATCTTTGTAGCCATTGCCATGGACTCTATTTGGTTTCTAAGAAACAAAGTTATCCATGAACAAGTCCAATCGTCCCCCTCCATATTTGTCAAGTCTGTCCAAAACAATTTCCAGGAACACATGAGAGCATGGTCAATGTTGATTGACCACCCAAGAGAAGATGATGCTATGCAACAAGACCCATCAGATGCATGGATTCTGTCTTTTGACGTTGCATTACGGGATCAAAATAACATTATTGGATCCTTATACAGGAAGAGCATAGGAGAAACCTTAAGTGCCAAAACAGACCAAATCCGCAACACACACCCAAATACTGGTGAAGCTTTAACAGTACTAATGGCACTTCAAGAGGCAGAGAAATTGAAATTGGAAAACATAATCTTGGAAGGTGACTTCAACGTGGTAATTCAAGCTATAACAAGTTCATCATCAGAACAAGATTGGATTCTAAATACCATCATCAATGACATCAAGCACCTACTAAAATCCTTCAAGACATGGAACGTGAGGAAAATACATCGATCAAAAAATTGATGCGCACACAATTTGGCACAATGGATAGTGGCAACGCAAACTTTGGGCAACATTCCTTTAATCCAAATTCCCTAATGTCTGTTACAATTTCATAGTAGAAAAGACTCTCCCAACTTATCAATATTTTTTAAGCACTCTGCTATACTTTGTATTTTTGCTCTTTTATATCTATACTTATATGTAAAGTGCGAATCCGCTTTCTACAGTGTTTTCGTCTAATATTTTTTTTCCATTTTGCCTCTGCTTTTATTCCAAATTTGCGATCTGCCTCCTGGGTTACTTTTCTTTTAAACCATCAAAAATGGCATCTCTCTCTCAGCTCAGACAGCAGACCCTCTATCTTTTCTATCTCTCCATCGGACCACCTCGCGTCTCTTGCCGCCGTCAAAAGCCACGGAGCAGACTGGACAACAGCCCTCATTCAAGTAGTCGTAGCTCTCTCTCTCTCTTGATCTCTCCTACATTTTCCTTTCACAGTCGCTGTGCAGGCACAGTAAGGAAGATCCATTGAGATGCCAACGATCGTTTGGAGGAGCTCCAGCCTCTGGTGTCTCCTTGGACCACTACAGACACTGCTGGCATCACCCACCATCAAATTACTTTTTTCTCTTTCTACATTTATACATTTCTATCTATTTTGTGTAGGTTTAGAAAAAAAAAAATTATACCCATATACATGAAACCAAGGCAAATGCAAACACAATGTTTTCAAATTTGTACAAATTTACTGAATAAATCATACCCATATACATGAAACGAAACCAAATCGAAAAACAATCCTTTGAAATTTGTACAAATTCACTAAATAAATCCTCATATACACGAAAGGAAACCAAATCCAAAAATAAAATCTAACATAGTGCTAAACAAGAGAAAAACCCAACTGACAACAACTACCAAAACCCATCTGGTTTCCATTGTATACCAATCATAGGTTTTTTTTTTTCCTTCAATTTCTACAAGTTCAGCAAAACAATGATGGCCATATACACGCAAACTAGATCCAAACACAATCTAAAATATATGTGAAAATGTGAAAAAAAAATCCTTCAAACAATTTGAGAAAAGAGAGAGAGAGTGACCTTCTCAGAGAGAAAGAGAGAAGAGGGAGAAATAAGGGGAGAAAGAGAGAGACAGAGGATGTTGACGAATGAAAATTTGTCTCGATGTAGCAGGTGAAGAAGGGGAATGAGAGAGAATTAAAGGTAAAATGTAAAAACAAATTAGGGTTAATTGCTTTGTTTAAATGGTGTCACATGTGGGAATGGGTGGGTTGGGTTTTGGTTCTTTTTGGACTATATAGATCGGGACACTTTATGAAGAAAGTATCACTTTTTAAAAAAGATATTAATTTCTTTTGGCCTTTAGGTGTGAAAAATAAACAATGTTATAAATGATTTTGGGTTTATTAATTGGACTATAGTCTCTTCTTCTTTGTTTCAAAATAAATACGAAGTGTTCATAAAAATTTGATAGAAATAAAATGTTAAAAAAGTAAAGTGTAATGTTTTATAGCATTTTAGTTGCTTTCATTTTGAGTTATTTATATATTATTTTTCTCTTTTATTAATGACTTTCATTTAACGATTTCTTTAGATACATCATTTCCAAATCTAAATATTTTTTGATTGTTGAATAAATTTAATCATTCAATAACAAATTTGATATTAATAACATTATTTCATGTAGATTTACAATTTCTAATGTAATATGGTTTGTTTCTGTTATTTCATGTAGCATTTTATTTCCTTCAATTTTGGATTATGTAAATATTCAATTTAATAGTTACATATCTTATTATTCTCAATATGTTAATATAGTGTTATTTAACATATGTCACTACACAATTATTGTGTTGCTTTTTTCTAATGTATTCTTTGTAACAAATATGCTACTTTTGTTGTTGTTTCACATTTTCTCATTCTGCTTTTTGTTAATTTTCTCTACTTTTGTTGCTTTTTTATTTGTCCTATACTTTTTGGTACGTTCTCTTTTTTCTCATATGAAAAATTCTTATTCTATTTGTTTGGCAACAATGTTATTATATGTTATGAACGTCATTATTTTAGGTCTTTAAATATATTTGATGGTTGTAACAATAAACAATCGGTAAAATACATATGTATCATATTTTTGTTAAATATTTGTTAAGAACATTTAAAAAAAACCCAGTTATTAAAAGAAAATCTTTTCTTTTATATTGATATGAATACACATGTATTTAACAAAGATGGTTAACACCATATATTTTTGTTTCCCGTAATTTATTTCTCAACAAATTGATTTTTTTTAATAGATTCATTTTATTCTTAGATGTACTAATTAATTTAGATCAATGATATGTAATAATTAGAGAAAGAATGGATCATCTATCTAGATGCAGAAATTAATCAATTTGGACAATTGCGTCAGAAGAAGTTAAGCATCCTCTCCATCAATCCTATAACTGAAACAACAACATAAAAGTTCAAATCTCTTTTTATCAAACTTTTCACTATTGTAATTATATGCTTAAATAGAACAGTAACTTGTATATAAACTCTATGTGTTTTGCTCACATTTTATTATATTTGATATAACTTTTGTAAAATTATAACCTCTTTTAAATCTATTTGAATTTTTTATTTATCTATCTTCTCATTTATCATTTAGTACTATTTTTTTTTTCCAACTGCAGTATACATTGTGCCATTCCTAATATGTCATCAAATTACTTTAAAATATATATATATTATATATATATATATATATATATATATATATATATATTCAGGGTGGTGTGTGAGGACAGGCCCACGAAACCTTACTTTAAACAACGGATCATTGGCCCATTATAGGGTACCCAGATCATTAATATCGAATGAACCGTGACCATCGGATCCAGGGTGTTCGTTAGAGGCATTGCCACATGTAAGTTTAAAATAGCCAGCATTTTAACTATTTATCATTTGCAATGACCTAATCAAAATTTTAAAGTTACAGTAATTGTTGGATCTCGCCAATAATAAAAAATTACTGTACCGAATCTATTGTATAGTTTATTATTTTTTTTATACCGACTCTCTCTTTTTCCCCTCGGTTTACCGTTTTCTCCCAAAATCACAATATTTCGTCTGCAGCTTCTCCCGAACGAAGCTCTCCCCCCATTCGGCCTTCTTTGTCCAGCTCCCTCCAATCAAATCCACCGGTTGCCTTCTCCAACAGACACTGTCGTCTCTGAGCTGTCGACGGTAAGTTTCTCTTCCTCCCTCTTCTCTGATTTACTGAGCATTTTTTCGTGCCCTATTTTGCCCAGCCATTATCGAATCACTTGACCGAACATCAGCTTGTTCCACGATTGGAAGGCATCGGTTTGCTCCAACATTCACGCCGGCGGTTCGAAGACCCACGAATCCGACGCTACCGTCGCCCCTGTTTGGGTAATAGAAATATTTTTTTTTTGTTTTTGTTTTTGAAGATGAAATGGTAGCAACAGCTTTTTGCTTGTTTCCCTGACCTAGATTTCCTCTTGTTTCTAGGGCTTTACAGATCTGCGCAGGTCTTACTTCGAGCTCTGCTGAATCCTCCCGTAAGTGTTTTCAACCCAATTTTCTTGACTCTTAATAATGCTACTTCTCTGGCTTTGTATTTCGACGAAATACAAAACGGTGTTTAGATTTGGTCTTTTCTTTTCGTATTTTTCTGGGCCGAATTTTCTCTTTTTTGTACTTGGAAATGGAAAGCTAGCCTCGTTTTGTTTCATTAATTTGTTGAAGATTTAGCTTTTGTTTCGACTTGATGATATGTTCCTTCGAATTTACTTTGGACTGATTGACGAGAGCTTTGCTTAGTTTTAGTTTATGAATATGTGTACTTTTTTTGCCGCTGCTTTTTGTTTTTGTCATGAACTTCTGGCTCACTTCTTTGATAGAATACTTGTGCTTCCAGTGGTAAACTCCATGAATTTGTTTATGGTGTCACTTGTTGTATAGATTTGAGTGGTTCAGTCTCTAGGATTCTAATTTGCCTATAAATATGGTATTTTACTGTGAATGGTATTCAGTCTCTGGGTTTATCGTTTTCCCCGATATATTAAGTGTATTTGTAAAATATAAAAAAAAAATTATATTATTAAAATATATAATATTTTATTATTATTTAAACTTCAAGATAGCTAGTCCAATGTGGACTAATCTATCTAAAAATCTATTTTATATAGATTTGTTTGTTATAAACTATCTTGAATTGTATGACTACATTTAGCTAGCCATCAAATGCATAGTGCTAGTCGTCAAATGCATAGTGCTAGTGCATAGTACTAGTCGTCAAATGCATAGTGCATAGTACTAGCATAGTGAGCTAGTCGTTAAATGCATAGTACATAGTGCTAGCATAGTGAGCTAGCCGTCAAATGCATAGTGCTAGTCGTCAAAAGCATAATCCCTTTTGTACTCCTATATATATCGTTGAATCTTTTAAGGAATTCATAAGTTTCATAACCTCTCTGAACTCTATCTCTTTTCTCTCTCCTTTTGAAAGTTTTATAACACGTTATGACTCTCTCTTTTCAATGATTTCATAACACGTTATCAGCACGAAAGTTCTAACGATTTTGAAGCTAGTAGTCCTCTACTTCAAGTAAGTTTTTCAATATATTTTTGTAGTTTCCAAAATGAATATGAAATGTTACATTACTTAATGAAAACTCTATACTTATGTTCCTGATTTATATATGTAAAAAATGTCAAATCTTACAAAATTGGAATTCGTTGCTCTTGACATTTCTGGAAAAAATTATTTATCTTGAATCATTGATGCTGAGATCCATCTGGATGCGATAAACTTGGGAAATACAATTAAAGAAGGAAATCAAGGGTCCTTGCAGGACCATGCTAAGGCAATGATTTTCCTTCGGCACCATGTTCATGAAGAATTAAAAATTGAGTATCTAACGGTGAAAGATCCACTTATTTTGTGGAATGATTTAAGGGAGAGATATGAACACCAGAAAACTGTAATCCTTCCAAAAGCTCGTCATGATTGGATGCACCTGAGGTTGCAAGACTTCAAGAGTGTTAGTGAGTATAACTCTGCACTCTTTAAAATTAGCTCGCTATTGAAATTATGTGGTGAAAAAGTCACTAATGATGACTTGTTAGAGAAGACATATACTACTTTTCATGCCTCGAATGTGCTCCTACAGCAGCAGTATTGAGAGCGAAAGTTCAAAAAATATTCTAAACTTATATCTTGTCTTCTATTAGCTAAGCAAAATAATGAGCTTTTGTTAAGAAATCACCAGTCACGTCCTACTGGTTCTATATCATTCCCTGAAGTGAATGGTACTAGATTTACATCATTCCCAAAAGCGAATGGTGCATCTTTTCAAAGAAAACGAGGGCGTGGATGTGGTAGGAAAAACTATAGAAGTGGAGGTCCTAGAAGTGACCACACTAAAAGGGACAATAATAGATACACACCGTATCACCAGAAGTGGTTCAACTCAGAAAAGGGCAAAGGCTCTCAAAACAAATTTTTAAAGAAAGATGAAGATGGATGCCATAGATGTGATATGACTGGACATTGGGCTCGTGTCTGTCGTACAGATAAGCACTTGATTGACTTATACCAATCTTCTATAAAAGAAAAAATAAATAAATTTGAAACAAATTTTGCTGAACCATCATATGCTTTAGATTCTATAGATGGAGAAGATATTACAAGCCTTGATGTTTCTAATTTCTTTAAGGATTTTAGAGGTAGAGTTGATCATGGAAGTGTTTCTTTTTAATTAATATATTTCCTTTATCTTATTATAAAATATTTTTATATTCTACAATGTTTTGTAGTAATGAAAGTTTTATTTATTCTTTTATAATTGTTATAAATTATTAATGATATGATTTATTTGAGAATGGAAATGGAGCATCCCTGAAGGATTGTCCTAAATCAATAATTTTATTGAGTATCTCATATGAGTGATACTTGTACCAAAAGCTCATTATGATTTATGCACCTGAAGTTGCATAATTGAAATTGTGGAAAGAATATATATTTGAATGAACGTCTCGAATGTGCTCCTGAAGTAACAATATCGAGTATGCTCCTGAAGTAGCAATATGAAATACAAACTTTCACAATATATTCTAAATTTGTATCAGGTCTTTCAGTGACTGAGCAAAATAATGAGTTTTTGATAAGAATCATTAGTTACGTCTTACTAGATCTACATCATTCCCTGAAGTGAATGATAATGAATTTATATCATTCTATTCCCTGAAGTGAAAAGAATGATGCGTTTCATTCAAAAAAAACTAAGAGATTGGACGTGATAATGAATATCTTTTCGGGCCATAAGTTCGTATTGGAAAAGCTGTAAGCTTTCACTTTGAGATGATATTGTACAAATTATTGAATCAAATATTATGATGTATCAAAAGGTGATATGATTCAAAATATTTGTATCTTTTCATGGTTATCTTGATCATCCAAAATCAATTACGATAAGTTGAATGATTTTCATATGGACGTCCATAAAAGAACCAGAAGATTCTTTTACTATAAAGTCTTACCACCAGAAGTGGAAGGAAAAATTTGCTTGAAGCAAATAAGATGAAATTATTTGACATTATCTTGATTATCATATGTGAACCAGAAGTTCGGATGATAATTAAAATTTGGATGCAATAAGATAAAAATGTCTCATATTCTAAAAATGTCTCAGGCTGCAGCACGCCTGACAACTGTGGCACCTGACAGCACGCCTGACACCTACAGAGGAGTTGAAAATCCGCGATACTTGTCTGATCTTAAAAGGCTGGCCACCGTTTTTATTAAAAAATGAGGTTAGCGGTTTAATGTTGGTAAATTCTCCACTAACTGTGTTATTTACAAAAACTCCAGAAGAGTACAACTCCAGAAGAGTAGTGATGAGCAGAAAGATCCAGTTGTGATTATTTTATCAACATGGATCAAGTCCACAGTTAGTTGGATGTACAGATGCGAGTTATCTTTTAGATACCCACAAGAAGATCATTACAATTCATGAGAAGAAAGTTGAAATTGATATCAAGAAGGTACGGTTAAGTAAAAATCTGGCAGATTTATTTACTAAAGCATTACCAACTGCAACATTTAAGAAGACTATGCAGAACATTGGAATGCGGAGGTTGATTTATTCACTAAAGCATTACCAACTGCAACATTTAAGAAGATTATGCAGAACATTGGAATGCGGAGGTTTGAAGACCTGTTATCATGTACTTTTCAGGGGAAGTAATGTCTTGAAGACTTGTGCTGATTGTACTTTTTTTCCTTTGCTAAGGTTTTATCCCACTTGGTTTTCCTTTGCAAGGTTTTAATGAAGCAATCCTAAAACACTCGACGATACACATGAATATTGTACTCTTTTTCCTTCGCCATTGATTTTTTCCCACAGAGTTTTTCCTTAGCAAGGTTTTAACGAGACATATTCTTTAAATATGGTCATCTAAAGGGGAAATGTTATAAACTATCTTGAATTGTATGACCACATTTAGCTAGCCTTCAAATGTATAGTGCTAGTCGTCAAATGTATAGTGCTAGTGCATAGTACTAGTCGTCAAATACATAGTATATTGTACTAGTATAGTGAGCTAGTCGTCAAATGCATAGTACATAATGCTATCATAGTGAGCTAGCCGTCAAATGTATAGTGTTAGTCGTCAAAAGTATAATCCCCTTTGTACTCTTATATATCGTATGAAACCTCTCTAAGCTCTATCTCTTTTTTCTCTCCTTTTGAAAGTTTTTATAACACGTCTCTCTTTTCAATAATTTCATAATATTGTTGACATTCTAGCTAAATTATGGACTTATGCTCTTAACATCCCAATTCCCACTGAGATGACGAGTAGAAATAACGGCAACGTTGAGAAGGCGAGGGTTTCGGCTGGTGCTGGGAAAGCGCAATCGAGAGGGCAGGGTTTGAAGGGTGGCACAAAGGCATTGTCGGCGCACGAGAAACCAGAGTCGTGATGGTAAGCATCTGTTTTACAAGGAACCCATCAGAGGAGTCCGATGGATATTTGGCTTAACGGCGGGCCAGGTTTCTCCGCTCCAACGGTTTCGTTTACAAAAGCAGTGTCAATTTTTTTTAATGTATGTAAATGTATTTATGTTCCTTTTAGTCTCTGTCTTGTCTGAAATAACCCAACTTGTTTGGTCACTTGAGAAAATTATAGCAGATTCCTGTGTGTTTATGGTTTCGGAGTATTTTTAAGACTATGATAAGGTTTGACCACTTCTACTCGGAGGAGACGAAGTGTTTTACAGCCATAGTTTTTCTTGTTGGATGGAACCTTCGTAATAGGACGAAAACGGGTTAGCCCGATCCAAAGGTAGATACGGGTCGGGTCGGACCAGAAATCCGATTGAATTGGTCGGGTTGCAGGCCCAGCTCCTCTCCTTTCTCCTCTCCCGTGCACTATATAGTGCTGTTACCTCCTTTCACTTCTCTCTGACTGCCTCTCTCCGACCTCAAGGCCTCAGAGATTCAAAGTCGACTTCGAACTCTGCAACGGCTATTGTTGAGCGAGATGGAGCTCCGTCGGGAAAGTTCGGGACAAGCGTTGGAGTTGAATCGTGGAAAGCGTTCGTGGAGGTAAGCCAGTTTTTCACTTGGCTTAAGGTGTTTGGCTGCTGAGGAAAAAGTAGGAAAAGAAGGATTAGTCTGTTTGTCATATTTTAACTAGAAACGGAAGCATTGAAAATAACTGGCCTTGAATTTCTCGGTTTGGACACAAAAGTAGCGTACTCATTTCATCTAATAATCATTAACACTTTCTCAAATTTCTACGCAAAAATATAATAGCCAATTCAACTTTTTCAAATTTCAAATGAATAATAATATTAAAAAATAATATTTCTAAGGATGTTTTATTCAACTTTCAATTTAGCCATCTAATCTCAAATAACTATCCAAACCTAAAACATTGTCAATGGTTATGATTAATGAGTTGTTTTCTTTTTTTAATAATTCTGTTTCATAGTTTGGAAGATCCTGATAGCAATGCACTAATCTTGCCTGAAAAGAAAAGGAACAAAAAGAAAGGCGTTGATAAGGTAAGTTCGGCCAGCTAGTTAACTATTTTGTTTTGATTTACTTTGTGTGTTTGGGTTAAGATTTCACAAGTCTTATGTATAGGAATGCAAAAGGATTAAAATGGATAAGAATCCCAAGCTGAGCAAAGCTCAGAAAAGGAAGTTGAAGAAGTTAGAGGTGCTTGCACATGCAAATCTAATTTGGTTAATTCATTTTGCGTACTAGACCAAAACCCTTAAGTGGTTTTTGTTACTGCAGGAGGAAAAGGAGAGAGCACTTTTGCTGTCAAAAAGCATTGAGACCTTGGAGTATGTCATTGTGTTTTCTTAAAATGATTTATTTAATTATTTTCTATCTGAGAAGCTCAAGGAATTTTAAAATCTATCTTTCAGGAAGTACAAGCTTCCGGAGGACGCATTTCATCTTCTGCATTCTTCACGAGATATTGGTCATGTTAGTATAGTTAAATCAATTTTATCTTATTAAAAAAATGTTATCTTTTAACATTACCGTTAAACTCTTTCGGAATGTCCCATCTTAATGTGAGATGAATGGATGAATATCCTAATTTTTCAAGGTTATAAAAATTGTTTGGGTTTGTATTTATGCTATAGAATTATCTTAATGTAGGCTGAAACCATGAAGGAAAAACATAGGAGGGCTGTGCACTTTTCTAAGGCAGGATTAGAAGTTCCGGATAGGGACAAACCTTTTGAAAGAAAGGGTGGTGATTCTGCCACTGGTGGAACTGAACTTGAGGTGGACAGAATTTCTTCAAGGCAGGATTTCAACAAGGATGATTCATTGCAACCAACCATACTTAGAGGAGAAGCCCTGAAGATTCTGTCTAAAATGGACAAGATTCCTTCAAGGAAGGATTTCAAGGATGATGATTTATTCCAACCAATGATACTGCAAAGAGAATCCCAGAATTATGAATCTGTACCTTTGGACTCTTCTCAAGGGGCAGTTCGGTGCATTGAAAACAGTGGATCAGTATGTCTAATCCTGTATTTTTGCTTTTCCTTGGCCAATGAATGTATAGGACGTGTCTGTGTCTCCTAAAGTATGATAGTATTAGTACTTACACATGGACACATAACCTATTCATCCTAATGGATGATTGTGCATATTTAATGATCTAATATTTTTTCCATAATTTTTAAAACTCAGATCAATTCAACTAAACTCAACTAAACATTGAATCCAACTGGTTCAAGTCGATCCATATCTGACACACCAAGTAATTATGTGTGGCTTGTTGTGGTTCTTATATATTGTTCTCCTTTTAATGCAAAAGGCACATGATTTCATTGCATCTGAGTATTCATGAAACTATCTATCAAGCTAATATATGGAGGGAAGAAGTTCAATTGTTTATGATGTAGGTGAGAAATTAAGAGTTAAAAAGAACCAACTAATCTTATGATACTCAAAGATGGTAATCTAAATGGAACTTTAATTTGATTTGTTTTATTATGTTTATAAAATGTCCATAAAATAAGCATGCATTGCAGTTACAACTGGTACTGTTTGCAATTTACATCTGTCACATACCATAACTCAATCGAGAAGCAATACATGACATGTATCATTTTTGTTTGAGTTACATAATATGCACAACTGAGTGATAAGAACTACAGTTCACTCTGTTTGTTAGTTTCCATATATTTTGTGGTTGACAAATAGGAAACTGGGCATTTGACATGTGACAGGATAAGGCAGATGCGAGCCAAAAGGTTGATTACAGCAGGAAATTTAACACACAAGTTTGTCCTGCTCAAGAACCTTTAACTTTCCCAACTGTTGTGCATGTATCTAGGCCGAATGAGATTCAGAACTCTAGGAAGGATCTTCCAATAGTCATGATGGAGCAGGAGATAATGGAAGCTATAAATGATCATTCAGCTGTGATCATATGTGGCGAGACTGGGTGTGGTAAAACTACTCAAGTTCCTCAGGTGGGTTTTGCTTAATGCTTGATTGTGATATGCAAGCTGAATTCACACCTTTTTCCCCTTTGCATGACAATCCTATTCTGCATTTTGGTTAACATTGTTCAGTTTCTTTATGAAGCTGGCTTTGGTTCAAGCCAGTCCAGTATTAAAAGAGGTATTATCGGTGTTACTCAACCGCGCCGTGTTGCTGTACTTGCCACTGCCAAGCGAGTGGCATTTGAGCTTGGTTTCCATCTAGGTCAAGAGGTTGGGTTTCAAGTTAGGTATGACAAGAGGATTGGAGAGAGTTGCTCAATCAAGTTCATGACTGATGGAATTTTACTACGAGAAGTTCAGGTTTTGCCTCCTCTGACTGTACATTCTCCTAGCAATTATGATGCAAACAACTACTGATAAGAATTATCAATTTTGACCTAGTTGTACTTGGCTATGCTCATTATACATGATTAGGTTTCTGTTCATGGTGGACAAGTTGGTCACCAAACAATTAGATCTCTGTCTCTTTGTATGTTTGTGTGTGTGTGTTTGAGAGAGAGAGAGAGGAGGGAGGGGGGGGGGGGGGTTGTGGAGGGAGAGAGAGAGTTTTTTTTTTTTTTTTGATAGGGATCTATTAGTTTTGTTAAAAGGTGCTTACATTGCTGGTTGGGGCTTCTCAGATATACATTCTGTTGATTGAAATTCTGCATAGTTCAACTTCTTCTGATTGAATTAAGCATGTGAGGAGGAGGAGGATGAGGAGGAGGAGGAGGAAGGGGGGGGGGGGGGGGGGGGGGAGAGTTTTTTTTTTTTTTTTTTGATAGGGAACTATTAGTTTTGTTAAAAGGTGCTTACATTGCTGGTTGGGGCTTCTCAGACATACATTCTGTTGATTGAAATTCTGCATAGTTCAACTTCTTCTGATTGAATTAAGCATATGAGGGGAAGAATTTACATTCTCAGTGATGATAACCAATAGTTGATAAAGTTTTTCGTAAATGCTTCTGATTATTTTTTGTATTGATGGGAGTATTTTTTTCTCCCTCTAAATCCTAAAAAATTTGTTCACTGCTTTTGGTTGGGAACTGATTTTGTGAGAATTGTAGGATTTATATATGCTTTCAGCAATATTCATGAGATATTGATGTTTCAGTGCTCAGACTAGGGGACAAAGCCTGATTTATTTTAGTTTCACCATAGCTTCATAGGTGGATTTCTTCTTCTTCTTTCTTTCCCCTATGTCATATGTTATTATTCCAGATCTCATTCTGTGTTTTGCATCAAGTATGTTCAGTTAAAATGAGTTACCATCTTTCCAAGGTAGTTAAATCATATCACTTTTTGCCACAGAATGATTTTTTGCTGAAGCGTTATTCTGTCATAATTCTTGATGAAGCTCACGAGAGAAGCTTGAACACAGACATACTGATTGGAATGCTTTCACGTATAATTAAAATTCGCCAGGTAAGCTTTGATAGGTATTATCTATTCTACGTGGTTGTTTTATCTTTCCTCATTGTCAAAAGATATTCTGCTTGATGACAGGATGAATATGAGAAGCAGCAACAAATTGTGCGTACAGGACAAAGTGTAAGTCCAGATGATGTGATTTCTCCATTGAAACTTGTGCTGATGAGTGCCACCTTGCGAGTGGAAGATTTTATTTCTGGGAGAAGGATATTTAACGATCCTCCACCTGTTATAGAAGTTCCAACTAGACAGTATCCGGTAACCATACACTTCTCAAAGAGAACAGAGATCTTTGATTATATTGGTCAAGCGTATAAAAAGGTCTTGGCAATTCACAAGAGGCTGCCACATGGGGGTATACTTGTCTTTGTCACTGGACAGAGGGAAGTAAACCACTTGTGTCGGAAGCTATCTAAAGCTTCAAAGGAGCTGGTTATGAAAACATCAAGGGAGGATGTTGGGACTGATGGCACTGGGGTCTCCCAAACAAAATCTGTTGAAGACATAAATATGAAGGAGATTAATGATGCATTTGACTTTGATGGGAATTCAATTCACCAGAATACTTACAGGTTTAGCTCTTATGAGGAAGATGAGCGTGATATAGATGAGAATGATTCAGATGTTTCTTATGATTCGGAAACAGAGAGTGAACTGGAATTTGATGATGATGTTGATGGGGACCCATCGCATCAGACCACCAAAGAGGATGATCGTAATCTATTAAATGTTTTAGGGGAGGATGGGAGCCTTGCTTCACTAAAAGCTGCTTTTGAAGCTTTGGCTGGAAAACCTGCATTGAACTCTTCTGATGGTAAACATGCCCCTCTTTCTAGTCCAGAAGGGTGCTTAGACCAATCCAATCCAAGCATAGGGAACAAAAAGGGGGAAAAAGGTTTCTGCGCTGGTACATTGCGTGTTCTGCCTCTTTATGCCAAGCTGTCTGCTGCCGACCAGCTTTGTGTTTTTAAAGAAGTAAAGGAAGGAGAGAGACTTGTGGTTGTTGCCACTAATGTGGCTGAAACCTCTATAACTATCCCAGGCATCAAGTATGTTGTTGATACCGGGAGAGAAAAGGTGAAGGCCTACAACTCCTCCAATGGCATGGAAACATACCAAGTACAATGGATAAGTAAGGCATCGGCTGCTCAACGTGCAGGAAGAGCTGGAAGAACTGGGCCGGGCCACTGTTATCGTCTCTACTCTTCTGCAGTTTTTAGTAATATACTTCCTGACTTTTCTCTTGCTGAAATATCTAAAATGCCAGTTGATGGTGTTGTCCTTCTCATGAAATCCATGCGAATCGATAAGGTTGGTTAAATGTATTTGTCGATTCTTAATCTACCTTTTATTTAAAGTTTTGGGTGGTGTGACTTTCTATGCTGGGAGTTTTGCACTTGACAAAGTAGACGTGCACTGGAAAATTTTCCTGTGTTGTAATTAAACCTAATATGTTACATAAACATGTTTTTGTGGTGGGGTTTTTATTTGTCCTATGTTTTCCCTGACTGATTTGTAGTATTCGATTATATGTTGGTCTTTGAATTTCGTGAGTTGTGAATTTAGGTTTCTGACACCCTATATTGTTTTGTGGTTTCAGGCTACTGTTAATTGGTCAATAGGTAGCCCCTGCTTGTTTTATTCATATATCAGCATATTAGTTGATATTGTTACCAAATATATAAATGGTGGAAGTTTTTGGCTGTTCAGTACCTAAGGGACTACCTGCTCTGGCTCTTACTTTTACTTTTCTAAATTTGATGATTCTTTTGATTGTCTCTTTGGTCTATGCTAGGTTCAAAACTTTCCATTTCCAACTCCTCCCAAGATCACTGCATTGGTTGAAGCAGAGCAATGCTTGAAGGCTCTAGAAGCTCTTCATAGCAATGGCAAATTGACACCCTTAGGGAAAGCCATGGCTCGATTTCCCATGAGTCCACGCCACTCCCGGATGCTCCTTACCGTTATTCAGACTATGAGGATGGTGAATTGTTATGCCCGTGCAAATCTAGTTTTGGGATATGCGGTTGCAGCAGCTGCAGCTTTGAGTTTGTCAAATCCTGTTGTCTTGCAATTTGAAGGAAGTGATGTGAATAAAGATGACCTAGAGCAGGATGAGAAATCTGGTACTCAAGTTGACGTGGAAGTCATTGGCAAGCAAGAAAAATTGAGGAGAAAGAAACAGAAAGAAACTGCAAAAATGTTCCGTGCAAAGTTTTCGAACCCTAACAGCGATGCTCTGACCATAGCATATGCACTGCAGTGTTTTGAACTCTCCAGCAGCCCAGCGGAATTCTGTAATGACAATGCATTGCACCTGAAAACCATGGAGGAAATGTCCAATTTACGAAGACAGCTACTTCAACTGATCTTTGAAAAAGGCCTTTGTGGCACCGAGCAGGATTTCTCTTGGATTCATGGAACTCGAGATGAAGTAGAACATGCTTGGAGAGTTTCCTCCAATAATCCCCCACTTTTGCTGAATGAAGAAGAGCTCTTGGGCCAAGCTATCTGTGCTGGATGGGCAGATAGGGTTGCCAAACGCATTAGAGTAGCTTCAAGACTGTCTGAAGGAGACAGAAAAACACATGCAGTACGGTATCAAGCTTGTATGGTAAAAGAAACTGTGTTCCTCCATCGTTGGTCATCTGTTTCTAGTTCGGCCTCTGAGTTCTTGGTTTACAGTGAATTGCTACAGACAAAACGACCATACATGTATGGTGTGACAAGTGTGAAACCAGAGTGGCTTGTTAAATATGCTAGCTCTTTGTGTACCTTCTCCTCAGTCCTTACAGATCCCAAACCTTATTATGAGCCTCAATCTGACCAAGTATTCTGTTATGTCATTCCTACTTTTGGGCCTCATTTATGGGAACTTCCCCTGCATAGTTTGCCAATCACAAATGATATGCAACGGGTGACAGTTTTTGCTTATGCTTTGCTTGAAGGAAAAGTGTTACCATGCTTAGGGCCTGTTCGAAAGTTCATGTCAGCCCCTCCTAGTAGCATTTTGAGGCCAGAGGCATCAGGTCAAAAAAGGGTCGGAAATCTTTTGAACAAGTTAAAGACCAAATCAATAGATAGCTGCTCTATGTTAAGAGAGGTCTGGATGGAGAACCCTAACGAGTTGCATTCAGAAATTCTGGGTTGGTTTCAGGAGAGTTTCCACAAGCACTTTCAAGTTCTTTGGTCAAAAATGCATGGTGAAATTCTTTTAGAACCTCAAGAACGCTTCCCCAAAAGAGGAAGAGTTAAAAGCAAAAGCAAGAAGTGATCTTCTTGTTTAAAAGCTGGACTGCAAGTGCTATAATTATTTAATCGTGTTGCTCTTCGTATATCTGAAAGAGCTGGAGCAAGGTCTGAAATGAGAAAAGGATAGAAGATCAGTATATTAATGACCTGTTGTCTGAAACTTCATTGCAGTGGGTGATATTAGTGAAATCACACAGGTAACCACATAAACCCATTTTGTCTATCTTTTAGTTCAAAGAGTCAGGAAAAGGTAAAAAAAAGGGTTTCTACACACGTTTAATTGTTGAAATTGTCGCAGTTTTCATTGGATTTCTGAGAATGGATGTACATCAACATAATGGACATCAACTTCTTGTGAAACCAAGATTATCTTCAAGTTTTATACTTTGTTATTTATGCTATTATTGCTGCAATGTTGAGGCTACCATGATGAGCCCATGAATTTTCAATTATATAAGCTGTTTAGTTTAATTCAATTTTTTTTTTTTTAATCTTCACTTAAACCAACCCAGCACAAATGGTGGGCGGTAAAGAATGCTGTTTAGAAAAGGTTTCTTTTGATGAGTTTCATCCTTTGTGTTCTTGGTTAGACTGCTTGAATGAACCGGATTTTGTTTTTTGTTCTGTATATATGAGTTGAGGTAATTGCAAACTTGATCAGAATCTTGATATGCTATATGTGATATATATATTTATATATTTATAAGATGTCCTATATATTGGTACTGAGCTCCAATTCCTACACGGCCGCTTTCAAAAAAAATAAAAGCTGGAAGTTTTATACGGATAACTAGTTACCTTTTACACCTTCAAACTATTACTATTTTTTCATTTTGTACCCAAAACTATTAGAACTGACACATTGCACTCCTAAATTATAAAAATTTGAAATTTGTACCCTCTTTTAAGACCGTGCAGATTGTATCAGGTCACCATTGTTCTTTCATTTTAATGGTCAAAATTGGATGGAGGTGCAAAATGTTAGTTTCTATTAGTTGGAGGATGTAATGTGTGTCAGTTTTGACAGTTCGAGGGCATCTTGACAGTTATCCCATAGAGGAAGCTCTAACATCTCTCAATGATGGGTCGAATCGTGAAGAGGAAGACGGGGTTGGACTGGAAGGCAGGTAGGGCTCTTCCTCCTCTTTGGCTTTTTCCAAGGTAGTTGGAGAATGTAATGTGTCTCAGTTTTGATAGTTTAGGGTGTGCAGTACAAAAACGTTTGATGGTTTCAGGATGGAAAGTGTATTTTCTTCCTATTTTATATTGTATTGACTACTTCGTTTGCTTAAGCTCTTTTGTGAGCTTCATCATAGTGGTTCATCACGATTATTCGGTGCCTTGGTTGGTTCATTTTGTTTGTTTCTAATTTGTTTTTTAAATGTACTACTTTGTTTGAACTTAGGAGTTGGCTCAAGTGGTAAAGGCCTTGGACTTGAGGGTATGCTCCCTCCAGGTCTAAGACTCAAATTTCTTTGGGTGCAAACAATCTCTAGAGGCCATCGGATTGAGGGATTTTTCTCTTAAATTCGAGAAATTTTTTGCCGAGAGCTCATGTACTATCAGGATAAGTTAGGATGCTGTTTCCGGATACCCGGTGCCAATAAAAAAAAAAAATGTACCACTTTGTTTTATATGGGGCTCTTTATATTATGATATCATCCTCTTCCCCTTACTTCTAATGTTGAATTGCAATGACCGTCTGATGTTTGACACATCTGTAGGGTTTGTATGGACAACTGAGGCATGCCCCATGTATAGTTTCTCCACGTGCTTGAAATTTTACAAGCCGCAAAGACTCTGAGCATCCTCAAGTGTCCTGTTTCTCTCTAGATTCACTGAAAAGTGAGATAGTGAACAGGAGTTATATGTTTAGTTGGGAGTGTAGCATAATTTTGTTTGTGCTACTTCATTCTGATTCCTTTTGTCCTATATGCGCTTTACAGCCGGTTGAACATTTCAATGTTCGCACCAAAAATTCCAGTATTCTCGTCCAACTACTACTGGTAAACCAGCCCCCAGTGGCATCTACCAATGTTCCTAGCCCGCTTACTATGTTACCTTCTCTTAATTTTTATTTTTGTTGTGCATGAGTTATATGAATTTTTTTTTTCTCCCTAAAATTTAGTGGTTTCCATGTTTTCTCAAAAGTACCAAACTCAATAGAGAACTTTCTTTTATTTACCGATAAAAAAAAAATTAAAATTTGTCTCAATGTTTCTAAAATTTTTTATTGGACAATATTTTAGTGTATATTATGCATTGTAAATATGCACATAAATACAAATGGTATTTTTGTCTTTTTTATTTATTTATTTTTAGCATGTTTTAAATATCCTTAATTATTAAAAAAATAAAATAAAAATAGAAATGAAATAATTACTTTTTTAATTAAGAAAACAAATTAAAAGATTAAAATATATGAAACCTAGTATTTTCCATTTTTATTTTTATTTGAATAAATTTCTTTTCAGGAGTACGACGATAGGTCTCATCTGAAGTTCAACCATTACCTCTAATTTCGGTGAGGTGATGTGACGTTTCATTATTGCAGTAGATGTCAGCTGACAGCAGTCAGCAGTTTTGCCACCATTCTTCTAAGTGCAATGTATATTCTATATGCCCACTTTTCCCATTTTAGAGATGGATAATGCTAAATCCTGTCAAATGGCTTTTCTTTGTAAGAAATGATTTGGATAAGTTGTAAAAAGATAAATTTTATACGACTAAAAAATATTTAAAAAAAGTAAAAATATTTATTTTTATTAATAAAATTTATATTTTATAAAAAATTTATATGTAATTTAAGATTTGTATTTATATTTATTCTTACTCCTCACTTTGGACTTTGGAGTCCCTGAAGATTTTTTTTTTTTTTTTGGCCCTAAGATAAGAGGGTTGTTTTTAACACCACTGAAAATGGTTTCGGGATTTATTTAGTTTTTGTATTTTTATATCTTGGATTTGCAATTTTCAATTAGTGTCAAATTTAAGTCCTTTACAATCATTAAATATCATAATCTAAAGGCATTATATTTGATTTATATTAAAATTGGTAGAAAATAAAAATAAAATAGAAAAGGAGATGGAGAAGAGACAAGTAGGAAAAGAATTAAAGGGTTAGATCTTTGCTATTTTTATTTGTAATTGAATGCATAATATATATTCTTATCTATAAGTGAACGAGGATATAGAAAGAATATAAATATAATAAATTAAAAATATTAATTAATTTATATAATAAATTAAATATAATAAGAAATGAGTCATATTACCGTGTATATATATACATATATCTATATATATGGACTAAAATATTATAAAGATTTTTTTATTATGAATATATTAGGTAGTTTTTTTAAATAATATATTTGGTAGTTGCTCAACGAAGCAAGCACCCGTATTTTATGTTATCATTTTCTATGGAAGGCTGCAAGCACCATGGTTTTAAGCTTTTAAGAGCATTGACAATAGTTTCTTCATCTTCATATATAAAATTATATTTTTTAAAGATTAATTTTGAATATGAAGAAAAATTTTTGTATTGGATTATGTATTTTTTGACTAAATAATAATAATATATATATATTTTTTTTCCTAAAATTTCAAAGCTAAGGGTGGTACATTCCTCATTTACTCTCTTTTTCCATGTTTCTATTTTTCTTGTGTTATTTATGCCTATAGGTGAGTTTTCCTTCTACCCGTATTATTGTTTCAAGTGGATGCCCAATGAGATGCATACATTTGAGGTTATCTTTCATATACCTATTTAAATGATAGAATACAAAATTTTATCTCATATCTCTTCTTTCAACCATCGCTACAGTAATGCTATAATAATAATAATAATAATACAGTACTGCTACAGTTGATTTATTATTTCTCACTACACGTGTGAGAAATGATATATTTTAAGATTATTTTGAGGATCCAAGGCAACAAAAAAAGGGGACTCCGACTACAAAGCCAGTCACGCACGTGCAATACTCCCTTTCTGTCTCCTTGTCCGTGATGCTTTTAGCTCCCTCCGTTCTCTTTACCGTGGACTCTTTTTGTTTCAATATACAGACTTCCATTGCTTCTCTCCATGGAGCAGTTCTACTCGGTTAATGGATACCCCTCACATTAATGAAAGTCTCAGTTCACACGCTCAAAGCTCTGCAACTGATCTCTGTCCGTCCTCTTTTTATTCCTTAGATTGGTAACAGCAATATTCTCCTTGTGTCCTTTTACTGATTTTTGATATTTTTGTTCTTCTGCAAATTGTTACAGCCCATCTTTAGATATTTGTTCGATTTCTATTTCATTTATAATTTGAAGTTTTTGGGCAACTATAGATTTTAAATGAAAAAGGAAAAGAAAAGCTGGTGAGCTTTGGTATTTTGTTTAGAACAGAAAAAATATTGTGGGTTTCTCGGGCTCAGTTTGGACACTTAGAATATAAGATCTGCGAATTATAGTAAAATGAATTGAGTTATGATATTTTATTAGAATATGAAAAATTAGTGAGAAAAAATTAGATAAAAATATTATAAAATTAAAATCTTGTTATAAATTTTTAATATTATTTTTGTTTTATAATTTTAAAAAGTTGTATTGTTTTTTGTGATTTGTTTGAAAGTTTTAGAAAAGTTGTATAGAGTTTTATATTTGGATAATAGTTATGTAATGACTAGGTAAAAGAAATTGAATATTTGAAATTAAAAAGTATTTTGTATTTGAGTGATATTTAGGAAAAAAATATCTGATAATATATGCAAATACCTTGTTATACAAAAAAGGCCTAAGGCTCGTTTGTCGAGCATCAATATTAAGCTACTTGTATCTTTGGTTTTGGAAATTTTGTTTAATTATATCTTTAAAGGAAAAGTGGTGAGTCGCTTTTTTGTTATTTAGGATCTGTTTGGTTTGATGGATTATGTTACTAAAAAAAAAAAAAAAAAAATCTTCATTATTATTTAAAATTTGCGTAAAATTAAATATATCTGAGCCTAAATGAGGTGTCATGATAAAAATTGCCCAGAACTGTTATGATTATTTGTCGGAAATAATCTGTTCTCTGTATTACTTCCTTTAAACTGTTGCCTGTCGAAACAATTGAAGTCCTCTGAGTGGTTCAAATTATGAGATGTTTAATAGAGTGATTACGCATCATCACCTTTTGAACACTAGTGCTGTACAATATATTGGTAGATAGAACGTTTGATTATCTGCATTCGTTATTGGAGATGATATGGAGAATAAGAAAATTGTGAGCTGCTTCATTGAATCTTTCTGCTGGCATTAGGTTCTCCACAAAGAACGAAAGGATGCTTGAATTGTTTTGTAAAGGTGCCTTTGGAAATACCATGGTTTAGCGGTCAATTCTTTGACAACACAGGATTTGAAGGCTTGAGTTTGTTGTTCAACTTGGAAGTAAGTGGCAGTCATCACCACATATAATGTAAATGGATCACTTTGTTGAAACATTTTGTACAGTTTTACCAGTTCAGTTTTCTACTAATAAGATGGTGGCTTTCAATTTATTTTGCGGCCTGTTAAGGGTGTTGAATTTGCTCATATAATCTTGAAGAAGAAAATCTTGTGATTGAATTTCCATCTGTGACAAAAAGCCATCAACATATAGAACCTCATGTTTGGTGGATTTTATTTTCATGCGTATAGGTGGAATTATTGTTGTTAGCTGTTATTATAAAAACATTTTATTTTATTAAAAAAAAAAAAAAAGCTCTCATTTATTTTCTTTGAACTCATATTGTTTAATGGTTTAACATTACGTTATGATTATTTTTATTCTCAGATTTGTTAAGAGAGTTATTGGGTAATGGATTCCTGTGATTGCATCGACTCACAATGGCCCCATGATGAGCTTCTAGTGAAATATCAGTATATCTCAGATGTATTAATTGCCCTTGCGTATTTCTCCATACCTTTGGAGCTCATATATTTTGTTCAAAAATCTGCATTCTTCCCATATAGATGGGTGCTTATGCAGTTTGGTGCTTTTATTGTTCTTTGTGGAGCTACCCACTTTATAAACTTGTGGTCGTTCTCTGTGCACTCTAAAGTTGTTGCTGTTGTCATGACGGTTGCGAAGGTTGCTTGTGCTATTGTATCGTGTGCAACTGCATTAATGCTTGTTCACATTATACCTGATCTGTTAAGTGTCAAAACTCGGGAACTATTTCTAAAGAACAAGGCTGAAGAGCTTGACAGGGAGAGGGGGCTTATTCTTACACAAGAAGAAACTGGAAGACATGTTAGGATGTTGACTCACGAAATTAGAAACACACTTGACAGAGATACTATATTGAAAACTACACTTGTTGAGTTGGGTAGGACTTTAGGCCTTGAGGAATGTGCGCTGTGGAGGCCATCACGAACTGGTATGAATCTGCAACTTTCTGACACCCTAAATTACCAAACACAAGTTGGGTCTACTGTGCCACTAAACAATACTATAGTCAATGAAGTTTTCAATAGTGCTCGAGCAATGCGCATACCATACACATGCCCACTGGCCAGGATCAGACCTCTTGTGGGAAGATATGTTCCACCTGAGGTTGTTGCTGTGCGAGTTCCTCTTTTACATCTCTCAAATTTCCAGATTAACGATTGGCCTGATCTCTCTGCAAAAAGCTATGCAATCATGGTTTTGATTCTACCTACAGATGGTGCTAGGAAATGGCGAGACCATGAATTGGAACTTGTTGATGTTGTTGCAGACCAGGTTTTTTTTCATTACTATGTTTTATTTGACTTATTTGCTATCTCTCATTTCTGTGCCACATATGATATATATCATGATTGTTTTCTTCTATATTTCCCACCTCTTAGTACTTTTTAATTCTGAGTTTATCCTTTGACACTCCTACAGGTTGCTGTTGCTCTTTCACATGCCGCAATTCTGGAAGAGTCTCTGCGTGCACGTGATCAGCTCATGGAGCAGAATGTTGCTCTAAATTTAGCTCGACGTGAGGCAGAGATGGCTATCCACGCTCGTCTTGATTTCCTTGCTGTCATGAACCATGAAATGAGGACACCAATGCATGCAATGATTGCATTATCTTCACTTCTTTTAGAGACTGAGCTAACTCCAGAACGAAGGGTTATGATAGAGACAGTACTAAAGAGTAGTAACCTTTTGGCAACCCTTATTAATGATGTTCTAGATCTTTCTAGACTTGAAGATGGAAGCCTAGAATTAGAAACTGGGAAATTCAACCTTCATGGGGTTTTCAGAGAGGTGAGTATCCCAGCAGTTCAATATTTGTTAATGGAATTGAAAATAATCTTGATTTGCTACAGCATTAACATAGAGGCATCTTGGTAATGTTTATCTGTCCTAAATTTGCAGGTCATGAATTTGATAAAGCCTGTTGCATGCGTGAAGAAGTTATCCACGACTTTGCTTCTCGCACCGGATCTACCTGTATGTGCTGTTGGTGACGAGAAACGGCTTATGCAAACTATTTTAAATGTTGCGAGTAATGCTGTGAAGTTCACAAATGAGGGATGCATTTCAATTATAGCATCTGTTGCAAAACCAGAGTCTCTAAGAGATTGGCGACCCTCTGAGTTTCATCCAGTGTCAAGTGATGGTTGCTTCTACCTACTAGTACAGGTTGATAAATAGTGGATTTTACTTTCATTCGGCTTATTTTTCTTCACAAGTCTTGCAATTTTTCTTTTGAGGCTTAAGGCAATCATTATGTTATGACATGTAAGTTTTGGAGATTACAGGGTATCCTTATGTTTATTATCTCTTGTGATCTGGTACTTTACTTTAGTGTTCTTCATAGAAGATGTCTCATCCCAGCATCTATGGCTAGATGCCTGGATATAAGCTAAATGCATTATCTCGCCTATATTTTTCTTGTATGGTTACTGCATACCATCTCGCTTGTTTTCAACTGTAACATCCCTGTTTCTGCAGGTCAAGGATTCTGGCTGTGGCATTCTTCCACAGAACATTCCACATATTTTTACCAAATTTGCTCAGCCACAAAGTGGATCCAGTCGAAAGAATGGTGTTGCAGGACTTGGACTCGCCATTTGTAAACGGTAAGAGTCCACGATCTTAGACCTTACATGTGAATACTGCATGGATAACTGGTTTTTCCACCTGATAATATTTTGACCGTTCATGCGAGTATGCAAAGTGTTTTAGAGATGGTTCCTTCCCAATATCATCTTGTGGAAGGTTTTGACTTTTGACTAACTAGCAATTGACCTGGCGTGGGAACTATCAAATAGGTTTGCAATCCAGTGGCTGTCTTGTCCCTAGTTTATTCATTGTTTGCTTTAACTTTCCCTTTCCAAAATTGGATCAAATGCCTTGCTTTTCAAACAATTGAATCAGGTTCGTAAATCTCATGGGAGGATTGATTTGGTTAGAGAGCGAGGGCCTTGATAAAGGGACCACTGCTGCATTCATTGTAAAACTTGGGATTTGTGACAACCCAAGTGATTCAACCATGCACCAGGTTGCCCCCAGGGGTCGTGCTCATAAGGGCAGTGGAGATCTTCCTGGACATAAAGCTGTGTTTAGAGATATTGATGATGTTGCTTCTTCAAGTTGCCGCTACCAAAGAAGTCTATAAATGTTAATGCATGCACAGATTTTGGTGCTAAATCTGTGTAAATTGAGGTCCCGGATATGGTGCTGATGGAAACTGGAATGGCGTAGATGTAATTTTGCAAAAAGATATATTCCAATAGCAGTATATTTTTGAACCATGACGGGCAAGATATATCACCATAACCAGCTTATAATTCATGTCCAACATAAAAAATAAGATGGTACATTGATTTGATTCATGAACCTCCAAGATGGTGAAACAATGTTAAGATCATTCATAGGAGGTGAAGCAAGTGTGATATACACAATTGTAACTCGGAAACTCTCACTCATAACATGCGTAACGCTTTTGACATGGCAGGAGCAACATTCGGTCGAATGTCAATGTCTGCCATGTCAGTGGTCGTCTTAACTGGGTTTCATGTAATCTAGAACTTCTAGAACTCATCATAAACAAGGAAAAAAAGAAAAGACAATATTAACAACCAAAAATTTTGAAAAAATCATTACATTGGGGAACATAGTAACAAGATTAAATGGATGGTATTTTCAATAAAAATTTTATAAAAATGTTATAAAAAAGGTTCATCTTTATCCTTTTCCAGGTAGCAAAATATCAGCAAGTATTTCTTTTTAATTGGAGGCTTCAAAAACCCAAATGAAAACGATTAGGGTGAAGCCCAAATATATTGCAAGAGGCCCATTAATTAGAATGACACGTGTAAGCATTTGCGCCCTTTACCTTGAGCCCAAAACGGCCCAAAATGCCGAACCCTTCCCCAAACCCTAAGGGAGAAATGAATCGCATTTCTGTGGCCATATATAAACCTCAGCTTTCGCGAACTCTAATCCTCTCTGCCATAGCAGCTACCATAGAAAGCGAGAGAGAGAGAGTTTGAGAGCGAACGAGAGATTGAGAGATGGTTTCGCTGAAGCTCCAGAAACGGCTCGCAGCGAGCGTTCTCAAATGCGGTCGAGGCAAGGTCTGGATCGACCCAAATGAAGTCAATGAAATCTCCATGGCCAACTCTCGTACGCTCTTCTTCTCCTTCCATTTGCCACTCTCTCTGTCTTTCTCCAGTTTTTAATTTTTTTGTTTTTTATTAGGGGGTTAAGATCTGTTTTTGTTGTGCGATCCGTCGTCCGGTTTGATGATGTTTACCTCCTCGAACTTTCTCTGGTGGCAAAAGGAAAGAGATGGGAGGTTTTCTGGGCGTGTTTCCGCCTATAGTTTTACTAGTCGCTAATGTAAATTTTGTTTTTTTTTTTTTTCGTTCTTTCTCCGCAGCCAAACGGGCGTTGGATTTTTGTTTGTGGGGGTAGGTTTGTTTACACCGTCGCTCTGCGTGGTCTGAGCTGGGGGGTTTTAATTCTACACTGTTAGGGTTTTGTATGATTTGGCCCATTTGGGATTATTTAGTCGATATTGGAGCTGGAAAATGCGTTGTCTGATTGGATAAATTGGTTTCAAGTTATATTGATTTCGCGGTCTACCGTTCTGTCACGCTTTTATGTTTTAAGTTGTTACTCAAATGTATTTTTTTGGCATCAGTGTACTGGTTAATCGGAACTATTATTTCGTTTGTACAGAAAATGAGTGAAAATTTTCAAATTCTGACCAAAACCGCTTTGTTATACTCACTAACTGTTATGTTTGGTTGACTGTAGGTTTTCTCCTTTATTGGGTTTAGTAGAATCTTTTTATTTACATGATATGCGTTGTTGGTAATTAGCACCTCCTAATTTTTTAACCCAACAGAATTTGTGAATTGTTTTAGAATTGTATACGGGATTATTTTTGTATGTGCTAGCTAGACTATTATTTATGAAGACCTTGAAGTGCTTGAATAATATTATTGAACATTATCAATGCATAATCTATGCAAAAAAATTTATGGGCTTTTTTTGTGTTTCAATATTTATGTTCGTGGATTCCGGTGCAGGCCAAAATATAAGGAAGTTGGTTAAGGATGGTTTCATCATCAGAAAGCCAACCAAGATTCACTCACGTTCTCGGGCGCGCCGCATGAAGGAGGCTAAGAGGAAGGGACGCCATTCTGGATATGGTAATATTCAACCCATGAGAAATGTAGAAATTTGCAAATTAAATGAATTCTGAATTTGTGATTTTTATCGTGTCGAGTGTTGTGAATAAGGTGGCTTTTTTGGATGGTGAGTTAAGATGAAATAAGTTAAGATGAAATTTGAATAAAATATTGTTAAAATATTATTATTATTGTTTTGAGAATTGAAAAAGTTAAATTATTTATTATATTTTGTATAAAAATTTGAAAAAGTTATAATGATGCAATGAGATGAGATGAAACATTGTCATTATCCAAAGGGGGCCCAAGTATACTCTTGTTATGTGTTGAATACATTGACACCAGTCATTTGCATGACCTCACTGAACATGCACATCTATGCACATAGTTAGCCAACAAGTCATCTATGTGCCAATCAAATTTGAAAAAATTGTAATGATGAAATGAGATGAGATGTAACATTTTCACTATCCAAACGGGGCCTAAGTATACTCTTGTTTTGGGTTGAAGACATTGATACCAGTCATTTGCACAACCTCACTGAACATGCACATATATGCACGTAGTTAGCCAACAAGTCATCTATGTGCGAATCAATTGTGGAGGTCCATCAGTGAAAGATCTTCACCCTAACCAAAACTCTAGAAGTGATGTGGGCGGAACACCATGATCAGAAAATAGTTTGGTGTTTAGTTGCGGTTGTAAGAGCTGAAGTGAGTGGAAATTTTGCAATACTGAGTTCTAGTTTAAATTTCTTTCAGGTAAGCGCAAGGGTACAAGGGAGGCAAGGTTGCCCACCAAAGTGCTATGGATGAGGAGAATGCGTGTGCTCAGGCGCTTACTCCGAAAGTATAGGGAATCGAAGAAGATTGACAAGCACATGTACCATGACATGTACATGAAAGTGAAGGGTAACGTTTTCAAGAACAAGCGTGTCCTGATGGAGAGCATTCACAAGTCCAAGGCTGAGAAGGCAAGAGAGAAGACTTTGTCTGATCAATTTGAGGCGAAGCGGGCTAAGAACAAGGCCAGTAGGGAGAGAAAATTTGCTAGAAGGGAGGAGCGATTGGCCCAGGTTAGGCTTTCAGTATTATATTGTATATTACAGTGCAAATGCTTATTTGGATTCATGAATATTAGATTGTGTTACATACAATTTATGCACTGGTTTGCATTATGCCTTGTGTCATGTGCAAACTTGATCACCTGGCTCTTGTAAAAAGAATGATGGTCACTCGTGCTTTTTTTTTTTTTTTTAAAGTTGAAAAAGATTTCAGTTGTAAATTGGTGGAATTCAGTCAGTTTGTGTTGAACTGATAGAGATTTGGTAACTATATTACGTTTGATTTTGACCTTTTTTGTGTTTTATTGGCCCAATTTATAGGGACCAGGAGAAAAACCTGCTGCGGCTCCACCAGCTTCTACGCCTGTCACTGCTTCTCAACCTACTCAGTAAGTGAAAACTTCTGTTACACGCCCATTTGAATTTAGCACGTCTGTTATTTTCAACTAAATAAGTAAATTTATTGCACTCGCAGGACAACAAAGAAATCCAAGAAGTGAGACCGTAATGAAGAGCACCGAAGGATGTATGACTGTCGATGGCCCATGTGTCTTCGCTTACTGGTCTAGAGTAGTTTTGACGAGTCTGTTTGCTATTTGTTTGTTTTGGAACTTGGTTTATATCCTAGATACAAGGAGCCTTGATGTTTTGGTACTTAGTTTAATTAATGCCTACTTTATATTATTATTATTATGCCGATTGGTTCTTACGGTTTGAATTTGAGTTAGTTTGAGAGGCCTCTATCTTGTTTTCTTAATACACGGACAAATGTCCAACAAATTTGCATTTCCTTAATTAGGTGCGGGTTTCAATTTCGGGCTCCCTTTGGAGTTGCGTCATTTTCAGACTCAATATTTTAGTTATCGCAAATTCGGTTTCATTTCGGAATTGAAGTGGAATCGAACTTCATCATCTGAATCCAAGAAGAAAACACACCCGTGCACCACAAAAATGGTCATATTTCTTTCACATGTTGACCCCAACATGTTTTGTACTCGGCATGTGGTGGATTGTGAAGAAAATGAGCAAGACAAGCATCATGAGAGCAAGAAGTTCGTCTTCAATAGCCTTTATGGAGTTCAGTTGACAGATACACGCATCTTTACCGTTATTCTCTCTGTAATTGGTGTCTACATCCTCTTCTCACTCTAACCTTAAGGGATTGAGCTAAGAGTTACGCTTTAGCCGGATGGCTGTCAAACATGTTTTTCCACTGGCTAATAGGAACATGCCACGTAGGCATTTCATGAGAGAGTGAAATGAAGGTTAATGCACCAAATAATCACCTCTCATCCTCTCTCCCTCTCTTTCCCTCCCGAATCTGGATTCCTTTTTACGCCAAACACAATCACCTCTCTCCCGCTAGTAGCGGCTCAATATAAATTCCTAGCAGCTCAAGGTAAAATTTAAGTTAGTTATTCATAATTATAATATAATTAAAATGAGATTTTATTTAAAATCTTTAAATAAAGTTTTTTTTTTAATTTATATTGAATATCACAACTTAAAATGAGGCCTCAATACAAATTTAGCAAGATCTTAAAAATTATTTAAAATATAAATAATTTATTATATTAAATATTAAATTTAGTATTATGGGGCCTTGCACACATTGAAAAATAAAGAAATTTAAAATTTTATCTAATGAAATGGTTTTTATTTTCTTTTAAAAGAAATTAAAAAAAAAAAACCTTATTTTTAATTTTGGAGACCTTACATAAGGTGGGGGCTTAGGCAATGGCCTAACTGGCCTTACCACTGAGCAAGCCCTGTCTCCCTCTCCCTCTCCCTCCCTCATTTGTGTTGTCGAGCCCTTATTGCGCTCCACCCTACCATGTTGAAAGCTTATCGTTCTCAGTGATGGGTTCTTCAATTACTATGACTCAATGGTTTTGAGTCTCTGAAATGAAAATAAGCAATATTTTGATAGCAATTCCGTAGATTTCAAAAATATAAATACAGAAACTTTCAACTAATCCAGCATGTAGAGATAATGTAGGATGTAGATTGTGCAAAAAGATCAAAACGAAAATATTTTCCTTATTCCTCAGCATCCAAAAACCTCTCCATTAAATCTAGTTTGAGCCTTTCTGTCGTGCTTGCCTGGTGTCTCATATATTAAAGGTGCATGCTTATGGTCCGCGTCACCTGCAACAAAATCATGCACGCCTGCATTAATTTGGACCCAACTTCGGCCTGACGGCTTTATTACACCCAGGGTCTAGTCCAACTGCTAGTCCAAGGAACATTGCTTTTACACGGCATTATGTTGAACACTTTGTAAGCTTCATCAATTCCACCTAGGCTCAATACAAATTGAAGCCTAAGGTAAAATATAAATTAATTATTTATAATTATAATATAATAAAATATAAATTATTATTTGAAATATTTTTAAAATTTTTAATAAAATGAGATTTTATTTAAAATCTTTAAGTAAAGGTTTTTTGAATTTATATTGAATACTATAACTTAAAATGAGATCTTACTGTAAATTTAGCACATCAATTTAGCAAAATTTTAAAAAATTATTTAAAATATGAATAATTCATTATATTAAATATTAAATTTAGTATTATGGGGCCTTACACACATTGAAAAATAAAAAAGTTATTTAAAATTTTATCTAATGAAATGGTTTTTATTTTTTTTTAAAAAAATTAAGAAAAACACTTCATTTTTAATTTTGGGGCCTTACATAAGGTGGGGGGCCTTAGGCAACGGCCTAACTGGCCTTACCATTGAACAGTCCCTGTCTCCCTCTCCCTCTCTCTCCCTCATTTGCGTTCTGGAGCCCTCATCTGCGCTCCACTCTACCATGTTGAAAGCTCCAAAGAAATTGTCTTAAATGATGGGTTCTTCAATTACTATGACTCAATGGTTTTGAGTCTCTGAAATGAAAATCAAGCAATATTTTGAAAGCAACTCCATAGATGTCAAAAGTATGAATACAGAACCTTCCAACTGATCTAACATGTAGAGATAATGTAGGGTATAGATTGTGCAAAAAGATCAAAACGAAAATATTTTCCTTATTCCTTAGCATCCAAAAACCTCTCCATTAAATCTAGCTTGAGCCTTTCTGTCGTGCTTGCCCGATGATCTGACCATGCATCTCATATATTAAAGGTGCATGCTTATGGTCCCTGTCACCTGCAACAAGATCATGCATGCCTCCATTAATTTGGACCCAACTTTGGCCTAGAGGCTTTCTTATACCCGGGGTCTAGTCCAACTGCTAGTGCAACAAACATTGCTTTTACACGTCATTATGTTGAACATTTTATAAGCTTCATCAATCCCACCATAGCTAGCATACAATTTGTTAACAATATCAAGCATACAGCACCTCCCACAACAAAGAATCAGTCTGCTACACCACAAGCACTGTACTGCTCCACTACCAGTGCTGAGCCGAGTCTACAACAATAAAGAATAGTCTAGAAGAATTTTACATATACACGTGTCACTCTCTTATGCATTCTGTTATGCAAGAATATTCTTTACTTTTGTGTATAAATACTCTATAGTGTACTGAACCAGATAAGCAAGAAAAAATACAAAAAGAATTCTTTTCATTTTCTTATATTCTGTTTCTAACATGGTATCAGAGCTTGGTGAGACCTACGTCTAGAGCATTCCTATGGCTGACAGCTCCGAAACTCCACCCCCACCTCCACCTCCACCACCACCAACTCCACCTCCACTGTCACCTCAATCTTCTATTCTTCCCCTTCCTTCCTCTTCTCATTTGGTCACTGTAAAACTCAGTCATGAAAATTACCTCTTGTGGAAGGCCCAGCTTATGCCTTACCTCATAGGACAAAATCTATTTGGTTTTGTTGATGGAACCATAGATGCTCCCCACCCGTTTGTTGAAAACTCTACAAGACCCCAAATTTTCTAATCTGGAAACAACAGGACCAAGCGATTATGAGTGTTCTTATTTCCTCTCTATCTGAAACTTTAATTGCTCATGTTTTATATGCCACTACTTCTCAACAGATTTGGAACATTCTTGAAGATCTCTTTGCTGCTAAATCTCACGCCAGCATCATGCATGTGCAATATCAGCTGGCCACCCTCAAAAAAGGGTCTGATTCCGTTGCTGTCTACTATCAAAAGGCCAAGATGCTTCGAGATACTCTATCTGCGGCTAGTAAAACTTTATCGTCTTCTGATTTTATCACTTTTCTCTTGGCTGGGTTGGGCTCCGATTATGATTCTATGGTCACCTCTATTACTACTCAAGTCGATGCTCTCAGTCCTCCTCAGGTTTATAGTCATTTGCTTACACACGAAGCATGTTTATCTCATCAACATGCTGGTTTGACTGCTACTACAGAATTTTCAGCCAATGCAACCTACAAGTACCAACCTGAGTCTAATACTCGTGGTTGTGGGTTCCATCGCAACAGAGGTAACTATAGAGCTCGAGGCAGAGGCTGTAATGGTAATGGAGGTTGTCCTCCTCACACCTTCTTCACTTCCAATCGTCCCACTTGTCAAGTATGCCTCAAAATTGGACACACTGCTCTTAATTGTTATCATCGCTTTAATCATGGTTATCAGTCTCCTCCTCCCCCATCTCACATGGCAAACTTTACTGCTGTTCCCCCACCTCCAGCTTCGGTTTCATCCATTGACACCAATTGGTATCCAGATTCAGCTGCTACACATTACTTCACACATGACTTTTCTAATCTCTCTATTAGTCCAACAGATTACAAAGGTGAAGAACAAGTGTGTATTGGTGATGGAACTACCCTCCCCAATCATCATGTCGGCAGCTCCTCCATACCTTCTACCTCTGGCAATCTTCTACTCTCTAAACTATATCATGTTCCTTTGATTTCAAAAAATTTAGTTTCTGTTAGAAAACTTTGTGCTGATAATAATATCTTTTTTGAATTTCATTCCAATTCTTTTTGTGTGAAGGATTCCCATACTCGCAAAATTCTGGTCCAAGGCAGCACTAAGAATGGCATGTATGCCTTTCCTCCCGTCTCCACTTCTCCACAAGCACATGTTGGCACTTGTGTTTCACCCCTCCAATGGCACATACGTCTTGGACATCCCTCCATGCAGCTAGCACATCGCATTCTTTCCAAAGTTTTCCTTCCAGTCACAACCTCTTCCACACGTGGTCTGTGTTCATCCTGCTGTCGAGCTAAGCTTCATCAACTCCCCTATAGTTGATTCACATCTCATTCTACTGTTCCGCTTCAACTTTTATTTTCTGATGTTTGGGGCCCTGCACCTATGTCTTCCCGAGGGGGTTTTCATTATTACTTATCTTTTGTAAATGATTATAGCAGATTTACGTGGCTCTTTCCCTTGAAATGTAAATCTGATGTAACTTCTACTTTTTTAGCTTTCAAAAGACATTTAGAGACTCTCTTTAATGCTAAAATCCGTGCCTTACAATCTGATTGGGGAGGCGAATTTAGATCTTTAAATTCTGTGTTGCACTCCTTTGGCATTTCACATCATCTTTCTTGTCCCTATGCTCACTCACAAAATGGATCGGTGGAACGAAAACATCGACATATTGTTGAGACTAGCTTGTCTCTTCTTGCACACTCTTCCACGCCATATTGGTACTAGTCTGATGCATTTACTACTGTTGTTTTTCTAATCAATAGACTTCCCTCCTCTGCCTTGCATTTTAAATCACCATTTGAAATTCTATTTCACAAACCTCCTGACTATACCTTTCTCAAATCATTCGGTTGCATTTGCTGGCCTAACCTTAGGCCTTATAATAAGCATAAGATGGATTTTCGTTCCCTGCAATGTTTCACGGTTACAGTTCAGACCACCATGGATATCTTTGCTTTCATGTTCCATCCGCACATATGTACATCTTGAGAGATGTATTATTTGATGAGTCCCATTTCTATTTTCCTACATATCATGCAAGCCCATTCCCTAACTTGCAACGCAGCCCACAAACAATCAGTCTTCCATTACTGAATCCATTTCCTGCACAACATAAAGGCCCACGTATCTCGACCCATCTCTCCCATTAACCCGTGACTCCACCATAAGTCAAAACGCATTGCCTGGTACCTCTGAACCCCTTATGACACCTCCTGTCCATGAATCCTTATCTTCCACACTTCCTACATCAGTCCCTGACCCACCCCCTACCTTTATCTCTCATCTAGACTCTTCCTCTCTGTCTATTCCAGCACCTTCTACATCTATGCACCCTATGCAAACCCGTGCAAAGTCAAATCTTTAGTTTCCTAAGGTACGCACCAACGGAACCATTCCATGGCCTTATCCTCAAGCTAATATTACCTCTGTTGAAGTACCCGAAGAGCCCACCTCTGTAACTGAAGCTTCCAAGTTCCAAGAATGGCGCACGACCATGCAGTCAGAGTTTGATGCCCTTTTATCTAATAATACTTGGTCTTTGGTTCCACCTTCCTCTAACCACAATCTTGTAGGTTGTCGATGGATTTTTAAAACTAAGCATCTCTCTGATGGCTCAATTGAAAGGAGAAAGGCCAGACTTGTAGCCAAGGGCTACAACCAATTTGAAGGGCTCGACTATTCAGAGACTTTCAGTCCAGTTATAAAACCCACCTCCATCAGGTTAGTCCTATCCATTGCTGTATCTTCTGGTTGGCCTATTCGTCCGTTGGATGTGCAAAATGCGTTTTTGCACGGCACCTTGGATGAACAAGTGTATATGTCACAACCCCTAGGATTTATTCACCCACAATTTCCACACTATGTCTATAAATTGAACCGTGCACTATACGGCCTTAAATAGGCCCCCCGAGCATGGTATGCACACCTGGGCTCCCAATTGCTTGAAGTGGGTTTTAGTGTCTCAAAGTCAGATACATCATTGTTTATTTACCATCATAATTCAGTGACTATTTATTTTTAGTCTACGTGGATGATGTGATTCTCATGGGGTCAGACCTGAATGCTTTGACTACACTTCTTGATTTGTTACGTGCTGATTTTCCAATGAAAGAGTTGGGTGATTTATACTATTTTTTGAGAATTGAATGTCATTGTGATTCCACTAGCCTTACTCTATCACAACGTAAATATATTCTTGATTTGCTCAAGAAGACTAATATGAGTAATTGCAAGCCTGTGAGCAGTCCCATGTCCCCCTCTACAAAACTGTCAGCTCATGATTCCACCTCTATGGAAGATCCATCTCTTTATAGAAGTCTAGTTGGGAGTTTACAGTACTTGTTGTTCACCAGACCTGAATTGGCTTTCCCTGTGAATCGTGTATGTCAATATATGCACGCTTCTTGTTTATCTCATTGGCAAGCCGTAAAGCGTATTTTACGCTATCTCAAGCACACTTTGGATCATCGTCTGTCTATTACTCATTCCTCCTCTCCTATGTTGGTTGCATTTTCTGATGCGGATTGGGCTGACTGCGCAGATGATAGAAAATTCACTGGGCGTTACTGTGTTTTCTATGGCAAGAACCTAATTTCCTGGAGCTCCAAAAAGCAATCTACAATTGCAAGTGTTGCCCAGATGACTAACACAAGAGGGGGGTGAATTGAGTTGTATTAAAAAATAACAATTATAAATCAAATATATAATATAAAATATAAACAAAATATGAAATAACAATAAATATAAAGAGTAAGGGTAAGAGAGAAGCAAACTCAGTATGTTAACAAAGTTCGGCCCCACTGCCTACGTCCTCGCCTCAAGCTACCTCTTGAGGATTCCCAAATTTACTATTCAACCTCCTTCAGGTGGAGATAGAAACCTATTACACCTTTAAACAACACCGCTACAAAGGATCCGTGTAGAACACCCTCTACACTTGCAATCACCTTACACGTGGTGATTCAACTATTCCCCATGTAGAATACTTTCTACACACACAAGGGTTATACGCACCATTTTTCTGATACAAGAGCTGATAGTGGGTAGGTTATCAGAAAACACTCCTCAATGAGTGAAATAAGAACAATACAGCGCAAACTATATCTCTCAAAATGAACAAGGATTAAGGCTCAATGCTTAGAGAAGAGAGAATGAAAGTTTTGAATGAATGTTGTATGCTCTTGGTGTTGTGAATGTGAAACTCTCAAATGATCTATTTATAGGCATATGAGACTTCATATTCAAATTTAAAAAGATTCACATGTCAAAGACAACATTATTCACTTTTTCAAAAAAATCAAACCTAATTTTTTACTTTTGGCATATGACAAAAGGAGCACACTTTCCTTTTCAAAAAATTCAATTCTAATATTTTACTTTTTGCATATGACAAAAGGAGCACACTTTCCTTTTCAAAAAAATTCAAACCTAATCTTTTATTTTTTGTATATGACAAAAGGAACACACTTTACTTTTCAAAATTTTCAAACAAAATCATCTACCTTTTGTATAAGTCCAAAAAAGCATCAATCAATTTTGAAAATATTCAAATAAAACATGCACATGTGAAAGATGACAATCAATCATCTTTAATATTTTCAAAGTTCAACCCTTTAATCAAGGCATGCACATATAAAAGATGACAATCAATCATCTTTCAAAATTTTCAAATTTAATTTTCAAAAATATTCATGCACATGTGAAAAATGTATTTTAATGTTTTATGATAAAATATTAATTTTGAGCATTAATCATAATTTTGAATTTTGAAGTGATTTACAACATTACTCTATAATTTTAATGTGAACTTGTTTCCTTCTTTCTCATGCTTGTTTCCTTGATGTGCTTGACTCCATTGTGTAGACAACTTGAGTTTGAGACTTCTTTATTCTTTGAATTCATTTGTTATCATCAAAATCCATATGTAAATATATAATTACACAAAACTTGAAATCTTGGGTTCAACAGCAAGATCAAGTACCGAGGCCGAATACAAGACTTTGGCTCGCGCCACTTGTGAAGTAATATGGCTGTAAGCTCTCTTATCAGAATTGGAAATTTTTTTGTCCAAACCTCCCATACTTTATTGTGACAATTTAGGAGCAACATATCTGTCCGTGAATCCTGTGATGCATTCTCGCACCAAACATGTGGACATTGACTACCACTTTGTTCGCGATCGGATTCAAGCTAAAGTTCTTCAAGTATCTTTTCTTTCAAGCAAAGACCAAATTGCTGATATCTTCGCAAAGCCTTTATCAACTTCAAGATTCTGCATTTTAAGATCGAGCCTCACAGTTCTTCCATCCAAGCTTGGCTCGCAGGGGCATGTTAACAATATCAAGCATACAGCACCTCCCACAACAAAGAATCAGTCTGCTACACCACAAGCACTGTACTGCTCCACTACCAGTATTAAGCTGAGTCTACAACAATAAAGAATAGTCTAGAAGAATTTTACATATACACGTGTCACTCTCTTATGCATTCTGTTATGCAAGAATATTCTTCACTTTTATGTATAAATACTCTACAGTGTACTAAACCAGATAAGCAAGAAAAAATACAAAAAGAATTCTTTCCATTTTCATATACTCTGTTTCTAACACAATTGTACGAGTGCAATATTGTTTAAAGACACCGATGGGTTCCCAAATAGGGGAGGGAGAGAGAAGGAGAGAGTTAATTCTTGTGTTTGGCGCAAAAAGTAACCCAGATTCGGGAGGGAGAGGGAGAGAGAATGAGAGAGGTGATTTTTCTAAGTCATAAGATAAGGTTCGGTATATTAGCCTTCATTTCATTCTTCCATAGAATTACTACATGGCATGTTCTTATTGGCTGATGAGAAAACATGTTTGGCACCTATTAGGCCTCAAGCTTTTCCTTGAGGTAAACTAAGAGAGTCAACCAATTAAATTGTAAGACCTGATAGTCTCATAGGCTCCACGCGGACACCGCTCTCTCACGTGAATAGTGCAACATAGTATTTTTGTTATATCATAGAAATAGAATTAGGGTTAGGAAACAAAACTGATGTATGATATATTCTATTGGAGTTGAAAATGATCCAATTTTTTTTTCTTTTCTTTTAAATGAACAATAATAAACTAACCATTTTACAATTCTCTTTAAAATAGTGTAGTGTAAAATTGAGATTATTTTAAATGAAATGACAATAACATTAATTGATTGTAAAATGAGTTGTAAAAGAATGGTACGTGTATCATTAAAACATGACAACTACTCTAGGTTTGCACTTTTTCAACTCCATTAGTCTTTCCATGAAAAAAGTTGACGTGTCAATTATATAATTAATATGGCACATAAATATATAATTGACATAGAAAAGCGTAGGGGTGTAAGGAGTTCGGTTCGAACCAGAAAAACTTACCACATAGAATGATTTGGTCTAATTCAATCCGGACCTAAGTTGAGACTAATTGGTCTTGGTCTCACAAATTGTGGATTAAAGAAATTCAGTCCAGTCTCGGAGTTTATAAATTTTAGATCTGACCAGAATGAACTTATATATATATATTTTAAAAATATTGTTAATAATTTAATATATTATTTTTATAGTAATTATATAAGTTAGTGATATAATTTTCATCTAATTTATTATCACTGACCATATAAAATATAAAATAATATATGCTATCAATTAATAATAAATCATAAATCATGTGATAATTTATGTCCTTATATGTAAATAGTTAATACATCATACATTCATTCATACTCTATTATTAATTAGGTAATTTTTTTAAAATACCTAAGTTGCAAGTAAAGATAAATAATTTATGTACAATGAAGTTATTTGATATTTATTGACCATATATAAAATATATGATATTATTAATAATTATGCATACTAAAAATTACAGAGTAAAGTTTAAGTTAGTAAGTAGTAACTATCAATACCATAAATATAATTATAGTTAAATATTTTTTTAATGAATTAGTTACATAATTCATATTAATAATTCACTTAATTTTAATCTTAATAATTTAAATAATTTTTTTATTAATTTATTTATAAAATAAAATAACAAAATAATTGGGTCAAATCAAATGGATAGCTATTGGTCTGATCTAGTTCATACGGGTGTTAGGTCTGATTTTTGATCTATAATTTTTCAGGATTGGATTGGACGGACTTACCCCCCTAAAAAAATGGATGGAAAAAGATGACACTTGTCATGATCTGCTTGGCCACTGAGAATTTTCAGATGAGAATTTTGAGTTTTAAGATTAAATATTAAAATATTATATTTTAATATTATTATTATTTTAAAATTTAAAAAAGTTGAAATGTTTATTATATTTTATATAAGAATTTGAGAAAATTGTAACGATGATATGAGAATTTTATATTTGAGATAAAAAATTTAAATGGCTAAAGAGGAACTAAGAGTTTCTAAAAATTTGACCCAAAATGAGTAGCCAAGCTACCCATGTACTAGTGTGTTGGGTGGAGCATCATTCAAATATTGCAGCTGAACGAAGCAGAGAGGAAGCTCTTGCCTGCTCAAACAACTCATTCAGGGCTTTGACTAATTAAAGTCTTCTTCAGATGTATGGTAATATATATATATATATATGAATAATATTAATATGTTTCTCATTTTAGCTGTTTATATATTTAAATTTTTTTAAATTAATGTATTTAATTAATTTATGTATATATATAGCGCGTGATTAATAGTATTTTATTCGAAATTGTTCATTCTCTAATCTCAATCATATAGTTGATATAATACAATCTGAATGATTTTCTTTTTTATCAACTATTTAAATATAAATTTATTTAAATTACGATCTGGAATGGCTAAAGATTAAATTGAGAAGGAAGAATGGTATTTTCGGTTTTAGTTTAGATAATTTATATAAGGTTCGATGATATAAGAAATTTTTTATTTATAAGCTAGCATAAATAATGAATTTAATAAAAATATTTATATAATATAATTTGATTTAGAATAAAAATTTTAGAATTTGAATCATACAAATCAAATCTTATAAGTTAAATGATGTAGATGATGTACTCTATCTGTTAAGTTAGCAATATAGAATAAGAGTAACGATACACCTATAACTCTTTTACAACTATTTTATAATTTATTTTTAAACAATTATATATCAATAAACTGAGAAGGTTTCATGAGATTGGTTAGATCTATTTTATAATAAAAATACATTTATAATTTAACATAACACATCGATTTATAAATTTATTTTTATATAATTTCTTTGTATCTAAAGTATTTATCTTAATAAAATCATGCAATTCTATTAAAAATAAATTTTAATATTAAAAAAAATCATGTATTTCATATAAGCATCATGCTACATTCACCGCTCCTATCTTTAGTGGAGTTAAGTGTGTTTTTTTAACCTTTTTTTTTTTACACATATATTTTTTAATATTTTTAAATATTTTTTTAAAAAATTCATAATATTATTAAAAAATACATTCTTAATCATAAAATAAAAAAAATAAACCCCAGCGAGCTACCAGCTGTGGGACTTGTATTATTCTTCCTATAAAGTTATAAAATAATTTTAAAACAGTTGGAAGGTTATCAATTTTTCATAAAATAACTCTAATATAATCAGAATTCGAAAAGTCTTAAATTATTAAAAAGCAAAAAGAAAGAATTGGTCCACGTACATCCACTGCGAATTCAATTGGGGGCTAAGCATAGGCGGTAGTACAACGTACAAGGAATACGACAACCGCCAAAAACATAAAAGGGCTTTGCTACATACAGTCGGGAAATACAGTCGGCGTGCAGTCGGCTGTACGGAATGAATAAAAAAAAATTATAAAAAAATTATTTTATATTCAATGAGACCTATATGAATTATAAAAAGTTATAAAAATAATTTTTTTTTTTTATATAGGTCCCGTATTAATTTTTTTTTTACAGCCGACTGCACGCCGACTGCATTTCCCGACTGCACAAATCATTTCTGAACATAAAAATGCTAAGAATCGTACAAGTTTTTCGAGACTATTATAATCCGCAGGCGCCCACCGAGGAAAATGAGATCCTGAAACCAGCGGCGGTTACCGCTGGCGGAATTCAATTCTCCCAAGTCCAAACTCCACCGGACACTCTGCCGCAATTTCCAAATCTTTGCGTGTTTGTTCTTTTTCCTTGGTGCACACGCACCCATATTGAATTGGAAAGCCACGTGTTTTAACAAAACCTAAACTATTTTATCTTACCTTAATTTGTTATTATTATTTTTTAATTTTTATTTAAAATATAATAAATAAATAATTTAAATTTTTTAAATTTTAAAATAAAATTAATATTAAAAATTAATATTATAATAATATTTTATTAATTACTATTTAAAATATTTCATCTCATTTAAATTGTATAACCAAAACTCTAGAACTCACTTTGGCATATGAATCAAGTTTCCCAAGGATTCAGATTTGCTTGTGTTGTAGTTTCCTGATTGGATAGATAGAGATCCATGTGTTTCATTCTGATTAATGTTGAGATCCACACCCAGCATTTGATAACCCATAAAATTCGACGTAATTATAAAGTATCTTTATTGTGTGAGATTGATAGAAATCCATAACTCTCCCTCTCTCTTGTACATCATGTCATTATCTGCTTTGTCTACAATCCAATTGGTAATTACCTGTGGCCTAATGTCAATACTCCTTGAGAGAGGCAAGAAAAATTGTTTATGTTTTGAAAAATGAAGCAAAAAAAGGGCAAAAACAGACTAATATATATGAACGTAGTTCTAAATATATGAAATTTATGTCGTTTACAAACCCATTTGCAGGAAGCACATTTATCGTTTGAGTATTATTTTATTTCTCCCTGGGTCTTTTCTAATTTCTTGTAGCACCTGGCTGCCTCTTTTCATTTTGCATAAAAATGGTGGAAAGTGCGATTTCCACCTGATTCAAAGGAGTAAGGTGCATCATCATACAGAATCAATCCATGCATGCAATCTTAAAATTAAAGCACAATTTTTATTAGACAAGTAGATGACAATTTCCCGACAAGATCAAGTTCTCAGTATCCTATTTGACTGCAACACATAGAAACTAAAGCAAAACCCTGATACTGAGTCAAGGAACCAATGAAAAAACCATCAAATTTTAACATATTTATTTACAGTACGTTAATAAAAATCTGGAAAAGCAAAGGGATCATCACTTCAATTGCAAATGACGCTGTTACAGAGCCAGAGAAGTCTCATCAGAGGTAGAGACGATCTCCTCGTCATCGAAGCTCCAGAGATCAGCCACGACGCTTTCCTGAGCAGTATTGGGCACTGGTGGTGCCGACTGGCCGTCATAGTACGGTATCTGATAGAACTTCATGAAGTTCTCGTACGCCATTAGCTCCTCAGACAGCTTCTGCACCTCGTTCGCTTCCACCGCCGGTTTTTCAACCACTTTCTCTTCCTCTTTAGCCTTCACCTCCAGATCGCTAGCGCAAAGCAACGCGGTTGATGTATAAGCCTCCTCTGACCCTGACCCTGACCCTGACCCAGAATTCTCATCCCCGGGACCAACGATTGGGTCAGCGTTCGCTTCTCCAATAGCCTCAAATCCATTATAACCAAATCCTTCAATCTGGTTCAGATCATAATCGAACGCAAAGTCCGAACCTTTTGAATAGCTATTGTTCGGATCAGTGTTATTCTGCGACTGTTGACGAGGAAAACTGGGGATGCTCTGCAGAAAGCGCGGGTTGTGGTGATTTTGGGAGGCGGTGGTGAAGTAGCAGCTCTCGACTTTGTCTTCGTTGGGGAAATTGACTTTGGCTTTCTTTCCACGTATCTTCCGGGCCTCTCGGTCGTAGGCTCGGGCCGCTTCTTCGGCGGTGTTGAAGGTGCCGAGCCAGACACGAACCCCTTTCCTGGGATCGCGGATCTCGGCTGCCCATTTACCCCACGGGCGTTGGCGAATTCCTCTGTAGAGGTTCTTCCTCTGCCTCTTCGCCGGTTTCTGCTCTTCTTCATGCACATCACCTGCTTGCATATAGTTCAAATTCAGAACCTACCATTTTCTTCTTCTTCATACTTTTTTTTTTTTAATTTTTTTTAAGGAATAAAATGAACAATCCTCCCTCTGTAAAGTAAAGGGTATGTACCTGAAGGGAGCTGGCGTCGTTTGAGAGGGGCTGAGTCATCATGGACGAACAGGCTCAGCTTCGACTCGAAGGTGTTGAGCTTCACATTGGGCCAGAAATCAGAAGCGCTGTTGTTGTTTTGGCCATGTCGGCGAGGAGGGATGAAATTTGCGATAATAGCACCGCCACACATTCTTAAAGCCTAACTACTTTGTTGAGCGTGCTGAGTGAGATTGTTGTAGGGGTTTTATGAGGTTGATGTAAGGTTTTGGTTTTATTGTAGACGAAGATGATGTCAAAAAGGGTTGGACGAGACTTGATAAGAAAAGGTTGAGAAGAAACGAAGGCAGAAGAAGGGTTTTTGTAGTGCTGGTTGGGTCATCGTGCACAGCACTGTTTGTTTTAGTAGGCAAAGATTTGGAACCTTCCTCGGATAGCAGTTTTTACTGCCTGCCTTTGACGCTATCTCGGTCTTGCGTGGCTGGCCTTGCTGGCAAGCATATCTGATATCATGCTGCATATTTCATTTTGAGGAATATCTGATATCAAGCTGCATATTCATACACAACCTCTTAATACTTTATATTTTATTTTATTTTTAATTTTTTTTGAATTTATTTTTTTAAATTAATTTAATTCTTTTATTCATTATTTATATATTAAATATTTGATAAAAGATAAAATAATAAAAATTAAAAAAAAATATGGAGCGTGGAGTGTTGGGAGGTTGTGAAGATTTTTTCTTTTATTTTCTGTCTTTTTTTTTTTCTTTTTAAAAATAAAAAATAAAAAGTAACATTTTTCTGGTAAAAAAATATTGAAATAAAAATTATCAAGCAAATTACACTTTCCCCTCCTCATATATAAGAAAATGATAGTATACCTCCAAGGTTTGTACCTAGTTGATTTTATTTATTTTAAATATTATTACTAGTAAATTTGTATATTTTTTTAAATGTTAAAAAAAAATAAAAAAAAAGTATAATAAACTAATAGTTAACCCAAATGAATAAGAGGCGGCATAGTAGCATGATCCATAAATATATTATAACTTCTTGTTTACAAATTATTATACTTAGATTTGATACATTAAATATAATTTATATATTTTTTTTAATTTGACGCACCTCCTACAATAAATCATTTTAATTTATGAATTTATTTTAATAAAAAATTTTCATGAACCAAACATTTCTTTTTAACAAAGACTTATGAGAGGTTTGGATAGTGAGTTGAGATAAGATATAAGTTGAATAAAATATTGTTAAAATATTATGTTTTAATATTATTTTAGAATTTGAAAATTTTAAATTATTTATTATATTTTATATGAAATTTTAAAAAATTTATAATGATTACATGAGATGAATTGAGATAAATTGAGAGACTTCTATATATAAACGGGGCCTTATCATCGCATCAAAGGTTATCTGACTTAAAGTTTTTTATTCATTTAATTTCAAATTTGATTGCGTTTTCTTTCCACATGTAGTGATAGTTAAGTTTAAAAAAAATGTGTAAACCTAGTCTAATATTTTCCTCCGCCCCTTTATTATTATTATTATTATTATTATTAATTTTTTTTTTATCAAATTTCAAAGTCTAGAATGGAAGAGAGAAATTATGATATATATAGCTGTTGGAATGAATTATTAAAACATGAATAGTGAGCATTAATTGAGGAATGCAAATCGACTTGTGTCATATTATATATATATATATATATATATATATATATTAATGTATAAATATATAGTTAGTTAGAGTAGAGCCAAGAAATTGGTAAAGTAGCATTAGCAAGCACATCGAATATCTAATTCTTGGGGCATTATGGATCCATGTTAATTGACTTTCAAAGAGAGGAAGTCAGTCGCCACTTGACCCACTCACACCTACACCAACGCATATCATTATATTAGCTGTCTATTATTAATTATAATATATGATTACAAGGTTTTGGGGAACATTTATATAATCTTTTGGTTGTCTATTTTCTTTGGTAATTGGTGACTGCACGTGGCTATGCATACGGCCGACTCTTCAAATAGACATTTAAAATAAAATTTCTCCTTCGGCTGCAATTTAAAACAAATTAAATAAGTCAAAAAAGTATTTTAATATCACACAGACGTACTTAATTTCGTTACCAAAAAGTGTTTCTGGCACTAACGTTAGGACCGCCTTCACAAGAGGATTGAATAAACTAATTAAATTGATATAATTATGATAGTTGCGCACAGTACGCCAAAAGTCATAGACCAAATTAAGCAGTGACACAAAGGCGTGCGAAGGACATGAGAACAACGACTATTCCTAACATTTAATTGAATGTTGCAAAAAGATTTAAGTTTTGCTGATCTCACCAATGACGACAATATGTCCCGGTGTAACGGTGATCTTCTAGATGAATTCTGATCATGAATGGTAAAACCCGCACGGCAACAAGTACCTCAAACATGGCCGTTTTATAGACTGTTGCTGGTAACTTTTTAAGGAGAAAAATGGTATACATTTAATATTATTTAAAATCATTTATTTTATAAAATAACTTATAAAAATAAAATTAATATATTTAATTTAAAATATAATTATATAAAAAATATTATATTCGTATTATTAATCCATTTAGAATTTGATGTCTGCGGCTGACTTATCCTAACAACAATATTGAATACAGTGAATGGCTATGAGTTTATAAATGACTTGCCGAAGATACGTTACAAGAAAAATAAATTTTTATAATTAAAATTTTATAATTAAAATGATTATTTTTGACAAAATAAGTCTTAAAAATAGTCTTTTTAGTTATAAAATTTTAATTACAAAAAATTGTTTTTCTTTTATTGATATATAAAGAGAAGAGATGAGTGACAGGTTTCAGAGATCAATAGATAACGTCAAGTGAATCCAGCTTAGAGGGTGGCGTACGTAGTGGTACGTACTAAGGGGTGGGATGATTAAACTAAACGACGTAAGTTTGACATTCGGCATTTACGCATCTCAAGCCATTGGGTTGAGAGAAAATTCCTATTTGAATTACGTACTCGAAGACCTATATGCATCCACGAGATGAGCTGAAATTTTACTTTGAATGCCCAATCTCTGTCACATCCCATTTCCAGGGGTACTCAACCTTTTAAACCTGAAATCCAAAAAATAATCATACAGAATCAAATGTCTCAAGAATTTCTTCCAAACAAAATAAACTATACACTGGAAAAATATCTCTTATTCACACTAATCCACTTATGCATGCCACTAATGAGCACTTACCTCACATTTCTTTTAGAATCTTGCCATTTGTCATCAAAGTCATCTGTAAAATAAAAATCAAATAAAGGGTATGGTTGAGTCTACCAACTCAGTAAGTAGCGAACCTATACTAACATGTAAATGACTAAGTTGCAGAATGATCTAAAAAAATATGGCTGTGGTATTTTCAAAATCATTTCATTATAATAATGATATATAGAAGATCTTAGGCGCAAGCATATTGAACAACATAAAAAATAGAAAGAGATGTAATATTTACTCCTATCGTAGGGTTGTGCATGTTTAGAGTTAGCCAAGTAAAATATAAATTATTATTTTTTCACCAAAGTGATGCACTCAAAACAGAGACTATATTCACCCTTATAGCAAGGCTGTGCAATCTACGGATAACTAAATAGAATAAAAATCACTCTGTCATAAAAATAGTTTGCACTCAGATAGAGATCATTATTTTATCATGTAGTAGGGTTGGAAGCCAATACCATTATGTCCTGTGGCAGGACCACATATCAGACGCCACTATTATATTCCATGATGGGGCCAGAAATCATATCAAAATAGAATCTTATACCTCAAAGTTTTCATATGCAACATTATATCATAATAGAATACTAAGCAAATAAATATCACATAATCGGATTAAGTATTTCATATTTCATATTCACATTTTATGCAATAGAGAAACATAATGCAAAAATTGCTCATCTACACCAATCATGATAAAATGTCATGTTTAAATGTTCAAATATAAAGACTAGTGGAAAAATAACTGAAGATGTTTTTATAATAGAATATGAAAATCTTTAACATAATCAACCTCAGTAATTGTTTTGGCAAAATCTAGCATAGGAACACAACTTACCTCCTAGCTTCTTAACTTTTCTAAATTACCTCACAACAGTGCTAAAAGAATATCAATAATCACCTATAAATAAGCATTGAACTTGAGTCAATTTCAATCGTATGTAATTTTCTACTTAAGCACATAGTTGGAATTAAAACTTGAAATACAAATGATCATTTTTCATAAAGTCTGAAGCCATCATAACCCTAAAATCCCATTAACTCTAAAATATCGATGTTAAAACTGTAAATCTCATATTCATAAATCCAACTTCGATTACTTGATGTCCTGACCATTAACCTCACAAAAAGTCTAAATTTAATACTCCATATACATGAATAAACCCATAAATAACAAACTTTGAACTCAAATATCGTCAACTTGTGACATCCTCGATATATATTTACCAAACCTAACCTATGCTATTCGGCTTGAGAGAGAGAGAGTTACATACATGAAAAACTCTACCTATTAGCCCCACACAGCACACCACACATGATTTTTTTCTTTTTTTTTATCAAATATGTGGTATATGAATGATAAGTAGGATAACTTAATTAGTTTAGAAAAAACAAAATTAAAAAAAGTTTAATAAAAATAAAAATAAATATAATATGTGGGTTGATGAGTAACAAAACTCTACGTAATAGAGAGACCTAAAGCCTCTTGATAAGACATTAGGCTGCTTCTGTGTGGTATTGGTCAAAGGCAGTGTGAGTGGAGCAAGGTGCATGGCTGGGCACATTGGGACATGGCAGTGAGTGCAACGAAACTGATTGTATGGCTTGGTGGTAGGTAGAGCTTGGTTGCTGGGTTCCTTCTCAATTTCGAGTGTTGTTTCATGTCACTCCTTGCAGTGCAAGAGAGACTCACAGTTGTAGTGGAGGGACCAGTGGTAGGGGAACCTCAGTGCATCACAAAGGAGGGAAGGACAATGTTTGGGCAGAGTTTTGTAGCAAGAGAGAGAATAGTTTAGGATGCTTTTTTTTTTAGGTTGTCAAAACAAGGACTATTTGGATGTGCGACAGTGGCCTGGATCATAATGGCTGCCCTTTTAGTTGCATTGGACTCTCCATGGTCAAGGGCTTCACGGCAGTGCAAGCGAGCATGTTGCCTTGCGAGGGCTCACGGTTGGAGGATTCGCGAGGAGGGGCTCAAGTGGTGGTTGCTACGGCGTAGATGTGACGCCCCCAACTCCCACATACGGATATATAGAAATCGAGGTGTTGAGATGATGACAATACGGATCACACATCCCATCGCCAAGTGTCAAGTGTATGTATAAACATCACGTGTATAATAAAATTAATGCAGCGAGTAATAAAGTCTTCTAACTAAGTACTAGAATTTTGTTTAAATACAAATTCGCTTAAAACACAAGTGTACTAAAATATTACAAGTTTAACATTGTTTCAAATCCAAATTTATATAACATAAAAGCAAGTAGAATAATTTTTCAAACGTAAAACAACTTTAAGTCAATACTCTGACGAAGTCGCCTCCTCGGATCAGCCTTCTCCTCCTCAAACTCTGTATCAAAATCTATGGTACCAAAATGGTACCGCAGGTAAGTAATAAACCAAACAAACCTCAAGATAAAAATATATTCATGCCACAACAATATGCATGAACATGATACCATATGCATAAGTTTCAAAAATCTACATTTTTCACGCATGCCAAAAATTCCATTTTGGCCCAAAACGTTTCCTTTAAACATATATCCTCACCATTATCCCAAATAATGGCTCAAAACCAATCTCGTCATTTTCCCAGAAAACGGCCCATTAACCAAACCATTAGAGCATTGTAGGTGGGAATCACATACGGGATTCTACCACCATCCCTACACGTGCACCGTAGGCGGGAATCATAGGCGAGACTCTACCACCGTCCCTACTTACCACCATTCCTACAATTCCGTTTGTAGGCAGGAATCGCAGGCAAGACTCTACCACTATCCTTACTCACCACTATCCCTACACGTGCCTCTAACTCAAACCAGTCAATCCAATCGTTCTCATATACCAAAAATCATTTTTTGCTTAAAAGCCCAGTTTTCAAGTTCCAACACATGTACATGCATGCAATTATATGAAAACCCAATTTTCCTTTTTAAACATGAACATGCATGCACTATGCAATGCAAACATTAAGACACAAAATATCCAATAAATCTCAACATCAATCAAACATAATTAACTCCATCCTCAAATCCATCCGACTCCCGATTCCTCGGACTCAGTCCGGCACCATCAACCAATCACAATTTATTGTTAAAGTAAAAATATATTTAAATCTAAAAGAAAGTTTAGAAAATACTTACAGTGTTATATAATAATTTTCAGAAGATCAACAAGCTGCAAAAGGCGGAAGAAAAACAACGTAACAGTGTAAAAGCATTGTGGCCGTGGGTTGTAAAATATCCACTTTTGAATGGGGACGATCCAAGACTTGAGATTGATAGGTAATAATTTAGAGGTGTTTATAAAGCTAGTGGAAGTGAGGGTTGGCCGTGGGTGGCGGCGAAAATGACGGTGAAAGGCCAAAAAGCCTGAAACGGAAAGTGTGGTTGTAGGGGCTGCTTCGGAGATGGACTGAAGCCGGAAATGAGTGGTTTATGATAGCAAGAGGTCGGTGATGAAACTGTGAAGAGATGGTGGCCCGAGGTGGAACAATGGCGGCGCTGGAGGGAAAACACATCGCGGCTTGGAGGAGCTCGTGGTGGTTAACGGTGACTTGGATGAAGGTAAAATTTGGTGAGGATGATCACCGGTCGGAGGGGAAGAAATCTGGGTGGGTGGTGCACCACTTGGTGGTGGCTAGCGGTGGTTCTGGGTGGACGAAAAAACTGACGGTGAGGGAGAGGGGAGACATCGCATGGGCTGGGGGAAATAAGGGAGGAAGAAGGAAAAAGAAAGAAGAAAAAGAAAGAAAAAAGAGAAAGGAAAAAGAAAAAGAAAAAAGAAAAGGAAGGAAAAGAAATGAGATCCAAACTTCATCTGTGGAGTCCAGAAATTGATCCAACGAAAACAATTTTAAAAGCTATAAATTGAATAAAATAATTTAAACGCAACATCTAGCTAAAATATAATAAATAATTGGTAAATACTAATAACATAATTTTAAATCAAAAAACAAATTAAAATAAATTAAACAGCAATTTAAACTAAAAACTATAATTAATATTAAGAAAGCTCTACAAAATAAATTTCACAACTAAATAAATCTAATTAAATTTGATAATTTAAAGTAAAAAAATTAATATTTTAATTAAATTAAAATACTCATTCAATAAAAACATACCTAAAAATAGGATAACATGTAGAGGCGGTGGGTCCCAGCATGTTGCCGTGGCTTGTGGGAAGGGCATTTGTTGAAGAGAACTGCTACATAGCATCCCCACACTCAACGTACCATTATTTTTGAAATGTAAAATAGAAGAGGGTAAAATAATAAATTCACATTTTTCAATGGTATAAAAAAGTGTGAGGCTGCTGTGTATATTTTCTGTTTGTTGAAAAGAAACGATGGGGCTGTTGCGTATGATCATGTGCGTGCCTCCATATATATATATATACACATATGTATGTATATATGTACGTACGTACGTACGTACTGCATTAGGGCTTCTAAAGGTGTAAGTTGTAACCCCCTTAGGGAAGACGTATTGTGCATGGGTTGGCTAATATTGTCTGATAGTCCATTTGGGTTTGGGCGCTTAAGTGGGCCTTCTCTTTGGGTTATATCATGGGCTTAGTAGATGAGTTGAGCCATTTAGTGGGCCTAACCAAATTTCTTGAGCTTGTCCATATTTTTATGGGCTAGGTCGCTTAACAATTTTATTAGGCAATTTATTTCAAAATGAGTCCATACCGTCCAATAAACTTTTTTGAAATTAAAAAGAAATTCTTGAGCTATCCCTCAATGAATATGGTCCTCTTGTTCCATAAATATTAAGAAGGCTTTAATTCTAATTATTGGACTTTAAAAATGTTGACCCATTAATATCATTTGAAAATCAATCACTAAATCTTAATTGGCCTTCAAAAATCTAGGTTATGGCAATCTTTCCAATAGGTGTCGCATAACGATTGGTCTAAATAAAGAGATTGTAAGCGAACTATATATCAATTAAGTATTGGTCCAAATAAATATGATTGTAAAATATGTCGTGAAAAGTATTGCGTGCTTATTATTTTTTTTATGAATAAAGCTAGACGCACGGGCACAGCTTTAGCGTAAGTTTGGGGTATGGAAAAGATATAAAATTCTCATATAATCTTATTTTATTTTATCCCATCTTACTTTTAAACATAATTTAAATATAAAATTTTCAAACTAATTATTATAACTTTCTTAAATTTTCTAAAAAAAAATAATAATAATTTCAACTTTTTCAAATTTCTAAATAAAAATAATATTATGAAACTATATTTTTACAACATTTTAATTTTATAATATTTTTTATTCAACATTTTCTTTCTCATTTCCTAAAACTCAAATAATATTCAGTTGAAACTATCTCACTATAATTTACAAATTATCTTATTATTATTGTTTTCAAATTTTTTATCTCATCTCACTTTTCAAACCTGTCTTTAAACAATGTAATCACTGTTTAGGTAAAAAGTGATTACACGTGCGAACTTCTGCGCGTGACTGATCCCTACAAATGGTTAATGTTGAGAACTGCAAAATATAATTTTGGCAAAATAGAATGTTATTAAAGATATTCACTTGGTGGGAATATAAACAGATACGCAAATTTGAAGAAAGCGATTTAGGTTGCTTAAAATCATGAGAAACGCTTCAGACCGCACAATCCTATAAGTGGAGAATAGCGGAGACGAATGAACTCGTGACACGTAAGTGCCCCTCAACTAGCCTGGTGCGTCGCGTTGCAGATGAATGTTTCTCTGTTTCTGTTGAGCCCCTCACCCGAGTCACCCCAACCCTCTCTCTCTCTCTCTCTCTCTCTCTCTCTCTCTCTCTCTCTCTCTCTCTCACCCATCGAAAACCTCTCTCTGTCGAACCGAAAACTTCTCATTCTCCTTCGCGTTAACAAGTTGTTGAGACAGGAACAACTATGGGCGTTGACTCATACGCAAGCACCCACTGAGGTTGCAGGGCGTCGGTAATCAGTATATGATGCCATAGATGTTACTCCAAAGAATTGAGAATTTAAGCCATAACCCTAACCGTAGCACTCTAACTATCTACTGCAACCACGAACTCACAGTCACGACAATTTGGTTTTGTTACAAAGTTGAAATTTCATTCCCAATAATTTTTTTTCATATCCATATCTTGAATGTTAACCAAAAACATTTGGAAGAAAAAATCACGATTTTTTTTTTTGTTCATTTCCCAGGTTTTCTCAGCAACCAAACAACACTAAGATTAAACTTAGGCAGCCTCAAAATCTTCAAGAAACAACTTCCAAATGTACAGAAATTCGTCGGACTTCAAAGCAAACACAGATCATCAAATTCAAGAAAAACTGCAAAAACTAGAGATTTCTTGCGTTCACAAGTGGGGGACGAAAAACAAACGAAATGAAAAGGGGGAAATATTTGGTTTGCCTTTGTTCATTTGCAGAAAAATCTGGTTTCGATTTTATGGGGGGAGGGAGGGAGAGAGAGAGAGAGACCGCACGTAGAGAATCGAAGGAGAGACAAAGAGAGACCAACGGATGGGTTTGGTTTTGCTTGGATGGGTTCGAAATAGAAAGAGAGGTATTTTGCTTGATGGGTTCGAAGCAGAGACAGGATGAGTTTACGTGTTGCAGCAGACACAGAGAGAGAGAGAGAGAGAGAGAGAGAGAGAGAGAGAGAGAGAGAGAGAGAGAGAGAGAGAGAGAGAGAGAGAGAGAGAGAGAGAGAGAGAGAGAGAGAGAGTTCTCCTGCAATGCGGTTTGCAAATTTGGTGATGTAGCCCTTACGTGGCTTTCACCTATTGGCCTCTGATAAAGATACATTGTAGGATTAACCGGTTTTAAGTTATTTTCTAAAATCATATATTAAATAGATGTAAAAATATTTCTACATTAAAGCTAGCTGTATGTTTTGTCAAATATTCGAAAGGATTTAATTGTGCTTTTAAAAATGCAGAACTGATGAGTTAAGTACGTGTGCTGGCAGAACCAATATTGCAGTTTTCAATGTATAAGCATATTTGTGTATCGATCTATAAATTAGTATTATTGTCTTTATATTCAAAATTTAAATTGGTACTATTTTCATTAAAATATGATTTTATGACCAATCACATTAGATGGATGCGTGTATTGGAATACAAAATCGTTCACAAGTAGATTTTTCTATACGAATATATATATGAGGTTTAGAGGGCCCGCATATTTGTAAAAAGCAAAAGTTTTATCTAAATAATATTAATTTGCCAATCTTAAGAAACAGTTTTAGCACTATAAGCATAGCGTATGAAAATATAATAGCTAAAAGAAAGATTTAGGACAATAAATTGTATCCCAGTACCCAACCCAAAATTCTGGCCAAGCTAATTAAGAGAGATCGAGCTGCTGTGAATGAAAATTATGGTACAATTTGACAAGTAGATTGTGATGCCACAATTGGAGACAATGGCTAGTTGAAAAGCTAGCTTTGAATGCATTGCCGATTTGGACTACTCATGACAGATCATGGAGATCTAGACTCACTTCCTCTTTAATTTTCGTGATCTTTGATTTTAAAAAAGTAGTAGATAGATCAGTCTGGTGACTATTTTCATGATCTTCATCTAAACTTTTCTTAACATCTCAATTTTATATCAAAATATTAATCATTTCGCAAAATTAGAAAATAATTTAGATATAAGCCAAGTGATCTGGCTACTAATTCTGGCATATGATCATGCACGTTGTTGACATGAGGACGTGGATATCCCACTTCGTGGTAAGCATTGATTCGAAATCATGGTGGTCTTGTGCCAATCAAAGACTATTACTTTATTAATTTGTATCGTGCAACCATGCAAGTACTCCTCAAGCAATATCTACTTCATTTCATTGTTTATAAGAGGCCATGCATGCATTGAAACCCCTTCATCACTGCAACTGCCCTCCCTTCTCTTTCTGCATACATAACATAGAAATGGCAGCTCCCAAACCTTTCTTGTCTTCAATCTTTATCCTTCTTTTGTCACTACTGCTAGTTATTGCCTCTGCCACCGATTATGGATATGCTCCAAAACCAGACTAAGGGAAACCAAAACCCGAAGCTGAACCTCTTCCAACAGAGCAACCTGACTATAAGAAACCAAACTCCGAGGGAAATGATAAGCCCATTCCCACAGAATCAAACTGTGAGGGAAACGATAAGCCTCTTCCCACAAAACCCGAATATCGGAAACCAGAACCGGAAGGACAAGATCAACCTCTACACACAAAGCCAGATTATGAGAAACCAAACCTAGAAGGAATATTAAATGGCCTACTCCCATCAGGACCCATCGGTATTCAAGGGCTTGTCCTATGCAAATCAGGCTCCAATTACATTCCACTTAAAGGTAATCTCTACGGACCTCAATATATATAGCTGTTTTCATGAAATTTGTTTGTGATTAAGGCCACTTAAATGAGGCTCCTATTACATTCCAATTAATTTGATGATCAATATTGCAGGAGCCATGGTAAGGATAACATGCCTAGCCGTTGATGAGAATGGGCACGAGACAGCTCCTTTCTTCATATTCAGTGATGAATGCGATGCAAAGGGCTGCTTCCTTACAAAAATATCTCCTTCGTTTCTGAAAGATAATTGGAAGATTAAGGAATGCAAGGCAATGGGCATTCCAGTACCATTCTCCACTGGAAACTTGCAAAGTTCTGATTGATGTGAACCACGGCATGAGTGGTGCTCCTATTTCGTCTTACCGCGTTCTCGAAGACAAGAACATGAATTTATACTCTGTCGGGCCCTTCTTCTACACCACCGACCCTCAGACGTCACTCCCTAATGGTTATTAGAGTTGCATTAATTGTACGTCGATTTCGTTTGGCTTTCTCTTTCTGTCAATTAAGTCGAGCTTTGAAGGTGCGAGAATATTCAGTTCTGTTGTTTATTGATGTTGATTTTGTTGGTGGTAGACCAGGATACAGTTAGCCTTTGCCATTTGAGACGATTGTAATTCATAAGCTTTCACAATTAATTAATAATTTGAGCCCATGGTTCCATACCTTCTTGTTTTAAACACATACAGATCGATTTCCTTGTATTTCAGTTAATATAATCGAGAAAAAAAAAAAAAAAAAAAAAAGATGCACATGGACGTTGTTAGAAATGAGCACGACGAAATAAGCCAGTCTGTACACCAATTATTTATAGAACCTATGCACTCTGCCAAAAGAAAGACTGAAATGGTCTAGTATTTATAACATGATAGGTTACAAAGAAATTAAATTATACAAGAAAAGGGTTAGCATTCCATCATGCGCACGTTTGAATAGGCGGATTATTAAAAAGGTTGTCTGTCTACCATTTTCTCTGTGTCAGTATGCATGGCCTTACGGTCTGATAGCTTTTGGCTTTCTCACGAGGAATGTCTAGGGATCGAGTCTCCACAACCCAACTTGCTCGTGAAGAAATAAAAAATTGAGTTATGTAATAATGTTTGACATGAGCCACATATGAAGATGTTGATACCTTTTCTAGGCTTCGTAATAAAAATTTGGTCGTATGACCCGTCTACGATGGTGCTTGCTGTGAGGAAGCATATCCATAGTTTTATTAATAAGAAAAAGGGCATAAAATAATAAAGACACAAATTAAGATTAACGTTATTCAACACAGTGACCTTTGTTTACTGGGCTTTGTTTTCTGCCTCCACTGGATAATGTTCGGGTCATCTTCAGATCTTATTCTTATATTTTTCCTCCATTTTTCTTCATTTTTCCAGAAAAGCTCAAAATCTAGGTTTACAGTGGTACTCCGCCACCCTACAACGGCCATCCACCCTTCCTCTGGTCTTTCCGCTCACCTTTTCATCACCCTTCACTAGGGGTGCTGGTAGCACCCCTCAGGGCAGGAGTGCCCCCTCTTCCAACACCCTCCCCGACATGGACGGGGGACAGGGTTTACCCCTGGAATTTGTCCTCATACCACATGGGCGTGGCCTCCCATCTAGATGCAAGGGGCAAATTTGGAACCTTGGTCCATTTGCCCCCCGTCCCGCCCAAATGGGCCAATCACCCGCTAGGCACAGAACTTATGTGTGGGCCATTTTAGGCCTAGATACTATTCTAAATTGCCTAAATTAAAACAAAAATTAAAAACAATATTATAAGTATTACATAAAATGAAATAAAAATTGTTAAAGCATAAAGTTCTAAGTTCTATTATTTGAGTTAGTAACTTTTAAATTGTAACTAATGATTCTAAGCTATTACAATAATACAAATTAATCTAAACTTATTACAAATTAATTTAAACATATTACAAATTATCAAATAATTTAAATAAATAATACTATTGTTTCAATGAAATAACATATTGTAGTTGTATGACTTATGAGATCATTTGATATTAACTTTGAGTCTTGAAATTGGAATTTGGGGGTGGTGGGCAAGTGAGATTATAAAATTTGAAACATTAATAGGAAAATAAATTAGAATTACGAACAATATATACACATGTAATAGAGTTAAAAACTTAAAACTATAATTAGGATGTACCATGTCTTCTTTAGTGACATCTCAATGCAATTTGGTATTTCAAATTGAAAACCCTAACATAATTTAGGGTTTCGGATTGAAACCTTAAATTTACATATACAAATTCACAATGCAATCTCCACAGTACACAAAATACAATCTTATCTTTTAAATCTATTGATCATTCCCATCCTCCATAGTCCAATCTATTGAAAAATTAAAAAAAAAAAAAAAAAAAAAAAAAAAACGCCTGGTGATAATAAGATACTTATAGAAAGTAGGAGAACTTGAGAGAGATGGTGAAAGCTGCAGGTAGTGACTGTGACGACAATTACGACAATGTGAGGGTGCTAGAATGAGATTGCATCATTAACAACTGTAGCTTTCCGCTGCAGTTATTGCAATCTCCTAATGGGATTGCATAAAAGACCCTTTTTTTTTAATACTTCGTCGAGCTCGGGTCATATTATTAGTAGTACCATCTCCCTTTTTATATATATTTTTACAATAATTTTATGTGTAGTTATTTTTATGTACTCTTTTATACACTCAACTAATGTAATTGGTTAAGTATTAAAAAAATTAATGCAATCAATCACATCAATAGAATGAGCAGAAAATACATAAAAATAATTTTATGTAGTATTATTCAGATGTCATAAACTAATAAGGTACTTTTATTATGCTTTTAAAAATTAAGTACATAATAAACATTCGGTCAATATTGCCTCCTGACTTTAATTTGCATGCAGTTGATTTCCATGTCACATTTAATTACGTAAAAGCCTTCAATACTTCCAGCTATGACTGTTCATCCGGATTTCGGACCAGGAATCCGGGTTTCAAACCCGATCCAGATTTCGAACCTGATTGGTGCGGGTTATGACCCGGGCCAAAACCTGGATGAATCTGAGTTTTTACCATCCAGAAATCAGGGTTCTGTGCTATACCCGGGGTTTTTTTTTTTTTTTTAACGAAATCTTAACTGTTAATTTTTGTTTTTTTCAAGAAAAAGATAATGTTGAAAAGCATAATTTTTTTTTTAATCTAAAAGCTTATATTCTATACAACTTTTTCAAGAACAAATGTTGAAAAACATCCTTTCTTATATATAAAACAAAAAATATTTCTGGTTAATGTTATATGAAGTGTTTCTTTTCAAAAATAAAATAAAATAAAACTAATTACTTTTTTAACTAATTACATTATTTGATATTTATACATTACATTACAAAACACAACTACAATATATGAAAATTACATATCTAATGGTTCTATTTTACTGCAGGAGCCTGTTTTTATTCTATCCAATGGTCCTATTTTACTGCAGGAACCTGTTTCATTTATCTGGAACACTAAGGACAAAGCACTGCCTATGAAGTCAACATTGCATTAGCTTTTTTCAATAAGTAGATCACCTAACCATATGTAACCTTTGGCCTGTTGAAGTAGGTAACTTCAACGCCATCAAGCAGTAAACCACCATAATTAGCTTTCATGGAGTAGAGAAGAGCTTGCAAGAAAGAATAACAAGGCAAATCTGTTATGCCTCATCATACTCTACCAAATCTATTGCAGTTTTACAAAAACACAAATTATTTCATTCACTTATAATAGAACAAGCTAGAGGGTTGATTAATAAAGATTTTTTTTTTAAAGTTTTAAAATTATGCAAAATTATGTATTTTCCAAAATGCAACTTGTTCAGTTTAGAACTTTATATAACTGGTATTACTATCAAAGAGATCCTTTGCAAGATGATTCTTTTACGTCTAGATAACATGGCAATGCTCAGACAAAAATCTTGAGAAAAAATTTCTATTAATTTCCCTTCCACTAAAACAATAAAATAGTATGAATTTAAAATAGTGTTCCTTTCCTATGACCAGATTTCTAGGTAGTCAAAGTTATATTCTCCAAAAGTGAGGCTTTATAATAATAGGGAAGAGTACCTATTATTGAAAATTTTCTCACCAATTCAATGGTTAACATGGGCTTCATGAAGCTTTAAGAACTATACATTTCAAGAGAGAGATTATATTTGTGTACCCTGACCATGTTACCTGGACCACAAATTAACAGCTCATCCAAAAAAAAAAAAAAAAAAAAAAAATAGCATTGCAAGACAGAAAAAATTGACATACACTGAAATCTCAAAGGTTTCATGGATGGAAGAATAGACAACATTTTCTTTTTTTAATTAAAGAATGCACATTAAAAGCACAAAATTAAACTTTTTAATTTCATTCTCTGAGACGCTGAAATCTAGCATTGTTTGATATCTAACACTAGACCTAAAGAGTTCAATAGTTGGCTCTGAATATAAAACAAATATCAGGGGGAAACCCAGGTCTGCCTCATGATACCTGCACGTATGCCTTCCATGACTGGTCTCAAATGAGCTAGGCTTGGCATAAGCATTGCAGGTGCTTCTGTAGAAGCAGAATTTATTTTGGCTCCAGGCATATGGTTTCCTCTAAAAGAAAATTCAGATGATTGAGCAGCATATTTCTTTCGATACAAGGGCCTGGCTACAAGTAAAGTGATTACCACAGTTAAAAATTGAAAAACAATACAGATCTTATAAAGTTAAACATAATAAAAAGTTCAGATATTAGTGATTAAAGAGAAACTTATAAGGTTAAAGAATCATACTCATAAAAACAATACATATCTAGCCCATAAAAATACTCAAACAATCTCATCAAAACAAACCCAAAATCAACAAAGAGAGAACCCTCTTTTCAAACATTCTTCAACTGTCTATATTCAAACCATTATTCAAAATCATCTCTATATGATGAAAAAAATTATGTCAAAAATATAATTATTAAAAGCATACTTTTAAATTAATTAATTTTCATTAGTGACAAGAAAAAAAACTAACAAGTAATTTTACTAATCCAGTGCTATGAGTATTGTATGAGCCTCATACCATGTCAGAATATGAGCTATTGTGCTCTGTTAGATGTAGGGCTGTGCATGGTGATGGGTGGTCTAACACGGCTACGTGATGCCAAGCTAGTGCATCTCTCGAAAGTCACAGTAAATATGCTACACTGATCTGACCCACAAAAACATTTCCTTAAATCTTTTACATTCAAACATTATCATCAAAACATACCCAAATTAACAAAGTAACAACAGGAAAAAACCCTAAAATATCTGAAGAAGGATGCAACAGATCTGGCATGAATAAAAGCTACACAAGTTGTAGTAGAGAATAAAAGCTAAACAGACCCAAATCGAAAAAAAGGACCCAAATTGCAGAGAACAAACCTTTGGGTCACGAGGATGACGGCGATGACAAGGAATTATGCGCTCAAAACATAGGGATCATCTTCTTCCCATATCTGCTTTCCTTTCCATCAAGTAATCAACGAGATAGTGAAGAACCCGTGAGACACAGCGATGGCTAGGGTTCCAAAGCTAGGTTTCATGTGTGAGAGAGAGAGAGAGAGAGAGAGAGAGAGAGAGAGAGAGAGAGAGAGAGAGAGAGAGAGAGAGAGAAGGGGGGTCGGGACTCGGGACCGGGACGTTGGGACTAGGGAGGGAAGTTTTATTTTTATACAAACCCGATTGTATCGGGTATTAAATACGGAATCCAGATTTCATACTCGGGTCTGGACCGAATGTACCGGTTATTACAAATGCAGGTTTCGGCCTGGAATTATCCTGGGCCGAAACCCATAACCGAAACTTGGTTATCCTGGTTCTGGACCGGGCAGGATAAAAATCCAGCCCGAATAAACACCCCTACTTCCAACTAATATTATTCCTGCTAACATTAATATTATCTATTATGCGTATCAAATGACATGCATATATATCATGTGTGTGTTGACCAGATTGTACGTGTCCTGTCGTGCAACCAATTATATTGACGATCGATCCACTAATTAATTATTTGACAATCCTTGATTTGATCACGATCGATCTCGTACGTACTACTGGCATCAGATTAAAGACGGCCGGCCATTTGCTATCTTACGTGGATCCAAGTAATTCCTAAACATGTTTAATTGAGGAATTACTACTTTATATATTAATATATACTACTTTATTTCATGGTTTAATTATAACCTGATAATCAAACCCCGGCCGCCTGCAGCTTCATCATATATAAAAGTATATGTATAGCCTCTTCATTGTGCGCAGTAAGCAATCCTAGTACTTGTGCATATTTACATAAAATCGAAATGGCTCTCACTCGTTTTTTCATGTCTTCAACCTCTATCCTTCTTTTGTCACTGCTAGTTATTGCCTCCGCTACCGATTATGGATATGCTCCAAAACCGGACTACGGTCAACCAAAACCCCAAGATCATAAACCTCTCCCCACAGAACAACTAGACTATGGGAAACCAAAACCCCAAGGAAATGATAAGCCTAGTACTCTTCCCACAAAACCAGACTATGATGATCAGAAGCCAAAACCTGATTAGGGAAATGATAAGCTGCCTAGTCTTCCCACAAAACCTGATTATGAGAAGGAAGATTCAAAAGGAAAGGATGAGCTACTTACAAAAGTCATCTGTATTCAAGGCCTTGTTTTATGTAAATTAGGCTCCAAGTACGTTCCACTTAAAAAAGTAATATGTCTACCTCTATCATCAATATGTTTGCATACTTGAATATCAGAGTTCTTTTATTGATTTAACGAAGATATCATGCATGCGTTTCAATCATTCGTTTTCATATTCTTTCTGGCAAATCATGCAGGAGCCGTGGCAAGGATAACATGTAAAGCTGTTGACGAGAAAGGGTACGAGGCAATTCCTTTCTCCATATTGAGTGATGAATGCGATGCGAAGGGCTACTTCCTTGCTCCATTATCTTCTTCGTTTCTTAAGGAAAGCAGGAATATAAAAGAATGCAAGGCATTACTAGAGCATTCTCCACTAGAAACTTGTAAAGTTCCTATTGATGTGAACCATGGTAGTACTGGTGCTGCCCTTTCTTCTTTCCGCATTCTCAGCAACAAACAAATGAAGTTATTCTCTGTTGGCCTTTTCTTCTACACCTCAGAACCTCGTGAGTCGTCTCCACAGCTCCCTCAAACCGGTTTTTATTAGACTAGCTAGTACTACACATGACATGCCTAATTCTTTGTTTTTGGGTTTTGTTTTCTGTTTTAATCAAGTTGCATGCAGTTTGGAGAATGTATCATGTATGCGTGGGATTGATTTCTGTTGTTTATTACTGATTTTATATTTGGTGGTCAGAGAATACGTGATCTGTGCCTCTGCCATCGAGAGTCAATTTGTAATGCGATTCATATATATTTGGATTATAAATAAATTAAGTGCAAATTAACCATGCGACTTTTCCTATCCTTGCCAAGAGCCTGATGAGATATGACGTGATTCTCCAAATGAAAATTTGGATTCGAAGCCCTTCGCCCTTGTAAAAAAAAAGACTTTCCCTATCCTTAGGTAATTAGTACATATATAGATCATGATCAGATGCACATGATGATCAATACGTTTAATTATAAATGCAGTACTTAAAATTTTTACTGGTTTTGTAAATTGTGATATATATTATATATATTTATATATATGTAGGCTTTTGAACTTTGACATATTGATGCTTAAGATTTTTTTTTTTTTGAAAAGAAAACCTTCATTCATATAACTTCAGGATTACATCTATTGTCAAGAGAACTTGCACGCATGACCTCTAAATACCCATTTTCTAACCATATCATCTCGTTCTCAGCCCTTAAGCCTAATTTAGCTACTGTATGAGCAGCATTATTACAGATTCTAAGAATAAAATTAAGACTCCACTCTTGATGAATCTGTAACTTTATCTTGATATCTTCCGTAAGTTGGCCATACCATAAGTTGTTGACTAATCTGGAATTAACATCATTTATTACCACTTTAGCATCCCCTTCAAAATCAACTTGAGCCAAGTCCAGCTCCAAACATAACTTCATTGCTCTCCCCATAGAGTTTCCTTCTGCTTGACTAGCAGAATATATATGATCCTTTGCTGCAATAAGAGTTGCATGCACTGCTCCATCACTATCTCTTATAATTATTCCAATGCCCATTGTTTCATTTTCCTTATCGAAAACGGCATCAAAATTGACTTTAAACCGAGACCCCACTGGAGGAAACCAATATTGCTAAGCTCTCCCAGAATGGACCCTTTCTAATATCCTGGTATCTCTTTGGTGCACCTGTTGGAATTGTGATAATTCAGTAATAGCCACCTCAAGAACATCAGTTGGACTTCTGAATTTATTTTTAAAGATGAAATTATTCCTTCTAAGCCACAACTGGTGTAGAATAGCAGAATTATGCTCCACACTTTCCTTTGGTAATCTTGAAATCATCTCAGCCCATAGTATGTCAAAGCTTTCATAATTCCTTTTCCATTTTCTGACTTGACTTTACCATCCTCCCAAACATCAGCTGTTGCAGGACACATCCACAAAGCACGGATAACGGATTCTTTCTCTGATTTGCAAATGGGGAATATGTTGCTCTTTAAGAATTTCTTTTTAAAAAGATTTTCTGTTGTAGGTAGAATATTACTTAGTGCCCTCCATATCATCTGTTTTATTTTTCCTGGAATGTTCAGCTTCCATAAATGTTTCCATAAATGCTTAAGATTTTTTTTAAACCGTAATCAATTACCTCAGTACTGCATCTTCGTTTAATACATTAACGGAGCGTCTTGCCACATGGCAAATATGACATGTTTCAATGAATACAAAATTGATACGTACCATACTAATTACACATTATCTGAATATATAATAAAGATATACGAAAACATAAATTTTAAAATAAAAAGATTAAATCCCAAAATTATTAAAAATAATTAGGAAAAGAAGCAATCCCATTCTACCTCATGGCAACTCCTCGATGGTAGCTCTAGCCGCGGATTGCGGGCCACCATTGGGTTGCAACCACCCATGGGGGAGGGAAAATATCCCATTCTACCTCATGGGCCCATGGCCACGCCTCGAGACTCCGAGAGTACTCTATTTTTTAAAAAAAAAATAGTATTCTTATTATTTGAAATTATCTAGTGGATATATATTCCACTTCAATTTTGTGTTTTGGATATTAGTACAAGACTATAATCCCATTCACATGAGCAAAAATACCTGTATTTGAATTTATTAAATAAAATACTTTTACCAAACGGTTTATATCCTCCTACCCACTAACTTACGTAGAAGAGAAATACCTTATCTATAAATACATTCTATAAAAGTAAATCTAGAAACTGTAAGGGAAAAAACCATTATACATAATCGGACAATCAGTTTTCATCAACAAATAAAACCAATCATACCATACAGATGCAAAAACAGAGAAGAGAAAAATACTCTTCTTTGATAAGTTACTCGAAGCTTGAAAAATACCCATCATTGGGAAGGAAGAGAAAAGAAACTCGTCAGAGGGCTAGGGTTTCGGTGCTTAACAGTCCAACCCTCATCTTTCTTGACTCGAAACTCAAAACTCATCCATCGCAAAACTCAAAACCCATCACAAAACTCAAAACTCAAGCATTTCATGAAATACCGAAATTTCCCTAACGAAGCGAGAGCGAAAGAGCGAGATGGAGACGACCGAGCGATGGAGTGAAAAATAATACATGGCAATGGAGCGAGAGCAAATAGTAGTCCAGAGACTCGGGTCAGAGTGATTTGCGACTGTGTTTTTGGGGGGGCAGCTAGGACATTTCTATGAAATGTTTGTTAATAAAAGCCAGGTACTGGATTTTAAAATAAGTACCCGTGTGTTAAAACCGCATCCGGATTGGATAGGCCCGGATTGCATCCGGTCCGAAACCTATAACCGAAAACTTGGTTATCCTAGTTCTAGTGCGGGCCGGGTGAAAATGAAAAGTCCTAGCAATCACCCATGGGGAAGGGGAAATATCTCATTCTACCTCATGGGCCCATGGCCACTCCGAGAGTACTCTATTTTTTTAAAACAATTTATTTTTATTATTTGAAATTATGATCAAGTGGATATATATGCCACTTCAATTTTGTGTTTTGGATATTAGTACAAGACTATAATCCCAATCACACGAGCAAAAATACCTATCTTTGAATTTAATAAATAAAATATTTTCATGAAACATTATATATCGTACCCACTATTTATGTAGAAGAGATATACCTTATCCATAAATATATTTCATAAAAATAAATCTACAAACTGATCACGTGATCTGATGTGATACTTTAAATTGTAAAGCTACTTCTATCGTAATGTAGATTTAACGTATTATATGAAGTTACATCAATTTATTTTTATAATTTTTTTTATTATTATTGTAATATTTCTCTACGTAGAATGACTCATTTATCAAAATCACTTATTAGTAAAGAACTCTTCTTTTATATATCAGCCCACTTAAGGAGTGAAATTATAGTACAACTAAAATAAGGAAGAAACATCCAGTTAAGAGGGAAAACGCCTGAGAAACAAAAGAAGAAAAATGCTAATTTGCCCGAGGACTGGAGTTGATTAGGGCTCTTACCAACTGGAGTTGGAGTACCATTTTTAACGTGACATGCATCTTTACTGAAAAAAGAAGTAAACAATTCGGATATCCGATTACAATCCGGATTGAATCCGGGCTGATAACCGCTCGGTTTTTGAAATCCGGATCTAGATCTAGTTGTGGCCGGATATTCGGATCCAGATTCGAATGAACACCCCTTGACTTTAGCTTTTTTTAATAAAATAATAAATAGTCAATCGGTAAAGCCCTTCGGTCCAATATGTCAGTCACCGTAGCAGTTTCCAACAAAAAATGATAGCACCCGTGATCTATTCAGCCCAAAAAGTCAGTTAAAATAGGCTAAATTAACCTTCTTTCTCGATCCTTCTAATTGACCTTATCTACCGCATTAATGTTAATTTTATTCCTGTTGAAATCAACCCAAGTGTGAAATGGGTTTGGGTTTGCAGCCACCAACTCATGTTCACCCACCACCACCCACCACCACCCACCATTGTTAGGCCACCCACCCTCTCCCAAGTCAGAAGAAGCTGCAAATGGTGGGCTGCTCTCTTCTATAAATAGGAGAGAGCTCAGATGCAAAGTAGAGCAGTGGGTGAAGAGAGAAAGAGGGACGTGAGAGAGAGAAATAGAATTTTGTAGAGTGTTTTGTAAATCTCGTACAAATTCTATAAAAGAGGCTCCAGTGGACGTAAGCAATTTGCTGAACCACTTTAAAATTGTCTTATGTGATTTTTGGACAGGCCAGAGGCACAACAATTGGTATTAGAGCTCTGGTTGGAGCTGTCTGAAAATTCAAGTTGCTCAAAATCAATTTTTGACAACTCCAGGGTGTTCCTCGCGTCGAGAAAAATCCATTGCCGCAAATGGAATAAAAAACGGAGGTCGGAGGAGCCCACACGTTCCCCTAGAAGGTCAACGCGTGCATCTGCTGTAATTCACGCGCCCCCACGCGCACCGCAGGAAGAAGACGACTGAGCCACACACGGCCACGCGCCCCCACGCGCTCTAGAGGTTGAAGATGCGTGACGGACATGCGCCTCACGGGCCCCCACGCGCCCTACAGAGGTTCAGCGCGTGTACTACACGTGCCTGACTCTCCCCCACGCGCACACAGTGCTGTAGCTCGTGTAATCCATGCGCCTACTCGCCGCCCACTCGCACTGTGACTCGCGTGCATCCCATCCGCCAGACAGATCATAACCGTCTATTTTTCAGATCCATTTTCGGCTTGATCTAAGCCATTCGGAGTCCGATTTCAGCAATCAAATAGTGCTTTCCTACTATTTGGATTATTCCAGACTCATCCGTACGGTTAGAATTTTTAAATTTTGAGTCTAAATTTTCTAAATTCAAATGGAAGGATCTGGAAGAGATAGGAGCTCTAAACATGCCAGTAGCTCAGGACGTCGGTCCACTGTGTCAAATGCCAAGTTTGAAGTTGAAAAGTTCGATGGAACAAGCAACTTCGGCATGTGGCAATGTGAAGTCATGGACGTGTTAATCCAACAAGAGTTGGATATTGCATTGGGAGGAAAGCCAGATGATATGACTGATCAGGGTTGGAAGAAGCTTAATACTTAAGCTTGTAGTACAATCCGATTATGCCTTACCAAAGAACAAAAGTATTTTGTCATGAGAGAGACAGATGTTAGGGTACTTTGGCAGAAATTGGATGATAAGTTCATGAAAAAGAGTATTGAGAGCCGTTTGCACTTGAAGAAGAAGCTCTTCAGATTCTAATTTCGTGAAGGTATTTCAATGTCTGAACATCTGAATAATTATAATCAAATTATTGCTGATTTGTTAAACTTGGATGTTAAAATCGAAGATGAAGATAAGGCTTTACTACTGTTAAATTCCTTGCCTGATACATATGAGCATTTAATTACTACTCTATTGTATGGGAATGAAAAGATTAGTTTTGAAGATGTATCTAGCTCTTTAATTAGCAATGAGTACCGGAGAAAAGATAAACAAGTACAACAAGATACATCAAGTGAAGCGCTAATAGTAAGAGGGAGACCACAGTCAAGGTATCCCGGAAGGAGGAAAGGTTTTCATTCGAAAACCCGACCCACATCACGTGGTTCATCAGTCGACAGAAAACTCGCCAGAGATGAGTGTTCCTTTTGTCACAACAAAGGACACTGGAGGAAGGATTGTCCCAACCGGAAGGGACAACAGTAGAATCAACCCACCACAGCCAATGTCATGGACAGAGATGACGAGTCAGATTTTGCCTTGGCAAGTTCATCATCCATTTGTCATTCCGATGAATGGATTATGGATTCCAGATGTACCTATCATATGTGTCCCAATCGGGACTGGTTTACCGACTTCACAAAAATTGATGATGGAGCAGTACTTATGGGCAATGATAGTGCCTGTAAGACTCAAGGAATAGGTAGCATTCGGTTAAAGCTGCATGATGGTAGCGTCAAGACTCTGACAGAAGTTCGGTACGTTCAAGACTTGCGGAAGAATCTCATCTCACTGGGATCTCTGGATTCAAAGGGATTCAGAATCGCCATTGAAGACGGAACTCTCAAAGTACTAATGGGAGTTCAGGTGGCAATGAAGGGTTTGAGGCGAGGAAACTTGTACTTCTTGCAAAGAAGTACTGTTGATGGAAGAGCTTCCACAGGCTGTAAGAAGCTAGATGAGACTGATGACGACACCACTAGTCTTTGGCATATGCGTATGGGACACGCAGGAGAAAAAGCTTTGCAAACACTAGTGAAGCAAGGCTTACTCAAAGGTGCCAAAACAGGTAAACTGTCTTTCTGTGAGCACTGTGTATTGGGGAAGCAGAGGCGGATCAAGTTTGGAACCGCAGTACACAATACACAGGGAATTCTTGACTATGTGCATTCCGATGTTTGGGGACCTACCCAAAATGCATCTTTGGGAGGTAAACATTGGTTTGTAAGTTTTGTTGATGATTATTCTCGTCGTGTGTGGGTGTATACGATGAAGAATAAAGATGAAGTGCTGAAAATCTTTATTGATTGGAAGAAAATGGTTGAGACTCAGACCGGCAGAAAGATCAAGCGGCTCAGATCTGATAATGGAGGTGAGTACAGTTCAGACTCCTTCATGGAAGTATGCCGGAGAGAGGGAATTATCAGACACTTTACAGTACGAGGTACACTGCAGCAAAACGATGTGACAAAACGAATGAATCGTACTTTATTAGAGAAAGTGCGATGTATGTTGCTGAATGCTGGATTCAGTAAGAAATTTTGGGCTGAAGCTGTGACATATGCCTGCTACCTCATCAACCGACTACCCGCAGCTGCCAATGACGGAAAGACACCCATTGAAATGTGGAGAGGTAAACCTGCTACTAATTATGACTTTTTACACATTTTTGGATGTCCTGCTTACTATCATGCTAAAAAAAGTAGGCTTGATCCTAGAGCCAAGAAAGCAAAATTCTTGGGCTTTAGTACTGGTGTAAAAGGGTATAGACTCTGGTGTGTAGAGTCCAAAAAGGTAATCATCAGTAGAGATGTTACATTCAACGAATCTGAGATGCTTAAGTCACATAAGCATAAAGATTCCAGTGAAGGCAGCAGTGATGGCAAAAACATCAGATGATTCGCAGAATGTGGAGTTTATTACTTCAAAGAAGTTGGGAAAGCATGGACAAGATGAGATTGATAATCCAGTCATAGTACCTCCAAGTCAACCTGAGTCAATAGCGACCAACAGACCGAGACGAGAGAAACGTGTACCGACACGTTATGCAGACTATGTGACATATGCATTACCAGCCGAAGGGGGTGAGATCCCAACCACTTACAGAGAAGCTATACAGTTCAGTGAACAAGTTGAATGGACAAAGGCGATGAATGAAGAGATGCAGTCTCTTCACCAGAACCAGACTTGGGAGCTTGTGCCGCTTCCAAAAGGAAAGAAGACAATTGGTTGTAAGTGGATCTTCAATCAGAAAGATGATCAAGCTGCTAAAAATGGAGTGCGATACAAAGCTAGGTTGGTAGCTAAGGGCTACGCTCAGACAGAGGGAATTGACTACAGTGAAGTATTCTCTCCTGTTGTGAAGCATTCATCCATTTGGATATTATTAGCTTTGGTTGCACAATATGATCTTGAGTTAGCACAGCTTGATGTAAAGACAACTTTCTTACATGGTGATCTGGAAGAGGAGATTTATCTGTCTCAACCAGAAAGATTCAAAGAAGCTGGCAAAGAGAATTGGGTATGCAGTCTGAAGAAGTCTCTCCATGGCTTGAACCAGTCACCTCGGCAATGGTACAAGCGTTTCGATCGCTTTATGTTGGATTTGAAATACACTCGTTGCCAATACGATCATTGTGTATATTTCAGAAAACTTGCAAATGGATTTTTCATTTATTTGCTTTTATATGTAGATGATCTGTTAATTGCATGTAAAAGCAAGGGGGAGATAGATCGCTTAAAAATTCAATTAAGTAATGAGTTTGAAATGAAAGATCTAGGAGAAGCACGAAGAATACTAGGGATGGAGATTAGCAGAGATAGGGTGAAAGGTACAGTTCACCTTACTCAGAAACAATATCTGAAGAGAATACTGCAACGATTCAACATCGACTCGAAGACGAAGCCGGTGAGTACTCCTATGGCCCCATATTTCAAGCTCAGTGCATTGCAGTCTCCTAAAACCGATGAAGAGCGGGACTACATGAGGAATGTCCCATATGCAAGTGTTGTTGGTAGCTTAATGTATGCCATAGTGTGTACACGACCTGATATCTCCCAGGCCGTTAGCTTAGTTAGTCGCTATATGCATAATCCTGGAAAGGTTCATTGGCATGCGGCTAAGTGGATTCTACGGTATATTTCAAAAACAGTAGATGTTGGTTTGAGATTCGAGAAGAGTGAAAATAGTCTAGTAACTGGACATGTTGACTCAGACTATGCAGGTGATCTTGACAAACGCCGATCGACAACTGGTTATGTGTTCATTATGGCTGGAGGACCAGTTAGTTGGCGATCAACTTTGCAGTCAACAATTGCACTATCATCAACTGAGGCTGAATACATGGCTGTAACAGAAGCTGTGAAAGAAGCTATTTGGTTACAGGGATTGGTAACAAATTTGGGCTTTGAGCAGCAAGAGGTTACCGTTTACTGTGACAGTCAAAGTGCAATTCATTTGGCCAAGAATCAAGTATATCACTCTCGAACAAAATATATAGATGTCCGATTTCACTTTGTTCGTGAAATATTAGAAGAAGATGACATCAAACTTCAGAAGATTGGCACTGAAGATAATCCAGCAGATATGTTGACGAAGGTCGTCACAGGGATCAAGTTCCAACACTGTTTGGACTTGATCAGTATTGAACACTGCTGAGCACCCTCAGGTGCATTGGAGCGCATTCAACAACGGAAGTCTCTCATGTAAAAGAATGGGGTGCCTTCATTTGAAGAATGAATCAGTTTGTAAGCATCCTGGTATTGCACACTTGGGTGGAGGGTGTGATTGTTGAAATCAATCCAAGTGTGAAATGGGTTTGGGTTTGCAGCCACCAACTCATGCTCACCCACCACCATCCACCACCACCCACCATTGTTAGGCCACCCACCCTCTCCCAAGTCAGAAGAAGCTGCAAATGGTGGGCTGCTCTCTTCTATAAATAGGAGAGAGCAATTCATTTGGCCAAGAATCAAGTATATCACTCTCGAACAAAACATATAGATGTCCGATTTTACTTTGTACGTGAAATATTAGAAGAAGATGACATCAAACTTCAGAAGATTGGCACTGAAGATAATCCAACAGATATGTTGACAAAGGTCGTCACAGGGATCAAGTTCCAATACTGTTTGGACTTGATCAGTATTGAACACTGCTGAGCACCCTCAGGTGCATTGGAGAGCATTCAACAACGGAAGTCTCTCATGTCAAAGAATGGGGTGCCTTCATTTGAAGAATGAATCAGTTTGTAAGCATCCTGGTATTGCACACTTGGGTGGAGGGTGTGATTGTTGAAATCAATCCAAGTGTGAAATGGGTTTGGGTTTGCAGCCACCAATTCATGCTCACCCACCACCATCCACCACCACCCACCATTGTTAGGCCACCCACCCTCTCCCAAGTCAAAAGAAGCTGCAAATGGTGGGCTGCTCTCTTCTATAAATAGGAGAGAGCTCAGATGCAAAGTAGAGCAGTGGGTGAAGAGAGAAAGGGGGACGTGAGAGAGAGAAATAGAATTTTGTAGAGTGTTTTGTAAATCTTGTACAAATTCTATAAAAGAGGCTCCAGTAGACATAAGCAATTTGCTGAACCACTTTAAAATTATCTTGTGTGATTTTTGGACAGGCCGGAGGCACAACAATTCCTATATCATCATGTGTTTATAAATTATATATGGAAAATGAATTAATTTTGTGGAAACGGTACTAATTAAGATGATGATCATAGAAGTTTGAAAATTTTTTTATACATGAGTAGTCCTACAGAACAATTAGTTTGAAAATTTTATATTTGAATTATATTTAAAAATAAGATGAGAAAATATGAAATGAGATCAAATGAGAATTTTGCATCTCATCTTAGGCCCCAAACTTGCCCTTAATTTATAATCTAATCTTCAAAATGACTAAAATTATGCATATGATTCAAGGTTTGCGAGTTAATTGGCCTAATAATTTGCACGTTGCTTAATAATTTGTCGAATGCAAAATAATATGAGGATTCCAATTATTCGATATATAGGCCTATCGTGCGACCAAGTAACTTCCTACTAAGTTTAGTTTATTTCATAATGAAAATAATTAATAAAGATGCATGCACCCAATTAAGAATATATATATATATATATATATATTTAATATAATTATTAGACATCCCCGCCCTATAAAACGGACATCATGCTATTAATGTTCTGCGCCCACATGATGCATGCAGTAGTACTTGATCACCAATATTGACCTATATATCTTTGTATGTGCATGATAATGGCTGATCTAAACCTGTTCTTGTTTCCAGCCTCTTTGCTTCTGATGATCTCCTCCCTGGTACTGGTGATTAGTGCATCCGCAAGCGGTGAGGGGTACAGCCCAAAATACGACCTTGACAAAACAAATGTAGGAAAAGATGACCTGCTTTCCACCATTATAGCTATCCAAGGTCTTGTTTACTGCAAATCCGGCTCTAATCTCATCCCACTTGAAGGTCATTCCTACAACTATTACTATTCTTCACATTACTCATGCGTGGCAGTAATGATCTATATGCATGCATGTATTCTATATTCATTGTCCTTATAAATTTTAGCTATTATATATCCTTTCATCATTAAATCATGATTAGATAACTATTTATTTGTTTTACTTGTCTATGAATGAGTACTAAATTTGAGTATTTCTAATTTACTACCTGTTCGATCTCTTCATACTATATACGATATATTGTAGGAGCTGTGACAAGGATAACATGTCTAGCTGTGGATAAGCACGGGTTCGAGACTGCCCCTTTTACCTTCTTAAGTAATGCTTGTAATCCAAAGGGTTACTTCTTTGCAACATTGTCTCCTGCAGAGGTCCAAGATGGTAGGAAGCTTAAGGAATGCAGGGCTTTCCTTGAGCTCTCTCCTTCGGATACTTGTAACTTCCCCACAGATGTAAACAAAGGGATTGCTGGTGCTCTTCTTGGATCTTTTCGTCTGCTTGAAAATAAGAAGATGAAACTGTACACTGTTGGGCCATTCTTTTTCACTCCAGAACCAAATTCTGATTCAGATGGTTACTAATTAATATTACACATCTCAACAAACCTTAATAACCATATATATATATATATATATATATTCATGTTTAGTTTCTTAATTTGTGAGTTTTTACTCTTGGCTCCTCTGGAGATATGTTTTAATGTAGAGAACTTTGTTTCACTGATGAAAGCAGGCGTGCCTGCCCTTGAGAGTAGATGAGGCCTAATGAAGAGCAGTTCCTATCTTTGGTTACTTTGTTCAAGACATAACATTTAGGGCTTGAAGCTTGTACCAAATGCTAACTCAACAAAACAGATGGAGGTCAAGAGGCACGTAGATTTAATAAATTTATTTTAATACTCTAACTCTTGTGTGGGTTAATCATGTGAAATATTTAATTAATTAAAACAGAGCATAAAGTTCGAATACGTTTAAATTTAAAATATTTACTTTGATATCATGTGGAATAATTCCTTATCTAAAAAATTTAAATTAGTATGAAGAAATAGATTTAATAATTTATATTTTTCTTAATATCGTGGAAAAACTAACATATCCCAAGATTCCAACGAGCCCATATTCATGTCAATGGGCCAATACCATCAATATCAATGAAAGGGCCGGGCTTGGCGGCAAGTAAAGTTGTACGCAGATAAAAAATATATATTTTGTCTAAAGTTGGAGATCAAATATATGGAAGAGTGGCGCTTCAAACTGGATGGGTGCCAAACCTTTTTCCACGGGCCAATAGGAATATGCCACGTAGGCATTCCATGAGAAAGGAAAATGAACTCTAATGCACTGGATCTTATTTTATGAGTCAGAAAATTACCTCTCTCATTCTCTCTCCCACTCTCTCTCCAATGCATCATCATCTTCAAACCATCTGGGTAACTGATTATTTGCCTTCGCAAAAGATTGACCATATATTAGCATCCAGATCATACATTAATTTAGATCACATAACGGGATGGGCTATACTTTGTTTCTGAAATCGCAAAAGTAAGCAATTTTATTACTTGAGCAACATACTTTGTCTGAGAGTCTGCAACATGGTGAACTCCTTTCAAGTCTTGAGTTGCAAATGAAAAACCAGTTGAAAAAAATGAACTGATGCAAAAAAGGGTCCATTACCACAGCTGAAAGGTCATTTTTTATTCATCTTTCTATTCTTTCAGGTTAATTAATTTGAAAAGTGAACTAAGAAAATTTTTAAAAGCACATTTTTTCAATGCTTACTATGGTTACTACATAGTAGCTCCTTGTACTTAGCATTGGTTTTGATTTCCAACATGAATGTTGTATAGATGAATTGAAGTATGGAAATTTGAAAGCGGAAAAAGTGTGTTCATAATCAATTCCCCCCACATAATTTCAAAAAGTAAAATAATGAAAAATCTTGAAAACATTATTTTGCGAGACATTTAAAAATTGAGAAGCATCCGCATAAAAATAACTTACATGAAATTTATGATTTCCAGAAGTTAAAAGAAAAACAAGAGAACAGCTTGAGCGTAGGAAGTAACCCAGATGAGCTCCCACTAGGCTGGCTCTGTCGCGGAATGGGTTTCGTCGCATAGATGGGTTCTGTTAAGAGAGGTGATTTTGTGTTTAGTGTTGGAAGTAAGCCAGATTTTGGGGGGAGAGGGAGAGAGAAGGAGAGATAGATTTTGTGTTTGACTGAACTCGGATTCAAGAGGGAGAGGGAGTGGGAGAGGGAATGAGAGAGGTAATTTTCTAACTCATAAAATAAAATCCAGTGCATTAGAATTCATTTTCCTTTCCCATAAAATACCTACGTGGGATATTCCTATTGGCCAGGTGGAAAAAAATTTTGGCACCCATCTAACCTGAAGCCTTTTCTTATATGGAATGAGCTTTATTGGATATAAGAAACAGAAAAGTTTGGGAGCCGGATGAGTTTAAAAGTGATTTTTATACCTAGCCAGTGAGAGTAAGCCACGTATGCATTTCAGAAAATCCTAAAATCAATCCTATTACACCCGATTCCTTCTCTATTTCTTTCCCTCATCCTAACATCTTCCCCTCCGAATGTCTTCAGTAAACACAGAAAAATCTCACAACCATCTTTCTCTCCATCTCCCGCACGATCCCACAATTTCCAATGAAAACAGAAGTTTGAAGTCTTTTCTTCAACTAAACAACAACTATATATGAAATACGAATAGCATATGCCACCCTTCAATTACTTTATTCTATATGTTAGCTTTAACTTCCTCAATCTACACTCTCCATGCAATCTTTCATCAAAATATAGTCATATATGTTGCCAAGATGCCATGAACCGGTAAAAGAAGATGATCAGGTTCATTTTTTGCATTCGTGATGCCCCTGGATGATGCGGCATTTCCCTGGGTGGTGGTACCCATAGCTTGAGCTTTAAGGCCTTGATGTCTCCAACTATTTGTGCCTGCACAAGTTTATCTAACGTCCTCAATCAAAATGAAAATCGGAGCCCACTCCCTCAAGGTATGACTAGATAATACATCCAAGGCATGCAAACATACACAAACCGATGCACGGGATTTAGCATTTTAATTTGGGCATACGAAGGTTTACTCGAGTAATTGACCTTGTTAGTGTTGATAATCAAGAACCAAAAAAGCATTCATTGGTCTATAAAAGGAATAAAATGCCCAGATTTTGATCAAATGCTCTCCAACACCATCGTGGTGTGGGATCGTGCGGGAGATGGAGAGAAAGATGGTTGGGAGATTTTTCTGTGTGTACTGAAGACATTAGGAGGAGAAGATGTTAGGAAGAAGGAAAGAAATAGAGAAGAAATCAGGTGTAATAGGATTCATTTTAGGATTTTCTAAATGCTTACGTGGCTTACTTTCATTAGTTGGGTGTGAAAATCACTTTTAAATCCGTCCGGCTCCCAGCTTTTCTTTATAAGAAATAGTAGGAATTATTCTATACTCAAGTTTATGCATAGAAGATATCATCCACATTATTTAAATAGAAATAAATCATTCAAAGTAATTAAGGACAGATAAATCCCAGTAGACCATCATCTTAATTTGTTAAGCAAAATTAGAAGAAGCAACGACCAAAAACCTAATATTCCTAGTCAACTGATGATCTTACCCAACCTAACTAACATCTATATATATATATACTAGTAGAAGGAACGTCCTTTGGACGTTTGCCTAGCAGCGGCCCCCGGGGGGGGGGCATAATTTGTATACTAACCATATATATATAGAGAGAAATTATTCTCATCAGCTATTATTTATCATTACACACCATACATCTTATAAAAAATATCTATATATCTTAATAAAAAGTACCCTTACACTATGAAAAAGTTAGAAATATATGGTGTGAAATTAAATAGTGGCTGATGCATATCAGTTCTCATATATATATAGTAGAAACAAACGTCCAATGGACGTTTGCCTAGTAAAGGCAAAATATGAACATTAAATTTTCCTATGAAAGCAAATAATAGTATAAAAGAAAAACACAATAATTGTATTAAAATAATTATATATTTGAGAAATTGGAACATAACAAGTTGTCTTCTGCAACAATAATAGATTGTGGTACCAAAGACATGAACCGTGGTCGAAAGCCTGACGTACAACATTCACTGCTAAATTAACACAAAATGATAAAAAAATATATTCATTACAATACAATATAAAGGTTTTGGTATTAAAGTTGTAAGAATTTAAAACATAAGAAATTACTTTATTTTAATGTAATCAAATATATGGTTTCTAATATGCAATATCTTTTCCTTTTTCGTGATGGGCTCATATCTCGTATTTACGTTTATTTTTATTGAATGACGATTTTATTTAATATAATGAGTAGCTCTCTTGTTTTAAAATTCAACGTGTTTCTCGTTGTATTGTTTTATGATTTCTAAGTTGTATAATTTACATAATATGTTTTCTTGATATTAATCATTATTTTCATTTAAATTACACTCTAGTTTTAATTATTTTATTGTTAGAATTTAATTATTTTATTTTATTAATATTTAATTGTAATGTTTTTATTTGACTTTTATTTATTTTTATTGTGTATTTTCCTTTGTTGGACCTTTTATTTTCGAACTGGGTTTGTTTTGAGTGTGTTTTATTTCATTTTTGGGCTCAGCCCATTGCACCAGCGCAGCCCTCTCTTTTTCCCCTTAACGGCGTTGTATTGGCCATCAACCCTTAGGGCTTTAATTCTTTCATTTCTTCTTCCTCCAGCCGCACGCTTCCTACCTTCTTTCTTCTTCTTCTTCGTTTATTTCCTTTTCTTCTCCCGGCCGCACGACAGCTTCTGCTTCTGCTTCTCCTTCTCCTTCTCCATTTCTTTCAGTTTCTTCTTTCTTTTCTTCTCCCTTGCTACGCCGCTGCTTCCTTCTTGTTCTTCTTTGGTTTTTCTTTTCTCTTCATTCTCTTGCGCCGGTTGCTTCTCTTCTTATGGTAATTGTTTTCATTTTCTTTTGTGGTTCTTTTCTTCTCTTATTCTACTATTAGACCTTGCTTCTTCTTCTTTCTTTTGCTTTTATTTTCTTTCCTCTGTTTTCTCCATTGTAGGTCCATGCCGTGAAGCTCCATGCTCGAGATCTCCTCTCTTCAGTTTCCTCTCTTGTTTTTCCTTAGTATTTTCGTGATTCATTTTGTGGTTTGCTTGTTTTTGGTTCTTGCCATGATTGCCATCCCCAGCCCTCCATCGAAGCTTCCCCTCTCCCCTGTTGTCGATGTGCTCTGTCCCCTCACAATAGTCGACAAACGAAGGATTACAAGCAGGGATAAAATTAAAAAAAAAAATATTAGACGAAAACACTGTAGAAAGTGGATTCGCATTTTATATATAATTATAGATATCCCTAGCTACTCAAAACTCACCTAACATCGGAAACGGCTGGCGGCCTGCATCCAAGCCTGATGGTTCAGGACAATTAATCTGATTATTGGGTACAATCATAGATTTTGGGTCGTTCATTTGATTTCACGATTTTAATAAATTTATTTAAAAATGCATACGGCAAAGTAGTAATTGGATACATTATGACGCGTACAAGTGGTTACATAAAATTTCTGATCAGAATCGTAATTATTCTTTCCTCTTTCTTGTTCTTGAACCGGGAAAGCACCAGAGTAAAGGGAACAACTCATCATGTATACATGTATGCAAGTGATCAAAGGTGAACACCAGCAAATTCATCCACACGTTTGGTGGCCTGTAAAACATGATGAGGGCATAAAAAGCAAGCCATCCTAGACAGCTAGGACAAAAACAACAAATTAGTTTTCACTTGTTTTTTTTTTTAAATTTCGTTATTGTGTACGCTGAGCTTCTGCTAAACTTGCTTTTAATTGGAGAAATGGATCTTTTCTTGTAACTAAAAAAAAAAAAAAAACCAATCGTGACAAATCTTCTAATCATGAGAATTAAGTATAATCAAACTTAATCTCTAACTTCTGTTGTTTAGCAAACGGTCAGAATAATTTTCTATTCTAATATGGTGTCAATTTTTCAGTTTTATGAGCAGAAGATCGATCATTTAGTGATTTATAAATTTGAAATAAATTGATCACAGTTTAATAGGCCTTAACCCACCATCCATGCTTTTAATTTCCAAGATAAATAACCATGTCTTTTATTTTAAGAGAAACGCTTTGGGTAAGAGAGTCCATTAAGTAGAGATAAACGGAGACCAATCAACATGGGACACGTAAGTGACCCTTCAGTAGTGTTGAACTCAAGAGTTCAAGTTTTATGTAATTATAAATTTACACATGTATTTTAATGATAACAAATGAATTCAAAGAATAAAGGAGTCTCAAGCTCAAGTTGTCCACACAATAGAGTCAAGCACATTAAAGAACTAAGCATGAGCAAGAAGGGAACAAGTTTATTAAAATTATAGAGTAATGTTGTAAATCTCTTAAAAATTCGAAATTAGGATTAAGACTTAAAATTAATATTTTATCATAAAACATTAAAATACATTTTCCACATGCGCATGAATATTTTGAAAATTTTGAAAGATATTGATTGTCATCTTTCACATATGCATGTTTTATTTGAGTATTTTCAAAAGTGATTGATACTCTTTTTGACTTATGCAAAAGACAGATGTTTTTGTTTGAAAATTTTGAAAAGTAAAGTGTGCTTCTTTTGTAACATGCAAAAAGTAAAAAAATTAGGTTTGAAATTTTTAAAAAGTGAATGATGTTGTTTTTGACATATGAATCTTTTTAAATTTGAATATTAAATCTCATATGCCTATAAATAGATCATTTGAGAGCTTCACATTTACAACATTAAAAGCATACAACATTCATTTAAAACTTTTATTCTCTCTTCTCTAAGCATTAAGCCTTAACCCTTGTTCATTTTGAGAGATATGATTTGCACTGTATTGTTCTTATTTCACTTATTGAGAATTGTTTTCTAATAACCTACCCACTATCAGCTCTTGTATCAGTAAAAAAGTGTGTATAACCGTTGTGTATGTAGAAAGTGTTCTACACAGGGAATAGTTGAATCATCACGTGTAAGATGATTACAAGTGTATATGGTGTTTTACAAGGATCCTTTGTAGTGGTGTTGTTCAAAAGTGTAATAAGTTTTTATCTCCATCTGAAGGAGGTTGAATAGTGAATTTGGGGATCCTTAATGGTAGCTTGAAGCGAGGACGTAGGCAGTGGGGCTGAACTTCGTTAATATACTGAGTTTGTTTCTCTCTTACCCTTACTCTTTATATTTATTATTGTTTCGTATTTTGTTTATATTTTATATTGTGTGTTTGATTTATAATTATTAATTTTTAAATACAACTCAATTCACCTCCTCTCTTGTTTTAGTCATCTAGGTAATAATTGATATTAGAGCAAGGGCTCTGTTATAAGATTAACTATCTTTTGAGTTAAGATCTTATAACTAATATTGCAGTTTTATTTGGTGAAGGTTAATCTAGTAGTCGGCTTCTACTCTTTTGTAGAGATAATTACTCATTCTGGAAAGTTAGAATGATAATATTTCTTCAGCCTCAAGGTCGAGAAATCTGGAAATGTATTGTAAATTAACCTTATATTCCAACAAAAGTGGTTGATAGAGTAAAAGTCAAAAAGGAAGAAGAAGAGTTTGATCGTGAAAACGATAGACTTTATATTTTGAATTTAACTACTATGAATTTATTATATAATACTCTCAATGAAAATGAGTTTAATAGAATAATGACTTACACTACGGTAAAGGAAATTTGGAATAGCTTGGAAGTTACTTATGAAGGTATTTCGCAAGTCAAGAAATCAAAAATTTATATTCTTACTCAATATGAAATGTTTAAGATGAATAATCATGAATCTATTTCTTATATGTACACTCATTTTACTAACATTATAAACATCTTAATAGCTCTTGGTAAAATTTATTCCAATATGGAGATGGTAAGAAAAATTCTCAACTCTCTACTGAAATGTTGGGAATCAAAAGTGACAGCGATTCTTGAAACTACAGACCTCAAGAAGCTCAAAGTGAATGAACTCATCAGATCACTTATCACCCATGAGTACACATTGAAAAGAGGAGAAGAAGAAGGAAAGTCAAAGAAGAGTTTGACACTTAAAGTTGTTCCTCATGAAAGTGAAAGTGATGAAGATGAAGAAAATAAAGACAAAGATAAAGAAGTTGCGATGATAACAAGAAGAATTAAGAGGTTCTTAAAGAAAAATAAAGCTTCTCCAAGGAAATCATTCAAAAAGTTTTCCAAGAAAAATTCAGGTAAAAATGATACTTTAATTTATTATAAATGCAATAAGTCTAGTCATATCAATTCAGATTATCCTCTGCTAAAGAAAGATTGAAACAAGGGCAAGAAAGTAATAAAAGTTATATAAGATGATGATTCAAGTAGTTCGAATAGTGAAACAAGCAATGAAGAATCAGTAAATATTTGTCTTATGGTTAAAGATGAGATTGAGATAACAAATCTTGATAATATTGAAGATCCTTCATATGAAGAATTGTAAAATATTTTAGAAGAGGTATATGAGGAACTTGAAAAATTGGATATCAAGTATACTGCTTTGAAAAAGAAAAATTTTTCTTTAACAAACGAAATTGATGTTTTAAGAAAAGAAAGCATCATTTTGAAAGATGAAAATTTTAAATTGAAGAATAAAAAAACTGATTTAGAAAATATTATTGAAAACTTTACGAATGGAAACAGAAATTTTGAAAAATTTCTTAGTAGTCAAAGATGTGTTTTTGACAAGTTAGGATTGAGATATATACCAAAACAAAAATACAAATATTATAAAAACTTTTTTGATAATCCTTCTAAATCAAAGTCCAGTATTCAAAATTCTTTTCATAAAAATAATTTTGTCAAAAAAAGATATTATTATAATCACTCAAGTTCTTCATATATGCCACATACTATTTACAATTTTTATAATAGAAATTGTCATAATTATCATACTTGTCCTATTAGAAGAAATTATATAATGACTATTAGGGCGATATGGGTACCTAAAAATCTTGTTTCTTCTAATACTAATAAATGAAGGACCCAAAGAACTTGGGTACTAAGAAAAATCATTTTAATTGTTTTTATAGGTATGCATGAAATCATCCACAAACAAAAATAAATAGTTTTAAATAGTAGATGTTCAAAACACATGATGAGAGATAAGACTAAGTTATTTGATCTTAGATCTAAAGAAGGAATATACGTGATATTTGGAAACAACGCGAAAGGGAAGATCGTGGGAATATGTAAAATTGGTAATGAATCTTCTCTCATAATTGAAGATGTTCTACTTGTTGAAAGTCTAAAATATAATCTTTTGAGCATTAATCAATTATGTGATAAATGATTTACAGTTACTTTCAAAATGGTTAAGTGCATTATTTTAAATGATCATGATTGCAATGTTTATTTTATTACTTTTAGAAACAACAATATTTATACAATCGATTTTAAAGAAATTATCTCACAATATGTTATTTATTTTTCAGTTCAAAATGAAACTAGTTGGCTATGACATAGAAAACTAGGTTATGTCAACATGAAATTTATTTCCAAACTTTCAAAAATTGATATTGTGATAGGTTTACTAAAAACAAATTTTCTTAAAAACAAAATTTGTGATGCATGCCAATTTGGTAAATAAACAAAAACTTCTTTTAAAATCAAGAAATATATTTTCACTACTAGACCACTGCAACTGATACACATGAATCTTTTTAGATCAAATAGAGTTGCAAGTCTAGGAGAAAAATATTATGCATTTGTTATTATTGATTATTTTTCTAGATATACTTGGGTCATCTTTCTTGCTCATAAAGGTGAGACATATAATGCTTTTACCAAGTTATGCAAGAGAATTCAAAATGAAAATTAGTATACTATTTCAAGTATCCAAAGTGATAAGAAAAAATAGTTTGTTAATAAAAATATTGAAATATTTTGTAATGAAAATGATTTTGTGGATAATTTTTCTACTTCTCAAACTCCTTAACAAAATAGGATAATAGAGAAGAAAAATAGATCTTTTCAAGAGATGGCAAGAACAATTCTCAATGAGAACAACTTGCCTAGTTATTTTTGGGCTGAAGCGGTAAGTATTGCATGTTATGTTATAAATAAAGTTATGCTAAGATCTAAATTAGATAAAACCTTTTATGAGCTTTGAAATGATAAAAAATTAAATATTGGTTACTTTCATGTATTTGAATGCAAATATTTTATTTTAAATGACATGGATAATTTAGGCAAATTTGATCTGATGAAAGTATCTTTCTCGGGTATTCTACTAATAATAAAACTTATAAAGTATTCAATAAAAAGACTTTAACTGTACAAGAATCTATACATGTAGTGTTTGATGAATCTAATTCTCTACTCTCCAAGGAATCCATTGAAGAAATCCATTGATGAAGAAACAGAAGGTATAAATAATACAGAAATTTCAATTTCAACAAAGAGAACACAATAGAGGAAGTCCAACATGGAGATATCATGAAAGATCATCAAAATTTAATATAAGATGCAACCAAACAGTGGAAATTTGTGAAAAATTATCCAGTGGAACAAATTCTGGGAGAACCTTCACAAGGTGTAAGCACTCGATCATTTCTTAAAAGTATTTGCAATAAGGCTCGACTTGTAGCCCAATATTTCAATCAAGAAAAATGAATCGATTATGATGAGACATATGCACTAATTGCAAGATTAGAAACTATTCAAATGCTGCTTGTATATGTTTGTTATAAAGATTTCAAAATTTTTAAATGGATGTTAAAAGTGTTTTCTTAAATAGTTTTATAAATGAAAATGTATATCTTAAGCAATCTCCAGGTTTTGAAAATCATATTTCTTCAAATCATATTTTCAAATTCACAAAAGTACTATATGGACTCAAACAAGCTTCTAGAGCTTGGTACGAGAGACTCAATGGTTTCTTAATTGAAAAATATTTTTAAGAGAAAAAATTAATACAACTCTTTTCATTAAACACGAAAATGATAATATTCTTTTAATTCAGATTTATGTTTATGATATAATATTCGGTGTTACTAATAAAAATATGTGTCAAATTTTTACTAAGATTATGCAGAAAGAATTTGAAGTGAGTATGATGGGAGAACTTACATTCTTTCTTAGATTGTAAATTAAGTAAGTAAAAAGTAGAGTATTCATCAATAAATTAAAATATATTAAGAAATTACTGAAAAAATTTGAGATGGCAGGTACTAAGAAAATTGGAATACCAATGAGCCCATCCACTAAACTTGATAAAGATGAAATCGGTAAGCCAATTGACTCGAAAGTATATGGAGGTATGATTGGTAACTTATTATATTTGACAACCAGTAGACCAGATATTATGTTTAGTGTGTGTTTATGTGCACACTTTCAATCATCTCCAAAAGAATCTCATTTAATTGCAGTTAGGCACATATTTAGATATCTTAGTGATACAATTAACATAGGGTTATGGTATTCTAAACACACATCTTTCGATCTAATCAGCTACACAGATGTAAATTATGCTAGTTGTAAAATAGATTGAAAAAACACTAGTGGATCATGTCATTTCTTAGATCATGCATTAATTTCCTGGTTTAGTAAAAAATAAAATTCTATTATACTATCTACTACTGAGGTAGAATATGTTGCTGCGAGTTGTTGTTGTGTTCAAGTTCTTTGTATGAAGCAACAACTTAAAGATTTTAAACTCATGTATAATTACATTCCAATCAAATGTGATAATACAAGTGCTATAAATCTTTCAAAAAATCCAATACAATATTCTAGAACTAAGCATATTGAAATAAAATATCATTTTCTTCGAGATCATGTGCAGAAAGGCAATATAGTATTAGAGTTCACAAACACACACGATCAATTAGCAGGTATTTTCACAAAACCTTTACAAGAAGATAGATAATGTATAATTAGAAGAGAAATATGTATGATGCATGTTATGAATATCTCTTAAAAGATAGACAAGAGTAAATAAAAATAGAAAGAGATTTTTTAAATACTTTTACATAAACTTGAGGTTTTTAGCCTCATGAACCTCAAGTTTGAGAGGCTAAAAACCTCAAGTTTGAGACGCTTATTCTCTTCATACAATATCATGCCACCCCTCCATGGGAACTGGCAAGCGGAATGAAAAATCCAATAGAGATTTTAACTGTTTATTCTTCTGTTGAAGGATTCCTTCCCTTGTGTGAGACTTTTGAATAATTCGCTGAAATACAACAATTTGTTCTTTAAGCATTTCAACTTCATGGTTTTTGGCTTGTAGCCGCTGGGAAAAAGTAACAATAGATGATGAGTAGCGAGTCCCGAGACTCACCAAGTCGTAGATAGCATCGGAGTCTGACTTATTAGCCAAATTATTATTTTTTTGCTGCAACATGGTATTAATGACATCTGCAGAAAGGACAGAAGGTTGAGGTATAGAATACCTCATGGATGGATCTAGAGAAATGTTAGAAGAATGAGTCATTGAGAAAAGAATTGAAAGTTTAAAGCGAGAATGTTGAAAGAATACAGATGAGTTATAGAGATGAAAATAAGATTTAATGCGAATTGGATGAACTTTAAGATTAATTTTATAGAGTATTAGATGGGTAAATTGATCATTTTTTTATATAAAAACTCAAGACCCTCAATCTTGTTTGTCAACAATATCAGGTGATTGTTCAAATATCCAGCCACACTTGTCAAGTCACGGGCAGCTCTAATTTTTCAAATATTTACAGTGTATACTAACACACTGTTTTCTTTAGTCCATTTACTTGCTGCGGATCCTTTTTAATGATGTTAAAAGGGGGAGAAGTTTTAGACTAGAATATTAACATTATTTGAATTGTTAAATTTGTTATATATGTTTAAAAGTAAATTTATACTTTTACTTGAAAAACTAATGCACATTCTCAGGGGGAGCTTAAATATTAATAAAGTTTACATAATCTCGCCATTATCCCCGATAATAACCCAAAACCAAACCATCAGAGCACTATAGGCGGGAGTCGCAGGCGGGACTCTACCACCATCTCTGCTCACCACCGTCCCTACGCGTGCACCGTAAGCAGGAATCACAGGCGGGATTCTACCACCGTCTCTGTTTACCACCATCCCTACACGTGCACCGTAGGCGGGAATCATAGGCAGGATTTTACGACCGTTCCTGTTTACCACCATCCCTACACGTGCCTCTGACTCACACCAGTCCATGCAACCGCTCACATATACCATAAATCATTTCTTGCTTACAAGCCTAGTTTTCATTTTACAAACACATGTACATGCATGCAACTACACGAAAACCAAGTTTTTTCTTTTTAAACATGAACATTCGTGCACTATACAATGCAAACATCAAGGCACAAATATCTCAAACAAATATCAACATCAACCAAACAACTCCGTCCTCAATCTATCCGACACCCGAACTCCTCGAACTCAGTCTGGAATCAACCAACCAATCCAATAATTTATTGTAAGAGCAAAAATATATTTAAATTTAAAATAAAATTTGAAAAATACTTACAGCGCTATAAGGTGTTTTTTGAAAGCTCACGACGTTGCAAACGGCGGAGAAAAAGCAACGTAACAGTGTATTTTACACTGTGGCCTTGGGTTATAAATTACCCACTTTTGAACGGGGACAAACCAAGACACGAAATTGATAGGAAATGGCCTAGAGATGTTTATGAAGCTAATGAAAGTGAGTTTTGGCCGTGAGTGGCGGTGAAAATAGCGGTAGAAATGGCGGTGAAAGTGCAAAAAGGGGCAGATTGGAGTTGAGCTCGTGGGAGCTGCTCCGGCAACGGATCGGGATCGGAAATGGGTGGTTTAGGACGGCAAGAGGTAGGTGATGAAGTGGTAAAGAGATGGTGGTCGGATATGGAATGACGGCGGCGAAAAAGCACAAAAACCGTGCGGCTTGGAGGAGCTCGTGGCGGCTAACGGTGGCTCGGATAGAGGTGAAACTTGGTAGGGATGTTCACCGGTCGGAGGGGAAGAAAAGTGGATGGGTGGTGTCGGCCACGTCGCCAGCGAGTGGTGGTTTTAGGCTGAGGAAGCAATCGGCGACAGAGAGAGAAGGGAGAGCTGGTGCCGTGACTTCCAGCCGTGCGTGGCGGCTAATGGCTGCACAGGTTGGCCTGAAAATTGAGGGAGGTGATCACCAGCCAGAGGGGAGTCGACCGGTGGGGGCGGTGCAATGCACGGCGGCGGGACAGCAACGAATTGGGCGGTGGAAGAAATGGACGGAAATGGGGGGGCTGGTGTTAAAGACCCTGGTCAAGTCCCTAGACAATAAGCCCTCCACGCCAATGGTGGTCTTGTGATGACCGGATCCTTGTTCCTTTCTTGCTTGGTTCTCGAACAATGGTGGTCAAGATGACCGCTTGGGTATGGTATGGTTAGGTGTTTGGTCAAAGTTAGGTGTATGGAGTGATGGAAATGGGCAAACACTTTAGTGGGTGGCACTAAGTGCTTGGATGGATCAAATGAGGCAAACGAATAATCAACACTAAGAACAAATGATGAACACTCAAGAGCAAAGAACACTCAAGAACAAAATGATGAACACTCAAGAGCAAATGATAAACACTCAAAGAGCAAAGAAGAACTCTCAAGAACAACAAAGAACACTCAAGAACAATATGAAGAACTCTGAAAAAAAAATTAAGAACACTTAAGAACAATATGAAGAACTCTGAAGAACAACTAAGAACACTCAAGAACAATATGAAGAACTCTGAAGAACAACGAAGAACAATGCACACAAAATAACAATAACAAGAGAAAGTAAATGGAAGAAACAAGATTGAATGACAAGAACAATATGATTGATAGATTGAATCACACTTATTCATGAATTACAAAGTGTGATTCTCTCCTTAGGGATTCACGAATTGCACCCCAAAGAGCCCAAGTGCTAAGCACCGAAATAGATGATCTCCAAAACAAAGCTCTCCTAAGCCAATTGTTCAAAGATATGAAATGAAGGAGCTAAGGGTCCTATATATAGGAGTTACAACTTGAAAACCCCAAAAAGACCCCTTGGAAATAAATAAAATAAAAATAACATAAATAAAAAGAAATAACATAATGGCGGGCCAAGTTGGTCCAAGTATGCATGAGCCCATGGTGGGCTAGGATGGTGCACGGTGGTCTTCGGTTTGGTCCATGACTAGGTGGCACTACATGGTTTGCTGATGGGCATGGCATGGTGCCATGCAAGGGCCTGCTGGTGGGCATGACATGGTGCCATGCAAGGCATGCTGGTGGTGAGCCATGTGTGCGTGCGGCATGGCCTAGGCTGGTGGTCTAGGCGCTGAGTCTACAAGGCATTGGTTGGAGCTATGCGCTGGATGGCATGCCTGGTGGGCATGCCACTGACCTGCTCTACAAGGCACGGGCTGGAGCCGTGCGCTGGATGGCATGCCACTGACCTGCTCTGCAAGGCACTGGCTGGAGCCGTGCGCTGGATGGCATGCTTGGTGGGCATGCCACTAGCCCTGCTGATGTGTGGCCGGGTGAGCTGGAAGTGCCGCGCAAGGCCTTGCGGTGCATGGGTGCGTGCAAGGGCCACGCGGTCCACCATGGTGCGCATGAGTTTGCGCACTGAGACTCGCATGGGCGTGCGGCGCTAGATTGTGCGCGTAAACAGGCTCTCAATAGCCCCTCTAGCTCGCATGTTGGGCGCCCCGTGTGTGCCACCACGCGGGCCAAGGCGCGCATGCATGCTGGGCGCTCCGTGTGTGTCACCCCATGAGCCAAGGCATGCTTGTGGGCTAGCCACGGTGCTGTCCTTGCCTCCCAAGGGCAGTGTCAAGGCTTGTCCCAATGTGACTTTTCTAGGGGTTATCAGCTGGGTCGCGCGCATGGGGGGAAAGAAGAGATAAAAGAAGAAGAAAGAAAAGAAAGAAAGAAGAAAAGAAAAAGAGAAAGAAAAAAAGGAAAAAGGAAAAAAGAAAAAGAGAAAAGAAAATATGGAGAAAAGAAAATGAGGTCCAGTCCTCACCTCTGGAATCCAAAAGCTGAACCGACGAAAACTATTTTAAAACTATAAAACGACTAAAATAAATTAAACACCATATCAAATAAAATAAAATCAATTTAAAATACAATAATTTAAAATAAAAGAACTAATATATTAATTAAATTAAAATACTCATTCAGTAAAAATACACGTAAAAATAGAATGTCACACGTGTTGCGTGAAAGAGCAAGAGAGTTCCCCTATGTTGCGATTTGGAAATTTGGTGATGTAGCTCTTACGTATCACTCTCCTATTATTTTTTTTTAAATGTAAAATGGGGAGTGCAACACGAAGACTTCTCAGGAAGTCACCCATTCTAATACTACTCTCGACCAAACAAACTTAATTGTAGAGTTCTAATGAAATCCCGTGCATTAGTCCTATTAGTTTCCTATAATAAAGGTTCGTAGGATAATCTAGTGTGAAGATTTTCTCTTATTTTAAACCTGATAAGAATGTGACAGTGACATACACAAGCAAAAGAAGCACCAATTGAATGTGCAACCTAACCAAACTTTTTCCTCGCCGCCATTTTGGATGACAAGTACATCCCATAGTTAAAATTGTTGCACATAATTATAGCCCTAATCTTCGAGCAGGTCCATGTAACTTGACAAGGAGGGTGAGGATAGCATAGCTTTCGTTTGTGAACTATGTGGCAAGGCAAGGAGATGCCACGTGACCCATCCTTCCAAAGCCACGCCCGGTTCAACCTCCAATATTGATGCTTCACTGCTTCTCCAAGTCAGTCATCTTTCCTCCCCCTAAACCCTCTCTTTCTTCTGTCTTCCCTTTTATTGCTCAAAACCCAAACGAAAGAATAAAGAAATTGCAAGATAAGATAGGCCCAGAAAGGGGAAGAGAAAGAATTTATATGGAGGAGCAAAAGAACAGGAGCAAGCAAGATATGAAGAGGACCCGGATAAGCCTTGGCGGTGGAGATGGCATTGCAGGGGTCGTGGTGTTTGGAGGAGCCTTGGCTATTGCAGGTTTGATTGCGGTTTTCACTTTCAAAAAAAGAAGGAAGGACGCCGACCATAACCCAAGAAATCCCAGCGATGTATCCAAAGAATCAAAGAACAGCAAAAGAGAAGATGAAGGAAGTGAAGGGCTGCGCTTCATTTCTCAAACCCCATCGTTAATCAAGGATTACGGTTCATGGTCAGCCAGTTGTCATTAATCTTTGTTGCATGATTGTGTGTTTATCTATGTATTTGCTTATTTTTTTAGGATATGATCGATCTGCAGTTTGACAAGCCATGGAACGCCACAGACGAGCGTTACCCAGATTGATCCTTGCGAGACTTTGGTGTCTGCCAAAAGTTTAATGATGGTACTTGAAAATCCTCTCAAAGGATTCAGCAGTAGCTTATGATAGTAAAACCTCACTGTTTATACAAGTGATTTTGGTCGCATTCTGTCAGAATCCTCTGTAATTATTATGTACTTCTGCATGGAAAAACGTTAATGTCATGATTAATTTGTTGTAGGAAGAGAAACCTGTGAATGAAATCAGCGAAGAAAACGAGGACTCCTTGAGCGGTCATCAAGAGATCGTTATTTGTAATTATTCAACACTAGAAAGCATTGATTCCTGCGATGATTGTGGTGTCGTGGGAAAATATTCGTTGCCAGTGCCGGAGAGTCCTATTTTGATTGAAGAAACAATGGTGAAGAGTGATTCCGACATGGAGGAGAACAACTCGATATCAATCAAAACTATTGAAGACGAAAAGGCCGATGAAGCTTCTTTGATTGTCCATGCAGAAGAGAAGGCTGAACACAACAAATCAACAACTCAATCAGATGAAGAAGAGAGAGATGAAGAATCTCTGCTTATATATAATTTAGACAAGGCAGAACACGGAAAATCAGCAACTCAATCAGATGAAGAAGAAGATAGAGACGATGAGGAAGGAAGCATTGTGGAGGAAGGCGAGGAAAGCTCGGAAGGTACAACAGGGGACTCTTCCATGGAATCGAATACCGAAGCAATTTGGCCGGCAGAGTTTATATTGGATTCATCACAAGAATTGGAGCGAACAGACTTCACTTTTCAAAACACTGTTGAGAAAACAGAGGAAGAAGAAGATGAAACAGCTAAACTGGTCAATCATGATTACTTTAACAGCACAGAGAATGGCTATGCCTTAAAGTATGAAGCTGCTGAAGAACCCACTATGATTTGGAAGGAAACGCACAAGCCAGTGAAGGTAAATAATCAACCAGCACGCTCATTGAAGTTTGGAATTTGGATTTTCTCAATAATGCTGCTGCTACTGCTGCTGCTGGCTACTGTTACTTGCTTTTAAATATCAGAAGGCTGTACCAACACCTGCCATGTCATAACTCTTTCATTGTCCGGGAATCGTAGAGAGGCTCTAGGCAGTGTATTTAATTACTTGAGGTCAAATAAGAACATCAAAGTTCTTGAAAAAAAGCACCATTCTCTAGTTTTGACACTTGCATCTTTGTGTACATAATATATCCCACGCGAATTTAACCATGTATAATCAAGAGAAGATCTTGCGAAAAACAAGCAACTGGGGATCATAAAAAAGTAGAAACCGTCCCAAGAAGACTGATTTCATGCGGCCCATGCTTAACAAGATCGATTAGGTACAGCGCAACGTTTAAAGAAAGTTACAATGACATGAAGTTTTACAGTAAGGAGGCAAACAGATTACACAGCACCGAAGCGAGAGCACCGCAGTCTAACAACCTATTAGCTATGAAAAGTGAAAACTGTCGACATAGGTGCTGCTCTAGTATGTCCAGTGAAAATTTCTTCTTTACTGATAGAAAAAAGAACTGTCATAAAGTCATTGCACACCATCAATATTGAAACCAGGCAATCAGTACGCTTCCATTACTGAGGCATTGTTGAGACGCTGTGTGCCCTTGATGGGTACCTATACGAGAAGCTTAATCATGCATGCTCAATGGGACTCCGCTAACACAATTCCCATGAGCAAATAGTAGGATTTTCTTTTTCTTTTTTCCAGGAATGCATAAAAGAAAATGAAGAATATGCAAATGGGGGAGAGGAGCATTAATCGACTCATAGTAGATCGAGGAAAAAGAATTTATAAAGCAAGAATTCCTTACCATCCTTACTATAATTGTTTTGCTACCCTGTCCTCTCAATTATCTTTACAGAGCGTATAAGACTTACCCTATCACTCTTGTTTCTATATACAGTGCCCTCAATCCACAGACTAAGCTCTTTGGCTGCAGCTGGTTTATTTGGTAATGAGTGTCCAAACAATAGATGAGAACTAACTAAATACCCAAAATCTAAGATATAACACACCCGAATTAAATTTTTCTGTGGACAAAAACTTCATACCCAGGCTATGCTGCCGAGCGAACTTGTTGAAATCATTGACTCTGCTTATTCTTCAACATTCAAGGAATTGGTGGGTCTCCGTTGAGCTTGGCCAACTGCAACCCATAGACCATCCCAAAACACCAAGGATTAGATCTATACTTGAGCTAGCATTAACCTGAGAGAGAAACAATTTACATCAAGACTTCAGGCAGGAAAACATTTAATGATGGTATCAAATTGGAAATGAATCTGATGTACTACCAAACATTCCAGGTTTCCTTCAACATGAAATAACATGACAGCCATTCCCCTCCCTCCATCAATCTCAGCCTGGTCAACATTAGTCAAAGTGTTACATAATGACATATTACTAACATACCAATAGACATTCATTCACCCGAGTTTTAAATCAATATCAATCACTCACCACGCAAGAACATATAGCAATTCCTGCAGCAGCCAATGCAGTAGTCACGTTAGCCATCATGCCTGAAATTATTGTTGGACAAGAATAGTTCAGTGAAGTGATGTACTCATCCAAGAAATCTACACTTATAAGAGAAGTGTTGTGAGATCTTCCTTGGTGTATTGGTGGAGATTTTAACGTAACAAGATTTCTCAGTGAGTGCTTTGGTAATAGAAGAATGCGACCAGCAATGTTAGATTTTTCAGAATATATTTTCGAGTTGAACTTAGTGGATTTACCAATGGCGGGGGGTACATGTACGTGGGCGAATAATCAGACGTGGTCTCGGTTAGATTTTTTCTTAATATCTCCAGAGTGGGAAACTCACTTTTTGGAGGTTTGGCAGAAGAGATTGCCTCGGCTGTGTTCAGATCATTGGCCTATCATGTTGGATTGTGGGGGGATTCCAAAAAGACGCCGATATTTTAAGTTCGAAAACATGTGGCTAAAGTTGGAAGGTTTTGTGGATAGGATCCGATTGTGGTGGTCTTCCTACCAGATTCAGGGTACTCCTAGTTTCACTTTTGCGGGCAAATTAAAAGCTTTAAAACAAGATTTGAAGATTTGGAATAGTCAGTCTTTTGGTAACATAGGGGAACACCAGAAAAGTAAGTTAAGGGAGATTCATGAACTAGAAAGGTTACAAGAGTCCAGAATTTTATCACAGGAGGAATTAGCCCAAAAGCTAATGCTGGTTGCAGATCTTGAGAGGACCATTCTACTAGAAGAGATTTCGTAGCGGCAAAAGTCTAGAGCATTATAGTTGAAGGAAGGAGATCGAAGCACTAAGTTTTTTTATAGGGTAGCCAACTCTCACAGGAGATCCAATAATATTGAGATGCTGAAGATTGATGGGGCTAACTGTAATGATGAGCTTGCGATTAATAATCATGTAGTTGATTTTTTCAAATAGCTACTAACTGAACAGGAAAGTTGGCGGCCCAGGCCTGATGGTTTGCTTTTTTATTCTATTGGGCCTATGGATGGTATTCGATTGGAGAGGCCTTTTGAGGAGGCCGAGGTTTTGATGTGGTGAGGAAGATGACTAAAGATAAGGCTTTGGGTCTTGATGGGTTTTCTATGAGTTTCTTTCAAACTTGCAGGGATGTGTTAAAGGTAGATCTCATGAAGGTGTTTCAAGAATTTCATCTGGTTGGAAAATTTGAGAAAAGCCTAAATGCCACTTTTTTCGCTTTGATACCAAAGAAGGTTGGGGTGGTAGAGATCAAGGAATTCCGACCCATTAGTCTGGTAAATGGGGTATACAAGATTATTTATAAGGTACTTGCGAACCGCCTTAGTGAGATTGTAGGAAATATAATCTCGAAGCCCCAAAACACCTTTGTAAAAGAGAGACAGATTCTAGATACGGTTCTTATAGCAAATGAATGCCTGGATAGTAGATTGAAAGCTGGCAAGGCTGGGATTATCCGTAAGTTAGACATGGAGAAGACGTATGACCATGTTAATTGGGATTTCCTCATCAACCTTCTGGGGAGATATGGTTTTGGAGAGAAATGGCGATCTTGGATCCATTGGGGTATATCTACGGTGAAATTTTTAGTGTTGATAAATGGAAGTCCAACAGGTTTTTTAATAGGAAACGAGGTCTAAAATAAGGAGATCCGCTGTACCTTTTACTCTTTGTTATTGTGATTTGAGGCTTTGAGCAGAATGACCTCAGCCCTGGAAGCTAATGGGCGGGTGACTGGTTACTCGATTGGATCCCCGAGAGGGGCTTCAATTAATATTTCTCATCTGTTGTTTGCAGACGACACTAATATTTTGTGAGGCTAACCATAATCAGGTTCGAGTATTGAAGGCTCTTCTACTTTGTTTTGAAGCAGCATCGGGTTTGAAAGTGAATTTGAATAAATTAGAGATGGTGCCCATTGGAGGGGTACAACACCTCAGACAGTTGGCGAATACTTTGGGGTGTAAGATTGCCTCACTCCCCATGTCACATCTTGGTCTACCGTTGGGGGCAGCCTTGAGAGCGGCCTCGATGTGGGATACAGTGATTGAGAAGGTAGAGCGTCGTCTAGCAGGTTGGAAGAGAATGTACCTATCAAAAGGAGGTAGGACTACCCTAATAAAGACTACATTATCTAACCTACCGACCTACTACTTGTCCTTGTTCCCATTCCTGCAAGTGTGGCACTCCGGATTGAGAAAATTCAGCAGGATTTCTTGTGGAGTGGTATAGGTGAGGAATTTAAATTCCACCTAGTCAAGTGGAAGAAGGTATGTAGCCCTCTCTCTAATGGTGGTTTGGGCATCAGAAATCTGAGAATCTTTAATCGGACGTTACTTGGAAAATGGCTGTGGGGATTTCATAAAGAACTAGAGGCCCTATGGAAGTTGGTGATTGAGAGCAAATATGGGAATTATGGGGAGGTTGGTGTGCCAATGAAGCGAGAGGGGCATACAGAGTGGGGTTATGGAAACATATAAGAAGAGGGTGGGGGGTTTTCTCTCAACATTCAAGATTCTGTCTTGGAGACGGTACTAGGATCAAATTCTGGCATGATTCTTGGAGTGGTCATGATGCACTAAAGGAACTATTTCCTGAACTCTTCAGGGTCGCAGTTGCTAAAGATGCTTCAGTGCAAATGTCATGGTGATAACAGGGGAACACATCCAGTGGAACATCACTTTTAGTCGGGCGGCAAATGATTGGGAAATGGACAGCTATGCAGCCTTTTTCAGTATGTTGTACTCTTTCAAACCGAACAACCAGCATACCGACTTATTGTGGTGGATACCTACAGGTAAAGGTGTATTCTCAGTTCACTTGTACTATAAATCCCTTTCAAATGAGCTCCCTGTTCAGTTCCCTTGGAAAAGAATTTGGAGACACAAGGCGCCCCTCAAAGTAGCTTTTTTTGTGTGGACCGCTTCCCTGGGCAAGATCCTCACAACGGACAATTTGAGGAAACGAAGGGTGATCATCACATATTGGTGTTGTATGTGTAGGAATGGGGTTGAATCGGTGGACCATCTTCTACTGCATTCTGACGTGGCTAGACGGTTATGGAACGAGGTATTTAGTAGACTAGACTTGAGATGGGTTATGTCCGAGACAATAGTGGCGGTTTTGGCTAGCTGGATAGATTTACGAGGCAATCAACGGATTAAGGCTGTATAGAAGATGATTCCTATATGCATCATGTGGTGTGTGTGGCAGGAGCACAATGATCGGACCTTCAAGGACAGAGAGATTGAGAGAGGAACTAATAGCTTTCTTTTTTAGAACTCTTTGTACTTGGGCCACAACTGTTATTTTTAGTGGCCAAAATTTCCATGACATCCTTGTATCTATACTCCCTACCTAGTTAGGGCATTCTTTGTACTTCATATGGCATTTGCCTATTCTTTCATTAATACACTTTGATTACTTAAAAAAAAAAAAAAAAAAAAAAAAAAAAAAAAAAAAAAAAAAAAAAGGAAGTGTTGTGAGAAATCATTTCTCGACTCTAGGGGGACTCACCACAAAAAAGTATGATGGAAAGCTACAGAAGATTTTTACTTAATAGCATGAACGAGTACTCCTTCAAATTTATATGGGTGGCTTAAAAATAGGTTAAGAGTCAAGGAGGAGCCATGCATGCGACATGCATCATATCCCCACTTATGTTCCAAACCAACTTTTGAAGCAAAAGGAAATAAAGCATGCTTTTGTGGAGTGAATAAAACTTACCTCTTCGATCTATGCACACCACACAAAACCATTGGATGGAGTGCCCTTCAAGATTGTGCCAAGATGCAATCTTGCTGGCTTGCCAACTTTCCAAACTGGGCAAGACTTCTTTGTACATTGGAATGTTAGCTTGTATCATTTTAACAACACCATTTCCTTGTGATAATAATTCCCCTCCAGCCTTCAAACTTACATGTTGCACATGCTTACTATGCTTTCCATTGATCTTGGGGACCCGAATATGTCCATTTTCTGGGGACAACATTTTCCCAAAATTCATAAGGATCTTATCCCACTTAGGTCTTCTCTTGGAAGGATCTGGAAGCTCTTCTGCTTCAATCTCCTCTTCAGAATCAGTAATGAAATCCGTTACTGTATCTGCTGTTATTTCAGCAGCAGATAGCGTGGCTTGCTCTCTTAGAAACTACACACAAGATAAAATGATAAGTATTTGAAGAAAGGCTATCATAAATATGAGCAATGTGGCATCAATATTCAACATAACAATGCCTACTTTGATGATTTTGTGTCTGGCACTTCGTGTTTTAGCATGCTGCAACCATTGCTTGTGCCTCTGGAAAGCTGATTTGCTTGAGAGAGCCTGGTAAGTTAAGAAATTGTGAATCTTCAAGAAGTTTATGCAATTAAGTATCGCCCAAAGAGTACAAAAAGACTCGAATGCTGCTTCTTGTTTTGTGTTTGGAATCATCTGCTGGACAACTTAGCTTTGATTGAATGATACACAGAATACTGGAAAAATATTACCAAGCACAATATTTTGAAGAAGAAACGAATCTTGTCATCATGATGAAAACATATGGCTCATACATAGAAAACACTGCGGTACCACTTTGTTTGCATCCTGAAACAAATATGCAATTTTTAATGGAGATGCAACTTATATTTTTCCTTTATTGGCTTACCCAGCATGCACAAAAATTTTTGTTGATAATTTTCGATTCACCAGTAGTGATGCTTAAGAAGTACTGATTCTCATAGGTTCTCTTAAGGCTCCAGCAAAAGCCACGTGTCACCAGCTTAGCATGCCTGGACATGCAATGCACAAAGTCCCCCCACTTGGATGACATAATCTTGATATGTCGATATGTGATTGTCAAATTTAAGTGAAAAATCATGAAATTTTCCCATGTTCTCTTATGCAAAGCTAAGATACCATTTAACCAACTTGATTAATACTAACATTGTAGGTGATTATCTCCACAACTTCTGCATTTGCAAGAACATGCATAGGAGAAACGAGATTCCCGTTAACCTGCATAAAAGAAAGTCACACACCACACCTGAGATTTTCTGAATTTTTGTTCTTCGATTGGTTTTGGCCCCAAATGAAAAACAAAAATCATATGAGTCCAGATTCAGAAAATACCTTTGCAGCAACCATCTTGTTACCAATTTCAGTGTGTATCATATAAGCATAGTCAATAACAGTTGCCCCGTTAGGCAGGTTCTTTATCTGTTCATAATGACAATGGAAAAGAAATTTCAGTATGTTCTTTATATGTAGAAACTATGTCCGTCTTTCCTCATCCATATTCAAAAGATAAAACAAAAGAGAAAAAAAATGGATACCTAAAGAACCCCACTGTCTTACCTCTCCCCTTGGTGTAAACACAAAGACACGGCTACCCAACAGGTCTCTAGTGATGGTGTCTACAAATTCCCTAGAGCTCATGTTGCCAACAAACTCCTCTTGCCATTCTCTGATTGCATTGAGCCAACCAATCTGGAAGAAACAAAGGACTTGAATATGAAGTTAGCATTCAAGTTAGGGGCTTTAAGGGGTTCGCCACAAAGACCCTTCAAGAAGGAATTGCAAATAATCACAGTTTGTCAAGGAAAAAAGGTTAAGTACCCGGAGAGCAATGTTTGCATTGCTGAGACAGACAGTATTTCCTCTCGAACTTCTACCATTTGGCACCGTATCTCCAGCTAAACCAGTTGCAAATAGTCTCCCACTATAATGAGCAGCAATGCCTCTGTCGGCTATAAGGTCCATCTCTTCAGTTCTTATCTGCCAAAAAGTAGATAACCCAAAGATGAACAAACACATCAGAAGTAATTATATAATAACTAGAATAAAAGAAATTAGAACCAAGCCTTAGAGGCACTAAGAGAATAGAAATCAACAGAACAAAAGCCTTCTTTCCAATTACGCAGGAAAAGGGAATTGCTCAATAATGATCATCCAAACTACCTGAACTTCTAGCCTAAACATGCTCTCATACAGAAACGGAATCACCATTGTGTGGAGACTTTGATAGCCATTAGGCTTTGGGGTTGCTATATAGTCTTTGATCTGTAAAAAAGTAAAACCGATAAATTGATATACATCAATCTCTCTCTCTCTCTCTCTCTCTCTCTCTCTCTCTCTCTCTCTCTCTCTCTCTCTCTCTCTACCAATTACTCTTCAAAGAGAAAAAGCAGCAGCATACTCACAGCTCGAGGAATAGGGGTCCAGATTCCATGAACCAGCCCAAGAACATGGTAGCAAATCTGTGAGAAATACAATAATTGGAAAAAGGATTAGTAAAAGTATACATAGGAGTAAAAGACACCCAAATCAGGGCCAGGATTTACCTGCTCTGGACTGCATAAAGGCCCAACTCCAACACATTGCTTTGGTTTTACTATAATACGAAGCTGTTTATGACAACCAGGAAGAAGTATGTGAATAAGCAGATATAAAAACATCACGTATTCTGCCTCATAAGATTTTAATTCAGTTCAAGGAGACAGGACAACAAACCTGAGCAATTTGGTTAAGCTCATTTATACAGCCTTTAGATTTGAGGAAAGCCCTATAGATACTGCAAGTAAACAACAAAATATCACTTTCAAGGCCTGTAGAAAGCCCTACATAACAACACTTACAACAGGCCATCAGAGAAGAAACCTAAAGGTTGTTTCAGAAAGGAAAACAAAATCCCTTGAATGTAAGGCACACTTAGCATGAAACAAAATGATGCCTCACTTGCACAGGAAAAAGAGAGAGAAGAGAAAATGACGCCTCACCAAAACATCCACACAAATCAAAGTCCAGAGCTCTTCTCCCAAGACTTCTTGGGATCGTAACAGAGCTCTTGTGTAAACACGCCCATACATATAACCAATATTACAACTGGGTAAGACGTTACTGCAAAGTATGGGGTTGATTTTCATGTTGCAATTCTCCACATAGTATAATGCACGACCTAATCAGCTACTTAATCACAGATGATAGACTTAAAAGTCTACAACAAGATGCATATAATAAGATCAGATGTAACAAGGATCATGGGTTGAAGCACAAGCAGATAAATAACTGAATTAATTGCAAGTAAGATCGATTCATGGTCTGACCTGTACGGCTCTTTACATACAGCTCGAACTTCAGTTTTCACAGTCATAAGGTCTAAGAACTGATCATCCTCAATCTTCTTCATCAAAATTTTGTTTGCCTGATTCAAAGAGACAAAGTCCTCATAAGTAAATCCTGTCAAGACAACATCACCTGGAAAGCTCCTGAACTTAGATTGCCGAAGAGGTAAATTCAAACATCACATGCCATAAAAGGTGCCACGCAATTGATAATACTGTTAGAGCTCTATTCAGTTTTGACAGAGAACGGCAATACCTCCACAAGTTCTTTCTCATGTTCTTTATAGAAGTCTGCAACTCGTCTCTTAACTTTAGCATAATCTTCAGCATTGGTGTACATGAAGGATAGGTTTTCAAGCTCCGCCTGTAACAAAGGGACCCATATGTTAATGGAATACAATGTAATAGGACAACATTCCCAAAAAATGTTAGTGTAAAAAATATTTTGTTGGCATATTCAACATTGAAACTTAAATCCAACTAAGTTGTAAAAAAATTGGGTACTATTTTGAAATTGGAACAAAAAATGTAAAAATCTGAGAGTTTGCTAGACCATTGTAATACCCTGGCTGGTATACCAAAAATTCTAGAAAGTTCATGAGACCTATGCTCCACCAAAAATTGCGATATTGAGTTCACTAGATGCATGTAAGATCTTCAATCGAGAAAACTTGTTAGAATTACGTATTTAAAAAGGATTCTTAGTCCTATTTTGAGCCATACCCATACAAGCACCCTTATACACAATTTTTTTGTTGATGGGTATTATCTTCAGATGTCCTTAAGAACTTTGCGAGAGAGAGAAAATTGTATGTAAGATTGAGTGTGTTCAAGCAAAATTTCTCTCTCCTTATACACAAACCAGCACCCTTATGTTTCTTTGACTATCCTTAGATCAGAATTCCAGTTTTGAGAACAAGTTTGTTCGTGATGCCAAGAAGAGGTCAAAGTTTTAAAGCTATTGTAGGGCAGAGATTGAGTGACTGTAAAATCTTCTTCTATAGTGGAATTTTCTTTTGAAGAGTTCTTCGAAAGTTTTCCAGATTGCCAATAAAGTCTTTGTCTTGATTTATTTATTGCTTTTGATATGTTGATTCCGTTGATATTTAGTTGCTAAAATATCTTGATCTATAGAAGATTTAAAATTTTTGAATTTTTCATAAAACACCTATTCATTTCCTTCTAGGTGTAATTTTGGGCCTGCCCTAGATTTCCAAATATCGGTTCTATCCTAAGTTTAAAATATATATTATATATGTATAAGATACAATATGAAAATGCAGATTAAATTAAGAGCAATGGTTGCAACTCTGGGTAAGAGAGGTAGTCTGGGATCATTGTTGCAACACTTGGTCAAGATGTGTAAATCAGCACAAAAACCCCAAGAAAACCCAAACTTAAAAGTATAACTTTATCATGTTTATCATTCTAAACTTTGACAACATGCAAAAACAATAAATTATGAATTTCATTGAAAAAAAGTGATGGTTGCTTTTCATTTTTTGATAAGTAATTAGAGTATTCAGTAACAAAAAATCGTTACTGTCAGCATGGTTGCTGACAGCATTATAATGTGATTACAGAATATGAATGAGACATTGTGTGGAACTCTAACAAAGTATGTATGAGCTCATAAAGAACTACCTTAATTTGGTACATGCCCAGCAACTTTGCTAGAGGAGCAAAGACCTGCAATGTCTCCATTGCTATGCTAGACTGTACAAAAAATAACAATGCCAATAATCAAGAAAAGAGTCAATTGGTAGCTAATATGAAAGCAATAACACACCACCTGCTTATGTGGGGGCATGTAAGAAAGAGTTCGCATGTTATGTAATCTGTCAGCTAGTTTGACAATGATAACCCGAACCTGAAACAGCAGTCCATTCAGTCTCAAAAATGGTTTTCATCAGAACCAGGACAGAGCATTGACAAATATCATAAAAAATGGTTACCTCCTCTGTCATGGCAAGAAACATCTGACGCAGGTCATCAGCTTTTACATCTTGTACTGAATCAGTTTTATTCTTACAGTTTAGTTTTCCCAATTTAGATACCTACTCAGCAAAGAGGAATATTAAAACGACACAAGCTACCAATGAGCAAAGATAACTATAGTTAGCATCTATAATTATACAAAGTACCTTAGTCTCTCCTTCTACAATACGGCGCACGGTAGCACCAAACTCCTCCTCTATTCTTTCAAAAGTAACAACATTTGTATCCTCAACAGTGTCATGCAGTAATCCGGCAGCAATGGACTCCCAATCCAATTCCTAGAAGGATAAATTGGATTCAAATTTGACCACAGATTTTGCTTATATTTTTTTTTTTTTTTTTGATAGGTAATGCTTATAAAAAAAAATGATGGCAGATTGCAAGACAAATATTATTATAAAGGACAGCATATATTTTAATTTTGTAAGACTCACAAGTTGGCCTAGTATACGGGCAACTTCAACTGGATGAATGATGAAGGGCTCTCCACTTCGTCTTCTTTGGCCATCATGAGCCTCAAAAGCCAGCTATACCACAGGAAAGCTACATTTAGATATGACCAACACTTCAAAAGATTGGTTTACAAGAATGATAATACTAGGATTTCATGCCAAGCACATAGCTTACCTTAAGAGCTTTAAGGACCAACTCTAGTCCTTTAGGTGGAAGGTATGAAATAGTGGGCTTAAGATCCTGAGGATCAGAGGATCAATTTTAGCATATAACATGAACAAGAGGGAAAACATAAATCCATGTTAAATACCATTATTGTTATAATCACAAAGAGATGTCATGTTGAACAACAACTGGACTATACCTCCCATAACCTTTCCGGAGAAACCTCATCAAATGCATCTGAAGAGAATGATGAAGAACAGCACATTTGCCATCTTTTACAAGCAACATGAGGCAAGCTTGGTTTGAAGTGTCTTCCAAAAAGATCAAAGTCGGAACCTTCACTAGAATACCAACCTCTTTCATCAGAGGATTCGCATCTCTGGAAGAGGATAACATGGCACAGGTTTTCCAGTTAAATTAGCTAATGCAAGCCAGTTTCTATAATCAGCATACCAGTAATCCCAAATACATACAACAGTTCTTGTGCAAGTGCCATTTTTGTGACAACAGCATTGTAACTTTGGAGTGACGAACTTTTATAAGAGACAAGCATCACTTCACAAACAAAAATCATTTCAAGATTTGAGTTTTGTAAGAGAAATATCTTCCACAAACAAGAGGTTTTTTATAACATAATTTGGTCTGGCAAAAAGGGGGGCAAGTGTCCGTGAAATCTAAAACAAAATAAACAGCACTTCTCATTCTCAAAGATTTATAAAGATTCTAAAAACGTGCCAAGTTTATATTAATCCTATATTAAGATACTGCAAAAACTTCAACTAATTGCGACTCGCAAGAGACACTTTGATGCTTCCCATGCATTAAATCAGCATCCCAACTTTAGCTTAAAGTCTGACCTCAGTTAAAAGTTTCAAATTTATGGATAGAAGCAATCCTCTCGCACAAAAATCCAAAGTTTTGAACATGACAAACATAAAATAGATTTTGGAAACGCATTTGAACTGACAGGAACCAAAATTCAGATAATACGTCTCCTAAGGCAGTTCAAGGAACATTACAGAATTACTCCGGCATCTTCTTCCATTTCGTCCGTAAAGCGGCGAGGAACACTGAGGTGGGTGAGCTGTGCTCGCAAGGAAACCGGTCAAGATCCTGGGCGCTTTCCACGCGCACGATAGAACGTTACAATCATATCTTCCACTCCCATGCCAATTTGGTGATTTACACGCGTTAACGCATTCTAACGAAACTACAAGATTTACATAACCACAATTTTCAGTATTTCGGAACCCCATGGCCATAAGACAAAAATCCAAGATACCGTATTTACATAGAGACAATTCTTAACGGTAGCTGAGAAAACATTACAATAGCCAGAAAAACCAAAATTGACTCAAATAAGCGGCACAGTGGTACTAAGAAAACTTCACTGGGTGTTAGTTTGTTCTTTTTTTTTTAATTCCTTCTCGTGCTTCAAAGTTACAAACATTGGAAACCAATATTCGTGATTTCAATTTCCTGAATTTTCCCACATTTTCTCAGCAACCAAACAGCGTAGACATGCATACCTGACATGGAGGAAGCAGAGGCCATTTGCAAGTGAACAGAGCAATCTCATTGAATCAAGCTCAGCATTAAACAACCCACAAGACGCACACAAGAAAACCTCACCAAGAATTCACAAAAATGAAAGCGAGGGCCTATCAAAGACTAATTGCTCAGAGCTTCATGGGCCAAATTAGCGAAGGATTAGAAGAGCGTTCCGTGTGCAAGCGAAACTTTTTGTTTTCGGACAAATAAGCGAGGGATTGAAACGAAGGAGGAGGCGAAAAGATAATTTGGAGAGAGAGAGTGGTCGATAGATACGGAGCTCAGCCGAGGCCACACAAATGCCGTTTGATAAAGATATTTTTCCTCTGTGGGTTTAATATTAAAGGAAAGATTTTTGGAATTTATTTTGTGAGGTCCGTATTTTAAAAAATTATACAAATTAATCTAAAACGCAATCTTGTAAAAACTCCGACTGAACTTATTTTTCTTTTTTCTCCCCTATTTTTTAAAAAAATAATGATAAAGGGAATTTTATTTTCAAAATTTTCAAAAAATAAAAATATACTTCAATGATTTTCTTGAGTAGGCTTTAATATATCATTGAAATAGGTCCCACCCTCTTGTATTTGCAGGTTTGAGACTGAATGTTAGGACCTCTCATCCTATTGATTAATGTTTCCTGTAATTATTTAATATATTTATAATATGCTTGTTTTAAAAATAAAAATAAAAATAAAAAGTTCCCCAATGATAAAAAGATATAATATGTTTTTGAAGTTCTTGTATTCTTTGTGCTGATTATTTCTTCCGGTATTTTGGATTTAGAATAGAGTAATCATGATATATGTACAATTTTTTTTATAATTATTTTATAATTTATTTTTAAAAAATCAATAAAATACGTAATTCTATTAAAAATAAATTTTAATATTTCAAAACTATTCTCTATTTTATATAGAGTTAAAAAATTATCATTTTCCTTTTGAAAATGTTGTGGAAACAATAATGTGCAAAGTGGAGGTTGGCCTAATAGCTATATTTAAAGAACGTACAAAACACAGATCATGGGAAGCTGTAGGCACAATGGTAGTGTGTAAGCACCGACTTGTTTGTTGGGAAATTATCACGTCAGTGCTTAGGTAAGGGAGGGTTTAATGCGGAGTTTCAAAGGATTTGAATCACCATACGGGGGCCACGATAAACCCACTTTAAAAGGGTCACTAATAATGCTTTAATCAAGCAAGTGTGTACTTTTAACCACCATTTTGAGGCACTTTATTCTAAAATCCAATTTTTATTTCTGCTTCAAGACCATAAAACTGCTTTAATATTTTGTTTACCTAAATCAAATAGCTAATTTCCTCACGACATTACACATGATAATCAAAGGGGCACTAAGAATAACGTGCGGTTTATTGAATAGTCAGATGAGATGATATATTTCATATAAAAGTTGATAATTGAATAAAATATTATTAGAATATTATTTTTTAATATTATTATTATTTTAAAATTAAAAAAAATTAAATTATTTATTATATTTTATATAAAAATTTTAAAAAAAGTATTTCTCAAAACAAACGGAGTCAAATGTCCCACTTTCCTACTAAGAAAATTTCAAAGAAAAAACCACATCGTCCTAGAAGAGCATATTCATTTATATGAACATTGACATAATACATATAATTTAGACCCCCGTAATGATTATACCAATATCAACGCAAGATCCCCCTAATTTATAGTTGCGGCCGGCCATTTCATTTTTGGGGCACGAAAATCAGGATGTAATTATTAAAGTGTTGAATAACGAGTATCTGTCAGATAGTGTATCAAGGGATCGAAAACAAAAGTGCAGTAAAAGTTAATGCTGCACTTTTTATATATTCTGTAGCTGGTGAGATGGGGGCACCCATGATTCCATGTACACGATCGAAGAGAAAATAAAATAAAATAACTACAAACTGATTCTAACGAAAGAAAAGGGGGGAGGTTAGTTAACCAGAACCAGCTCCTTTCTCACCCCCACCCCTCGTTTTTTGGCTGCTACAGTACTGAGGATATGCCTGTGTCAAGAAAAGCATCTTTCTGTAGCAGTACTGTTTTATGGACTTTGGAAATGAAATGTCAATTCTTATGATATCAGATGGGAATGTTCTTCTTTATCCATTCGAGAAAAAAACACATGGTTTATCATCTACGTGTGGTTGTTGGGGACCGGAATGAGTCGTCACGGCACCAAAGACTATAGGTAAAGACTTGGGTTTTAAGTCGGCCGGAAAGAAAAGGATAAGCGAGGAGAAATTTTACAGTTTTGGACGTGCTGAACAAAGATGATTGTTGAGAATTAATCTGGCTGAAACTACGAGGTTAATCTCCTAGTCCTAGGCAATGTTTCTAAAGGATCACGACTCTATATATATACGTTTGTGTTAATTGCTCCGATAAATTAGAGATTTTTGTACTTTGGTTTTAAAGATTCAATATTGTTTTAGAACAATTAGAACGTGCTATGAATAACTCTGCAAAAAGTGTGCAGTCAGTCTGGGGAAGGTTCCATGCATCATGTTACAAGCATGCATGGAACCTGATTTATCATGCAAACCTCGAGCCTCATGGCCTCGAATCAGCTAGCTCGAGCCTCGAACATGCAACGATATGCCAGGCCGGATTGATAATTTGAGATAGAAATTAAGCTAGCTAATTGAATGCTAAGAAGTATATTTTTTTCCAAACACCCTATCCACATCACGGACTAAATTTCAACGTTGTGCTTTTAATTTGTAGAAATTGATATCTAGAGTAGGAAGAGTCGACATTTTGAATTATGAAAACGTTGCACAAAGTAAAATTTCTTATTTGAAATCTGTTATTGATCATCCTCCCCTTGAACGACATCAAAAGGGGATCGAGTAGCTATAGGTAATTGAAAAATAGCAAAATAGTTTTATAATCACTTGACAGCATGACCTGTCAAGAGATATAAAATTACTCTTCTTATTTGAGCTTATTAAAACCATAATATATGCAGCACGGGCTGCATGCATCTGCCGCTTATCAATACATGAAGATCTCGGTTATGCTTTCTGCTGTTTTCTGTAATTTTCTTGATCACATTCTCCCTGATCTGAAGCTTTTATCTTCCCTAGCTCCGGGGTTAATGGCATCCTCAAGATAAATGTCATGGATGCGAGCCATATATAATTGAGCTGGGAATTTAGGGCTCCCCAGTGAACTCTGCGAGTGTGAGACTCCTCATTGTATGGTAATTAGGTGACGATAATTGCATATTGCAGAATCTTTCTTGTTTAAGAATTGAGATCACCTGAAAGAAAAAGAAACGTTAATTGTGGCTTACTGTCTTATCTATTTCAAAAGTAAGAAGATTGATAATGGGTTAGGCAGATTTTGAAGTACCTCACTCATGCATGGACGTGAATCTGGCCTACTAGTTGTGCACTTTGCAGCCGCACAAAACACTGTATGAACTCCATATGGGTCATAATCCTTGGAGTCATCATCCAGAAACTCCGGGAATGCTCCTTCCAACAGCAATGGTCGAGCCTGCCATTTACAGAGAAAAAAGCATGCTGAGATAGAAGTTGGGATTCTTGACGTGAACTTTGAGGATAGAGAGACCATGTCACTTTCAAGATCATGATTTTAATAGCCTTACTAACCCACTGAATCGAGCTTTCATCATCTTCGGTGCAGATATTCGGCAAAACAACCTCAAGAGTAGAACTCCGAAAGCTTGGACGTCGGATTTTACTAGAGACATTGTTTCATGGTCCAATAAATCCTTAAGACGGCACCTGTTTTCACTTTTCACCGAAACTAACTTGTTAGTTAAAGTAAATAATCAGGCAAAAGGGGTACTTTTGGTGGTGCTTCAAACAAGCTATAATAAAGACTTCCAAAACTTGGCCTGTAGTTTAGCTGTAAACCTGTTGGGGGTTATTTAGATCTACAATCCTTGCCCTAGATGAAGCCACTTTTCTTTTCCAAATCCAGATATCTGTTGCATTCAGCCACAATCAATTACGAAAGAGAAACGTAATTGGAGCACTAACATTGAAACCTCGAAATAAGCACTTCTGATTTGGGATAATTTTCACCAGTGGGCGGAAGTTAAATGTCAGAAATATGTTGATTGGTTGTAAGTCACCATGAACTACGGGGCCTCCGGGACATTCTTCATGCATGTATCGAATACCTTCAGCAATCTTTATAGCCATGCTTAGCTTATCTCCAAATCTCAGTTCCAACTGAGTCTCCCCTGAGCCTGTGTTTTGTAGTGCATAAACAGCAGATAATATATCCCATCATTGGCTACAAATCAACAGATTATTAAGAGGAAAAAAAAAAAGGAACTGTGAAAACGGAGAAGAGAACAGAATGAATTCACCAACACAAGGTATTTCCACTACCTAATGAAGTTTTTTAAATCTGTGGGTTCAAGAACTTACCAGTAAGATACTCATCCAGGTTCCCCCAGCATTCTGCAAAGGGATAGACCAGAACAGCACAATCTTCACATGACTTGTGGTATCCTATCAACTCCTGTATATGCTTATGTTGCATGGACACAGCTGATGTTTTTTCTGCTTCAAGAATGCCATGACTACAATCTCCCCTGAATACTTTTATCAAAACTCTGGACTGACAAGCGAGCAGGTATCCATCATATAAGGAAATGTTCTGATACTTGGCGTTGTTTGTGAAATTCCTTTTAGGCCCACATCTGATCGCCGCTTCGATTTCTTGCCGGGTTAGCTGCCTTGGTAATTTTGGCAAGAGATTGGCCAGAGAAGGTTTTTTTGAGGATATTTTAGAACGTCGAGAAGTTTCCTTTGAAGGTGAAGGGAGCTCCATTTCTTTAAGATTTTCACTTTCTCCATGTAGCCCAGACATCGTTTCATCATCTCCTTCTCTGCTTGAACTTGCAACAAGTGATGCTGGAGGAGGTTGAGACTCCGACAAGGGATGATAAACATGGATTTCCACTACGGATGTTGTTGAGATATTAGTTGGATTTGGTTTTAATGAAATCTTCGATTGACCGTTAACAAGCAAGCGATGATCAACACGGGCTTCTTCATCATCACTTTCGAAAGATACCTTGCAATCTGTTCCACTCCCTCCATGGTTCATGGTTTCAGCAAAGCTCCACCAAGGCTCATGTTTTCGACACAGTTCTGTTGTGTCTCCGGCCTGTCTAAAAATCACACAAGACGATATTTAAGTGGTTCAGCAATTTGCTTATGTCCACTGGAGCCTCTTTTATAGAATTTGTATAAGATTTACAAAAACTCTACAAATTTCTATCTCTCTCTCACGTACCCTCTTTCTCTCTTGTTTCTCTTCTCCCACTGCCACTTTCTTCACAACTGATCTCTCCTATTTATAGGAGAGAGCAGCCTACAATTTCTATGTTAGGTGCAGCATTTTATGACTCTGCATTAGAGTGAGTGGGTGGGTGAAATGGTGGTTGCAAACAGTGGGTGGGCGGTGGCTGCAGACAGTAGGTGGGTGGTGGCTACAGACTTGGGTTGATTCAACAATCACCCCCTCCACCCAAGTATGCCATACCAGGCTGCTTGCAAACTGATTCATTCTTCAAATGAATACACATCTTTCTTTGACATGAGAGACTTCTGCTATCGAATACGCTCCACTGCACCCGAGGGTGCTTAGCAGTGTACAATATTGATCAAGTCCAAACAGTGTTGGAACTTGATCCCTGTGACGTCCTTTGTCAATATTTCTGCTGAATTATCTTCAGTGCCAATCTTCTAAAGTTTGATGTCATCTTCTTCTAATATTTTACGTACAAAGTGAAATCGGACATTTATGTGTTTTGTTCTAGAGTGATACACTTGATTCTTGGCCAAATGAATTGCACTCTGATTGTCATAGTAAACGGTAACCTCTTGCTGCTTAAAGCCCAAATCTGTTACCAATCCCTGTAACCAAATAGCTTCTTTCACAACTTCTGTTACAACCATGTATTCAGCCTCAATTGATGATAGTGCAATTGTCGATTGCAAAGTTGATCTCCAACTAACTGGTCCTCCAGCCATAGTGAACACATATCCAGTTGTCAATTGGCATTTGTCAAGATCACCTGTATAGTCTGAGTCAACATATCCAGTTACTAGACTATCTTCACTCTTCTCGAATTTCAAACCAACATCTACGATCCCCGCAATATACCGTAGAATCCACTTAGCCGCATGCCAATGAACATTTCCAGGATTATGCATATAGTGACTAACTAAGCTAACGGCTTGGGAAATATCAGGTCGTGTACACACCATGGCATATATTAAGCTTCCAACAATACTTGCATATGGAACATTCCTCATGTAGTCCCGTTCTTCATCGGTTTTAGGAGACTGCAATACACTGAGCTTGAAATATGGGGCCATAGGAGTACTCACCGGCTTCGTCTTCGAGTCGATGTTAAATCGTTGTAGTATTCCTTTCAGATACTGCTTCTAAGTAAGGTGAACTGTAACTTTCACCATATCTCTACTGATCCCCATCCCCAATATTCTTCATGCTTCTCCCAGATCTTTCATTTCAAACTCATTGACTTAACTGAGTTTTTAAGCGATCTATCTCTCCCTTGCTTTAACATACAATTAACATATCATCTACATATAAAAGCAAATAAATGAAAGATTCATTTACAAGTTTTCTGAAATATAGACGATGATCGTATTGACAACGAGTGTATTTCAGATCCATCATCAAGCGGTCAAACCGCTTATACCATTGCCGAGGTGAATGCTTCAAGCCGAGGTGAATCCTTCTGGTTGAGACAGATAAATCTTCTCTTCTAGATCATCATGTAGAAAATATGTCTTTACATTAAGCTGTGCTAATTCAAGATCATATTGTGCAACCAAAGTTAGCAATATCTGAATAGATGAATGCTTCACAACAGGAGAGAATACTTCACTGTAGTCAATTCCCTCTGTCTGACTACCAACCTAGGTTTGTATCGCACTCCATTTTTAGCAGCTTGATCATCTTTCTGATTGAAGATCCACTTACAGCCAATTGTCTTCTTTCCTTTTGGAAGCGGCACAAGCTCCCAAGTCTAGTTATGGTGAAGAGATTGCATCTCTTCATTCATCGCCTTTGTCCATTCAACTTGTTCACTGGACTATATGGCTTCTCTATAAGTGGTTGTGATCTCACCCCCTTTAGCTGATAATGCATATGTCACATAGTCTACAAAACGTGTCGATATAGGTTTCTCTCGTCTCGATCTGTTGGTTGCTATTGATTCAGGTTGACATGGAGGTACTGTGTTTGGATTATCAACTTCATCTTGTCCATGCTTTCCCAACTTCTTTGAAGTAATAAACTTCACACCATGTGAATCATCTATAGTTTCGTCATCACTGCTGCCTTCATTGGAATCTTTATACTTATGTGACTTAAGCATCTCAGATTCGTTGAATGTTACATCTCTACTGATGATCACATTTTTGGACTCTATGCACCAGAGTCTATACCCTTTTACACCGGTACTAAAGCCCAAGAATTTTGCTTTCTTGGCTCTAGGATCAAGCTTACTTTCTTTAGCATGATAGTAAGTAGGACATCTGAAAACGTGTAAAGAGTCATAATCAGTAGCATGTGTACCTCTCCACATTTCAGTGGGTGTCTTCCCATCATTGGCAGCTACGGGTAGTCGGTTGATGAGATGGCAGGCATATGTCACAACTTCAGCACAAAATTTCTTACTGAATCCAGCATTCAGCAACATACATCGCACTTTCTCTAATAAAGTACGATTTATTCGTTCTGCCACACCGTTCTGCTACGGTGTACCTCGTACCGTGAAGTGTTGGACAATTCCTTCTCTCCGGCATACTTCCATGAAGGGGTCTGAAGTGTACTCACCTCCATTATCATATCTGAGCTGCTTGATCTTTCTGCCGGTTTGAGTCTCAACCATTTTCTTCCAATCAAGGAAGATTTTCAGCACTTCATCTTTATTCTTTATCGTATACACCCACACACGATGAGAATAATCATCAACAAAAGTTACAAACCAATGCTTACCTCCCAAAGATGCATTTTGGGTAGGTCCCCAAACATCGGAGTGCACATAGTCAAGTATTCCCTGTGTATTGTGTACTGCGGTTCCAAACTTGATCCGCCTCTGCTTCCCCAATACACAGTGCTCACAGAAAGACAGCTTACCAGTCTTGGCACCTTTGATTAAACCTTGCTTCACCAGTGTTTGCAAAGCCTTTTCTCCAGCGTGTCTCATACACATATGCCAAAGACTGGTGGTGTCGGCATCAGTCTCATCTAGCTTCTCACTGCATGTGGAAGCTCTTCCATCAACAGTACTTCCTTGCAAGAAGTACAAATTTCCTCACCTTAAACCCTTCATTGCCACCTGAACTCCCATTAGTACTTTGAAAGTTCCGTCTTCAATAGTGATTCTGAATCCCTTTGAATCCAGAGATCCCAGTAAGATGAGATTCTTCAGCAAGTTCGGAACATACCGAACTTCTGTTAGAGCCTTGATGCTACCATCATGCAGCTTTAACCGAATGCTACATATTTCCTGAGTCTTACAGGCACTGTCATTGCCCATAAGTACTGCTCCACCCTCAATCTTTGTGAAGTCAGTAAACCAGTCCTGATTGGGACACATGTGATAGGTACATCCGGAATCCATAATCCATTCATCGGAATGAGAAATGAATGATAAACTTATCAAAGAAAAATCTGAATCATCATCTCTGTCCACGATATTAGCTGTGGAGGGTTGATTCTGCTGTTGTCCCTTCAGCTTGGGACAATCCTTCTTCCAATGTCCTTTGTTGCGACAAAACGAACACTCGTCTCTAGCGAGCTTTCTGCTGACTGATGAACCACGTGATGTGGCCCGAGTTTTTGATTGAAAACCGTTCTTCTTTCTGGGATACCTTGACTGTGGTCTCCCTCTTGCTGTTAGAGTTTTACTTGATGTATCTTGTTGTACCTGCTTATCCTTTTTTCAGTACTCATTGCTAATTAAAAAACTAGATACATTTCCAAAACTAATCTTTTCCTTCCCATACAATAGAGTAGTAATTAAATGCTTATATGTATCAGGCAAGGAATTTAACAAAAGTAAAGCTTTATCTTCATTTTCGATTTTAACATCCAAGTTTAACAAATCAGCAAGAATTTGGTTATAATTATTCAGATGTTTAAACATTAAAATACCTTCACGAAATTGGAATCTGAAGAGCTTCTTCTTCAAGTGCAAATGGCTCTCAATGCTCTTCTTCATGAACTTATCCTCCAATTTTTGCCAAAGTACCCTAACATTTGTCTCTCTCATGACATAATACTTCTGTTCTTTGGTAAGGCATAATCGGATTGTACTACAAGCTTGAGTATTAAGCTTCTTCCAATCCTGATCAATCATATCATCTGGCTTTCCTTCCAACGCAATATCCAACTCTTGTTGGATCAAAACGTCCATGACTTCACACTGTCACATGCCGAAGTTGCTTGTTCCATCGAACTTCTCAACTTCAAACTTGGCATTTGACACAGTGGACCGACGCTCGGAACTACTGACATTTTCAGAGCTCCTATCTCTTCCAGATCATTCCATTTGAAATTAAAAAATTTAGACACAAAATTTCAAAACTTTAACCTTACGGATGAGTCCGGAATGATCCAAATAGTTGGAAAGCACTATTTGATCGTTGAAATCGAACTCCAAATGGCTTAGATCAAGCCCAAAATAGATCTGAAAATGGACGGTCCTGATCGTCTGGCGCGGGGGCGCGTGGGAGCATGTGGCTCAGTCGTCTTCAACCTCCGATGCGCGTGGGAGTGTGTGAGTTTCAGTAGATGCACGCGCCAATCTTCTCGGGGCATGTGTGGGCTCTTTCGACCTCCATTTTTTATTCCATTTGCGGCAACGGATTCGTCTCGACGCGAGGAACACCCTGGAGTTGTCAAAAATTGATTTTGATCAACTTGAATTTTCAGACAACTCGAACCAGAGCTCTGATACCAATTGTTGTGCCTCCGGCCTGTCCAAAAATCACACAAGACGATATTTAAGTGGTTCAACAATTTGCTTACATCAACTGGAGCCTCTTTTATAGAATTTGTATGAGATTTACAAAAACTCTACAAATTTCTATCTCTCTCTCACGTACCCTCTTTCTCTCTTGTTTCTCTTCTCCCACTGCCACTTTCTTCACAATTGATCTCTCCTATAGGAGAGAGTAGCCTATAATTTCTATGTATGGTGCAGCATTTTATGACTCTATATCAGAGTGAGTGGGTGGGTGAAATGGTGGTTGCAGACAGTGGGTGGGTGGTGGCTGCAGACAGTAGGTGGGTGGTGGCTGCAGACTTGGGTTGATTCAACAAGCTCCTGCTAAATATAGTTTGTACAACGTACTCAAAAGAACGTTAGATGGAATGAATTAAAAGAGGTAAGGTCCCACTTGCTGACAAAAGTTACAATCTGTGGGAACAAAGATTTTCTGCCATGATATGAGACAATTAACCTGCGAAGAGGGAGATAATTTAACAGCTCTTCAACATGCTAATTTACCGAGGGTGTACCTTCTTTCTTTGTTTGATCTCTCGAAGTAGGATGATGTTCTTCAATCTTCACCCTGATGAGTAGCTAAAAGTATGCTCTCCTAAAAAACAATCACCTGCACCAGGTCATCATTTCCATGGAAGACTTTTCAATCCCAGAAAGTCTTCCAAACAGCTTGCCCGATACTTATCGATCGATCTTCCTTCTACATAGTGGCTGCCGTCACTACTGATGATCGATTTATTCTATATGATCATAGTTCAGTCACCATGATTCTATATAGAGACAGCCATCCAAAATGATGATGAGGCTATGAGGCCATGACTCTTTCCTCGTTTTCCTGATCAAGGAAAAAAACAATTTTCATCGGTTGTTTTTTAGTTTATCCGTTTCTTGATTCGTTGGCTGTTTCGCAAGCGGTCATTTCTGTACCAATACCAGGTTTCAGCCTCGAAAAAGGTGTCTCCATCTCTCATGTTTACTCTTGTTTTCACCATGGAGTGGAGCATCCAACTTTGATCGGACCGGACAGGAAATCTTCCATTGTTTTTAGAGAAATGATATTTACAATCATGGTTGTGCAAACATTATATAGTCTTTTTTTTTTCAAAATAAATTAATATGAAATCTATATGAAAAAAAAAATAACTTTTTAATCATGTATTTCACTCTTTTTCAAAGCGATTACGCAACGTTTACACACTCCACGACTATATATAACATTGGACGGTGCTATAGGCACCGCTGGTGACTCTAGGCTGGCTCCCGCTAGAGTCACCGTTAGGCAAAATTTTTTTTTTGTTTTTTTTAAATCATTTTTTAATACTTTTAAATATTTAAAAAATATATAAAAAAATTCATAATAATATTAAACAATTTTTTCTTAATCATTAAGAAAAAAAAAAGGAGTTGGTCAATGGTAACAAGTGGGAGCAGGAACCACCAACAATAGTCTTATGGTGGGTTTGGTTGTTGAGAAGTATTGAGAAGAATTATGAATAGTAGTAAAAAGTAGGTAAAAATTAATAATAAAGTAATTAATAGTAATAAAAAGTAGGTAAAAAATAAGGAATAGTAGTAAAAATAAGTAAAAAATAATAATAAAGTAATGAATAATAATGAGAAGAATTGAGAAGTGTTGAGGATACCTCAACACATAAAGACAACCTTAGTGTTTTCCTATAACAGTACTCTTATTTTCTACTAAGATTTTGCCACTTCTGTACGTCTATGTTCGTAACGACATTCGCCTCTAATTAATCGTTATTCCATATAGTACTTTCGATTATGTAAATTATCAAACAGCACGTGAAGGAACTTAATAACTACCAAGGCTGAGAAATATATGCATATTTGAGACCATCACTGCACCCACCCTCCTTTCTTATAGAGGTGTCAAATCGTATTAACGAGGCGTGTTCATGTCGTGTTAAAATATGTATATGATATTATAAAAATTAACCAAAATCCAACCCATTAAGTTTATCGTATCAAAATCTTAAACCCTAACACGACCCGTTAACATAACGGGTCGTGTCGTGTCAACATTTTTGATCTATTAGTGAATATTAAGAAATAGAGTTTCAAACTGTTTATGTAAATGGATTGAATAGACTCAAAATTAACTCGTTTGACCTGATTAAATTTAGCTTAATTTTATATAAATATTAAAATCACAATATATATAAAAATTATAAAACTAACTACAAATCTAAAATTACTATCCAAATAATAAAAATATCAAAATTAAGATTCTAATGATTTTGATTTTAGGTAGAATGGTATAATTATAAGTTTAACTTTCTTAACGTGTCATAACGGGTCAAAACATATTAACCTGTTATCAACCCATTAAGCAATTGTGTCTTAACGGGTCAATCCGTTTTGATCTAAACCCATTAAAACTAAACTCTAACCTGTTATTATTGTGTCGTATTTTTATTAAATTAATGAGTCGTGTAATATATTGTCACTCATATTTTCTCGACAGCATTCAATCAAGGCTGTACAGTACTACTACTGCCAGCTTAGCTTCTTCCTTTATTTATGTTATTATACTTTCTTGTCAGAGAATGAGTACAATTCAATGAGACAAATATAAAATAGTTACATGTAATAATTTAAATTTTATATGTATAGGTTACAGATATATAACGATGTACAAAATGAATAGGCTCTCTGCAGGAATTTCTTTTTCTTTTTTCCATTCTTTCTTTCCCTTGTTTGTTGTTTTTGAGGAAGCTATCGTGAGAAAATTAGAGTAACAAGAAAAACCAAAAGAGGAGAGATCGGCTTACCTGCTCGGAGCGAAACCCAATGATGGTACAGTGAGTGAAGCTGAATGGAGATGAGGCAAACCAAAGGACGTGCTACTCGATCTTGGGGCCAGTCGACAGAGGTGTCGTTTCCATAATGATGCCTAGCAGCTTGGCATAGAGAAGATTGAGAAAGAGATGGAAAGAGAGTTTGTTGAGAGGGTGGCACAAAAAAGAATGTTGAAGACAGTTGAAAAATATTCGGATGAAATAGGAAAAGATAGTGACAAAAAGAAAGTAAATTGAAATGGAGGAGTGAGTGGGTGAGAAAGCATTAGGGAGGTGGGAAAGTGGGGGAGAAATTGTTGGGGAAAAGAAACCACTGTGGGGTAGGGGGAAAGAAGGAGAAAGGGATAAAAAAAAAAAAAAAACAATCTTTGTAGGCCTGGGCCTTGGCCGGCCTAGGTGTTATAGAGGGAATCTGTAATGAAGAAACCTTGAACAAAAGTACAATCTTATGGTCGGTTTCATTGAGCTGACTTGTTTGAGGATCTATGTATCAACACCATTATTGGAAAATGTTAGTGTAAAACCTAACTCATAAAATTAACCAACAAAAAGTAGATTTAAGGATAGCATAGCGTTGAGAAAGAAATGAATTTTATATGGCTAACATGCAAATGAGAACCATTAACAGTGTAAATGATAGGATTAGGAGAGAGTGTAGATTTTTTGAAAAATAAGATAGGGTTAGAGATCATGTGATTACAACACACAAAGTCAATATATCAAAGAGATTTGCCTTAGATGATAGAAAATGTAGTAAAAGATTGAAATAAAACTTGATGAATTAATGTCTCAATATTAACTGTAGTGAGTGTAGTGGACTGAGAAGAAGATACTAGTGTAGAATGAGTAGTGAAAGCTACGATGGCAGTCTGTGAGACAAAGGTAGGGGTGAGAATTTTTCAATCCGAACACAGAAAAATTGACCAGTTCAAATTCACCTCTACACGGTCTTGGTCCATGGTGTCTCCAAAATTTGGTTTTTGGTTCGATTCTAGGGTGTGGTTTTCTTTTTTTTTTTTTTTTTTTTTTTACCGAATCAGACCAAAATTTACCGAATCACTTACATATAAAATTTTAAATATATAATATAATATTTATATAGTAGTTATATAAGTTGATTATATAATTTTCTCTAATCTATCATTATTGATCATATAAAACATAAAATAATATATGCTATAAATTAACTAATATATTATACGATGAATTATATGATAATATTTGTTGTTATATGTAGATACATACTCTACTAAAGTACTAAGTTAGTAGCAATTAATATCCTGAATATAATTATAATTAATTTCTTTTTTTAATGAGTTAGCTACATAATCCACATTAAAGATCTTGCTGAATTTTGATTTTACTAATTTAATTAATTTTTTGTATTAATTTATCTACCAAAAAATGAAAAGAAGAAAAAATATCCCTAGCACATATAGACCAAATCGGACCGACCAAACTGATAGCTAACAATTCAATCTTTAGGGGCAGTTGGTCCAATTCAGTTTGAAAAAATGATAGACCAAAATTTTTGGTTGATGACCTCATACCGAACCAAACCAAATAGGACCTAACAGATTACACCTCTAGACAAAGGTCTTTGCTTGATTCTTGTGATGAAGTTTGAGACATTCGAGATAGAATTGCTTAGGCATTTGCAATATTTGTATAAAGCAGTTTTGGTTAACAATGTGGATGGTGAAGATCTCGAGACATTGGTAAAAGAAAACTTAGAAGACACCCTGGAGGTAGTGCCTACAACAAAATTTAGAGATTTTGACTTCATTGTAGATCGTCGATTTTCTTCATAAATGAGTTCAGCAACAACAATTTCAAGAGTTGGAAGTAGTGTGCATTGCAAGAGAAAGGCTTGCATAGACTTGAAGTCCTCACGAAGGGTCATCATGAAGTGCATAAAGTTTTGACAATCACTATAGGACGCAAATAGTTCAATATCTCTTGAACATTTAAATTGAGAATATGCAGCAGATAGTTGTTCTCAAAGATTATTAACTTAAGAATAGAAATAAAAAATATACTGACTCGATTCTTATCACATATGATAAAATTTAGTCTCAAGTTGAAACTACGACGAAGTATCACTACAAGAAACAAGCTCATTTCCGGCGAACATAAGTCGCCACAAATAGACAATCTTTCGTCGCAAATAATTATTCCTGGCTAAAATTAATTGTCCGAAAGTGGCCAGAAATTTTGAGCCAAGAAAGATTGTTTCCAGCTATAGGAGGAATTGACAGAAATATTTTATTATTTCATGCAACATTTAATCGCTGCAAAAAGTATAAAATTCGCCACAAATACATCTGATGACCTCTATTCATAATATTTTTTTTTACGATTTTTTTTTTCACTTTTTTTAATTATATTGATTTTTATCCACTCATATCAAATGATAAAATGTGTCTTTTTCTCACAAGCATTCTATAATTAATTGAAATTTTATGGATTTCATTCCCTCCATATTCTGAATATCACAATACAATAATGATTTTGTTTATTATTTCTTCAACAACTTGAGATCAGTTTGGTATTGTTTCTTAATATCATACTCATTATTTCATTACAAAGAAACATATAGATATATACAAGTATTCATGGGAAATCCAGCTATTCTAAGAGCCAAGTGCTTAAGAAAACCACTCAAAGAAGTATTAAGCTATTTCTTCTTCTACCTCTTTAGAAGGGAGGGAAGGAGGCAACATGATAAAAGTCCTATAAGCTGAGATTACAGCGAGAACAATGAGACACCAAAGAGTCAAGGCATGGAGAGCTAAAGCTAGCTTCATTCTACTGCAAAACCTTATGTAGGAACTACATGCTTCACTCCATGAGATTTCTCTGTCACCATTGTAAGCTAAGTACAGTATCTGCAACACTGCTACCTCGGATGTGACTATTAAGTAAGCTACAATCTGCACCAGAAAAATAATTGCAAAAGAAAATTGCTATTAGAACCTTTTTTGAAGGAAGATTTCAATGTTTATTTTTTCTTCAATCTGTATGGAATATTTTTAAATGCCAAAATTTATGTTACTCATCATCTACATACTACACACCTAAAGCAAAACAGAACATGTTGACAATGTTTATTATTAGTCCTCATTGCAATTTCAGGTAGTACTCCAACTTGACAATATAATGAATATCTACAATAAAGAAAAACTCCAATGCTATCTACTTTTAAACTTGCATAAAGATATTCTCTTCTGAAGTAAGACAAATTGACTATATATAATTACTAAAAATTTTGAACTTTTTACCAATAAGTTGGAAAGGATGTTTCTGGATCACCCCTCAGACTGAGTGGAGCTAACGGTTCTAACAATGACTGCACAGGATTAGCTTCAGGACAACTACTTGAGCCAATTGGCCATCTCATTGGAACAACTAAATCCTTGCAACAAAAGAAATGACAATTTAGGTATAGGTAAGGCAGAAAACGAAGCGATAAGAACAGCAACAAAAAAGAGGACATCAACAAGACTTATGTTCAGGAGGATTGAAAGTTATCCACTTCCTGATCATCAACACCATTGCATAGATCATTATTGAACTTTTTCAATAATTATTTAATTTCCAATCACTTGAATGCAAATGTTCTTACCTCTTAGCACAGGACTTTAGTACCTGTTCTACTTGTCAGTGTACATGCACTAACAAAATCCCAAGTGAGAAAATTGTTAAAAAAGAGTCAAAGAAAAGCATGCAACTTTAGACAGCAGAAAGCTTTTATTCAAGAAATCTCAAAACTCACACTGTCACTGTCCCATCCTCTTGTGAGCATCGTATGGCCCATTCAAGCTAAGGACTCTTATTGTCTTAAGGAAATGTTTTTCTGCTTCAGACAAAATCTTTCTGCATTAGAAATTTGGTCTGCATTTTTTTGTTTTTGTGGCCATATCAATCTCTAAATCTTGAGAATAAAAAATCAGTTGTCAAGTCTAGCTACAGTATCTAGCTCAAATATTATCTACAGGATAAACCATTGGCTGATGAGATAGATTTAAAGGCAATTGCTCGTGGTACTCAGGGATTCAATGGGGCTGCACAGGATTAGCTTCAGGACAACTACTTGGTTAATATTGCTACCATTAAAGCTACTGTTGAAGGTGCAGAAAAGTTAACAGCTTCTGTGTACTTTAAACAAAAGAATTTCCTATTTAACTTGCTTATTGAGTGCATCTTTCCTATTTAAGGTATCAAATTGTGGGATGAGTGACACGATTGGGCCAGTTCACATCAATGAGCAGCCAAGTTCAGAAATGCAATCATGTATTGATGTTGAAGTATGTTTGTGGAATCTGGGGTTCTTGTAATTTATTAATAGTGGTAGACATACGTTTAGTTTATTTAAATTTCTTGCATTGGTTGTGTAGGTGGTGAAACTCTTAAGAGAAGCATATGACCGTGTAAAAGCCTTGCTAAAGAAGGTTAGTCCCTTAGTTCTCATTAGTTTGTAGTATTTTTTTTTTCTTTTGAAAAATGAGAGCTGCAATATAAGAAAAAATATATTCAATTATCCCTATAGTCCAGAGGAGAATTGGCCATTCAATCTTGTAAACTAATCAAGACTGAAATTGGGAAAATAGATATATGAATGGAGAGGAATAACCAATCAATTTGTTTCTCTAATTCATAAGTCCAAGTGAATTCCAACCGATCCGAGTGATGGAGTTATATTTTTGTGGAGTTGAAAATCCATGAGATGTAATACCTTGAAATTAGATTCTTAGATTAATTAAATTTCCAAGCCAAATGCAGCATCAGTGCACTGCGAAGCTTAGACTAGAGTGGTACTCAAAAACAAATCGAACTACACAAAAACAAAGAAAAAGAATAAACATCTAAGATAAAAACTACAAAAATCGGAAAGCTGTAAGCTCACATATAGAAAGAGAGAGAAAGAGAGTAACCTTGGTGAATCCAAGCGAGAGTTAGAGAGAGAGAGAGAGAGAGAGAGAGAGAGAGCATAATAGCTAAAGTTAGAGAAACTGATTGACGAGGAGGAGAAGACGGATGGCAGCGAGACGACGGCATCGGTGGCAGCGTTTGGAAATATCGTGAGAATGTTAAATCCCTAGAGAGACAGAGATAGAGGGAGGGAGAGAGACGGAGGGGCGAGAGTGACGGAAAGGGCTAAGAAGTAATAAGGGTATTTAGAAAAGTTAATATGGGGACTAGAATTCGTGATAATAAGTCATTTAAATGGGCCAGCGAAATTGTGGCAAACCTTTCTCGCCGTAACAAGTTATTAAAACGACCTACGATTACAGAATGGATGTATTTTTGACAAGATTATTTCCGGCGACCAAAACTCGCGGGAAAAAGTGTTTTTTTTTTGTAGTGTATCAAGAGTACAATTATATTACTGCATAGGGAGCAAACTATGAATCAAAAAAATGTTAGTGTTGATAAACCAAGAAAGGATCTTATAGTGCACACTATGCCAATCTTCAAGGTTGCTTGCAAAGATTTCAATACTTTTGCCCTCTTGTTGCTTAGGGGCAAAAATATCTCCCAAGAAATAGTGCCAAAATTTACAATTACATAAAAAAATCCCATGTTTGAGCCCACATATAATAATTTGATCTATCTAATATATTGTCAATGGGCTGGACAATATCATCAAAGTTGGAAGAATAAGGTACAGGTTCGATAGTGAGATAAGATTAGATGAGTTTATATGAAAGTTGAAATTTGAAAGTAGTATAAAATATTGTTATAATATTATTTTTTATATTATTATTTTTTTAGAATTTGAAAATGTTCAAATGTTTATTATATTTTGTGTGGAAATTTGAAAAAATTGTAATAATGAAATGAAAAACTTTTACAATCCAAATAGAGTCGATATTTTGAGAGTTTCTTTTATGGGTCAACAGTCAAACTCAACCCAAGCCAACAATTAGAGCTAAAGGTCAAGCCTAGTGATGTAGCAGTGGCTATAGGCTATGGGCTGAGAGTGTGGACTATGGATTGAGAGCAAAGTTTTAAAATCCATTCTGGTGACCATTTCGGTTAAGGCACTGGAACAGAATATTTTGGTACCAGTACGTTTCGGTGTACCGTTTCGGGATAGACATTATATAGATAAATTATATATAATAACTATATTCTAAAATAAAATCAATACAATTCTTAAAAGCATACATACCTGATAACTTAATAATATTTCTCCATAGTGAATAGAAGTCTTAAACACAAATTTATAAAACTAAATAAAATATCATAAGTTCTCAATCCAACTGTAATCATTCATCTTCATCAATAAGACAAAAAGGATCAACATTAGTAAAGCTACTCAAAATATTTTCGTCAATGTCATTGTCACCACCATTATCATCAATATCAAGACCAACATTAACACCATCTTCCAAATTTTGTGAGGCTAATGGCTCCTCAATACTTCCCCAATCCAAGTCTTCTCCATCAATAAGCTCTGATTCTTCACCTACCCATTCCTCCATCAAGTCAATATTCTCAAGATTGTTTGGATCCAAAGCATCTTTTCCCCTCTTTATGTTTCTGCCAAAATAAAAGTCACACGTAAGTGAAAATATTACATATTTTTCAACAATTAAAAACATTATTTTTGAAAAAGTTTACCTCTCACGGACCTTCAAGTTATAACGAACAAATATTAAATCATTCAAACGTTTATACTCTAATATATTCCTCTTCTTTGAATGAATAAATTCAAATGTACTCCAATTTCTTTCACAGCCAGTTGCACTACAACATTGACTTAATATGCGGATTGCAAACGTTTGAAGAGCTGGAAACTCATTTCCAAAAGTACCCCACCATGCAACTACAACAAAAGTGCAATTATAAATTATTATTTAAAATTAAATAAAAGAATTAAAATATAGATTCACACTATTTAACAAAGGATATTGAGGTTACCTGGATTACTTTTTTCACGCTGGCGTATTGCTATAGGTTGTCCAAAATCACCGTGTGCATTCTTATACATGTCAATTTATTGAATGATCTCATCTTACTTATCAATATCAAGTTCCATCTTTAAAACGCAAGTCATAAACCCTCTAGAAAAATCATTTTTACTTTTAAAGCAAGGGTTAAAGTAAATTTCAGGATTAAGAAGACAACTTGCTGCATGTAATGGACTATGAAGTTGCTTCTCCCACCTAGCATCAATGACCCTGATGAATGGCATAAATGCAGAAATTTTGTTCTTCAATCTTGCTTTTATATTTTCTTTGGCTTTCTCCATTGCATTATACAAGTATCCCATTGCAGGCTTCTCATCCCCATCGACAAGTCGTAGTACTCGAACCAAAGGCTCGCTGATTGTTACAATAAACTGACATTGAGGCTAAAACTCTATATCTTCTAGAACATTCTCAGCTATCTCCTTCCCTATGTTGCTTTTAGAATAACTTGATACAATTCACTTATCACAAGTGAACATTTGTCGAAACTCTTTCTTAAACAACAGTAAGCATTGGATACTTAAAAAATTTGTAGCAAACCTTGTGACTGCAGGGCGACATAAATCATGACCTTTGGTGAAGTCCTTTCTCATCAAAGCCAAAACCCAAGTATGGTTATAAATGAATTTCGTTATCTTCCTTACCTTCTTTATAGTTTCATCAATAATAGGAAAATGTCTGGGATCACAAAAATTCTCTAACATCAAATCTATACAATGAGCTGCACAAGGGGACCAAAAGAAAGAGCCATACTTTTACTGTAACTTTTTTCCTGTAGCCTTATAACTCGCATCATTGTCTATTATGAATTGCACAATATTCTCCACCCCAACTTCTTGAACAACTTCATCAAAAATTTTAAATAATGTTTCAGCATCTTTTCTAAGGCCTGATGTATCAATAGGCTTCAAAAACATTGTACCTTTTGGGCAATAAACCAAAAAGTTAATTATTGGTTGTTGCCTCTGATTTGTCTAACCATCTGCCATTAGTGAACAACCACTATCCCTCCAAGATGTTTTAACATCTAAGAGATAATTTCGAACCTCAGTCACAGAATTCTTCAACAAATTTTCTCTCAACTCATGTAAAGAAGGACCCTTGAATCCTGGCCCGATGGCAGCTATAACATCTATAGCTGGTTGATAAAACTTAGATTGAGATGTATTGAAAGGTAAATTAGCATCATACCACCAATTTGCTATAGCCATTTTTGCTTTGTCAATCATTTCATTTGAACACATAGCACTCTTAATAGAAGGTTGAGAGCCAGGACTTGTTCTTGGAGCAAAAAATCTGCTAAATGGCCCCGTTGATTTTCCACCTACTTTCTCCTTCCCCTTCCCCTTCCCCTTCCCCTTTGAATCATGAACGTGTCCTTGACTCCCTCCCTTATACTCATCATCACCAACATCAACATCATCATATGTTAAATGTACAGGGCTTCTACATCCAATTTCTAAGCTTAGTTTTCTTTTCTTCTCTTTGTTTTTTTTTTTTTTCATTTCATTGACCAACTCTTTCATTTGCCATTTTATATCATCAGAGACTTTTTTACATGCTTCTACATCACCTGAAATCCCACCTAGATGATGCTTCAACCTCGTGACTCCGCCACCTCTAATGATTTTGCTACAATAAAGACATTGAGTACTATTTCTTACTCCTGGCACTACATGTGCATGGGACCATGCTGGATCCTCTGATCTAGCAGGAGCAAATGCCGTAGAGGTAGCACTATTTGATTGACAACTAGACATTTATAATTTATATACCCCTACATTATGAAAAAAAAAAATCAACTCATTTAGAAATGCACATATATTTGGAAAGACTTAAACGAAAATAAGAGAGAATTTCAAGATCTTTTAAATAATATTCATTCAATAGATCAGATATTATATGGTCCGAATCCAATGATCAATATCGATATATGTTTCTGAAATAGTAATTTGGATAATTAAAAATAACTAAAAATAGTCATGTTGATTATATTCACATACATATGTATGATATTCAACATGATCGAGCTTTATGAGGTCTAGTTGGGATGCCAGATATCATCAAATGTATTATTAAGATTGAGAAATGTTATAAAGAAATCTTCAGTACTACACACCTCAACATAATCAATATGTGATTTATCGTTTTTGTATTGATATTTAAACGCACACATATTTAAGCACTTATTTGTCTCATAACTCAATATTAAGAAATTATATTTAATTATATCCTTTTTATCTTCAATCATATCCTTTTTATGCACATATAGTTAGCATCATTTGATGAAATCGGAAGGGAAATACGGTATACTTGCACAGATCGATCTAGATCTAGGAATCGGGAATCGGAATGGCAGAGGGAAAATCAAACCGACGAAATCAGAGGCCAAAAGCCAGAGCTGCCGGCTATGGGCGACGGCGACGGCGTCGTTGCTGCTAGGCCCAAGACTCACAAACAGAGCTGCCGGCTGCAACAGGGAGGTGGCGTCGTCGGAGTGCTCCTGAGGAGATCAGATCTGGAGTTCTGGCCGGAAATGAGAAGAACGGGAAAGGAAGAAAATAGAAATGGAAGAGAAAGAGAAACTGAGTTGAAACTTGAAAATTGAAACGCGAAGGGGGGAGAAATGAGAATCGGGAGATGATAGACTCAGAAGTTTAGACTTCAGAACGGCGCACGGAGAAGAACAAAAGAAAGAAAGTAAGAAACCGGGGAAAAAAGAAAACCAAAGGAAAAATGAAGAAAAAATGTAAATTACGAAAATGCCATGATATTAATCTTAATTACAAAAATGCCACTGTTTGTTAAATTTCAGACTGGAAAGTGTATTCCGGCCGGAATAGACCGGAACACAACGAAACAACCAGAATTTGTAGCAGAACGAAATATATAGAGTTCTGGTTTCAGCTAGTGTTCCGGAACGGAAAATTCTGGCAATTCCAGCCGGAACGGAACGGATTTCAAAACTTTGATTGAGAGAAGATACGGGCTTAAGAAATAAAACTGGGCTAGAAAGTGAATAGAAACTTATTTGAAGTGGATTAGGTTGTAATGGGTTGAGTTGGGTTGAAAGATGGGTCAAACTATAGCAAACAAAGAAGGGCGCATGGGGGCGCATGCCGCTCATGTACGGATGCACCGAAGGAGCGATTAGTGCATGGGTGGACACCCAGCAAACTTAAGAGGTGTGTAAAGGCGCATTACGGTCTAGAATTGTATGATTTTGACACAGAATTACCAACAGCACTCAAAGAGTTGTATGGTCGCCTAGTTTTCTCGAAAATATAAGCATACATGAAGCAAAAAGTGTGAGAAAGTGGCAACTGTCAAGTGTAATAAAATCAATGTAGCAACCGTGGTGGACTATTAAGAAAATAGTAAGGGATACCAGTGGCTACTACAAAAAGGAGTGATACAGGCAATAAAGACTAGATGCACCATGATGGTGTCTGCCTTGATACCATGTAAAAAATCATATATAAGAAAACTCTAAATTTCAATGTGCATTGACAACATACAGGGATGACCTATTTATAGTGTAATAAGACCCGTGTAATTAAAAAAAATACAATCAATGCCTAAATTCAAAATATTTTGACTTAAATATATATATAAAATATTACCATAATATTATTAGACTCTTACATAAAATACTAATCTAATTAATGTAAATAAATATATGCTAACGGCTAAGAAATCTTGTTAGGTACAACCATCTTACAACAAATTATAAAGAGGCAAGATTGTAAGAGGCCAGTTGGCCACGACAGCTCGAAAGGCAAAGTCACATTGAAGGAAGAAAGTTTTTGCCTTTTGTTGTTTGATACTTTCGTAATCATGCAGTGAGTTGGGGTGAGTATCGACTTATTCGGAGTCGAATTCCTTTCAATATGACTCCAACTCCAACTTTGTTAGAGTTCAAATCCAAACTCCAACTTTGACTTGTGTAGGCTCCGATTCGGATCCGACTCCGACTAGTCAAAGCGGAGTCGAATTTGGGCTTTCTTTGAACTTCATTTTTTCAGTTTCATATTTAACTGATTTTATAAAAGAATTTTTTGTTGACTTTCAAATTTCAACTTTTTCAAAACATTAAAAACTAAAACTAAATCATTCATAGTTAATTTACTTTTATACTAATATCTAACTTATTTTTATACTAGATTTATACTATAGTATCTAATTACATGTTATCACACTGTAATATTACATATTATTTTTAGTCTCTAATTACATGTTATTATATTACACTAGTGTGTAACTTATTTATAACTTATTTCTACACTAGACTCATTTGTAATGTCTAATTACATGTTATTATAATTTTGTAAATTAGTATTGTGTGTTATTAACTTATTATACTAGACTTGTTAGTTATTTTTATAATAGTGTCTAATTTATTTCTATACAAGACTTATATTGTATCGTCTAATTACATGTTATTATAAATTAGTATTACATGTAATTATACTAATGTCTAACTTATTTCTAACTTAATTACATACTAGATTTTCTAGTATCTAATTACATGTTATTATATTTTAGTATATTAGTATATGTGTTATTAACTTATTATACTAGATTTATTTAAATACTAATGTCTAACTTATTTCAATACTTGATTACATATGGTAGTAATACTATGATGTTTAGTATACATATGGTAGTAATACTATGATGTTTATATATACTAAACTATCATTAGTCTATTTATCTTATAGTAAAAGTATATTATTTTATAATAATTAGCTCACACTAGTATATTATTGAATGTAACTATATAAGTTCTAGTTATATAACTAAATAATTATACTAGTATTTATGACAAATATATAAATAAATACATATTTTTATAACATATGTTCAATATCATAGTCAAAGGACAAAGTTAGAGTCGAAGTCGAAACATAAATTCAGAGTTAGATCGGATTAGATTAGAGTTAGAGTTGTAGAAAACCTAAAACACGAAAATTGGGGAAACTCCCTTTTGTGCTCTCTGGATATATTTCAAAGTCAATAATGTTTTGGTCAAAAGTAAAGTACAAAAATAAGTGCCGACTTATATACAAGTTACAAAATAGTCTGGGCCTAACTTAACCGAGTACAAAATGTGTGACTAAATACATTGCCAGCTAACTAGCTTTAATACTCCCCCTCAAGATGGAGCATGAAGATTATGAATGCCCAGCTTGGATAGGAGATGCTGAAATGGAGCTTTACCGAGAGCCTTAGTAAAAATATCTACCAACTGATAAGCTGAAGCAATATAAAAAGTCTTGATAACACCTTTAGCTTGCTGTTCTCATATGAAATGACAATATATTTCAACATGCTTTGTACGAGCATGATGAATTGGATTGGCAGGTAAGAAAAGAGCAAACTTGCTGTCACAATATAAAGAAACAGGTAAAGAATGAGAAATATGCAAATCATGAAGAACTTGTAATAGCCAAATGACTTCACAATTGGTGGAAGCTAAGGCACAATACTCGGCTTTGGCTGAGATTCTAGACACTGTAGTTTGCTTCTTAGACTCCCAAGAAATTAAAGAATCACCAAGGAATATACAAAATCCCGTAACAGATTTTCTACTATCAACACAAGCAGCCTAGTCAGAATCGGAAAAACCCTTGAGTTGAGTAGAGGAAGCTGTTGGAAAAAACAAACCCTGTGCAGGGGTGTTTTTGATATATCTTAAAATTCAGTAGGCAGCATCCAAATAAGATTTACAAGACTTGTCCATAAATTGTGCCAAAGAATGGACTGAGTATGACAAATCTGGCCTAGTTATAGTGAGATATAGCAATCTCCCAATGAGCCTCCTTTACGGAAATGGATCTTCCAAAACATTAACATCAGATTTTGTCAATTTAAGCTTGGAATCCATAGGAAACTCAATAGGTTTACAACCAAGATAACCACTATCTTCTAAAATTTCAAGGGCATATTTATGTTGAGATAGAGAAATTCCAGCAGTAGTAGGTGCAATTTCTAACCCCAAAAAATATTTCAGCTGGCCCAAGTCCTTGATTTGAAATTGATCATGAAGATAAGACTTCACTTGATCAACACAGGACATAGTATTGGAAGTAATAATGACATCATCAACATATACTAAAAGTGCAGTAAAAGAAGAACCTTGCACCTTTGTGAATAAGCTGTAATCAGCTTTGTATTGCTTATAACCAAGGGATAAAAAAGTAGTGGTTAGTTTCTGGAACCATTGCCAGCTGGCCTACTTTAACCCGTAGAGAGATTTCAACAAACGACATACTTTATTCTCCCCCTCTTTAGCAAACTCGGGTGGGATCACCATATAAACTTCTTCTTCTAAATCCTCATGCAAAAATGCATTGTTTACATCAAGTTGTTCAAAAAACCAGTTTTGACTTGCAGCCAATGCCAAAAAACAGCGAACTGTTGTCATTTTAGTAACATGAGAGAATACTTCAGCATAATCAATTCCCTCCTTTTGGGTAAAACCTTTAGCTACAAGACGTGCTTTGTATCTTTCAACACTACCATTCGCCTTGTATTTCACCTTATACACCCACTTAGAACCAATTGCTTTCTTTCCTAGAGGCAAATCAGTAACTGTCCAAGTTTTGTTATTTTCAAGAGCTAAAATTTCTGCTTTCATGGCTTATTGCCATTTAGGATCTGTGGCTGCTTGTTTGTAAGTTTTGGGTTCAGGATGAGTGGAAATAGAGATGCTGAAGGCTTTGTGAGCAAGGGAAAGACGAGTGTAAGAAAGATATCTTGAGATATCAAAAGCTTTATTAGAAGCCTGCTGTGTGGAACCCAAAGAGAGTAAAGATTGATCAAAAGTTTGGACTATTTTGCAATGGTAGTCCTGCAAATAAGAGGGTGGCTTTCTGATCCGAGAAGATTTCCTAGGAATAGTATCAACCAGATCATGATGGTTTGGACTAATGTCATTAGAAGGGGGAACATGAACTGGCAGAGAAGAATTAATATCATCAATACAAACAGGAAGAACAAGATCAAATGAAGAATCACAAGTCTGACTTTGAAGTTGAAAAGGGAATGAAGTCTCATGGAAAACAATATCACGAGATACAAAAATGGATTTAGTATCAAGATCTAAGAGTTTATAACCCTTGGTACCATATGAATAACCAAGAAATACACATCTCTTAGCACGAGGATCAAATTTGGTCTTATGAGGAGAGACATTTGTAGCAAAACATAAGTAGCCAAATACCTTCAAATGAGAATAAGAAGGCTTTTTGGAAAACCAAACCTCATAAGGAGACTTATTGTTTAACAAAGGGGAAGGAGATCTATTGATTAAGTATATAGCTGTCATGATACAATCACCCCAATAGGATAAAGGAATGTTAGATTGAAATTTGAGAGCCCTAGCAACATTTAATAAATGTTGGTGTTTCCTTTCAGGAACTCCATTCTGTTGTGGTGTGTATGAACAACTATGCTGATGTATAATGCCTTTGGAAGAGAAGAGAGTGGACATGTTAAATTCTGTCCCATTATCAGAACGAAAAATCTTGACTTTGGATGAAAATTGTGTTTCAACCATAGCCAAGAAAGATTCAATGGTGCTGCGAGTTTGGGACTTGAATTTTAGCAAATAAATCCAAGTGCAACAAGTGAAATCATCAACTATTGTTAAAAAATAATGATGACCATTATTAGTAGGAATAGCAAATGGTCCCCAAAGATCACAATGAATAAGCTCAAAAGGTAGAGTGGATTTAATTGAGCTTCTCGAAAAAGAAAGTCTATGCTGTTTAGCTAATGGACAGATTTGACATTGATCATTATAATGCTGAAATTGTACATCGTCATGTAACAAATGCATTCGGGACAAAGACATATGTCCTAATCGACTATGCCACAAAGCAAGTTTATTTGCAGAAATTGAAGATGAAACAGAATGGAAAAACTGAGAAGGTAAAAACTGAGAACTAGGACATGATGAAAAACTAAAATTCAGCAAATATAATCCATTCTTTTGATCAGCCACTCCAATTGTTTTCAAGCAAGCAGGTCTTGAATTAAGCATTTGTTAGTCAAAAATATCATGGCAAGATTAGAAGTTGAGGTGAGTTTATTCATAGAAATTAAATTGAAAGTGAATGAAGGAACATATAGGACATGATGTAAGATTAAACTTGCTGAAAACCTAACTGAACCTATATGAATCACGGAAGCAAAATGACCATTTGGTAGGCTAACAGTGGCATTAACAGATTAGGAGGTGAAGTGAAAAGAGACAAAGAGCAGACCATGTGGTCTGTAGCTCCACTATCAACAATCCAAATATTCGGGGAACGTAATTGTGATGAGAAAGTAGAATTAACAAAAGAAAAAGAAGAGGAAATACCTGCCATATTGGCATAACTGGTAGGCTGTAATGAATTGGATGGAGAAGGAAAGCCTAGAGGAGAGTCTGGTTTAAGTTGAGTGTACAAGGCATTGAGAAGTTGTTGAATTTGCTCTTGAGAAAGAACTTGAATAGGATTAGGAACTGTGTTTGCCTCTAGGGAAGTAGACACTTGATTGGTAGAGGGACGGTGACAACAAGATTTTGCATCACTTGAATTCTTTCTCTTTGATATCCAGCCTAGTGGATATCCATGAAGTTCAAAACACTTCTCTCGAGTATGTCCTTTTTTATTACAATATGTACAGTGAGGGGGTTCCCTTTGGCCAGTGGAAGAAAAATTCCTCCTAGGGACAGCAGCGACAACCGAATTCGAAGGTACTTGAGAGGTTACCATTGCAATATTCTCTTGATTCAAAGAAGAGGTGCGAGAAAATGCACGCTAACGCTCCTCTTGAATAATCAGAGAATAAATTTCATCTAATGAAGGAAAATGCTTCATAAGAAGAATATTACCTCTAGTAGTGAGCTAGTTCTCATTCAATCCTATAAGAAAAAGCATAGTAAGATTCTTTTCCTCATGAGCAGCAACAAATTCAAGAACATTACTAGTGCAGAGAGCACATTTTCCACATGTACAAACAGGAATTGGCGAAAACTGATGCCATTCATTCCATAAAGACTCAAGGCGAGTGAAGTAATCACTCACGGATGATTAACCTTGAGTGATACTATTAAGAGATTGCTAGATCTCGAAGATCCAAGCCTCATTACTTTGTTGAAATCTATGTTTCAACAAATTCCATATTTTCTCAGCAGTTTCAATGTAAAGGATTGCCTGTGCAATTTCTGGAGTCACTGAAGCACAAATCCAAGAAGAGACCATCAAATTACAGCAAAACCATGCGTTGTAATTCGAATCAGTAGAACACAAAGGTTGAATACTGCCGTCAATAAACCCGATCTTGTTCCGAGAGCCAATCGCCATAAGCATCGCACGGCTCCAAGAATAATAGTTCTTGCCATTGAGTTTGGGAGAAACGATTGAAGTGTTAGAAAGATTTGCTAGAGTGATTGTGTATTGACTGTCAATAACAGTTGGTGAAGAAGGAGAAGAAGATGAAGATGAAGACATATTATGAGATCGAAGAAGATCAAAACGAAGAAATCAGCGGAAGAAATTGATTCGCTACTAATACCATGTAGAAAACCTAAAATACGAAAATTGGGGAAACTCCCTTTTGTGCTCTCTAGATGTATTTCAAAGTCAATAATGTTTTGGTCAAAAGTAAAGTACAAAAATAAGTGCCCGACTTATATACAAGTTACAAAATAGTTTGGACCTAACTTAACCGAGTACAAAATGTGTGAATAAATACATTGCCAGCTAACTAGCTTTAATAAGAGTCAATCCGACGATACCTTCGACTCCGAAATTAAAAAAAATAAATAAATAAATCCATTTTGCCAAAGATCAAATGAAGTCGGATTTTTAAATTTTTTCTTAGCCCTAACAGTAAGTATGCTAATCATGTGTGAATATATATAAAATAGCCTCTAGGTTTTACTCGTTTTTCTTTTCGCTCATTAGGTTTTCAATTCTATTATTCCATTTATTGGATTTGATAACTCTATTAAGTCTCTCTCTCTCTCTCTCTCTCTCTCTCTCTCTCTCTCTCTCTCTCTCTCTATATATATATATATATATGTATATCTTTATATACATATTCAATAAATAAAAGAGGTTATAGCCTCATGAATAGTAACTTTTGTTTGAGTTCACATTTAGATCTTTGTTCTTTTTTGCACAATTACATTTTTATCAACCTCTAATTCATCGTTTAAAATACAAATAAGTTTTCTGTTATTATAATCTTAATGAGAATATAATAATAATAATAATAATAGAATGAAATATTAATAACTTACAAATAATCTAAATTGAAGATTTTGGTTTATTGAACTTTTGTGGAACAAATTAACAACTTGAGATATTTGGTATATTTCTTCTTAGATTTAAAAATAGTAGTATTTTCATATATAATATTATTTGAAAAATAACAATTACCATCATATTATTTTTCATAGTAATTCATAAAAATAAATCATAGTCATTTGACTAATAATATCTTCATTTAACAAAATGAAATTATTATTTCTAGTGTTCCAATTTATTCTTAACTAATCTCAACGTAATTTTTCTATAAATAGGGTCCAATAATTTGTATTTAACACAGTTGAGAATAATAAAATGTAGCCTTCAAAGTTTCTCTCATTCCTTCTCTCTTCTCCATCTTATTTCTATTATTTTATTTTCTATCATAACTAAATTCAAAATAAATCCCAAAAATCAAATAATAAACCAAGCTGGAAAACAAACTTAAAACTAAGGGAAAAAAAAAAAGAAAAAAAAGCGAGACTCTGTCGAGTTCATCCCCGGTGCCACCCTACATGGGGTGTCAGGAAAAATAACACCATACCCACAAACAACGATAACAAGAAAGATAGTGAAAGTAAATGCGGAAACACATGAATCAATCACACGACACAAGATTTATATGGTTCGGTAATATGCCCACGTCCATAGATTAGCTGCAGTCGATTTTATTGATCAAAAGGAGATAAAGGAGATTATAATATACAGTGAGTTACAAGAGCAACACTTTACTCACAAATCTCAACTCTCTCTCTAGGGCCTCTCTCTAATGCTCCAAAATTTTCTCTTTGTATTTCACGTTCAATGCTACTCTTTTTCAAACTTTAAAACATAACATATATATAGGCCATGGTGTGAGAAACCCTATGGCGGCAAAACTGGAGTTTTGAGCATGCCTTTCAAGTGAAAAACCTGTCCAACATTGGCTAGAGTAGCCAATCTAGCAACACTTGAGCAAACTCTCTATCTAACATTTGCTTGGGCCAACCATCGAGTGCACCTTCAGCGAACACTAGGGTTGTGCTTCGATTGAACCCACTGTCGCACGCACCTCAAACGAACAATTTGAGTTTCTCTTAAGCTCTAGGTAGAGTAAACAATCTACTTGGTACTTCTTAGCTTACAAAACCAGGCTCTACAAACCCAACATGGGGTGGCCCAAATCAGGTCACCCCGTGGTTAGGTGATCTATATCAGGTCTCCTCACCACGGGCATTGCTTGATATGTCTGTAGGCTGTTGACTACATTTGGGGTCATCAGTATCCCACCATGATGACGTCTAGCTAGAGTATTTTCTGTTAGATTAGGTGGAAGGAGCTCCACAACTGGGCTCTTTGTAACTTCCCAAGTTTCACTATATGTACAAAGTATTCCTCTGGCATAAATGAGGGTAATCAATAAAATTGGAGTACTGTTCTCCTTAAAAAAAATAAAAAAAGAAAAGAGTACTCCACGAATTGGGCATCTTTGTGTCGATGAGCGGTAGACCATGGTAGATACATCTAGCATCTCATATGTATAAAAATGGACATCATGACAAATTAGATAATAGATAGGGGAAATAACACACAAAAAAAAAAAAAAAATTAAGGGAGAGGAAGAGAAAGGTCAGTCGTGTTTGAACCAGCAGGAAAGTAAGTGTACCCAAGGTATTTGTAAAAATGCATCAGAGAGAGTGTTCTTTGAATAAAAGTATTCCTCATGTATTCAATGATTTCTCAATATAGTAGCACTCATATTTATAGTAGAATTGTAGCATTTACAAGGAAAAATAATTCTAGAAGATTCTACAATATTCTCTATGGAGCAAAGTCACAATAATCTATGGGGCAAAGTCTGTTATGGGATGCTGTTAACAGTGAGCAGCAGATGCAATGGATGTGGCATTCTATTGAGAGCATACAGCGGATGCTTGTGAGGTTTTATTGTCTAAGGCAGGTGCAGGTGCTTTAATATCCCCTCGTGATTTAAGCGGCACCGATTGGATGATGAGGCTTGAATGTAGGAGTGTAAAACGTGTCAAGGAGAGCGGCTTAGTAAAAATATCTGCAATTTGTTCTTTACTCTAGACAAAGGAGATAGTGAGAGTTTTGTTAGCAACATGGTCACGTACAAAATGATAATCAAGGTCCACATATTTAGTCTGTGGGTGTAAAACTGGATTAGCCGAAAGATAAGTTGCACCAATATTGTCACATAACAAGTGTGGGGAATCAGAAATAAAAATTCTCAATTCTTTTAATAATGCTAAAGAAGTTCACAAGCAGTATTTGCAACTGATTTATATTTAGCTTCAGTCGATGATCTAGCTATTGTCGCTTGTTTCTTAGAACCCCAAGACACTAAATGAGATCCAAAATAGACACAAAAACCACCCATCGATTTCCAATCATCCAGGCAACCAGCCCAATCAGCATCTAAAAATGTTATTAATTTAAGGGGAGAGACAGAGGAGAAATATAAGCCAGGAGAGACGGTGAGTTTGAGATAATGTAATATGCATTTGACAGCTTGCCAGTGAGAGTGGCGAGAACAATGCATATACTGACATACTTTATTAATTGTAAACGAAATATTTGGACGAGTGAAGGATAGATACTGGAGACTACTAACCATGCTCCGATAGAGCTGAGGATCCTCAACAGAGGACCCATCAAGGGCTGAAAGTTTGTCAGAGGTAGACATTGGTGTTGACACAGGTTTAGACTCATGCACATTAGTCTTTTTCAACAGATGAGAAATGTAACGAGATTGAGATAAAAAAAGGCCTTTAGCCGTGCGACAGACATGAATTCCCAAAAGGAAATGAAGTGAACCTAGGTCTTTGACAGGGAAAGATGCGGATAGAGATGATATAAAATCAGTAATGAGAGAGGAATCAGAGGTAGTGACCACTATGTCATCAATGTAACTTAGAACATACACAGAGGCAGTACCAGATGTAAAGATAAACAGAGATGAATCAGAGATGGAAGCATGAAAACCGAGTGAAATTAATTTTGAACTAAGCTTTGCAAACCAAGCCCTAGGGGCTTGTTTCAAACCATAGATGATTTTTTTTTTTTTAATTTACAAACAAAATGAGGAAAGTCAGAATGAAAAAACCCAGTAGTTTGCTGCATGAAAACATCTTTTTCCAAGTTCCTGTGCAAGAAGGCGTTCTGTATATCCAACTGATGAAGATGCCAGTTCCAAGACACTGCAATAGAAAGCAAAAGGCGTATGGTGACAGGCTTAACAACTAGGCTAAAAGTCTCCGAATAATCGAGTCCAGCTTGTTGATGGAAACCTTTGGCAACGAGGCAAGCCTTGCGTCATTCAATGGTTCCATCGGCAAGCCGTTTGGTCTTAAGGACCCATTTTGAACTAAGAAGATTTTGAGAGGGATGGGGAGGAACGAGAGACCTTGTCTCGTTGTGAAGGAGAGCTTCAAACTCACTGGCCAAGGCTACTCGCCAAACAAGAAATTTGGAAGCTTCCTTGTAGGAAGTAGGCTCGTCGGGGATAGGTAGATGAGTGGTAAGAGAAGCATTGTGTTTCGGTGGTGGCCATAAAATGGTGCCATCTTGTCGATGAAGGGGACGGGTGATGGATGCTTTGGATCGAGTGGTCATGGGATGAATATTGGTGATGGAGGTTGAAGATGTATTAGGTGATAAACGAGAGATTTGGGTTGAAGAATTGGGTGCAGGAGACGTGTTTGAAGAGGTCGGCGTAGGAGAAGTATTTTCTGAATAAAGAGATGATGCTGAAGTTAGGGTTAGCGGTAATAGGCTGAAAGGTTAGGATTGAGAGGAGAAATAGGTTCGACTGGGTTGGTCTGGGCAGAAGGTTGATGATCCATAGAGGGGGCCCGATCTGGTAAGGAGGGAGAAAAGAGATGCAATGGATAGGGCTGGGCTGAGCTATGGGCTATATTTGATCAAGACTAAGCCGAAGCAAAAGGGAAGAATGTTTCATCAAAACGTACATCTCGTGAAATATAAATTCTACCAGTGGGGATGTGTAAACAGTTATATCCTTTGTGATTAAGAGTGTATCCTAAGAAGACACAGAGCTGAGATCACATCTCTAATTTGTGACGATTAAAGGGGCGAAGATTGGGCCAACAGGCCGAGCCAAAAACACGTAAAAAATTATAATCAGGTGATGAATTAAAAAGTAATTGAAAAGGAGAAAAATGATGAAGGATGGGTGTGGGCATTCTATTTATAAGAAAAACTGCTCTTTGGAAAGCATTAACCCAATATTTGGTAGGAGCTAAAAACTAGGCTAAAAGAGATAGCACAGTTTCAACAATATGGCAATGACGCCGTTCAATACTACCATTTTGTGCATGAGAATATGGACAAGAAATTCTATGAGAAATGCCAAGATTTTGCAAGATGGCATGAAAGGGGCGGAATTCACCACCCCAGTTAGATTGAACTGCGATAATATTTTTAGAAAAAATATTGCGAACAAATTTAACGAAGTTTGGAAAAATTTGAGAAACATCATATTTTGCATTTAAAGGAAAGAACCAAATATACTTCATAAAGTCGTCAAAAATAGAAAAATAATATTGGAGGATAGAACCTATAACCACTAGAGGATAGCACAGGCGCAGGTCCCAGACATCTAAAAATAATATCTGAAAGGAAAATTGCGATTGAGAAGGTGAAAGTGGATGAGTGAGAGCATGAGACTTGGCTTGAAGACATGTCGAGCAAGTGGATGAGGTAGATGTGGAAGTGACAAGAAGATTGTGATGTCGTATGGTAAAAGAGGTGATCCGTGGAGAGGGGTGACCAAGACGAGCGTGCCATGTATTTGGTGAAGTCCTTTCGCCAATGTAAGCATGCTGTGAGGGAAGGTGGACATCCTTATCATCAGTTGGAAGTATGTATAAGCCGTTCTTAACAGGGTCCTGAAGAAGTATCCCAGGAATGTAAATCCTTCACAAAGAAACCAGATGAGTTAAATTCAAAGAAAACAAAGTTATCCAAACAAAATTGTCTAACAGATAATAAATTGAGAGAAATCAAAGGAACGTGAAGTAATTGACAGAGAAGAAATTGTCAGATGGAGTCGGAAGTAAGCCAGGGCCAAAGTTTTGAATAGCAAGCGATGATCCATCTCCAATTGTTACTTGGTCTGGCCCTTGATAAGCAGTGGACTCGAGATTAAGTTTGGAAAAATCAAAAGTAAAGTGTGTCGAAGCAGCAGTATCTGGAAACCAGTTAGTAGAAGCAAAGGACGTATTTGGAAAATTGGTGAAATTAGCTGATAAAGAAGGAGGAGGAGGAGATTAATATGCATGATCAAGCCGATGATAGCAAGAAACAACCATGTAACCAACACGATTACCAAGCTGACAAGTGGGTCGATTGGTCTGAGCAGAGGAAAAGAAATTAGGAGGAGATGGAGAGAAATTACGGCCACCCCTTCCACACCGAAAGCCACGGCCACAACTTCAGTTGGAAGGAGTAGAAGAGCCTCGTGTAGTGGTGGAGTTGGCAGTGAAAGAATTGGTTGAGAGAAGAGACATGGTTTGATGTGCAAGATGTGACTCATGATTAACAAGAAAACTATAAACCTGAGAAATGGAGAGAGGATCGGGATGTGTAGTGATGGAAGACACTACGGACTTGAAGTCAGAACCTAGACCAGTCAAGAAATAGATGATGAACTCAAATTCAGGGTGAGGATGACCTGCGGCATTGAGAGAAGCAGAGAGCTCCTTAGCTTTATGAAAATAGGTCGAGATTGAATTGGACCCTTTTTTTAGAGTTGCAAGTTGAAATTTCGTGTGCATGAGGTGGGCAATGGACTGAATAGAGTAAAGATTGTGAAGAGTTTCTCATATTTGCTGGGAAGTGAACAATCAAGAACATGAGGAAGGACCGTATTGGTGAGAGAGGAGTATATTGCCAACATGATGAGCTGGTCTTGAAGAAGCCAGAATGAATGGTTTGGGTTGGGGACATCATCGATGGTGCCAGGAGGTATGGGAGTGGACCCGTCAACATATCCAAAGAGTTGGTTGCCGCGGAGGAAGGTTGTGATTTGGGTGTGCCAGAGTAAGTAATTATCTATAGAAAGTTTGACAGTGATGAGCTGTGCGGCTGAATTAGTGATGGAGGGATTTGGAGAGGGTTTTGGGTGGTGCCATGATGATCGAAGAAAGAAAAATGGGCATTGGCCTTTTAGGCTCTCGATACCATGTTTAAACCAGCAGGAAAGTAAGTGTACCCAAGGTATTTGTAAAAATACATCAGAGAGAGTGTTATTTGAACAAAAGTATTCCTCATGTATTCAATGATTCCTCAATACAGTAGCACTCATATTTATAGTAGAAGTGTAGCATTTACAAGGGAAAATCATTCTAGAAGATTCTACAATATTCTCTATGGAGCAAAGTCACAATAATCTATGGGGCAGAGTCTGTTATGGGATGCTGTTGACAGTGAGCAGCAGATGCAATGGACGTGGCATTCGTTGAGAGCATACAGCAGATGCTTGTGAGGTGTTGTCGTCTAAGGTAGGTGCAGGTGCTCTAATAAGACGAAAGGGGAAAGGGGGAAAAAGGGGGAGAGATCATAACATTTTGCAGAAGGCCGGCCGGCCGGAGATCTGAGTTTCAAAAGCTTTGGGAGAGAGGAGCTGATATATGGGTCTTTTATCACATCATTGTTTTAATGCTAGCTAGGTTAATTCATGGTACTTTTTTCCTTTTCTTTGCAAATTAAATAGACAAGCGAGAGTCGAATCTCTCAAAATGAGAACTTGGCTCGATGTTAATTAGTTTGGTCGAAGGCCATTGATGACAGGTGCCATGCATGCATGGTACTAATTAAGGACTACTTCATCTAACGTCTAAAGAAAGGGTTTGTTCAAACTTCAATCAGCTAACCAATAATATTGTTTTAGTTCCTCCTCTGATTCCCACGAGTGTCAATTAGCTGTACATTAATTGTTAATATATGTAGTTTTTTTATATTAATCTTGGAAGTTTAAACAAATCAACCGTACGAGGATTTTGTGCATTCTACGAAGAAGATTTTTCGATTTTTGTATAGTGTCTTTTAATTTATTAAAGTTATATTATTAGTTTTCGATCGATAACGTGTCTTTTTATTTTTTTTAAAGTAATTTAATTGTCATCAAGGACGATGAGTCTTATATACCTATATCTACAGACTGATACTTTGTAATCTATCTTTCAAGAAAGTAAGAAAAATTTAGATAAATTTATACCTTTCAATTAATAGACTAATTGTCCATATATGGGTACGTAAATGGAAAGATCATCATTATGATATAACTGCTCGAACAATAGAGAAGTGGAGAGAGAGGATAGGTCCAATAGATGTCAAGTTTTATGTCCTTTTATTTTATATATATATCTTTATATATAAAAAGTGTCTATCTAACATAATTTTATTGGTTTAATAGTTTTTGTTGTTTTAACGTTAAAATTAACGCCGTCATCTAAATTCGTCCGTTAAAGAATTATAAGCGAGCAATAATTAGAATTCCATTTTTCCAATTCAAAAATTCCAAAAGCTTCCAGTCTTCCTTTTGATTCCCATGTGCTTTTTCATTCGATTCGTGGTTTATTAACGAAGTTCTCTACCGTTGTAGAAGCCTAATGGTCCCAAATCACGGCCACCGAAATCGTCTTCCAAGTCGCCCTCCTCAACCCAGGATGAGATTGAGATATGGCTGAGAGTCACCAAGAACAAAAGTACCAGATAGATCTTATGGTGATGATCTTTATCCCTTTCTTCACCAAAATGTTCATCTGAAATTTAACGTTATTTCTTTGGTTTGGTTTTGCAAGCTCCTCCTACTACGTTAGGATTATTCCCAGAAAAGAGATTTTGAGATTGAATATGTGACCGTAGATGCTAAATCCTCCTCGGCTCTCTCTGTTTTGGTTTTTTTAAGTCTCTATCTTATCTCTCTTGTATATATATATAGTCTATGGAGTCTTCAGGTTTTTAGTTTTAGGGTTGTTTTCTTTATTTTTAATTGCTTTAGGGATTTTATAGTCCAAACTTAACTAGCTAAAGCACCTTGGCTCCAAGTTAATGCCATATAAAAAGGATTTGGTTATAATTTTCCTTGCGATGGTTCGGGACGAGGCGGTACTTGTGATATTTCGGCTTGGACGCATTTTATTTGACAGTTTCTGAAGATCTCTTCAGGAATATAATTAAGTTTTCTGGAGACTAATTTTAAATAAGTGACCTCGATCTCATGCATGTGTAACAAAAAATCTTGTAAATATTATATTGTATGTATGGAGATCAATTCAGAAAAGTTTTCTAGATTATTGAGGCGTTATTACGTGATCCACATGCAGCCAGTACTACTACGATCGACATTCAGAGGCCAATGTAATTCTCGTTCTTCTTTATTTTTTGAGAACGCATACATTAAGTACTAGAATACAACGTCTTGTAAAGAAGATATTGTCTCCCAGCAAAAAATAAAATAAAATCTCCGTCTGTAACCCTCTAACCATGCATGCAAGCTTCTATTACATCGACATGACCGATCGACCCGTATAAAATGCACAAGCACGCTAAACATCACAAGCTGGGGGATTCTGTTTTCCCCCGAAGGTAATCTTTGCATTGGAGCATGAGGATGAAACGGAGTCCGATTTTGAACTCTTTCCCTCGACTTGCAAATCGATGTCGGTCATCTCAATCCCCGTGCACGGCACATCTGAGCTGCACACTATTGACACTGCCATAGGTGACAACGAGGTGCCCTTTATGTTCGTGTAACGGACGTTGCTAATCTTCACTTGGGATGGCTGCAATGCGCGCAAAATGAAAACGAATTATATATTATAATCCAAATCATCATTATTTGATTCTTTTTTCGTCTTTTCAAATTAAAGGAGAGATTGAGTTTGCAGTAGTAATTATAAGATGTATCTATTACCCGACTTTTGTGGGAACCGTAGTTCTGATCAATAACAATGGGGTTTTTAACCGAATCCATAGTTATGTCCTCAAAAGCAATGCTCGAGGCTTGGCTTGGAGGTGAGCCCGGCCAGGTTTTGATCCTCACACCGTTCGTGGTGCCTTTCAGTGTGCAACCAGTCACGGAAATCCCACTCACATCCTTCTCGTCCTTATATTTGCCAAGACTGCCAACACTGCAGGCCGATAGAAAACCAAAAGAAAAACGCACTATTAACACAAGCATTTAGATTAATGTCGTGATAAATCTCAATACCTAGCTGTTGAATTATCCGTTGTTGATCCAGAAATTTAAAAAGATGATGAAAAAAACTGTGAAATCAAGTAATTAATCATGAATATCCTAAGAAGACCAATGCAGACATGCAGTATTAATAATTGTTTCTGCAGCCATATGATCTGTATAGGAACTGACGTTAATTACTAGATGCTTGTAATTTTAGGAAAACGTTAAGCTTTCTACAATTTATATGTAAAGCATCTGCAATAAAACTTATGATAATTCTGCATTATATACTTGGAATGAGATTTTGAATACCTTATGCCATGTCCGGGGCCACAAACAATGTTTTGAATGGAGACTTGAGTTGCCCCTTGTCCAATGGAAATGCAATCATCACCGGTTCCAATTTGGCTGTCAGATATACTGACGTGATTAGACCTGCTGATATGCATGCCATCCGTGTTCGGGCTATCACCTGGCGCAGTTATAGTGAGGTCGTGGGCTTTAAAGTTGTCGCAGTCAACAACGTGCATGTGGAACGCTTTGCTATTCAGGGAAGTTATCTCATGAACTACGGCGTTTTTCACCCACGTGAATTTAATTGACTGCAGCATGCATCAAACATAACAAAATCATATATATATATATATATATATAAGCAGCACCCTGTTCAAATATATATAAGAAAATCTAAATGGTTTTGGTAGCTTACGGCCGGGAGAAGTTGACAGTCTGAGCTATCTTTACAGTCATTGTACTTCCACACAGCCGCGCCTTGACCATCGAAAGTTCCTCCGCCATTGACCATCAAACCATCGATGTTTTCGAAGGAAAACCATTCAGGAGAACTGTATTGACTAACATCAGTTGTTGCTTTAATAGTTCCTTGAACTTCAACGGTCATGGAGCCTTTGCATGGCCCTTGAAACACGACTGGCCCTGTCATATATGTCCCTGTAGGAATGGCAAGCTTAGCCGAGCCACCACTAGATTTACATGCTGCAACCCATGCCTTCACAAATGCCTGAATCATATAATTCACAAAACAGTAGAGGTCACAAAACAATTCAGATTTTGAATTGGGCTGCAAAATATAATGGTACTTTTAATTGGCCGTCACAATGAAAAAAATGATTACAAATCTAGAGGGCTTGAGTATGATTTTTGAAATGACAAAAACTGCTTATGATATAGAGGCTAATGCCGGTTTACTGAGATTCATAATGTTCCTACATGTACAAGCATGTGTCGTCTATAAACTGATCATATTGGATCTTCTTTGTAGAGCTGTCGCTATGCCTTCACTGAAAAAAATCATTTGGACGCGCTCAAAGGAATAAAGCGTCATATAAATGGTACTGCGTACGTACGTGTTAAAAATAGATATTTATATTGGGATTATAGAGGATTTTTAGTTTTAGAAAATGTCACCCCATTTTAATGATCACAGTTCCTTGGCAGGCACCAATATCTCATGAAACCCAAGCCAAACTTTCAGAGTCAAGCACAAAGCCTTGTGCGTGCATGATTTATATACGTTGTAAATCATAATAATAGTAATAATAAAGTTGTACGTGCGTTTCGAAGTTTGAACTCACCATGGCATCGTCGCTCTCACCATCTGCCTTTGCACCGTAGGATGCAACATCGAAAACTCCGGAATCACCTTCGACAGGGCCATGACGTGAAGCTTCGGCCATAAAAGAGAGCAAAGCTATTAATACTAGGGCGAGAATGGCTTGAAATCTTTCTGTGATGACCGCCATATTATCCTTAAACCACAGCTAGCTAGTTGGTCTTATATATGATTTATCGAGGCTCAAGGCTTTGGGGCTTATGCAATATGTCTTGATTAAGGCCTTTATATACCTTCAGTAATCTGTTACCAACTTAACTATCTTTAGCAGATTCAACTGAAATGAGTACTGAAGATTATTTAGAGAAAGTAGTTAATAATTAAGTTACTCCATGACAGTGCATTCCTTTCCCAATATTAGTAACCTTTCTTCACCCGTAACGAGGATCTCTGGGTTAATATGTAAAATTAATGTCCCTTACGACCACCAAATTGGGGAACAGAATTTTACCCAAAACGATTTCCGGTTTTTTGTTAATTTGGAGATCAATTAATTAATTAATACACGATTTCAGGATTTTGCATTGCAATCCTATTGCTTACTAATTTTTCTGTAATTATATGAATGAATAATGCCGGCCATTATTAGCAATTTTTTTTTATAAAGTTTTAATTAAAGAGAGTAAAAATATAAACTTCATGACTACAAGGAGGTTTTATTTATAAAAACAATATAAGATATGATTCTAAACTTTGTAGGGCAGTCCATTAAAAAAAATAAAAAAAAGGCTATGAATAGATCCAGGCCGACAATGTACATGGCTTATTAATTCTTTTAAGTCATTAATGTTAGATATAATTATAAATTATGCAAGTGTTGTATATTTAAAAAAAATAGTAAAATTAATTATTAAAAAATTATTTTTTATATAAATTTAATCTTTATTTATTTTTTTAAAAAGAATACACGATCTTATGCATTGATCTATCTCTTCTTGATTTATTCTTCTCATGCCCACGTACATGAAATTTAAGAGAATGCAATGGTCCGACTTTCCAAGCGGAAATGGGCTTTCCACACAGAGCCAGAACTTCATTGGGACAACTCCTAAATATAACTTAATCAAGCCTGTGCCTTTTCATTGATCAAGAGAAATCTTAGGGCCGATGCAACTCGGCTAGACGATCGGGAAAGGTGACATAAGAGTTCGGCAAAACAATTATTTTTAAATATTTTAATTGTTATTATTGTTTTTTAATATCATTCAAATACAAAATCCTCTCATTTTAAAATCCTGATCAACTGCCTTAATTTCGATTCACATGTCTCATTTGTCGAGTTGCAGAATGGACATGTGAAATCGTCCCTAGCTACTTTCCAGATGAACAATTTGATTAGTCTCATGGATCCCTGCTTTACGGAGGATGTTCATGTTCTTGGAATTGAGAGGCGTAACCAGCCACCAAAAGCCTCTTCAAAACTTTTTTCACTCACTCATGAATCAACTGAGCAATATAGTACATTCACTACAATAGAATCGGATTATAGGTATTTCGTCTCAGAAAATATTTTGAAACAAAAACAAAAAATCGTCTCAAGGTCGTCCCTACATCACTGTCCCAGAAGATATATTGGGACAAAAATCACCATTTCATCCTAAAATATATATTTTGAGACGAATTTGAAATTGACCGTTTGATATCATTCGAACATGTAATTTATTTGTCACGGTTTAATTTCGTTCCAGATTGTCATTAGAATGGTTACTATTGTACGTTTGAACACAATTAAATTGGTTGAACGATTATGAAAATACATTCAAACGATCACACATTTTGATAACGTTTGAACGGTACAAAATGGATTTCCATTCGAATGTTCAAGGAATAGATCGAACGGTAAAAGGGATCGAACATTGTTGAGTTATGTTCGAACGCTATGATAATAAATTGTGTTTGAATGTTTTTTGATCATTTGATATCGTTTGAACGGCTCAATCAATAATGTTCGAATGTTACATTGTCGTTCGAACGACTACTATTTTATTAAAATCCCATAATAATAAAAAACCAAATAGACATTCATAATATTTAGAAAGCATACATTAGAAACTGTTTAATACTCACGAAAGTTTTATAATAAGTGCGAACTAATTACATAACCATGAGATTGGTATTGTTCATACATAATTAGATAATGTCATAATCTATACATAAAAAACCATCAGTTGCTTGGAGGACTGTACTGTTGCATAAACTGCTGCATTTGAAGTTGCATATCTCTCCTGAACTCTTCTTATTGTTCTTTATGTTGTTTGAAGCGCATCTCTATGTCTGCTTATTTCGCCAATTGAGCCTCTAACTCATGTTTCCTTGCAACCAATTCTTCGATTCTGTGATTCGCTTTCTCTTGCGCTATAGCAATCGTAAAGGTAGACCTGGAAGAAGAGGAAGAGGGAGAATGTTTTATACAGTGACCCAAACCCCTCAAATATCATGAACGTTGACCTAGAACTTGTGTAAAAATCTCAACATCATTTATTAAGGAATTTTGATCTGACGCGGATTCAGTACATATGGCAACCATTTTAATCTACACATAAGATAAAGAGTTATATTATTATAAATATTCTAATATATTTATTTAAAACAAATTATAATACTTAGATAATTTTCACGGGCATCAGGATGACTCCACTCTCCATTACAATTAGTATGTGATGTAGCATATAATTTTGTCAGATCATAATTGACATCTGAATCTTACTATAATAAATATTTGTTAAGATATAAAGTCATTAGGATTCATATATTCAGTTAACTATATACAAATAAAAAAAATAGCAATACCAATTTCTTAGAGAGGCGGTGGAAAGATCTTGAGCCTGCATGATAAGTAATCTTCAATTTCGATGTATTTGTTTTATTTATAGAATTTTGCTCCTACATAGGAATTGAAAATATTAGAAAACAAAATTAAAAATAGGATGGCTAAAATAATTAATTTAATTATACCTTATATGATGGCTTCTCAAACATGTCATAAAGTTTTTCTCAATTAGAAGGTTGGACATCTTGAAAAGGATGTTGGCGTGCATCTTCCATATTCTCAAACTTATTATAATACTCATGACACCTCGTCTTATATTTACAAAATGCATTACTCATAAGCTCTTCCACAGTCTTACGCTCCTCTTTCCAACCAAAATTTAATTCGAAACCATCTTTAAAAAAATTTAGACAAACATATTATCATTTATAATATTATAACTTTAAGTAAAATATAAAAATTTATCAACTAAATAAATGTTTTAAACGTTACTAAACAACGCTTCTTGATAAGTTCTTTAACATCTTTGGGACTTTTGTGACGCCCCCAAATTTCGTTTGGGATCGGACGGACATTTGAAGCGTCGAGACATGCAATACAAGATTACCTGCCCCTGTTCATGACATTTAAGATGTAATGTTCCTAACATGTATCTAACATAATGTTCCTAACAGGTTAATGATACATGGATAATAGTAAAAACATGAATGCATAATCAAATTCATAAGTAATTAAAGCATAACTTGACGTACAACATAGCATAACTGACATAACTTAAATTGAAACGTGAACTGAACTTGACTTGACATGAATTTGAACATGAACATAATATGTACGTGAACATAATATGACATAACATAAACTTGATCTGACACTTGACTTAACATGAACGTGATCTGAAACTTAGTCTTTAACTGCTTAAATACATACTCCACAGTTGTTGTGACCCCATGTATTCTACGTGTAAATACATACTCTACAGTTGTTGTGGTCTCATGTATTCCACGCGTCACAATGCAGCTAAATACATACTCTACAATTGTTGTGGCCCCATATATTCTACATGTCACAATGCAGTTAAATACATACTCCACAGTTATTGTGACCCCATGTATTCTACATGTCACAATTTCTGTGTCTCACGTAGTGTATGCATCACAATTGCTATGACCCCATACTTCATATGTCACAGTTGTTGTGGACCCCACGAAACTAAATGTAACTCAAGATGAAACGTGACTAGAATACGAAAGGACAGAAGTCCTGACGTAACATAACATGATTTGAACATAACTTGAAAGACATGACCAACTTGAGATAGGGTTATATCGTGACATGACTTAAACACATAACACACAATATTTCATATATGATATCACATGTAACGGAAACATACTTAACATGACATACTTGCAACAGTGAACATGACATGACATATATGATAACACACATACATACAATGTAGTTTTTTTACTTAACACACATATATAGTAGATTGCTAATAAGTTAAAAGCTAACTTACCTCGATCTCTGCGTTTCTTATAAAAGCTCAAGCGCGATCACGAGGAATTGTAATTAGTGATTCTAAAAATTAGAACTAAATCATTAATAATTTGAAATATGGAAAAATACTAACTTAAGAGTAAAATTTCTATTTTACCTTTTACATGTGAAAAAATGATAATTTTATCCATAACTTAAGGGTTTTGCATGCTAACTCCAAAAGTCACCAAAATTTACATTCTAAAAGTTAGAACTAAATCATTAATAATTTGAAATATGGAAAAATACTAACTTAAGAGTAAAATTTCTATTTTACCTTTTACATGTGAAAAAATGACAATTTTATCCCTAACTTAAGGGTTTTGCATGCTAACTCCAAAAGTCACCAAAATTTACATGTCTCATGTAAATTTTATCCTAAACTCAAATATCAATTTAGAAAAATTTTAAAACTAATCACAACTATTAAAACTCTATAGGGCCGAAATTCTCATATGCTATTTCCATTGATTTTTGTTTCTAACTTGTTTTGATTAACCTTTTGATCTATGACTTATAAAGATGTAATCTTCAAACCAAACCGTTACATAATTTAAAAAGATGTCCTAAAATATATATAAGCTTCTAATTCAAGATCACATGGTTAAACATTAACCAAAATATAAATGGACCCAAGAACATCCACGCTTTGGCCTATCCAAATATCTTTTTGTATAAAATTTCATATCTTTGAAACTAATATCAAATATCTTCAAAATAATATTTTAACATGTACATAAGAGGATTATGATTCTTTAATAAAATTATCAAAACCATTGGAATAGGTTTAAACCACCAAAGATTTAAACTTTCTCAAAACAGAAACTGTTTTTTCTCTTCCAGTTTCTAAGTTTCTAGATCTAAGAAAAGCTTTCATCAAAATCTTTAATCATGCAACAATCCTCAACCAATATTCATATAAATATGTTAACAATACTCCATAAAAATTTTAGACCAATATCTATCCATTAGCTTGGTCAAAAACTCTAAACTATAACATATTCTCCAGTTTATCTCTCAGAATGATCTTTCTAGAGTTTAAATAATATTTGACTAACCAAATGACCTTAAAATGGAACAAATAAGATATCCACGTAAACTAGACTAAAAAATGAACAACTTGTATGAAGGATATTTTATGATAAAATAATTACAAAAACTTCGAAATGGGCGTGCAAAAGAATACTTAAAAGCTGTATGAGAGAGTTTGGTGTTCTTTTAATGAAAGGTGTAAACGAAGATAATTTTGTGGGGAGTGGCTGGAAGTATTTATGGACAAAATATGAGAGAATATGAGGCTGGAGTGAGAGTTGAGTGTAGGTCTCTCTTACCTGGAGTGAGAGTTGAGTGTAGGTCTCTCTTACTTAATAATATCCACAAAATCAGCTTAAAATATTTTTATCCAATAATATTCACAAAAATCAACTCAAGATATTTTTATCCAATAATATCTACAAAAATTAGTTTAAGATATTTTTATCCAATAATATTCACAAAAAGCAACTCAAGATAATTTTATCCAATAATATCTACAAAAATTAGCTCAAGATATTTTTATCCAATAATATTTACAAAATCAGTTTAAGATATTTTTATCCAATAATATCCATATTTTTGAACAGACGTTTCATCCGAAAAATATGAAAATAGGTTATTGCGCCATAAGATCTTAAATAACCCACTGAATCTAATGGCACAAACCATAATACATTTTGACTCTTCTAACTATCTCCAATAATCAAAAACATACTTCTGATACCATAGTGAGTAATAACACTAACTACGTAGTTAGACTAAAATCTATATGATTAATGGATTCGTGAAAACTTATGGGGTCTTCACGAGATTCCTAAAACCAATAGAAATTTCACAATTGAATTTCTAGTAAGCTGTTACAACTTTCTTCCATAAACTTGTTGCCAAAGGTACATAAGTTCGTGTAAGACGATGCAAGCCAAGCTGCTGGTTATCCTTCGCCTCCGGTATGTTCGTTAAGAATATTAACCTTGATCTTACCCACCTTACGATATTTTTCCAACGTCACGCCTCTAGTAGTGCCTCAACCTTGACGAGATTGTGCTGTGAACTTATCATGATATATAATATTGTAATAATTTTCTATTATAACCTTAATTAATAACTTTTATGACTATTAGAATTTTACCTTGTTCTATAGAGTCAATCTCTAATGGTGAGTCTGAAGGAGAGCTAGAAACAGGTGGAGATGGGATGCGAACTTCCTTTCTCTTCGGAGGCATAATTTCATAAAACTGATAAAATATTCATTAAGTAAAATAGTACTAACATGTATCAAACAAATAATACAATATATGCTAATTAAAATTCATTTGATTAATTAAAATATTTAGTATTTAAGTATTATTAAATCTTAACTATTTGTATTTTAAAACATAACTTTAATTTTATTAATTTAAATATTTAGTATTTAAGTATTATTAAATCTAGAATATTTGTATTTTAAATAAAATTAATTTTATTAATTTAAATATTAATTATTTAAGTATTATTAAATCTTAACTATTTGTATTTTAATTAACCTTCAATTCATTAATTTAAATATTAAGTATTTAAGTATTATTAAATCTTAACTATTTGTATTTTAATTAAAATTCATTTGAGTAATTTAAATATTAAGTATTTAAGTATTATTAAATCTTAAGTATTTATATTTTAATTAAACTTCAATTGATTACTTTAAATATTAAGTATTTAAGTATTATTAAATCTTAACTATTTGTATTTTAATTAAAATTCATTTCATTAATGACAATTTTAAGTATTTAAGTATTATTAAATCTTAATTATTTGTATTTTAATTAAAATTCATTTGATTAATTTAAATTTTAAGTATTTAAGTATTATTATATCTTAATTATTTGTATTTTAAACTAAATTCATTTTATTAATTTAAAGATTAAGTATTTAAGTATTATTAAATCTTATTATTTGTATTTTAATTAATATTGAAATCGAAAGATTTAAAAATTTAGTACTATTATAATTTCTAATTAACACTTTAACACTGACCAACATAACGTTCAAACGGTGTTAATAAGTGTTCGAACGTACTAAACCCGTTCGAACGGTAACCGTGTACCATTCGAACAGGTTTATTCCAAATTCCAGTCATCTTCAACCTTCGAAAATCCAAACAATGACCAACTCATTACATTAAACAAAAATACACAATATCACGAACTCAGTACAGTAAACGAAAATACTCATATTCAAAATAAGATGAGATTAAGATAGCATATATACCTGGTTTTGAGAGATAAAATTGCAAGAGACCGTACGTTATGCCCAAAACCTTGAAAATACTCTTCAAAAAGCAATAAAAATAACCTCTTAATCCAAAAATATACGAGATAAATGAAAACTATTAATATTTGGGGGCTGGATTAAGGGAGAATGGCACTGGTTGGAAGATATTGCCTCTGGGAGCGACACTGTGAGTGGTGGGATGAGCGCAAGATTGTGAGACCGTACGTTATGCCCAAAACCTTGAAAATACTCTTCAAAAAGCAGTAAAAATAACCTCTTAATCCGAAAATATATGAGATGAATGAAAGTTATTAATATTTGGGGGCTGGATTGAGGGAGAATGGCGCTGGTTGGAAGATGTTGCCTCTAGAAGCGACACTGTGAGTGGTAGGATGAGCGCGAGATTGTGAGGTTCTGTCGTGTAAATGTAGAACATTTACATTCAAATTGTTACTTACTAAACGTTTGAACGTGAAATTATTTTGCGGGAAAAATTTCCCCCGTGAATTTAACGTTCGAACGTATAATAATACATTCGAACGTTAATATCCGTTTACCAAAACGTTCAAACGCTTATTAGTAAGAGTTCAAACGATTTGAACTATGTTGGTCAGTGTATTTTTTTTGCACTACACCTTTAAATAAAATAACAACATTAACGTTGTTTAGACGTTCAAACGTCCAAGTCAAGTTGCACCCGTTCGACCGTTCATGTAAACGTTCGAATATTACAATTACCGTTCGATCACTATATTGGGTGTTCGAACGGTAATAGTTATACATTCGAACGTTTTTTTACACATTCAAACTGTACAGATGTACTGTTCGAACAGTATAATTAAATTTAGTAATATTTATTAATTATTTTTTTATTCCATATTATAGTTCCATTCAATTTTAATTAAAAATAATTTCTATATTATAATTAAATTAATGCCATAATTTATCACTTTTTTTAATATTAATGTTTCTATTAATATTAAATAATGTGGTACTATTTATTAAAAGTTATTTTGTTCACAATGTCTCACTTTATTAAATTGCTATTCATTTGAAAGTACTGTGAATAGTTATTTATTGTATTTTTATTGTTAATGTTGTATATCTAATTTTTAATTGTAAATTTCAGGTTGATTATAATGTCTTCTTCTAGGGCGGGACGTAAGCGACGTAATCCTGGTGAGACTAATAGTGGTCCAGTCAGGGAGATGACTGTTTCACTAGAGTGACCAGTGAAGATTTCTGATTTCCAGAGTCTTGTCTAGTAGGGTTATTTACTGCTATCAGTCTTCAGCGATCGTGCTCCACGGTATGACAGGATGAAAAGCATCAAACAGGCAGATTTATCTTCTTTCTTCAAGATCTTGAATTTGATAATTGCCAACAACATTGAACCTCAGCAGCACAAGACAGAGGTTGGCATTAATCGGACGAAATTTATGATACGGGTCACTTATGGCATTCCTATCGACTTGGTGGGGTATATATTTGATAGGATTCGATCAGAGTCTCGATACATTTCAATGGATATATTGCCATTCGGAATCCTAATCACCTAATTTCTGTTGTTTGCTAGTGTTGTGCTTAATGTTGCCGAGCGTAAACGGGAGCCGATGGGACCGATAAATAGCACCACCCTCTCACGCAACATGGGACACTCGAGACTGCGTCTTCGTAGACATGTTCCAGAACCGGTTGATCCTCAGAGAGATGCACAACAGGGAGCTCATGGAGTATCAGCTGCAGAGACATCCACACAGGCCGAGGCATCAGTAAACAATGTTACTTGTGAGGAGATGGCTGAGATCGTGCGTGCAGCGATCAGCAAACAAACATTAGCGATGATCAATGCAGTGCGTATGGAGATCCATTCTACTGTGTCTGTGCTTCGTACACAGTTTCATACCATGTCTGTGACTCAGGTCACCATTACAACTCGACTGACACTGACACAAATAGAGGAACGTATAGCTAGGGGTGTAACCGGTCTGGTTTTGAACAAAATTTAGGACCGAACCGGTATGTACCAGTTTTACATTTGTCAAAACCGATTACGCACCGGTTACACTCCTAAACCGGTACTCCGGTTTTATCGGTTTCCAGTCCAGTTCGGTCTGATTTTACCAGTTTTAATGTACTATATTATATATTATATAATATATATTAATGAACCCAAGGTTTCAAGTTTTGTGTAATTATATATCTACACATGAATTTTGATGATAACAAATGAATTTAAAGAATAAAGAAGTCTCAAACTCAAGTTGTCTATACAATGGAGTCAAGCAGATCAAGGAAACAAGTATGAGTAAGAAGGGAACAAGTTCACATTAAAGTTATAGAGTAATGTTGTAAATCTCTTCAAAATTTGAAATTAGGGTTAATGTTCAAAATTAGTATTTTATCATAAAGCATTAAAATACATTTTTCACATGTGCATGAATATTTTTTGAAAATTAAATTTAAAAATTTTGAAAGATGATTCATTGTCATCTTTTACATGTGCATGCTTTGATTAAAGGGTTGAATTTTGAAAATATTAAAGATGATTGATTGTCATCTTTCACATGTGCATGTTTTATTTGAATATTTTTAAAAGTGATTGATGCTTTTTTAGACTTATACAAAAGGTAGATGATCTTGTTTGAAAATTTTGAAAAGTAAAATGTGCTCCTTTTGTTATATACAATAAGTAAAAGATTAAGTTTGAATTTTTTGAAAAGGAAAGTGTGCTCCTTTTGTCATATGCAAAAAGTAAAAGATTAGGTTTGAATTTTTTTAAAAGGAAAGTGTGCTCCTTTTGTCATATGTCAAAAGTAAAATATTAGATTTGATTTTTTTGAAAAAGTGAATGATGTTGTCTTTGACATGTGAATCTTTTTAAATTTGAATATGAAGTCTCATATGTCTATAAATAGATCATTTGAGAGCTTCACATTCACAACACCAAGAGCATATAACATTCATTTAAAGCTTTCACTCTCTCTTCTCTAAGCATTGAGTTTTAATCCTTGTTCATTTTGAGAGATATAGTTTGCGCTATATTGTTCTTATTTCAGTCATTGAGGAGTGTTTTCTGATAACCTACCCACTATCAGCTCTTGTATCAGAAAAATGGCGTGTATAACCCTTGTGCGTGTAGAAATTATTCTACACGAGGAATAATTGAATCACCACGTGTAAGGTGATTGCAAGTGTAGAGGGTGTTCTACACGGATCTTTTGTAGCGGTGTTGTTCAAAGGTATAATAGGTTTCTATCTCCACCTGAATGAGGTTGAATAGTGAATTTGAGAATCCTCAAGGGGTAGCTTGAGGCGAGAACGTAGGCAGTAGGGCCGAACCTCGTTAACATACTAAGTTTGTTTTTCTCTTACCCTTACTCTTTATATTTATTGTTATTTCATATTTTGTTTATATTTTATATTATATATTTGATTTATAATTGTTATTTTTTTAATACAACTCAATTCACCCCCCTCTTCTGTTAATCATCTGGGCAACAATTGGTATCAGAGCTAAGAGTTCTATTATAAGATTAACTATCTTTTGAGTTAAGATCATATGACTAACATTTCAGCTTCATTTGGTGAAGGTCAATCTAGCAGTCGGCCTCCACTCTTTTGTGGAAATAATTACTCATTCTGGAAAGTTAAAATGAGAATATTCCTTCAGGCTCAAGGTCAAGAAATCTGGAAATGCATTGTAAATAGACCTTATATTCCAACAAAAGTGGTTGATGGAGTAAAGGTCAAAAAGGAAGAAGAAGAGTTTGATCGTGAAGACGATAAACTTTATACTTTGAATTTAACTGCTATGAATTTATTATTTAATGCTCTCAATGGAAATGAGTTTGATAGAATAATGACTTGTACTACAGCAAAAGAAATTTGGGATAACTTGGAAGTTACTTATGAAGGAATTTCGCAAGTCAAGGAATCAAAAATTTATATTCTTACTCGTGAATATGAAATGTTTTAGATGAATGATGATGAATCTATTTATAGTATGCACACTCATTTTACTAACATCATAAACAGCTTGACAGCTCTTGACAAAGTTTATTCCAAGGTAGAGATAGTAAGAAAAATTCTCAACTCTCTACCAAAATGCTGGGAATCAAAAGTGACAGCATTTCTTGAAGCTAGAGACCTCAAGAAGCTCGAAGTAAATTAACTCATCGGGTCACTTTTCACCCATGAGTACACATTGAAAAGAGGAGAAGAAGAAGGAAAGTCAAAGAAGAGTTTGGCACTTAAAGCTGTTCCTCATGAAAGTAAAAGTGATGAAGATGAGGAAAATGAAGACAAAGATGAAGAAGTTGCGATGATAACAAGAAGAATTCAGAGGTTCTTAAAGAAAAATAAAACTCTTCCGAGAAAATCCTTCAAAAAGTTTTTCAAAAAGGATTCAGGTAAAAATGACACTTTAATTTGTTATAAATGCAATAAGCCTGGTCATATCAAGTCAGATTGTCCCCTGCTAAAATAAGATCGAAACAAGGGCAAGAAAGCAATGAAAGCTACATGGGATGATGATTCAAGTAGCTCAGATTGTGAAGCAAGCAATGAAAAATCAGCAAATCTTTGTCTTATGGCTAAAGATGACATTGAGGTAACAAATCTTGATAATATTGAAGATCCTTCATATGAAGAATTGCAAAATGTTTTAGAAGAGGTTTATGAGGAATTTGAAAAATTGGGTATCAAATATACTGCTTTGAAAAGGAAACATTTTTCTTTAACAAATGAAATTGATATTTTAAGAAAAGAAAGTATCATTTTGAAAGATGAAAATCTTGAATTGAATAAAAAGAAAACCGATTTAGAAAATATTGTTGAAAACTTTACGAATGGAGAAATAAATTTTGAAAAACTTCTTGGTAGTCAAAGATGTGTTTTTGATAAGGCAGGTTTGGGATATATGTCAAAACAAAAATACAAATCTTATAAAAATTTCTTTGATAATCCTTCTACATCAAAGACCAATAATCAAAATTCTTTTCATAAAAATAATTTTGTCAAAAAAAAAAGATATTATTATAATCATTCAAGTTCTTCATATATGTCATATGCTATTTGCAATTTCTGTAATAGAAATGGTTATAATTATCATACTTGTCCTATTAGAAGAAATCATACAATGACTATTAGGGCCATATGGGTACCTAAAAATCTTGTTTCTTCTAATACTAATAAATAAAGGAGCCAAAGAACTTGGGTACCAAGAAAAATCATTTTAATTATTTTTATAGGTATGCATGAAGTCATCCACAAGTAAAAACAAATGGTTTTTAGATAGTGGATGTTCAAGACACATGACGGGAGACAAGACTAAGTTCTTTGATTTTAGATCTAAAGAAGAAGGATACGTGACATTTGGAGATAATTCGAAATGGAAGATCGTGGGAATGAGTAAAATTGGTAATGAATCTTCTCTCATAATTGAAGATGTTTTACTTGTTGAAGGTCTAAAACATAATCTTTTGAGCATAAGTCAATTATGTGATAAAAGATTTACAGTTACTTTCAAAATGGATAAATGCATTATTTTGAATGATCATGATTGTAATATTTGTTTTATTGCTTTTAGAAACAATAATGTTTATACAATTGATTTTGAATAAATTACCTCATAAGATGCTATTTGCTTTTCAGCTCAAAATGAAACTAGTTGGTTATGACATAGAAGATTAGGTCATGCCAACATGAAACTTATTTCCAAACTTTCAAAAAATGATCTTGTGAGAGGTTTACCAAAAACATATTTTCTTAAAAACAAAATTTGTGATGCATGCCAATTTGGTAAACAAACAAAAACTTCTTTTAAAACCAAGAAATATATTTCCACTACTGGACCATTGCAACTGATACACATGGATCTTTTTGGACCAAATAGAGTTGCAAGTCTAAGAGGAAAATATTATGCATTTGTTATTGTTGATGATTTCTCTAGATATACTTGGGTCATCTTTCTTGCTCATAAAGATGAGGCACATAATGTCTTTACCAAATTATGCAAGAGAATTCAAAATGAAAAGGGCTATACTATTTCAAGTATCCGAAGTGATAGGGGAAAAGAGTTTGTTAATAAAAATATTGAAACATTTTGTGATGAAAATGGTTTTGTGCATAATCTTTCTACTCCTCGAACTCCTCAACAAAATGGGGTAGTAGAGAGAAAAAATAGATCACTTCAAGAGATGGCAAGAACAATGCTCAATGAGAACAACTTGCCTAGTTATTTTTAGGCCGAAGCGGTAAGTACTGCATGTTATGTTATAAATAGAGTTATACTAAGGTCTAAATTGGATAAAACCCCCTACGAGCTTTGGAATGAGAAAAAACCCAACATTGGTTACTTTCATGCATTTGGATGCAAATGTTTTATTTTGAATGACAGAGATAATTTAGGCAAGTTTGATGCAAAATCTGATGAAGGTATTTTTCTCGGGTATTCTACTAATAGTAAAGCTTATAGAGTATTCAATAAAAAGATTTTAACTGTACAAGAATCTATGCATATAGTATTTGATGAATCTAATTCTCCACTCTCCAAGAAATCTATTGATGAAGAAACAGGAGGTATAAATAACATGGAAAGTCTCAATCTCAACAAAGAGAACACAATAGAAGAAGTTCAACAAGGAACCATCAGGAAAGATCATCAAAATTTAATATAAGATGCAACGAAACAGTGGAAATTTGTGAAAGATCATCCAGTGGAACAAATTTTGGGAGAACCTTCATGAGGTGTAAGTACTCGATCATCTCTTAGAAATATTTGCAATCATACTGCTTTTCTATCTTAGATTGAACCAAAAAATATTGATAACGCACTTCTTGATGAATCTTAGATTCTACCTATGCAAGAAGAGTTGAATCAATTTGAAAGAAACGATATTTGGACACTTGTTCCTAGACCCAAAAATCATACTATTATTGGAACAAAATGGGTTTTTAGAAATAAGAAAGATGAGTCCGGAGTCATTACTAGAAATAAGGTTCGACTTGTAGCCCAATGTTTTAATCAAGAAGAAGGAATCGATTATGATGAGACATATGCACCAGTCGCAAGATTAGAAGCTATTCGAATACTACTTGCATATGCTTATTATAGAGATTTCAAACTTTTTCAAATGGATGTTAAAAATGCTTTCTTAAATGGTTTTATAAATGAAGAGGTATATGTTGAGCAACCTCCAGGTTTTGAAAATCATATTTCTCCAAATCATGTTTTCAAACTCACAAAAGCATTATATGGACTTAAACAAGCTCCTAGAGCTTGGTACGAGAGACTCAGTGGTTTCTTGATTGAAAAAGATTTTTCAAGAGGAAAAATTGACACAACTCTTTTCATTAAATATGAAAATGATGATATTTTTTTAATTCAGATTTATATTGATGACATAATATTCGGTGCTACTAATGAAAATATGTGTCAAGTTTTTGCTAAGACTATGCAGGAAGAATTTGAGATGAGCATGATGGGAGAACTTACATTCTTTCTCGGATTGCAAATTAAGCAAGCAAAAAGTGGAACATTCATCAATCAATCAAAATATATTAAAGAATTACTGAAAATGTTTGGGATGGAAAGTGCTAAGGAAATTGGAACACCAATGAGCCCATCAACTAAACTTGATAGATGAATCCGGTAAGCCAGTTGACTCGAAAATATATCAAGGTATGATTGGTAACTTATTATATTTAACAGCCAGTAGACCAGATATTATGTTTAGTGTGTGCTTATGTGCACGCTTTCAATCATCTCCAAAAGAATCACATTTAATTGCAATTAAGCGCATTCTTAGATATCTTAGTGGTATAATTAACCTAGGGTTATGGTACCCTAAGCACACATCTTTCGATCTAATCAGCTACACAGATACAGATTATGCTGGCTGTAAAATAGATCGAAAAAGTACTAGTGAAGCATGCCATTTCTTAGGTCATGCACTAGTTTCCTAGTTTAGTAAAAAATAAAATTATGTTGCACTATCTACTGCTGAGGCAGAATATGTTGCTGCAGATAGTTGTTGTGCTCAAGTTCTCTACATGAAACAACAACTTGAAGATTTTAAACTCATGTATAATCACATTCCAATCAAATGCGATAATACAAGTGTTATAAATCTTTCAAAGAACCCAATACAACATTCTAAAACTAAGCATATTGAAATAAAATATCATTTTCTTCGAGATCATGTACAAAAAGGCGATATAGTACTAGAGTTCACAAACACACACGATCAGTTAGCAGATATTTTTACAAAGCCTTTACCAGAGATAGATTATGTATGATCAGAAGAGAAATAGGTATGATGCATGCTATGAATATCTCTTAAAAGATAGCCCAGATTCAATAAAAATAGAGATAAATTTTTTAAATGCTTTTACATAAACTTGAGATTCTTAGCCTCATATTTGAGACGCTCATTCTCTTCATACAATATCATGTCATTCTTATTCATGGGAACCGGCAAGCGGAATGAAGAATCTAATAAAGATTTCAACTGTTTATTCTTCTGCCGAATGATTCATTCCCTTGTGTGAAACTCTTGAACAATTCGTTGAAATAAAACAATTTGTTCTTTGAGCTTTTCAACATCATGATTTTTGGCTTGTAGCCGCTGGGAAAAAGCAACAATAGAGGAAGAGTAGCGAGTCCCAAGACTCACCAAGTCATAGATAGCAGTCAGATTATTATTTTCTTGCTGCAACATGGCACCAATAACAGCTGCAGAAAGGACAGGAGGTTGAGTTGCAGAATGCCTCATGGATGGATCTAGAGAAATGTTAGAAGAATGAGCCATTGAGAAAAGAATAGAAGGTTTAAAACGAGAATGTTGAAGGAATGCAGATGAGTTATAGAGATGAGAAGAAAAACTGATGCAGATTGGATGAACTTTAAGACTGATTTTATAGAGATAGCATAAAGAACCAAACGAGCTATCATCCAAGTCAAAGAGCAATGTGATTTTTTTTTCGATCAGTGAAAATGACATTTTTTAGAAACTCGGAGCCTTCAATCTCGTTTGTCAACAACATCAGTCGATTTTTTCAAATCTCCAGCCACACTTGTCGGGTCACGGACGGATCAAATTTATTTATTTATTTTTTTCAACTATCTACAGTGTCTACTAACGCACTGTTTTTTTCAGGTCCATTTACTTGTTGCGGATCCTTTTTAATGATGTCAAAAGGGGGAGAAGTGTTAGATTAGAATATTAACATTGTTTGAATTGCTAAACTTATTATATATGCTTAGAATTATATTTATACTTTTGCTTGAAAAACTAACGCACATTCTCAGGGAGAGCTTAAGTATCAATACAGGTTTTAGGTTTTATCAAGTATTTGTCATTATCAAAAAGAGGGAGATTGTTGAACCCAAGGTTTCAAGGTTTGTGTAATTATATATCTACACATGAATTTTGATGATAACAAATGAATTCAAAGAATAAAGAAGTCTCAAGTTCAAGTTGTCTACACAATGAAGTCAAGCACATCAAGGAAAGAAGCATGAGCAAGAAGGGAACAAGTTCACATTAAAGTTATAGAGTAATGTTGTAAATCTCTTCAAAATTAGAAATTAGGATTAATGTTCAAAATTAATATTTTATCATAAAACATTAAAATACATTTTCCACATGTGCATGAATATTTTTTGAAAATTAAATTTAAAAATTTTGAAAGATGATTGATTGTCATCTTTTACATGTGCATGCCTTGATTAAAGGGTTGAACTTTGAAAATATTAAAGATGATTGATTGTCATCTTTCACATGTGCATGTTTTATTTGAATATTTTCAAAAGTGATTGATACTTTTTTAAACTTATACAAAAGGTAGATGGTTTTGTTTGAAAAATTTGAAAAGTAAAGTGTGCTTCTTTTGTCATATACAAAAAGTAAAAGATTAGGTTTGAATTTTTTGAAAAGGAAAGTGTGCTCCTTTTGTCATATGTCAAAAGTAAAATATTAGGTTTGATTTTTTTAAAAAAGTGAATGATATTGTTTTTGACATATGAATCTTTTTAAATTTGAATATGAAATCTCATATGTGTATAAATAGATCATTTGAGAGCTTCACATTCACAACACCAAGAGCATACAACATTCATTCAAAACTTTCATTCTCTCTTCTCTAAGCATTGAACTTTAATCCTTGTTCATTTTGAGAGATATAGTTTGCGCTGTATTATTCTTATTTCACTCATTGAGAAGTGTTTTCTGATAACCTACCCACTATCAGCTCTTGTATCAGAAAAATGGTGTGTATAACCCTTGTGCGTGTAGAAATTATTCTACACGAGGAATAGTTGAATCACCACGTGTAAGATGATTGCAAGTGTAAAGGGTGTTCTACACGGATCCTTTGTAGCGGTGTTGTTCAAAGGTGTAATAGGTTTCTATCTCCACCTGAATGAGGTTGAATAGTGAATTTGAAAATCCTCAAGGGGTAGCTTGAGGCGAGGACGTAGGCAGTGGGGCCGAACCTCGTTAACATATTGAGTTTGCTTTTCTCTTACCCTTACTCTTTATATTTATTGCTATTTCATATTTTGTTTATATTTTATATTATATATTTGATTTATAATTGTTATTTTTTTAATACAACTCAATTCACCCCCCTCTTGTGTTAGTCATCTGGGCAACATATATAATATAGTATATAATACTATAGTGATAATATATTGTAGTATATTATAATTGTATTATAGACTATAATGATATATTATAATATATAATATAATGATATATTATATTATATTATAATATATAATGATATAGTATAAATATAACTATTAATATGCACTATATAATATTAGTATAACTATTAATACAATAAGCAGCACATTCAACAAAAGAGGCTTCGAGTCCAATATTGCAGCTTTTAGATAATGGAAATTTAGTACTGAGAGATAGGGAAGAAGGAAATTCAGAGAATTATCTATGGCAAAGCTTTGATAATCCTTTAGATACACTGTTACCAGGGATGAAGTTTGGGTGGGACTTCAAGACTGGTCTTGACCGGCGTTTATCCGCTTGGAAGAACTGGGATGACCCATCTCCTGAAGATTTTACCTGGGGAATAGAACGTACTAATTACCCTAAAGCAGTCATGTGGAAGGGCTCTGAGAAGTACTACAGGAGTGGCCCTTGGAATGGCCTTCGTTTCAGCGATGCTCCGGAGTTGAGAGGCAACCCGGTTTTCGAGTTCAGTTTCGTCAACAATGAGAATGAGGTATACTACGAATACCATCTTCCAAATAAATCGATAATATCAAGAATCGTTATGAACCAAACTAAATATTCCCGTGAACGCTATATATGGATCGCTGCAACCTCAACTTGGAGCCCGTATTCATATGTGCCAAGAGACAACTGTGATGACTACAACCTTTGTGGCGCCTATGGAAATTGTATCATTGGTGAGTCACCAGTCTGTCAATGTTTAAAAGGATTCCAGTCTAAATCACAAGAAAGATGGAACCCAGAGGACTGGTCTCAAGGATGTGTGCGCATTACTCAACTAAGCTGTCAAGATAAAGATAAACATGGGTTTATTAAATTTGTTGGGCTAAAATTGCCGGAGACTACAAATTCCTGGGTAAACGAGAGTATGAATCTTGAGGAATGCAGGACTAAATGCTTGAGTAATTGTTCCTGTATGGCTTATACAAATTCAGATATCAGAGGAAGAGGCAGTGGCTGCACCCTCTGGTATGGTGATCTTCTAGATATTAGGCAGTTTCCAACCGGTTGACAGAATCTATATGTTCGAATGCCTGCTTCCGAACTAGGTATGGCCTTTGTTTTGTAATAGAAAAAGGTCTTCTTTCTCTATTTTTTCTTGGCATGATAGAACTTCGTCAGTAAGTATTTTGATACCTTATCAAGTTCAATTATCATTTCCATCGTCTTCCTTTCTTTCTGAATTTTGTTTTAGTTTCAAGTGACGATTAACAGAATTTGCATTTCTGCTCATAAATCTAATTTGAAGAGATGGAGGTTGGTCGTAACAAGAGGACGGCAGCGATAGTTGGGGCATCCGTCACAGTTGTTTTTGGGATGCTTTTAGTGAGCTATCGCATTTGCAGCAGGAAAAGCTTAAAAAGGTAAAATTAAGTAGACTGATGACGTGAGAATTTTATGTCCATCTCGTATTCTAAAGTGAAGCTCACTATGAATTTTACTTTTTTTCATGAGGGGAAACAGCGAAAAGTGTATTAATTGGTCAAAACAGGGAAGTCCAAGAAGAAGACATGGAGCTTCCAATGTTGGACCTATCCATAATATCTAGAGCCACTGATGGTTTTTCAGTCACCAACAAGCTCGGAGAAGGTGGTTTTGGACCCGTATACAGGGTAAATTTGCTATGCAATAGACAATAAGTATCAAAGAAATAAGCACCTGTTTGGCTGTTTCACTCATATTTTTTTGCAGTCTTTTGATAAATTTGAACTTTCAGGGTGTACTAGCAGATGGACAAGAAGTTGCTATGAAGAGGCTTTCGAGAATCTCTGGACAAGGACCGGATGAGTTCAGAAATGAAGTGAAACTGATAGCCAAACTTCAGCACCGAAATCTAGTAAAGCTTCTCGGTTGTTGTATCGAGTAGGGGTGTAAAAAATAACCGGCAAACCAGAAAATCGGCCTGTACCAAACCAGACCGGACCGGTTGTGCCGATTTTGGACCGGTTCGGGAAGGAACTGGTTTTCATAAATGAAAAACCGGCCGGAACCGGTCCGGTTTCGGTTTTGGTTAATTTTGGACCGGACCGGTACTATTTATATATTAATACTATATATAATATATTTTATATTATATATAATTTTTAATCACATAAAAAATAATCACACATATACTAATACTAATATTCTAATATAGATTATAGTTATACTCATATTAGTATAGTTATACTAAATCATCAAAACTAATACTAACTATACTAATAGTCTAATATTAATACTATTATATTGTCTAATATATATAGCTATAACTAATACTAATATATATATACTAATACTAATCGTCTAATATAGGATTATAGCAGATTTTTTTTTTTACACTAGATTTCTTATTTTATTTTTTGTTTTATAGCAGTTTTTTATATAGCGAATTTTGTTTATATAACAGATTTTTTTTATAAAACAGATTTTTTATATCAGAATTTTTTTACATAGCAGATTTTTTTTGCAAAGCAAATTTTTGTAAATGATAAATAGAAGTTTTTAAATCAGTTTTTTTTTTTAAACATAATTTTTATAAAAAAATTTATATTTTATTAAAACCGGAAAACTAGGCCAAACCGGATCGAAAACCGGTAAAACCGGAATACCAGTTTAGGATGAAAATCGGTGCGTAATCGGTTTTAAAAAATACAAAACCGGTACCTACCGGTTCGGTCCTAGATTTTGTACAAAATCGGACCGAACCGAACCGATTACACCCCTAGTATTGAGGGAGAAGAGAAAATGCTGGTTTATGAATACATGCCAAATAAGAGCCTGGACTCTATCCTTTTTGGTCTGAATCCCTCAGAACCTATTCTAATTAGTTGGGCATAGCGAGTGTAATCCTGTCATCAATTTTCAATAGATTTTTATTTATTTTTATTAAGTTTGTCGGTTGAGAATGCTAGTTGACAAACACTCTCAACTCATCTCAATTATCTCATCTTATATAATTATTATAATTTTTCTAAATTTACATATAAAATATAATAAAATTCAACTTTTTTAAATACCAAAACAATAATAATATTATAACAATATTTTATTTAATTTTCATTTAAAACCATCTCTTCTCATCTTACTAACCAAACCACACCTAATCTCGTTTGGTTTCGCGACTAAAAACTAAAACTTTGAAAACTTCTCAAAGTTTTCGTACTGTCAGAAGTTTTACAAAAACAAACACACATTTTGATCTACTAGTTTTCATCTCAAAATATCTCAAGTTTCTTCTCAGATTTTCATTTCAAAAGATCTCAAGTTTCTTCTCAAATTTTCTTCTCAAGTTTTCATCTAAAAAAAATTACACCATTGGTTAATAAATAAATAAAGGAAGTAGCCAAAAAAAAAAAGACAAAATGGTTAAAAAAAACAGGAAGCAGAAAAAAAAAATCACCATTGGTAAATAAATAAACAAAGGAAGCAGCAAAAAAAAAAAAAAGACGTAGAAAAATAAAAATAAAAATTGCAGCATTGGTAAATAAATAAGATATTATAAAAAATACTACAAGTACTTGTGGGTCCCATCATATTACTAACTATAACAAAGTCAAACTAATCTCATCTCATCTCTAAAAACAAACACATATTTCATCTAATCTCATCTCATCTCAACATATCTCAAAAAATTTTATTCCATCTCATCTTTAAAAATAAACACATATTTTATCTAATCTCATCTTATCTCATCTCATCTCATCTCATCTTAATATATTTCAAAAGATTTTATCTCTTCTCATCTTATCCCATCTCTAAAAAAACGACGCCTTCATATGCGTGCAGCAGCGTCCAGAGGATAGGCCGAGCATGTCAACTGTTGTTCTAATGTTGGGGAGTGAGATTGCATTGCCGCAGCCCAAAGAACCTGGTTTCTTGATGGAAAAGTATTCGCGCAAGACATTTTCTTCCTCAAGTTACAAGCATGAATCATCTTCAACCAACGAAATAAGCATTTCAATATTGGAGGGTCGATAAGGATTTTATGCTTGGGCGTCTGATCCTGCATCACCTATCCACAGAATATTGTAAGGATCTCTAAAATTTGTAACCTTGTTCTAGGCTAATAAATGGGGTAGATTTTATTAACTTTAAAGTGCAGAAGGTAAGCTTATGGACTGAGATATATTCATTGCTGATATATATTAAGACAAACTTGTAATTTTATATTTTCATCAAAGAAGAATATGATAACCCTACTGTTATTGGTAAACCATCACTTATAACTTCGGCCACAGAAACTGACAACTTATTGTATTAGACAGAGTTACTTTATTTTTTGGGTTTCATTGTGAAAAATATGGTATATATATAGCCGCTGGAATTATTGTGGACTATGGTGGACCAGAATGAAGAGAATTATTTTTCGCTCTTTTGACTTGAAAAAGTACTGGAAAAGGAAAACTCCATGAAAAAATTACTGTACATATATAACAAATTTACTCAGCTCATTTTTTTATTATATGAAAATAAAATCAACTCGACAAATCACAAGATCGTAGGCCACCAATATCATAAGATTGGGCCCCGGCCACCTCTAGACGTACGTTACTCATAAATCTATGATCGATCCATATATCCTCAATGATCTCTTTCCCGCAGCACTTGATTATGCACAGAGTTCTTCTATACAAGTACAACTACTCATGTTCACTCAACCTCCACTCACCAGGCTACATGGCTGTCCTTTTTTTTTTTTTAAAGTGAAAACGTGCGTTTAGAACGTTCATTTCAATTTTTCCTCCCTCCTCGCGTTCTTCTTCACTTGTTCCTTTCCCCGCATTCGCTCCTCCACTCCCCTCGCTCGTGTCCTTTCGCCGGCCTCACCTCTAGCCGCCCCGCGTGGCTCCATCACTCCAAAACCGTGTAGCTCCATCACTCTGGCGACGTGGCTCCATGACTCCGGCACCGTGTGATCATCTCTGGGTTAACCATATTCATACGGCTTCTCCAGCTTCCATTCTTGCACGGCTTCAAGTCCTCCGCTGGTATTGTAGCTGCCGAGACCCACCGTCTGTCGTTTTACAAGGGTAAGAAATTAAAGTAAAGGGTTTTTATTTTTATCTTTTGGTTTCATCACTCCATTTCTAGCATTACATATATTGTGTGGTTTTGCGTTTATGGATCTACGATTTGATGTTTGTTTGATCTGTGTTTTGTGGGGTTTTAGGGTTGTTGATGTTGTATGTATGCCACTGATTTTTTGGTTGTTGATAACATCTGAAATGAGCGAAATTTAATGGCTGGGACTGGTTGGAAGGGGAAAACACAAAGGGAATATACCAGAAAGAGTTTCATAGGCTTGATATACAACATGCTATAAGGTTCATAAGCATGGTCTCAAATTCGGTAAATACTTAATTTTTTTACCTTTTACTAGCTCCTTTAAACATAATAGACATCCAAGATAGCAAAAAGATCTAGAAGTGGCTTGACCTTGCTGTTTTCATAACTATTTAGAGGCATCGTGACATCACAACTCTTTCCTATGTTCATAAATGGAAAACTAGTTTATCAATTAGAAAAACTATAGGCGATTATGTAAGACAATTTAACTTAAAATCACATCATCAAAGAAATAATTCTTTAAAGGTACACAAATCCTAGCTATAATAAGTCAGGGTAGAAAAAATGGTGTTATTCTCATCAAACCAATTGCAGATCCATTTATTGGGCCCTTTCTATCATCTTCCTTCTCCAAATTGGAGGTTGCTCTGTTGGAAAGGGAGAGCATCTTGCTTTTGCAAATGGCAAAAATCTTAGACATGATGGAAGCAGCTTTCAATTTTAAACAATCACAAAACACTTTGGAGTCATATCATGCACCAGAATGGCACCATTAACTTATCTTAGAAACTTAATTACACACCATGGTGCCATTCCCTGCTTATTTTAAAATCAACCACGAAATGCATCTACATTTGTTCTGTGACATACATAACTTTACTTCACTTATTCTTTAACATTGCAATTCAATTTGTTTTAATCTCATAAAAGAAATAAACATTGCCCGTACTTCAGCTTGTCGACCGGCGTCATCACAGTAACACTGCTAATAACACTTTACCTATAACACACATGAAAAAAGTCTCTTCAGAAAAATGATCAAGAAGTACATCTTAGTAAAAGAAAGCTGCTCACATTTTCTTGATTTTGATCTATTTTTATACAAGGATACAATTGTTATCTCAAATGTAGCTAAGAACTATCGTTTTTCTATTTATTTATGAATTTTCTAGTTAGCATTTCCTTTTCTTTTCTTTTCTTTTTAAAAAGAAGCAAAGGAATGGACCATTGCGATCCATGAGCACGATCTTAACTCTGAATCAAAAGTTCAGATACACTGATTTACATCTTATAAAAGATACAAAATAAAAAAGACTGGATAATTACATAAATGAAAACTCTGTCGAGTTTGTTTCAATGTGTTTTGATAGCATACCAAAATGCACTGAATTTCAAACCACTAGTTCTGCCACTATGAATTAGCCTTTGAAAAATTAGTCAGTTTACTCTATTTCCTCCTATCATTAGAAATCGGCAATAGCCAATTAACCCTTGCTTTTAGAATTGTTCATCAAAAGTCATTTCTCTTTCACTAACTAGAATTTTTACTTACTTGCATATTAATGACAACTAAAGTACTTCATCCTCATGATTACTGATTGTTCAACTAAGATTAATTTGAATTTCATCAAAATCCTAAACCCAAAAAGATTTCATTAGCCTGATGAAATATGAAGCTTAATCATCAATGATGATTCTTTCACTCTTTTTGTACCCATTTCTTTCTTTTCTTCTATATACAATAATTTAACATTATGACCATCACTATCAAACTTGAATCCAAGGCATCATGGAGAGAAGAAAGAACTCCTTTATGTAAATGAACATAATGTCCTTTCTGTAATGGAGAGAATGCAGCACCAAATAATCTGGCCCCCAGAAAAATGTACATCACAATACAAAAAGGGATCATCTCACTTCAGATTTGTGCCTTGTTTCCTTAAGGGGGCCCATTATATCTTTCTATTGTAGTATTTGCTTCTTCTTTTTATGTGAATCTTCACCACTCTTTTTTGTTTGTGTGGTTAGCAGGTTCTTTTTCTTACTGCTTTGACATCATATATAAGCCATGTTTTTAGTAAACAATCGATATAGAACTTAAACTAATCATTCAGACACCCTAGTAATCATGGTTTAGCTGTATCAAACCCCAAGCCTTAAAGGCTCAAAGCAAACACTTCTCCTTTTTCTTTTATGTTTTGGTATAATTGTGCACTTTCCAGGAAATGGGGCTCCTTTACACAGATACTCTGTCAAGTTCCATTTTCCAATATGAATCATTGTGTTTCTTAGATCTGTAGTTTTGTGTCTGTTGGATCTATGTTTTTTGTGTATTTTGATTGCAGATTTTGGGTATTTTCTCGTTATTAGTTTTGTCTCAGCCACTATTTATTTATGTTTTTGGATACAAGTTTGGTTATTAAGAAAATTTAGGGAAGATCTCAATCCAAATTGTTTGGCTCTTTGGTTGCTAAAACTTGCTCAAATAAACAAAGAAATTAGGAAAAGTTAAAAAACATAAATGACAAAGCTGGAAGGAAGAGGGAAATCATCAAGGCCTAGAGAAAAGAAAATGGTTTGAAATGTTTGCAGATCAATCCTTATTCAGTTAATTTATTTCAAACTAGGTTTCTTCAAGAACCCATTAATTTTCTCATTTTCCACCTTAGTAATTTTCATTACCTTTAATCTTTATCTTTTAAAAGCTACATGTTGCACCAGGCCAGTTAGAAAAGGTCTCTGATGTCCATCTTCATCATCATCTGTCCTCTATTATGTATTTTTATTTTTTATTTTTTTCCCTTTTGGCAACTACTCATGCCAAGTCCCAACCTTCTCAATCAATCTATTTGGCACCTTGAACATGTTTGGGGTTTCTTCTCAAGTATGAATTTCAAATTCAAAGAAATTCTTGGCCAAATCTTCAAATGGTTACCTTAAGATTGATGCGTTTGGATTAAAAAACCTAAGTTTAAATTTAGATTTAAAATTAGAGATGTATTGTTTTGCCGAGTTTTAGAGATGAAATTAAAACTCATTGTACCTATTTGTTATGATGATGAGAAATTCCTTTTTATAAATATAATTTGAGATTTAGTATTTTGAGTGATTAAAATCCTACTAATTTGTTTTAATCCTAATTCAAATCTAGTTTTTAGTTTATGTCCCATGCAAACGTGATATTTGGATTCTTAAAGGCTCAAATCCAAGTCCTTATTCCTAAATTTATCTATATTTCCGGCCAAATGGATATAGATTGAACATAGATTGGAAAGCCAAGAAAGGAAGACACAGCAAATATTTTATTTGTTGCAATAGCTGGTGGGGTTGCTTAATTGCTGTGAGTAGATTCTTTCTTTCACACCACCTAAAAATAGCCAATGCGTCGTTTGTTGTCCCTCTTGTATACATGTTATGAGATTTTTTTTTTTTTTTCCTTGGTTGCTATAGGTATATACATTGAAGGTTCAGCATGCAAAGGACACTAGAAGTTCATAGGCCTACTTTACAACTAGAGAATTGATGCTGCCATCCAACCGTGCCATTGTAGCTGAGAAATTCAGAGTTGATCAATTTGAGAAATTTGATGCTTGATGACTGTCATTGTAGGTGTTTTGATAATGGTTGAATGTGATTGTAAATGGTTTAATGGGTTTAGTTTTTATCCATGGGTCAATTTGTGATGGTAAAATGGTTGAATGGGGTATGGAAACTATTTTTGTTGTGACTTACTAGAGCCATCTTATACAGTACAAAATTAAGGTGGACTATAAGAGTTAATATGTAAATGAAATACAAAAGTTCCGCTCATTTATTCAAGTTGATCAATCTTACAGGTTATGGTTGTTTGAGTATGAAATTGCATCCAAGGAGCCCTGTAGGGTGTTACTTTTTTCCCCTTTTTTCTTTTTTGATTGTAACCAGCAATTAGATCCTATACAGGTACAAAACAGAGATAAAGAGGTTTCTTACCCTATGAGAAATATATGATCAAATTGAAATATGAAAAATTCACATTTCAATTCTCAAGAACATACTCGAGTACATATTTTCACATTTGGTTCAAACACTATAGTCCGAATCAATCAAAAATTATTACAGAGGATGATCCGAACAATCTATTTTATACAAAACTATCCCCATATATTCTATTGTTCGAAACCGACCAAAAAGTATTACAAGATTAGCATTTAGGAAAAAAAAAATATTAACATTTCCCTGCCACATTTCAGCTCCAAAAATATTGCCAACTCCAAAAATTACTGCAAAAAATCTTCACAACCTTCACAGGTAAACTCTAATTTCCCACACAACCCTCACATGTTGCTAAGCAATAATGTTATTAGCAATCATGCAAGCTCGGGCACCTGATATGCATCTTCATACTTCAAGGCTACAGGCTGAGGTTCATCATCCACACCAGGCTTTTCAAGATCCTCAAGGGAAGCATCAGGATTTGTCTTCCAAAGTTCTTCTACCTTGTTTATCTATTGAGCACTGATTTGGCGTGCCTTCAACTGCTCTTGTTTAGATGGGATCTGCACAGTTCAATAATGAACAAATCAATAAATGACTTCATATGCTAAACAGAGAGCAATGCATAAAATAATATCAACCTTGACAAGCCATTGCAGAAAACAACGATCATCAATCAGGGGACACCACTGACTCAGATCCCAATTCATGTCCTTCAATGCATTAACACTTAAACAAGGTTCTCTGCAAAGAAGAATCACTACACTCTGTGTCTTTGCTGAAATAAATCCAAGCAAGAACACATTGCGACAACCACAATTGTAGCATTCAAGGATTGTTTCTCCCAAAGGACTGTCTTTATGAAGACAAACTTCCTTGTGCTTTGCGTGAACCTACAGAACCACCATTGCAATGAAAATATGAAATGGATATTAGAGATGCCTATCCCATTGAAATAAATGATATTAGAGATTCTCTTATAAATTCTATTCACAATATACCAAGCTATATTTTCTAGTTTCTAGTCCAACCATAATACAATTTTCTTTTAAAAGTCAGTCCAATCATCAAACCATAAACCCAAGAAATCTTTCATTGACCAAAAACCTAACAAAACTGCATTCTAAAAAACATAAATTTGCATATGCTTTCCATATAAAAATTCCCCCCAAATTCCATTCCACACCCACTCACCAAGTGATTGACGATATGCGAGCCTGACATATTCCCTTCGAAATTGCAGAACCACTCACGACAAGACGGGACATTGCAACGCAACAAGCAGGTTGGGCTTGACACAGAATTGAAAGGTAGACATTTAAAATGAATTGAAAAAAAAAAACGTACATTTGAGGACGAATTGGTCCAGTGGCTCGAGGCTGAAGGAGAGAAAAGATGAGAGAGAGAGAGAGAGAGAGAGAGAGAGAGAGAAGAGAATGGGTGAGAGTTCTGGTTCGAGTTAGAGGTTCGAGAGGGAGAAGAGGGAAAGTACCACGTCGAGGTTGAAGGGGCTGAGTTTTTCTAGGGTTCGGGACTGAAGGGAGTGAGAAAGAATGGGTGAGAGAGAAGAGCCTGAGGTTATAATCATATCAGAAGTTTCGGGGGAGAGGGAGGAGTTGAAAAAATGAGAGGTCTGAGAGAGAACGAAGTAGCTCGGGTGGGTTGTTCACTAAACCGTGACATGGTGACGAACCGAGTTCACCACGTCCAGAGTGTGGCATGGGCCATGGGGTTAGGGAACAGAGGTTGGGTAGATTTATTCTTATATATAATAATGTTATTAAAAGGTTTTTACACTATTCATAATTCACGTGATATAATTTAATTTAGAATATAAATTTTAAAATTTAAATCTTAAAAATTAAATTATACCATATAGATAATGTGTGGTGCAAAGGTCTTCAAATATTACTTCTCGTATGAATACTTGCGTGTGTGTTTGGAGAATAATATCCATGTTTTGCTAGCTGTACCTTACTTGATATATCCCTTTCTAGCCCTATTAAGAGATATAATAGTGACCTCTAGTTTATGGCCCACCACAGGATATAATAGTGGTGATCCTGAATAGAATAATGATTATTCTGCAGGTCAGTTTCAACAGATAATTCATATGAAGAAGATAAGAGATTTGTCCTTAATATAGAGAAAATTCTGAATAAAATTGATTGATAATAAAATTCAAAATTATTTTATGAAGCCTACAATCCAGACTTAAATAGTTGCAAAAATCAAAATTATGAAGAATTTTTCAAAAATAGAAAGATCTAAATTATTGTATGAGATTAATACATAAATAAACAAGAATTCTACCAAAAAGTTTATCAAAATCAAAATCGCTTCCAAACTTGAAACCAAATATTTACTAACAATGCTATAATGAGTATAAATATATGATTAGAAAGAAAATAAGTGATATTATTCTGAATAATTTTAAAGAAAATTGATATCTTATATCAATTTGGATTTGCATCATTCTCACCGAGTTGGAGAGAATTCGCCTTCGAATTCTAAACTTTCTTACCTTGATATTTTGGATATCTAATTAGACCAATATTTCTTTTTTTTCTTTTCTCTTTTTTTTGTTGTATCATCTTGATAATCATGGGAATACTAAAACTGATTCGATCAACTCGAAATAAAATAATATTAAATATCTTATACTCTAAAATTAAGTTTCTTTTCCACATCGCAAATCCAAAAAAAAAAAAAAATTGCATTAGATAATTTGAAAAAAAAAATCATCAACTCCACGAAAACCAATATAGTTAATTGTCTCAAAAGTTGTTTCATGATCTTCAAATTTTAAAACTTTACCACCATTTTCTTTTTTCACATTTTCAATAAAAATAGTTATCTCATCCACTAGGTTATCTTCATCAGGATAAATATTGTAGATTGGTATGAAGTTCCACCCTATGAAAGAATGTCTATCTTCAAATTCTTCTTCCTCATAGTAGTAAATCCATTCAACCTCATGAAATAAATCAACGAAACCTTCAGCTTGAAGAGTACCAAGAAATTCTGGTAAATCAACTCTAAAACTAAGGTCCCCATAACACTCCTCCCAACCACGATAGAATAAAGCACAATTGTGATACGGGTTCTTGAAACTGGAATCAAAATCATGATCTTCTATCTCACGATCACTAATATCCTGCTTCATTAGATGTCAGGTTAACTCTACAACTTACATTTGCAAATCCTCAATCATCATCACATCTTGAACGCTACTATTACGGTGCGGGAGTTTCTCGTTTGGAACTTGCTCACGATGACTACAACCACCAGCTATGGAAACTAATGAGATATTACCTTAGGAAAGATGCTGAAACTTTATGCCAACTGACATTGGACAGAATTTAGATTAATTCTAATGGCTAGTTCAACAGATAATTCATAGAGAAAAGATAAGAGATTTTTTCAAAATACAGAGAAAACTCTGAATAATATTGATTAATAATAAAATTCAAAATTATTTTATGAAGTCCAAAAGTCGGACCTAAATAGCTACAAAATTCAAAATTATGAAAAAAATTTCAAAAATGGAAAAAGCTAAATTATTGTATGAGAAATTAATACATAAATAAACAAGAATCTTACCAAAAATTTTGTTAAAATCAAAATCAAAATCACTTACAAACTTGAAACTAAATATTTTCTAACAGTGCAAGAATGAGAATAATTATATGATTTGAAAGAAAATAACTGATATTATTCTGAATGATTTTGAAGATAGTAATTGATATCTCATATCAATTTGGAACTGCACCAAGTGCTCTCTGATTTCTAACCCTACCACGGGATATAATATTAGCCTATGATATATGGCCCTCTCACAGAATATAACAAGGGCCTCTGTTCTAAGTACAATCACTTTGGTGACAAGGTATTTATATTCTGCTTGGTTATCTGTAGAATGCACAATCCTGCCATGGGAGCAAAAAATACTTGTGTTCTAAGTGCAATCACTTTAGTGACATTAAGATTTATATTCTGCTTGGCTATACGCAGAATGCACAACCCTACCATGGTGGTAAACAAAGACTATGTTATGAGTGCAATTACTTTGGTGACAAGGTGATTTATATTAGGCTCGATTTGGTTACCTAATATAGATCATCTCATCTATACTGTACAATAGTTTTTCTTATCGAAATACACTATATTTCATATCTAAATTTTAAAAACATTCACTTAAATAAATAGTTGTTGCCCAGATGACTAACACAAGAGGGGGGGTGAATTGAGTTGTATAAAAAAAATAACAATTATAAATCAAATATATAATATAAAATATAAACAAAATATGAAATAACAATAAATATAAAGAGTAAGGGTAAGAGAGAAGCAAACTCAGTATGTTAACGAGGTTCAGTCTCACTGCCTACGTCATCGCCTCAAGCTACCCCTTGAGGATTCCCAAATTCACTATTCAACCTCCTTCAGGTGGAGATAGAAACCTATTACACCTTTGAACAACACCGCTACAAATGATCCGTATAGAACACCCTCTACACTTGCAATCACCTTACACGTGATGATTCAACTATTTCTTGTGTAGAATACTTTCTACACACACAAGGGTTATACACACCCTTTTTCTGATACAAAAGCTGATAGTGGGTAGGTTATCAGAAAACACTCATCAATGAGTGAAATAAGAACAATACAGCGCAAACTATATCTCTCAAAATGAACAAGGATTAAGGCTCAATGCTTAGAGAAGAGAGAATGAAAGCTTTGAATGAATGTTGTATGCTCTTGGTGTTGTGAATGTGAAGCTCTCAAATGATCTATTTATAGGCATATGAGACTTCATATTCAAATTTAAAAAGATTCACATGTCAAAGACAACATCATTCACTTTTTCAAAAAATTCAAATAAAAGGTTCTTATTTTTCAATTGTCAAAGACAACATCATTCACTTTTTCAAAAAAATCAAACCTAATCTTTTACTTTTGGCATATGACAAAATGAGCACATTTTCCTTTTCAAAAAATTCAAACCTAATCTTTTACTTTTTGCATATGACAAAATGAGCACACTTTACTTTTCAAAATTTTCAAACAAAATCATCTACCTTTTGTATAAGTCTAAAAAAAGCATCAATCACTTTTGAAAATATTCAAATAAAACATACACATGTGAAAGATGACAATCAATCATCTTTAATATTTTCAAAGTTCAACCCTTTAATCAAGGCATGCACATGCAAAAGATGACAATCAATCATCTTTCAAAATTTTCAAATTTAATTTTCAAAAATATTCATGCACATGTGGAAAATGTATTTTAATGCTTTATGATAAAATATTAATTTTGAGCATTAATCCTAATTTCGAATTTTGAAGAGATTTACAACATTACTCTGTAATTTTAATGTGAACTTGTTCCCTTCTTGCTCATGCTTGTTTCCTTGATGTGCTTGACTCCATTGTATAGACAACTTGAGCTTGAGACTTCTTTATTCTTTGAATTCATTTGTTATCATCAAAATCCATGTGTAAATATATAATTACACAAAATTTGAAATCTTGGGTTCAACAATCTCCCCTTTTTTGATGATGACAAATACTTGATAGAACCTGAAACTTGTATTAATACTTAAGCTCCCCCTGAGAATGTGCGTTAGTTTTTCAAGCAAAAGTATAAATATAATTCCAAGTATATATAATAAGTTTAGCAATTCAAACAATGTTAATGTTCTAGTCTAACACTTCTCCCCCTTTTGGCATCATTAAAAAGGATCCGCAACAAGTAAATGGACCTGAAGAAAACGGTGCGTTAGTAGACACTATAGATAAATAAATAAATTTCATCCGTCCGTGATCCGACAAGTGCGGCTAGAGATTTGAAAAAATCGTCTGATGTTGTTGACAAACGAGATTGAAGGCTCCGAGTTTCTAAAAAATGTCATTTTCACCGATCGGAAAAAAAAATACATTGCTCTTTGACTTGGATGATAGCTTATCTTATTCTTTATGCTATCTCTATAAAATCAATCCTGAAGTTCATCCAATCCGCATCAAGTTTTCATCTCATCTCTATAATTCATCTGCATTCCTTCAACATTCTCGTTTTAAGCCTTCTATTCTTTTCTCAATGGCTCATTCTTCTAACATTTCTCTAAATCCATCCATGAGGCATTCTACATCTCAACCTCCTGTCCTTTTTGCAGCTACCATTGTTGCCATGTTGCAGCAGGAAAATAATAATCTGACTAATAAGTCAGATTCTGATGCTATTTATGACTTGGTGAGTCTTGGGACTCGCTACTCTTCCTCTATTGTTGCTTTTTCTCAGCGGCTACAAGCCAAAAATCATGAATTTGAAAAGCTCAAAGAACAAATTGTTGTACTTCAACAAATTGTTCAAAAGTCTCACACAAGGGAAGGAATCATTCGGCAGAAGAATAAACAGTTGAAATCTTTATTAGATTCTTCATTCCGCTTGCCGGTTCCCATGGATAAGAATGACATGATATTGTATGAAGAGAATGAGCGTCTCAAACATGAGGCTAAGAATCTCAAGTTTATGTAAAAGTATTTAAAAAATCTATCTCTATTTTTATTGATTCACGTCTATCTTTTAAGAGATATTCATAGCATGCATCATACCTATTTCTCTTCTGATCATACATAATCTATCTTCTGGTAAAGGCTTTGTGAAAATATCTGCTAACTGATCGTGTGTGTTTGTGAATTCTAGTACTATATCGTCTTTCTGCACATGATTTTGAAGAAAATGATATCTTATTTCAATATGCTTAGTTCTAGAATGTTGTATTGGGTTCTTTGAAAGATTTATAGCACTTGTATTATCACATTTGATTGGAATGTGATTATACTTAAGTTTAAAATCTTCAAGTTGTTGTTTCATGTAGAAAACTTGAGCACAACAACTACCCGTAGCAACATATTCTGCCTCAGCAGTAGATAGTGCAACAGAATTTTGTTTTTTTACTAAACCAGGAAATTAATGCATGACCTAAGAAATGGCATGCTCCACTAGTGCTTTTTCGATCTATTTTACAGCCAGTATAATCTGCATCTGTGTAGCTGATTAGATCGAAAGATGTGTGCTTAGGGTACCATAACCCTAGGTTAATTGTACCACTAAGATATCTAAGAATGCGCTTAACTGCAATTAAATGTGATTCTTTTGAAGATGATTGAAAACGTGCACATAAGCACACACTAAACATAATATCTGGTCTACTGCTGTTAAATATAATAAGCTACCAATCATACCTCGATATATCTTCGAGTCAATTGGTTTACCGGATTCATCTTTATCAAGTTTAGTTGATGGGCTCATTGGTGTTCCAATTTCCTTAGCATTTTCCATCCCAAACTTCTTCAGTAATTCCTTAATATATTTTGATTGATTGATGAATGTCCCACTTTTTGCTTGCTTAATTTGCAATCCGAGAAAGAATGTAAGTTCTCCCATCATACTCATCTCAAATTCTTCCTGCATAGTCTTAGCAAAAACTTGACACATATTTTCATTAGTAGCACCGAATATTATATCATCAACATAAATCTGAATCAAAAGAATATCATCATTTTCATATTTAATGAAAACAGTTGTGTCGATTTTTCCTTTTGAAAAACATTTTTCAATCAAGAAACCACTGAGTCTCTCGTACTAAGCTCTAGGAGCTTGTTTAAGTCCATATAATGCTTTTGTGAGTTTGAAAATATGATTTGGGGAAATATGATTTTCAAAACCTGAAGGTTGCTCAACATATACCTCTTCATTTATAAAACCATTTAAAAAAGCACTTTTAACATCCATTTGAAAAAGTTTGAAATCTTTATAACAAGCATATGCAAGTAGCATTCGAATAGCTTCTAATCTTGCGACAGGTGCATATGTCTCATCATAATCGATTCCTTCTTCTTGATTAAAACCTTGGACTACAAGTCGAGCCTTATTTCTAGTAATGACTCCAGACTCATCTTTCTTGTTTCTAAAAACCCATTTTGTTCCAATAATAGTATGATTTTTGGGTCTAGGAACAAGTGTCCAAACATCATTTCTTTCAAATTGATTCAACTCTTCTTGCATAGCTAGAATCCAAGATTCATCAAGAAGTGCGTCATTAATATTTTTGGGTTCAATTTGAGATAGAAAAGCAGTATGATTGCAAATATTTCTAAGAGATGATCGAGTACTTACACCTTGTGAAGGTTCTCCCAAAATTTGTTCTACTGGATGATCTTTCACAAATTTCCACTGTTTGGTTGCATCTTGTATTAAATTTTGATGATCTTTTCTGATGGCTCCATGTTGAACTTCCTCTATTATTTTCTCTTTGTTGAGATTGAGACTTTCTGTGTTATTTATACCTTCTGTTTCTTTATCAATAGATTTCTTGGAGAGTGGAGAATTAGATTCATCAAATACTACATGCATAGATTTTTGTACAGTCAAAGTCTTTTTATTGAATACTCTATAAGCTTTACTATTAGTAGAATACCCGAGAAAGATACATTCATCAAATTTTGCATCAAACTTGCCTAAATTATCTCTGTCATTCAAAATAAAATATTTGCATCCAAATACATGAAAATAACCAATGTTGGGTTTTTTCTCATTCCAAAGCTCATAGGGGGTTTTATCTAACTTAGACCTTAACATAACTCTATTTATAACATAACATGCAGTACTTACCGCTTCGGCCCAAAAATAACTAGGCAAGTTGTTCTCATTGAGCATTGTTCTTGCCATCTCTTGAAGAGATCTATTTTTCCTCTCTACTACCTCATTTTGTTGAGGAGTTCGAAGAGCAGAAAAATTATGCACAAAACCGTTTTCATCACAAAATGTTTCAATATTTTTATTAACAAACTCTTTTCCCCTATCACTTCGGATACTTGAAATAGTATAGCCATTTTCATTTTGAATTCTCTTGCATAACTTGGTAAAAGCATTATGTGCCTCATCTTTATGAGCAAGAAAGATGATCCAAGTATATCTAGAGAAATCATCAACAATAACAAATGCGTAATATTTTCCTCCTAGACTTGCAACTCTATTTGGTCCAAAAAGATCCATGTGTATCAGTTGCAATGATCTAGTAATGGAAATATGTTTCTTAGTTTTAAAAGAAGTTTTTGTTTGTTTACCAAATTGACATGCATCACAAATTTTGTCTTTAAGAAAATTTGTTTTTGGTAATCCTCTCACAAGGTCATTTTTTGAAAGTTTGGAAATAAGTTCCATATTGGCATGACCTAATCTTCTATGCCATAGCCAACTAGTTTCATTTTGAGCTGAAAAACAAATCGCATCTTGTAAGGTAATTTCTTCAAAATCGATTGTATAAACATTATTATTTCTAAAAGCAATAAAACAAATATTACAATCATGATCATTCAAAATAATGTATTTATCCATTTTGAAAGTAACTGTAAATCTTTTATCACATAATTGACTTATGCTCAAAAGATTATATTTTAAACCTTCAACAAGTAAAACATCTTCAATTATGAGAGAAGATTCATTACCAATTTTACCTATTCCCACGATCTTCCTTTTCGAGTTGTCTCCAAATGTCAAGTGTCCTTCTTCTTTAGATCTAAGATCAAAGAACTTAGTTTTGTCTCCCGTCATGTGTCTTGAACATCCACTATCTAAAAACCACTTATTTTTGCTTGTGGATGACTTCATGCATACCTATAAAAACAATTAAAATGATTTTTCTTGGTACCCAAATTCTTTGGGTCCTTTATTTATTAGTATTAGAAGAAACAAGATTTTTAGGTACCCATATGGCCCTAATAGTCATTGTATGATTTCTTCTAATAGGACAAGTATAATAATTATGACCATTTCTATTACAAAAATTACAAATAGCATGTGACATATATGAAAAACTTGAATGATTATAATAATATCCTTTTTTGACAAAATTATTTTTATGAAAAGAATTTTGAATATTAGTCTTTGATGTAGAATGATTATCAAAGAAATTTTTATAAGGTTTGTATTTTTATTTTGGCATATATCTCAATCCTGCCTTGTCAAAAACACATCTTTGACTACCAAGAAGTTTTTCAAAATTTCTTTTTCCATTCATAAAGTTTTCAACAATATTTTCTAAATCGGTTTTCTTCTTATTTAATTCAAGATTTTCATCTTTTAAAATGATACTTTCTTTTCTTAAAATTTCAATTTCGTTTGTTAAAGAAGAATTTTTCTTTTTCAAAGCAGTATACTTGATACCCAATTTTTCAAATTCCTCATAAATCTCTTCTAAAACATTTTGCAATTCTTCATATGAAGGATTTTCAATATTATCAAGATTTGTTACCTCAATGTCATCTTTAGCCATAAGACAAAGATTTGCTGATTCTTCATTGCTTGCTTCACTATCTGAGCTACTTGAATCATCATCCCATGTAGCTTTCATTGTTTTCTTGCCCTTGTTTCGATCTTTCTTTAACAGAGGACAATCTGCCTTGATATGACCAAGTTTATTGCATTTATAACAAATTAAAGTGTCATTTTTACCTGAATGTTTCTTGGAAAACTTTTTGAAGGATTTCCTCGGAGGAGTTCTATTTTTCTTCAAGAACCTCTGAATTCTTCTTGTTATCATCGCAACTTCTTCATCTTTATCGTCATTTTCCTCATCTTCATCACTTTCACTTTCATGAGGAACAACTTTAAGTGCTAAGCTCTTCTTTGGCTTTCTTTCTTCTTCTCCTCTTTTCAATGTGTACTCATGGGTGATAAGTGGCCCGATGAGTTCATTGACTTCGAGCTTCTTGAGGTCTCTAGCTTCAAGAATCGCTGTAACTTTTGATTCCCAACGTTTTGGTAAAGAGTTGAGAATTTTTCTTACTATCTCCACCTTGGAATAAACTTTGTCAAAAGCTGTCAAGCTGTTTATGATGTTAGTAAAACGAGTGTGCATACTAGAAATAGATTCATCATCATTCATCTTAAACATTTCATATTCATGAGTAAGAATATAAATTTTTGATTCCTTGATTTGCGAAATTCCTTCATAAGTTACTTCCAAGTTATCCCAAATTTCCTTTGCCGTAGCGCAATTCATTATTCTATTAAACTCATTTCCATTAAGAGCATTATATAATAAATTTATAGCAGTTAAATTTAAAGTATAAAGTCTATCGTCTTCACGATCAAACTCTTTTTCTTTCTTTTTGACCTTTACTCCACCAACCACTTTTGTTGGAATATAAGGTTCATTTACAATACATTTCCAGATTTCTCTACCTTGAACTTGAAGAAATATTCTCATTCTAACTTTCCAGAATGAGTAATTATCTCCACAAAAGAGTGGAGGTCGACTGCTAGATTGACCTTCACCAAATGAAGCTGCAATGTTAGCCATAAGATCTTAACTCAAAAGACCGTTAATCTTATAATAGAGCTCTTAGCTCTGATACTAATTGTTACTGATCATAGGCCGCACCTATGTCACCTAACAATTGTACCTACCAGACTAGTCGGCCACCGTCTCTACCGGTGCACCGTCACTCATGGTCGGAGAGTCTTGCTTCGGTGACACAGTCACAAGCGAGAGTTCCCATGAGTGATCTGCCTGTATGAACAGTACAGGTCAACTAGCTCTGATACCAATTGTTGCCCAGATGACTAACACAAGAGGGGAGGTGAATTGAGTTGTATAAAAAAATAATAATTATAAATCAAATATATAATATAAAATATAAACAAAATATGAAATAACAATAAATATAAAGAGTAAGGGTAAGAGAGAAGCAAACTCAGTATGTTAACGAGGTTCGGCCCCACTGCCTACGTCCTCGCCTCAAGCTACCCCTTGAGGATTCCCAAATTCACTATTCAACCTCCTTCAGGTGGAGATAGAAACCTATTACACCTTTGAACAACACCGCTACAAAGGATCCGTATAGAACACCCTCTACACTTGCAATCACCTTACACGTAGTGATTCAACTATTCCCCGTGTAGAATACTTTCTACACACACAAGGGTTATTCACACCCTTTTTCTGATACAAAAGCTGATAGTGGGTAGGTTATCAGAAAACAATCATCAATGAGTGAAATAAGAACAATATAGCGCAAACTATATCTCTCAAAATGAACAAGGATTAAGGCTCAATGCTTAGAGAAGAGAGAATGAAAGTTTTGAATGAATGTTGTATGCTCTTGGTGTTGTGAATGTGAAGCTCTCAAATGATCTATTTATAGGCATATGAGACTTCATATTCAAATTTAAAAAGATTCACATGTCAAAGACAACATCATTCACTTTTTCAAAAAATTTAGATAAAAGATTCTTCTTTTTCAATTGTCAAAGACAACATCATTCACTTTTTCAAAAAAAATCAAACCTAATCTTTTACTTTTGGCATATGACAAAATGAGCACATCTTCCTTTTCAAAAAATTCAAACCTAATTTTTTACTTTTTGCATATGACAAAATGAGCACACTTTACTTTTCAAAATTTTCAAACAAAATCATTTACCTTTTGTATAAGTCTAAAAAAAGCATCAATCACTTTTGAAAATATTCAAATAAAACATACACATGTGAAAGATGACAATCAATCATCTTTAATATTTTCAAAGTTCAACCCTTTAATCAAGGCATGCACATGCAAAAGATGACAATCAATCATCTTTCAAAATTTTCAAATTTAATTTTCAAAAATATTCATGCACATGTGGAAAATGTATTTTAATGCTTTATGATAAAATATTAATTTTGAGCATTAATCCTAATTTCGAATTTTGAAGAGATTTACAACATTACTATATAATTTTAATGTGAACTTGTTCCCTTCTTGCTCATGCTTGTTTCCTTGATGTGCTTGACTCCATTGTGTAGACAACTTGAGCTTGAGACTTCTTTATTCTTTGAATTCATTTGTTATCATCAAAATCCATATGTAAATATATAATTACACAAAATTTGAAATCTTGGGTTCAACAATAGTAATGAACAGAGAAAACATTGCATGAACAGTACATGAACAGGGCACAATTCGACTCTTTATAAAACAGTTGGACCATACCTTTTTCAAATATCAAAAATTAAAAACTATTTCATCTTATTTAACTATGCAAACACATATTTTTTTTTTTTACAAACTATTTCATCTCATCTTAACTCAAAAATTTCACTACTATTCAAAATATCTTATCTAATCTTATATAAACTGTGCATCCAAACGAGACCTTATATTCTGCTTGACTTTCACAGAATACACAACCCTACCACAAGGATAAACATGGTCTCTGTTTCGATTTTTTATCTTATTCAGTACACTTGTGCCTAAGGTCTTTTATTAATATTATTATTATAATGAAATACTTCTAAAAATATCACTACTATATTTTTTAGAATTGTTTGTTTCTACGTTCTATAACTAGCTAATATTTACACACTAGTATAGGTTTGTTGCTTACTGAGTCAATGGACTTACCCCTTTATTGCCTTTTTTAAGATACTCGATAGTTGTGATAATTGGAATAGATGGTACATGATAGGTTTATAAGAGAAATGTGAGATAAGTGCCAAGTGGCATAAATGGATTAGTCTGATTTAAGAGAAATTTTGCCACTGTTTAGTTTATTATGTTTGGAAGAATTTTTTAGATATTTGATTTTGGACAATTATTAATGCATCTAAGTTTTATATTTTTTAAATTTTAGGTTAAAAAGGTTCGCTCTGGGTACAGGACATGATAGTTGGGTATCAGAGCCTAGGTTTTAAATTCTGCATACTTTATGGAATGAGTTTTAGGAAATATGAGGTTTTAGATTTTGTAGACTTCAAAGAATGATTTTTGCGAAATTGTCATAATCTAACTATCCCGATGGTCATAATTTTCTCGCAAAAGTGTCAAGCAAACATTAATCATCATAATTTCAATGTCCCAATAGTTATGCTCTGGATTTTCTTACAACAGTGTCAAATGAATATTAATTGTCATTTTATAAAATAGATATGTAATTTGCATAAATTTCCATTGAAGTAATTACTTGCAATTAAAACCTAAAATACAATTAACCTATATTTTATTAAACCTTAAAATCCTCATAATTTTAGTGTCCCAACGGTCCATCTAGTTTCATTTTTTGAGAACTACTGTAGACAGAAAAAGATTATACAAAATAAATCTATAAATTGGTATGATTTTATAGAATCCGTTTGATCTATTTTATAATAAAAGTAACTTTCACTACAAGAAATTTGGCCTATTGTAGCGATTTTTATATTGTTGTAAAAAAAATTGTTGCAAAAAGTTATCTATTACAGCGTTTTTTAAATCGCTGCTCATTTTTTTCTTCAAAAGTGAAACGATTCATTATTTTAATATTTACAGCGAAAAATCTAATATTTGCAGCGATTTTGATCGCTGCATTTGTAAAAATACGTTTGCAACACCTAAAAATAGTTTAAATTGAGTCTGGGACTCTAGGCGCCAAATTTCATTCCCCCCCTCCCCCCGATTTCCTCTTTCTTTTCCCTCCAGTGGTCTGCCCCCCCTGGGTTTCCCCCCTCTCAATCCCCATCGATCTTCTCTCTCGACCCACGCCGCTACACACAGCCTGTCGCCAGCGACCCCACCACGTCACTGCCACCTCACCTCGACGTCCACCCTCTCCTTCTCCCCCAAACCCCATGCCGAAAATCTCCTTTTCCCAAAATCTGGCCTCACCTCTCTCTCTCTCTCTCTCTCTCTCTCTCTCTCTCTCTCTCTCTCTCTCTCTCTCTCTCTCTCTCTCTCTCTCTCTCTCTCTCTCTCTCTCTCGAATTTCTCTATATCACCGTCGCAAAGGGCGCCTTTCGCCACCACTCACACATCGAAGCCATCGCCAGTCCTCTATCGGAGCCAACTTCTCCTTCATGCCTAGCCCAGTCGCACGAGGCCCTCCTTCTCTCCCTTACTCTGTTCGCAACCCACGACCCCCACGTGGTTTACATCTCTACCAGTCCCTTATGAGTTTGGCTTCTTCTTTTCTTTTGCTTTTCTTCATGTTTTGCTATAATATTTATATATATATATATGTAATTCTCACCCTGACATTCGTGATTTCCCATTTGTCTACTGAATATTAATGGCATTAATTGGTATGAAAATTATGATAGATAGTGGTGAATTGTGCTGATTTTTTTTTTTACGAGGTGACCTAATCAATATGGCTGACTACCTATATATAGTTCGAATTTTTTTTCGTTGACTTGGAGACTTGGAGTTGACAAATTAACTTGGAAATACTTGGAAAGTTGTATGTAGGTGCTGTCCTTATTTGGTTTTTTTATTTTTTATTTGTTATTTTATGGCTTTCGCTGTGTTTGGAATATTGTTTCTTGTTTTTCAGAATGTTTGGTTTTATTTGCTCATTTGTGCATGTTTATACCTTGTATATTAGTCCAACTTATTTAAGAAATTATTTTCTAACAGAAATTCTAATCATACTAATATAAGTTCAAACCTTTTACTTTCTTTAAAGATGTGAATCGCTATCTTGGTTGATACATGTTGATTAATTTTATAACCTACGCCAAACCTTAACACAATTCACTTTAGTATGTGTGCTAAAGTCTGGAACAACAAACATATACATATGCGTGACAATGAGTGACACTGACTACATACGTGGCCCTTTAAGGCTTTGAAGAAAGGTATCATGAATGTATGTCAATCAAATATATGGCCCTTGAAAGCTGAAAGTAGATAAATTTATCACTGCTTTTGTCAAGTTGAGTAAGAAAGTAGTATTATATTGTGTTGGGCACCAAGAACCATATCATGTTTCTCATTTGTTTTGACTATGGTCTCTCTTTTTCGTCATTAATAAAACTTATCTTCTTATCAGAAAATGATATGCTTTTAAATGGATGCTTTTCTATAACTTAAGATTCTAGTTGATAATTTGCATCTTTAGAGTTTTTTTTTTTTCCATGTGTTGTCTTATTTTATATCCTTTTTGTCACTTTTCATGTATGGTAGTTTATGCTTTAATGAAATGCTCTTTTATATTATGTTCTGGATTCCAACTTTATAAATCAAGTCTGGAATTTTATCTTTAAGTGGATGCTTGTTAGACAAGGTGCACATTTTTTTACATCTCCTATTTAAATGCCTTATTTGCAAAGTCTCTAAACTTTTAATACCACTCCATTTGGTTGAGTGAGATTGCAGTACTTTATAATTGTGCTCCTTTCTTTCCCCTACCTTAAGGAGTCAATAGGAATCACACGACCAAAATTTCTCTCCAAGAGTTTGTCCATTATATCTTGACTGGTTTTTTCTTCCTAGCAATTTTTCTTAATTGACTTATCAATAGGAAGAGTTGTATTTTCCTTATAAAAAAAGGAGTAGCTGTATTTTTCTTCCAATAATGTTGATGTAATGTATAGTTTTTGTTTAACCTAAACTGATCCTTCTACTTTCAGCTTTCACTTGGATCATGCTGCATCCCTACCATATTTGGTTTAGAAAGGGATCTTGCTTACTTTGCAAATTATCCAACATATTGTCCTTATACAACTTTTAATACCATGCAATAACATTCATATATATATATATATATATCTCTTAAATGTTACCATCTTACAAATATGCATAATATATACTTCACACAAGTATAAAATGCAAGAAAAATCACTTTAAACACAAATATGAAAATTCTATTATAATCTAAACACCTACTCATACAATATCCATATATTACTATCACTTAGTTAAACTAACACTATCACATCACATTATACTTTATGGTGATATTAGAGTGCTAACATTATACTTTATTGTATTTGCAAGACTAGAACTTTGGCTTAAATATCATTTGTAAGAAGACTAAGTTCAATTTAGTTTAATAATTCATAATTTTTCCCTCTCTTACCTCACGTTTAGCACCTAAAAAGATAGCAGAAAATTTCACACTTCCAAGTTGTGAAATTTTCTGCAACAGATTCTATCATGGTTTCTTGCAACTTCATCTATTGTTAAAATTTTCCCCTAATACTTGTTTAGTTGGGTGCGTAACTAAGTGAAGGGAAGGTACAAACATGCAAAATTCGTGCTATCTACTGCTTGAGGAGGTGAGATGATTTTCTGCCTTGTTTTGTTCCATGCCGATAGTTTCTACAAAAAAGGTTCTGCTATAGTTTTAACAATATTTCTTCCTCTATTTGAATCACTTTTCAATTATGTTTAGGCCTCCATTTTTATGTGTTAAACTGTTAGAGATCTGAATGTATTTTTTTACCTTCTACTCAAGCTAATAAGTAAACATCTAAGGATTTCATTAGAAATTTATGGTTTATCAAGAACTATCTCTTCCTATGTTGATTCTAGTGAGTACCCATAAATCATGCTTATTTCTATAGGTCCTTAAAATTTTTTTTTTAGGAATTTTATATTCTAAAGGTTGTATTGTGTACATGATAATATGGGATCATGTGTTATTTATGCATGAGTTAAGCTACATGATTTCTAAACTTTATGCATTGTTGGAGGCTGCAATTGTTTGAGTTTTGTCATTTATTTTTCTAGTTTGTAAACCAATAACATGTCCATGTGCTTTGGATCAGTTCTAGTCTATGGAGGTGGGAGCATTGGGCTAGATGTATATACGATGCTATTATTCCATAGCAGTATCATTTTTTATGTGTGCTGTACAAATATTCTGTTTCTTGCTCAATCTCTTTGGTCCTTGAGTAATAGCTTGCAATCATCATACATGGTTTATGAATCAAGATATGTACTTGTGCATCTCAATTAATTAATGCAGATCTATATATTCTATATGATGTTGCAATTCTAATATTTGAATAAGGCCTATGCAGTAAAAGGAAATACAATATTCAATACTCACAATATAGCATAGAATATCTATGGAATATTACTATGTTCTCATATTGTTGTTTCCATCCCTTTAATTACTTTCTTTTAGCTTTTTGTTGAGGCTTTTATTTCACCATGCACTACTCTTGTAAGGGGGGAAAGTAAAACTTAGTTGGCAAGTATAAGTTAATATTATTAAATTATAACAAATTCAAAGAGGAGAGATAGATAAAAGTTTAATAAACATGGAAGTGTGTTAAAATTTTATTGTATGAACATTGAAAGCAGCTAATAATTAGGTGCACTGTAGTGTTTAAGGAACACACATATAATGCATGCATGCATGCAGCTTCATAATTAGGTGTCATATTTTGTTAAAGCTGGAAATATTACTTTTCATTATGTAACTTGTATTAGAAACATGATCTTTCTCCTAGCTAGGCCAGATGCTTTTTCTTTTTTCTTTTTTTTTTGGTAACATGCAGAAACCTTGTTAAAATTAACCATGCACATGATGATCTCATGACTTATAAAGTGTTAAAATCACCATCATATATAGTTTATTTTTTTCTCAAGCATGACTAAGTGTCATCCTCATGCACCATTTTTATTCTTATTACAAGATAATTACTAATATTGTATTTCATATTGTTTAATTGACTCTACAAAATGAAGTGAATGCACCACTGGAAGTAGTATTGATCAGCGTTCAAGTGAGATTTTAACATGCTGAAAGAAGATATTAACTTTATCTTTTTATTTTTTGGGTGGTAACATGCTAAACGAATGTTCAAGTGAGATTTCTAGCATGCATGCAGTTAAGATCACCATCTTAGCACAAATTTCTGTTTTTTTATGAATCTCTAACTCTTTCCCAGCATGCAAATATCACTTTAAAACTAGAATGGAGTAATAGTATTTTCATTAAAATAAATAAATAAATAAAACTAGAATGCACATAAGGAATTAATTAGGAATTTTTCTACCTCCTCTTTCCTTCCCACCTCAGTTTCTTATCTATTGATTCATTTTAATGAAAAATTTCTCCCCACCAATATCATATACAAGTGGTAAGTGTTTCTTCCCGTTTTTTACTAAAATATGGACTATTAAATGCATGCTTAGTGTTGGACTCTGCTATTCCCATCTGTCATCACTCTTCTTTGATTAACACAATCATTTATACTCTTGTTAACATTTCCTTTGATGAATTATTTGTTATTTGGCTTGGTGTCTTACATATCATTTTTTTACAACTTAGATAGGTAACATGCTTGGTGACACTTGTTATTGGTTTTTAGATCATTTGTAAGTCTGGTTTTATGCTTCCCAATTGTGCAATTGCTTTTTTGAGCAAGAACATATAATTTGGATGTGTATTATATTTTTTGTGGATTCTGTTTTTGTGCATTTTTTTTTTTAATTTTCTGAAAAACCTTTTCCGGCTATAATACATTTTTTTTTTTGTCATTTATTACCAATTCTTTTAATCATTGGCTTTTTTTTTTCCTCCTTGCTTATGAATACTTAACCGTGGACTGAGATGATTTTTCCCTTCCCCTTTATGGCCATCTTGATGGGTCCTTGAAATTTTTTCTGTGGAATTTTATATTCTATAGGTTGTATTGTGTACATGATAATATGGGCTCATGTGTTATTTATGCATTAGTTAAGCTACATAATTTCTGGACTTTATGATTTTCCTATGCTTGGACTCATATTACATCTTCTCATTCAGAACACATCTTCCCTTCATTTCTGAATGCTATTGGATGTGCTTCAAAGGGTGTTTTGGTTTTAGCTTCAATACTCTATTGTCATGCTTATATTCTAGTTGAGATATATCTTGGTAAAGATCTATGTTGGTTATTTGCTGCTGGCCCATTTTAAGTTATTTCAAATTTGCTCCATCTCTTTTGTAACGAATTTTTATGGAAGGAAAAAGTTTCAAGCAATGTGATAATAAGGTATATAAACAATTTAATTTAGAATTTTTTAATTTACATCATCTCCTTTTTAGGTACTTTACTGTGTGTTCTCTAGCTTTTTTTCTACCTAGAGTGAGATGCTGGAGAGTGGAGGGTCATACTTGGCACTCATGTCCTGTTGTTTCCACTCTGTTTTAGACACATGGTACTCATGCTGGAGACACCTACTGTTTCCACCTTGTTTGTGCAGAGCTACTTATATGACTTCTCTGATTGAGAGGGCAAAAAAGTGCTTAGGCTTTTCAGCCACTGTTTACATCATGCATCTCTTCATATGCATTGCCTATGAAGGTTGGCCTTCCTCCATGTCTAAGGTGTCATGACTAAGTATGGTTTACTTGGACACTATTTCTATCTAGGCATGCATTAGCATCATGCACATACTGTAGATATTAGTCTATCAAATAATATCCTTCTTCTATTAGTCACCTACAGTTTGTACCCATGATAAACAAAGTCTATGTTTAGTGAATCCAATCCTTGATGTTTTATTTGAACAAACTTGAGGTTGCAGATTTTAGCCTTTGTAGGTAAGAATTGTTATGTCTGCATCTTTTTGGTACACCTGTTCTTCACTATTGGACTGGAAAGTATTCTCTAATAGGTGATACACATGCTTCGGTTGGCTTTCTAGAGAAAATTTATGGTTGTTGTTTCCCAAATTTTATTAATCTGCATGTGGTGATACACATGTATTATTGAGTGGAGAAGTAGCTAGCCAGGCCTGAGTGTCTATTAAAGTCATTTTTATTCTCATTAAATGTAACTTAATTAAATGTTTTCTGGGAGTAGCATATGTCTGTCATAGAATTGATTATGGTGTACTCTTCATATGTATAGTAGTGTACGAAACATATGCACTTCCATTTTGTTTATAAGTACACTAGAATGCCTTGCTTTTTGTTTCTTTTTGGCAAAATCATGTTGATTTTTCTAATCTTATAGTTAATTTGTCACTAGAAAATAGGGTATTTAGTCCAACTATTGTTAATCTAATTAAAAAACGTATTAAAATGGAAGTATATATAGGTATTCAAGATGATGATGATCTGTATGAAACTAGGAAAACCAATTGTGAATTAGATGTGATACACCAAGGAAGACAATTGTCTCTAGTGCAGATCCTTTCTTTATGTGGATTTATTCACAATTTTTTTTTTTTTTTAAGTATGACCATACTGTCATTGAATTCCAAGAAATGAATCTGGGCTTATATATTGTTGCAAATTGTTGGCTTTGTCTCTAGTGCCAGATTTTATTCCCAAATAATGACCTCAGGGTTTACCCTTGTTTACCATTTCAGCTTCTTGTGCATACACCTTGACTTCCTCATGAAGAATCTTATGCACGTAGTTTCTTCAGTTGGTTTAGTGAAACTCAACAGAAAGACATTTGGCATGCTTCATGATGAGGTAAATTGTGTTATGTTATTCTATTATAGGGTTTTGATTTATTTTAGCCTTAACTTTCTATTTTTAGAGTTATGCCATGTTACAATGAAAAGATGTAGCTTCTTTATGATCAAATGCTTTCACATATAGACCATCCATCCTTTTTTGAACTAATGAATTACACAGAGTGAAAAGGACAAAGCAGCACCTAGAATGGGGTATGGACACCACGAAATTTTCTGAGATTGTATGTGGTGAGATCTCAAAATCATCTTAGTTTGATAAAGGGTTTTCTTATCATGAAAGTTATCAAGACATCTTCCCAAGGGACAATAATATAGGTCCATGCTGCATTTTTTTTTTTTTTAGATCATTTTTTGAACCCATGGATCAACATTCCAACAAATCAAATAGCAACCTAGCTAGCTAATAAAAAGTAAATAAATTTGGGTCTTGTAATTAATTACATCTATTTCAGCTACTATGTGTGTAAGTGATGGTGGGTGACTAACATTTTCTGACTTGAGGTAAAATGTGAATGCATTTCAAAAGTTTGAGATGCAGAACAAGGTATTTTTGAGATGCTTGTGTTGGGTGAAAATTTAAGATTTTTTGTACTTCCTTATTCTCTTCCATTTCTAAGTAAATTCTTATTATTTCTACATTCTTAATCCATGATCTTCATATATCTTTAATGTAAAAAATTGAATGGCCTTTATTGGACAGCAAGCATGCTATAGTTGGAGGTGGCTTTGGCTGGAGCATCTTATTTATTTTTGCAAAGAATAGGTGCAATAATGGTATGTGTTGGATGATTAGAGAAATTTTAGCAGTATTTTGAAATGTATTAAGCTAACCCCTCCATCTATATAAATTATAATGTAAACGAATTTATAATTTGACTTGGGTAAGGATCCTTGAGTACTTTGTTGTTATTTTCTATGTACCCTTTGTATTATTAAGTAAAGGAAATTAAATCCTAGCTAATCTACTAACTTTGCCTTTAATACAAGTGAAAAAAATTACTGAAACGGTATGTTTCAGTAGTAATTTTTTTTAATTTTGTAATTAAGTATTTGCAGTGATTTTTAGTCACTGCAAATAGGTCGAAACTCGTCACAATTGATCTGTTTCAGCAATTTTAGTCCTTGAAAAAAATGTTAAATGCAACAAAGGAAGCAAGCGCTGCTTTTGATATTGGGTATTTGCAGTGCTTTTTTATTTTTCGCAGCAATTTTAGTCCTTGAAAAAAATTTTAAATGCAACAAACAAAGCAAGCGCTACTTCTGATATGGCGCATTTGCAGCGCTTTTTGAGTTTTTGCAGCGATTTTAGTCCTTGCAAAAAATTTTAAATGCAACAAAGGAAGCAAGCGCTGCTTTTGATATGGGGTATTTGCAGCACTATTGAGAGCTTTTGCAAGGATTATAATCGCTGGAATTGCTCACAACCTATTTCCAGCGTTCTATAATAAAATGCTGCAATTGATATCAATTGCAATGTTTTTTTGATATCGTTGCAATTGATAAAAAATATAGCGTCCAATGTGCAAGTAACATAAAAACGCTGCAATTGAGATATTGTAATATTTTTATGTAGTATTTGCAACATTTTTTAGCGTCACAAAAGGCCAAATTTCTTATAATGTTTATAATTTAACGTACAATATGGTCAAGTGAAGTGTTTTTTTTTTTTTTTCTTTTTTTGTGTAATCCGTATGCGGTATGTGGCTAAGTATTTTCCTTCATTAAATCCTAACTGAGTAATGCTAAATACAGTCATTTTTGCGCACTCCCTGCGCACTTCACTGATATGATTGGTTGGATTAATTTTTTTTTAATACACAACCAATCATATCACTGGAGTGCATAAAAGAATCCGCAAAAATGAGTGCACGTAAAATTTTTCATCCTAAAATCACATTAACTCTAAAATCACATTAACTCTGATATCGACGTTAAAACCATAAAGCTCATGTTCAGGAATCCAACTTCGGTTTACGACTTCTAGACACACTACAACAAAAATAGGTTTTAGTGACAGATGAAACTGTCACAAGAAATGCAAAAAATGTCACGAAATATATTTAGTGACGGTTTCTGACCGTCACAACAACTGTCACGTAATGTGCGTCACGGATTACATTTGGTGACAGTTTACTGTACAAGCGTCACTAAAAATATTTTTAGTGACGGTTGGAGATGTGCCGTTTGAAATAACGTTCGAACGTATGATTTTCTGTGACGGTTAGAATCCGTCACAGAATATAACGTTCGAACTTAAAATTATACGTTCGAACGTAAAAAGGAGGAGCTGACATCCGAACGAGAAAAGCTAACGTTAGTTGATTATAGTTCGGACGTATAATGTAAACATTCGAAAGTTTATACGTGCGAACGTTACGTTCGAATCTCGAATCCAACGAAAATGAAATAATGTCCGAACGTTTGTATCATGACGTTCGGACGTTAATTCGAATGTTAAGTGAGTAGAGTTCGAACGTAAAGTGTACGTTCGGATGTTTGTAACGTTAAACTTTTTTGACATTCGAACGCTTTTTTAAATTGGGTTAAACGTTCGAACGTTTTGTTACTATTTTGTAAGGTTACGTTCGAACGTATTTTCGAACGTTTAATACTGTTGAAACGTATTTTTTTTACATTCGAACGTACATATCAGAAATGCTAAACTCATCCACTTAATAAACAAACCAATTGTTTCACATTACAGTACATATTTCACAACTAATATTGTTTGAAACTGTTTTCAAATTAGATGTAAAAAATGTAATACAGAAATAAGATTCATTTCTTTTTCTTTCCTCGCCCAGCACGATTCTGTTGCAATGACATAACACGCTCCATTTGCAGCATCATCTCCCGCTGCACTTGCTCTTGGACCTCACTACGGATTCTTTCCTCATGTTCTCTTTGTTGGTCCTGCAAACGCGTCTCTAAATGAGACTGTCGCTCTAAGAGGGACTCCAACTCTTGCTGTCTAGACCTCATATACTCATTCTCGCGTCGTGCAGCTTCTAAATCTTTGGTAAGATTATTAATTTGTGATGTCGATGAGGTTGAGGAAGATGAACCGGAATGCTTGAAAGATCGTCCCAAACCTCTTGCCATACTAGAGTTGGGCCCAAGCACCTGTGAAAAAATGTCCAAGTCACTAGGAGAGGAATCCCCAGAAGCTGACTGCATCTCCATCATTTTTCCCTGCAGTTTGAGAGATCAAAACACACAATAAGTAACATATTAAAAGAAATACAAATAAAAAATAATTTAATCACATGTTACATAATTTATTCAACAAAAGGAACACCGCTTACATAATTAATTGCAGCTGCAGGATCCATCCACTCACTATGCTCATTAGTGTGAGCAGCAGCATAGACATGAATGAGGGAAAAGTTTTCAGGATCATCACGTTTCTAAGAAAATGACATTAGCAATTTGAAAAAGACAATATTAGTACTTATATAAAAGAATAATAAGAAAAAATATGAATTATTACGTTTATTAATTACCATTTTTTCAGCAAGACGATGGAATGATCTTGAACCAGCACGATGGTGAATAGTCAGAGCAGATCTATTATTTGCATTTGTAGAACTTAAGTGCTACAAAAATAATTCTCACGGTTAATTGTAATATATGTACATACATATAATATAAACAACAAATATAAATGTAAATAATTATAGAAAATAATTCTAGAATACCTGATATTCTGGAGAGGCAAAAAGATCACAACACTTTATCCAGTCATCTAATTTCATCTACTGGAAAGGGGACTGTGCAGCCTCTTCAAACGTCTCAAATTTCTTGAAATGGTCGTGACATCGTCCCTTGTGACGTCGGAATAGTGTAGCCATTAACTCATTCACAGTTCTCAAATCCTCGCTACGACCAAAGTCGAGGTCAAATTCATCCTAATTATAAATTAGGAACGTTAAAAATATAATAAACTAATGTAGGTGAAAAAAATGATATAATAAGTAAACTCACCAGCACACGACTCCGAATGTGTTCCTTAATCTCATTCGGCACATCTCTCCAGGAGCGCACATAAAATGGAGCGTAAGCTCGAATTACTGTGCCAATATAGGAGGAAAGCGCTGCTGCACTATCATTCACTCCTCCAGTGGAATTATCAGGAATTGTGATTTTCAATTTACCATGCCTTCGATTTTTCTCAAGTGAGATGCCGCGTGTATAGCCACGACCGCGACGAGCCAATTGTTCATCAACTAATAGATGATAGTATAATTTTGAAGGTTATATATATTATTTATTGAAACAAACATCTTCAAGTATATATAGTATTAACGTAAACATTCCTTACCGGTAGGTGTCGACTGTGCATCGTTCTCTGTAATGTTAACTTCATCTTCAGGAACAGACTCCTCAGGTGGGGAGTCCTCAATGGGTTCAGGACTTGGACTCGGTGGAGGAGGCACATTTCTCCTTTGTCTTTTTGGCGGCATACTTGGAAATGATTATATATAACAAAAAAATATTATTAGAATAAATTTATATTTATTATAAAATTCTATAATGGCTGTATATGAATAAACTTTTTAGTACTTTTAGTCTTCATCTTCGGATGTATTTTCCATGTTTGTTTCAGAATGTCTCTGTATAACATCTTCGTCATCATCATCAAGCTCTTGTTCGTCATCCTTATCCACTTCCCCCCCGGATTCTTGTTCGTCTTCTTCTTCTGACTCTTCTTCTGTACTTTTCTCACTTTCTTCAATTGAGTGATAATTTAATGAAGACGGGTCGAGATGGATGAGTGGGACGTCATCTCTACATAAGGGGAGCAACTCGAGTGCACCGAGGTCAACAAATAAGTTAATACCCCCTCCTCCATCTTCCTGGTAGGCCTCTACATTTAGAGTGTCATCTTCATCTCCACTATTATCGTAATCTGCACTCGTTCCTACTTCATATATATTTCGAGGGACAAATTTTTGTACAACTCGCCAAGTTATCTCTCCACTATCTTCATCAGCACTTTTCATTGGATCAATCAAGTAATAGATTTGAGTAGCTTGACAAGCCAGTACGAATGGATCATCTTCGTACCATTTAGATGCAGTATTGACACTCGTAAAATGATTATCCCTATATATCGAATCCCGACCACCGCCTAGATCCCACCAATCACATTTGAAGACATATGTTATAGACCCACCCAGATATTTCAATCCGATAATATCACGAATGACACCATAATAATCAATATCATCTGTTCCATGACTCCCCTCGACCAAGACACCACAGTTTTGAGTTTTTCTATTACGTTCACGGTCCAGAGTATGGAATCTATAACCTCGAACTGTGCATGCAGTGTATTGAAGTGCTCTGTTTGATGGACCACGGGCCAATGCATACAATTCAAAAGAGACTGATTCGGGATCACGAGCACGTTGTTCCAATATCTAACAATTTAAATAATGTCATTTATTAAATATTAGCTAGAGTTAAAACTTTCATCATGTAACATATAGTATAGAGTTTAGTTCATACACATTGTTCAAACCATCTAGAAAATTCTGACTCGTGTCTTGCCACTATATCCTCGACGCCTTCCATCTTAAGTTTGTCCATGTGCTCACTGTATAGTATATATTATCATATTATTTTACATAACAATAGTTAAAGTTGTATATAATCTTTAGAATTATTTAAACCTTGTACAACGACATACCTGAGATAGTGATCAATCTCCTGACAATTATTTAGTACGTACCACCGAACTTTACCCAACTCTGTATCAAGTAAATCGTAACCCGTTTGTGCACCCAAAGGTCGTACATTCTGAGAAAACACTGATAGCTCACGAGAAGGCAGAGCAGCAAGATCAGCATTTCGTTCTTGACGAATAAATCGTGTCTCAACACCACGAAGATATAAAGAGCAAAATGTTAACCATTCATCGTGTATATAGGCCTCTGCTATTGAACCCTCAGCTCTGGCTTTATTCCCAACAGTGCGCTTCAGTCAACCTAAATATCTTTCAACTGGATACATCCAACGGAACTGTACTGGTCCACCCAACATGATCTCCCGAGGTAAATGTATTGCTAAATGGACCATGACATCAAAAAATGACGGTGGAAAGATTTGCTCAAATTTACATAGTATAGTAGCAATGTCTTCTTCCAATTTCTGCAGCATATCTCGCTTCACTACCCGAGCACACAAATCCTTAAAAAACATACACAGTTCAGTTATGGCAACACGTACAGGAGATGTTAGCTTCCCACGAATTCCCACCGGTAATAACTTCTGTAAAAATACGTGACAGTCATGACTTTTCAATCCACCAATTTTCCAGTCATCATGACTTACGCATCTACTGATATTTGAAGCATAACCATCTGGCAACTTCACACCTTGCAACCATTTGCAGAAGTCCATCCTCTCCTCCCTTGTCATTGTAAAACATGCATGCGGCATGACCACCCTCTCACCATCCACTCGTAAATGCAAATTATGTTTAATTCTCATTCTCTCAAGATCTTTCCTTGTCTTAATCGTATCTTTCGTCTTTTTATTGATGCTCATCAATGTACCCAGTATATTATCACAAATATTCTTCTCAATATGCATTACATCCAAACTATGTCGCAACATGCAGGACGACCAATACGGCAACTCAAAAAAAATACTACGCTTTGTCCAATTCAATTCTGCTACGCCTCGTTTTCTCTTGTTCTTTCCCCGACCTTTGCCAAAATTGTTCGCTGCCACATGTACCAATTGTTCCAGGATCTCTTCCCCAGACAACTCATTTGGCGCAATTCTATCTTCTACGCGTCCATCAAACTTAGCGGATTCTGTTCTCCATGCATGATTAGTTGGTAGATAACGTCGATGACCCATGAAACACAACTTTTGAGAATATTTTAACCACTCACTAGTAGTTTCTTTATTACACGTCGGACACGCTAACTTTCCTTTAGTACTCCAGCCAGAAAGATTCCCATATGCCGGAAAGTCATTTATCGTCCACATTACCGCAGCATGCATCTGAAAAGTTGTTGATGTGGATGCATCATAAGTTCTGACGCCTGCTTCCCATAACTCTTTCAACTCTTCAATCAACGGCTGCAAATATACGTCAATGTCATTCCCAGGTGATCTCGGGCCGGGGATAAGCAAAGTTAACAAAAAAGTTGGGCGCCTTCATGCACCTCCATGGTGGAAGATTGTACGGAATCAACACTACAGGCCAAGTGCTATAACTTGTACTCATATTTCCAAAAGGGTTGAATCCATCAGTTGTGAGTCCGAGACGCACGTTCCTTGCTTCTATCCCAAACTCTGGATACTGATTATCGAAAGATTGCCATGCAAGTGAGTCAGCAGGGTGCCTCATAAATCCATCATTTTGAACTCTTTTCTCTTTGTGCCACTTCATATCGTGAGCTATTTTCTTACACATGTATAATCTTTGCAACCGGGGTTTCAATGGGAAATATCGCAATACTTTAACCGGAACGCTTTTCTTATCCTTCCACCTCGACTCTCCGCATACAGGACATGCTTGTTTCTCCTCGTTCTCATTCCAAAATAAAACACAATCATTCTTGCACGCATGTATGGACTTATACTCAAATCCTAATCCCTTTCTCAACTGTTTCGCTTCATAAAAGTTCTTCGGCAATGCAGATCCTTCGGGAAGCACTTCATTAAATAAGTCTAATACCATGTTAATTGCTTTGGTTGACATTCCACACAATGATTTTATGTGAAGTAACCGCACAATAAACGACATTTTAGAATGTTTTGTACAACCTGGATAAAGCTCATGCTTTGCATCTTCCCACATTTCTGGAAAATTATCTGAATCATTCCGTCGCCCACTTGAGCCATTGTCGTCAACCTCATCCATAAACATCCCAGCTCCAATGTCACTCAACATCTCCTCCATCTCATCTCGCTCATAATCATCATCCACGTTGTGCAAATTTTCCCGCTGACTGAATAAGTCATCCCCTGATTCAGCATACGGCTCACCATGCAGTACCCATCGAGTATAGCCCAAATCCATATCATTCACAAATATATGACTTTCAGCTTCATCCAATCCGATCGCACACAAATTTTTACAACCTCGACATGGACACTTAATGTAACCACGACTATCAGCAGACGCCTTTGCAAAATCAATGAAAGCCCTTACTCCACGCGCATAGGGTATGTAATCTTTTCCAAGTCTATCGCATAGACGCATCCAACTTTTATCCATTTCTAAAAATATCTAATTTTTTAGTAATTAAGGTAAAGTTAAATACACATGCATGTCATGATACATCATGTTCAAAGTACTCTTTCTCAAGGTAGTTGGTCCTATCCCATTCGAGATTATATTCTCCATATTGCACAATTCCCGTCACTCTACTACTTTGAATGTTAGTAAAAATTTCGGCAGCACTTCCCCATAGTTCTCCAAGTATACATGTTCACATATAGGGATTATGACCCTAAGAACAGTATACCCAAAGAACAAATGAGGAAGACACCGAAATTTCATACTAAACGTTCAAAGTATGAATAACGTTTATGTGCAATACAGATAATATAATCTCAAACTGTCCACACTGGACAATTCAGGAATTAATGTACACCTAAATGTACACTAATTCCCAAACGGGTCTAAGGTTATTTATGCAATGTTATACAATATCTAACAAAAAAGTCAACAATAAATTAGCGCACATTGTTTGAATTATACCGATGTACTAATAATATTTATATTATTAATGATTGATAACACTTAGAAATTATTTGTAGACTTATATAATTCCTTATTTATTATATTATATGTCATTTATCAGCTATATAATATATAAAACTACTATAAAATATCTTATAATTACAAATATAAGTTACTAATAACACTTATTATATAATTATTACTATTATTGCCAAAATTATTATTGATAACACTTAAACAATATCAGTTATTATATAATTATTACTATTATTGCCAAAATTATTATAATTATTATAATAAAATATAGTTATTAAATAAGTAACTATTATTATAATTACTTATCTATTTCTTATTAATCATTTTTTTATACTATACATTACATGATAATTATTATTATGGATTAATACTAATATACTCTATACTATATATTATTAGATAAAATATTTAGGATTATTGAGCTATTAGATAAATAAGTATTATTATTTTATAATACTTATTTATATTATAATTTTAGTAATACGATTTTTTATATATACTAAATAGTTATGCCTTATAATTGATACTTAGGGTCATGTGATAATTTATTATATTAGTTATTTAACTAATTATATATATAATAGTTATAATTGTAATATTATAATTTATAATTATGATCATCCAATAAATTATATACCAAAATTGTTATTCTTACACAAATAATATAACAATTTATTTATTAAATAAATTGTTATATATATTCTTTTATAACAACAAATTACTAAAATAGACACATAAACTAACAAATAATTATTATTCAAAAACATACACTATACTAAAACATTATCACATTAAGAATAAACATATTCAATAACAATAATTTTTCTTTTTAATTCATCCAAACAACACAAACTTAATCACAAATTATATCCACAATAAAATATAACAATAGAGTTTAGTATATATACCTTGTGCTTTAAATAAATTCTTCTTCAAAAATCACAACTTCTCAACAATTCACAACAAATGATCCTTCAAAAAATACACAATACTAGTTAGTTAAATATATATGAAATAAAACATTGATAATTATCATGTATATTACAAATAAAAAATGAGAAAAACCATTTACCTTAATGCTTAAAAAAATACCTTTGCAAACATATACTCACTATAACCCTCCACTTCTTCTCTTCCTCTCTCTAAAACTCTCTCTCTCCCCACTGCTTTCCACTTCCTTTAGTATTCCGTCTCTCTAAAACTCTCTCTGTCTCTCACTCTAACACGCACGGAGGAAAGCATAAATGAATCTGCTTTCCCGTGCGTGAAAGTTTTATTTTCTGCTTGTTATGCAATTAACGTTCGGACGTTCATTAATGAACGTTCGAACGTTTCATTTTACGTGCGAACGTTTATGCATTAACGTTCGAACGTAAAATTATCCCGCCCAATAATTATACAGTACGTTCGCACGTATGTACGTCCATCCAACGTATTCGTCAGTAACGTTCGAACGTTAAAATAGTACGTTAGAACGTACTGTGCAAATTTGGTTTAAGCGGGAAATTTCCCTCAGAATTTATTATAACGTCCGAACGTCAGAATTTAAGTTCGAACGTTAATATTATTATTTACATATTATATATTTAGTATATTCCTCATAATATACTTATATATTAAATTATAAATTATACAATATTAATTAATATATAATTTGTACCAATTATATAATATATAACATAAATATTATATAAGAATGTACTATATATATATTATAACTTTATATAAATATAATATATATAAAATATATATTATATTATTACTATAATATATAATATACTTATTATATATTATAGTTATAACAAGTATATTATAATATATTATATTGGAAAAATTGTATATTATCCTAGTATAGTATACTTTAATATAGTATATCTAATAACTATATTAAAGTAATATAGTTATATACTAATGTAGTATAAATATTATATAATATATTATCTATATTATAGTCTATAATATAGTATAAGTATTATATACTATATTATCTATATTATAGTCTATAATATAGTATAAGTATTATATAGTATGTTATCTATATATAATAACTATATAATATCGTATAATATATTATATAGTAAATATATTATAGATATAATATAGTACTAGTACTATGTTATATATACTACTTGTATATAATATAGTATATATACTACAAATATATACTTTATATGTATATACTATATATATATTATAGACTATATAATTACTATATAATATACTATAGTTATTATATAGATACTATAGTATATACACTATAGTTTTGGATATATAAATAACTATATAATACTACTATATAATATATACTATATATATTAACATTATAAAGTGCTATATAATATATACTATATAATAACGGTTTCAATAATACGTATATAACACTATATACGTATTAAAACTACATACACTATAACACTATATAGTATACACTATATAGAACATAAGTGTAATATACTATATAATATATAGTATAACACTATATAGTATATAATATACGTATATTATACGTATATAATATTATACATTATATAATATATAATATTATATATTATATATCATATTATATAGTAATATATAGGTAATATAATATATATTACATTATATATATTATATAATATATATAATATAATATTTAGTGTAACAACGTTCGAATGTTATAACCAAAACGTTCGGACGTTTTGATTGACGTCCGAACATAATAGACGCACGTTCGCATGTTAACACAACGTCCGAACGTAAAAGTATCACGTTCGCACGTATGCTTTTAAGTCCGAACGTGATATACATAACGTTCGCATGTGGAGTTAACGTCCGAACGTTAATTAATTAACGTTCGGACGTTAACTGTATATAAGGCCAGGCACGATGGTTTCCAGGCCATAACTTGTACGAAACCGGTCCGGAAACTCAAACTCTCTCATCCTCTCCGCCACGCACGCCGCCGCAACCGTCGCCATCCGCCACCGCAACCGTCACTAAAAGGTAATGTGCCCTCTCCCTCTTCTATTTCCTTGCTTTTAATCGGTGGGTTTCAAAAATTCGAAACCCACCGTAGCCCGGTTATAAAACTTGCATTTCCGGCCACCATTCGCAGTAAAATGATAGAATAGGACCGTAGAAACATTTCCCATCTTTTGAAATTCATATTTTGGTTGTTTGTGGCTTCGAAACATGCGTTTCGAAGCTTTCGGTAATGGCTGAGTCGACTCAGCGATTCCGTGTCGTAACGTTCGGACGTCACGACACAACGTCCGAACGTGTGACCTTTTGTATTCAATACGTTCGCACGTTGTATTGTTACGTGCGAACGTATTAGTTTTACGTGCGAACGTTTTTATCCAACGCTTTAACGTAACGTTGGATAAAACGTTCGAACGTAATCCGTTGGTCTTCTTCGGCTAGTAAGAACGTCCTAACGTATGACGATTCAAATTCATTACGTCCGAACGTTTAGGTAATACGTTCGGACGTAATGAACTTATTCGCACGTTTTTATCGAACGTGCGAATGAAACGTTCGATAAAAACGTCCGAACGTTTCATCTTTGTATATTCGGACGTATTTTAACGTGCGAACATACATTGTATTAACGTTCGAACGTTTACAATATAAAATTTTTTTATATTGTTTCTTTTAGGTATTATTATTTTATATATTGAAAAAGTGAGTTTCTTTAAAAGTTTTACTCGCAAAATTATGTAAATTTATAAGGATGATATTTTAATTTTTAGTATAATCCATATATGTCATAATACGTATGTATCTGTGATTATAATCATTTTTTTTAAATGTTATAACTTATATATTTTTTTTTATTTTCAGGATATGGCTCAGTATATGACGACAAGGAAGCGAGGGAGGGATGGAGGCAATCCGGACATCGCTCGACTGGGGGCACGAACTGTTATGGGGGAACGAGAAATCCTCATTAATGAGTTTGATGAGCTCAGCTGGGAGCGAAAGACGCTGAGAGACGTCTTCGTCACCAGAGGCTGGGGCCCCATATGCACATTGAGGGGAAAGATTTACCCCACAATGGTTCGAGAGTTTTACATTGGGATGGCCACCATGCCTAACGATGCATCATCCCATACTCTCAGTGTACGCGGTGTACAGTTTCAGTTCTCGGCGGATGTTCTCGCATACTTGCTCCAGATTCTGCGTATGCTACCTGAGTCGACAGCTGCTCAGGCTGATGACATAGCAGCTGCATTTTCCCTGGACATATTCGAGGCAGATCCAGCTGCTTCTGCTTCATCTTCGGGCCCTGTTGAGTTTATGCCCAGTCATGAAGAAGATCGACCCGAGGGCGATCCTATTGCTGCTGAGGTTGGTGACGATGAGCGGGACCAGGATTTCTACATCCTCACTGGCACGGACCGCACAAAGCTCGATAGGCCGAACTCCTTCAGCCAGAATCAGCTGCTGCCTTTCTTTCGCATGTTGCACATTTTTGTTGCAACAAATGTAGACCCGGTGGCACATAAGAGCACATTCAGTCGGGCTCGTGCACAGTTCCTGATTGGCTTGGCACGTGGTGAGTCCATTGACTTGCCCCTTGTTATATTTGAGCGGATCCGTTACGAGGCCAGCATCGTTACCACGGATAATCTCCCGTACGGAGTTATCATCAGCCGCTTATTACTAGCCCGGGGAGTGCCACTCCAGGCGGAGGAGATGGTGATAAACCAGATGAGCCCTATCGACATAACCACACACCGCCGGAGCATTGGACAGGGGAGAGGCTCAGCTCGGCGTCAGTCTAGTCCTACGCCAGATCTTGTTCCCCCGACTGAGTCTGGGGCCGATGTTGCTCGCCCGTCGGCGAGTACTAGTCAGCAGCCGGGAGTTACATCTGCTGGGGATGTGCAACCTGCTTGGGTTGATACAATGATGACAGATATGAAGGCGCATATAGACCGACAGATCGATAGATAGATTGCACATATAGATCAGGCTGTCGCACATCTTGCACATCATGTAGATGTGCTAAACAATAAGGTTGAGACATTGACTGAGGAGTTTCGATCTTTTGTAAACCAGCAGTTCTGAAAGTGATTTGTAAAAATTTATCATTCGAACGTTTTTTATTTTCGACATATGTAATGGACACAAATATTTAATGTATGTATTGTGTAGCTTAATTCTTACTCTTAATTTTTTTTTAATATAACGTTACTCAACCTTACTATTAAAAAAAATATATTATGGTTAATTTATGTAATTTTACATATAACGTTCGAACTTTATCACATTAACGTTCGAACATTGGCGCTAATATATTCACGTTCGCACGTAAATAGTTAAAACGTTCGAACGTTCCCGCTAATTTTTTTACGTTCGCACGTAAATATACATAACATTCGAACGTTACTGTGACGTTCGAACGTATTATGGGAAACGTCCGAACGTTTTGAAATTCTTGCCCAACATTTAATGACAGTTCTCACAAACCGTCACAGGAAATACGTTTTAGTCACAGTTTGGAAACCGTCACTATTTATAATCTGTCACTAAAAGCCATATTTGTTGTAGTGACAGTTACCCTCACAACAGTAACTTTCATGGCCTACACTCATAAATCCGTATACCCCAGTTAAGTCCATAACACTTAAGCCAAACCCAAAACCCATAACATGTACAAGAGAGAGGAAGAGATAACGGGCGAGAGATATAAAGAGAGCTTATGTCGAGAGAGAGAGAGAGAGAGAGAGAGAGAGAGAGAGAGAGAGAGAGAGATGGGCAGTGTGTTGATTGGTGGTCTTTGGCTGGGTGTGCCTGAGCAGCCGTCGGTGGTCGGTGCTCGTTTGTGTGGTGCAAACGGAGAGGACGAGGGCTTTTGATGCTTGTTATCACGTCGGTCTCAACCAATCTCGGCGTGGGTCATTCTGGACATGCGTGGCATATATCTGGGCATGGCGGTGGGCGGCTGACTATGGTGGTTCTGGCATGAAAGCAGCGGCTTAAGGGTTAGTGCAACGGTGTACTATGGGTGCTTTATTTTGGATGTAGGAAAAAACAAAGGAGCAGGTGGCTTATGGCAGTGGTCACGGGGAGGTCCTAGGCAATGCTAAGGTGGTTGCAAGTGGGTGACTCGTGGTAGTCTGGGTGTGAGGGAGGTGCTGCCATGTGGTGGTTGTGGTCTTGGGGAGGAAACTGTAGCATAACGGCGTGTCTTGCTGTTGTGCCGTGTTGTTGGTCGACGGCTTGAGGAAGAGTAGGGGTTGACCATGTTGTAATGACTACGTGAGGCAAGGATGGCTTACAGTGGCTTCGCTACCCGGCCGGTTCAAGGCTGGGCTGCAGTTGAGTTTGTTTGTGGCATGGCTGAGGGGCGCTAATGGTTGGGTGCAATTATCCACAGGGCCGTGACTAGGACGGTGGAGCTGGCCGTGTGATGCTTGGGTTTCAAGGAATTGGGAAAGGCTGCTGTGCGTGGGGGCTGTTTTAAGGTTGTTTCATGACCTAGCATAGATATGTATATATATGGTGAGGATGAAAAGAAGGTGCGACAACCCTAGTTTTGTAAGGAGGAAGAAAAACGATGCATGGATTTCTATACATGGAGGAAGAAAACAGTGCATGGATTTTATATTCGGTCTGAGGGGTGTTTGCAACCGGATTAGGTCTTAACACACGTACATGGGCTAGGTCCAATCTCATCTCATGGGCTTGGGCTCATGAGTTTTAGGGCTTTGAAATAAATTCTTGAGCCTAATACCAATTTAAATTTGGGTTCACTTCCTCCGTAAATATTAAATGAACTTTTAAGAATATTGGTTCATTAATATCATCCAAAATCATCCATTAAATCCTAACTGGCCTTTTAAGTTATATTTTTGGGCTTATAAGCTAAATTAAAACTCTTAATCATTTTCAATAAAATATAGTTCATGATTTTCTCCAAAATGACCTATTAAACATAATTTAGGCTCGACAAAATTATCCATATTCTATCCTTAAAAATATTGAACTGCATGGGTCGTTACAACGCATGCCAGATTTCACCTTTAGGGTAATTTGTATATTGAAAATACACTTAATTGAGTTAATTACACCATATATGTTGAAAATAGGATCTTGCATGTAACCAGCTGGTAGCTGAAATTTCAATTTTATTCTCATTCGATCTTTAACCATGCATATATGTATAAATATAGACTATAGTACTATAATGATATTAGTAGCTAGTACAAACTCATGCATGTTCACTTTACACAACCAACTTGCTATGCCCTATTTTTTCTCTTCTAACTTGTCTGGCCATAAGTTATTGGTAGAGAGAGAGAGAGAGAGAGAGAGAGAGAGATTTGCTAGGTTATACTGCACTCTAATTAATACTGACACGATTTTGATTACAAGCTAGGGAGATTACTAGCTACTAACAACAGGCACATAGAAGAATATATGACATCTTAATTTGCCATTAATCCTGCAGGCCGTTCCATATTTATATCTTTGTATTCATTCTTCAAGGATACAAACTAACACATGATGATCAGGGACTTTTAACCATAAGTACTATGTATAGCCTAATTAATTAATAAACTTACGAAAAGGTAATGGGGGTTTCTTGTTGCGATAGTCAACAATCAAAACAGAGCCATCAACCATTTGGGCTGCTTGATAGCAATCGATATTGGCCGCTTTGGCCTGAAGCTGTGGATGCAGTACTGGACGATGCTGATGATGGTTTTGTGGGGGCCTTGACTTACGCCCCAATCACTCCTCCAGCAACGCAAATGCTTCCTTTCCAATTGCCTCAAGCTGATCAGTAGTTGAAGTTGCCATCTCAACCAAAGTACTACGTATAACGTACGTACTCTCTCTTCGCTAAGAACAACGTCTTTGGAATTATTACTGTTAACAAGTAACTACCGTTCGTGCTGCACGTACAAACGCCATGGACGCTTAGCTTTTTATAGTCATGATATTTTTCTTTAAACTTTTTGCATTATCTGTACATGCAACGTCATATTGCTATCCATATTGTAATCGAAAAGGAATAAATTTGCTTTCGGTGGCCCTTATGTGCGCGCGTGGTGATGCAAAACGTAACTTTCTTATCCATCTCTTAAAGTAAAGTAGTGCTGGTGACCATGGTGTGCATGCAACTCTTAATAATTAATTTCTTAGTTTGTGTAAATTATTAGTCTATCTATTACTTAGTGATCCGCTGTCTTTTCCTTACCAAACAAAACGATTGTGGTATAAGTGTGATTTGTCATTTTTAATATTTTATTTAAATACTCATTAATATATAATATAAGAGACGATTATAAGTAGAATTTTTTTTTTAGTAATTAATTAACATGAATATCTGTATGATCCGCAAGATGAGGATGCCAGATGGAACAGTGGGAGAGGCGGACATCAGGAGCTGACGAGGGTTGGCAACAATAATTGAGGAATGTTCCAAAAAGATCCTTTTTTTTTTTTTTTTTTTTTTTGGTTTGTGCGTGTGGATCTTTTGCCTCGGCAGTACCATTGGGGTTTATCCAAGCCGGCCAGTCAGCTTAAAAAGATCGTTCATGCAAATGGATAAGATCAGTTCCCGGACGACCTATTGGATATCGATATCCAGTCAAATTAAACTACCACCTGCTAAAATTCCCCACTTAAAACAAAAAAGGGAAACTACCTTTGATAGATTTCCAATCCCAAAATTAAATATGAATGATGCCACATATATATGCACTCACCTGTCATTGATTTTGTAATCAATGGTTAAGTTGTGTGTGTGTGTATATATATATATATATATATATAAAGAGACTTTATTGCACTGATTAATTCCATGATCATCTTCCCCTGATCCCCTAGCTAGCTGATCCAGTACTGTGTTTAAGATTTGAGTCCTGGCGAATATATATGATCTTCATCATGTATTCATGCATGCATGTTAGATTTATGAGTGTCATGTATATATTAGATTAATATGATCATGATTTCAGCAATATATAAAGTTGGAAATTAAGCTCATCAATACTATTAGAACAAGATAACGTGGTATTCTCATCCTATTACAGCAAGTTTGTATCAGTTTACTTACTGTAATTAGGTACCAATTTCGGTATCTCTTCTAATCTAGAATTGTTTGATCGATCGATCTATCTATAATGCTCATGAACTTTCTCTCTATATATTTTACAAGAACTGTTATAGAGATAAAGAAATTACATAAAATAAATCTATAAATTAATGTGAGTTCATAAAATCCATTAAATCTATTTTATAATAAAAATAATTTTATAATCTAATATACCACATCAAACTAATCAATTTCTAATTTTATGTAATTAATTCTTTTATAGTTAAAATATCTTCTACATTTTATGAGATGAGCTTGACGACGAGGTGCCATTTTAAAAAATCTACAACCATATATATGATCAGTATACGTAGTACTCTAGCTCACCCAAGCTGGTAATTTTTAATATTCTCAAGTCAAATTCCAAGCAGTACGGAGCAGGCGGCCACTGTTCAAACTTACGTTGCAGATTCTTCTTAATTTGTTGCCATCCACTTTAGTCATTCGGAGAGATTCCTGTATATCAATCTCCCTCAAAACTTTTTACCAGATTCGGTCCCAAGCATCATTAACTTCATGAACCAATAGAGAATTGGCCGAACTTGTACGCTCCCTTTGAATTTGATTAGAAAATATCTCATCACATCATTATAATTTTTTAAAATATATAAATAAAATATAATAAAATAATTTAATTTTTTTAAATTTTAAAATAATAATAATATTTTATTTCATTTTTATATTTTATTTAAAATTATTTCCTTTCATCTTAAAATTAATTACATCCGCTAGCTTTTCTTAAATAAATATTTGATAAATATTAATTGCGGCTTTAAAATGTGATCCAAATAAATAAAATGTAAATTCGCATGATTAAAATTCTTTTATTTAAAAATCAAACCTAGCTATATATCTACATGTTGAATAACCTTATATATACCTGTATTTTTCTTTTCATCACAGCTTTATATAATATTGGATGGAAAGTTGTGTTTAATAAGGATAAAGTTCAATCTATCATAACTGATATTCAAACTACGTAACTTACCGAAGTTATCGTAGTTTGGTGGTTGACACGGTTCTCTGTTTTTCCTCTTCACGTTGTTCTGCAGCAGTTACGTTTTACACTTAAGTTTAAATTCTTGTAAATCTTATCCTTTGTAACAACTTTAATTATATATATGAATACAAATGCATACGTATCTGGTAAGCAATTCTAGATTTATTTCAATTCTTTCATGGTATCACAGCCTCCTATAGCTAACGCTTCCTTTGATCCTATGGCTGCTGCTACGGACTCCTCGTTGTCTTCCGCTGCATTTCACCTTCCAGCTCAAGTTATTTCCATCAAACTTGATGGAACTAACTTCCTTGCCTGGAGTGCTCAATTGCTTCCTCTGTTTCGGAGCTATGGACTCATGGGAATCATTGATGGTTCTGATTTATGTCCACCTCGTTTTTCCAGCGATGAACAAAAGGCCACAGGTATTCCTAACCCTGCTTATATGTCTTGGCAGTATAAGGACCAAACGGTACTTGGCTGGATTATTTCTTCTTTGTCGCCTGCGGTGGTCTCCACCATTTATGGACTTGAAACTTCTCGGCTTGCTTGGCAAGCTCTTGGCGCACGGTTTGCTGCGCCCTCGACGTCGCGTATTTCTCTTATCAAGAGAAAGCTGCAAACTTTACAGCGAGGCTCCTTGTCTTGCCAAAATTTTTTGGATGAAGTTAAGTCTCTTGCTGATGAATTATCTGCTGTTGGAAAACCAATTGATGATTCTGATTTAATTCTCTCTGTTCTCAATGGTCTCAATTCCTCTTTTCACTCCTTTGTGACAACATATATGCTTCTCGCCAAAGAGAAATCTATGTCTTTTTCTGATTTCCATGCAGAGTTACTCAACCATGATTTAATGCAAAAATTTCATAATCAGTCTCTCCACTCTGAGGCCGTTCCCTATGCTCTCTACTCGCATAAACATGGTTCTAAACCAAGTTCTCGGCACAACAGTACCAAATCTCGGTTCTCAAGCATATCTAAAGGCTCAAGTAATTCTACCCAGTTTCGACAGCCATTACCTCACCTGCTGTCCGTGTCTTCAACTGCCCATGCTCCGTCTGAGTCACGTTCACGATCCCCATGTCAAATCTGCAAACGCGAGGGACATCAGGCCTTGGATTGCTTTAATCGCATGAACTACTCCTTCCAGGGACGTCATCCTCCTACTGAATTAGCTGCTATGGTTGTTGAGGCTAATACAACTTATTTAAACCAGCATCAATGGTATGCGGACAGTGGTGCTAATATTCATGTTACCTCCGATATTGCTAATCTCGCGACTTCTCAACCTTATGAAGGTGATGACTCCGTGGGCGTAGGTAACGGGACAGGTTTGCTCATATCTCGTACTGGCAATGCTTCCATTAAAACATCTTCCTCTACGCTTGCCTTGAAAAATATTGCTTATTGTCCTAAAGCTTCCGCTCATCTTCTCTCTATCAATAAATTTTGTAACGATAATAATGTTCTTTTTGAACTCACTGGTTCTGATTTTTCTGTGAAGGATATCTTGACGGGGGACACGCTACTGACGGGACCAAGTGATAATGGATTGTACCCGATCAACCTTCGTCAACTATCATCACCAAAATTGCATGCTCTCACAATGACGGTTGGCGTCAAGGCTTCTACCTCCATTTGGCATTGTCGCTTGGGACATCCTTCCCCAACAATTCTTCGTCGTGTCATTTCTAATTTTTCTCTTCCAGTTAGTGATTCAATAAATACATCGTCCATTTGTGTGTCTTGTCAACTCGGAAAGTCAAAACAGTTGCCATTCTCTGATTCTTCAAGAGAATCAACTACTCCTTTGGAACTTATTCATTCTGATGTTTGGTCCACTTCCACTCCTTCTTTGAGTGGTTGTCGCTATTATATCATTTTCATTGATGACTTCACTCGTTTTTGTTGGATGTTTCCTATTTCAAATAAATCCGATGTTTACTCTACATTTGTTAAATTCAAGCTTTTAGTGGAAAAACAATTTAACTCCACCATTAAACAATTTCAAAGTGATAATGGTGGTGAATATTGTTCTACCATCTTTAAGCAATTTCTGAGTGATAATGGGATTTTTCATCGATTATCATGTCCTCATACGTCTCAACAAAATGGCCTCGCCGAAAGGAAACATCGTCATATTATGGAAATGGGACTTACTCTTCTCGCTCAATCAGGATTATCTAAGAAATTTTGGGTTGATGCGTTTTTAACCGCTACTTATATAATTAATCGCTTACCTACCAAGGTTCTTGATTATTTATCACCTTATGAACGGCTTTTTCATCTCCCTCCCGACTTCACATATTTTTGAGCATTTGGCTGTCAATGTTTTCCATGCCTTCGTCCTTATACAAATGATAAATTATCATATCGTAGCACCCCTTGCATTTTCATTGGATATTGTTCTAATCATAAAGGCTTTCGGTGTTTTGACCCTTCCTCTAAACGTGTTTATATATCTCGCAATGTGATTTTTGACGAAGGCAAGTTTCCAGCTCATGTACAATCCAACATCACTGATCCTGCCAGCCGCATACACCCTTCAGGTAATTCTCCAAGTTTACTTTTTGCCCCTCCCTCATTTTCTTTTACTTCTTCCCCTGTTTTGCCTAATATTCCAGTGACTTCTTCTCCAAATATCTCGCCCGATACTGCCTCACTCGATACCCATCTCCACTCTTCTCCCCCATCTCTCAATTCTGACCAAACTGAGACTCCGATTACCTTGCCCCCTTCCACTACAACTTTTTCTTCTCATCTCCCTGAACCACAAAACAATGCATCTCCTGAAACCCAAATTGATGGCTCACCTATTCCTGTGGCTCCCTCACATCGAGTTACTAGATCCCAAACCGGTCATCTTAAGCCCCGTAGCTTTCCTGATTTTAAGTTATATTCTACTCGTCATCCTCTTCAAGCATTACATGCAGGTGTAGTTATCTCTGAACCTCGTTCCTATGCTCACGCGGCGTCTCAACCCGAATGGCTTGCAGCAATGGAAAGTGAGTTTCAGGCCTTATTAAAGAATGAAACATGGTCACTGTGTTCTCGCCCATCTGGTACAAACGTGGTCCCTTGCAAATGGGTCTTTAAGCTCAAGCGGCGACCTGATGGCAGTATTGAACGTCACAAGGCTAGACTAGTTGCTGTTGGTTATCTTCAGAAAAGTGGTATTGATTTTCATGATACATTCAGCCCAGTCATCAAACCTTCCACTGTTCGTATGGTTCTTGCACTTGCCGTTTCTTTCAATTGGGAAATTCGGCAACTTGACGTCTCTAATGCTTTTCTCCATGGTATTTTAGAAGAAGAGGTCTATATGACTCAACCAAAAGGCTTTGAAGATCCGGTCCATCCTCAGTTTGTTTGTAAGCTTCATAAATCTCTTTATGGGTTGAAACAAGCCCCTCGGGCTTGGTTTAATCGACTTTCCACGGCTCTTTTGGCCCTTGGCTTTCAAAATTCACAAGTTGATCATTCATTATTTACTTATCATCTTGGAGCAATCCATGTGTTTTTATTAGTATATGTGGATGATATTCTTGTTACCTCAAATGATCGGGACTTCATTACCTCTCTTATTTCTGAACTACAACTTGAGTTTGCTATGAAGGATCTTGGTCAGTTGATGTATTTCTTGGGTATTGAAGCCACACGCAATCCTTCAGGATTACATCTACGGCAAACACGGTACATCATTGATCTTTTGGACCGTGTGAAACTGCTTGGTATTCGCCCATATCGTGCACCCTGTGTCTCGGGGTCTAAACTGTCCAAATATGATGGAGAAGCTCTTCAGGATCCTTCTGAATATCGGCAAACGGTGGGGGCTTTACAGTATGTTACTCTCACACGCCCCGACATCTCGTACTCCGTGAATCAACTCTGTCAACACATGCAAGCTCCAACCACGGCTCATTGGACAGCAGCCAAACGTGTGCTGCGATACTTGAAGAATACGCTTGATTATGGTCTTTTCTACAAACCTGGTTCATTTGATATTAATGCCTATTGTGACTCTGATTGGGCCGGTGATCCTGATGATAGAAGATCAACATGTGGTTATGGTGTTTACGTTGGACCCAATCTCATCTCTTGGTCGGCAAAGAAACAACCTGTGGTGTCTAAATCGAGTACTGAAGCTGAATACCGGTGTTTAGCTCTCGTTACGGCTGAAGTTTATTGGTTACGCATGCTTTTGTGTGAGCTAAAGATTTCCCTTGATTCTGCTCCCGTTGCTTGGTGTGATAATATCAGTACTTTAGCTCTTGCCTCAAATCCAATTTTTCATGCCCGATCTAAACATATTGAAGTGGATTACCATTTTGTCCGTGAAAAGGTGGCCAATCGAGATATTATTCTTCAGCACGTTCCCAGTTCTCTCCAACCTGCAGATATCTTTACCAAGGGACACACAGCTGATCGGTTCTGTTATCTTCGGGAAAAGCTCTCTGTTTTGGATCTCCCTGCTAGTTTACGGGGGAATAATAAGGATAAAGTTCAATCTATCATAACTGATATTCAAACTACGTAACTTACTGAAGTTATCGTAGTTTGGTGGTTGACACGGTTCTCTGTTTTTCCTCTTCACGTTGTTCTGCAGCAGTTACGTTTTACACTTAAGTTTAAATTCTTGTAAATCTTATCCTTTGTAACAACTTTAATTATATATATGAATACAAATGCATACGTATCTGGTAAGCAATTCCAGATTTATTTCAATTCTTTCAGTGTTTGGTCTCAAACTTGACGTACATGTTGTCAATGATCAAGACCATCTTGAGTATTCCAACTTAAAAACTTTGGCACGAATATTAAAAAGTGAGAAAAGTAAAAAAACTTTAGGAATCGGAATTAATTCCCTAGCTCTTATAAAAGCCCTAGAAAGGTCCTTAATTGCCGGCTTCCATCGGATTCTTCTTTAGCGTGTTTGATATTTATTCCCTTGCACACCAATCTAAAGGTGCTTTTCTGGAAGATGATGACCGTATGTGCTTTACTAGAACCCTTAATTAGCGCCTGCCTTAAGAGCAGCTTACTCAATTTTGATCAATATTTTGAACCTTATAATAATTATTTCATTTTTTTTTTAAATTCTAATCCTCTTTTTTGTGTGATTAATGCATATTTGTCACATCAATAATATTGTTACGTGATTATCTGCATGTTTATTATATATTCAGATGATGTCGTAAATAACGTCATTACTCATATTATTTATTGCTCATTAAACAACAAATAATACTCAAAATTTTATTTTCAAAGGGTAAGAATATAATTTAATTTATGGGAAGCATGTTTATTAACAAAATATAAATAAGTTAACACAAGATTGACTTGAAGTAACCTATGCACATGTATTTTCTACGAGTTTTCATGAGATATAATATTTTTTACAGTGACTTATATCCCATGAGACTCTCATGAAAGAAATTTTAAGAAACAACATCTTTTTTCATAACAAATATGTTTTTTGCCGCCAATCTCATTCTTGAAAAAACACGATATTTCTTATAGCGATAGTACTATACATTGAATTTTTAACCTCTTTGTTATATAAAGCTGTGTGAGGGTCATATATATATACATATATATTATATGGATGGTCGGTAAATTATTAGCCCTAATTAAAACATACAAATTAACATTTCATTTCACCGAATTCGAAGACAACAAAAATATAGAAGAAGAAATTATTATCCTTTTGTGCAATGAATATGTTGCCTGTTATGAAATCATAGAAAAGAGAGAGCCATAATGTATTATAAAACTTTTAAAAGGAGAGAGAAAGAGATAGAGTTCAGAAAGGTTATGAAACTTATGAATTTCTTAAATAATTCAACGATATATATAGGCATACAAAAGGAACTATGCTAGCTTACTATGCTGCACTATGCACTATGCATATGTCGGTCAACTCACTATGTTAGTACTATGCTAGCACTATACACTATGCATATGTCGACCAACTCACTATGCTAGTACTATGCTAGCACTATGCACTATGCATTTGATGATTAGATAAATGTGGTCATACAATTCAAAATAGTTTATAACACTTCCCCTTTGGATGACCATATTTAAAGAATATGCCTCGTTAAAATCTTGCCAAGGAAAAACCCTGTGGGAAAAAACCAATGACGAAGGAAAAAGAGTACAGTATTAATGTGTATTGCTGAGTGCTTTAGGATTGCCTCATTAAAACCTTACAAAGGAAAACCCAGTGGGATAAAACCTTAGCGAAGGAAAAAGAGTACAATCAGCACAAGTCTTCAAGACATTACTTCCCCTGAAAAGTGCATGATAACAGGTCTTCAAACTTCCGCATTTCAATGTTTTGCATAATCTTCTTAAATGTTGCAGTTGGTAGTGCATGATAACAGGTCTTCAAACCTCCGCATTCCAATGTTCTGCATAATCTTCTTAAATGTTGCAGTTGGTAATGCTTTAGTGAATAAATCTGCCAGATTTTTACTTGACCGTACCTTCTTGATATCAATTTCAACCTTCTTCTCATGAATTGCAATGATCTTCTTGTGTGTATCTGAAAGATAACTCGCATCTGTACATCCAACTAACTGTAGACTTGATCCATGTTGATAAAATAATCACAACTGGATCTTTCTGCTCATCACTACTCTTCTGGAGTTGTACTCTTCTGGAGTTCTTGTAAATAACACAGTTAGTGGAGAATTCATCAATATTAAACCGCTAACCTCATTTTTTAATAAAAACGGTGGCCAGTCTTTTAAGATCAGACAAGCACCTCGGATTTTCAACTCCTCTGTAGGTGTCAGGCGTGCTGTCAGGCACCACAGCTGTCAGGCGTGCTGTCAAGCGCCGCAGAGCTATGAAGCTATATTCCATCTCTTTTCTCTTGCTTCATGAGAGATGTTGTATCATAATTTTCTCTATAAAAGAGATATTCAGTTCATTTTCATTCGCATCTCATCTTCTTCACTTTTCTGTAATCATACTGCATTTTTACTCTACAGTCTCTTTCTGCATTCTTATCCTTCAATCTCTCTCTGCAATGGCTCAACAATCTTCTCAGGGTCAATATATGAGGTATTCTGCACCTCGTTCATCAGCTGTTCCTGCTTCTACCACAGGTGCTATCATGCAATATAATGATTTAACTCATAGATCAGATAATGAAGTTATCTATGAGCTTGTGAGTCTCGGTACCCGATACTCATCATCCATTGTCGCATTTTCTCAGCGACTGCAATCCAGAACTTGTGGAGTTGACAATCACCACGAAAATATTACTATACTTCAGCGACTTCTTCTGGAGTCTAACATGAAGATAGAATCAATAAAGAAAGAGAATAAGAATTTAAAATCCTTGCTTAAATCTTCTTTTCGATTGCCCATCCCTTTAGATAGGGATGCTATGCAGATTCTTGAAGAACAAGAGCGTTTGAAGAATGAGGCAAAATGTCTCAAATTTTTGTAATTCTTGTTTCAAGATAATAAAATAATATTTCACAAATATTCATATTTGTGTTTCTATCTTTTGGTAGATGTTCTTTGTGCTCCCTTTTATTTCTTCTTTAATAATGCACACTTCATATCAAACCCATAATATGAATCTGAAATACTAATTGTATGAAAAGATGGTATTTCATGACTAATAACATCATCTATCTTCCCCTTGAAGCCGCAAGGGTTTCAGATTTATATTTCAAATATGTGCAGTTTTTATGAGTTCTTCTGGAGCCTCAATGACATTTAAATCATATATATAAACTGCAATAATAGCTTGTTTTCATTTGCGTTTGGATTGCTTTAGATCATATAAGGATCTTTGAAACTTGATAGAATACATATTTCTAGATGTATTCATATTAGAAGTTTCAAACATTTTCTATCCTTCAGGGATTTTTATATATATATCATGATCCAATGATCCATATAAATATGCAGTTAATCATGCATATCCAAACTCTCGGTAACTTTCAAGTTAATAAAAATCTCAATATGATTTCAACCACTTTAAAATCATATCAATATTGTTTCTTCGAGAAACTAACTTGTGATTTCTATATCACATTTTCATATTAAAAGTTTCAGCCTTTTTATATCATATATATAAATATCCACTGATATTTAACAAAAATCACATTTTTAGGTGTTTGGACTTCAAGTCCATATTTATCACATTTTACTTAATGATATCAATTCTGCAGGAATTGAGAAACTGACTCGTGATTTATATATCACATTTTTATTTCCTTTCCATAAATACCCACTGATATTCAACAAGCATCATCTCTTTAGGTGTTTGGACTATAAGTCCCGATGCATCATATTTTACTAGTGAATCAATTCTGCAGGAATTGTTTCTTTCAAATTTGGCCAATATTTTACGTCGTATTCTTCGACAATTCTTGATTCACTTTCATCATTACTTCTGGTAATGTCAATTGCCATCTCATATGTAAATACATTGTCGACAACAATTTTATTTCTATCCATAATTTCTCCATTATTCATGAAATGTAATGAGATCTCGTTATTTTCAGGTACCTGTCCCTCTTCAAGGGAAGACATTTTCATGAAAAACCTCTTCAGGAGGTACTCTTCAAGAGTTTATATAGGAGAATTTTATACAGAAAATTTGGATGGACTTTATTACTTGTTTTGTGGGTATGGCCTCTTCAGGAGCACCAAATTATTTGTGCCTTTCTCTTTTGAGATACTCTATCTTTTGTATCGATAAGTCTCACATGCCTTTATACATGTCTTTAGACTGCTGAATTTCTTAATTGTCCTACAAGGACTTCAATTCTCGCTGGAATTTTAGCAGCTAGAATATGAGACATTTTTATCTTATTGTATCCAAAATTTAATTATCATCTGAACTTCTGGTTCACATATGATAATTAAGATAACGTCGAATAATTTCATCTTATTTGCTTCAAGCAAATTTTTCTTTTCATTTCTGGTGGTAAAACTTTATAGTAGAAGAATCTTCTGGTTATTTTATGAACGTTCATATGAAAATCATTCTACTTATCGTAATTGATTTTGGATGATCAAGATAACCATGAAAAGATACAAATATTTTGAATCATATCACTTTTTGATACATCATAATATTTGATTCAATAATTTGTATAATATCATCTTAAAGAGAAAACTTACAGCTTTTCCAATACGAGCTTCTGGCCCAAAAAGATATTCATTATCACCTTCAATCTCTTAGTTTCTTTGAATGAAACGCATCATTCTTTTCACTTCAGGGAATAGAATGATATAAATTCATTATCATTCAATTCAGATAATTATGTAGATCTAGTAAGATGTGAATAATGATTCTTATCAAAAGCTCATTATTTTGCTCAGTCACTGATACAGATTTAGAATATATTGTGAACGTTTGCATTTCATTTTACTACTTCAGGAGCATACTCGATATTGGTACTTCAGGAGCACATTCGAGACATTCATTCAAATATATATTCTTTCCACAATTTCAATTATGCAACTTCAGGTGCATAAATCATAATGAGTTTTTGGTACAAGTATCACTCATATGAGATACTCAATAAAATTATTGATTTAGGGCGATCCTTCAGTGATGCTCCATTTCCATTTTCAGATAAATCATATCATCAATAATTTATAACAAGTATAAAAGAATAAATAAAACTTTCATTACTACAAAATATTGCAGAATATAAAAATATTTTATAATAAGATAAAGGAAATACATTAATTAAAAATGAACACTTTCATGATCAACTCTACCACCAGAATCCTCAAAGAAATCAGAAACATCAACACTTGTAATATCTTCTCCATTTATAGAATCTAAAGCATATGATGGTTCAGTAAAATTTGTTTCAAATTTCTTTGTTTTTTCTTTTATAGAAGATTGATATAAGTCAACCAAGTGCTTATCTGTACGACAAATACGAGCCTAATGTCCAGTCATACCACATCTATGGCATCCATCTTCATCTTTCTTTAAAAATTTGTTTTGGGGACCTTTGTCCTTCTCTGAGTTAAACCACTTCTGATGGTACGGTGTATATCTATTATTGTCCCTTTTAGTGTGGTCACTTATAGGACCTCCACTTCCATAGTTTTTCCTACCACGTCCACGCCCTCGTTTTCTTTGAAAAGATGCACTATTCGCTTCTGGGAATGATGTAAATCTAGTACCATTCACTTCAGGGAATAATATAGAAACAGTAGGATGTGACTGATGATTTCTTAACAAAAGCTCATTATTTTGCTCAACTAATAGAAGACAAGATATAAGTTCAGAATATTTTTTGAACTTTCGCTCTCGGTACTGCTGCTGCAAGAGCACATTCGAGGCATGAAAAGTAGTATATGTCTTCTCTAACAAGTCATCATCAGTGACTTTTTCACCACATAATTTCAATAGCGAGCTAATTTTAAAGAGTGCAGAGTTATACTCACTAACACTCTTGAAGTCTTGCAATCTCAGGTGCATTCAATCATGACGAGTTTTTGGGAGGATTACAGTTTTCTGGTGTTCATATCTCTCCATTAAATCATTCCACAAAATAAGTGGATCTTTCACCGTTAGATCCTCAGTTTTTAATTCTTCATGAAGATGGTGCCGAAGGAAAATCATTGCCTTAGCACGGTCCTGCAGTGACCCTTGATTTTCTTCTTTAATTGTATCTCTCAGGTTCATCGCATCCAGATGGATCTCAGCATCAAGGATCCAAGATAAATAATTTTTTCCAGAAATGTCAAGAGCAACAAATTTCAATTTTGTAAGATTTGACATTTTTTACATATATAAATCAGGAATATAAAAATATATTGAAAAACTTACTTGAAGTTGAGGACTACTAGCTTCAAAATCGTCAGAACTTTCGTGCTGATAACGTGTTATGAAATCATAGAAAAGAGAGAGCCATAACGTATTATAAAACTTTTAAAAGGAGAGAAAAAGAGATAGAGTTCAGAAAGGTTATGAAACTTATGAATTTTTTAAAGAATTCAACGATATATATAGGCGTACAAAAAGAACTATGCTAGCTTACTATGCTGCACTATGCTAGCACTATGCACTATACATATGTCGGCCAACTCACTATGTTAGTATTATGCTAGCACTATGCACTATGCATATGTCGGCCAACTTACTATGCTAGCACTATGTACTATGCATATGTCGACCAACTCACTATGCTACTACTATGCTAGTACTATGTACTATACATTTGACGACTAGATAAATGTGATCATACAATTCAAGATAGTTTATAACATTGCCATCTTTTTTTCTTTGTTTTTCTTTTTTGTCCTAATCCGGGAAATGATACTTCTGGGCCCTAAGGCCATGGTAATATTGAAAGTTTTTTTTCCCTCTAATTGGGCAAGAGAATAGCTAGCTAGGAATTACAATGATTTATGAAATAATTATTAAATATATATCTATTAATTAAGATCTGTGTTAATCCTTACAACTTACGACTACATATGGAAGAAAGAGATCATCACTAGATAAGCCAATCCATATTATAAAAAATATATATATATATATATATATTTGTGACGAATTATTTACGACGAAAATAAACTAATTTTAACATAAATTAAATAATTGAATATAAATAAATATATATATTTTTATGTTGCCATTAATCCAATTTATTTTATCCTGAGACGTTCTCTTCAGAAATCAGTAGGCGTTAATTTGACGGTATTTAGTGGTGGACCCATATTAATTTTTAAATGTAGTTCCGACAAGTTAAGGCGTGAAATCGTTGTCCAGAAGTTTGGTTTAAACAAAAAGAAAAGAAAAGAAGAAGATATTATCCGGATTCGATTCATGTGTAGTACAGAACAAAAAATAACAAATAAAAATGTGTAGTACACAAACCAATGATGCCTCGATCTTCCAAGTTGAATTATAAACAACCATGGGCCGAGGCAGTAAACCAAAACCACAGCATCTATCTACTCGTTGCTATCTTCTTTTCGTTTGTTTACCATATTTGGGTGCTATGAACATATATATAAATTCAGAAAAGGGAATTGTTTTCTCCCACAGAAGGTGGTCACCGATGGCCACCGACTGTGGGTTTTTATTTTTTAAACTTAATAGTTAAATAAATAATTTTTAATGAATTTCTGATTTTTATTTTTTTAAAAATATTTAATATATTTAAAAAAAAAATAAAAGAATTTTAATTGTTTGATAAGTGTTTCGGTAGACTCCCTCTGTGGGAGAATCACCGTCTTTGAACTCAATAATTGTTGGAACTTCACCCTTTGAATGACAATATATACATTTATCTCATTAAATATATTTAAGCTTGATTTGAATGTTGAAATAAAATGAGATGAGATTAGATAAAAATTTTATAAATAATAGTGAAATAATTTTTAAATAATAGCAAAATTATTACAATTAAGATGTTTGATGAGATTTTGAGAGAAAAGAGATAAAAGTTACATAAAAATATTATAAAATTAAATATTATTATAATATTATTTTTATTTTAAGACTTGAAGAAGTTGAATTTTTTTTTATATTTTGTTTAAAAGTTTTGAAAAATTATATGATTAGATAATAATTTGATGAAAAATAGAAACTGAAAAGAATTTATATAAAAAAAAATGAGATTTATCTTAATATCCTAAGGGAGTTTAAGTTTTTATATTAAAAAAAATTATTTACAAATTATGTTTATTGACCATCAACCTAAACTATTGGCGAGAGCGACGCATGTGGTCAGAATAAGAAAAATTATCTTCTAGAGACGTGGGACAAGGTTCTAGTATCATGCATGTTGGCGACGGTCCACTTGGGTTTGCACATTTTCTTTTAAGAGTTTTATTATATACAAGAACAATCACACACATATATAAATACTGATTTATTCATATTTAAAATTTAAATTAACACTGTTTTTAATAAAATTTACTTTTTGACCAATCATATCACATTAGTGCATAATTATGTTTGCAACTATATTTTTCCTTCTTTTAATCGTCAAATAAATAAATAATAATAGAAATAGGTTACATATTTACAAGAGATAAAAGAGAATAATTTACATTTTCTATAAATGATATTTATAGTTATAGAATATATAAGTATTGTGTATTTATTTAAAAATATATATATATAAAATTTATGTAAACATTTTTAATAAAAAATCTTATTTTTTTTATATAATTTAACTATATATAATATTATTCACTATATTATAATTCAAACAATATTAGAAGGTGGGAAGCCTATGGATCAAATTGTTTAGCATCCAATCAAGATTGGCCAAGTGGGTTTGATTACAACCTTATCCATCTCATTTTCTTATGTGAACGTTGCCAGTTGCCACCAACTTCACTATTTCCTTGTCGAGACTGCATCAAAATATCATTTTCTTTTTATCATTGCACAGGCGTTCGATTAGTATATATTTGGACATTTGGAACATTTTAAAATATTGTTATATAAATTTGAATGAATAAATTTTATCGAGTTTTAAAAAATAAAGAAAAAAAATTGAATAAAATTAAAAAATTATTTTGAAGTTTATAAAAATTATATTGATTTTTGTATTTGAATATTGATTAAATAATAATTAAAAAATTAGAATTTAAAATTAAAAAATAATTTATATTTGAGTGATTACTATAAATTTTGAAAATTTTAAGAATTTTATTTGTGTAAACAAGCTGTCTCGATCTCTACTATTACTTAGATAAATATGAAAAATTCTATAAATATTCTATACATTTATTAAAAAAATTATTTTATCTAATATATATATAATATAGGGCTTCTAAGTAAAACAATTCTATCGATATATTAAATATTTTTATCAAATTATATTGCGTATTGTGCTGTGAAATTTTTCAATCCGATTAAGATTAAGATTATTATTATTAGAGGAAGAAGAATTTATTTATTTATTTATTTTTTCCCTCCCGAGGGAAAAGGAAAATAGACCCATTCAATCGAAGGAGTTTTCAATCCGATTCACATAATATTCACACGTGTTGCTTTATCATTGACATATTATCCTCAGAGGAAAACAAAAAACTAAAAAGAAAAGAGATAAGAGAAAAGAGAGCAGGAAAGGGTGAACATGCTTGACCATGCTAAAGTTACGATACCGTTTAAAATTGCAATCCTATACACTTGTCACGATTGAAGGGCAATAGCGAAGTTTCCAATGATGACTATTGAGAAAACCAGAAAACGCTGTCCAAAAACCAAAACCGAAAACAGCGAACTCTCCGGCCCCCTGGTTCTTGTCTCAGACCACCACCCTTGAATTTGCCTCTCCAAAACGTCATTTTTCCCACAATTTCGAACACGCTTTCTCCTTTCTTATCCTTATAAATAGCATCTTATCCAATCCCATCACAGTATCGATACGCCTTTCAACTTCGCCACCTTCGCTTTCTTTTTCCGGTTTGATCATTGAAACTCACACAAAGGCAGGTCTTCGCTTTGAGATTTAAGTTATGTCTAACCCGAAGTTAACTCGATTCCCAAGCATGAGGGAGAGGGTGGAGGACACTCTCTCTGCTCACCGTAACGAACTCGTTTCCCTTCTCTCCAGGTTCGTCCTACTTCTCTCTGCATACTCTGTTTTTGTTTCCAAAAATTGTGGGAAAGGATATTTTTTTTATTTTTATGCTTTTTTTGTTCTTCTAATGGAGGATGAGGTCACGATGCTTCTGATCAATGCGTTTACGAGTTCACGCTCCTTTCTTTCTTTCTTTTGTTTTCGGTGCTTGCATTTTCGTTTTTCCACCTTTCTCGTCAGCCTAACAGAGGGTTAGATCATATTAGATAGTGACAGCTTTTTGGATGTTTCTGTCAGACCCTGTCGTTTGTTTGTGAGTTTTGAGGATTTGATTGAATCAGTATTGGTTGGTTGTTGGGTTTGAAGGTACGTGGCTCAGGGTAAAGGGATTCTGCAACCGCATACCCTGATCGATGAGCTTGACAATTGCATCGGTGACGATGAATCCAGGCTACATCTCCGGGATGGTCCTTTTGGCGAGGTCCTCAAAACTGCACAGGTGAATTTTCTCTTCTGAGCCCTGTCTGTTTACAAAGAACCAATTTTTGTCACTCAAATCCAGTTTTTTTTTTTTTTTTTTTCCAGTTTCTATCACCTTATATGGGAAGCCGATGTGTTAATCTTAGCTCTAGTATGCGGTGAAAGCGTAGGAAAAGAAATGGAAAAATTATTGAAGTTTTTGGTGATATTTTTTTATTCACCTTGGGAATTCATATTCTGATTGATAAATAATCATGTTTCAGGTGGTTCCTTAGCCGATCAGCTGTTTTTAAGTCCATGTTTTTATAGTTAGAAATACTTGTTTTTCTTTTGAATAGTTTCAATGCATCGTCATGTTCTCTATTAATATATTGGCTAAATGCTTTTTTGCAAATTAATTTGTTTTCTTTGGGGGTTTGGTGGTGTTAAGAAAGAGAAGCAATTTTTTAGAGTACCAAGGCCAACCTGATGCTGAAATTATGGTGAGCCTAGACGAAACTTATAACGGGGAATGTTCTCTTGGAAGCTGTTAAAAAGTAAAAATGCTGTCCCTTATTTTTGTGAATTTTGTTCTCAAGAGTATTTGTCATATCATCGAGTTATATGAAACCGCTAATCTTTTCACTTTATATAAAAAAAAGGAGGTTTATTTTGGTGACAGGAAGCCATAGTTCTGCCTCCATTTGTGGCCATAGCAATTCGCCCAAGACCTGGTGTTTGGGAATATGTTCGTGTTAACGTCCATGAGCTCAGTGTGGAGCAACTGAGCGTGTCTGAATATCTTCACTTCAAAGAAGAACTTGTAGACCAGTAAGCAATTTCTTTACACTGAAAATTTATTATTTGAAAAATAATATATTAGATTATGTACATCTTAGCTAATAACACAACGAGTATTTCTTTATAATGTCTGTATTTGTTCTGTGTTAGGCCCGATGACAATTTTGTACTAGAGCTCGATTTCGAGCCGTTCAATGCAAACTTTCCTCGCCCCAGCCGGTCTTCGTCTATTGGCAATGGTGTTCAGTTCCTCAACCGTCACCTTTCTTCAATTATGTTTCGTAACAAAGAGTCGTTGGAGCCATTACTTGATTTCCTCCGAGCACACAGATATAAAGGACATGTAAGTTTGCTAAGCAAGGGGCCTTCTCCAATGTTGATTTTATTTTCCAATAATTTCACTTTGCCATACCCTAATTTTTACTTGGAAATGATCAAAACTTCAAATTTACTTTTAGTTGTTTTTCTTAAGGTGTCGTAGTGTAATATTCTTTCTTTGCGTACTGTGGGTCTAATTGTATTTGGTATTATTATGCTCTTGAGTGGAATATCTTGAAAAAATATTCAAAATCTTTCTTGGTATGAGAAATTTGAAGAGCTATACAATGTGATTGAGGATTATGTGCAGGGGTTGATGTTAGGAGTGGAATATCTTGAAAAAAGTATTTAAAATCTTTCTTTGTATGGGAAATTTGAAGAGCTATACGATTTGATTGAGGATTATGTGCAGGCGTTGATGTTAAATGATCGGATACAGAGCATATCACGACTTCAGTCTGCATTGGTCAAAGCCGAGGAATATATTTCTAAGCTTCCATCTGATACTCCCTGTTCTGATTTTGAATATGCGTAAGTTCTGTATTCCTCTCTTCCAACCACCCCCCCCCCCCCCCCCCCCAAAAAAAAAAAAAAAAATCACACACACACACACACAATGTCAACTCTAAAACAATTTTTTCGTTGGTAATTTTTTTCTGATTGGTAATATGTCGAGTCTCAATTCCATGATGTTTTCTGGTTTTACTTTTACACTTGCATGCAGATTACAAGGAATGGGTTTTGAAAGAGGTTGGGGTGATAAAGCAGAACGAGTATTGGAGATGATGCATCTTCTCTTGGACGTTCTTCACGCCCCTGACCCATCTACATTAGAGACATTCCTTGGGAGAATACCCATGGTGTTTAACGTTGTCATTTTATCTCCACATGGTTACTTTGGGCAAGCAAATGTTCTCGGTTTACCGGATACTGGTGGCCAGGTATTCAATTTTTTGTTTTTTTGTTTTTTTTTCAAAATACATCATTAAAATTGAGCTGCAAAATATACATGCCCCCTTTTTTTCCATCTTCTGTCTAGCTCATTTGTTCAATTTTTCTCCTTCCCGTTTCATAGATTGTCAATGTTTTTTTTAAATGTAAAGGTTGTGTATATACTGGACCAAGTTCGTGCACTGGAGAAAGAAATGCTTCTTAGAATACGTAAGCAGGGACTGGATATCACTCCTAGGATTCTTATTGTAAGTGTTTTTGTGCTTAGCTTTGATCGGTAGACATTGTTTAGATAACCTTTCCTAATGTTCTTTTTAACATTGTACTTCTTCTACTGGTTATCCAAGGTGACCAGGTTAATACCTGATGCAAAAGGAACCACATGCAATCAGCGGCTGGAACGAGTCAGTGGAACTGAACATGCACATATTTTGCGAGTTCCTTTTAGGTCAGAGAAAGGAGTTCTTCGTAAATGGATCTCAAGATTTGATGTGTGGCCCTATCTGGAGACCTTTGCAGAGGTAAAAGTATTTTACGTGTAAAGTGAATTACTCTTCTTATTTTCTTGTTTTAAATCTATGCTTAACAGCTATGGTTGGAACGTATATTTTAGATTCATTTGGTGATCATATACGTTTTAAGTCCAAACTCCTTGTGTGAGAGAAAAAAAATGGTGTTTATAAACATCACAGAATTAGCTTCTTTAAATAAAATCATTATTCTTTTTTTGGGGGTGGGTTGGAAGGGGGGAAATGAAAGACTGGATAAAATTACATCTTGTTTGCTCAATCAGCTTTGCATGCAAATCATTTAATTATTTACAAGAAATTGACTGCTCTTAAGAGAATCTGATTAACCTTACCATCAAAGCTTGACCATTGTTACTTCATTAAGTTTTATTGATAAGCTTTTTTAATGTACCATTTACCACCTGCATCGCCACGTCCTTTGTTATTCAATAGCACCCTGCCACTTGGGAGTCATTGTGTCTAGGCTTACAGAAAATCAAAACAATTTTTGCTAATATTATTATCATTTCTGGTTGTGTTTGATCAGGATGCAGCAAGTGAACTTGTTGCTGAGCTACAGGTCATACCAGATTTTATTATAGGAAACTACAGTGATGGAAATCTTGTTGCATCTTTACTAGCTTATAAAATGGGAGTCACACAGGTTAGCAATGATTTCTCGTATTATGATAATGCAAATGAGACATTCATGCTATTATCTGCTGAGAGGGCAATCTTATGGTAAAAAGCTTTGGTATCTGTAGTGCACAATTGCTCATGCGCTGGAGAAAACAAAATATCCAGATTCTGATATTTATTGGAAAAACTTCGACGATAAGTACCATTTCTCATGTCAGTTCACTGCCGATATTATAGCCATGAACAATGCCGATTTTATCATCACCAGTACATACCAGGAGATTGCAGGAACGTAAGTTTTTTTCCTTATAGTGTAGGTTCTGCTGGCTTTTGCATTGGACTTTTTATATTAAGAAAAAAAACTACTTAATTTATTTTGTGCTTAATTAATGCTTGTGGCTAACTAAGTTTATAATAAGTAAGTTGCAGTAGTACAATGCAACTTATAAATGTACTGTACAAACGAAATATGCTTATGCGTGGCCACCCACTTGTTTTATATATGGCCATTCTTAATCATACGATGTGTTTAAAAGAATTCTGATATTGTTCTCTGTTTAATAATTTGACATAGTTTGGAAAGACTGACGATCTCTTTTAAACCACTATCAATTGCTAATTATGCAATGAGTGCATCATAGTTACATATTTACTGCTTTATGCAATGAATGCCCTGTTTGAAGAGACCACATTAAGGACTATATGTCCTCTTCAACAGTGCCTCAGGCTAGTTAGTTCTTGAGATTCGGGAATTTTGCTTTTAACGACCCAAAAGACCCAGAACATTGGTGTAACCAGCATGTTCACATACACCATAGAAGATAGAGGGGGAGGGGACAGGAAAAGGTGGGGTTATGTAGTTGGAAACTTAATTTTTTTAAGATAGCGATGGGATCCAACTTTACACCCTGACGTGTCTTGCTTCTTCCTTGCCCAATTCCAATGTTCATTTGGTTAAGATGTACCGCAAACAGATGGATTCATTTGACAGAAAAAGGCTCGGCCTGGAGTCCATTAAGTTTATAAGAGCATTAGTAGTGGCCTAATTATTCTTTAGTCATAATTTTACTAGGAAATTCACTTTTTTTAATTTGACTAGCCACTTTTCAACAACACTAAATAACAAACTCTCTAAATCTTTGACTATTCCATTTAAATATCTATTTGCAATTTTCATTTATTTTAATTCTAATGATAATTAAAGTATTTATTCCTTATTAAAAAAATACACATTAATTTTTTAACGTTCATATTTATTCTATTGGATATAATTTTCTAACGGTCTTATTTTTCCAACCGTCATATAAAAGTCATGGTTCAAAACTAAGTTTTAATTTGTCATAACACAAACACTTTCCACCTAGGAAAAACATTTCTTAATCTATTTGTTGATATAAAAGCTCAATGGTATTGATTTAATATAATTTGTTGTGTTTATTCCTTTCTTTTGTTGGGGTACAATTATGTTTATTTTAGTCAGGTATCAATCATGGGAATTAAATTTTCCTGACTTCACTTTTATAACAAGGCTTATTCAAGCATTAACACTGCCTTTATAAGTTGAAAATTTTCATGAAACTTTGTGATTCTGCCTAGACACTTTAGTGTTTTCTATGGTGTGACCTAAAGTGTTATTTATGGTCTGACCCTTAAGGGTGCTTGTTAGATCAGGTGTTTCACTTGTATTCTCTTATTTCAGGAAAAATACTGTTGGCCAGTACGAGAGCCACAGGGCTTTCACTCTTCCAGGGCTGTACCGAGTTGTTCATGGCATTGATGTTTTTGATCCAAAGTTCAATATTGTCTCTCCTGGGGCAGATATGAGTATCTATTTCCCATATTCTGACAAGGAAAAAAGACTTACAGCACTACATGGTTCCATTGAAGAATTGTTGTATGATCCTGAGCAGAATGATGAGCACATGTGAGTCTTCTTCATTCTATGCCTCTTTTCCTTTTACAATAATAATATAAAAGGAAAAATCTTTATCAAAGAAATAATAGATCTGACAAATATAATTCACAAGAATTCTGTTTCTGGGACCTAGATGTAGAGCATCAATCCCAGTTGAGGGATCCAGAAGGAAAATGGCAAGATAATTGGTTTTTCCACATTGAACGCAGGAGGGACAGTATATTTCCATTTTCTTTTTATAATCTATATCATTTGTTCTCAATTTTGAGATCAGGTCCATCAGCTGTGAGTTATGGTTAACTAAATCAGCAAATGTGTATGAAGCAGCTTGTCAAAAGTTCTACCCCCTACTTAAATATTCTTTTTAACCTGGGAAAGAAAATGCTCAACCAAGGGTAAAAGATAAATCTTAAGGTTCTTCATGAAGCCTATATTCATAGCAGTGATAGAAAATTTGACTCAAACAGATTGTAGACATTGCATTCTTTCAGGTCATAAATTGTTAACTGTAGAGTTCTGTTAATAAAACTTGTAGCATGGGTAATGGTAGGTGGTATACAACGGTTAGCTAAAACTTTAACCATTTACGTAGTTCTATTTATGTAACTTCTTGACACAAGTTATGTTGGATATTAGACCGTATACACTAATTCTTCTGTGAATCGTGCAGCGGTATGTTGACTGACCGATCGAAGCCCTTAATTTTTACCATGGCAAGGCTGGACCATGTGAAAAATGTTACTGGGTTGGTTGAACTGTATGGCAAGAGCACCAAACTGAGGGAACTGGTAAATCTTGTTGTGGTTGGTGGCTACCATGACCCAAATAAGTCCAAAGACAGAGAAGAAATTACAGAAATTGAGAAGATGCATTCTCTTATGAAGGAATATAACTTAGAAGGTCAATGTCGATGGATATCAGCCCAAATGAATCGAGCACGCAATGGTGAGCTATATCGCTACATAGCAGACACAAAAGGTGCTTTTGTTCAGGTATACAATCCTTGTGGTCTTCTCTATTGAAATACAATTCTCGTGGCTTTATGCTAAAGTGCACATTTCTCTAATTTGCAGCCTGCTTTTTATGAAGCATTTGGACTTACAGTTGTAGAGGCTATGACCTGTGGCCTTCCAACATTTGCCACTTGCCATGGTGGTCCTGCTGAGATTATTGAGCATGGTGTATCAGGTTTTAATATTGATCCATATCATCCTGACCAAGCTGCAGCTCTTATGGCGGATTTCTTTCAAAGATCCAAGGAGGATCCAAGTCACTGGCATAAAATTTCTGATGGGGGACTTAAAAGAATTTATGAAAGGTTTGTGTTTCTTGCTGAAATTGACCTTGGGATGTAATAAATGAGGCTTACAGAGCAAATTATAATTTTATAGGTATACGTGGAACATTTATTCCGAAAGGCTAATGACATTAGCTGGAGTTTATAGTTTCTGGAAGTATGCTTCAAAACTGGAGCGGCGTGAGAATCGACGATACCTTGAGATGTTCTACATTCTCAAGTTCCGTGATTTGGTGAGTACTTTAAGACTTGCTCAAAATAAGTTGTTAAACGCCTAGAAATTCTGTGAGAGGTAGGCACATAATTAATATAGGGCTGTAACCCGGTTGAATATTGATTATTTAAATACAGTTTGTTTAATTTTGTATAGTACAAGAGCACAGCTTGAGTTCATCACCAAGTTATTCAAATCTTATTTATTTTTGGAACTAGTTTATGCATTTCTTGCACTATATGATTAATTAATTATTTTCCTTTTTTATTGGTTATGATTAATTTAATGTTCTCTTAAATTTTACTTCATTAATAAAATCTATCAGCCAAGCTTGATTTGTTCACGAACAACCCACTTCACTTACAATTCTAATTATAATTAGAGTTTTATAATTCTCGTTCTAAATATAAAACTGATATTCATGAAGTGGTATAAAGCATGAACATCAGTTTAATAGTTCAACAGGTTTGATTTATATATATATTTAGTGCTAAATCTGCTTGATATGCAAGTAACTTTTTTTATGGTTAACTTGTTTCAGGCCAAATCTGTCCCCAGGTTGAGCGATAACCCACGCTGAAGAATGAGTCTGTAGTTCATGAAGTCGTAACTTTATGCGTACACGCATTGAATAAAGTTCTGTTCGTGTGTTGAATAATTTGTAAATTCATCACCTGTTTAGTTGTATGTGTAACAGCACATGTATTAAAACTCTGAAGCGTTTTTCTATGTGAATCTTGGCATTTCTTTTAAACGGTTGGCAGTGAAATCCAGTATTGTAGCTGTCATGAGTTCAATTGATTTGGCAGCAGCAGGTCCTTTTTGTGCACTCTCCTTTGGTCCCAACAATGCTGCCAAAAGACCCATTTTAATTGACACTGAACATTGTAAAAACAACTCAGGAAATGTACAATTCATAAATGGTTTTGTATGTCTATCACATAAAATGCGTTGGACTTGAAATAAGTGACTGAATATGACAAAATTTAGGATGACTGTGTTTAGGCTTGGTATCAGTTTAATTAGTTCTCCAAACGACAACAGTTTAAGAGTGGAAGTCACACAAATGTTGACGAGGACTGCGCGGGGCATCCTGATTATCAGAAAAGCACCGGAATAAAAATGATCTTTGAAATGTTCAAGGCAGACTGGAGGAATGTCTTTCGGTTCCTCAGATACCTCTTACCCTAGGGTTTCAGACCACATTGTGTGTATGTGCATACTCATGCTGGGGTTTCCTCTTAATCTTTTTTGTCAGAAAGGGAGTGTAAGTCCCAGTTCTGACATCTCTGCCACCCCTGACAGGACTGCTAAAACTAACTTTTTTGACCACGTGACCCACATCCTCCAACAATATCACATGCTCTACAAACTCTTTTTGCTTGATCCTCCCTTCCCCTGCCCTCCCCTCCACTCCTTTTCCTTACTTCCAATGGTCAAAAACTCGAACCCCCAACCCTTGTATATTCACTGACAATCACTTATAACAATCACTTTCAGTTATACATACTTCTTCTAGCTAGCCCAACAAAAAATAAATAAAAGTTAAGCTCAACTTCTAGTTGCATTTCGTTAGTTTCTAGGACAGGCCATCCAAATAAGATACCCTTTACTAACGTTTTTTTTGTTTGTGGAATCAACTAGATCATCCCTCTCTTTCCCCTTCTGTCCTACTTTTTCCTTCGTTTTTTTTTTTTTCCCCCTCCGCTTTTTCATTTTTTTTTTTTTTAACATTTTGTTCCCTAAAACATGTTAAGATTTATGAAATGTTGCTGATGCGTTACTTATTTCATATAGAGATTATCTTCCTGCCAAAAAGACAACTGGATACAAAAGAGTGGAGCACGATAATAAATACCAATGCAAGTTACCCATTTAATCCGCTTGATCTGTCTATCGATGTATTTTAGATACAAGCATGACAGATTTGAGTAATCACTCCACCAATTAGGAGTCATCAGATGATATTTTATCGTTCTAAATTTTTTTCTTAGAAAGAAATAGAAAAGTTGCTTCGGCTTCCCCTTCAATGAAGACAAGACGGGGGGGGCAGTAGGTATGTGTTGTATCTAGTCACGATTCTAATTGCAAACGGCTGCTGCAATTGATTTGGCAGATTGAATGGCAACATCAAAACTTAGTTCATGGAAGAGGAGGGGGCAATCCAGGAGGTGAGGCACAATTCATTTTCATGGTTTGAAATAAAGAAAATTTTATTAGAAAGTTAGGGGGTTAGAGATTAGCAGTAAGTTAAACACAAGAGGACAGATTACAAGTCCCCAAAATGGACTATCATCCTTAAAAAGCAACGCATTGAACATTGCTATTTTGATTTTAAACTCCACGCTTTACACATAAATGCCGTTGCTGGCACGATGGAAGAAAACTGCCAATAACATTACTGTATTAAATAATATCCACCCCTTGACCATTGTGCTTCAAGGTTTGGGGCTCGAGCAGTCTTGAGACTATAACCAGTTTACCATGTGCACCACCAGAGGAATACAGAGACTTGCAACTACTTGTAGTAATAGAGGTAGCAATTAAAACAGACACCTAACAAGCTGGAGCTATAAGGATCTCTAGAGCTGGCCAAATGAATGAGCAAGATAAGCCAGTGTGCCTACAAGGGGTGCGTTAATGTAAGTTGATGGCTCCGACTGCTCGTAGTCGGGTCGCTGATCTGGAAACCTGTCATTCTTGTCGGGCCCACCCACAACTGCACCCACCAGGATGTTTGGGTTGGGAGCTTGGGATTTCATGAAGTTGAAACCCGAGGAGCACTGGATCTTGGTTGGGTGTGAAGCAATCGATGGCAGTGATGAGCCCCTGTGGTGTATCCTTCGTGGGTACCTTGGACCATACCCCACCATGTAGGACATTTTCAATGGGTTCTCTCCGAGCAGGTAGTCCACCTGAAGGAAAACGTAAACTAACAAGTAAATAAGTGAGGAATGGCATTTATGGCATACGATAAGGGTACCTGTTGTTTCGCTAGGGTCCGGAGCCTCTTCGGGGTGACAGTGATTCCACCACAATCAACAAACCGGCGGGCAGATGTCAAGTACTTGGCATAGGCTAAGAGCAGAAATGAAGTGGAGGTCACGTACTGCATATTGGTATCACTCATCTTGAACAGAAGTCCACCTACTTGGATTTCAAGCACAAAAAAACAAAAGTAGCCGTTAGAAAAAAAGGACCACTCTTTGGCGGAGAGAGAGAGAGAGAGAGAGAGAGAGAGAGAGAGTGGACCTGGGGTGTATTTGGTTGATGAAAAAGGGGCCCCTGGAATGATAGAACAGATGAAATTATCTGCATGACCCTTGTAGTCGTGTAAGGATTGAACCTTTTGGACAAGAAATGCCTGAAAATGTAAAAGTTTCAATATCGAACACTTCAATGGCTTATTAATTGTAAAAAGAGTTAAAAGCTAGTGATCAGGGACCTTAGAGAGAAGAATTCTCGCTCCAACGTGCTTGTTATCCCAACCAAAGAAATTATCGAAATTTGCAGCCCCAAGGGTCTGTCCATTAACTTGAATGTAGCTGAGGTAGGCCGGATTCTTGGTGGCCTTGTGCAGCCAAGCAGCACCCCACAAAAGCTCATCCTAGCATATTTTGAGATGGCCAAAAAAGCTTAATTTCACCAACTTTTAAGGAAACAATATTAAAAGGTTGGAGGATGACAAAGTTTACCTCATAACCAGAGAAAGAGCAATAGAAGGGGCACACGAAGTTCTTCAACCCGTTACTGTAAGATCCTCTGTACTTATCAGCAAACTCGAACACCTAGACCGGGAAATGAATATTATGATAAACTTGGGGAAACTCTTTTTTAAAATTATTGTTTTTTTTTTAATCTAATTAGAGCCTTACCCTTATTGCCCTTATGGCCAAAAGCCGGGAGTATGTTGGGTCACTTCTTCTGAAAACCAATGAAGCGGCTGCAAGAGCAGCAGCTGTTTCACCTGCCACATCAGAACCAGGGGAGTTTTTATCGACCTTGAACACACTTCTCGGGGTATCCATGTCTTCAGGCCTCTCCCAACAAGCGTGGTCCTTGTTAGCATCACCCACCTGCCAAACACACCACATGATATCAACCCCAGCCTCCTCTTTTCTAGCCGGAATCAAATGTCCCAAATGCATCCACAAGAACCCAAAATACCCATTTGCTAAGACAAAAAGAAGCAGAATCTGACAATGCGGAGCAGATAATACAAACCTGGACATAAATGGTGTCTGGATGTGCAGTCGCTTTGAGAAGGTAATCAGTAGCCCAGCGAATGGCTTCTTTGGCGTTCTGCAACTCGCCTTTCATTAACCCACCAAACTCAATAACACTCCATGAAAGCATAGTGGTGGTGAAAGCCATAGGGAACCCAAACTTCACATTGTCCCCAGCATCGTAGTACCCTCCAACCAAATCAACCTGCATTTCAAGACACAAAAATGAGCAAAACCCACTTCCACATTTCCCACAATGTGACTAAGAGAAGCTTAAAAACAGAGGTATCCAGAGACAAAACAGAAGGTGGTGTTACGTACATGCATAGCTGAGCCATCTGAGAGCCCAGAGTTCCCCCTCCAAGTGATCCTCTGGTTATAAGGGAGCTTCCCAGATCTCTGGCCTTCAAAGAAGAGGATTGATTTGGTGAGAGCATCTCTGTAATTGTGACTGGCAAAGCGAGGGTGGCGGTGGTGGAAAGGGAAGTTATGGTGGGCAGGAAAGGCATTGCAGAGCACAAAAGAGAGAATGAAGCAAGGAAGGAGAAGAACAGTGAACGAGGAAACGGAAAAAGCCATTTTGGGCTGCCCAAGGCAAACAACCAACCAACCAACCAACGAACAACCTACCTGCAAAGCCGCACTGTGAAACGGAAGTCTCTTACTCTGCCACTCTATTTATAAGCAAAAGCAGCCTCTACGACCTCCTGCTTCGCTACAGAAATAAATTTTTTTTTTTTTTTTTTAAATAAACGCTACAGAAATAATTAGGACCACATCCTCCAACGGGATTTACCTTTAAATAATCAATTTTACTTGTCTGAAATGGGTACTCCTGAGTATTTTATTGGTTTATTTCACTGTGGACTGCCCTTCTAAATAACAAAGTCGGGCTAATCATGTTACGTCAATTCAGGATTGCCTTTGGCCCGAAACCAGGACATCCAGGGGCATTAATGACCAAGCGGGATAGATCACATGGCAATTTTAATTACACCCATGCTAACATTGAAGTTTTGCAAAACAGTCCAATTGCGCCGTCACATGTGTCGCCAATGATAGGTCCTTTTCGACCTTCTTATAAAGAATGGTATCCAGGTCATGCAACATGTTCTTATGCACAGTTCCTGCAAGGGAATGTTTTTGCATAAAATAAAAAATGGACACCATATCTATTTTCTTTATTTCAAATACTGAAATGTGTAAGATATTATCTCTAAAAATAGTGTTGAAAAGAAATAACGTAGGAAAACAAGATCATGTAACCGATGCTTTTTCTCAGTAATATCGGTACTGAGGCTGTCTGAGATTTCACTCTCAACTCTCTCGGCCCTTCATAAACTATATTTAGATACTTAGATGATTTAGATAATTTATAAATAATAATAAAAAAATAATAAATAATAGTAAAATATTTATAAATAATAGTGAACCACTTACCAAACACAGCCTCAATCTTACAACCTCTCGTAATCTCATTTCCATTCCCTCACAACCCACCCACATCAACATCCTAGCCATGCCACATTTTTTCTTAAAAAACTTTTTCACTAGCTTTACTTCTTTTAGAATCTTCATATGTTGTTCAATCGTGATTCATCTCAAATCTATGCCTTTGGACTATATTTATTAGCTATAAGCCTTTTTATTAGGTTTTGATGAGAAATCTCAAACTCATTTTTGACCTTTTGGTTTTGGTCATATAATTGATCAAGATCATATTTATCTCATTGTTAACTCAATCTTTTGGTCTATTATTAGCCATGTGTTAGCTTTGGTTTGTTATTAAATTATTGTCGACCACATCTCTATATTTGACAATCTAGCTTCTAGTCACTTAATCGCCAACGACACTTTTATCATCTTATCGGTGACTAACAAACAGATTTGACTGCTATAATTAAATTTTAAATTTAAGATTTAAAAGTTATTGACTTTGAATTTGAGGAGATGTTGAAAATAATATCTAATTATAAGTGATCAATTTCTTATAATGATTAAGATATTTAATTTATCTCATATTTATATAATTATCCTATAAATACATATACTTCGTATTCAATAGAATAGTAAAAATATAATCATCAAAATTCATCTCCCTCATTTTCCTCTCCCCTACTTTTTTCTATTATATTTGATTTTCTATTATGCTTATTGTGCAATATATAGTTTGAGATTATACATTAAAAAAAAATTATAAAAAAGAAAAAGAAAGAGTAGTCTAGAAGGCTGGTATGAGGATTAGATGGCAGCGACATACTGTTGAGTTATGTACGAGTTAGTACTCATAGATGCTTGAAACTTAATTTTACAAGTAAGAAATGCCAAAATTACGCACTAGATAGATCTCTTCCCTAAAGTAAAATGGGAATCATGATGTGTGTGCATGCTCCAAGTACGTTGGAACTTAGCTTATAAAATAGAGCTGATCTTGCCCCGAATTCGAGGCATACAGTAAGAAAGTTGGTGTCTCGAGTAAATCATCGAAACGAGATCATGAACATGAAGATGAAGATCATCATGAACAAGAACAAGAGCAAGAACATGCATGGGTCCGATGCTTGTATTCAGATTTCAGATCTGCTGTCGGAGAAAGATGCGAACATAAAACATGTAGACGATAATTGAAAAAATTGGTGAGTGCAATGAGTCATTCACTAAAGGGTCAATAAAGGCCCATGCACATGCAGATACAGATGTAATATTACAATTGGAATGGAGCGCTGAATCGAGCTATCCATATGGATAAAGATTGGGAACATTTCTGATCCCTATTGCCTGGCATTATACCATCACCACATTCACGTTACCATCTCTCTATCTCTGATCTGTGTGGATGGAATGATTACACGTACATTACCATTTTCAAGAAATATATGTTTGTATTGAGTGTTTTTGTCATTAATTTCATCTTGAATATCGAACTTAATTATAGTAATTATCTAATTTGAATATATATATAATCTAAAATTATTACTTAATTATTAAAATTCGAATGATTATCGGTCAATTAAATCTAATCATTGGATCATTATTATATAATATATAATCATCCAACGTACGGTCTAGATCGATCAAGCAATTAGATCTTTAATCTCAAGTGCGTCACCACGTTGCCATGCACAAAAATACCCTACAACTATATATGCAAACCACATCCAAGAACTCCATGCATACATTCGATTAATGTACCCCTAAACACATGCTTTGAATCAATAAATATAGAGAAGAGCTTGGGAGCGATCAGGCTAGTAAAGTTCAAAGAGCAGCCTTCCGATGGTTGTACGCCACGTAAGCAACTTATAGTGTTTAATTTGTACTAAAATACACATGATCAGAGACTCATACAGTCCCCTCCCTCACTCCTTTGTCTTCCAAAGATGACAACCCAAATGAAATCCCTCCTTCATCTTTCTATCATAATATGCATAGACACTCATTGATCATCCAAATAACAAAAATAATTATCAAAGGTATTTCATTAGAACGAGTCCTTATCAAAAGAACACTAAACAAAAATAAAACTAGAACTCAGAAACATAGTATTTCAATTCACCACATCAATGTTGCAGCATCATCATTTACCTTCACCTCAACAGAGAGAGGTGATAAGCCATACTGTGAGAAAGATATTCACAGATTGTTTCAACTTGATAACCCAGCTCTCCAGCAATGAACTTTCTAGTGGTTCTTTACCACCTTCTTTCCCCCCATCATCAGCAGAAGTCTTCTCCGAGAATGACTCCTCCACTACCACCTTCTCCTCTTGATCTTGCAAAATAGTTGCTCAGACCCAACTCGCCTTCCTATCAAATCATATATGAAAAAAAATTATTTTTCCGTTGGAAATTGATTAACGACTAATCCGAATTTCTCCTCTCCAAAAATCAATAAAGATGATAGACATATTTATCAAGTTAATGAAGCTCATATGAGTTTGATATAATTGTTAAAATTCCCAGTTCCAAAATAAGGAAAACCTCAAGAACAAAAGTTGGGATTTATCAGGGCACATAGTCACACAGAGTACCACAAACTTTCCTCAATTGGACCGAGAGGAAGACCAAGAATCAAGAGTGACATTAGGGCTATACACCAAACCGAGGAACCGACCTCCACCAACGGAAACTGGCCGCCGGACGCTGGAACCGGCGAAGAACCGGTCGGCGTTCGAGGTAAATATATAGAAATTGACGTCGACTGGTTCGGTTTCGGTTCTCCTGTGCGAAAAATCGCTGAACCAGCCGACCGGTTCTTATATATATTTTTCCTTTATTACATATAGAAACGACGCCGTTTCACTCATGAAAAATTGAAACGGTGTCGTTTTAGATCCAGGAAATACAAAAAATATAAAGGAACGGTGCGTTTGGCTTAAGCCAAACGGCGCCATTCCAAAATGAGATTTTTCATCGTCCCAGCCCCTGCTTCTTCCTCCCGTCTCCTTCTTCCAGCCTAGATTTTCTGCAACATTCCTTCGAGAACTTTCATGGCAGACGACGGCGCCGCTTCCCTCCTTCGTCACAGAGATGCCGACGGCAGACTGAAAACCACGCTGACGCAGTCGAGATCGATGGCATCGGTTTTCTCTCTCTCAGTCGATCGGTTTCGGCCGGTTGGAAGAAACCCTCTCTCACGTCGGTGGGGTTTCGGTTTGGCGCCAAAACCGATGCCGACGCATCGGTTTACAACCCTAAGTGACATGCCTGGAATCGATGGACATGCTGAAAGGTAATTATAACGGAAAGGGGTTTGCAAGTAAAAGAAAGTCGAATTATTATGTCACTTCGTCTTCTCGAGATCCCAACCCAAACGAAATGAGGAAGAGATCCAGACAGGAGCCTGCATGTGGTGATTCTATGTGGTGAGGTCTAACTAGTTATTATATTTTTTTCCTACATGTCATCATCTTATTGGACGGTTTCTCTTCTACCATTACTAGCCCGACCTCTCCCAGCACCAATCTATAATATATAATGTGGAGTATAATGGCATTGACATTGATTTAGACAAAGTTTGGCTAATATGCCATTTTTTAGTTTTTGGCTAATCACTCAAAATTTGTATTTCACGTTAGATTAGCTATCTCACATTCTATAATAATAAAAAAATTATTTTTTATTCGAATATCTACTTTTTCAATGCATTTATTTATTTATTTCAATTTTCATAATTTTTAATAATCTATACATCAAAATATAAAACCCATCTATCAACCTAAAAATTGAGGAAGAGAATAAGAGATCATCAGGTGCTACAAATTAGAAAAATGCGACCAAAACCACGTCCAAGGCCTCCAAGAAAATGGAAAAAATGTTGAAGAATCAAAACCAGAAAGAGAAAATAAGAATATTATATTATTTGCCTCATAGACAGTACTTCTCAACAAATACGTTGTTGAACCATATATGGCTAAAGTCAAGTTTGCCTATTCAATGTTTATTTCAATGTAGATGAAAATCACGAGGATAGCTTAAGATAAAATATGGCTAACTAGAACAAATAACTATTCCAATGTCATTGCTCTATATTAAGAGGCTTCGTTTGAGCTCGTTAAAAGCTTTTTGACATTACTTCATTTCCGACTTAAAATACACCTATACATACATATACACACACTAGTACTACGGTGAACCTCAAGCTATCGATCTTGGGCAAAAATCTATGCCCAAAATCATGCAGAAAACAGTACCTTTTCTTCTTTCAAGTAATTGGAATGTTTTTGTGTTCCTTATGCGTTACAGCATTATTTCGTTGGACGCTTTAAGCCTTTTCCTTATAAATTGACCACCCAATTAGTGAGAGAAAGATAATTGCTTTCTCAATGAACAGGTTATAAAGAGGAGCATAGAGGACCGAAGTATGTTGGCAGTAGAGAAAGGTCAGTCAATCATTCATCAAAGGGGCCGACGAATATATAGGCGCGAAGAATAAAATAGCCATAGATCAGAACTATGTATATATATATGGAAAACAACACGTAAGAGAGAGAGAGAGAGAGAGAGAGAGAGAGAGAGAGAGAGAGAGAGTATAGGAAAAAAAATGATAATTTTGGATAAAGGGGATTGAAAAACGAAAAGGGACAATCATAGATGAAACTTTATTGTTGAAAAAACGATGGCCCAGATTTGACCCAAAAACATGAATATTTGAAGAGCGGCCTGGTTATATCATGACCATCATGCGCTCCTTTGGTCCGCACCCACATGCAGTATAGCAGCATGTATTCATCACGCTCATTTGCTATCTACTTCCTGCAAAAGATCAGAAGAGAACATATATAGATAGACTTAAAAGTCAAAAGTGTGCAGCGAAAGGCTGACCCCATCTTTCTCATTGGGTGGCAACTTGGAAAATGTTTTAAGTAAAATCTCTTCTCATGATCTTTGGAGCATTCCTTTAGCAAGATTGTAGGCTTTGACATATACTTATTTGAGTGGAATCCTATTTTTGATTTTTATCTCATTATTATAATTTTTTTAAACGTTTATATAAAATATAATAAATAATTCAATTTTTTTAAATTTTAAAATAATAATAATATTAAAAAAATATTCTAATAATATTTTATTTAACTTTTAATTTTTATATCAAATTATCTCATCTTACGTACAAACAGCACCTAAATCATATATGCAAAGGTTCCAGTAGAGATATGTGAGGTATGATCTCCAATCTACTCATGTGGAAGCCGTCTAATCATCATACAAACCTCTTTCAGAGCTATTAACCAGAGAGCTCAGCTTTCATTATTTCCTCACTTTTGCATCCCCGTGATTTCCGGTTTGCTGCAGGAAAAGCTGTAAATGTTACCCACTAATACTCGTGACTTCCGGCCAATGAGCATCCAATGTGGGCTGTTTTAAACAGATGGGACCACATGTTTTCATTTCCCTCGCTCGCCTCTATCTCTACTCAGAGTGGCCAGGGTGTTTGTCTAGCCCAACATTGAAGTTTAGCTTCTCAACTGACAAGAAAGTAACGACGCCCAAAGACAACTAGGCTAGTGGAGAAGTGGATCTCAGGTTTTTGGGAATGCTAACTGGGTTTGCATTTTGCAAGCCCCAACCCTTCATGGGTAGAATACTGTTGATCCAAGGGGCTTCTTAAAGGCCCCAGCTTAGTGTGTTAGGCTGTTAAGCACCTTTAAGGTTCTATAGAGCAACGGTTGGTCTGATCCACTGTGTACAATTAAAGCTCAAGTCCCAAAATTTATTTGATATGTTAGAAAGCGGAGCTCAGCCGTCAAACAATCTATGCAATAAATAAATAAATAAACAAACTTCGTAATAATGCTGTTGTTCAAAATGCAGTTACCATGAAATACATGAAACTTCATTCCTTCCTTGTTCACTACTGCTCAACATTGGAATCTTTCTCAAAGGGGTTCCAAATAAACCCAGATCACCTGGATGCTTAGCTTCTGATCAAAATCGACAATAATACAAATTAAGAGGCAGCATTATATCTCTACCTTAACTCAAATTGACATAGTATGGAATAGCAGTAGAATTCAGCCACTCATTTCCTTGCAAAAATGCTCCAACTGTAAACTGGCTTGCCTCGGTTGAGCTGTTGATGACCCTATAACCAGGCCATGTAACCCTTGCACTTGTGTTGGAGCCCGGACCTCTGTTCATATACTCCCCATAATACAGTGTGCTCAGTGCAAACGTGCCATTCCATTCCAGCCATCCAGCCGGGTCAACCAAATCATCAATGTAGGACTTGAGAAAAACCGTCCTAGAATACTCTTTCCATGGACGACCCAGGTAAGTTTCGAAGGAAGACTTCACCGGAATCAAATCTGAAGCAGCCGTAACTTTGCAGTTTAAGATGGAGATCCCAGTGTTCTGGTTAGGGTCTTCTCTCCCTTGGGCAGTGAAAATGTTTCTTTGGTTCTCGTTTGGTTTACGAGCATAGAGGTTGCAGTTTTGCAAAACTACCGCTGCATTTCCAAATATGAAGTCGATTGTTCCATAAATGTCACAGTCGCGATAAAACTGTCTGAGGGAATGGACGTAAAGGCTGTCTTGGTAGGCAACAAAGCTGCATTGGTAGAATGCTGAAAGATCAGCACTGCTCCTTAGAGCAACGGCTTGGTGTTTGCTTGGCCCTGCTGAGTTCTCAAAGGTGATACCCTTGGCTATGAATCCATCCCCCACCACAGCTGAAATTTATATCACAACTAATACATGGATCAGAATCAGATGACGCTAAAGATAGCGTACACCCCAACAAAAGTTTGCAAACATGATTGTCTCTGTTTTTTTTTTTTTTTTGTGTGTATAAATAGTAATAAAATGATCTTAAATATTTTCTAAATAGTAATAATAAAATAATAATAAAATATTATATAATAATAAATAATAAAAAAGAATGATAACTTAATTTTTATTTTCTTTTTGTCTTTTTCAACACCACGGGGCACCAAAGCTGAGCTACGAAACAAATTTCATAACTTTGCCATGTGGTGGAGATATTTGAGATAGTTTCTGTACTTCAATATGCTTTACAGGTTTTATCTTTTTATGTTATCATAAAGAGTAAGCGAATGATCTTGATGTATCTTGAGAAGTTGCAGAGAGTGTCAGAGTAGCTGTAAAAACAAATAAAAAGAAATCAAAAGGACAATGGCTTATCCGACAAAATGAGCAACTCACGCAGAGCAAGGATGCAACATCCATAGTCGATGATCATCAGGAGATGGCTGCCCAACACCAAGCCACCGACAGGCGCTCAGGATTTGTATGAATTATCTTTGTGGAAAGTTCTGGCCGGGGCACGGCTTTATAGATTTGTAATCACAGAGCTGGACCACTTAACAATCATCCCTATCTAGTCATGTTAATTTCTTCCTACTTGTCAAATAAATTAATAAATATATAAAACTATTCTATTTTTATAAAATTTAAGTCGAATTTAGATATAATTAAATAAAATATTTTAAATAATAATAAATTTTTTAAATTAAAATAAAATGAAATAATTTGTAAAAAAATATGTTTTTAAATAGTGAGATAAAATGAGATAGTTTTTAATATTTGAGATTTAAAAATTATATGGATATCACAATTTTAATTTTCAGTCAAATTGTGCAATGTTTATCAGTTGATGCATTGTTTACTATCATATTTCACTATTCATTATTGTTTCCACACTGTTTACTGTCAGATTTTACTATTTATTATTATTTATTTAAGTAAATGTTTTTAAAATTTAAGGATAAAATATAGTATAATTGGATAAAGAAAACTACTATATACGGTACAGATGAGATGAAATTTGGCATATGTACTGTGAATCCAAACTGGGCTTTTAAGTCTTAAAATTTAAATTTAATTTTTTTAAAATTAAATTATGTTATATAAATATTAAATGCTTTATTAAATATGTTATATATCGACTTACAAATAAAATTTTTTAAATAAAATTTATTGATCCATTTAGAAACATTAGTCAAGGTTATTTAAAAACCGATGTACAAATATATCAAGATGTATTATAATTATTATAAAATATAAATATAAATCTTTATATTAATTGTTGCAATAAAATTCTATATAGGTAATGTAATAATAATTAAACTTGTTGATAAAATTATTAGTTTTATAAAAAAAAAAAAAAAGCAATAAATTTAAGTAAAAATATTGGGATAAAATTTTCAAATCAAGCATGCCTTTTAATTAAATAGATGATGTTATTAATAAGTAAAACAAAATACACAGTAAATACTCGGGCATTGTCCCACCATATTATCTTATTCAAAAATTTTATATAAAAATTTTTTTGTATATTTTTAACGCATATTATTAATATAATTAACTGCATTCCTTATTTTTAATATAAAATAATTATTTTAACTAATCACATAAATAAAATAAAAGACTTAAAATTTTTACTGTATATAACATAAGTATATTTCATTACTAATATTTGTGTGAGGCTGATCTGATTAATGTATGCACCGTTATGGCCTTAGATCTGAGTTTCCAGTACCATTTGACAGGCCCCGTGAATGTGCTGTCGGTTTTTGAATTAGACTAAACAAAGAATAAAAGCCACTAAGTTCTTGTTTCAAAATCAATATTATTTTAATGTTTTGTCTTCGGCTATCCCTGTCAGATCGATTTGGGTTTTCTTTTTTAGATTTTATCGAATCCTAAGAGGATATATATCTTTGTCAAACATGCATAGACACTCATTTCTTTCTCGAACAGTAAAAACAAAATTAAATTCAAGTTTACTTACTGCATGTACTTGAGAAAGAAAAGAGAGAGAGAGAAATTGAGTTGAAATATTCAAACTCACCTACGGTGGCTGACCGGAATGTAGTCCACCCATCCACCACATTCCTACTCGCTTTCACAATCGTCTTTCCAATCCCATCTCCGATGAACATCAAGTTCGTCTTCTTCCTCTCTACCTCCACATTCTCAAAATATGCACCGGCCTTTATGTATATTACAAACCTACGTACATAACAAATATTGTTCGCTCGTTCATATATTGTTGATATTGAAATACGTACAAAGTAGAGATAAGCACTAAAAACAAAACAAAGAGGCAACATCTTAAATTATTAGATAGCTAGAATTATTAAAAAACGAATTACGATCCATCTATCACAAATTAACCTGGTTGTGCTCGAGTTTGGGGCTGCAGCCACTGCGTCCCCGATGGTGGTGAAATTTCCAGTGCCATCCGTAGCCACCACCAAGTCGTATATGGTCTCATTCACTGAAGATTGCAACAGTTTTCGATCTTTCCGCGAAACCCAAGATGGGAACCCATTTTTCATTTTTCCATACTCTGGGTACACCTCGGATTTGGAACTTTTAATCCCCGGGAGTTTCTTCAGTATGACCAGAGAGTTACTTACGTGGTGAGAGATATTATACAAGCTGTTCTTGATTTCGTCTCTCACATTTCCATTGCTATAAGCAAACCCATCAAGGCACGTGTACTGGTTGGTCATTGCGGCGCTCAGCAATGTTTGCAGGTTATGGTAATTCTTGGTGGCTGTTGATTTCGTTATGGCGAAGAGGTCAGTGATGGTTGTTCGAAGCTCGGCTATGGTGTCGTCGAAGAGCTCAAGGCAGTCTTCGAGAGCTCTCTTTTCAAGGGGGTCCAGGAGATTCTTGAGCTTCTCCTGGATGCCGGTGCAGTTGGAGGAGGAGCTTTTGACCTCGTAGATGGTGTGGTTTAGAGTGGCTGAGATGATCTGTTGGAGAGATTTGGAAGTGAGATCTGGAAAAGAAGAGAGGGTTGAGACGCACAGGTCTGGGTAGAGTGTACCTTGGCATGTTGAATGGGCAACTTGGATGTGTTTGTGGAGGTGTATGCGGGGGATATCTATGGTTTTGGGGCTCTTCTTCAAGTGGATTATGTGGGAGTGTAGGGCTAAGACAATGGCTGAAATGGACAAGAAAGTTAGCAAGAATACAATTCTTTTCCTGACATCATACATGGCGGATTTTCAGAGATAAAAGAAAGAGGTTCGACGGAGAGATGCGAGCCGGAGAGACCGGGAGGGATATAAACGAGAAAGAGACATGATAAATTGGGTGAGAGTCGGCCCACCGGTCATTTTTGGACCGGACCGGTCCTCATTTGGGATGGCCGAACGAGTTCGGTCCGGAACCCCCGGACCGGACCGGACAGAATGAAAAAAAATAAAAATAAAAATATAATTTATATAAATAATTTTATAAATTAATTATATAATCTAATATGGTAGTAAAAAAAAATAATACTAATAGTCTAATATTATAATATACTATAGTTATATTTATACTAATATAGACTATATAGTTATATTAAATACTATAAGTAATACTAATACTAATAAAGTTATAGCTAAATCACTATAAGTATAACTATATATATTTAGTATGAATATATTATTATATTCTTTAATGTATAACTATAATATATAATACTACTATATATTAATATATTAACATATTATAAGAATTATAATATAAATTATAATATAGAAATTATAATATTCTAAATCATTATAATAGTATAACTAATACTAATATATAGCTATACTATTAGTCTACTATTAATACTATTATATAGTTATATTTTTCATTATAATTAATATTAATATATAGCTATAAAGTATATTTATACAGTTGTACTAATATTATTAGTCTATTATATAGTCTAAGACTCTTAAGTCTAATATAGATTATATGGCTATAACTAATACTAATATTATTAATATTGATAATGTAGAAAATAGTTATACTAACTAATTGATTTAACATAACTAATATTATTAATATAATATAACTATACTAAATTACTAATAATCTAATACAAATACTATTATATATATAGTTATACTAATCGTAAATTCATAGTAACTAAATCATTATAAGTATATAAGTATATATATTTACTATCAATGTATTATTATACTGTTTAATATATAACTATTAACTATAATATATAGTACTAGTATATATTAATATATTAACATATTATAAGAGTTATAGTATAAATTATAATATATCATATATGTATAATTTATAAATTTATAATGTATTAGTATAGTTAACTTAATATGTAATATGTTAGTATTAAATCACTATAACTACATAGAGTATTAGTAATATAGTATTTAATATAACTATATAAAGTATTAGTGATAAGAGTATTACTATTATTTAATATAGTATTACATAGAGTACTAATCAATGTGTGGTGTTTGAAGATATATAGTAATACTAGTATATTACATATAATATTACTATTATTACATATAGTTGTTAGTTATGATAAATAAGTTAATAACTATTACTAATTTACTATATACTAATAGATTAATAGTATTAACATATTACTAATATATATTAATATATATAATAGTATACTATATATATATATTAAATAAAGTCAACCATGGACCAACCGGACCTGACCGTCCCGACCCTTAGGGAGTTCGGTCTGGTCCAGGGTAGAAAAATCTTAGATCGAATAGGTTCGATTCGGTCCACAAAATCTCCCCAAATCGAATCGAACTGAACTGAACTCATTCTTAAATTGATAATCGTGAAGTGAGGGATGGGTAATTCTTTAAAAACAAAAAGAAAAAAAAGAATAAATATGATATTTATATTTAAAAAATTAATTTTTAATAGGTAATCTTATTTTTATATTTTTTAAATTATATAAAATTTATGTATTTTAAGATTATATATAACATTATTTAATAAAAAAATTTAAAATTTTGTAAAATTATATTTATAAATTGATTATAAAAAATTAGGTTTTAAGTTTATTTTTATTTTAAAATAAATTTAATATATTATATAAAATAATATTAATTTATAAATTTATTTTTATAAAAATTTCTTTTGATTTTATTACTTCTAGATATAATACGACCTAATAGACGTACGGCGGCTCATGATAGGCCTTTCTCTTTTTTAATTAATGGGCCGTGATAGGCCTAGTTGATGCTTGTTAACGTGGTAACACGCGATCATCATGGGAATGGGCTTTATTGGATTAATGATGATATTTTTACAAATTAAAAATGCTATAATATATTTTTTAAATTTTAATTCTAAATTTTACAAATTACTTAAAATATGTAATTTACTAACCATCTAAAACAGGTTATAAAAAATATACAGTGGTAAAAAATATTCATATCGCTACTCTTATTACATATGGCCCGTGCAATTATGCAGAAGTGCATTTGGGGAAGAACACTAGTAAGAAGACAAAACCAGCTAGTATGTGTCATATAAGTTTTGTTACATACAAGTAAAGTCGTGTATTAATCTACATATCAATACTGATTTTTTTATATTTAAAAGTTAAATTAATACTATTTTTGATAAAATTTACTTTTTAATTAATTATAATAAATTGATGCACATATTAATATACAAGGATATTTATAACTAGACTTTTTCGTGCCACATATATAACAGTGATGTAATTCAGTCTGTTGATGTTGTCTCCGCAGCTCTGCATTTGTCTGCCATTCAAGCGCCAGTAATTTGCTTTGACCCTATGGTATTAATTTAATAAAAAATAAATCTCTAATGTTATCGTTACATATGATTGATCATAAAAAAATATATATATTTTTAATTAATAATTAAAAAATAATATTTAATATATTGGTGTATTTTTTTATTTTTTAAAAATATTTAGATATATTAAAGAAATATGAAAAGAAAAAAAAATAAAAATAAAAATATAAAATTATGCTAAGCGACACGTCATCAATCATTGTTAGGTAGCAGCTGTTTAATAAATCGGAGCAATTAAATTAGAAACTTGAATATAATTTTTCTTTTGTTATATATTATTTCTATCATTAATAATTCACAACTTTTTGCATTTGTTTTTATGGCCTTTCTTAGAAAAATTAAAACTTGTACATAATTGCAAAAAGAAATGTCAGTTCCCTTGCTTTCCTTGCCAACAACGTTTCCTAAATCACATAAGTATCGTTTTGATAGTAAGTGGAGAATAGATTAATTAAGATAAAAAGTTAAAAATTGAATAAAATATTAATAAAAAGGAGATTAAACAAGGTAAATAACTCTTGAGATCTTCAAACATTACAATCTCTTTTCCAACAAGGGAGTATCATAGAAATTCTAAAAATTCTTTTACCTACAACAATACAAAGACCATATTGCTCCATCTGGACAAAAATTTAAAATAGGAAATTTTCTGTCAAATCTGCCAACCATCTTGCTTCTAACCTTACAAATACTATCCAAACTACCATCCCGAATATCCATTGGAAAGAGATATAGAAACTCAAAATCCATGATCGTCACAAGTTCCTTTCATAGAAAATCCTTTGGGATATACTTCCAACTAGAGAGAGATTAAAAAGATTTATCGCATTCCCTCAATAAATTATCCTCTTTGTGATTAAAAAAAAAAAAAAACCCTTCTACATCTCTTTATTGAATGTCTCATTACTAGAATCCTGTACAGTCAGAGTAGATGACTATTAAATCTCTCTTCCTTGGTGATAAACTCTATAAATGACTAGTTTCTCTTCATCTTAAATCCCAAACAAAAGCTTGGACTCAATTCACAAGGAGAACAACCATTCAAACTCTTTGTAATTCTGATTCTTGATTTCATTTTGGGAGCTTAGGAATGATATAGTTCATAATCATACAAATCTTTCTCTTCACAAAGTATCGCAGTAGCAGAACTACTCATATCAAGAAAATCTATATGCATGGCAAGAAAATCAAAACATTTCAGTTGAGAAATTATGGCACAAATCACTCCAAAACCATATTTGTATCTCATTTGATGCAGCTATCAGAAACTATTTCTCTTCAGTTTCAACAGTAAGTAAGAGAAGCTCAGAAACTCTTTCTGAGCTTCTCTTACTAGGAGATGCCGTTTGTTTTTCCTTTTTCTTTTCTACTGCACTCTGTGTTGCATTTCTCTCAATTTTGTGTTTCAACTTAAGAGTGGCGAGAGGTAGCTTATCATTTGTGTAAGCTTGCCTTAGGAACGAAATAAAGATGGATATAGAATCACTCATTAAGCAGATGGAAGCACTATCATGGCAGGACCTTCACCTTTGGACAACTCCAGAAGTAGCAAAGTCAACATCAGATAAAGTTTTGATTGGAAGGTTAGTAGCTGATAGACTTTTAAACAAATTTGTTATTCACTCCTGCATAAAAGCTTCCTGGAAATTTATTCAGAATTTCTTGATTGATGATATGGATGTAAACAAATTCATCTTTACATTTTGAACTCCACAAGACAAACTTAGAGTTCTAAATCAAGGCCCCTGAAATTTTAAAGGCCATTTGATGATTTTAAAACAATGGTCACTCGGTGCAACCATAGAGAAAATATGTTTAAATGAGGCTACTTTCAACGTCCAGCTGCATGGCCTACCTTTGGACCACTTTAATATGGAAAATTTAGTGGATATCGGAATAGTGATAGGTAATCTTATAAAAATTGAAGTAGATCCAATTTATGGTTTGGCCTTTCGAAAATTTATTCGCATCAAAGTGGCAATAGATGTAACAAAACCTCTAAAAAGAGGCTTTCCATTGACGAGATTAGGTAACAAAATAGTTTGGATTGCTTTTAAATATGAGAAACGAGTAGATTTCTGTTACGCTTATGGTAGACTTAGACATTCCCAAGTTTTCTGTGGATTTCCCCCTACATCTCCTACAAAAATCATATTTGGTCATTCTTTAAGAGCTAAATACAACCCTCCCCAAGGCACATCTCAATCATATCAACCAGTAGAAGAAGAAATGGGGAACGAGGAAGTAGAAGAGCCAATGCATCCACAATGCAACAGACCAAACTTAGAAGTGGAAATTGAGATGTGGAGGAAACCAAAGGAAGCAAGCCACCAATCCGAGACTAGCCATGGAGGTTCTTCTTCAAAGATCAATCTGCAGTCATTTAGCTATGAGGAAGAAGACCAATGTTTGTCCGATGAAGACTTGGAACTGAAAATTTTCCTTCCTTCCTCTTCGATGCATAGGAAAATCGACACCATCAACACACTCATAAAAGCTCCTTCGCCGATTGCACGATCCAGCTACAGTGAACAATCTTCATTCATTACTCCACCTAACTCCACCTATTAGAGTTATTCCTTTCACTGTTATCTCAACCAACACATCTGAAAACCCCTACATTTATCGAAGCAACCTCCCTGTAACAGCCCACTAGAAATTCAATTGTGAAATTTCTATTGGTTTTAGGAACCTCGTGAAGACCCCATAAGTTTTCACGAATCCATTAATTGTATAAGTTTTAGTCTAACTACATAGTTAGTGTTATTACTCACTATGGTATCAGAAGTGTATTTTTGATTATTGAAAATAGTTAAAAGTGTGAAAATGAATTATGGTTTGTGCAATTAGACTCGGTGGGTTATTTAAGGTCTTATGGCGCAATAACTCTTTTTCATATTTTCGGACGAAATGTCTGTTCAAAACTGTGGATATTATTGGATAAAAATATCTTAAACTGATTTTGCGGATATTATTGGATAAAAATATATTGTTCTGTGTTGAACCCAAGATTTCAAGTTTTGTGTAATTATATATTTACACATGGATTTTGATGATAACAAATGAATTCAAAGAATAAAGAAGTCTCAAATTCAAGTTGTCTACTCAATGGAGTCAAGCACATCAAGGAAACAAGCATGAGCAAGAATGGAACAAGTTCACATTAAAATTATAGAGTAATGTTGTAAATCTCTTCAAAATTCGAAATTAGGATTAATGTTTAAAATTAATATTTTATCATAAAGCATTAAAATACATTTTTCACATGTGCATGAATATTTTTGAAAATTAAATTTGAAAATTTTGAAAGATGATCGACTGTCATCTTTTACATGTGCATGCCTTGATTAAATGGTTGAACTTTGAAAATATTAAAGATGATTGATTGTCATCTTTCACATGTGCATGTTTTATTTGAATATTTTCAAAAGTGATTGATACTTTTTTGGACTTATACAAAAGGTAGATGATTTTGTTTGAAAAATTTGAAAAGTAAAGTGTGCTCCTTTTGTCATATACAAAAAATAAAAGATTAGGTTTGAATTTTTTTGAAAAGGAAAGTGTGCTCCTTTTGTCATATGCAAAAAGTAAAAGATTAGGTTTGAATTTTTTGAAAAGGAAAGTGTGCTCCTTTTGTCATATGCCAAAAGTAAAAGATTAGGTTTGATTTTTTTTGAAAAAGTGAATGATGTTGTCTTTGACATGTGAATCTTTTTAAATTTGAATATGAAGTCTCATATGCCTATAAATAGATCATTTGAAAGCTTCACATTCATAACACCAAGAGCATACAACATTCATTCAAAACTTTCATTCTCTCTTCTCTAAGCATTGAGCCTTAATCCTTATTCATTTTGAGAGATATAGTTTGCGCTGTATTGTTCTTATTTCACTCATTGAGGAGTGTTTTCTGATAACCTACCCACTATCAGCTTTTGTATCAGAAAAAGGGTGTGTATAACCCTTGTGCGTGTAGAAAGTATTCTACACGGGGAATAATTGAATCACCACGTGTAAGGTGATTGCAAGTGTAGAGGGTGTTCTATACGGATCCTTTGTAGCGGTGTTGTTCAAATGTGTAATAGGTTTCTATCTCCACCTGAAGGAGGTTGAATAGTGAATTTGGGAATCCTCAAGGGGTAGCTTGAGGCGAGGACGTAGGCAGTGGGGCCGAACCTCGTTAACATACTGAGTTTGCTTCTCTCTTACCCTTACTCTTTATATTTATTGTTATTTCATATTTTGTTTATATTTTATATTATATATTTGATTTATAATTGTTATTTTTTTAATACAACTCAATTCACCCCCCCTCTTGTGTTAGTCATCTGGGCAACAATTGGTATCAGAGCTAAAAGCTCTATTATAAGATTAACTATCTTTTGAGTTAAGATCTTATGGCTAACATTGCAGCTTCATTTGATGAAGGTCAATCTAGCAGTCGGCCTCCACTCTTTTGTGGAGATAATTATTCATTCTGGGAAGTTAGAATGAGAATATTTCTTCAAGCTCAAGGTAGAGAAATCTGAAAATGTATTGTAAATGGACCTTATATTCCAACAAAAGTGGTTGATGGAGTAAAGGTCAAAAAGGAAGAAAAAGAGTTTGATCGTGAAGACGATAGACTTTATACTTTAAATTTAACTGCTATAAATTTATTATATAATGCTCTTAATGGAAATGAATTTAATAGAATAATGAATTGCGCTATGGCAAAAGAAATTTGGGATAACTTGGAAGTTACTTATGATGGAACTTCGCAATTCAAGGAATCAAAAATTTATATTCTTACTCATGAATATGAAATGTTTAAGATGAATGATGATGAATCTATTTCTAGTATGCACACTCGTTTTACTAACATCATAAACAGCTTGACAGCTCTTGACAAAGTTTATTCTAAGGTGGAGATAGTAAGAAAAATTCTCAACTCTTTACCAAAACGTTGGGAATCAAAAGTTACAGCGATTCTTGAAGCTAGAGACCTCAAGAAACTTGAAGTCAATGAACTGATCATCGGGTCACTTATCACCCATGAGTACACATTAAAAAGAGGAGAAGAAGAAGGAAAGTCAAAAAAGAGCTTAACACTTAAAGCTGTTCTTCATGAAAGTGAAAGTGATGAAGATGAGGAAAATGACGATAAAGATGAAGAAGTTGCGATGATAACAAGAAGAATTCAGAGGTTCTTGAAGAAAAATAGAACTCCTCCGAGGAAATCTTTCAAAAAGTTTTCCAAGAAAGATTCAGGTAAAAATGACACTTTAATTTGTTATAAATGCAATAAACCTAGTCATATCAAGCCAGATTGTCCTCTGCTAAAGAAAGATCGAAACAAGGGCAAGAAAGCAATGAAAGCTACATGGGATGATGATTTAAGTAGCTTAGATAGTGAAGCAAGTAATGAAGAATCAACAAATCTTTGTCTTATGGCTAAAGATGACATTGAGGTAACAAATCTTGATAATATTGAAAATCCTTCATATGAAGAATTGCAAAATGTTTTAGAAGAGATTTATGAGAAATTTGAAAAATTGGGTATCAAATATACTGCTTTGAAAAAGAAAAATTTTTCTTTAACAAATGAAATTGAAATTTTAAGAAAAGAAAGTATCATTTTGAAAGATGAAAATCTTGAATTGATTAAGAAGAAAACCTATTTAGAAAATATTGTTGAAAACTTTACGAATGGAAAAAGAAATTTTGAAAAACTTCTTAGTAGTTAAAGATGTGTTTTTGATAAGGCAGGTTTGGGATATATGCCAAAACAAAAATACAAACCTTATAAAAATTTCTTTGATAATCATTCTACATCAAAGACTAATATTCAAAATTCTTTTCATAAAAATAATTTTGTCAAAAAAGGATATTATTATAATAATTCAAGTTTTTCATATATGTCACATGCTATTTGCAATTTTTGTAATAGAAATGGTCATAATTATCATAGTTGTCCTATTAGAAGAAATCATACAATGACTATTAGGGCCATATGGGTACCTAAAAATCTTATTTCTTCTAATACTAATAAATAAATGACCCAAAGAACTTGGGTAACAAGAAAAATCATTTTAATTGTTTTTATAGGTATGCATGAAGTCTTCCACAAGCAAAAACAAATGGTTTTTAGATAGTGGATGTTCAAGACACATGACGGGAGACAAGATTAAGTTCTTTGATCTTAGATCTAAAGAAGAAGGACACGTGACATTTGGAGACAACTCGAAAGGGAAGATCGTGGGAATAGATAAAATTGGTAATGAATCTTCTCTCATAATTGAAGATGTTCTACTTGTTGAAGGTCTAAAATATAATCTTTTGAGAATAAGTCAATTATGTGATAAAGGATTTACAGTTGCTTTCAAAATGGATAAATGCATTATTTTGAATGATCATGATTGTAATATTTGTTTTATTGCTTTTAGAAGTAACAATGTTTATACAATCGATTTTGAATAAATTACCCCACAAGATGCAATTTGTTTTTTAGCTCAAAATGAAACTAGTTGGTTATGGCATAGAAGACTAGGTCATGCCAACATTGAACTTATTTCCAAACTTTCAAAAAATGATCTTGTGAGAGGTTTACCAAAAACATATTTTCTTAAAGACAAAATTTGTGATGCATGTCAATTTGATAAACAAACAAAAATTTCTTTTAAAACTAAGAAACATATTTCCACTACTAGACCATTGCAACTGATACACATGAATCTTTTTGGACCAAATAGAGTTACAAGTCTAGGAGAAAAATATTATGCATTTGTTATTGTTGATGATTTCTCTAGATATACTTGGGTCATCTTTCTTACTCATAAAGATGAGGCACATAATGTCTTTACCAAGTTATGCAAGAGAATTCAAAATGAAAAGGGTTATACTATTTCAAGTATCCGAAGTGATAGGGGAAAAGAGTTTGTTAATAAAAATATTGAAACATTTTGTGATGAAAACGGTTTTGTGCATAATTTTTCTGCTCCTCGAACTCCTCAACAAAATGGGGTAGTAGAGAAGAAAAATAGATCTCTTCAAGAGATGGCAAGAACAATGCTCAATGAGAACAACTTGCCTAGTTATTTTTGGGCCGAAGAGGTAAGTACTGCATATTATGTTATAAATAGAGTTATGCTAAGGTCTAAATTAGATAAAACCCCTTATGAGCTTTGGAATGAGAAAAAGCCCAACATTGGTTACTTTCATGTATTTGGATGCAAATATTTTATTTTGAATGACAGTGATAATTTAGGCAAATTTGATGCAAAATCTGATGAAGGTATCTTTCTCGGGTATTTTACTAATAGTAAAGCTTATAGAGTATTCAATAAAAAGACTTTGACTGTACAAGAATCTATGCATGTAGTATTTGATGAATCTAATTCTTCACTCTCCAAGAAATCTATTGATGAAGAAACAGGAGGTATAAATAATACGGAAAGTCTCAATCTCAACAAAGAGAAAACAATAGAGGAAGTTCAACATGGAGCCATCAGGAAAGATCATCAAAATTTAATACAAGATGCAACCAAACAGTGGAAATTTGTGAAAGATCATCCAGTGGAACAAATTTTGGGAGTACCTTCACAAGGTGTAAGTACTCGATCATCTCTTAAAAATATTTGCAATCATACTGCTTTTCTATCTCAAATTGAACCCAAAAATATTGATGACGCACTTCTTGATGAATCTTGAATTCTAGCTATGCAAGAAGAGTTGAATCAATTTGAAAGAAATGATGTTTGGACACTTGTTCCTAAACCCAAAAATCATACTATTATTGGAAGAAAATGGATTTTTAGAAACAAGAAAGATGAGTCCGGAGTCATTACTAGAAATAAGGCTCGACTTGTAACCCAAGGTTTTAATCAAGAAGAAGGAATCGATTATGATGAGACATATGCAACTATCGCAAGATTAGAAGCTATTCGAATGCTATTTGCATATGCTTGTTATAAAGATTTCAAACTTTTTCAAATGGATGTTAAAAGTGCTTTCTTAAATGGTTTTATAAATGAAGAGGTATATGTTGAGCAACCTCCAGGTTTTGAAAATCATATTTCCCCAAATCATGTTTTCAAACTCACAAAAGCACTATATGGACTTAAACAAGCTCCTAGAGCTTGGTACGAAAGATTTAGTGGTTTTTTGATTGAAAAAGGTTTTTCAAGAGGAAAAATCGACACAACTCTTTTCATTAAATATGAAAATGATGATATTCTTTTGATTCAGATTTATGTTGATGATATAATATTCGGTGCTACTAATGAAACTATGTGTCAAGTTTTTGCTAAAACTATGCAGGAAGAATTTGAGATGAGCATGATGGGAGAACTTACATTCTTTCTCGGATTGCAAATTAAGCAAGCAAAAAGTGGGACATTCATCAATCAATCAAAATATATTAAGGAATTACTGAAGAAATTTGGGATGGAAAATGCTAAGGAAATTGGAACACCAATGAGCTCATCAACTAAACTTGATAAAGATGAATCTGGTAAGCCAGTTGACTTGAAGATATATTGAGGTATGATTGGTAGCTTATTATAATTAACAGTCAGTAGACTAGATATTATGTTTAGTGTGTGCTTATGTGCACGCTTTCAATCATCTCCAAAAGAATCACATTTAATTGCAGTTAAGCGCATTCTTAGATATCTTAGTGGTACAATTAACCTAGGGTTATGGTACCCTAAGCACACATCTTTTGATCTAATCAGCTACACAGATGCAGATTATGCTGGCTGTAAAATAGATCGAAAAAGCACTAGTGGAGCATGCCATTTCTTAGGTCATGCACTAGTTTCCTGGTTTAGTAAAAAATAAAATTCTGTTGCACTATCTACTGCTGAGGCAGAATATGTTGCTGCGAGTAGTTGTTGTGCTCAAGTTCTCTACATGAAGCAACAACTTGAAGATTTTAAACTCATGTATAATCACATTCCAATCAAATGTGATAATACAAGTGCTATAAATCTTTCAAAGAACCCAATACAACATTCTAGAACTAAGCATATTGAAATAAGATATCATTTTCTTCGAGATCATGTGCAGAAAAGCGATATAGCACTAGAATTCACAAACACACACAATCAATTAGCAGATATTTTCACAAAGCCTTTACCAGAAGATAGATTATGTATGATCAGAAGAGAAATAGGTATGATGCATGCTATGAATATCTCTTAAACGATAGACTAGAGTCAATAAAAACAGAGATAGATTTTTTAAATACTTTTACATAAACTTGAGATTCTTAGACTCATATTTGAGACGCTCATTCTCTTCATACACTATCATGTCATTCTTATCCATGGGAACCGGCAAGCGGAATGAAGAATTTAATAAAGATTTCAACTGTTTATTCTTCTGCCGAATGATTTCTTCCCTTGTATGAGACTCTTGAACAATTCGTTGAAGTACAACAATTTATTCTTTGAGCTTTTCAACTTCATCATTTTTGACTTGTAGCCGCTAAGAAAAAGCAATAATAGAGGAAGAGTAGCGAGTCCCAAGACTCACCAAGTCATAAATAGCATCAGAATCTGACTTATTAGTCAGATTATTATTTTCCTGCTGCAACATGGCACCAATGGCAGCTGCAGAAAGGACAAGAGGTTGAGATGCAGAATGCCTCATGGATGGATCTAGAGAAATGTTAGAAAAATGAGCCATTGAGAAAAGAATAGAAGGCTTAAAACGAGAATGTTGAAGGAATGCAGATGAGTTATAGAGATGAGAAGAAAATTTGATGCGGATTGGATGAACTTCAGGATTGATTTTATAGAGATAGCATAAAGAACAAGACAAGCTATCATCCAAGTCAAAGAGCAATGTATTTTTTCCCGATCGGTGAAAATGACATTTTTTTAGAAATTCGGAGCCTTCAATCTCGTTTGTCAACAACATCAGGCGATTTTTTCAAATCTCCAGCCGCACTTGTCGGGTCACAGATGGATGAAATTTATTTATTTTTTTTAACTATCTACATTGTCTACTAACGCACCGTTTTCTTCAGATCCATTTACTTGTTGCTGATCCTTTTTAATGATGCCAAAAGGGGGAGAAGTGTTAGACTAGAACATTAACATTGTTTGAATTGCTAAACTTATTATATATGCTTGGAATTATATTTATACTTTTGCTTGAAAAACTAACGCACATTCTCAGGGGGAGCTTAAGTATTAATACATCTTTCAGGTTCTATCAATTATTTGTCATCATAAAAAAAGGGGAGATTGTTGAACCTAAGATTTCAAGTTTTGTGTAATTATATATTTACACATGGATTTTGATGATAACAAATGAATTCGAAGAATAAAGAAGTCTCAAACTCAAGTTGTCTACACAATGGAGTCAAGCACATCAAGGAAACAAGCATGAGCAAGAATGGAACAAGTTCACATTAAAATTATAGAGTAATGTTGTAAATCTCTTCAAAATTCGAAATTAGGATTAATGCTCAAAATTAATATTTTATCATAAAGCATTAAAATACATTTTTCACATGTGCATGAATATTTTTGAAAATTAAATTTGAAAATTTTGAAAGATAATTGATTGTCATCTTTTAAATGTGCATGCCTTGATTAAAGGGTTGAACTTTGAAAATATTAAAGATGATTGATTGTCATCTTTCACATGTGCATGTTTTATTTGAATATTTTCAAAAGTGATTGATACTTTTTTGGACTTATACAAAAGGTAGATGATTTTGTTTGAAAAATTTGAAAAGTAAAGTGTGCTCCTTTTGTCATATACAAAAAGTAAAAGATTAGGTTTGAATTTTTTTGAAAATGAAAGTGTGCTCCTTTTGTCATATGCCAAAAGTAAAAGATTAGGTTTGAATTTTTTGAAAAGGAAAGTGTGCTCCTTTTGTCATATGCCAAAAGTAAAAGATTAGGTTTGATTTTTTTTTGAAAAAGTGAATGATGTTGTCTTTGACATGTGAATTTTTTTAAATTTGAATATGAAGTCTCATATGCCTATAAATAGATCATTTGAGAGCTTCACATTCACAACACCAAGAGCATACAACATTCATTCAAAACTTTCATTCTCTCTTCTCTAAGCATTGAGCCTTAATCCTTGTTCATTTTGAGAGATATAGTTTGCGTTGTATTGTTCTTATTTCACTCATTGAGGAGTGTTTTCTGATAACCTACCCACTATCAGCTTTTGTATCAGAAAAAGGGTGTGTATAACCCTTGTGAGTGTAGAAAGTATTCTACACGGGGAATAGTTGAATCACCACGTGTAAGGTGATTGCAAGTGTAGAGGGTGTTCTACACGGATCCTTTGTAGCGGTGTTGTTCAAAGGTGTAATAGGTTTCTATCTCCACCTGAAGGAGGTTGAATAGTGAATTTGGGAATCCTCAAGGGGTAGCTTGAGGCGAGGACGTAGGCAGTGGGGCCGAACCTCGTTAACATACTGAGTTTGCTTCTCTCTTACCCTTACTCTTTATATTTATTGTTATTGCATATTTTGTTTATATTTTATATTATATATTTAATTTATAATTATTATTTTTTTAATACAACTCAATTCACCCCCCTCTTGTGTTAGTCATCTGGGCAACATTTTGATTTTTGTGAATATTATTGGATAAAAATATCTTAAGCTAATTTTCGTGGATATTATTTTGTAAAAATATCTTGAGCTGATTTTTGTGGATATTATTGGGTAAAAATATTTTAAGCTGATTTTTGTGGATATTATTGGGTAAAAATATATTGAGCTGATTTTTGTAGATATTATTGGGTAAGAAAGACATACACTCAACCCTCATTTTAGCCTCACCCTCTTCCATATTTTGTGCATAAATACATCCAGCCACTCCCCACGAAATCATCTTCCTTTACATATTCCATTGAATGAACACCAAACACTCTCTCGGACAGCTTTTAGGTGTTCTTTTGCATGCCCATTTCAAAACTTTTGTAAGTGTTTTACATAAAGTCCCGTAATAAAAGTTGTTCATTTTTTAGTCTACATTACGTATATATCTTATTTGTTCCATTTAAAAATCATTTGATCAGTTAAATATTGTTTAAACTCAAGAAAGGTTATTCTGGTAGATAGCTGGAGAATATGTTGTATTTTGGAGTTTTTGACCAAGATAATGGATAGATCTTGGTCCAAAATTTTTATGGAGTATTGTTAACATGTGTATATGATTATTGGTTTAGGATTTGTTGCATGATTAAAGGTTTTGATGAAATATTTTCTTAAATAAAGAAACTTAGAAACTGGAAGAGGAAAAACAGTTTGTATTTTGAAAAAGTTTAAATTTTTGGTGGTTTAAACCTATTCCAATGGCTTTGATAATTTTATTGGAGGATCCTAGGCCTCTTATATACATATTAGAATATTATTTTGTAGATATTTAATATTAGCAAAGATATGAAATATTATGCAAAGAAATGTTCGGATAGGCCAAAGTGTGGATGTTCTTGGCTCAATTTATGTTTTGGTTAATGTTTAACCATGTGATCTTGAATTAGAAGCTTATATATGTTTTAGGACATATTTTTAAATCATGTGGCGATTTGGTTTGAAGATAACATCTTTATAAATCATAGATCAAAAGATTAATCAAAACAAGTTAAAAACAAAAATCAATGGAAATAGCATATAGGAATTTTCGGCCCTATGGAATTTTAATAGTTGTAATTAGTTTTAAATTTTTCTAAATTGATATTTGAGTTTAAGATAAAATTTACATGAAGCATGTAAATTTTGGTGACTTTTAGAATTAGCATGCAAAATCCTTAAGTTAGGAGTAAAACGGTCATTTTCCTACATGTAGAGGGTAAAATGGAACTTTTACTTTTTAAGTTAGTATTTTTCTATATTTCAAATTATCAGTGATTTAGTTCTAATTTTTAGAATCACTAATTACAATTCCTTGTGATTGCACTTGAGCTTTTATAAGAAACGTGGAAATCAAGGTAAGTTAGCTTTTAACTTACTAGCAGTCTACTGTATATGTGTATTAAGCAAAGAAACTATAGTGTATGTATGTGTGTTATCATATATGCCATTCCATGCCAAGTTATCACATATTTGTCTGTTACACAGAACTTATTCTATCATGAGTTTCATTTGTTACACAAGATATTCTGTCATATATTACAAGTACATAATGTTAAATATGCCATCTATTACATATATGTCATGTCATGTTCACTATTGCAAGTATGTCATGTTAATTATATTTCTGTTACATGTGATATCATGTTATGAAATGTTGTGTGATACATGTTTAAGTCATGTTACGATATAACCATATCTTAAGTATGTCAAGTTATGTTTTGATTACTTATGTATAAGGTCATAACAATTGTGACACATATACTACATGAGACATATCAATTGTGACACGTAGAATACATAGGGCCACAACAACTGTGAAGTATGTATTTAAGTAGTTAAAGAATAAGTTCAATTCACGTTTCAATTTAAGTTATGTCAGTTATGCAATAGTACGCCAAGTTATGTTTTGATTACTTATGGATGAGGTCACAGCAATTGTGACGCATACACTACGTGAGACACAACAATTGTGACACATAGAATACATGGGGTCACAACAACTGGGGAGTATGTATTTAAGCAGTTAAAGAATAAGTTTCAGGCACACGAAGTATGGGGCCATAGCAATTGTGACGCATATACTACGTGAGACACAGCAATTGTGACACGTAAAATACATGGGGCCACAACAAATGTGAAGTATGTATTTAAGCAGTTAAAGAATAAGTTTCAGATCACGTTTATGTTAAGTCAAGTTTCAGAGCAAGTTCATGTTAAGTCAAGTTTCAGATTAAGCTCATGTCAAGTCAAGTTCAGTTCACGTTTCAATTTAAGTTATGTCAGTTATGTTATGTTGAACGACAAGTTATGCTTTAATTACTTATGAAATTGATTATGAATTCATGTTTTTACTGTCATCCATGCATCATTAGCCTGTGTGGAAATTTTTTTTGTAACTTACTGAGATTTGTAATCAAATCTCATTTTGGTAGTCCCAACTACCATGCCACTCGAATGGTAGATCTTGTTATAGGACCTGAAGGAGAATTATGAGCTGATTAACTAGACATAGTTGACTGAGCGACGGTGCAACGTCAATATTAATATAGTAGTTAACGTAAATTGCTACTTATACGATGGAGTTGCATTTTTAGTACTTTTTGGATCATAACCATTTTGGACTAGTGTTGTGATCTTAATTGTTCAATGGGTCTTTATATATGAAGTATGTTTTAAGCATTTGAGATATTTTCAATTTGGTGTATAGTATTGTTAAAGAAAAAAATTTATCCGCTGCGAATATTGTATAATGTTAGATGTATTTTAGGAACATTGCATCTTATATATCATGAACGGGGGCAGGTAACCTTGTATTACATGTCTTGACGCTTCAAATGTCCATCCAATCCCAAACGGAATTTGGGGGCGTCACACTTCCTCTATTGACACACGAAGTAAAGACGAAGACTTTGGTTGAACTTCAGTTATTGTAATCGGCCAAGCCACTCCCATCAGAGTCACTGTCAACTAGAAAGAATGCTCCCTGTAGAGCACAGTGGAAACAAATATATCCGGCTATGTAGGGGTATAAAGAGGAACAATTGAAGCACGAGTATAAAGATGTACAGCTGAAAAATAATCCCGAGACCTTTTCAGCCCAAGAAGAAGCATCCTCCTAGACCCAATTAAACTAGACAGAAACCTGTCCACTTTTCATGACAAGTTCCAAAATTAAATCAAGCAATGTGTTCATAACTCCTCATCTTCCTCATAACAACAGCAGTAATTCGTATGAGCCAATGCATCAACAAAAGAAGATTGAAAACTGCTTTCAAAAGCTAATGAGCAGCCCATTTCAATAGAGAATATTTCAAGTAAGAACCTGAGCCGATTCAATATGAAGCAAAGTCAACAATTTCAAGCGCATGCTAATGTAATAATAAGTGTGGTGTTGCAACTCTTTGAACCAACTTCTACGTTGACAGAGAATCCATCAACTTTAATCAAGAACTCCACGTCTCTTTAAGAAACTCAAAAGTGGCAACCTAAGGACTACTTTGCAATAAACACCGAAGAGGTCATAATAATAGAGCCTGATCCATCATAGAAAATCCCTTCATAGGATCAATTTAATCCCGTCCATCCAATGAAAAGGCAACTCAATTTGGAGGACCATGAAGCTCCAAAGTGCAAGTCTTAAGGGCTGATAAAAATGGAGAAAATTGAGTTGAATAAACAGAAAGCACGTGTAACTAATCAAGCTCGGGTGGGAAGGAAAAGAAAAAATGCACCCGTATTCCAGATAAATAGTCCAGTCTCAGAAAAAATCCAAAACAGCTTCCGAGGCAAGCTTCAACATGCCTTTAACAAATCCATGAGAACTTTGGCATGGAATTGCCGAGGGCTCGCCCGCCCCAAGGCGATTAGAAACTTAAGGGCTAAAATTAGGATATATAACCCAATGTTTTTGATACCGTACCGTACCGGCCGGTACTACTGGTACATGTCATACCGATATCTAGACCGGTACAAAAATATATGTATTTCGTACTGGTAAAAATATCGGGTGTACTGGCCGGTACGGGACTGTACCGGCCGGTATTCCGGATTTCAGTCGGAATATGTGTTTCGATCGGTACGTAATTTGAAATTCTGAAAAAAAGTTTCAGCCGGTTTACTATAATGGCAATTTTGTAATTTATGTGAAAGGTCAAGGTCATTTATGTCATTTAGGCAATTAGTCTTTAGGTTTACTTTTACTTTCTTCTCTTCCCTGTGCGTGAATTGCTTTCTCCTCTCTCCAATGCTCCATTATAGGTAGCATAGATAAAAAGATAATAAATTAATAATTACTACTCATTAAATTGATTAGTTGCTTTTTATATTTTGGCCCATTTCTCTTTTTTATTTTTTTTTTCTCTTCTCTGATGATCTGATCTTGTTGCCGGTACTGTAATTTTTTTTTTCTTCTCTTCTTGGCCTATGCAGTACACTTGCTGGTTTGTTTGTCCCATTTTACTTGCTGATTTGCTATTGTTTTGGTTGGCCATTCAGATTTGATGATGAAGGTATTTTAATTTTCAAGTTTTAACTTCTTGAATTCTTTTTTTTTTACTCTTTATAAGAAATAAAAAAAATAACATTTCATGATTTAGCAATAAGAATTAACTATCTAATCTATTATCTAGTATCTACTCCCATACAAAATATTGTTTTTTTTTTTTTTTCCTTCAATTGCCTCAAAAAGAATAGAGATTTATTAGCCACTCATTAGGAGCTCAACACTGAAAATGAAAATTTAGTATAAGTAAAACTAACACCATGAATTTTTTTTTTAAAGGATATTACCACAACCATGATCATCATGATCATGACCATAAGCACGGTAATTTTTTTGTGTCGTACATAAAATGCTTTTTTCTTTATTATTATTGAGGTGTGTGTATCAACAATGGATATATGTTGTTCAGTTGTTTAATATTTATCATATGTCATTCCTCTTTAAAAATCTCCTACTTTAATCTGTGGACATGTGTCTAATTACTTGTTTTTAGCATCATGGTCATCAATTAATATAAAAAGTTATCGTTACTCATGTACAAAAAAAAATTATTGTTACTCTTTTAGGTTTTATAACTATATAAATCTATAAGTTATAACAGTTATATTGGTATTCATATGCAGAAATCATGATCATCACCACTCTCATGATAACAGTCATGATCCTGGCATTTCTTCTGTCAGCATAGTTTGTGAAGGGAGCTTAGACCTTGAAAAGATTGGATCTCTCTCTCTCTCTCTCTCTCTCTCTCTCTCTCTCTCTCTCTCTCTCTCTCTCTCTCTCTCTCTATATATATATATATATATATGCATGCATGCATGTATAGAAACTTGAATTTATTGAGGCTAATTAATTTACAAATGACAGCAGTATTTTTTAATCCATTTAATAAATTATGTTAAGTTTCAGTCTATTAAGTGTTGAACACTTCAATTTGAATAAGTATTGAATTATGAGGTTGTTTTATAGGAGTATAAAAATATCTAGTTGTCAATCAACCGGTGCTACATTTACAACATTTATAGCTGTAACGTAATTAGAGGTGGCGGGATCACTTGAGTGAAGTATCATCTAACTGGGATTCCAGGCAATGTAGATGCATGTAAAAATATCTCTGAAGATGTAAAATGGCAAATGAAGGAGTTGCTTGATGAAATGAAAAGAAGCAAAGAAAAGAAAAGAAAAATAAGCTTAGAGATTGGAGGCGATATAGATTTAACATCTGATGATATTGATGATAGTAATAGTATGGAGGGACAGTCTCAGCTTTCAAAAGGTAAGGGGAAGTCGGGAGAATCTGGAACTGGAAAGTCAGTGGGGGGATTAAGTAGATTTTTTGCTCCAAGAACAACTCATGGGGCCCAACCTCAATTAAGAGTTGATTTGTGTTCGAATGAGATGCTTGTACAAGCAAAGATGGTTGTAGCACGCTGGTGGTATGATTCTAATCTGCATTTCAATGCGGCTCAATCCAAGTTTTATCAACCAGCTATCGATGCCATGACTGCTATCGGGCCAGGATTTAAGGCCTTTCTTTATATGAGTTGAGAGGAAATTTGTTAAAGATGGCTGTAAATGAGGTTCAAGATTATTTGCAACAAATTAAGAAGATTTGGAATGACATCGGTTGTACACTAATGACAGATGGTTGGACAAATTAGAAGCAATAATCAATAATTAACTTTTAGTTTATTGTCCGAAATGTACAATGTTCTTGAAGTCTGTTGATACATCTGGCCTTAGAAAAGATGCTGAAACATTGTTTAATATCTTTGATGAGGTTGTTCAAGAAATTGGAGCTGAGAATCTTGTGCACAGTTCATAAAGGACAATGATGCAAGTTATAAAGCTGCAGGAAAAAAGTTACAGCAGAAGTATGGCTCTTTCTACTGGTCCCCTTGTGCAGCTCATTGCATAGACTTGATGTTGGAGAATTTTTTTGATCCAAGATATTTTCTCCTTATTGATGATACTATAAAAAAGGCAAAAAAGATAACAAAGTTCATCTATAACCATGGTTGGGTTTTGGCATTGATGAGACAAGAGTTCACCAAAGGTCATGATTTGTGTCGTCCAGCAATTACAAGGTTTGCGACAAATTTTTTAAGTATCCAATGCTTGCTCTTGTTTAAGAGAGAACTGAGACAAATGTTTATGTATGATAAATGGATTGCATCAAGTCATTCTAAAAGCATCATAGGAAAAGAGATAGTTGGGATTGTTTTAGAAGATAAAGAGTTTTGGGCTTAATGTCAATTTATTGTTAAAATTAGTGAGCCTTTGATTCGTGTTCTACGACTTGTTGACTGGGATGAGAAGTCTGCAATAGGATACTTGTATGATGCAATGGAAAGAGTCAAACAGAATATAAAAGCAAGATGTAATAACATAGTTAGTATATTCAGTCCATTCATCAGGATCATTGATTCTAGATAGGATAAACCAGCTTTACAGTCTATTACATGCTGCGGGTTGTCTTCTTAACCCTGGAATTTTCTATAGCCCCAGTTTTTAAAAAAAAAAATGATGTTGTAAGAGGCTTCAACAGTTGTGTTATGAAGATGGAACTTGATCCTGATGATCAAGACAAGATCATTGCAGAACTTGACTTGTATAATAATACAATAGGTGAATTTGGACATTCTTTAGCAATCCGCCAGCGTGATAAGCTTAATCCAGGTATTATCATTTATCAATATCATTTGTTAAATAGTCTGACTTTGTACTTTAAATTTTATCTTATTTTATTTTACTTGCATTTAATTAATAATTTATAATTGCATTATTGTTATAGTTGCATGATGGACCCAATTTGGTTGCGAGGTTCCAACGTTTCAAAGGTTTGTTGTTCGAGTACTAAGTCAATGTTATAGTGCAACTGGATGTGAGAGAAACTGGAGTACATTTGATTTTATTCATTCGAAGAAGAGAAATAGATTAGTACATAAACGTTTGAATGACTTAGTATTTGTTCATTATAACTTGAAGCTGCGAGAGAGATAAATTTTTTTAATACTAATGTCTTTCACTTTTGAAAATATATATAATATTTTCAATTATGTTTGATTTTATTTTGACAAGAGTATAAAAAAGGGAAGAGATGCTTTAAATTCAATCAATCTTGAAAATATTGACTTGATGGAAGAATTGGTGAGTGAAGAATCTGAACTTCTTGATGGAGAAGATTTGGATTGGACAAGTATTGAGGGGCCATTAATCTCACTAAATGAGGAAGACGTTGATAATATTAGTGTTGATGTTGATGATGGTGGTGACATTGATCAAAATATTTTGATTAACATGTCGAATCTTGATCCTTATTGTCTTTTTGATGATGATGAGTGATTTTATTTTAATGGTTGGATTAAGAATTTATTTAGTTTGTAACTTAAAACTTAAGACTTGTATTGAGAAGTATTGAGTTTATGACTTATTTTGTTATTATTTTGGAATACAGTAAATGCTTATATATATATAATTTATTTAGGTATAAACTATTTCGAAACAGTACACGAAACAGTACCGGTACCGAAACGGTATCGGTACCAAAATATTATTCCAAAACGGTACACAAAACAATATTGATATCGAAATATTTCGTTCCGGTGCCTTGACAGGTACGACATCCGGTACGGTATTCAAAACACTAATATAACCTGGATGTCATATTTTTATCGAAAACATTGGAGATGACCGAACCACTTTTGTTGTAAATAGTTTAGGTTTGTAACATTTTGTGCATCTACCTGTTGCTTGTAAAAAAATGGGTCTTTTGTTGCTTTGGCGTCTGGGAGTTGACTTAGAACCTGTAAATATTAATACTAATGCAATTTCAGTTCTTGTTTACTCTGATCCTTCACATCATTCATGGCTGATTACATATGTTTATAGTTCGGCTCAAAAGAACCAAAAAGATAATTTGTGGAACCACCTTGACTCCATTCATCAAGCATTCCTGGGTCTTTGGGTTTGTATAGGGGATTTCAATGATTTGATAGATTAGTCTGAGAAATATAGGGGTCGACCAATTTATAACAATCTTAACAAAGGTTTAAAAGCACTTATGGATTCAATGGGCTCATAGATATTGGATTCACGGGATCTAAATTCACATGGACAAACAAAAGACAAGGGGCTACACTTATTAGAGAAAAGCTAGACAAAGCTATAACCAATAAAGAATGGAGGCTTCTTTTCCCAGATGCATCTCTACAACACTTAGTTTCCTCAGCGTCAGATCACCATTCTATTCTTATCAGTACTGCGGCTAACTTTCAAAACGCCTCATTATTCAAGTTTGAAGAATTCTGGATTCGAGTGTCATTGAACCACCTTATAATTCAAGAAGCCTGGAGTACAAATTTCCAGGGAAATCTGGCTTTCATTCTATGCAAAAAAATCAGTTCAACAAAAAAAGCTTTAAAAAAGTGGAACAAAAATAACTTTGGGTGTATTCATAATAACATCCAACAAATAGAAAATGATTTATTGGAAGTCCAAAACAGCATGACAACACCAAGCAATCAAGAACTAGAAATAGAGTTGCAGAAAAAGCTGCATAAATTGAGAGAAAATGTGGAGATTCTATGGAAGCAAAAATATCGAATTACTTGGCTCACCTCAACGGATCTAAATACGAAGTTCTACCATTTGACAACCACAATTTGTTGATGAAGGAATGCAATCGAATCAATCAAATTGGGGCCAGGTAACTGGTCAATGGACCCTTTAATTATTGAATCAACTTTCATAAATCATTTCAAATCTGTTTACACTTCTTTAGAGCTTCAAATACCGGATCAATTGGGCCTTTTATTCGACAAGCTAGTCATAGAAGAAGAAAATGATATGCTTAGTAAAATCTTGGATGAAATAGAAATTTTCGATACGCTAAGGCAAATACCAAATAATAAAGCCCCATGCTCGGATGGCATGACATCTATTTTCTACAAACATTATTGGAAAATTATTAAAGTTGAGGTTACACGAGCAATCCAAAATTTTTTCTTGAGTGGAAAGCTTCTAAAGCAGATGAACCACACAAACATTGCTCTCATCTCAAAATCCCAAAGCCCAAATTCCCCAAGCCATTATCATCCTATAAGTCTCACAAATGTCAGTTATAAAATCATCACCAAAATCATGGCAAACCGACCTAAAAGGCTATTTCCCAAAATAATCTCTCCTTTACAAACAACATTTGTTTCGGGAAGAAACATAAAAGAAAATACAATGATTGCACATAAACTTTTTCGTCTCCTAAAAAAGAAATCGGGAAAAAAGGGATTGATGGTTATAAATCTTGATATGGAAAAGGCTTTCGACAGAGTGGAATGAGATTTTCTATTTGCAGTAATGAACAACTTGGGCTTCAATTTAAATTGGATTAATTTGGTAAAGGAGTGCATTACCACGACAACATTCTCAGTCACAATTAATAGCTCACCAAGAGGCTTCTTTAAAGCAGAAAGAGTGATTGGACAAGGAGATTCGATTTCGCCACTTCTGTTCATTTTAGCCACAGAAGCCTTATCAAGATTAATACTATGAGCTGAAGTGCAACAAAAAATCAAAGGGATTAAATTAAGTAGAAGCTTTCTACCAGTATCTCATTTACTCTTTGCAGACAATACAATCATTTTCACTAAAGCTTCTGAGAAAAATGCACAAGCCATAGCAGAATGTCTAGAAATTTATCAAAGATAGTCGGGTCAAAAAATAAATCTCTCAAAATTTTCAATCTTTATCACAAGAAATGCGCAAGACAAATCTGCTATCTCAAATTGGTTTCCATATTTAGAATCCTCGGTAAAAATGAAATACTTGGGTCTTCTGACTTCTTTCAACAGGAGGAAAAAAGAAAACTATGCCGATCTGCTGAATAAAGTGGGAAAAAAATTAGAAGGATAGAAGGCAAAACTATTAGCACAAGTAGGGCACATAATGTTTATTAAATTAGTGACAAGCTCTTTTCCTTCTTATTATATGAACACTTCAGATTCCAAAATCAGTATGCAAGTCTCTCGACCAATGTCAAAAGAATTTTTGGTGGGGTTTCCTAAAAGACAAAACACATAACCTCACTCTGAAATCATTGAAGTCGATCTATTTGCCTAAAACAATTGGAGGTCTGGGTAAAAGGCTGATGGAAAATATGAACAAAGCCCTCTTAGCCAAGACATGATAGGATCTAAGCGGATCGAGAACTGGATTATGGCACTCCATACTATCTTCCAAATATCTCAAAAACACTACATTATGGGCGACAACACCAAGATATATAGATTCTCCTATGTGGAAAGTTATTCTCAAGATTAAAGATCTACTATCCAAAGGAAGATGTTTCCAAATCTTCAATGGCCAATCAATTAATATTTGTTCAGACTCATGGATCCCAACTTCAAAAGAGTTGTAGTCAACACCTATTCGAAATATGGACTCCACTCACCCTTTCATAAAAGTCTCATAACTTATTCAAAACAACCCGAAATCTTGGGATATTAGGAAATTGCAAAATCTTTTTTATCAACTCAGCATTAGGGAAATTTTATAGATCCCATTGACTATAGTAGCACAAGGCAAGGATAAAGAGATATGGGTGCTTAATCATAGTGGAAAATACTCGGTCAAGACAGCTTATCATGCACAGGTAGATTACCACGAATAAGCTCTTTAGAATCAAAATCCTTTCTTTAAGCCATTGAAGATTCATGATCATCACAAGCTGCTATTATGGAAGATACTTTGAAATATTTTACCAACAAAAACGAAAATCAACGAAAGAATTTCTCAGCAAGTTAACTCAGAATGTACCCTTTGTAACCAAGAAAAGGAGACAGTACTTCGTCTATTTGTAGAATGTCCAACAGTCAGAATTCTATGGAAACAAGGTTGCTGGCCCTTAAACATAAGAGACTGCCCATCCATTCAATCTCAGACTGGATAAAAATAATTATCTATTCAGGTAAACTCTTAGAACTATAGGGACAAGACTGTCATCGCTTCCAACTCTATACAATCATTTTACTGGATCTGTTATGGAGAAAAAGAAATGACATAGTTAACAACCAATCAATTTTCTCATTGGAAGATGCAAAGAAACAACTATACACAACTTACAAAAGCTACAAAAAAGCATCTCGATTAAATCTCTAACTTCAAGTGGATCCCTCCTCCTATCAAAACTCAAAGTATCTTATTCGATGCAGCGGTAAGAGACAAATTTTCAATAGCTTCAGCAATTCGAAGAAATCACTCAGGAGAAATTCTGGAGATTTTCTTAGAAAAAATCCACTCTTCATTTCATTTGGTAGCAGAAGCTAAAGCAGCTTTGCTAGCAGTTTGTGGCCATCAACTCAAGGAATATATCAATAGAAGGTGATGCTCAATCCGTCTTTTCAGCCTTAGAATATAAAGATTCTACTCCTTTCTGATCGATCTCCCCGATCATATAAGACATTCGACTACATGCAAAAGACCATCAAGACTGGAAATTTACCAAAATCCATCGATATCAGAACCGATGTGCTCACTCAGTGGCGCAATGGGCAGCAACAAACCTTACCCCTAGTCTCTATTCCTCAATGCTTCTTGTATCTGGATAGTGGAAAGGATCCACTCCAAATTTTGTAATTTTCTTCTTTAATATATATATTAAGCTTGATTAGAAAAAAAAATAGGAATACAAAATGGGAGGTTATTGAAATATGGACTGAGAAAAATCCTACTACTACTCTAGTGATAGTAGAAGCTTTAGCAGCAAAACTGGATCTCAAAATGGCAGAACACATTAATTATCCATCCATCCAATTAGTGGGAGACTCCTAGTTGGTCATTTCTTCCATCTATGGAGAGGATGCTGTTTGGCAAATTTTTTCGATTTCAGACGACATTGCAAACTCATTGAGATCACACAAAGATTGGAGCTTCAAAAAAATTGATCGAGCCCAAAATCGATTCCTGCTTTTATATAATCGCTTAAAAATAAATTACAAACTCACATGATTTTATATGATACGTTATATCTATTTTATAATATTATAATAAAAGTAGTTTTACAATATAACATATCACATCAATATATGTTAGTTTGTGGATTTACTTTTGTGAAATTTCTTTATGCTTAAAACATTTCTCTTCTTAATTACTCCATAGGTCCCAAAATTGCGGTACTCCAATTGGTGTTCAGGGCAGTGTATTGCAATATTTCAGATTGAATTTATTAATTTAAGCATACACACACGCATAAATATATATATATATATATAGGTACTACATTTCACTGCTAGGAGATAGAGATCAGAAGTCATTGGAATTCAAAGAAACACACCACATGCATATATAAACTGGAGATCGAGAAAGAGTACAATATCCTTGGAGCTAGCTATATATAACATATATAATATCTATGGACACGACAAGAAGTAATTCCTTGTGGCAGTTATTTCAGATCATATAATCAAAGCAGCAGCAGCAGCAAGCTGGCTAAGTAATCAAACGCTTCATACATTGATCTAGTCTTGCTCTCCAACTCGAAGATAGACAAATTTATTCATAAGAGAACAGTAGTACTCCATATATATATATAGTACAGGGACCAAGAGTAGAGCAGTAAGCAGCAGCGGATGATCACATCATTCCTCCGAGTACGTACTTTTCATCCCCAAGTAGTTGTTTCACCTAATCTCAACTTCTTATAAGTACTCTTCAGACTGACCGTAATTGTTCCATTGTCACAACCAAATACAACCCTGAAGGGATTAGGGATCATGATATTAGCAAGGAAGTAAAAGGAAGTATAGTGGTAGCTAGCTAGCTAGTATAAGTAAAGTATACATGAGACGTAATTAATGATTTTCTCCTCACGTTTTGTGGGGAAAAAGGGCAAATTTTATCATGCTGTGGGCAGCAAACTGATAATAGTACTAAGATTATTCGATCATATATTCTTATTCTCTTAAAAAAGAACAGATAGTTTCGTATGTTTGCATGTAACAGTGACTTAAAGTACCTCTTCCTACGACTCAGAAGCCACAGCTAGCGCACACAAAAAACTAGAAGAATAGAATCTTACCAGTCTGATCCTTTTTTGTATCCAACTACCCAAACTCTTCCGAGATCATAGTTCAATGTGTTCTCGAGCCTGTAAATTATTGAGCATTACTTTAAAACTTCCAAAACCAAAATATATAGCAGAACCAAAGTCTGACGACTGTAGTTCTAATGCATGTATTTCAATAGGTCTCCTGCATGGTATCAGAATATGGAAAATTTGAATCATGAAGAGTTACCTATAGGTGGTGGCATCCCATATGCGAATAGTTCCGTCCTCTGAACCAGTAATAATTATGGGAAGCTCTGGATGAGCGCATATCAATGTAACATTGTGCTGGTGGCCTTCTAGGGTTTGCAGGCAACTTTTACTTTGATAATCCCACACCTGTGCATATGAAAAATCACAAGTGCATATGAAAAATCTCCACATAGACGAAGAAGAAGAAGGAAGATAAAGTTGCAAACCTTAGCAGTAAAATCATCAGATCCAGTTAAAAGCTTCGTTTCATCGTTGCCAGTGAAGTAATCAACGCAGTTCACACCCTTCGAATGGCCATCCAACGTAAAGATTGGAGCAGGAGAGCTCAGATTCCATACCTAGATGAGAAGAAATTAACAGAATTAAAAAGAAAATTGCAGTTTACAATTAGGCCAGAAGTGAAAAGATAAGGCCTATATATAATACCTTTATGGTTCCATCAAGGGATGCACTTGAAAAAGTAAGGGCGTCTTTTGGGTTGATCGCAACTTGCATTACATAGTGCGAATGCCCCTCGAAAGTCTGAGTACAGACCCAACCCTTCTCCCAGTCCCAAAGCTTTATAACTTTGTCATCGGACGCTGACAGCACATAGGGAAGAGTAGGATGGACGGTCACAGATCTGATGAAATCTTCGTGTGCCTCAAATTCTTTGGTCTTATCCAGTGTGTTGAAATTGTATACCCGAATAAACTTGTCATCTGCTCCAGCAACCACCCAGTGTTCGCGTGCAATGAACTTTGCTGACCTAACTGGAAACACACACACACACATATATATAAAAGGATGTCGATCTAAAACATGCCCAAGAACACACGCACAGTTTCTATGGAAAAGTACTGGAATGTGAAAAAAAACTACAGTTTGTGTTGAGTTTATGCGTGTCATTTACCTGGGGACTCAGTGACCTTGAAAGACTTCTCCATTGTCTGTAATTGGATAAAAAAGGACGTTAGCACCAAATGCTTAGCGAGAGCAAAATAAGAAATACAAGTCAAAAGTGCTTGAAGCAAAGAAACTGTACTCAAAGATCAGTCAAAGGTACGCCTAACATATATAATATAGCCAGCTTACCTGCGACTGGTAGTTCCAGATACAAAGGGTGCCTGAATACAAACTTGCAAGAATCCTGCAACAGAAAGCATTGTGCAGCATACTTTAGATAATGATCAGCAGCTGTTGAAAAATTCATTGTGTTTGGTACTTTGATATAGATAGTTTTCCCTTTTTTTCATGTGTGGGAAAATTACAGGAGATATGTAAATTACCATGGCTCAGTTGGATGAAAATCCACAGATTTTACTCTTTCTGAGTTTTGAACATATTCTTTCTGTTGCAGAAAAACAGCAAGCAGGTGAGTGCTAACAGCTTGAAATTAATTCATTTAACAGAGACTGTCCATTTATATATGTATAAATAAATAAGAAAAAGCAAAACAAAACAATACCTCAATCTTGAGTGAAAGAGGCTGCAGGGGCACACCAGAAGTAAAAAAATTATTAGTCCAATATCTGAACTTTAAATTCAAAATAAAAACTCAAATCGTATTCAAAATTGAAGTTTCAAATAAACTCAAAAATGGCTCTGTTAATCTGTGACCGAATAATGCGGCTTTACAGAGAACTAATATATATATATATATATATGCAACTCACCATTTTCGCAGTGGATATCGTGGAAGTACTTGATTAAGCCTATACGTGGTTGGAAAAAAGAAACAATTATCGTTAACGGGATCGGTTTGATTGGTAAATGTCTCTGCAGCATATATGTGCATATATATATGCACGTTAGAGCCGGGGTTGCTTTCCAGTTAAGGAATGAACATGTTCATGCTTGGTTCAATGTCTCGGTCTACCAAACTTCCATTATTTCCTTTGATTTCAACGTATACCGTCATCCCTGTGCTCCAATCCGTTGATTTTTCCTACGTATAAGAATGGAGGGTCGGGGTTGAGCTTCTTAAGAGTCTTATTCCTTGCGTTGTCATCCAATGCACCCATTTCCGTTGATCATCCAACGCGTCAGAACGGACGGTAAAGGTTGGTTTCGATACAGTTTGCGCCTTGACCGTGTCAGCGTGTGGTCGCAGACAAATTAAGGGTCTTGGGAGATGGGATTGCGAGGCAATCGTGGAAACTGGAAAGTTAATTCGAAGGAAACCTCCGCCATTAGCGGCGCATGTGCTTTGACCTTTGCTTCGACTGATGCAAAAAGGAAAGTTGGATATAGTTTTTACTTTCATTTCATTTTATAGAGGAATTGATCGTTCGTGGCCCAAATTGGTGGACGGTAGTGTCAAATCACATAAAATATTTGTGTCCATTTATCTTTATTTTATTCACTGAATAAAATCAAGGATAGATGCATAGAATTAAAGCTATTTATTTGACCCAAAATCAATTCGCATATTTGTTATTTTATTTTTGGGATAGTTAAGTAGTGGATGTTTGTTGAGATTCTCATGACCCTTTTGTATGTAATTATTTTTGTATTAATATGATGCACCTTGCTCATAATATTTTTGTATTATTTTATTATTATTTGTTTACTCTATATCTAATTAATGCTAAATATTAAAAGTTTAAATTAAACTATATAATGAACTATATATATATATATATATATATATATATATTTTCAATTTACATGACCATCAAGCTTAAATAATTAAGAAGATGAACTTTAAATCAACCACGTGGCATATATAATAATAATATATGTATTGGGCGGTTTTATTTTCATACCCAAAGGGCCAGGGAGCTGGGTCCAATACCCATAGACATGTATCCACCAAGTTACTCAACGGCCAGGTTAAGGGCTCTCGACTCATAAGAGTCGGATTCAGGATTTTTGGTCGAAGGAAGGATTGCTATTCTGGGGGCACTGGAAGTTACCCCAACGAAGGATGAAGGAGAACATGTCATCTCAACGGGACCGAACCTTAAAGCACTGTTGAAAGCCACCCAAGTGGCATGATTTGCACATGCACAGTAAGGTGCATTGTTTTGTTAGGTACCGTTTGGTGATTTGTTTTTATTAGGCACACATCCCATATTTTCAGCAGCAGAATACTGCATCGAAATTAGCAGTTGAGGAGAACTCCTCCTATAAATAGGAGAGTTCTGATCTGCAGAGGAGATGGGAGAAGAGAAAAGAAAGAGAAAGAGGGATGTGAGAATTGAGAATTTGTAGATTTTCATAAATCTTGTACAAATTCTATAAAAGAGGCTCCAGTGGATGTAAGCAATTTGCTGAACCACTTTAAAATTATTTTGTGTGATTTTCGGACAGGTTAGAGGCACAACAATTGGTATCAGAGCTCTGGTTCGAACTGTCCAAAAATTCAAGTTGCTCAAAATAAATTTTTGACAACTCCAGGGTGTTCCTCGCGTCGAGAAGAATCCGTTGCCGCAAACGGAATCCAAAACGGAGGTCGGACGAGCCCACACGCGCCCCTAGAAGGTCAGCGCGTGCATCTGTTGTCATCCACGCGCCCCCACGCGCATCGGAGGAAGAAGACGACTGAGCCACACGTGCCCACGCGCCCCCACGCGCTCCGAAGGTTGAAGACGCGTGACGGACACGCGCCTCACGCGCCCCCACGCGCCCTACAGAGGTTCGGCGCGTGTACTTCATGCACCTCGCTCTCCCCCACGTGCACAAGGTACTGTAGCTCGTGTAATACACGCGCCTACTCGCTGCCCACTCGCACTGTGCAGCGCGTGCATCTCACGTGCCAGACAGATCAGAACCGTCCGTTTTTCAGATCCATTTTCGGTTTGATCTAAGCCATTCGGAGTCCGATTTCAGCAATCAAATAGTACTTTTCTACTATTTGGATCGTTCCGGACTCATCCGTACGGTTAGAATTTTGAAATTTTGAGTCTAAATTTTCTAAATTCAAATGGAAGGATCTGAAAGAGACAGGAGCTCTGAACATGCCAGTAGCTCAGGACGTCGGTCTACTGTGTCAAATGCCAAGTTTGAAGTTGAAAAGTTTGATGGAACAAGCAACTTCGGCATGTGGCAGTGTGAAGTCATGGACGTGTTGATCCAACAAGAGTTGGATATTGCGTTGGGAGGAAAGTCAGATGATATGACTGATCAGGGTTGGAAGAAGCTTAATACTCAAGCTTGTAGTACAATCCGATTATGTCTTACTAAAGAACAAAAGTATTTTGTCATGAGAGAGATAAATGCAAAGGTACTTTGGCAGAAATTGGAGGATAAGTTCATGAAAAAGAGCATTGAGAGCCGTTTGCACTTGAAGAAGAAGCTCTTCAGATTCCAATTTCGTGAAGGTATTTCAATGTCTGAACATCTGAATAGTTGCAACCAAATTCTTGCTGATTTGTTAAACTTAGATGTTGAAATCGAAGATGAAGATAAAGCTTTACTTTTGTTAAATTCCTTGCCCGATACATATGAGCATTTAATTACTACTCTACTGTATGGGAAGGAAAGTATTAGTTTTGACGATGTATCTAGTTCTTTAATTAGCAATGAGTACCGGAAAAAGGATAAACAGGTATATCAAGATACATCAAGTAAAGCTTTAACAGCAAGAGGGAGACCACAGTCAAGGTATCCCAGAAAGAAAAACGGTTTTCATTCGAAAACCCGGGCCACATCACGTGGTTCATCAGTCGGCAGAAAACTCGCCAGAGACGAGTGTTCCTTTTGTCACAACAAAGGACACTGGAGGAAGGATTGTCCAAACCGAAAGGGACAACAACAGAATCAACCCTCTACAGCCAATGTCGTGGACAGAGATGATGATTCAGATTTTTCCTTGATAAGTTCATCATCCATTTGTCATTCCGATGAATGGATTATGGATTCCGGATGTACCTATCATATGTGTCCCAATCGGGACTGGTTTACTGACTTCACAAAGATCGAGGGTAGAGCAGTACTTATGGGCAATGACAGTGCCTGTAAGACACAAGGAATAGGTAGCATTCGGTTAAAGCTGCATGATGGCAGCGTCAAGACTCTAACAGAAGTTCGGTATGTTCCGAACTTGCGGAAGAATCTCATCTCACTAGGATCTCTGGATTCAAAGGGATTCAGAATCGTCATTGAAGACAGAACTCTCAAAGTACTAATGGGAGTTCAGGTGGCAATGAAGGGTTTAAGGCGAGGAAACTTGTACTTCTTGCAGGGAAGTACTTTTGATGGAAGAGCTTCCACAGGCTGTGAGAAGCTAGATGAGACTGATGCCGACACCACCAGTCTTTGGCATATGCGTATGGGACACGCAAGAGAAAAAGCTTTGCAAACACTGGTAAAACAAGGCTTACTCAAAGATGCCAAGACAGGTAAACTATCTTTCTGTGAGCACTGTGTATTGGGGAAGCAGAGGCGGATCAAGTTTGGAACCACAGTACACAATACACAGGAAATTCTTGACTATGTGCACTCCGATGTTTGGGGACCTACCCAAAATGCATCTTTGGGAGGTAAACATTGGTTTGTAACTTTTGTTGATGATTATTCTCGTCGTGTGTGGGTGTATACGATGAAGAATAAAGATGAAGTGCTGAAAATCTTCCTTGATTGGAAGAAAATGGTTGAGACTCAGACCGGCAGGAAGATCAAGCGACTCAGATCTGATAATGGAGGTGAGTACACTTCAGACCCCTTCATGGAAGTATGCCGGAGAGAGGGAATTATCAGACACTTCACAGTACGAGGTACACCGCAGCAGAACAGTGTGGCAGAACGAATGAATTATACTTTATTAGAGAAAGTGCGATGTATGTTGCTGAATGCTGGACTCAGTAAGAAATTTTGGGCTGAAGCTGTGACATATGCCTGTCACCTCATCAACCGACTACCCGCAGCTGCCAATGATGGGAAGACACCCATTGAAATGTGGAGAGGTAAACATGCTACTGATTATGACTTTTTACACATTTTCGGATGTCCTGCTTACTATCATGCTAAAGAAAGTAAGCTTGATCCTAGAACCAAGAAAGCAAAATTCTTGGGCTTTAGTACCGGTGTAAAAGGGTATAGACTCTGGTGCATAGAGTCCAAAAAGGTAATAATCAGTAGAGATGTTACATTCAACGAATCTGAGATGCTTAAGTCACATAAGCATAGAGATTCCAGTGAAGGCAGTAGTGATGGCGAAACATCAGATGATTCGCAGAATGTGGAGTTTATTACTTCAAAGAAGTTGGAAAAGCATGGACAAGATGAGACTGATAATCCAGTCACAGTACCTCCATGTCAACCCGAATCAATAGCAACCAACAGACCGAGACGAGAGAAACGTGTACCAACACGTTATGCAGACTATGTGACATATGCATTACCAGCTGAAGGGGGTGAGATCCCAACCACTTACAGAGAAGCCGTACAGTCCAGTGAACAAGTTGAATGGACAAAGGCGATGAATGAAGAGATGCATTCTCTTCACCAGAACCAAACTTGGGAGCTTGTGCCGCTTCCAAAAGGAAATAAGGTAATTGGCTGTAAGTGGATCTTCAATCAGAAAGATGATCAAGCTGCTAAAAATGGAATGCGATACAAAGCTAGGTTGGTAGCCAAGGGCTACGCTCAGACAGAGGGAATTGACTACAATGAAGTATTCTCTCCTGTTGTGAAGCATTCATCCATTCGGATATTGCTAGCTTTGGTTGCACAATATGATCTTGAGTTAGCACAGCTTGATGTGAAGACAACCTTCTTACATGGTGATCTGGAAGAGGAGATTTATCTGTCTCCACCAGAAGGATTCAAAGAAGCTGGTAAAGAAAATTGGGTATGCAGTCTGAAGAAGTCTCTCTATGGCTTGAAGCAGTCACCTCGGCAGTGGTATAAGCGGTTTGACCGTTTTATGATGGATCTGAAATACACTCGTTGCCAATACGATCATTTTGTATATTTCAGAAAACTTGCAGATAGATCTTTCATTTATTTGCTTTTATATGTAGATAATATGTTAATTGCATGTAAAAGTAAGGGGGAGATAGATCGTTTAAAAACTCAGTTAAGTAATGAGTTTGAAATGAAAGATCTGGGAGAAGCACGAAGAATACTGGGGATGGAGATCAGCAGAGACAGGGTGAAAGGTACACTTCACCTTACTCAGAAGCAGTATCTGAAGAGAATACTGCAACGCTTCAACATCGACTCGAAGACGAAGTTGGTGAGTACTCCTATGGCCTCATATTTCAAGCTCGGTGCATTGCAGTCTCCTAAAACTGATGAAGAGCGGGACTACATGAGGAATGTCCCATATGCAAGTGTTGTTGGAAGCTTAATGTATGCCATGGTGTGTACACGACCTGATATCTCCTAGGCCGTTAGCTTAGTTAGTCGCTATATGCATAATCCTGGAAAGGTTCATTGGCAGGCGGCTAAGTGGATTCCACGGTATATTGCTGGGATCGTAGATGTTGGTTTGAGGTTCGAGAAGAGTGAAGATAGTCTAGTAACTGGATATGTTGACTCAGACTATGCAGGTGATCTTGTCAAACGCCGATCGACAACAGATTATGTGTTCACTATGGCTGGAGGATCAGTTAGTTGGCGATCAACTTTGCAGTCAACAATTGCACTATCATCAACGGAGGCTGAATACATGGCTGTAACAGAAGTCGTGAAAGAAGCTATTTGGTTACAGGGATTGGAAACAGATTTGGGCTTTGAGTAGCAAGAGGTTACCGTTTACTATGACAGTCAAAGTGCAATCCATTTGGCCAAGAATCAGGTTTATCACTCTCGAACAAAACATATAGATGTCCGATTTCACTTTGTACATGAAATATTAGAAGAAGATGACATCAAACTTCAGAAGATTAGCACTGAAGATAATCCAGCAAATATGTTGACGAAGGTCGTCACAGGAATCAAGTTCCAACACTGTTTGGACTTGATCAGTATTGTACACTGCTGAGCACCCTCGGGTGCAATGGAGCATATTCGATAGCAGAAGTCTCTCATGTCAAAGAAAGAGGTGCATTCATTTGAAGAATGAATCAATTTGCAAACAGTCCGGTATGGCACACTTGGGTGGAGGGGGTGATTGTTGAAAGCCACCCAAGTGGCATGATTTGCACATGCACCGTAAGGTGCATTGTTTTGTTAGGCACCGTTTGGTGATTTGTTTTTATTAGGCACCCATCCCATATTTTCAGCAGCAGAATGCTGCACCGAAATTAGCAGTTGAGGAGAACTCCTCCTATAAATAGGAGAGTTCTGATCTGCAGAGGAGAGGGGAGAAGAGAAAAGAAAGAGAAAGAGGGACGTGAGAATTGAGAATTTGTAGATTTTCATAAATCTTGTACAAATTCTATAAAAGAGGCTCCAATGGACGTTAGCAATTTGCTGAACCACTTTAAAATTGTTTTGTGTGATTTTCGGACAGGTTAGAGGCACAACAAAGCACTTCAAGGGATTGCGTTGCATTAAATGTGTTCACCAGAAGATCATGCTGTATTAAATGCATATCGCTAAGAGGGTCACACCGCATTAAATGATGCGTGGCGGAAGGGACTCCAGGAAGACCCCCCCCTCCCCAGCCACAGGACATGGCTGCTTGGCCCTCGAAGTAAGGTATAAAAGGGATTTCCAAGTATCAAAAAGGGGGACTGAGGATACACTTACAAAACTTTCTAACTTAATTCCTGCTTTCCCACATCATTTATAAAGATATTACCGATTTAGGCATCGGTGGTAGCTCCCTCGACCACCAAAGGGCCACCTCCTATTAATCTTCTCTTTGTGTTAGCAAGCCCTCCAAAGAATACTTAGATATTGAGAACTTGTCCCATAGATGTACAAAACACAACATCAACAACATGCTTATCGATAAGGGCAGTAGTGCACCTCATGACCATGATGTTCACACGCGTCTGAATTCTTTGCTCTTGATTAATACGATTATTGGTCATATCAACCTTAACAACTTTCCTCAATAATAATTTGTTTTCTTATAATTAATCTGTTTCTATGGCCTCCGGTCCAAACATAAATACATCTAATATATATATGTTGGTATTGTCCAGAATTATTTAATTAGGACATATCTAGCTAGCTAAGACGTGTGTATCACGATTGTTGACAGCTACTTGAATATATAATTCCATGGCCAACTGATCTTAATTAGCTCTTTGTACGTTAGAACCAATAAATTCAAAACACATGCGTACGAATTTTCAATTTTGCTGCCGGTTCGATTTATGTACGTCTAAAAATTAATTATATGATCAATTTTCTTGCATGCAGAAAGACGAATTGCAACCCATGCATTAATGCCATTATAACATTAATGCCTTTTTTTTTTTTTTTTTTAAATATTAATTGACAACAATGAATTAAGCTCATCATGATCATGTATATATACGTACGATTGCGAAGAATTTTATTTTGGAATTGTGGTTATTGACCTAAAACGGGTTACAATTATATTTTCATTAATTTAGAGTAATTGTTCATCATGACGTTAATTAATTAATTTTGCGTACAAGTGGATATGATGATTTATATCTCCTAGATTGATCATATAATTATTATCATATTTGTATTATTTCAATTACTTCAAATATTCTCTTATTAATCAAAGTTATGTGTACTTCAAAATTAGTCAAAGAAATAAGAGCAAAATGTAGTTCTTAGAGCTCTTACCGAAACTACAAGAAAATGACTCCCACGGATTATTGTGATTTCAATGACTTTTGGCACCAATCTACCTTTTTGGATTAATCCCGGCCAATAATGTTTATCAATATATCTGTCAGTTCAAGTCTACGAATGAATTTATAAAATGATCGACATGATTTAACGTAAATCTACAATACATTATATTTATTTTATTATTAAAAGAAATGACGTATCAATATCAAACCAAACTAACCTTAATTTTGTGAAATCCACTTGCATATATCCAACGATGATAGGCAAACACACGCCCAGATATACCCCGAAACAAAATGGGAATCATGAAGTACTCTTAAATATAACAACAGGCCGGCCGGTTGACTCCACAAATACATAACCCGCGGCCACTCACAATATTCGATCGAGACAATATTCTTAACTTCGCTGATCATGGTATTAACTCCTGCATGCATGCCTGATCTCCTATAAATAAAACCCAATAACCTCATCTACCATCACACATGCATTCTTCAAACTCTGATCTCCATTTGTCCAAAACCAATTAATGGCCTCCGAGTACTGCTCCAAGCTTTTCTCTCCCATAACATTCTCATTTTTCGTTCTCCTTTTAATTCCCTTCTTTGCCTCTCTATCTTTTGCAGATATCTCTGATCTGACTACTCCAGTCCCACCTGAAACCATTTGCAAGTCCACCCTTTACAACTCCTATTGCAAATCCGTGCTCCCAAATTATCAGACTGCCAATGTCTTCGATTATGGCCGGTTTGCGATTTTGAAGTCATTGTTGCAATCACGCATATTTTCAAGTGTAGTGAACAATTATGTTCAATACAGGTACCCCTTCTTATCCAAAACCACAATACGTGCTCTTGAGGATTGCCAATTGCTGGCTAGCTTAAACGTTGATTAACTTAAAAAATCCTATGAAACTATCAACACAACTAGTGTTGATCTCTCCTCCCTTGAAGTGGAGGACGTCCAAACCTTTCTTAGTGCTATTTTAACTAACCAGCAAACTTTGGAAGGCCTAATTTCTACAGCTTCGGATTCAAGCATAAAGAATGCTCTTTCAGGGCCACTTTATAATGACACTAAGCTCTATGGCGTCTCTCTGGCTTTGTTCACCAAGGGGTGGGTGCCTATGAAGAAGGATTCCTGGCAGCCTGTGAGGAAATATCCTATGTTCCGAAATGGAAGTTTACCATTAAAAATGTCCAGCCAGAAACGAGCAATTTATGAGTCAGTGTGCCAGAGAAAGATTTTTGAGACAGATAGCGAAGATGAAGAGATTATGGTTTCTGACATTGTGATCGTGTGCCAAAATGGAGGCGGAAACTTCACCACAATCAATGATGCCATTCTTGCTGCTCCAAACAACACTAACTCTTCTGATGGGTACTTTCTGATCTATGTTACAGCCGGTGTTTACCAAGAGTATGTGTCCATTCCGAAGAACAAGAGGTATTTGTTGATGATTGGAGACGGTATCAATCGGACCATAATCACAGGCAACCGAAGCGTAGATGATGGTTGGACGACGTTCAATTCCGCAACTTTTGGTAAGGAATAATTAATCTCTCCAACATTTTAGGGAAGCACCGAAATTTGTATGCTGTTTTGTAAACAATCTTAAATTGCTCCAAGAATTATCCAAAGAATTTAACATGCATGTCAGCTTGATCTAAAAATTTAATTATTTCCTGCAACTTATGTGCCAAAACTTCACTAAGTTCCACATCAATATTGCAGCTGTGGTTGCACCAGGGTTCGTGGCCGTGGACATTACTATTCGCAACACTGCTGGGCCAACAAAGCACCAGGCAGCTGCACTTCGAAGTGGGGCAGATATGTCCACGTTTTACAGCTGCAGCTTTGAGGGGTACCAGGACACATTGTACACACATTCTCTCAGGCAATTCTATCGGGAATGTGATATATATGGGACAGTTGACTTCATATTTGGAAATGCTGCCGTTGTTCTCCAAAACTGCAACATATATCCTCGGCTCCCAATGAGTGGGCAATTCAATACCATCACAGCTCAAGGTCGAACGGACCCAAATCAAAGCACAGGTATCTCAGTTCATAATTGTAGAATTAGAGCAGCTAACGATTTGGATGCAAGCGATGGTACTAATCAAACATACCTAGGGAGGCCATGGAAGGAGTACTCCAGGACGGTTTACATGCAATCTTTCATGGACAGCTTGATAAATCCAGCAGGCTGGCATGAATGGAGTGGAAGTTTTGCACTAAACACATTGTATTATGCGGAATATGGAAATAGAGGACCTGGATCAGAAACTGCGAATAGAGTGACATGGCCTGGTTACCATGTGATTGACGGCGCTGATGCTGCTAATTTTACAGTATCTTTCTTCTTGCTGGTGGAAGATGATTGGTTGCCTTGAACAGGAGTGCCTTACACCGGTGGCCTAATGTGAGTTAATATTCTTTCTTTAAAAAAATAAAAACAAGAATGAGTAACTTCTTGAATATGGCTTGCCGTTGTTGTAATTTCATTTTTCTGTCATTGTTTTTACTACAGAAATAAGCGCGTGATGCCAAAAATTCTTGGCCATTAATGTACAGCTTGATTAATTAATCTGCTGTATTGTTTAATAGGATATGCCATTATTTTATGAAAGAAAAGAAAATAGTAAATGCGCACTTGATATTGCAAGATCTGGAATGCAACAAAGTTACAAGGTGTTGGCGTCATGAATCATGATTGTCACTTTAGCTTCACGGTTGACATCTTGGTACGTTGGTCGAAAATACCAACCCCGATTCCTTCGTATTAAAAACTCTTCCCAATATTAATTATGGGGCACTTATTTTTACAGAGGTACGTAGATGCAACGTAACTTCAATTTGATTAATAATCCATGTTTATGGTGAAAGAAGCACTACAAAAATAACTATTTTATCCCAAAATAAGACTATTTTGATCGCAAATAATCATTCCCGTTGCATATAAATCATGATTACAATAAAAAGGTTGAGCCAGGGTAATACAAAAATTCCAAAACCAAACTTTAAAATTTATAAAGAGAAATATATCCTACATGTACAAACTAAAACTTTTATTACCATACAAAAAACTACAAGTACCAATTAAAGCAATCAATTCAACAAAATTTAACGACCAAAACAAGATGTATCTAAGAAATTAGCTTTACAGAGCATTGACTAAACGGAGGAAAACTCATGTAGACCAACCCATTTACAAGCCAAAAATATGAGGATAATGCTAGTTTACACCCTCGGTTAAACCTTTGGTACATTTTTTTAAATGTTTTAAAAAGTTATTATTAGTGAATTTGTATATTTTTTTTTAAATATTTAAAGATGCATGTTTAAAAAATATTTGAAAACAAAATTGAGATTGTACTAAGAGCACGCCTAGCGGTAAGAGCAGCGGGGCACATAGAAGCGTCCAAAACATAAAAATCTTGTGCAGGCCTTTTGTAAGAAAATGAGCTTCAATAGAAAAAGTTATTTATTTTATAATTTTTCAAGGGGAGGTTCACTTTTTCACAAAAAGGACTGCCTAAGAGCATTGGCATTGGCTTCATCAAAGTCATCTTCAAAATTTGATGAAAAGTACAAATTTTCCATAAATCTAAAATCTTCCTATCCATAATCTCACATTGGATTAACCATTGGATTCATCAAAATAATAATATAATATTATTATTTTAATAATAATATAATTTGTTTTTTTCATATTTTACAATTAAACTAACTATGTGTACGTACATTAATAATTTGATCTCAAATTACTCCACCATGTGAATAAACTACACAAATATGTTAATATATCCCAAAATTGGTGCAATGCAATGCAAAAGAAGTGAGTAAAAAAATATCCTGTTTATACTGCAGTATAATGTACTACTGCTGGTCATGGATATTTAACGAAGTGTAGTTTATTTATGTATTAGTGCAATACTCTAGTAATTTGATCTCAAAATACTCCATGTGAATAAACGTCACAAATAACACATGCTTCCTGGAAGCTAGAATGGAGACAAACAACATCGCCCAAATATCCAAATAAAATTGTATAAATAAAATCTGTTAGAGTTCATTCAGAAAGACACATCCTGAGATTTTTCATTGAAATTCAGCCTCAAGTTATCAATGACACCACATAACAATGACACTAATTCACAATGAATAAATGACACAATAAACAACTATGCTTCAAATTTTCCCATTCATAAACAGATCCAAATACACAGTTTCTCAATACAAACAACTTCTAACCACAATTCACTTCCAAAATATCCCACAAACAACCTCCAAAATACAAGCAACTTCACATAATTTTCATATCCACAAACACTTTAACAAATTCACTCGGATTCACACAGCCTCTAACCACAAACAATTCCAAAATACATTATACTAAACAAATTAGAATCACCAACAAACACTTCCAAAATATAAGCTACACTTCCAAATTTTCTAACCACAAAGACAAATCCATAGATTATGGCTAATAAACAAATTTTCCTCCCACAAACATATAGTTAATAGAAACTACCATTCAGATTTGCCTTTCCACAAAATATTCCAAACAACAGCATAACGAAGTCAGAGACTCACTGAAAACTAAAAACCCACTGCTCCACAGAATCCAAACAAAATAAACAAGAGGCAGATACCTTAACAGTATAAAAAAACAGAAACAAAAAATATATAACTGCCTATTGAAAGCCAAACAGAACAAAGACACAAACTTGCCTAGATAAGGCACTATCCATGATGCATTTGCAAGGGAAAATCTACAATGAAATAGAAGGGTGAACTGAGTCATGTAGGGGTTCAGTTTCCATCTCTAACTTCATGAACACTGCTCCATGAACACAAAGTCAGAGACTCACTGAAAACCAAAAACCCACTTCTCCACAGAATCCAAACAAATAAACACAGAATGTTCACAGGAATTCCAACCACGACCGAACACTGGGATTGCATGGAACACAAATCAGATGCAAAATAGCAATATACCATTCATTCAAAACGAGTCCATATAAAAGCCAGCCTATAAATTTTCTAACACAGCCACTAAGATCTACAAATAGGGCAACAATACATTACGGATCTAATAACTACAATACCAGAATCAGTGTAGTAGCTTGAGCCGAAGGCAGGACTGGAAGCACCTAAGAAAATCAGGAAAAATATCAGGAAAAAAATTAAGCCAAACTCAGTCATCTGTATAATCAGTTTTATAAATTTTTCCCTATCAAAACCGAGAGCAAAAGCCCCAATCGGGGCTGACCATAAAACCATATAAATAAATGAAGCTAGGGTTGAAGGAGAAAAAAAAAAACAACGAACCTGAAGCCGCGATTCTGATCTGAGCCAACCTAGAGTAGGCGTAGAATGTTTCTGTGTGAAGAATAGAAGGAGTTTTTCGATCAGTACAGAGCTTGAAAACTATAGAAAGAGAGGAAGGGGGAGAGAAAACATAAGGGTTGCCTTCGGAGATGAAGCTCACGGGAGAAATCTGAGAGATACACACCGGTGTTCTTTGATGAATCGGTTCTGCGTGAAGAATCCGAGAGATTGCTTTTCGTCGATGGCGAAAAATGAAAAAGAGAGGCACGAGGGAGAGAAAACGCGGGGAGGAAAATAGAGAGAGGGAAGAGAGAGGGAAAATAAAATCAGGCGGTTGGGCATTAAAAGTGAAATAAAATAATGTAAAGATGAGTGTATAGTGCACCTTCATATTTGAAGGAAACAGATGATTTACTATTGGTCAAAACTTCACATATTTATGTTTGCCGAGACCAATGTAGCAGTAAACAACACTACTTCATTAATTTATGCATTTGGCTTGGCTTTTGATGAAGCCAATGTCAATGCTCTAAGATATGTATATTTGGGACTTTATACATAAATCATTACTTTTATTTTATGCATATATTTTTTTTTTAAATGATTACTTTGTAGAGATCATTTTATCACGACAACCTTTTATCACTTTTACATTGACATATTTAACATTTTAATATGAAATACGGCTATCATATTGATTTTAAATCTTGAAGTTAATTATAAATCTTTATATATGTACGTATTAACCTTGTTCCTTATTTTTAGCAAAAATAATAATTATGGAATACATGAACGCCCCCTTAAAAATTTCAAAAGTCATTTTTATTTTTTATTTTCTGACAAATAAACTTTATTCATTCATAAAAATGAAGTTACAGCTGTGACCTGATACAATTACAAGCTAACTACTCATAATTGGGACTCCCCAAATACACAATTCCTTTATAACTGATATGATCTTAATTTCTATAACTCTCTACAGACAATTGTCTTAAAGACAACACTAAGGCTAAAATAGAGATTTCACCCCCCACCCTCCAGAGGAGGAGAGGACTTTCACTCTATAGACAAAATGTCAAAGAGACTATTTATTTTTTTTATTTTTACCTAAACAAAAGCAAATAACAAAATAAAAAATAGATCTGCAAATGACAAATTACAGTTTGAAAAACTGTAAATTTTTATTTTCAGCCTTGTAGGAAAAAAATACAAAAGCAAATATATAGACTATGGTTTGGTTTGAAGAAACCAAGGGCTCTGGTCCCAGAAATGCCACGTGTGGCGACAGGAAGAGCTTCCCCATGCTGTGGCTTGTGGAACTCATGTGCACTTTGACCCATGCGTGTGACTCACGCGCTGTTCTGTTTGACAATATTTTTCACCCGTTTGAAGGATCGGTGGCTTGGGAATCTAGCAATGGGGCGTGTGGTAGTCGCTGGGCTCCGAATAATAGCAAATCGGCATTGAATGGAAAACACAAGGAAAAAAAAAACTAGAAAAAAAAAAAAAAAAAAAACCACTACTCATTGTTTGGTCTAAAGTCCTAATTAGGAATGATGGAATGGAAATCTTATCCATTGATATATATTCACAAATGTGATTCACCCATTTTTTAAGAAGTAATGTTAGATACAGTTATAGGTTACGCAAACAACGTGCATTCCTTTTTAAAAATAGTATGATCTATTATATATAAAAAATTTATGTGGATATCATATTTACTCACTTTTTTTAAAAGAATTGCATATCATTTATATATTTTATGACTACATATATCATTTTTCTTTTGCAAGATTGTATAAATGATCTACAAAAGACTTGGATCGATGAATTTATGCAAAAGGATCCACAGAAAGAGAGGGCACTAGTTGATGAATAATTTATCAGGTTAACCATGATATCAAAAGGCTTGGATGACTATGAATAAGAATGATATTTAGTAAGGTAAATCTGCCAATCCAATGTTAGGTTTTTATTCGTAATGGAAAGGATCGATGACTTAAAAATTAAGACTGTGTTTGGATACTGAGATGATCTCAAATTATTTGAGTTGTGTAAATGTAAGAGTTTGGCTAGGAGTAGGGGATTAAGATGATATACTTTATTTTATTTTTGATTTTGTAATTTGGATGAATGTAAAATACTTTGACTTTATCTATAACTATTTTGAATTTATCTAGAAGTTGTTAGGAAGTGTTTTAGATAAGTCAAGAGTGCAAAAATCGAGTTCCAAGTATTTTGTGAGTTTGAATGGGAATTGCTACTGCTGAGAAGATAAAGTGTCAGGTGTCAACAACCTGTTAGAAGAGTCCGCCATGACAGAGTCATTTTGTCACCAGAATCTTACTGTAATTCAAACTGCTTTTAAATTATTTATTTAAGAGATCCTATTGGTTAGAATTCATAAACATTTCGACTTGGGGATATTGGAGAGTATATTCTGAGTACATATATGTGAGAAAATTCTCAAGATATTTTTCTTTCGTCAAGAGTGATCGTAGACCATGTTGAAGATTGACTAATCGTAATTCAGCTACTTGAGTTCTATGAGAAAATTCAATATTTGAATATCATCAAAGGTTATGCCTGTTACTGAGGTAGATGCAAATGGATCGTTTGTCGTGTCGAGTAAGAAAATCAATTGAAAAAGGTTTTGTAATTAGGAACTCACTTGTAATTCATTTTCAAATAATAAAATTAGTTTTTCTAGGTTTGGGTGCCTTGTTAGGTTTTACTTTTAAAGAGTTTCCCTTCCTTACCATTTTTGGTGTTATGCAATTTATTTAATTTATGTTATTGCTTAATTATCAAATAATTGTATGATTGTCGATTGACAAGTAACCAATTTGTCTAATGAATTGGTAGATATTTCCATTACAACACAAAGACATTTAGGGAATTTCAAGTTGATCTATAAATAATAATATTTTGTAGATTCTATTAACTTGTATTTGAATGTAAATAGGTTAATATATATGCTTAGATATATAAAGCAGGTTAAGATGTGTTTAATTTTTTATAAAAAAAATTAAAAAATAATAATTCTATCAATAATTAATTGGAAGTGAGTTGAAGTCATCAGTGTGTCATAGCAGCATAGCTTCTGTTCGCGGTACTTTACTGGCACATCAAAATCAAGATCAATTTAGTTCTTTGGTTGGAGGCTGGGCATGGGGTCAACGGGCCTAATAAGAGAATTGGCCCGTCCACAAGCTTCTTGTTAGCTAGCCTTCTTTGTGTGGAGTCTGGTTTCAATTGCGTGTGGTGTAATTTGATGATCGGCCAACTCGACAATGATTTATTGCAGTTTTTTTAGATCTTTAATGAGGTTTGGGCCATGGTTTGACCCGACCTGTTAATTAGGATTTATTATATTATAATATTAAATTTTTGTACAACTATCGCATATTATTATTTATTTTCATCTGTATAAAATCTTATCTAGTTTCATGGACATATGTATGTTGTCTAACCAGGTAAGCCTTATGTCGTGTGCAATTCATGATTTCACTTATTCCTTTATTTTTTCCTTATAGTTCCTAACTGTAATACCCGAATCCTACTACGTGGGTCTTTACATCATTTTATTATTCTCTAAGTTAAATATTTTTAAGATAAATATTTTTGTTATTTTATTATTTTATTTTAAGATGAGTGTGTTTTTATTTTTATATGGGTTATTAAAATAAATTAAGGATATGATTTTAAGACTTTACAATATTTTTTTCTTAAGCCCTCTAATTTTAATTATTCAAGAAATGGTCCAAGCTTCCCATACCATTGGATGAGTGGGTGAAGGAAAATTCTCCCTACATTTAATTCTCATTATTCATTTTTCTAGCTTATGAGACAAGTTTTGACTAAAAGTGATTTAATCCATTATCTCCCTCTCAATCCATCGGTCACCTAGCCAAAAGAAAAGAACAAGTATTCTTACTTCTTTTCCAAGCCGACACCCAGTTCTCTATTTTTCTTCTTCTTCCTTTCATCTTCAAGCTCAAGAAACCAAGGCTTTTCCTTTCTCCTCTCCAAACCATGCAACCCCAAGGCAAGAAAGGAACGGTTTCCTTCCTTCCCAAGTCATGCCATACACCTTCTTTCATACCCATTTTCGGGTTTGCTCAAGCTTGGAATCCAAAGCTTATTTTCATCCTCTAAAAGATGAAATCTTGAAGGTAAGAGGCTCTTGATTCATTCCCTAGTATAATTTACATGTGGGTTTCAAATTTCATTATTTATCTCACACAGATGTTTCAGTTTTGGGTTTCTAGCCAAGGGTTAGTGTTCTCTCTAGTCCCCTAAGCCAAACTCACCTCTCATTTTCATCATTTTTGTGCTTTGGGAAGGATTCACCAAAGGTAAAAACCCTAACTCGACTCATTTGGTTTTAGTTTGGTTTTGGAGGCCAACTAAACTGTTTTTAGCTTGTATCTTACTTGTAGATAAATCCCTATGTTGCAAATAATTATATATGCTTTGTTTTGGCCCAAACCGAAATTGTTAAAGTAGTCTTGCTATGTAATCTCCTATATTCGAAAATACTATGTTGCTATTAAACTTGGTTTAATCATAGGTGATGATTTAAGTGAGGCTAGTTTACATATGTTGGTGCTATGTGTTTTGCATGAGGTCGGGTTGGTGACTTGTTTTTAGGATGCTAGAGGATTGGTTTTAAAGGTTTGACTTGGTTCATTGTAATTTTATAGCTTGCTTCTAAAATGTATCGAATGAGTAAATTATAATCTTGGGTGTTTAAAGTTTCAAGTTCACTTGATGGGTTTAACCTTACTATTTTTATGCTATGTTTAACCAAATAATTATATTTTAACAAACTTTTCTTTGATTTGAAATGTCACTAGATTTATAAAATGGATTAGTATTAAGAGGAGGTTAATTATTGGGTTAGTGCTAAGTGTAAGAGGACGTTAGGTTAATGTCATAATTTTCTCGTTTAAAGGGAGACTTAAAGGATATTGGATGAGTATTGATACACTTATTATTTATTGGAATAGGACCTATTAACATTGGAAGTACCAAGGCGTATCGAGGTAAGTAGTTATGAACATGCTCTTACACAAAGTTCTCTCATGAAAAAATCTCTCTCTCTCTCTCTCTCTCTCTCTCTCTCTCTCTCTCTTTACAAATGTTCTTCTAAAGAAATGGTAAATGAATCTATAGTATGTACAAGCCTTTCTTGGTAACCCTTGTTAAGCACCCTATCGATTATATTTGTGTGTATGTATATGATAATACATGCACGTAAGTTCTAGGTCATGAGATTTTCATACATGCTCTCTCAAATAACTAATGCCTTACTTATATATAAGCATGACATGAAATGCTCTTTTTTCAAAATAAACACATATGCTTCGAACTAAGAAAAGATAATGAAAAGGTTTGACTGCAAAGAAAGAAATGAAATGAAATGAAGGTTAATGTATGAAAATACATAATGGCCATATGAACGGAAAGGATATCAAAGGACTGTGTAGATTGCAATGCCGGGTAAGTAGTACTGATAGTGCACCAATGCTGCCCATTGACTGAAATGGATTCCTAACATGTGGCCACAGGCGGAGTCCAGGTCCAAAAGACCACTAACCCTAACACACGGGGCGTAATAGTATGTCGACCAAAAGAAAGTGTAATATGAAAGTAAATGTTATGCATAAAAGTATTACTTAAATATTATGCATAAAAGTATTGCTTAAATGTTATGTACGAAAGAATTGCTTAAAAGTTTATGCATGAAAGTATGACTTATTTCTTAAATTGTTTATGCATGAAAGCATCGTCAGAATCAATAAATGTTTATGTATGTATGTTTTCAAAAGAAAAGATTAGATGCTTAGTAAGTTAACAGCATGATATACTGCTTACTAAGTATTAAACTCACTTTGTGTTTATATTTTAAATGTCCATTTATTGATAGAGAGGCTGGGATGCCAAGTACTACCAAGGAGGGAGGAGCCGATACTTAGTAGTCCCTTATTGGTTCGGTTCTTTTCGTGATAGCTTACGGCTTATATGTTTTGAAAATGGGTCCCAAGTGGGGACATTTATTTGAATTAACCTTCGGATACGATGTAAATTTTATGATTGGGTGATGGTAACCCCTCATACTTTAACTTAACTTCCTTTTTGTATGAACTGTAGGGACTGAGTCCCTTTTTACTTAAAACTAGTTATGTTATATAAATGAATGATGGACTCTGAGAGTCTTTTATGAATGAATGTAAAATTGAATGTCTATTAGGTATTCCCCTTTTATTAGCTTAGAAATTCTGAGTACATGGGTGATGCATTCAAGCTCATCACGTATTATTTTACTTTATTAAAAAGAAAAAAAAAAGGCATAACATAATAATATACATATATAATAATGAAAGAACAAGCATAGGATCACTGCCTCGCCCATGATAGAGTAAGGTTGTGACACTAACACAAAGATTATATATTAAATAAAAAAGAATTGATAGATATATAAAATGATGTTTGAAAAAAATAAACTTATTAATTGATTTAGATATATATATATATCTATATTGTGACCTATCACGTTGGATAAGTGCACGTATTAATACGCAGAATCACTTACAACTAAATTTTTTCTATATATATATATATAATGAAAATGCAGCTAGTCAACCAGTTTCCTTCCAATTTGTTTTGTTTATAATATCTATCTCAATGGTTTACGAATCTCAAAGCAATCAATGACATATATGTGTTGGTACTGTGAATGCCATATTTTGGAACCATAACTAAGAAGTGGGTCTCACAACCATCTAATTAATTAATTGAAAATCTTATCATCACCGGTACGTACTCACCCACCCTCCCATTTGGCCGGGAGTTTTTCACTATTATTATTTCTTTGCTAAATTTATTAACTACACACATATTTGCACATACTTGTATTTGGTGTTAGGGTGTGTTACTCAAGTGGCCATCACTCCGGTGCTGTAACTCCTATCAAATCACACTTGAGAGGATCGAGAGCCACAACAACCCAATATCATAAACAGTACAAATGCTAATATGTACTCTTTACCATGAATTTTCATTATTTTCGCACCTAATGATATGATATAATTTATATAGAAAAGATCACATATAATATACACCAATTGATTTGACTGAAAAATAATAAAATAGAAAATAAAAATAACATTTTACAAATCCACGATCAACAAGCCAAAAAAGAGAGAGAGAAAAAAAAAAAAGAACCTTGGACAAAGATATGCCCAGACCACTATCACGCCACTAACCTACAGGCTACAAGATGATCAAGTAGTTGACTTTTCGAATACATTCCCCTCGTAAGATTCCCATGCATCCAAACTCATTGCCAGTTCTCCCTTCGTTAAGGGTGTCAAATCGTGTTAACGGATCGTATTTGTGTCGTATCAAATCATGTTAACGGGTCATATAGGTCAACCCTAACCCGACCCGTTAAGCTTATCGTGTCAAAATCTCAAACCCTAACACGACCCATTAACATAACGGGTCGTGTCGTGTCAACCCGTTTTGATCCATTAATAAATATTACGAAATATGTTTTTTTTATAAGTAAACAAAATTAAGAAAATATTACGAAATAAGTTAATACGACACAATACAACTCATTTTAAACTATTTATATAAATACGTTGAATAGGCCTGAAATTAACCTTTTTAACTTGATTAAATTTAGCATAATTTTATATAAATGTTAAAATTACAATATCTATAAAAATTATAAAACTAATTATAAGTCCAAAACTACAATCCAAATAATAAAAATATCGAAATTGAAATTCTAACAATTTTATTTTTAGATATAAGGGTATAATTGTAACTTTAACTTTCTTAACGTGTCATAACAGGTTATAACGGGTCAAAACGGGTTAACCCGTTATCAACCCGTTAAGCAATCGTGTCTTAACGGGTCAACCCGTTTTGACCCGAACCCATTAAGGCTAAATCCTAACCCGCTATTATCGTGTCGTATTCGTGTTGGGTTAACGGGTTATGTGACATATTGCCACCCCTACCCTTCATCCAGTCCCTCTCCTATAAATTCAACACATGCATCCCATCTCTCAATAAAAACTGTTCAACTTTTTTCCTTTTTTAATCGCAATGGCTTCCAAGCTTTTCTCCTCCATAACAATTTCATTTTTCATTCTCCTCCCCCTTCTCTGCAAATCTCTCTTATGCATACAGCTTTGATCTCACCAATCTCGTCCCGCTTGAAGCCATTTGCAGGTCTACCCAGCATCCTTCCTTTTTGCAAATCCTTGCTTCCTAACCGTAATGCCAATTCTTCCACTCTGGCAAACTTTTTATTTTGAAATTACTTCTGCAATCACACAAGTTTCTAAAAATGGTGGACACGTATCTGTAATGTAGGCCCAGTTTGTCTGAACCCACAATACGCGCCCTTGAAGATTGTCAACTGCTTGTAGGCTTGAACGTGGATTTCCTTCAAACCTCCTACAGAACTGTCAATAAAACTAGCGTTGCTCTCTCCAGCTTGGAGGTCGATGACATCCAAATGTTGCTTAATGCCATTTTAACTAACCAACAAACATGTTTGGATGGTATAGTGAACACAGCGTCGGATTCGAGCATAAAGAATGATCTCTTGTGGAAACTTTCTAATTACACTAAGCTCCATGGTGTTTCTCTTGCCTTGTTCACCAAGGGTTGGGTGCCTATGAAGAAGTATAGCTCCCTGCCGAAGAGGAAACATCCTGCATTCCGAAATGGACGCTTACCTTTGAAAATGAACAGCAAGAAATTAGCAATTTATGAGTTAGTGAGCAAGACAAAGCTTCTTCAGACATATGGCCAGGATGAAGAGGTTAAAGTTTCTGATATTGTGATTGTCTGCTATGATGGATATGGAAACTTCACCACTATCAATGAAGCCATAGAGGCTGCTCCAAACAACACTGCAGCTTCTGATGGATTCTTTTTGATTTATATCACGGCCGGTGTTTACCAAGAGTATATGTCCATTCCAGATAACAAAAAGTATTTGTTGATGATTGGAGAGGGTATCAATCAAACTATTATCACAGGCAACCGAAGTGTTGATGATGGATGGAAAAAATTCAACTCTGCAACCTTTGGTAAGAAACTATATCTAGCTTCGATATTATGTTGAATTAGGTTCTATGCATTTGCCATTCTGTATCAACCTTAATTATCCTCTTTGATCATGAGTTCTCTGCTAACTTTCAAATCAATATTGTAGTTGTGGTTGCACTGGGGTTTGTTGCAGTGAAAATAACTTTTCACAACACTGCTAGGGCATTTAAGCATCAGGCGGTCGCACTTCGAAGTGGGACAAACATGTCCAAATTTTATCGCTGCAATTTTGATGGGTACCAAGCAACCTTATACACACACTCTCTCAGGCAGTTCTATGGGGAATATGATATCTATGGGACAATTGACTTCATATTTGGAAATGTTGTCATTGTCCTCCAAAACTGCAACATATATCCTCGGCTCCCAATGAGTGGACAATTAACCACCATCATAGCTCAAGGTCAAACGAACCCAAATCAAAACACAGGTATCTCAGTTCATAATTGTACAATTCGACCAGACGATGATTTGGCTACAAGCGATGATACTACTCAAACATACTTAGGGAGGCCATGGAAGGACTACTCATGGACAGTTTACATGCAATCTTTCATGGGGAGTTATTAAAGTGTGATGTTATTTTCTAAGGGACTTTTCAAGTTCGTATTTATATTTTATTAAGTTTCCTTTTATTGTTCTGTTTTGGAAGTTGTATTTCTGCATTAATGTATTTTGTAAGTCTCTATGTAAGTCTTTATAAGCATGATTAATGGAAGATGAATGGCAGAAACTTTAGAATCAATCTGTGAACAGTAGGATTGAGGTTTCTCAGAAAATAACTTATTTTTCCTCTGTTTTTCTCTATTTTTCTGCTACTGGTCTGCTATTTTTTGCTTCATTACTTAATCCAACAATTGGTATTAGAGCTAACCAGGTTCATCTGAGTGTCGACGGCTGCTTTTGGAGCATCAACACCAGTTCTTGTATTCAGTGGTGAAGGATACAAGTATTGGAGCATTAAAATGAAGACCTACTTCATCTTTCAAGATTTGTGAGATGTAGTTGAGAAGGGGGTGATAGTTCCAGCAGAAGGAGCCTCGACTTCAACTCAATCCAAGCAAGAAGCCACTAAGGATGCTAAAGCATTGTTCATCCTGTCTGAATCAATCTTTCCAAGATTGATGAGGGCTGAAACTTCAAAGGTAGCATGGGATATTCTTCAGTCAGAGTTTCAAGGAAACACTAAGGTAAAAATCATCAAACTTCAAGGCTTTAGAAGGGAGTTTGAAAACTTGAAAATAAAGGAATCTGAAGTTGTAAAAGAGTATGGTTCCAGATTAATTGATCTAGTAAATTAGATGCGTGCTCTAGGTGAAGAAGTGACTGATCAAAAGATAGTTCAAAAGATTTTGATTAGTCTATCGGAGAAGTATGATCATGTAGTAGCAGCCATTGAAGAGTCAAAAGACCTGTAAACACTTTTAGTTATTGAATTAATGGGATCTCTCCAAGCCCATGAACAAAGGTTGGCTAGAAGGAATGATGATACTTTAGAGTATGCATTTCAATCCAAAGTGAATCTGAAGAAAAAGAAAGTAAAAAATTATAAAAGGAAGCCTTAAAAGGATTACAAAAATTCGAATCAAGCTCAAAAGGAAAGCAAGTTAAAAGGAAAGATGAGAGAGTTTCCACAGTGTCGTATTTGCAAAAGAACAAACCACTTGGAGAAAAATTGTTACCATGCCAAAAAACCACAATGCTAGAATTGTAAAAAATTTGGGCATATGGAAAAGGATTGCGGGTACAAGAAAAATTAGCAAGTTAATTATTCATAAGAGAATGAGGAAAACGAGCATTTATTCTTTGCTTGTCAAACCCTCACTCAAGAAGAGAAGATCTGGTTTATTGATAGTGGCTGCAATAATCACATGGCTTCTGATGAAGGCATTTTCACTAGCTTGGATACTTCAATCAAAACAAAAGTGAAGATGAGCAATGGAGAGCTCGTTGAAGCTAAAGGCAAGGGGACAGTAGCTATTTCAATTAAGAAAGGTACCAAACTCATCAAGGATGTGCTGTTAGTTCCATCTCTTGATCAAAACTTATTGAGTGTAGGCCAAATGATGGAAAATTGCTACTCTTTAAGTTTTGAAAACAACTTGTGCAAAATTTATGATGAAAAGAATAAGGTGGAGTTGGCTGAAATAAAAATGGGGAGAAGTAGGAATTTTCCTATTCAATGGAATTTTCCTAATGCTATGGTAGCTACTATTAATGTGACAATGTTATAGCACCAAAGATTTGGGCATTACAATCTCAATTCCTTGAGATTATTGCATCAAAAGGGGATGATGAGAGATTTACCTCTCTTGGAGAAAGAAACTGAAGTATGTGAAGGTTGCAAGATTGGAAAGTAGCATAAGCTTCCATTTCCATCCAAGAGTAGCTGGAGGACTAAGGAAAAATTGTAGTTGGTCCATACTGATGTATGTGGTCCAATGGGAACTCCACTTCATTCTTTTTATAGATGATTTGAGTTTATTTTCTCCATGAAAAATTTGAAGTTTTTGGAACATTTAAGAAGTTCAAACTTTTAGTTGAAAATCAGTCTGGTCACAAAATTAAGTGTCTAAGAAGTGATCGAGGTGCTGAATACAATTCCAAAGAATTTGATAAATTCTGTGAGGTTGAAGGAATTGAGCATAAATTATTAGTAGCATATTCTCCACAACAGAATGGAGTGTCTGAAAGAAAAAATAGGACAGTTATGGAGATGGGTAGGAGCATGTTACATGAGAAAAATTTACCTAAGTAATTTTGGGGTAAAGCAGTAAAGACTGCTGTATTTTTACTGAATAGGGTACTTATAAGAGCTGTGGAAAAACAAACTCCTTATAAAGCTTGGAGTGGAATAAAACCCTCTGCAAATTTCTTAAGAGTGTTTGGTTGTGTGTGCTATGTCCATGTACCATCTCAAAAAAGAACTAAGCTCAAAGCTGGAAGAAAAGGCTGAAAGAGGAGTTTTTGTGGGTTACAGCACAATTTCAAAAGGTTTTCAAGTTTTTAACTTGGAAACAAGAAAATTGGTGATAAGTAGAGATGTTAAATTTAATAAACATGCCTCCTGGGATTGGGAAGCTAAGAAAGTCATTCAAAAAAATGTTGAAGTACTGTTCGAGTCTTTAATTGAGATAAGAGAAGAAGAAACAGTTGAAGAAAGTGTTTTTCAGCAACCTGAAAATAGAAGCCATACAGATTCTCAATTATATTCTGCTGACAGTGATGAAGAATCATCTCCTGAATCTCCCATAAGAAGAACAAGGCTACTGGGTGAAGTGTATGAGCAATGCAACTATGCCACTCTTGAACCCGTGAGTTTTGCTACTGCATCAAAAAAAAGAATTTGGCAAAAAGCTATGAAAGAAGAAATTAAGATGATTGAGAAGAATAACACTTGGGAGTTGGTTCTGCAACCTGCAAATAAGGATGTTATTAGATTAAAATGGATTTATAAGACAAAATTAAATCCGGATGGTTCCATATTTAAGCATAAAGCAAGGCTAGTTGTTAAGGGATATGTGCAGCAATATGGAATAGATTACAATAAAACTTTTGCTCTTGTTGCTCAGATGGATACCATTAGAGTTTTGGTTTCACTTGCTAGTCAAAAGGGCTAGACAGTGTTGCAATTAGATGTGAAGTCAGCCTTTCTAAATGGGGTGTTGGAAGAAAAAGTCTATGTGGATCAACCTGAGGGGTTTGAAAAAGAAGAAGGTAAAGTTTATAAACTGAAAAAGGCCTTGTATGGATTAAAACAGACTCCAATGGCCTGGTATGGAAGAATTGATCAATACTTCATTGAGCAAGGTTTCAGGAGGAGTAAAAATGAACCTACATTCTATACAAAGTTTCAAAACATCAATTATTTGATTATTGTATTACTTTATGTGGATGATCTGATTTTTACAGGAAGCAATGCTGAATTGCTTAAAAAAATTTAAAGAAGATATGATGGCCAGCTTTGAAATGAGTGATTTGGGAAAAATTAATTCTTTTCTTGGCATGGAAGTAAGTCAAGGAAATGATGATATTTTCTGTTCTCAAAAGAAATACACTGAATATTTGTTGAAAAAATTTAATATGGTTGGCTGTAAATCAGTAGCAACACCATTAATTCCAAATGAAAATTTGAGAAAAGATGATGATGGGAAGAAGGTGGATGCATCAACATATAGAATTTTAGTGGGAAGTTTGCTATATTTATGCAACACTAGACCTGACATAGTATATGCAACTAGCTTGCTTTCAAAGTTTATGTAAAGTCCTAGTCAAAATCATTTTGGTATTGCTAAGAGAATTTTGAGGTATTTGCAAGGAACAATTAATTTTGGCATTTGGTATAAGAAAGTTGCAAGAACAAAGCTGGTTGGATTCACTGATAATGATTGGGCAGGCTGAACTGATGACATGAGAAGTACTTTAGGTTATTGTTTCAGATTGGGTTCAGCTATGTTTTCATGGAGCTCGAGGAAGCAAAGCAATGTGGCACAATCTACTACAGAAGCTGAATATGTGGCAGCTACAAGTTGTGCAAATCAAACTCTTTGGTTGAGAAGAATACTTGAAGATATGGGGGAGAAACAGGAGAAATCTACTGAAATTTTCTGTGATAACAAATCAACCATTGCAATTGCGAGGAATCTAATTCAGCATAGTAGAACTAAGCACATAGCAGTCAAATATCATTTCTTGCATGAAGTAGAATCAAGTGGGGAAATTGTTTTGAAGTTTTGCAAGTCAGAGGAGCAGCTAGCAGATATATTCACAAAGGCACTTTCAAGAGACAAATTTCAATTTCTTAGATCATAACTTGGTGTAATTGGAAATCACATCAATGAGCAGTACTAAAGTACGATGTTATTTCCAAATGGGCTTTTCATGTTCCTATTTAGGCTTTTTTAAGTTTCCTTTTATTGTTCTATTTTGGAAGTTGTATTTTTGCATTGATGTATTTTGTAAGTCTCTATGTAAGTCTTTATGAGCATGATTAATGGAAGATGAATGGCAGAACCTTTAGAATCAATCAGTGAACAATAGGATTGAGGTTTCTCAGAAATACCTTATTTTTCCTCTGCTTTTCTCTGTTTTTTTGTTGCTGGTCTACTGTTTTTTGTTTCATTGCTTAATCCAACAGAAGTTTTATAAATCCTGCAGGTTGACATGAATGGAGTGGAAGTTTTGCACTAAACACATTGTATTATGCAGAGTACAGCAATAGAGGACCTGAATCAAGCACTGCAGATAGAGTGACATGGCTTGGTTACCATGTCATTAACACCACTACCGATGCTGCTAATTTTACGATGCCTTCCCCCTTGGATGGAGATGATTGGTCACTTGAAACAGGAGTTCCTCTTTCCAGCGGCTTAATATGAGCTACTCTTTTTTTCTTTTTCGTTTTTTTTTTTCCTTTTTTTTTTTTTTTTTTTTTGGGACAAGCTGCATGAATGATTCCTTGGATGTGCCCTTCAAGATTTTTAAGACCTAACCAAACACACCCCTCCATAACTGGCCCATGGCCCCCACACTATTACAAATTTTTGTGCACCTCAAACACTTCTTTGATCAACTCAACCCATTTCCCCATCCTACTACTTTCCCAAAATCCAAAATCAACGTACTGTCATGTCCAAAGTCTGTTGAATAAGAGACGGAAATCATCTAAAATTGATCCCGAACTCAGACAACCTCATTAACAACATCATCTCACAAGTTAGTGTGGAAATACAACTTTTCAAGGATTATTGTTAACAAGGATCACCTTTCTTCTTTTGAACCATATTACAGTCTATTTGGCCAAGAGAACATGGCCTGGACGACTCTGGTAGTCTCAATTTTTTGTCTTTATATTTTCTTTTTATACTTATTTGATTGTTTAATACGTAGGCTCTGTTTGGTGCGATTATAGGAGTTACTTATTTTACTTTAAATTATTATAATAAAATCATTTGTTTAGAAAAACTATCCCTCCATGTAATTGCCTCATGAATTCGTATCACTGTTCACCCGATCCGAATTTCTTTCATATTTTCAACTTAAAAAGGCTTAATCGGATTTTCAACCCTAATGTTGTTTCAAAAAAATTTGACATTTCTAGATTCAATTCCAATTTTTATTTTTTGTGTTTAATTTTATTTTAATCAAAATTTAGCGAACTCACTTAACCCATATTATTTCGGGTGATTTGGATAGATTGGCCTAACATCTTTCAAAGTAGTGTAATTGGAATTTTTTCGATTTTTCACCCGTTTCTTATTGGGTCTATAATTTTTGGGCACAAAATTATTAGAAGCATTATATAAAAATAAATTTATAAATTAAAATTTTTTTCGCATCATTTGTTAGATTTATTTTATATTAAAAATAAATTTATAATATAATATATTATGTCAGTTTATAAATTTATTTTTATATAATTTATTTATGATTAAAATATTTTTTTTTTCAAACATGTGTCGGCTAGCGGCATTTTTGTACACTGGTATAAATTCGTGTTAGACCTGTGACTGAATGCGGTACAAACATAAGTATAGCTACCGCACACGGCACACGGATTCATTTAAAGTAGTTGAATATACATGGAAGGGAAAAAACAAATTAAAAGACCATGCATGCATCATCTTCTCGTCCATTATTGACGATTCTTCATGACATAATAAATACGTACGATCGATTCGTTCTGAAAAAGTCAATTCAATGGGATAGCCCTTACGTCTAGGAACCGGTACTAGGATTTAGGAAACATTAATAAGACACGAGCAGTGCAATGGAAGGTTTTGAATATATACATATGTGATCTAACTTATAATTCATTACCTCAAAAAGTCTAATTAAATGATTGTCCATGCATACATATATATATATATATAATGTCATGAAACTACATAATTAATAGCCTTAATTACATAATGGCTTTAATTAATTAATCTAAAATAGAAATCTCTCAAATTATTTTAAATGGTCAACATGATGATCATGCCCATAACCTGATCATGGTGAGGTGAAACGGCAATGATCATTTTCTGATTCTGCGTTGAATATGTCCAAGTAGTAATTAATTGGATGTATACCATATATTTGATATTTCATACGAACGTTCGTACTAGCTACACCTATCTAGCTAGCTTGCATCATGTCGAGATTGTCTCTTTTAGTATATGAAAAATTCTTCTTATCATTCTCACACTTCACACACCACATTTATTTTAATTTTTTTTTCATTTTTTCTATAATAAATATGTAGTGTGTAAATGATAAATAGCATAATTTAATTAGTTTAATAAGAATAAAATGAAATAAAAAATAAAAAAATAAAAAAATATTATTTTAATATATAAAATGTGTGGTATGGGATGATGTGTAGCATTTCTCTTAATATATAACCAACTCATGCATGTATATCAAGAAGTTCATTTTTTTATACTCGTAAACGTATTAATTAATTTGACCAGTCAGCCACATGATCAATCCTTATTACGTACGTACATTGCAATTGAGAAAGCTAGACATTTATACGAGTAATGCTAGGCTCGTATAAATTCTCAATGTATAAGTCTTTTAAAAAAATGTCGGTCTCAATTAAAAAAAAGTAAATTTTTTACACTTCTTTACGATGAGATTTACTTTTTTATAAAAAAAACTTACCCGAGACTTGTATATTTGATATTTATATACCCCGTATGTTTTATTAGAAAAATAATGTTATTTGCCACTTTCTAATTAAGGAGATGCAATTTCAAGAATTTTATTCCAAGCTAGCTATATGTTTAGAAATATGTGCAATTTGTACAAATTAAATCACTACAATAATTTTACGTGCGTGGCATAAGAAGCGCTAGCTCCGCTTGAAGATTGAGGGAGTCTCATGTCTATCAATGAAAAATTATATGTGCAGTCATGAAGTGCGTAAGTGTTATATAATCTTTTTAAAAAAAGTAAGTAAATAAGAAATTTAAATAAAAAAATTAATTTTTTAATAGTAGATCCTAATCTTTTTTAAAGTTACTACATAATCTTTACACACTTTACGATTATACATAATATTACACTTTAACAATTAAATCCAGCAAGAGAGCACCCTCTCTCTCTAACCCACCAATCCCCATTCAAGAAAAAAAAGTTGGTCTAAGTGAGGGTAGAAGCTCGGGTCACGGGTAACTCAATACAAATTGAAGTTTAATACAAACTTTAAAATTTGAATTTTTTTTACTTATAATATAGTAAAATATAAATAATAATTTAAATATTATTTAAATTTTTAAATAGAATAAAGCTTTACTTAAAATTTAAATTTTCATATTTGATATAATAATTTAAAATGAGGCATATTCGTTAATTTTCTCTTAAGTTTCAATTTAGAGAAATTATATAAAAACAGAAATACTCATTAATTTAGATATAAAATTTTGTACCTGCGCTTGCACACATTATAAATATTGAGAATGGTTCTTTATTTAAAATTTAGTTTAATTTAGTGGCTTTTACTTTTTTTTTCCTTAAAATTAAAGTGCAATACAACTAAAAGTTCGGTTTTATTTAAGGGGCCTTCTATATAATGCGGGGGCCTTAGGCAATGGCATAAGCGGCCTTGCCTTTGAGCCGGCTCTGGCTCGGGTACTGATCACTCCCTTTCCGGCTTTCCCTTTCCAGTTTTCTTTCCATGATTTAAGCTTCTTCGTTTTTTTTTTTTTTTAATCCTTTGGATGGAAAATAGTCGATCTCTCGCCCTCCAAGTCTACCTACCGCCAGCTTCTCAGAATCTCAAGTCACCAATTTATAAGGAGCAAGAAGCGGCATTGCAAAACGATGGACGACTGTAACTCACGCACCACCCACAACCAAAGCTCCAAAGCCACGTGCGCCTCTCACATGTTCGTCGGAGTCAAGATTTTTAAGACCTAACCAATCACACCCCTCCGTAACTTGCCCATGGCCCCCACACTAGTACAAATTTTTGTGCACCTCAAACACTTCTTTGATTAAGTCAACCCATTTCCCCATCTTACTACTTTCCCAAAATCCAAAATCAACGTACTGTCATGTCCGAAGTCTGTTGAATAAGAGACGAAAACCATCTACAATTGATCCCGAACTCAGACAACCTCATTTACAACATCATCTCACAAGTTATTGTGGAAATCTTGGCCACAACTTTTCAAGGATTCTTGCTAACAAGAATCACCTTTCTTCTTTTGAACCATATTACAGTCTATTTGGCCAAGAGAACATGGCCTGGACTACTTTGGTTGTCTCACTTTTTAGTCTTTATATTTTCTTTTTATACTTATTTGATTGTTTAATACCTAGGCTCTGTCTGGTGCGATTATAGGAGTTACCTAATTTACTTTAAATTATTATAATAAAATCATTTGTTTAGAAAAACTATCCCTCCATGCAATTGCCTCATGAATTCGTATCACTGTTCACCCGATCCGACTTTTTTCATATTTTCAACTTGAAAAGGCTTAATCGGATTTTCAACCCTAATGTTGTTTCAAAAAAATTTGACATTTCTAGATTCAATTCCAATTTTTATTTTTTGTATTTAATTTTATTTTAATCAAAATTTAGCGCACTCACTTAACCCATATTTATTTGGGTGATTTGGATAGAAAGTCGGGTCAAATTGGCCTAACAACTTTCAAAGTAGTGTAATTGGAATTTTTTCCATTTTTCACCCGTTTCTCATTTGGTCTATAATTTTGGGCACAAAATTATTATAGACATAAAAAAAATTATATAAAAATAAATTCAGATTTATTTTAAATTAAAAATAAATTTATAATCTGACGTATTATGTCAATTTATAAATTTATTTCTATGTGATATATTTGTAATTAAAGTATTTCTTTTTTCAACATGTGTCGGCTGGCGGCATTTTTGTACGCTAGTATAAATTCGTGTTAGACCTATGACCGCAATACAAACGTAAATATATACTTACCGCACACAGATTCATTTAAAGTAGTTGAATATACATAGAAGGGAAATAAACAAATTAAAAGTCTCGTCCATTATTGACGATTCTTCATTACATAATAAATACGTAAGATCGATTCGTTCTGGAAAAGTCAACTCAATGGGAATAGCCCTTAACGTCTACGGAACCGGTACTAGGATTTAGGAAACATTAATTAGACACGAGAAGTGCAATGGAAGGTTTTGAATATATACATATGTAATCTAACTTATAATTCATTACCTCAAAAGTAGAATTAAATTATTGTCCATGCATATATATATATATATATAATGTCATGAAACTACATAATTAATAGCCTTAATTATATAATGGCTTTAATTAATTAATCTAATATAGAAATCTCTCAAATTATTTTAAATGGTCAACATGATAATAATGAGCATAACCTGATCATGGTGAGGTGAAACGGCAATGATTATTTTCTTTCTTTTTTTTAAAATAGACTTCAATTCATTACTGAATGAAAAAAGTTACAGCTGTGACCAATAATTATGGATAACAAGTCTCGATTACAAACCAACTACCCATCGGTTGTACGCTCCCCCATACACAATTTTCATTACGCCGGACTATGTCTAAAAACTTCTAAGCTTTCCAATGACGACGCCATACTGAAATGCGAGACTCTGTTAAAACAGAAGTGTTCATCTCGACTCGTTTGTGAGAAAACAATACAAAACATCCTCACCCTCCAAAGAAGGAGAGGAACTACCCAATCTTCACCTTCTATAAGAGGAGAGGACTCACAATCCTCATTCTCAAAGATGAGAAGTACTTGCCTATTTCAAAAAAATTTATTAAAACCTAAATAAAACAACCATAACAGACCAATGAAAAAACAAACTGATAACACTCTATGCTCTCCTCAGGCATCGTACGCTCACTCGCCTTTTGCCCAACCACTTTCTATGCATAGGTTCCTGTCAGCACCCACGATTCTCACTGGTAGTCTGCACCACGCACGAGTAGCCTGCACCACGTATTTCTTGCACAAGGATTTCTCATAACAAACCAACCAAAACAAACCACTTTCTGCACAAGGGCTTCTCACCGTCGCCAGCTTCATCCCCGTCACCATCGCCAGCCCATAACCAACCAAACCATCCATACACCACTTCAGCTAGATGAAACGAAAACAGAAACAAAACCAGAGACCAAGCACAAAACTTATTTCCAGAAACAAAACCATAACCGAAACAAAAAACCTCAAAAAGCTACGTCTCTCCCGCTCCGGCCGCCACCCAAGAGAGTCTCCACGCTGGATTACGTTTAGACTCCACCCCAAAAGCTCACTTTTTCCTCCCATGCACCTCAGCCGGAAACCCGAAAACCACTCTGCTTTCCATGAATGAAACAGAGCACCTCAAACCCCACAGGATTACATCCAAGCCTGCAAGTAAACCAAAACACCTCTGGCAACAAATCACCTGGACTCCGCCCACACCAGAGACTCTCTGTTTTCTACCACGCCCAGCTACGTAGTATAAATATGGTGGTCAAACTCAGAAAACACACTTCAGACCACACCATTCCACGGCCAAAAATGCAGATGATGCCCTCCTCCTTCACTGTGCAAACCACCACTCCGCCAACCGCGAGATATAATGGAGAAAGACTTCGAGCTCCTTGACCGGGAGGTGGAGCTTTCAACCACCGAAATCACCACCCAAACGACGCTTTATTGAAAACAGAAAACTAAAGGCTACAAACAGAGGAAAAGATAAACGGAAATGGAACTAAGATAGACGAAAAAACAGAGAGATGGAGGGACGGGAAGCCTAGGCTCCCACCTCCCTCAGACGGAAGAAAAGTTGTCTTGTTTTTAGAGAGAATAAGGAGCTTCTCTCACTAGGGTTTTTTCACTACGCCTACTTGTTTCCGCAATGATTATTTTCTGATTCTGCATTGCATATGTCCAAGTAGTAATTAAGTGGATGTAAATCATATATTTGATATTTCATATGAACGTTCATATTAGCTAGCTAGTTTGCATCATCTCGAGATTGTCTCCTTTAATTATATATATCCAACTCATGTATATATTAAGAAGTTCATTTTTTTACTAGTAAACGTATTAATATGACCAATCCACATGATCAATCCTTATTACATACGTACATTGCAATTGAGAAAGCTAGACATTCATATGAGTAATGCAGTATGTGACGTCCCCAAATTCCATTTGGGATCGGATGGACATTTGAAGCGTCGAAACATGCAACACAAGGTTACCAGCCCCATTTCATGACATATAAGATGCAATGTTCCTAACATGTATCTAACATTATGTAATATTCGCAGCGGATAATTTTTTTCTTTAGCAATACTATGCACTAAATTGAAAATATCCCAAATGCTTAAAACATACTTCATACATAAAGACCCATTGAACAACTAAGATCACAACACTAGTCCAAAATGGTTATGATCCAAAACGTACTAGAGATGCAACTCCATCGTACAAGTAGTAATTTACGTTAACTACTATATTAACATTGACGTCGCACCGTCGCTTAATCAACTGTGTCTAGTTGATCAGTTCCTGATTCTCCTTCAGGTCCTGTAGCAAGATCTACCGTTCGGGGGGAATGGTAGTTGGGACTACCAAAGTGAGATTTGATAACAAATCTCAGTAAGTTAACAAAAAAAACTTCCACACAAACTAATGATGCATAGATGACAGTAAAAGCATAAATGCATAATCAAATTCATAAGTAATTAAAGCATAACTTGGCGTACAACATATCATAATTGACATAACTTAAATTGAAATATGAACTAAACTTGACTTGACATGAAGTTGATCTGAAACTTGACTTAGCATGAACTTGCTCTAAAACTTGAATTAACATGAACATGATATGAAACTTAATTTATCATGAACTTGTTCTGAAACTTGACTTAACATGAACGTGATATGAAACTTGACTTATCATGAACTTGTTCTGAAACTTGACTTAACATGAAAAATACATACTCCACAGTTGTCGCGGCCCCATGTATTCTACGTGTAAATACATACTCCACAGTTGTTGTGGCCCCATGTATTCTATACAAACTTGACTTAACATGAAAAATACATACTCCACAGTTGTTGTGGCCCCATGTATTTTACACGTCACAATTGCTGTGTCTCACATAGTGTATGCGTCACAATTGCTGTGACCCCATATTTCGTGTGCCACAAATGTTGTAGACCCCACGAAACTGAATATACTCAAGATGAAACGTGACTGGAATACGAAAGGACTGAAGCCCTGACGTAACATAACATGACTTGAACATAACTTGAAATACATGACCAACTTGAGATAGAAACATTTCGTAACATGGCATAACATATAATAGACAACATATTTAACATGACATACTTACAACAGTAAATATTACAGTACTTGACATACATGTAATAGATGTCATACTTAGCATGATGTACTTGTAATGTACAGCAATACATGACAGAATATATTATGTAACAGATAAAAACTGATGACAGAATAAATTCTATATAACAGACAATTACGTGATGACTTGGCATGACATGACATATATGATAACAAACATACATACACTGTAGTTCTTTTACTTAGCACACATACACAGTAGACTGCTAGTAAGTTAAAAGCTAACTTACCTCGATCTCCGCATTTCTTATAAAACCTCAAGCGCGATCACGAGAAATTGTAATTAGTGATTCTAAAAATTAGTACTAAATCACTAATAACTTGAAATATGGAAAATACTAAGTTAAAGAGTAAAATTTTCATTTTACTCTCTACATATAGAAAAATGACCGTTTTACCCATAACTTAAGGATTTTGCATACTAAGTCCAAAAGTCACCCAAAATTTACATGCCTCATGTAAATTTTGTCCTCAACTCAAATATCAATTTAGAAAAATTTAAAACTAATCACAACTATTAAAACTCCATAGGACCGAAATTCCCATATGCTATTTCCATTGATTTTTATTTCCAACTTGTTTTGATCAACCTTTTGATCTATGACTTATAAATATGTGATCTTTAAACCAAACCATCACATGGTTTAAAAAGATGTCCTAAAACATATATAAGCTTCTAATTCAAGATCACATGGTTAAAAATTAACCAAAACATAAATTTAGCCAAGAACATCCACACTTTGGCTTATTTGAATATCTCTTTGCATAAAATTTCATATCTTTGAAACTAACATCAAATATCTTCAAAATAATAATATAACATGTATATAAGATGCTTAGGATCCTCCAATAAAATTATCAAAGTCATTGGAATAGGTTTAGACCACCAAAGAATTAAACTTTCTCAAAACAGAAACTGTTTTTCCTCTTCCAGTTTCTAAGTTTCTAAATCTAAGAAAATCTTTCATCAAAACCTTTAATCATGCAAACATCCTCAACCAATAATCATATACACATGTTAACAATACTCTCTAAAAATTTCAGACCAATATCTATCCATTAGCTTGGTCAAAAACTCCAACTATAACATATTCTACAGTTTATCTCCTAGAATGACCTTTCTATAGTTTACACAATATTTGACAGACCAAATGATTTTCAAATGGGACAAATAAGATATCCACGTAAACTAGACTAAAAAAGGAACAACTTATGTGAATGAGACTTTATGATAAAACACTTAAAAAAGCTTCGAAATGGGCATGCAAAAGAATACCTAAAAGCTGTCCGAGAGAGAGTGTTTGATATTCTTTCAATGGAAAGTGTAAATGAAGATAATTTCGTAGGGAGGGGTGGCTGGAGATACTTATGGATGAGATATGGAAGAGATGAGGCTGGAGTGAGAGTTAAGTGTAGGACTCTCTTACCCGAAGTGAGAGTGGAGTGTAGGACTCTCTTACCTAATAATATCTACAAAAATCAACTCAAGATATTTTTACCCAATAATATCTACGAAATTAGCTTAAAATATTTTTATCCAATAATATTTACAAAATTAGCTTAAAATATTTTTATCCAATAATATCTACAGTTTTTGAACAGATGTTTCGTCTGAAAATATGAAAAAGTGTTATTGCGCCATAAGACCTTAAATGACCCTCCGAGTCTAATGGCACAAACCATAATATATTTGACATTTCTAACTATCTCCAATAATCAAAAACACACTTTTGATACCATAATGAGTAATAACACTAATTATGTAGTTATACTAAAACCTATATGATTAATGGATTCGTGAAAACTTATAGAGTCTTCACGAGATTCTTAAAGTCAATAGAAATTCCACAATTGAATTTCTAGCGGGCTGTTACACAGTACGTATAAATTCTTAATGTACAAGTCTTTTAAAAAAATGTCAGTCTCAATTAAGAAAAGTTGAATTTTTCATACTTCTTTATGAAGAGATTTATTTTTTTATAAAGAGCTTACACAATATTTGTATATTTGATATTTAAGGTCATCTATTCTAATAGTATATATCATTTCTCTGTATATAACTAGCTTTTTCTTCGGGTTCAGAGAAGTCTTTTTGTTTATTAATTGATCATTAATTATATAACCCGTATGTTTTATTAGAAAAATAATGTTATTTTCCTATTTGCACAGATCTTCCATCTACATATATATCGTCTTAGTTAGGCACATGATATTCCCCAAACTAACGAGTATTTCAACATCTGCATGTATGTGTCCTTTGTATACATGTAAACAATAGAGAAATATGGACCCCATTAGTCATGCATGATCATTGCCCGAGTCGGTGGTTTAGGAGTTTCCTAAAACCAGCCCCTAGCTACGTCCAATCCAAGTAAGAAAACCATGCATTATCCGTCCAGCCTGTTGCTGGCTATTTTGTTTTCTTTGACCCTACACCTGCAGCTATATAGCTTCGTGAGAATGTTGGCCCAAATTTTAATCCAAATATGTTTGGATGGATTCAAACTTTCAAGGTCCCAACGAATTATAATCCACGTATTTTGACTTTGTTGGCCGGGCAGATTCAAATGAGCAACTTAATTTGAACGTCGACTATCTGAATCATTTAATAATAATTGAACTACAACTAATCTATCTTTCATTCAGATTGTAGCTCTGCAAACAATCAAGGATGTGACCATTTCCTTTTCTTCAATGTAAGTGGATCCCATTAACCAGTTTTAAAAAAAAGAAAACAGGGCCGCGGGGAAGCTTCGCTCTCTTTTGCAGCAGCACATGATGTTTACGCGTTAAGCTCCTCCTAGATAGGTTCTACCTAGTGCTGGTATATTATATGTTTCGGAACTCTCTCTCTCTCTCTCTCTCTCTCTCTCTCTCTCTCTCTTTCTCTCTCAACTTTTCAGGTCTAACAAATGAAGCTTTGGAGGACTAGTGAAAGCTGTAGGGTCCGCTTCCACCGTATCGAAGGATGCATGCCTCCTTTTCCAACTCGCTAAATGAGTAGAGTTTACTCTGCAGAGAACTGTGTTTTTCAGTCAAAGTCAAGAGAAGATGACAAGAATACTTTATCCTTAATTAACTTTGGGAATGTTAGACTAATACAAGGAAAAATGGTTGATAGATCATGATGATCAATACAAGTAAAAATGATTAGTGCATAGGACTCATGACCCGATTGAATAAAAGAGAGGTGGTGCCTCATTTTCACATTTGTTATGAGGTGATCAAATTCTTGCCTGCAAGCTGCTGCAACACAACCATGGCCTGTATGCAACAAACTTTTCTCGATATTACTCTTTTATGATTGTCTAACGTATAATTAAATGTAATTAGTTAGTGTAGTCGGCGGGTCGCATCATTTGGGTGCTGACTAGCTACCACCATGAATTTCAAACAAGTAAGGTTTATTGTTGGAGAGATGATTGCAGAAACGACTCGTCTATCACTATTTTTCTTTCCTTTTCGTATTTTCTGAACTTATAAGGGCCCCTAAAACCGACGTGAAAAGACGTTTCAACGTGCACAAAGCTCTGAAAGAGCAATATTTTCATTTAATAGTACGTATAATTTGTGACAATAACTAGGAGACAATGATTTGTGACAATAGTTATAGGAGAAGGTTTTGAACAAAACTATAGAATATTGGTGTTAGTTACTTAGGATCTGAGAATGATATGTACATGAATTTGGGTATCTCACGGATCATGTCTTTCGATCGTATTTGGATTTGTCACCGCGATGGCTGGCACCTACCCCACAACGTTTGACAAAAAAGGAAATGCATATAATACCAGTATGAGACAAAAGCCATCACCAAATTCCGATGATCGCTATTTGATGATTATTGATTCACAAATTAATGTCAATTTGCGTTACAGCTTGCTATCCCTATCTTCATGGCAACTGACTATATTTATTAACTTTACAAACATCAATCCCAAGATCACCAACGCGCTTTGGAACAAGTCAAGATGTAGGTTGACTTCGCATATATATACAAATACCCACGGAAAATTCCTTGATCTCTATGACCGCCTATATTGTATATATATATATAATTGTTATTAACCTAATTATCCTCCTAAAAAAATCTTAATTATTGTACTTCCCTTCCCTATATATTCAACCCATTGGTCATTCCTCCATGCCGCACATTCTTAGCTTCTCCCTTGTCTTGTCTGAAAGATCACTGAAACCAATAATGGCTTCCAAGCTCTCCTGTTTCTTAACTTTTTCATACCTCGTTCTGTTTCCCTTGTTCGTCTGTCTTTCTTTTGCTGATAGCAATTCAACCAGCCCGGTCTCATCACGAACCGTTTGCAAGTCCGCCCCGGACCCTGCTTATTGCAGATCTGTACTTCCTAACCAAACCACGGCCAATGTGTATTACTATAGCAGGTATTCAGTCAGAAAAGCACTGTCTCAATCCCGCAAATTTCTGATGCTGGTGGACAAGTATCTAAGGCACAACTCCACCTTGACAACATCAGCAATTCGCGCGCTCGAAGATTGCCAGCTGCTTGCCGGACTTAACATGGATTTCCTCTTGAGCTCCTTCCAAACTGTAAACTCAACTGGAAGAATTATTTCAAGTAACCGAGCGGAGGATATCCAAACTTTGCTTAGCGCCATTTTAACGAACGAGCAAACTTGTTCGGATGGCCTTCAAGCCACGGCTTCAGCTTGGGGCATAAAGAAGGGCCTCGAAATCCCACTTGCTAATGACACTAAGCTGTATAGCGTCTCTCTAGCTCTTTTTACGAAGGGTTGGGTGCCTGGAAAAAAGAAAAGCACAGCATGGCAGCCCAAGAGGAAACAAGTTGGTTTTAAAAATGGACGCTTGCCCTTAAAAATGTCGAGCCGGACGCGAGCTATTTACGAGTCAGCAAGTCGTAGAAAGCTACTGCAGTCGGCGGATAATGGTGATGAGGTTATGGTGTCTGACATCGTGACCGTGAGTCAAGATGGAACTGGAAACTTCACCACCATTAGTGACGCCATTGCTGCAGCTCCAAACAACTCAGTTACAGCCGATGGCTACTTCTTGATCTACGTCACGGCAGGTGTTTACGAAGAGTACGTGTCCATTGCCAAGAACAAAAAGTACTTGATGATGATTGGAGACGGTATCAACCAGACAATTATCACGGGCAACCGAAGCGTCGTTGATGGGTGGACAACCTTCAATTCCGCAACATTTGGTATATATAAATTATCATTTCCCACCTAGTACAAGCAGTTTAATTTTTATTTAGCGTGCCAGAGTGAACTAATATGGCTCCATCAGTAAACAATTATCAATGTTCATTAGAAATGCAGGATGGATATCATATACTCTCACATATAGTAAACAAAATATAATATCATAAGATCTAATGGGTTTCACGTTGATTTTGCAGCTGTGGTCGCGCCAGGGTTTGTGGCCGTGAACATTACTTTCCGCAACACAGCCGGGGCAATCAAGCACCAGGCGGTGGCACTTCGAAATGGGGCAGACTTGTCTACGTTTTACAGCTGCAGTTTTGAAGCGTACCAGGACACCTTATACACACATTCTCTCCGACAATTTTACAGAGAGTGTGACATATATGGCACAGTCGATTTTATATTTGGAAACGCTGCAGTTGTTTTCCAAAATTGTAACCTATATCCTCGGCTGCCAATGAGTGGACAATTCAATGCCATCACAGCTCAAGGAAGAACAGACCCAAATCAGAACACGGGTACATCAATTCAGAACTGTAGGATTAGAGCTGCAGATGATTTGGCATCGAGCAATGGCACAACTCAGACGTACTTGGGAAGGCCATGGAAGGAGTACTCCAGGACAGTTTATGTGCAAACTTTCATGGATGGATTGATAAATCCTGCTGGTTGGATGGCGTGGAATGGGGAATTTGCGCTAAGCACGTTGTATTATGCAGAGTACAACAACACGGGACCCGGATCAAACACTACAAACAGAGTGACATGGTCTGGTTACCACGTGATGAATGCCACGGATGTTGCTAATTACACGGTGGCAAACTTCTTGCTAGGGGATGACTGGTTGCCTCAAACGGGAGTGCCGTACGCTGGTGGCTTGATCATATGAACACATACAGCTAGCTTTTTTCCATTCCTTTATTTATTTGTTTGCCGCATTTCTTTTCATCACAAACATTTGATAAGCATGTCAAAGCCGAAGCTTTTCAAAAACAGCTTGGTTTTGACAGTCAAGTATAGTACACAATGCAATCAAGAATGTCAGTTATTTTCAACTAATATTGAAGAACAGAGACTTCATGTACTGCTTTAACCCAGACTAAAATTTATCAGAAGCAATTATGAATGAATCAGAACCCATTTAAGTCCAGCTAGCTTTCTGTTCTCCGTACCCAATAAAAAACAATCTAAATTATCTAATGTTCAAAGGCCAAAGAAATTAATTGCTAACCAAAAAGAACGTCTCCAATGAAATCTTGAATTTGAAGTTGGGTGGAATTGACTTAAATGCTTTTCAACTTTATGAAGAAATGAAAACGCCACAATTCATGTAGAAATCTGGGTACCATCAACCATGATAAATTTCCATTTCTATAGTTTCAGATTGTCCTTTACGTGCTTCTAACGCAGAGACTGTCATGGTGACAACGTCAGCCTCTCGCAGACAGCATTTTGTTTGCATTGACAAGGAATATCCAAGGGAAAACTCAATTTCATGATCATATTTTACAACAACGGATTGGTTGCAACTTCAACAAAATGGCGAATTGAACATGGGTCTTTCGTAAAACCGTACCGGGATACAGACTTCATTTAGATAAAATGTGCCAACGTGTAATGGCATCGCCTTCTAAATTACAGCAGTGAAGAGTAGAAAGAAAGCTGTGTGCAGAGACTGCCCAACTTTTTTTCAGTTAAGAGTTTTGGATGACCCCTTTATTGAATTACAATCCATCTAATTGTTTAATCAAATTGAGTATTTTTAATGCAAAGAGTGATAATGTTCACGTGAAATCCACGCCATCAAAAAATCTTACATTTACAACATTAAAATTTATAGAACTTGCATAATATGTATATCTCTTTCTAAATTGAATCATATAACAATTTAGTCAGACATTTGAAACTTGAAACTAATCATCTTGACAACTTAAATGACAAAATATTGATAATAATTTCTTGATTACAACTCCACATTAATTACTATAGTATATTATTTTTTGAGAAATGATTTGTACAAGTCTCAAATAGACATGTCTCATGTTAACCTTCGTAAAAAAGTAGACCATATCTTAAAAAAATATATATATATTAAAAAATATTAAAAAAATTAATTTTTTATTAGTGAGACCCATTTTTTTATAAAGGACTTACATAGAGCTTGTTTATTAAACTAGCATAAAATATATTTCGTTCAATTTTGTTTGGGGATAAATATAGTATTTAGTTGCTAAATACACATATTACAATCACACCACAATATCATGCCTTGTACATTACTCCCGACGTTAACTTACCCAAAAACAAAAGAGTTATCTACCCTATACTTTTAGAGAAATAATATTTGCAGTTGTAAAGTGCATAAAAATATGACTAAATACAGGACCCATATGGAAAAAAAAATTGCAAATAATAAATTCTACTCTTTTTCAAAATGATTGTAAAATATTTATCAATTCTACAATTGTATATAGCATTACTGATACTTCTAATACACAAGTGCAACACACGTGCATAGTCTTTCATGGGCCCAAACTGATCATGGGCTTCAACTGGGAAACACTACAGTTTAGATGGTGTAAGTTTTTGAAAAAATAAAATAAAATAAAACCCACTTATTCTGTATAGGTTTATTAAGTTGACCTTGTCGCAGGCCCATCACACCAAGAAGCCCACATTATCTAGGCCTAATATCCGAAGGCAGACCTCGACTTCTGGGGAACTCGGAAAATCAGAAACCATCCACCGCCCTTACAAATGCGAGAACCATCTCCGGCATCCAGAGAAACTGATCATGTGAGTAACAGCCCAAAATTAAAAGGAGAGGTGGTAACCCAAGATCAGGTTAGTTCATCATCCTTAGGACAATGCCCCCCAACCCGCCCCCCCCCCCCCCACAACTGCAAATTTTTTTTATTTTTATTTTTTGCTTTTTCTTAAAAATAAAAATTAAAAAAAAAAAAAGGGACCTCCCAGAGAGAAGGGTATTTTGGGGGGGGCATGTTAGCTTTTTTAAAAATAAAAAATAAAAATAAATAAATTGCACCAGGGGAAAAACTGGGGGCACTTTGGGGGACAAACTAGTATTTTTCTTGTTTTCTTATAGTTTGGATAACACATCTAGTCAAGTTTTTACACGGTGTCATTTATTTTAGAATAAAAATTTTAAAATTTAAATTTTATAAATTAAATATTACTATTTAAGTGATATATATTATGTTATATACAGATCGAATAATATAATCAATCTAGATGGTCATACATAGTTGTGACGTGCATGTGACTGCAGAGGGTAAAATTTGGGAGTTGAAATTGTTTTTGAATAGTAACGAGATATTTGAATTGAGATGAAAGAGTTAGAAATAATTTGAGGTAAAATTTTTTATAAAGTTTTGAAAAAAGAAAGGAAAAGTTGAATAAAAATATTATAAAATTAAAATATTATTATAATACAATTTTATTTTAAAATTTAAAAAAAAATTAAATTATTTTTTTATGTTTTTGTTTAGAAACTTAACGAATATCATCGTGAAACAAGTCTCTGTCCCAATCGGGCCTATAGGGCCAGGCTTGGCATGTGACTGACTGCATGCCTTACAGTCAACCTCACCTACCTAGCTAGTCTCTGCCTCTAAGAACCCGCAAAGTTGACCAGGAAATTTCCGACCAAGAGAAAAATTGAATAATATATATATATATAAAATAAATAAATAAAAAATATAGGACGCATGAATCAGTCAGGATAAATATAGAGGTCCTCTTTTTCCTTCAATTTCCCTTCTTTAAAAGAAAAGATAAGACATCAAACGCCAACTTTTTAATAACAAAGAACCTAAATTGCATAATTATAACGCAATGATCGTTTTGAAATTTTAAATTAACACCCAATTTTTATAAGCACAATTGGAAATAGTATAATAATTTATTTATTTTTTTTGGAAATGAAATAGTATAATAATTTGAGTTATAATGTCAAGGGGCCGGATAGAAAAATAAAAATTAAAGAGTTGGAATGTCATTTTGTTGCAGCTTCTATACTTTAACGTTAATCGTACAATTGCAACAATCCAAAAGGAAAATGCAAAATTTTACATTTAAAATTTCTACGACACGAGTATCAGCTTGGTACCTTTGTATCGTACTACTTTCACATTATCTTCATGCATGCAATGCCATTCAAACACTCATGTTGTTTTAAGTTTCTTGTTAGTTTTTTCGGTTTTTTTGTCACGATGCATTTAAGCTAAGAACATTGGAAGTTTCCCACCACGTTATGAAATCAAAGGAAAACAGTGTTAAACGAAGGAGTTATGTACATCCAATATAAGTGAGCTAAGCTAAGCGCCAGCTGTACATGTAAGATAATTTTATTACATATAAATAAAGTTACGTATTAATCTATATATTAATATTAATTTTTTTATATATAAAAATTAAATTAATATTATTTTTAATAAAATCTATTTTTTATTAACTACAATAGATTAATACACGTATTAATACATAATTGTAGTTATAACTAAATTTTTACATGCAAGATTAGTGCCATGTGTTCTTAGACAGTGCTTCTGCTAACACGGAACAGCCACCCATTGCTCCTTGTCTCCGGTTCGACTTCCGATTCATGAGCATCACAGCATATTCCCCTCATATGCTACAAATCCTCTTCAACGAGAGTGCCCGGTATTCCCCGGGTGAACCCGAATCCATCTCATCCAACCCTCCCAACCGAGGCACCTCTACAACTACACCCATAAGCTCAGATGGCTTTCTCCGGCAACCATTGGGTCCCAGATTCACCGGCTGTGAAAACTCCGAGACACCCCTTTCAGCTGCTTCCGTATGAGCCGGTTCTGTCAGTGCACCAACGGGTTCATTCTCCGTTTCGGAAGAGATTTCGGGTTTCAACACCGAAATATCGGCCACGATCGGGGCTCTGCACAGCGGGCAATTGGAGACAGACTGGAACCACGTATCAATGCACTCGACGTGAAAAAAGTGTTCACATTTGGGCAAGACTCGGCCTTTGTCGTCGTCTTCGAACTCGGATAAGCAGACGGCGCACTCCAGCGGAGAGTCGTGAGTTTTAAAGGAGTAGGTGAAAGTTGGGAGGGCATGGAGGATGGAGGGGTCGAGGCCTTGAGTAGAGGTGGTGGTGTTGGGGGTAACGGAGTAATATGAGGAATGGCGGGCTCGCCGGCGTCTTCGGCGGTGATTGTCGAAGAAGCATCGAGAGAAGATACGAAAGCCGACCATGATGAGTAGGACAAGGAATACAGTGACCACTGAACATAGCATAATCTTCCCGTTGAGAGCATAGCTCTGGTTATCCTCCATAACACAGAGAGAGAGAGAGAGAGAGAGAGACGAGCCTGAGAGGAGAAGGGGCAGAATGAGGTTTATGATTATATCGGTTGTAGAGGCCGGGGGGCGGGAGGGGGGTTTTGGAAAGGGCCGAGGAAGGTTCCTATGCGGTCAGAAAATGAGCTTAGTAATTGCTTTTTTCAGCTTTCTGGCGGGCATTCCTTACCTAGTAATTCCCTTCTTAATAGTATCAATTCTCTCCGTGGAAAAACTCTATTATGTGCGGTAAAAATATTCTTTACAAAAATAAAAAAATATTCAAAGATGGTAAAAGATAAATGATATTTATATTAAGATATATAAATTCTATGTATTTTATTTAAAAAAATTAATAAATTCAAGATCTATATTAAAAAATTATTTTTTATAAAAAATTATATTATTTTTTAAATAAAGTAAACAAGATTTACATATTTTGAAATTGTAGTAACGAGTGTAACGAGGATATGGTTAATAAAAAATTATATTATTTTTTAAATAGAGTAAATAAGATTTACATATTTTAAAACTGTAGTAACGAGTGTAACGAGGATATGGTTAATAGCATTAGTTATATAGTTTTTTAAACCGTTGGATTACATACGAAGTGCACAATCTCAATGAAGAGGAGTCGGGCAGCAGAAAAAATAGTATATACCAACTTTTTAATAATTATATTTTCATCAATTTTTTAGATGTGTTATTGGTTAGAAAAGTAAGAAAAAATAAAATATAGTTTTCAATTATTTGAGCACAAAAAAAACAATAAAAGAATAATAATAAAAAACATATAAATAGCATCAGTTAGTAAATGTGCCTTTCTCGAGAACAGATGGATCTAAATATTGATTCCAACGTCAAGCTTCCTTGAGAATTTACATGGGGCCCTAATTGCAAGTTAGACATTGCCAAGGAAATTTACAAGATGAAAGCTGAAAATGAAATAAAGAAATCAAGTCCATAGACAACATCTGATGAAGCATAAGTACGATTATTATTGATTCCCTCGTTGACTCGGTCAAAGAATAGCTAGAAACTCGTGATCCTTTTAACAGTTCTCTCTCGACCCTGGACGCACGGAATACATCCAAATATAAAAAGCACAGCGTCATGATATATCATCCAACAGATTCTGGTCAGCTGTAAAGTTTCCAGAGCACTGTTTGCAATAAATCTACCAATCGTATAATCCATTTTCTTTATTCGGTTCGTCTGGTGAACCAGAAACGCTGAAGGAACCATGGCAGTAAAGTAGCTTGCAAATTCTGCACCACGCACAGTAAACTTTCCTTTCTGCACCAGTAAAAGTTGCTTGCAATTCTGCAAAGTTGTTCCCGCTAGAGTCCCAAGATAAAAAAATAATTGTGTTGCTGTACATTTTCACCAACAAACCCATTAATTAGTTAACGAATTTTGTACAAGTAAAGTTGATATTAATTTATATATTAATATTAATTTTTTTATATTTAAAATTTAAATTAATATTATTTTTAATCAATCACCTTAAATTCTTACAAAAGCTCATTAATTACTTAATAAATTTTATTATATATAAGTAAAGTCACGTACTAATCTACATACTAATACTGATTTCTTTATATTCAAAACTTAAATTAGTATTGTTTTCAATCAAATCTACTTTTTAACCAATCATATTATATTAATGTATAATTATGCTTGCAATTGAATTTTTTCTTACTTAATTATGGAACTTCTTGGGTCTTAATATCATAACTTTATGGAAGGAAAATGATAAATTACAAATTTTTTTATAAGAGTGATGATTAATACATTCATAAAGTTTATAAGCGTCATGTAGTTGTTTTGAAAAAAAATAAGATTTATCATTAAAAATTAATTTTTTTATATAAATCTCGTATTTATTCACTTATTTCAAAATGATTGCAAAACGTTTGTATATTCATAACTGCAAGTATCATTTTACTTTTTATAATTTTACTTCAAATCGACGATAGGTTGAAAAAAAGAATATGTGTATTTTTACTCTAATTTGATTGTCTGTAAAGCTAAATTACCGGTACATTTATTGATATGACCACTTAAAATACATTATGCTATTTAAAATACCATTATGCAAGTTTCATTAAGATTAATATACTGGATAGAGTTTTAAAGTGTACAAACCCCACACCGTATAAACTCATTTTTTCATAATAAATCTCAATCTTTCTCAAATCAAGACTTACACACATGAAAATTATACAAATTATTTTTCCCTTTATAGCATAGAAAGGGTGGGGAGGAATGAGAAGGACAGTCATGTACAACAGTAGTCATCAATGTCCTCATACTTTATCTCATCAACCGTATTATTTATAAAGTATAAGCACCCAAGAAAGCCCTTCCAAAAATACTTATGACATGGCCCATTTGTATGAGAGAACAAGAAAGCCCTTCCAAAAATACTTATGAAGTTGATGGGATACAAACAGTAGTCCATTTATGATTTATGTTGGCCAGTCAAATTTACTTCTTGGACCGTTGGGATCTCATGATTGTACCCATTCCCGAGTTCCAACAACACCAAAACTGTGACTTTGTACGTATATTTATCCAGGAAGTCTCCCTGTTGTACGTGAACAATCATGTGCAGGGCCTGCACCGTGAAGCCAGCGTTTAGTCCATTTCCTCCTTTCAAACCAATGCCCCCTCCATAAAAATCTCCTATTCCACTTTATTTTTCATTTCATTCTAACAAAGACTCCCTACCTTAGATAGATATATCTCTGATTAATTGATTTTAAATGTAGTTGGACGTGTTATGCTCCGATTATATGTTAAGATAAGTTGACTTTTTTATAAATAGTAATGAGTTGAAATAATAAAGTAAATTTTATGAGATTTATCTAGGATGAATTTAAATATATTTAAATATTAAATTGAGTTTAGATGTATTTAAAGGTCGAGGATCTCACGTGTAAAGATGTATTAAGTTAAAAAATATTACGAGTCTCGCGTATAAAGAAATTTTGAGTTGAAATAGTCTTGTGATTTGAAAGTTAGATATTTAAATGTTAGACTTAGTTTAAAATTAGACAACTAAATTTAGTCTAAATTCTAAATGGAACCTTAGTCTATTTCATAATTCTATCTCCGTTCTAAAACCTTAAGCTGGTGGAATAGGGTACTTAAGCTGATGGAATAGAGTACTGTAAAATCAAAGTTCATACTTAAGATTTTTATTTTGATATTATATGAAATTATCACTTGTTTTAAAAAATTAAACTGATAGAAATATATTGATTTAATTATTTGTAATATTTTTTTAACAGTCATTTTCTCTATTTTTTTTTATTATTATTATTGGATCGCCCATCTCAAGTGTGTTTATCTTGCATCAGTTTTTAAATTAAATTTGAGCAATAATTGAGATTATTTTCTATCCAAATCCCGACCGCACGTTATCCATCGCAAAACAAAGATGAAAGATTGATGCATTTGTACAACAAAACACCCACAATCGCAGTCACCACAAATCCCAACCACCCACCGAAAAAGAAGACTCTTCCCTTGCAAACCCACTGCCACAACGCACAACAGCCCGGACCACATGTACCCATCACCATATGCACATACAGCCACAGCCACAGCCACAGTACAATACCATAGGAGCAAAGTAAAAACTTAGTGGACGTAATTTCAGGGTGGGTTGAAATTTGAATTTATATTTTAATTTTTATGCTTATTATTTATACCATTTTTTTTTAAGATTCGGCAGACTAATATTACATAACAACTACGTATGGACAAATTTCTAATATATAGGTCCTAGGCTCTTTGAAAAAAAAGTGTCCATTCAAAAAGAACAATTTATTTATTTTTATATATTTTTTTAAATTATAATCTACTTTTTTACAAATGCTTATGATGATCTTACTTATTCGGACCTTTTACAAATCATTTCTTTTTTATAATATTACTAACAAAGTCGTTTGCTCTACTGGAATTCCTATAAGATTTTCGGTGTCCACGTAGTCATATTTCTATAGGTTTATACTAGTTCAAATTATATCACTTATATAATGAGTTATAATCGGATACAAATATCTCTAAATTTTCTGATGCCTAGAAGTCTATTTAAGCACCGATAGGGATAAGGATTTTGACTTAGTGCATGTTTTGAATTGTGGTGGAAAATATTATTTTTTAACTTAAGGCTTATAGCTTAGAGCTTAACGTAATAAGTTCTACTATTAAAAAGTTATTTATTGTTTAGGATCTGTATCTTTAAAACAATTTCAAACATATAAATTTGTTCGGAAACAAATTAAAAAGATACTTTTTGATATATAAATGACATAAAATGGCATATACTTAATAAAAATTAAATATTACAATAAAATAATAACAAAAATAGTCTAATAGATTTTTCAGTAATTATAATGAAAAAGAAAATCTCTTCAACGATGCATAAGTGATAGGAAAAGAATGAAAAATATTGATGGGTAAAGTCTTGAATAAATTATAAGAGAATAATGAAAAATATAGATGGACAAAATTGTCATTGTGTTAAAATGATGAGGGTCATTTTGTAATGTATATAGTACGGTAAAATATGGATTACTTTTTCTAAAGTGCTTATGACAAAAAGCACTACTTTGATGCTTTTGCTTAAACATAGTTTTATGATTTTTCTTGATTTAGAAGTATTTTGATATAAAATTACCAAACAGATAAATTTTGTCATTTAAGCACTTTAGACCATTATACCGCACTTTTTAGACCTTCCACTGCAATCCCAAACATGCCCTTACAACATAATTGTGCATCTAGCCATTAAGAGACATTTAGAGGTAAAATTATTAAGATGATCTTTCTGTCATAGTTGAACCATATTCTCAATCAAACAACAATAAAGAGATGTAGGTTTTCTAATTGTTATCATTTAATAATGCCTTGGATCATAGAAAATAAAAAATCCTAAAATTTATGTTTCATGTTAAAATATTCAACAAGTTCATGACACCTATAAGCTCACCTACAATAGTTAAGAATACTGCTATTGTAAGGCATTCACATCACACAATATTTATGTGGTATAATTTAATTAAAAAAATAAATTTTAAAATTTGAATCTTAAAATCAAATTTTGTCATTTAAGCAATGTAGATAGTGTGTTTTACTTTTACACACTGACTTGAAAAGAGAATAACTCAAATATTTAAAGAAAAAGTATATTCATTATCTATTTTTTCATATTCTCTCGTCATCTCATGATGTGTCATTAGATAATAGATTCACACATATAAAACAGTCAAAGAGGAATGAGTGGTAATTTTCTTCGGCTGGGAAGCACACAATCTTGCATATTAATATATGTTGGTTTTCTCTCTCAAGCACATGACAGCAACGGGCTCAGGTTCATCATCCCAACCTATTCATGAAATTTCCTTTAGTTGAGTCAAGATCGTTTATCCAATGATCCGCGTTTCAAAACTCGAGATCGAGTTTTTCTTTTTCTTTTTTCAGAAAAGGGGAAGATTGATGCGGGTTTAACATTCACGTTTCTATTGAAATGTTGTTTTAGTCCTCCATATTGCAATATTGTCCGGAAAAATGGTGAGTGTTGAAACTGATAGTCATGTAGCTAAGACATATAGAGTTGAATACGCCGTCATTTCCCCTGGGGGAATTAAGGATCTAGAACAATGCGTTTGATTAGGGCATAAAAAGAACAAACAAGACTCCTCAATTGACAATAAGATTTATCTTCAGCCTTAAAGGGTTGGATACAATACCAAAATTTTGGTGTGAGAGGCAGGGATTGAAATCACACATAATCCGATATGTGAATTGGATTTGCTTTGGATCGCTACTTGAAAATTATCAACTATCCAATTGTGTAAAAAACTCTAAATCAATTTTTCTTTAACACCCTCTTATCTTCTTTTTTTAAAACTGAATATATTCAAACATGCTCATCTTGGCTGGTATTGCATCTCAATTTCTATCTGATATATATATATATATATATGTATATAATTCTCGGGTCATGTCCCGTTTTAGACTCTTGTATTAAGATAAGTCGGGGCTCTTCCTAAAGGTGGCTATGGGCCCGCGTACTGGGCTCCGATCCAACCAGTTAGCCTTGGCCTAACTAAGCCCCACTCAACATCAGGCCAACGCTATCAAATTTGGAGCCTTATACTGCGTAAGAACGGTGAGATCAAGTGCCTTGGGCAATAGATGGCCCCAACTAGCCTGGTAGCATACACTAAATAGAGAGACTCTGCCGGAATAGAGAGCTGCGGAGGGTCAAAATGGAGGGGGTAAATATAGATATGGAGTCTCAGAATGAGAATGCTCCTGGGACGATGTCCCGGTCCAACTAGTGAGGTTGTGAATAGTTGACATTTCTATAAACTTTTTGAGCAGGCAGGATGGAATTCATTTCAATCTATAGCTACTATTTCCTGATTTGACTGGCTTGAGTATGATAAAATGCAAATTTTTCTATTTTTGGGAGTGGGGTGAGCAACATCAGATACCCACACGGATCAAAGCATTGTTTGCATTACTCAGGTATTTTGAAGCAATAAATAATAATCTAAGCTTAAAAAAAGCTACTCAATGATAATAATTTGGCACCACAAAACTCAAGAAAAGCATCCAATAAACTTTAATATCCAACGGATTTCAGGACTGAATGGAAACGATAGCCATATAAAATTTTCTTTTAATAATAGAAAAAAAGTCTCAGAAAAAAGAAAACCAGCCCAATATAACATGAAAAAGGAGCCAGATCTGCAACACGTTTGCACAGAATCGGTGAGTGCATTTGTGTTTTAGGCAAAAGTTTGGTAGCTTAAACTCTGAAGCCCTTGCTGTTCCTTCTTCCTCTAGCCCTCTCAAATTTCCTTCCTTTTGATCGTACATAGGGTTTTGAATGGCTGTGTGGCACACCTGGAGCCGGTCCGAAGTGCTTCACAGCTTCCCGAGCATTCTTTGGACCTCTAAGAAGAACCTGTGGCATTTGCCATTATCATTTTCCTTAACAGTTCCTCTCACTTCAATATAAAAGAATATTTTAATAGAAAAGTGGAGTGGAGTGCAAGACGTTTTCATTTGTATATCCATATTTGACTAATATAGAATTAATGAAGTTCTATCAATTAAATACAAACAACTCGTTTGAATTTTCAGCAAAACCCTCTACAGCTTTAATACAAAATGACATTTACTTATTGTAAATATTGAAAGGTCCATCCTTCCGTTCCAGTATTATTTTTTCATTTTTCAGCTTAAAACATTTCAGATTTCACCAAGCTTGCCCAGCAATCCTAACCTTCTGATGGTCCCCTATGCAAATTCTAGTAACCAGAACCAAAGGGTACCATAAAGTTACCAATCACAGAGAAAATAACTGGAAATTGTATTTACAAGTAAAAAATTGCATCTTTCATGTGAACAATCCGAAATTACATTTTCTTTCAACAGCTAGCAAAATTACATTAAAAAATAGAGCCTCATTAGTGCTAGAGTAGCACCAGGCAAAATTTTAAAAAAAGTACACAAACGCTATTCCAAATCTAGATTCTTTTATACTATCCACCCTCTAACACACATGTTTTTGTAATACCCCAAACTATCAAAGTTGACACATTGCACCCTCTTACTATCAAAAAGCTATGTGTGCACCTGCCATTAAGATTCAACTCCCAAAATTGTTATAAAAAAAAAAAAAAAAACACTCCCAAAATTGTATTTCCCATTCATCTAACAGCCAAAATTGGTCAAGGGTGAGCTTCGGTAGTTAAAGTCTGTCAGTTAGGGCATGGAAAGTATACTTTCCCTTTCTTTATAAGACTTCGTATACATTTCAATTCCAACAATAGACACACATCTCTAGTGTACTTCTTGTATTATTGGTTAACACCCCCTCGGCATCCTTTCCAATAGGCAGCCAAAAACACATAAGGCATCAAGGGCTTTAATCACTTCATATGAAACATCAATATGATGCACCATTTCCTAATAACTGAGAACATTATAAGCCAGATCATGCTAGCCCATCAACTATGCACAGAAGTTCTAGGAATAAAACGCGTAGAAGTTACATGAATAATGAACTTGTGTAATGACTAATAAAGTCCAATAACACCAAAAGCCACTATTTTGTGTAAATGGAAAATTCCATATTCTGATCTATAATAAACTAAACATGCTAACAACATATTCATCTAATTGCATTTTAGTTTGCATATCTATCAGCCTCGTGTAACTAATGACAGCCATCCAATGTACATCGCTAAAAGCCAAACATAATATCAATAAAATTTTGTTTACCCATAAAATGGTAGTCAAACATAATTAACATTATTCAATTCATGAGTATTCGAACGAATTTCATATTTTAAAAAACCATTTAACTGTCAATGACTAAGAGAACGCAAACTGAAAAACTAGTTGAGATGGCACAACAGAGGGACTTCAGCAAAAGTTCTAAATAATATACCGTGTTCTGTCCGAGAGGAGCTCTGAGAGCCAGCTGGTCAAATGTCAAGCATTCTCCACCTGCCTTCTCAATCCTAGCTCTCGCAGTCTCTGTGAACCTCAGGGCAGTCACTTTCAGGGTGGGGACTTCATATACTCGGATGTCATCTGTCACGGTTCCAACAACCACAGCAATCTTATCCCCCTATATAAATACCAGAAGCCCTATTAATCATCAATATAAGAAACAATTTCAATCAATGTAGAAGGCACTAATAGGATGAAAAACACTATTTTAGGTCATAAGACCCCTTTTGGACCGGAACAAAACACAGTAACTGAAGAGCAAATCATAAGTTCAATTTTAATTATAAATTTATAACTGAATGTATTGATTGAAGTATGGTCTTCTACTTCAAATTAGACATAAGAACGAATTGTCATTTTATCTACCAGGTTTGCCAATAACGAAACATAACGGTTTCAAGTTTGCAAGATCCGAACTGATATGTCCCTACTCCTCAGACACCAAAAAAGACTAAACAAATGTATATTTTCTTCTCTTTTTATGTATATTTTCTTGTCTTTTTCTCCTCGGTTCTCTCAGCAACCAAATAGAAGATACACACACACAAACGGGGAGAGACAGAGAGAGACAGAGAGAGAGAGGTACCTTGCCCTTCATGAAACGAATCAACCTGGAGAGAGACAATGGCGGCTTGTTGACCTTGCTCATGAAGAGCCTCTTCAGTATCACCGCATTGAAATTGCTCCCGGTCCTCCGCACCAGAAAACGGTACAGCTGTTCACATATAAGCAATCCACGTCAACCATAAATCAAATGCTCCACACATATACAAGGAAGAGAGCGAAAGCGAGAGAGGGAGATGGGGAACCTTTACGAGGAGCTTGAGGTAGATATCGTCCGATTTAGGGGCGGTTCGCTTGGACTTCTTGCTCTTGCCACCGGCGACCAAATCGATACCCTGCAAAAATAAGGACAGTGATAATGAGTTTAGGGATCGATTGACAGAAAAAATGGCATTATGCATTATTAGGGTTTGAGAGGCGAGCGATTACCATGGCTGCTGATCCTAGTGTTGGTGCTCGGCGCGGGTGGTAGCAACCCAAATTCTGCTTTTTAGAGGGAGAGATGGGCTAGGGTTTTGGGACTCGGAAGTGATCCCAAACTGCACAGATGACGATGGGTTTCTATGGATCCTAATCTTTACCCGTACACGTGGCAAACGCTAATTTTTTCCTTTAGAGCATTGGCATGGGCATAATGTCAAAATTTGCCTCTTTTATCTCAAAAAAGATCAGCATTGAATTAACCATACTATATACATCTTGATTTTTAGTAACAATAGTTCAGCCAATATGAAGCGAGATTGTTTAAAACAAAAGGAAATGATAATCACAATTACGACTGAGTAAATACTGTATAATTATTTTTAAAAAATAAATAAATATTAAATTTATATAAAAAAGAATTAATTTTTTAATAATAAATTTTATACTTTTTTAAAACAACTGCTTGATAGCTATACACTTCACGACTATATATCATATTATTCTTAAAAAATATATATATGTGAGAAAATAATTCTTGCATTCTTTTTTTAACATTATTTTTTTATGCACATCCAGCGATGTAACCTTTTATTAAATGATATCATATTTCCTATGTATTATTTTCTTTCTACCATATAATATAAGTGCATTATTTTCTCTCTCCCTGTAGGTAGAATGCTAAATGATTTTTTTTTTTTTAAGTAAAAGATACCTCATTTCTTGATGTATTAAAGATAATTCAATCATTACAGTATTTTCCTTCTGTATATCACTTACTATCTCTATATGATTCTCCTCAATCCACACACTCTTCTCTAAATACATAAGTGCTAATTTTACTAGTTTATGAGCTATGTTATTAGCTTCTCTATAGACAAATATAACATTCCAATCCAATCTATCAACCATCAACAATCTCACATCTTCAATAATATTCCCATAATTTGCCCATAACTCTTCATCACTGTTAGTTAGGGGTGCTACCCGAACCATACGGTGCGGGGTAGACCCCTCCGCCCCCGCATGGGACAGATGGGGTAAATCTCCCCCGTCTCCCTCCCTCGATGTGCGGGGGCGGGGTACCCCGTCCCGCATGACGGGGTACGGGGTGGGGGGGCAATCCGTCCGGCCCCCGCACCCCCCTTCTGGGCCTTGGGCCCAGGAGCTTTTTCTGGGCCTTGGGCCTATGTGCATTTTCTAGGCCAAAAATGGCACAGAAGCAATTTCTAGGCCATTTTGGGCCCAGAAACCGTTTCTGGGCCTAAAATAACCCACAAGTATGTATTTTTTGCCCAAAAAAAGCTTGTAAGCCATTTTCATTTTTCAGCCCATAAAATTATAAGTAAAAAGGAAAAAAAAAATTAAAAACCAGATTAAAAAAAAAAAGTGTTATGAATGGTAATTGATTTTATGGCTAATAAAAGTTACTAGTCTAAGAGTCTAATACGTAATAAACTAATAATAATAACTAAGCTATTACAAAATTAAAAGGCTAAACAATTACAAAATTACAAACATAAAAGTGTCCAAGAGACATTGTATCAACATTACAAATTATTGAATACAAAATTTGAACAAATAATTAAAAATTAAATATTCTAAAGAGGCTTGTCAGCTGTGGCTTGTCAGTTGTGGCTTGTCTTTGAGTCAAAGGGTGTGACAGTTGGGGCGGCCTGGGTTTGAGCACATTTTTGTGTTGCAAAGGGGTTAGACGTCTCATGTGTTACTACAAAAATTAATATTAAAATTAATAACGATGAAATGGAAATGAATATAAATAAATTAAAATAATAAAATAATAAATATTTACCAGGTGGTCCAAATCCAGACTGATCACCACCCTCATCGGTCTCCTTAAAATCTAAAATATCCGAAACATGAATATCATTTCCTATCGTCCAACTCTGTGTGCACATCAATGTCTCTACAGTTGTAGGAGACAATGAACTACAGAAAGGATCCAATATAAGACCTCTGGTACTAAAGGCTGACTCTGAGGCAACGGTGCTAATAGGGATGGCCAAAATACAGCGGCCAATCTCAGAAATGATGGGATATTTCTTTGAGACATTCTTCTACCATCCTAATATATCGAAATGATCATTAGCATCTTGGACCATATCCGCTGACAAATAGTTGTCTAACTCAGAAACGACCTCCGTAGATTGATGGAATAGTGTGGGATTCTGTGCGAGGGTCTTAGTCCACGGCATTCTGCGCTTCTTTGTAGGAGGCCCGGTGACGGTGTCTGTAAAAGGCATTGAGGTCGGTGTATGTGTCTTCGATGTAGTACCACCCTTAATTGCCATAAACTCGTCATATAATTTTTTCAGGGTATCTCGAGCCAATTCACCAATAATTTCAGTCCATACCTGATCGTGAACAAGTCTCAAACCATATAACAAGCCTGAAACTTTCAGACGGGGATCAAGAATAACAGCCACATATAAGAAAATATTCATTCTAGTCAAATCTCCCCAATACTTGTCATATTTTAGCATCATGCTCACTACCATCCCCCTCATCCTTTCACTGGAACCCTTATGCATATCTTCTAATTCTTCTTTTACCCTACATATTTGTTGACAAAATCCATGGGATGTAGGGTACAAAGAACCAGATATATTCAATGTGACATCATAAAATAATCCAAGAAAATCAATGAAAGTAGAAACTACCACCCAATCATCATCATTAGGCTTTCGTGATCCACCGTACTCATCAAAGTATTTGACATATTGGATGTCTTCATCACCCAATAATTGAAAGGCTGTCTTATATTCTTGGGCCGCCTCCAACATCAAGAAGGTTGAGTTCCATCTGGTAGGCATATCAGTACAAAGACCCTTCTTCGATGTTATGCCCGCAACCTTTGCAGCAATTTTGAATTTCTCCAATCTAGAAGGAAAAGACCTCACCTATTTCACAGCCATTCTAACTCGTGTAACCAAGTCATCAACATCTTTCAACCCCTCAGTCACAATTAAATTCAAAATATGTGCAGCACATCTAACATGCAAGTATTCACCACCCAAGAATGTCTTATTTGCATCTTTAAGATAATTCTTTAGATACCCCAATGCGACATCATTAGACGATGCATTATCAACTGACACAGACAAAACTTTTTCCAACCTCCACTCCTTTATTGCGGCCTCCAAGGCCTTCCCAATTGTCTCACCCTTATGATCAGTTATTTGACAAAATTTAATAATTTTTTTGTGCAGAACCCAATCAGCATCAACAAAATGCACAGTCAACGACATGTAATTTATATTTTGGATTGAAGTCCAAGTATCGGTAGTGAGACAAACTACCAAACCCGCCAATTGGCCCCTCAAAACATCTTTGTCACGGAGGTACATCTTTTTAATATCTTTTGCCACAGTGTGACGAGAAGGAAGTACAAATCTCGGTTCCAACTCTTGGACAAACTCTTGGAACCTTTTACCCTCCACAAACTGAAAAGGCAGCTCGTCCATGACAATCATAGGAGCTAACTTTCTTCTACACTCATCGGGGTTATACTTCGTATACCCCTTCAATGTTGGCACCCCAGCCCCACTACTCCCATCCGCCATTTTAAAATCTAGTCTAGATCGACCCTTCTCTACTAAGGATTTTAAAATTGGACTCTTTTTGCATTGTTCCTCTAGATGGACCTTCAGCTGGGATGTACCATGTTTCCTATAGTAACATCCATACATTTTTCCACAGTGATTACATTTAGCTTGTGAGTTGTTGGGGTCACCACCCTCTAGTTTGGTAAAGTGTTGCTAAACTATGGATACAGGTTTCTTGCCCTGTGTGGGCTTCGGAGCAGGGCAAGGTGTACTCGTTATAGGGGTAGGAGTAGGGTTAGTTTCTGGAGTAGGGGTGTTGGCTGGGGAAGGCGAGCTATCACTGAAATCCAAAGACATTCCTGATTCTCCAACAAAAATAAATAAAAATAAAATTCAAAGTGCAATCCAACACAATCAGGGCAAAATGCATACAAAACCAAATACATCAAAAAAATAATTGGGTTTCGGATTGGAACCCCGGATTGGGGTTCCAATCCGAAACCCTTCAATCAAGTTAGGCCCCTCATTGATTGAAACCCCTAATATTATTTTTCATGATTACACAAATGAATATTCACTCATTTACTTTATTATGATCTTAACAGACACCAAACATCTCAATTCATGCATGTATTATTTTTAATTAATAATCTATACAAATTAGTGATTTTCTCTTGATTATGATCTTTAATTCTTACCACTCTTGTCATAAATAAATAACCCGTCAATTTTTGTTATTTCATTTTAATGTAATGTCTTGATTCAAACTCAAATACTTATTCTAATATTTTGTGAAATCAACATTTCCGACACTCACATACATAAATATAAAGTGCATTATAATATTATTTTCATAATATAATTTTAAACATATTAATGTGTCATGCATCAATAAATGAATATGATTTTCTTACATGATCAACGTTACCAACCCAATAGTTGTCGCCTGAATTCTAAAAAAGGTGCTCACCTTTGATGCAAGCTAAGTTAACACCCCGGGAAGAAGAAAGGAAGATGCTTGAATAGGATGTGTCTCGGACAAGTTGTCCCTAAGAATTAAACACTTATAATTAATGTGTATATATATATACCGCTAGCTGTACGATTTTTTTTTTTATGGTTTCCTTCCAAAAGAAAATTGTACTTGCCTTCTTAACTAAAAGGATAATTTATTATTATCTTGAGGCATACAGATAGCATACCTTAATAAAAAAATATATATCATGAATGATATATTTTATTATTTTTAATTACACTTAATTAATGATGTAGTACGTATATACATTTTAAATGTTTTGATGTGCAAATCACCTAATAGCAATGACTTAGGATAGATTTAAAAGACACATCTCAACTCAAAATTCTCATTTTAATTTAAAATTTTTATCTTATCTAATAATTTTTTTAAATTTTCACATAAAATATAATAAATAATTTAACTTTTTACAAATTTCAAAATAATAATAATACTAAAAAATAATATTTTAAACTTTTATCTCATGAACTCAAAATTCTTATCTTATTTACCAAACCTGCCCTTAAACTATTCCACGTAAAACATATGATGAGTAGTTAATAACCTATTGAATCAATTAGTGCAATGGATTAGTTGATCAAACAGTCCAGATGTACTAATTCTTTCCAACAAAATTGCCAACTTTGGACTGTTTAAAAGAAAGCTAATTGCCAATAGTACTTCAAAAATGCAATGGATCTAGAACCCTATCCAGTTTAAATATATTATATCCCGTTAAATGCAATGGAAATATTGAATTTAATTGTTACATTTCTAATTATTCTCAATTTTTTAATAGTTTACAAACTAGTTTCTAATTCCCATAAAAAAATTAGGGTTTCGGATTGGAACCCCAGGTTCCAATCCGAAACCCTAAATCAAATTTAGGGGTTTCAATAGTTGAAACCCCTAAATCAAATTTAGGAGTTTCAATAGTTGAAACCCCTAAATCAAATTAGGGTTTCGGATTGGAACCCTAATTTAATTTAGGGTCCCAATCCGAAACCCTAACCCCTAAATTGATTTAGGGGTTTCAATTATGAAACCCCTAAATCATGAAACCCTTAAATCAATTTAGGGGTTTCAATCAAGAAACCCCTAAATCAATTTAGGGGTTAGGGTTTCAATGAAATTTACAAAAAAAAAAAAAAACAATCCAATGAATCCAAAAAAATACCAATCCGAAACAATCACACAATCACACGAATCCACAGCACACAATTCACAAATCTCATCCTCCATCTCCGATTCAACCCCATCCTACCTTCAATCTCCGATCAAAACTAAAAAAAAACAAAAAATAAAAAATCAGCGGAGAAAATCAAAAGAGGAGGAGAAATGTTACTGTGCGGCATGCAGCGTGCGTCCGGCGTCGTGCATCGTGCGAGAGAGAGGGAGGATGGAATACGTGCGGCGGACGGATTGGTTGCCGGTGGGAGGAGGAAACACTGAACACGGGGACGTTGCAAACGGGGAAGGCCGAAGGGGGAGGAAGGGACTCGGGAAGGGAGGGGAGGGGAGGGGAATCAGGGGATCCGCGGGGGGGGGGGGGGGGGGGGGGGTATGGGTTAGGGTTAACATTTTAATGAAACGGCGCCGTTTTGTCCACCACAAAACGGCGCCGTTTCTTTTAAGTATCCGGTTATATAATATATTATATATTATATATATATAACCAGTGCGGACCGGAGAGAGTCCGTTTCCGTCCCCCGCCTCCGCTGGGGGTGGCCATACGGGCCGGGGGGGCCCGCCCTGCCCTATGCGGGGGCGGCGTGAACGGGGCGGGTCAGCGGGTTCCGGGGCCCCGCTGCCCACCCCTACTGTTAGTTGCCTTCACAATCATTTGAGAGTCTCCCTCCAAAATCACATTCGAAAGGCCTAGCTTTGCATATAAGAACCATGATGTTCTTATAGCCAAAGCTTCTACAATTATTAATTTCTTTACATGATCCATAATCGAGCTTAGACATGCCAGAACTTCACCATCTAAGTTTCTAATAACAACAACAATTCCCACTATTTTGTGACGCACGTCCACTACTGAATCTCAATTCACGTTTACCCACAAATCAATTGGCTTTTCCCATTGAACCCCCTTTCTACCTGTGCTCCCAACAACTGTATCTTCTGTTGATAGTCTTGTGCTATGTTGAATTCATTTAGTCCCTTATTGGTAGATTTTAGGACACTCATTAGTTCTAAAAACTTGTTGTCAAACAACCATGAGTTCCTTCCTAGCCAGATCTTCCTCAACATACAAGCTACCATCTCCACCTCTTCCGCTTCAAGTTGCATATTAAGTTTCTTCCATAACTCCACGAGGCTAGACTCATAGCAGCTCCACTTATGGACAAGACTTTCATATTCAGCCCAGACATTTGAGGTTGCAGGACACGTCCAAAGGGTATGTGTGACGCCCCCAAATTCCGTTTAGGATCGGACAGACATTTGAAGCGTCGAGACATGCAATACAAGGTTACCTGCCCCCGTTCATGACATATAAGATGCAATGTTCTTAATATGCATCTAACATTATGCAATATTCGCAGCGGATAATTTTTTTTTCTTTAGCAATACTATGCACCAAATTGAAAATATCTCAAATGCTTAAAACATACTTCATACATAAAGACCCATTGAACAACTAAGATCACAACACTAGTCTAAAATGGTTATGATCCAAAAAGTACTAGAAATGCAACTCCATCGTACAAGTAGTAATTTACGTTAACTACTATATTAACATTGACGTCGCACCGTCGCTTAGTCAACTGTGTCTAGTTGGTCAGCTCCTGATTCTCCTTCAGGTACTGTAACAAGATCTACCATTCGGAAGGGATGGTAGTTAGGACTACCAAAGTGAGATTTGATTACAAATCTCAGTAAGTTAACAAAAAAAACTTCCACACAAACTAATGATGCATGGATGACAGTAAAAGCATAAATGCATAATCAAATTCATAAGTAATTAAAGCATAACTTGGCGTACAACATAACATAATTGACATAACTTAAATTGAAACATGAACTGAACTTGACTTGACATGAACTTGATCTGAAACTTGACTTAGCATGAACTTGCTCTGAAACTTGAATTAACATGAACATGATATGAAACTTAACTTATCATGAACTTGTTCTGAAACTTGACTTAACATGAACGTGATATGAAACTTGACTTATCATGAACTTGTTCTGAAACTTGAATTAACATGAAAAATACATACTCCACAATTGTTGTGGCCCCATGTATTCTACGTGTAAATACATACTCCACAGTTGTTGTGGCCCCATGTATTCTACACAAACTTGACTTAACATGAAAAATACATACTCCACAGTTGTTGTGGCCCATGTATTCTACGTGTAAATACATACTCCACAGTTGTTGTGGCCCCATGTATTCTACGGAAACTTATTCTTTAACTGCTTAAATACATACTCCACAGTTGTTGTGACCCCATGTATTCTACGTGTCACAATTGTTGTGTCTCACGTAATGTATGCATCACAATTGCTGTGACCCCATACATAAGTAATCAAGATGAAACGTGACTGGAATACGAAAGGACTGAAGTCCTGACGTAACATAACGTGACTTGAACATAACTTGAAATACATGACCAACTTGAGATAGAAATATTTCGTAACATGGCATAACATATAATAGACAACATATTTAACATGACATACTTGTAATGTACAATCATACATAACAGAATATATTATGTAACAGATAAAAATTGATCACAGAATAAATTCTGTATAATAGACAATTATGTGATAACTTGGCATGGTATGACATATATGATAACATACATACATACACTGTAGTTCCTTTACTTAGCACACATACACAATAGACTGCTAATAAGTTAAAAGCTAACTTACCTCGATCTCCGCATTTCTTATAAAACCTTAAGCGCGATCACGAAGAAAAAAGCTTCGAAATGGGTGTGCAAAAGAACTCCTAAAAGCTGTCCGAGAGAGAGTGTTTGATATTCTTTTAATGGAAAGTGTAAATGAAGATAATTTCGTGGGGAGGGGTGGCTGGAGATACTTATGCATGAGATATGGAAGAGATGAGGCTGGAGTGAGAGTTAAGTGTAGGACTCCCTTACCCGAAGTGAGAGTTAAGTGTAGGACTCTCTTACCCGGAGTGAGAGTGGAGTGTAGGACTCTCTTACCTAATAATATCTATAAAAATCAACTTAAGATATTTTTACCCAATAATATCCACGAAATTAGCTTAAAATATTTTTATCTAATAATATACACAAAATTAGTTTAAGATATTTTTATCCAATAATATCTACAGTTTTGAACAGACGTTTCGTCCTAAATTATGAAAAAGTGTTATTGCGCTATAAGACCTTAAATAACCCTCCGAGTCTAATGGCACAAGTTATAATACATTTTGACACTTCTAACTATTTCCAATAATCAAAAACACACTTCTGATACCATAGTAAATAATAACACTAACTATGTAGTTAGACAAAAACCTATATGATTAATGGATTCGTGAAAGCTTATAGAGTCTTCACGAGGTTCCTAAAGTCAATAGAAATTTCACAATTGAATTTCTAGCGGGCTGTTACAATCTCCCCTCCTAAAAAAAAGATTTCATCCTCGAAATCGAAGTAAGTAAGAAATAACAAGTTAAGGAATAAGTGTTACTTACCAACCTGCTGTCTGTCCCGTATATATCTACCTTTGAGATTATGCCATTTTTTTTAACTCTCTTACTTTAACCAACAATTATATTATACTTCTTTCCACAAGGTTAGCCAAGTTGTATCGATACACTCTCCAAACCTAAAACTTCAAGTAAATAATCTTCCGAAACTCTTCTTTAGAAAAATATAGGTGATATACTTTAAGTGTTCTTGTAAATATCAAAGTTAGTAGAGAATTCATCAAAATTAAGCCATTATCTCTCTCTCTCTCTCTCTCTCTCTCTCTCTCTCTCTCTCTCTCTCTCTCTCTCTTTAAAAAAAACGGTGGCCCTCTGTTTTAGACCAGACAACTCTGATCCGCATGATTTTTATAGGTCTTCTGTAGCTGTCAGGCGCCACATAGCTATGACACTACTTTACTCTCCTGTAGTTGTCAAGCGCCGCAGCTATGATACTACATTGCTCTTCTGTAGTTGTCAGGCGCCGCATAACTATGACACTACTTTATTCTTCTGTAGTTATCAGGCACCACAGCTATCATACTACATTGCTCTTGTCTCTTGTAGAGAAATGCTTCACGAGAGCTGATTCATCATAATTTTCTCTATAAAAGAATTATTCAGTTCATCTTCTTTCACATCTCATCTTCTTCACTTTTCTGAAATTAGTCTAAATTCTTACTCTGCAATTTCTTTCTACTTACTCACTTTGCAATGGCTCAGCAATCTTCTCATTACCAAAACATGAGGTATTCTGCACCTCGTTCACCAGTTGTTTATGCTTCTTCCGTAGGTGCTATAATGCAATCCAATAATAATCTGACTAATAAGTCAGATAATGAACTTATCTACGAGCTTGTGAGTCTCGGTACCCGATACTCATCAGCCATTGTCGCATATTCTCAGCGACTGCAATCCAGGACTGGTGGGGTTGACAAACTCCACGAGAATATTTCTATCCTTCAGAGACTTCTTATGGAATCCAACATGAAGATAGAAGCACTAAAGCGAGAGAACAGAGATTTAAAATCTTTGCTTAGCTCTTCTTTTCGAGTGGCTACTCCTTTAGATAGGAAAGACATGCAGATTTTTGAAGAGCAAAAGCGTTTAAAGATTGAGGCAAAGAACTTCAAATTTTTGTAATTTTGTTTTATGATAATAAAATAATACTTCACAAATATTTATATTTGTGTTTCTATCTTCTGGTAGATGTTTTATGTGCTCCATTTTATTTCTTTTAGGGATTTTCATATATATGACATGATCCAATGACTCATATAAATATGCATTTAATCATGTATATCCAAACTCTCAGTAATCTTCAAGTTAATAAAAACTACAAGGAGTTCTACTAGTCTAGGACTAACTTACTTCTTTATAATCGCAACAATCAATCCTCTTCCTAGGTGGTATTTTGATAACTGACCAGTTAATAACTTAAACTTGAGACTTTCTCTCTTATAATTGTCATAACTCTTCTGTCCATCATGTAAATGATTTGTTCCTAATGTTCACATAAATCCTTAAGACTAAGATTTTACTCCCCATATAATAGTCTCCAAAAAGAAGATCAATCTATGTATCCATAAATATAGTGCTTTGCCAGAGATCATTTACTGGCGACGTGGTTAAACTATTATTATAAATGAATCCTACTATGGCTAAAACTTCTCCTAATGAAATTATTCTTTCAAACACAATTTCCATCGTATTCTCAGAATCAAAATAATTCTCCAAATATGTAGAATACCATTCATCAACCCTAAATATCATTTCTCATATTATTAAAAGGTATTATATATCTACATTGGTATGAACAATAATACTTCTAATGAGAATTGTTACTCTTACCACTAGGGTAACAATTCAGCTTCCAAACTGAATTCTCAAGTACTACTTCAATTAATAGAAATAAGGACTCGTTTGAATCAAACAATGTACAATTTACCAACCCCAATGACTTGACATACTCCAAAATAACCATAATGTAATACTACCATCAATTGTAATCAAACCAACTTTAACTATGTTTAACCACACATAGGTCCTAGTAAAATACCAGTGACGATACCAGCTCCTGCAATTCTTGGGGCGCCAGCATCTACGTCTCTCTGAGTGACAGCATATACTCTAATGAGTATGTGCACTTGCCGTAGTTATGGATGTCTAAACACGTTGGTCAGCAAACTTACCACCTCAGCTAATCCTTCATCTATCGGGGAATTCTGATCCTCTTGATTGTTATCTCCCTTAGGATTTCGAGATATTCTACCCCGAGTCATGTGTCCCTTCTTGAAACACACGAGTATATGTATTAAAACCACATACTACCTTTCATACCTTAAGAAATTCAAGCCTACTGACGACTAAAATTTTAAGCCTAATATTTGGTGCATTTCCTAAGGACATGTGGATTTATTGCTCAGAGACGTATTGCTCTGATACTACCCTGTGACGCTCCCAAATTCCGTTTGGGATCGAACGGACATTTGAAACGTCGAGACATGCAACACAAGGTTACCTGCCCCCGTTCATGACATATAAGATGCAATGTTCCTAACATGCATCTAACATTATGCAATATTCGCAGCGGATAATTTTTTTTTCTTTAGCAATACTATGCACCAAATTGAAAATATCTCAAATGCTTAAAACATGCTTCATACATAAAGACTAATTGAACAACTAAGATCACAACACTAGTCTAAAATGGCTATGATCCAAAAAGTACTAGAAATGCAACTCCATCGTACAAGTAGTAATTTACGTTAACTAGTATATTAACATTGACGTCGCACCGATGCTTAGTCAACTGTGTCTAGTTGATCAGCTCCTGATTCTCTTTCAGGTCCAGTAACAAGATCTACCATTCGGGGGGAATGGTAGTTGGGACTACCAAAGTGAGATTTGATTACAAATCTCAGTAAGTTAACAAAAAAACTTCCACACAAGCTAATGATGCATGGATGACAGTAAAAGCATAAATGCATAATCAAATTCATAAGTAATTAAAGCATAACTTGGCGTACAACATAACATAATTGACATAACTTAAATTGAAACATGAACTGAACTTGACTTGACATGAACTTGATCTGAAACTTGACTTAGCATGAACTTGCTCTGAAACTTGAATTAACATGAACATGATATGAAACTTAACTTATCATGAACTTGTTCTGAAACTTGACTTAACATGAACGTGATATGAAACTTGACTTATCATGAACTTGTTCTGAAACTTGACTTAACATGAAAAATACATACTCCACAGTTGTTGTGGCCCCATGTATTCTACGTGTAAATACATACTCCACAGTTATTGTGGCCCCATGTATTCTACACAAACTTGACTTAACATGAAAAATACATATTCCACAGTTGTTGTAGCCCCATGTATTCTACGTGTAAATACATACTCCACAGTTATTATGGCCCCATGTATTCTACAGAAACTTATTCTTTAACTGCTTAAATACATACTTCATAGTTGTTGTGGCCCCATGTATTTTACGTGTCACAATTGCTGTGTCTCACGTAGTGTATGCATCATAATTGCTGTGACCCCATACATAAGTAATCAAGATGAAACGTGACTGGAATACGAAAGGACTGAAGCCCTGACGTAACATAACGTGACTTGAACATAACTTGAAATACATGACCAACTTGAGATAGAAATATTTCGTAACATGGCATAACATATAATAGACAACATATTTAACATGACATACTTGTAATGTACAATAATACATGACAGAATATATTATGTAATAAATAAAAATTGATGACAGAATAAATTCTGTATAATAGACAATTACGTGATAACTTGGCATGGCATGATATATATGATAACATACATACATACATTGTAGTTCCTTTACTTAGCACACATACACAGTAGACTGCTAGTAAGTTAAAAGCTAACTTATCTCGATCTCCGCGTTTCTTATAAAACCTTAAAGGCGATCACGAGGAAAAAAGCTTCAAAATGGGTGTGCAAAAGAACTCCTAAAAGCTGTCCGAGAGAGAGTGTTTGATATTCTTTTAATGGAAAGTGTAAATGAAGATAATTTCGTGTGGAGGGGTGGCTGGAGATACTTATACATGAGATATGGAAGAGATGAGGCTGGAGTGAGAGTTAAGTGTAGGACTCTCTTACCTGAAATGAGAGTTAAGTGTAAGACTCTCTTACCCGGAGTGACAGTGGAATGTAGGACTCTCTTACCTAATAATATTTACAAAAATCAACTCAAGATATTTTTACCCAATAATATCCACAAAATTAGCTTAAAATATTTTTATCCAATAATATACACAAAATTAGCTTAAGATATTTTTATCCAATAATATCTACAGTTTTGAACAGACGTTTCGCCCGAAATTATGAAAAAGTGTTATTACGCTATAAGACTTTAAATAACCCTCCAAGTCTAATGGCACAAGCCATAATACATTTTGACACTTCTAACTGTCTCCAATAATCAAAAATACACTTCTGATACCATAGTAAATAATAACACTAACTATGTAGTTAGACAAAAACCTATATGATTAATGGATTCATGAAAGCTTATAGAGTCTTCACGAGGTTCCTAAAATCAATAGAAATTCCACAATTGAATTTCTAACGGGCTGTTACAGTATGCATGATTGTTTCAGGTTCCAACTTACAAATTGGGCACAAACTAGAATTTGTGAACTGTCTCTTAGCTAGGTTTTACTTTGTGGGTAGCAGGTCGTGATGGGCCTTCCACACGAAATGTTTGACAACTCCTTGTACATTTAGACCCCATAATAGGTTCCATTCTTTCTCTTCACATATTCCTGTTGAGGATTCCCTTGTCTTTCTTCTCATTCTTTTATGCTCAAGTTGATAAACATTCTTCACAAAAAATTTACCATCTTTTGAGCATCCCCATATTATTTTATCAATTGCTCCTCATCTACTAATAAGGATACTACAAATCAACTCCACTTTCTCTTCAAAAAAGATATCATTAAGCAGGCCTCTCTTCCATGTACCATCTTCATTGTTAATGAGTTGGTTTACCTTAGTATCACTAGGCAGATATTTTATAGGAGATTGCACTCGAGAGCATGATTGATTTGGCAGCCAGTTATCCCTCCATATATGCACCCAACTACCATCCCTCACCCTCCATGCCTTTCCTTCTCTCAATAAATCTCTAAAAGACCACAGACTCCTCCAAATATAAGAAGGACCATGACCTAGTTTAGCTTCTAACAACCACTCATTTCTAAAATAATTTTCTTTCATAATATTAGCCACCAAAGAGGAAGGGTTGTTCAACATTCTCTAGCATTGCTTGGCAAGCATTGCTGTATTTAAACACTCCAAGACCTGGAAGCCCAATCCTCTACTCTTTGCTTCAATCATCCTGTACCAACCTCTCCATTGGATTTTCCTATCATCCTGTTGATGTCCCCAACATAATCGAGCCATAAGGGAAGTAATTTCTTTACAAAGCCTTATTGGTAGCCTAAAGACACTTATAACAAATGTAGAAATTGCTTGTATAACAACTTTAAGTAAAACTTCCTTACCTGCTTGAGATATGAAGGTATTTTTATAGCTACAAATCTTGGACCATGCCCTCTCCTTTAGATTTCTAAATGTTATCTTTGACCTACCCACCATGGCTGGAAACCTAAGGTACCTTTCATAGTTACCACAAACAAAACCCCTGTTACATTTATGATCTGCAATTTGGTTGGCATGCTTGTATTAGAACTTGAAAACATAATGGTCTTCTGCAGATTCAGACATTAACCTGAGGCTTCTTCATATATTTTTAGTAATCCTAGTAATTACTGTCATTCAATCATCTTAGCTCTTCCAAAAATTACACAATCATCAACAAAGAGTAGGTGACTGACCCTTGTACCCTCTCTTAACACAGCAACTCACTTTATAACCCCATTTTCTTTCAGCTAAGTTAATTAAAGAGGAAAGGCCTTATGCACAGAGGGTGAATAAGTAAATAGAGATAGGATCCCCTTGTCTCATACCTCTTATAGGCCTAATAATCCTTCCAGACTCTCCATTAAATAGAGTTGAGTAAGTTACTGTAGACACACACTTCATAACCAAAGATATCCATTTTTTTCGAAACTCCATTCTTCTCATCACAACCTCCAAATAAGCTCACTCTAACTTATCATAGGACTTTAACATGTCCAACTTAAGGGCCATACTCCCTATCTTTCCCTTATGTCTTGTTTTCATTGTATGCAATGCTTCATATACCATCACATTTTAATGTGATGATAAATGAATTTTAATGTGATGGATAATATCATGTTTTGTTATTCACTATAGTATTCTTTTGATGTATAGTTTGTTGTCCTTTTTTATGTATGTAAAAACAAATACTTGGGTTGTAAAGATTTGGGCTGCTAAATCTTAAAGATGTTATTAAAGTTTATAATTATGTAAATATGAGATTAATATGGTCACTTTGTTTGAGACAAATACAACCATTTTATACTTGTATAGGTGTTAAGACTTGTTTTGTAGCCACCAACTTCGAACACCATCAAGCACTTGCAAAAGAGTAAAATAGGGTGATCATGTGTATCCATGACACCTTCAATGAGAAGAGAAAGGGAGCTAGAAGTTTTCTAATAGTACTTAACCTGAGTCCTTTGTTGTTTTCTCTTATTTATACCTCTATCTTTTTAGGGGTTTCTGTCTTTCTTGCCTCTAGAATGATCACCTCCTATTCCAAACGGCATAGCATCGCATTTAATGCGGCCGTTTCAGTCAGAGACTGGACCTCGACCTTTGGTGTGGACCATTCAATGTCATATCTAATGCGTCTGATCTTGTCAGGGACAAGATCTTGACTGGCATGACCCTCATTTATGCGATGCGTCTGAGGGCATGTTGCTTGCTCCTCCCTTCTTTGGCTGGCTCAAATCTCCTTCCTTTCGTTTCCTGACTTGCCAAGTCACAAACCTCTAGTTTCAACAAAATGGGTCTAGCTTAGCCCAACCAGATACAAAAACTCCCTTCCAATAGGTTTTGGTTGAGTTAAATTTGTTTATTGTCCATTGAGTTTGATTTGTACCAATTTATTTTGTTTACAACCCATTTTAAAATGTAAATAAAAAACAAACAAATAAAAATTGATGGCTAATACCACCTCATCATAGTAGGATAAAGGAGTGATATGTCAAACTTTTTTATCATATGGATGGTTGAAAATTATGAAAATTAAAATTTAAAAATATTTAAAAATTAATTAAATATGCATTAAAAAGTTGATAAAAAATTAAATAATAATATTTTATTATTACAAAGAGTGTGATAACTAATCTAATGTATGATTCAAATTTTAAATGGGTTGATACAAATTTTAAATGGGTAGCTAAAAGTAAAAAAGTGGTATATTAACAAAAGATTACCTAAGGTTTTGCCTAAACTAATAGCAATGCTTTTAATGAAATACATGGCACACTAGACGAGCCATTTTTTCATCTATATTATTAAAATATAAATTTTTTTATCATTTGTTCAATCAAAATGCTTGAAGACAGAAACAAAGTGAGAGAGAATGTGGGTGTTAGAGAAGGAGAAAATAAGATTGAAAATAGACAAAATCTCCAAATCAGTCCGTTTAATAAACTCCAACTAATTAACAGCCATCCAATGACTGTTGACAAATAAACTCTCCATTTTAATTCATGCGCATGCAGAATACTTGAAACCCACGGAACCCACCCCTTCCCTCACCTCTCTCTATTACTCGTCTCCCATCGTCTTGCATGAAACCCACACCCCTCTCCACCCACCCCTCTCATAGACTAGACGACACTGACGTAATCGATCTAGAAGGGTGAGGCTGGGCAAGAGGGGTATTACTGGAGGTGATGGAAGTCGGAACCTTCCCTTGTCTTCTCGTAGCTTCAGATAAAAGCTTCATCCCAACAATTTCTCAACAATTTGTGCACTTGACCCACCCCAAAGTATAGCAACTACAACACCATAATTAACGTAGCCAACCAACAGCACCATATGTGAAGCGAGGTTTGCATTCTCTTGTGAAATTTCACAAGCATGTGGGATTTGAACGGTCATTTTATATCATCAATTTGTTAGAAAGGAGAACACAAGTACTTAGTGTAGAAAAGAAATGGGGGAATTAATTCTGGAATATCTGAACTTTTAAGAATTTACTATTTATTTTCTAGAGATTTTGGGGGTGCCTCGAATACCATTACATCCTATGATGAATATTTGAAGTTTGTTTCCATATCTATCGCTAGCAATCGTTCTTGATTTACGTTTCATCATTATAATCCAATACACCAGAAGAAGAGTCTTAACTGAGGTTGATGATGGAAGTAGGTGTGATTAATTAATTACACAGGAAATGATCTTTGAGAATTGGAAAAGGAAGAGAGAGAGAGAGAGAGAGAGAGAGAGAAGGGCAGGTTTAATGAATTAAATCTTGGAAAAATCTAAACACAGGCACATAGCGCACCCCCTTGCGCACAAAACCCAGGTGGCAGCTACGGATTTAAATGAAACGGTGCGTAGAGCATTGAAAAGCTATTGGGGGAAGGGATGAAAAGAAGCAAAGATTTGTGCGGGAAATAGATGAGGTAATGAAATGGTGCTTTCCCTTTAGGTAAGTGAAACGGTGCTCCCCTAGTCCGAGTCTACTCCATCCCCCGTAGCCTTTCATACCTGCTCCTTCTCTCATCTTCTTTTCTCCAATCTCTGAACACATAATTGGAGACAATACATCTAGGTAAGTCCAAACTAGCCAAGAAACAGAGTTTCTGGTGGTCAACTCCAACAGATCCCTATTTCACATGCAATGTATAGTATCCATTAGTCTAAGAGAGACCTCTTTTCTCAACTAAATGAAAAAGAAGAATAAATCCTAGTTTTACCCAAAGCATGGATATAGAACTCTTGAGGGCCTTTGACACAGCAATTCATTGACAAACGGGAAGTGCTTGGAGCAAAGAGACTTTCATGAAGTACTCAGATCATCGTTCAAGAAGCAAAAGAAAGATGAAGTGCCTGGGTTTAGATTTTTCGATGTACAAATAATTTCTAAGACAAGTACAATGCTTCCACCATTAAGATGTAATAGTTGCAGTTAAAGTAAACGAAAACTCTTAAACCAGACACTTTGTAAAGTAAAGAAATGGAGTCCAACTAAATCTAAGAAGCACAATATTGCGTCTGTATATAGCGAAATTGTAAAGTAAAGCAGTGGGGTCAAACCAACTAAATCTAGCAACGACGAGGAATGGCAAGAGAGACGTGCGAAGACATGGGGGAAAAATGGTGGCGAAGACAAGAGGTATCTACAATGGATGATATGCAGATATGGGAAAAATGGAGCCTTGTTCATGCGTATATCGTCAAAGACGTTGCTTTGCGGCAATCGTCTTCTTTGCATTTATTTTTTTAATAAAATTGTTTCCACATGTCAGCGGAGGTGCACAAGTTTGTGCGCGACATGGACTATAAATCTTATAGTGTATTGTCGCTTTATGGCTTTTGTGTGTACTTGCTTACGTGGAATACTTCTATTAGATGATGTTGATGGCTCAACAATAGACAAACCTTTACAAAGCAGACCTCTTGAAAATATGCCTAAAGCTACGGTTGAAGACATATACGTTAACTAATAATAAAAAAAATAAAAATGCTTGATTGATGGCTTATATTATGCAGATAATTTTTATTTATATTTACAGTTATAAAGTATATAAGTATTGTGTATTTTTTTTTAAATAAATAAATATGAGATTTTTAATTTTTTAATATTAAACTTCATTTTTTTTAATTCTGCTATAGGCAACTGAGCGGCAAGATCGTTGGGGAATCAGCTTATGCCATGTCAATTGATATATTAAAAAAAACAGAAAACACAGGCGAAATGAAACGGAAGGAAGAATTCAGATTTCTCATTTTAGAAGCAAAAGAAGAAGATGGAAGGCGAAGGGAAAATCACGACTAAGATTTGGTAGAAAAACCTTGATGACTAAGAAATGAAATACCATAACAGTCTATTTGGATGTTGAGAAAATAAAAGAAAATCATGTAATAATCCGTATTAGTCTGTTTAGTTGCCTAGAAAATAGAGGAAAATCACAATCAACCACAATAGTCCTTAATCGTCAATTTGGTTATCGAGAAAATAGAGGAAAATCGAGAAAATCACAATCGACTGCAAAATTTCTAATAGGCTGTTTGGTTGTCTAGAAAATAGAAGAAAATCACTATTGAATATCCTATAAATATGAAATTAGAGACAACAACTAGTAGATCTCTTGCATCTCTGTTGTCGGCTTCGTGTGGGTGTCTCCGTGTTCATGTGGTTGGAAAAAAAATGGTTGCGGTTTGGCACAAAAGTGATTAGATTTGTTGAGTTTTGTCGATTATCTATTAATTCGATTGCTTCATTTGTTGAAAATCAAAATGGAAACAAATGGATGAAATAAAAGCAGCAAAATAGAAGAATATTCTCATAAAGATGAAGGTGAAAGAATAAGGGAAAATGGAAGATGGAAGGGAGCTCTAAAAATGGAGGAAATGAGGATTTCGAGTGGGAAGGTGGAAGATGAAGGGAATTCTGAAATGGGGGAAAAGGGCAAAAGATGAAGGGGAAAAGAGCAGATGACATCGTTTGGTATTTTGTCAATGAGACGCGGTTTCTATGCAGTTCCCTGGCCGGTTGCATATAAAGTTTTTTATTATCAAATTATTTGAATCATGACCCCCTCGATAATCTGTTTGGATGATTTCAACTATTAAAAATCGTTAATACATTTTGTTTTTTTAAGAATGGTGATGGATTAAGGCATGCTTAGAAGTGAGATAAGATGAGAATTTTGTAAATAGTAATAAGATAATTTGTGAATAATAATATTTTATAGAATTTTGAGAAAGGAGAGGGAGAAAAAATTGAATAACAAATATTATAAAGTTAAAATATTATTATAATATTATTTTTTAATATTATTTTTGTTTGGATATTTGAAAATTTGAATTATTTTTTAATTTTTATTTAAAAATTTAGAAAATTTGTAATAATTAGTTTAAAAAAATTGTAATAATTAATTTAAAAATATTTATATTTGAATAATATTTAAAAAAAATAAATAAAATGAAAATTTTGGAACGGAAACTTTTATCCAAACAATATCAAGTAATGACTCATGAAGTATGTAATTTTGCTATAACAAAAAAAGGCAACTGCTCAACTATCGCATGCACGTGCACAGGTGTTGCCTCCAGAGTCTTCCACATTCCTTTTCACTCTGCTCCCTACATTTTCTAACATTGATCTTTATAAGAGCATTTGCTCAGTTTCTGCACAGTCAAACTTGCATTTAAGACTTTGACGTTTTGAGAGAAAAAATATAGGTTTGTTTTCCCAGCCAAAAGCCATGTCTTCAACTTCAGTGGCCTTTCTCTGTGCAACTCTTTTCATTTCGATCTGCATGTCAGCCCACCCGTTTGCTTTTGGCGCTGCCGACTACACACCCTCTGCTTACGATGTTCTTCAAGAAAACGACTTTCCAGTCGGCCTTCTCCCGAAAGGTGCAACTGGCTATGAATTAAACAGAGAAACAGGGGAGTTCTCGGCCTACTTGAATGGAAGTTGCAGCTTCTCCGTCGAAAATTCATATCAGCTTAATTATAATTCCACCATTGAGGGTTTGATCTCCAAGGATAGGCTCAAGAATTTGAAGGGTGTGAGTGTTAAGGTGCTTTTGCCGTGGCTCAACATTGTCGAGGTGGTCCGTGAAGGCGATGAGCTCCATTTCTCCGTGGGAATTGCTTCCGCCAACTTTCCGGTTGAGAATTTTGAGGAGTGTCCTCAATGTGGGTGTGGATTGGACTGCAACAAGTTCGATGTTTATCATTCTTCTTTTTAGAAGAGAGAATCAATCGCTTGTACGTATACATGCAAGTGATGTATATGCTTCTTCTTAATTCATACCATAAGGGCAACCAGATCAATGTTCAGTACTGTTCTAATATTCTAGATGCTTTATCATTTTTGTTCTTTTTCGTTTCTTCAGAGGAAGATCAATTTGGAGTTTATGATTTTTTTTTTTAAATGATGTTTTCGAGATATTTAAAGTTCTTACCCAAAATGAAACAGAGAAGCCTCGTAGAATACAGAAATGAGATATTAATATGCTCCCGGGTGGAATAATAAAAGTAGGACTTGTGAAATCATCACCAGTTTAAAGGCCATATTTTTCCGCTGGCATCTCAAAAATATGATCGGTGTCCCTTACCAAATTGACGGGGACACCAAATTGACGTAGCTTGATTTTAATATAAAGTAGTTAACGAATTTTATGAAACTATATTTGTTTGTGGGTTTATTTTATATAATCTTATTGAGTCTAGGTTTATTTTGTGTAATATCAGGATATGTAGCAGTTCTCTACTTCTTATTAATGCTATCTTTTTGCATTCAGATTCAGCATATTTGTACACTTGGACCTCGTTTTGATTATAGGGGCTTTCTTCAGTTTCATATCGCCTAAAAGCACTATGTTTTTTTACATCTTTTTCCAACAATTCTTCAATTTGATTGAGATATATTTTTTATCCCAGCTTTTTTTGTATCTGAATTATTTATCTTTTTATTCGAATATTCTCTTTTTGACTTAATATGTTTTTTAGAGAGCCTTTTGTATTTTCCATTTAAAGAAAAGTGATATTTAAAGTTGTTAAACTACATTACCATTGTCACAAGGTCTCATATTCTAACTAAGAGAGAGGTTAAAAGCATAAACTAAACTATACCACATTTATTGTTGGCATGCACTCAATCATAAGTAATGCACAAGGAATATCTTTCGAATCACCCAATTTTCCCCGTCATGTTCACCCCTCCAATCCCCCATATTATAAGTATCCTCCACTTCCTACCAAAACCAGACCCTCAAAACTCCATCCTCTACCAAAAGAGTCTCCTAAAAAGGGAAATTGGCTCCAATCTTTCCACCAAAACCCATGCCTCCAATATCAATGGCAATCCGGTTTCTAATCCTCTTATTTATCATCTGCACAGCAACAGCATCAGCCTCCCTCACGGCCTACTAAGTTATAGAAGAATATGGCTTCCCGGTGGGTCTTCTTCCCAAAGGAGTGTTAGGCTACAAGCTGGACAATTCCACAGGCAAGTTCTCAGTATATCTGAACGGTAGCTGCACCTTTTTCCATTGAATCTTATGAGCTGAAGTACAAGTCCACCATAACGGGTGCCATAGCCAAGAACAAGATCACAAGCTTAAGTGGCATCAAGGTTAAGCTACTCATCCTATGGCTCAACATTGTGAGCGTGACTCATGAAGATGAAGAGCTCGATTTCTCCGTAGGGATCGCTTCGGCTGATTTTACAGTCAGTAGTTTTGTTGAGAGCCCCACCTGTTGTTGTGGCTTTAATTGTGTTAGTGATCAGAAGGGAATTAGGAAGATCAATAAGTCATATAGTCTTTTGTCCTCTTCTTAAGTTAATGAGGATACTTGCTTAGTTTGAGGCTGCTTTGATTATCTTTGAAACAAATTTACAAATGGCTATAACATGTACTTTCTTGGAGAATCGGCTAGCATGTCGTTGGGTTATTGTCCTGATTGGCAATACCTATGTTATCACTCTCGGAATATGCTTCATGTGTCTCACTATACATGTACGATATTAAAAAATCAGTAGTTCGATTCTCAAATACACCAACAAGGAGGTGAATAGGTGCTTTCAAAACTCAGTAGACTATTTAAAATTAATAATCAATCCATTAATCAAATCATACGAAATAATCAAGACAATAATTTTGATAACGAAATGAAAACTCATTTGAGAAACATCTTTAATTTCTAAAACCACTTCCAATATAAATCATTACCTAAAATCTATTATAAAAATTGAGTTTGTTACAACCAATTTAAAAACACTTATAAGAATGTTGAAGTAACTAAATCTAACTTGCAACACTATGAGTATCTCACTTGATCTCTGCACACTGGCAATTCTGAACCACCAGTCTTTCTATAGTTTCATTATGAGCATTAAATTGATCTCTACACCTAGGCAACTCCAGAAATCCTCCTGGCCTAAGAACACATCCACATCAATGGACTTGGTAGTATTAACATAGCTGAAAACATAATGCAGAGAAAAACTTCCTTACATTCTCATTGAAGGTGTTGGTATTTATACAGAGAGTAGCAGTAAAAAAAAGGGTTGTACGAGAGGTAGAAAAGAAATATTATTTGTACAACTTGAGAGAATTGCTAATTGATTTATCTACAATTCTAATATGGACAGAAAAAGAAGGAATATTGGTCTGCTATTGTTTGTGGCATGGTTCATGACTCTGCCATTCTGTTATTGCCGAGCTGCCCTGTATGCATTCCATCTGTTTGTCAAAATGTGCTGTAGATGAGTCACTAAGTCTAATACGCCCAGTCGAGTCCAATGGGGTGTCAACCACATTGAGACTCGAACGAAAAAGATGAAACTTTTCTGCAACAACTGGTTTGGTGAGCACATCAGCTATTTGATCATTTGAACTGCAAAAAGAGACTTGTAATATCTTGTCAGCCACCCTATCTCGAACGAAGTGGAAATCAATATCCATATGCTTGGTCTTGGCATGATATACTGGGTTCACTGAGAGGTAAGTAGCTCCTACGTTGTCACACTACAAGGTAGGAGCTTTGGGCAGAAAAATTCCTAGATCATGAAGGATGGTTTGTAGCCAAATGATTTCAGCTGCAGAAGATGTAAGAGATTTATACTCTGCCTCAGTTGATGAGCGAGCCACAGTGCTTTGCTTTTTAGAGCTCCAAGAAATAAGGTGATGACCCAAATAAATGCAATACCCTCCAGTCGAACGACGATCATCGGGGCAACCCCCCTAATCAGCATCAGAGTATGCATGAAGCTGAAAACTGGACTGAGTCTTGAAAAACAGCCCAAAATTAATTGTGGATTTTAGATACCTTAGGATACGCTTGACTGCACTCCAGTGAGAGGCTTTGGGAGTATGCATAAATTCGCATACTTTGTTTACTGCAAAAGATATGTCAGGCCGAGTTAAAGACAAGTATTGAAGTCCTCCAACAATGCTACGGTAGAGGGTAGCATCTTCAAAATTAGATGGATCAAATTTTGACAACTTGAGAGAGGCTGCCATTGGCGATGAAATGGGTTTGGCAAGGAGCATTTTGCTTCGAATGAGCAAGTTCTTAATGTATTTTCCCTGTGACAACAGCAAACCAGTAGGCATATGATCAACCTCAAGTCCAAGAAAATAAGAGAGGATGCCGAGGTCTTTAATTGGGAAGGCACGGCGAAAATCATAAATAAGCTTGTCAATGGCAGATTGATGTGAAGAAGTAAGCACTATATCATCGACATAGACCAGAAAATAAACTTGAATACCATTGTAATTGAGAACAAAAAGAGAGGGATCTGCCTTGGAGGAGTTGAATCCATAGTCAAGTAACCAAGTGATAAGTTGAGCAAACCAAGCTCTTAGGGCTTACTTGAGGCCGTATATAGCTTTATGTAATTTGCAGATGAAAGTTGGGTGTGCTGAATCCACAAATCCCTGAGGTTGTTGCATATAGACTTCATTAGTTAGAGACCCATGCAGAAATGCATTTTGAATGTCAAGTTGTCTCAAAGGCCATTGTCTTATAACTGCTATAGAGAGAATCAATCGAATTGTGGAAGGCTTGACCACAGGACTAAAGGTCTCGTGGTAGTCCAAACCATGTTGTTGATGAAATCCCTTTGCAACTAAGCGGGCTTTCCTCTTGTCAAAAGAGTCATCAGCTTTAGTTTTTGTGCGGAAGACCCATCTACAACCAAGCACATTAGCAGTGGGAAAATGTGGTACTAAAGACCATGTTTCATTTTCTTGGAGAGCTGTAAATTCTTGTTGCATAGCTGCACACCATTCAGCAAACTTAGAAGCAGTTGAATAACTTGATGGTTCATCAGGAATCGAAACATGGGTAGTGAAACAATAAGGTATGGTACCATCTGTGAAGTTGCGGGGTCTAGAGGAGTTTGTTTGGGCACGTGTGATGATGGGAGAGTGTGATGCCCCCAAATCCCACTTACGGACACGTGAAAATCGAGACGTCGAGATGATGACAACACGGGTCACCACCCTATCACCAAGTGCCAAGTGTGTGTACATGCAACAAGTGTGCAAAAGAAAACACGCAGCGGATAAACACAGTCATATAACTAACTACTAGAATTTTTTCTTTTTTTAATACAAACCCGTTCAAAAAATACATAATAAAATATTACAAGCCACAAATATCGTTTCAAACCAAACTACAAAGCATAAACTCCAAATCAATACTTCGGCGAAGCCGCCTCCTCAGGCTCAACCTCCTCCTCCTCCTCCTCCTCGACCTCTACATCAAAATCTACAGTACCAAAATGGTGCCGCAGGTAAGTAAAGATCCAAACGCCACAAGATAAAAACATATTAAAACTCAACAATATGCATGAAAGAATGCCAAATGCACATATTCTATAAAATCACATTTTTCCCACGCACGCCAAAAATCTCATTTGGCCTAAAAAACGTATTACTTTCCAACTCACGCCAAAAGTCTCATTTGGCCCAAATCCAACTTAATTCAATAATCAATTAATCCGAATGCACCATGACCTTCCCTAGGGGTCATCCGCACACCCTGGCTCCCATCGTCACACCACGAGTAATGACCATGCGTGTGATTTCGTAACGAGCGATGCCCAGTTTCGCACCCCACGAGTACGTAGCCAAACATCCTCTAGCCCTCACCAACGAAGGGCCACGGAGTCGGTACGAGAGCGTTACCATCTCACACGCTCCCGTTGTCGCCGAGCGACAACCCAGAAGACGTCACTCAGTATGTTACGCTCCCGAGTGACCAGAGGAGCTCCACTGAGATAATACCCCATCTCGGCTTGTGGTCGTGATACACACGCCCCCGAAAATCTATTTACACAAATAACACCGGTTTTTCTCAATTTAATAAAATACACATGAATGCATCATGCAATGCACACCTCAAGATACAAAACATCCAACCAATCACAAAATCAACAAAACTAAGCAACTCTGTCCTCAATCCATCCGACCCCCGAACTCCTCGGATGCAGTCCAGAATCAACCAACCAGTCAAATAATTTATTATAAGATAAAAATATATTTAAATCTAAAATAGAGTTTGGAAAATACCTACAGCGCTATAAGGTATTTTTCGAAAGATCACGATGTTGCAAATGGATGAGAAAAAATAACGTAACAGTGTATTTTACACTGTGGCCGTGGGTTGTAAAGCACCCACTTTCAAACGGGGACAAACCAAGACTTGGGATTGATAGGGAATGACCTAAAGATGTTTATGAAGTTAAAGGAAGTGAGTTTTGGCTGTGGGTAACGGTGGAAGCGGAAAAAGAGCAAATCAGAGTTGAGCTCGTGGGAGCTGCTCCGGCAACGGATCGAGGCCGGAAATGGGTGGGTTAGGATGGCAAGATGTAGTGAATGAAGTGGTAAAAAGATTGTGGTCGGAGGTGGAGTGACGGCACCAGAAATGGCCAAAAACGCCGCGGCTTAGATGGACTCTAGCTGGTTAATGGCGGCACGGGAGGGGCTGGTTTTTAGTGGGGAGGTGCACCGGCCGGAGGGGAGTCGGCCGGTGGGGGTGGTGTAGGCCACGTCGGCCGGACGGCGGTGGTCTGGGTGGCCGAAGCAATCGGCGACAGAGAGAGGGAGAGAGGTGCTACGTGCGCAGGAGGAAGGAGGAAGAAGAAAAAAAAAAGAAGAAAAAAAGAAAAGAAGGAAAAGAAAAAGAAAAAGAAAAGAGAAAAAGAGAAAGAGAAAAGAAAAAGAAAAGATGAGGGAAAAGAAATGAAGTCTAATCCTCACCTCCGGAGTCCAAAAACAGATCCAACGAAAACAAATATTAAAAACTATAAAACGACTAAAATAAATTAAACACCACATCAAACTAAAATAAAACTAATTAAAATACAATAATTTAAAATAAAAGAACCAATATATTATTTAAATTAAAATACTCATTCAGTGAAAATACACGTAAAAACGGGGTATCACAAAGAGCGAGGTGGTATGAGATTTGAAGAAGATGGATTTTGAGAAGAAGATATTGAATTAGTATTTTGAGGAGAGGGGGCTGAAGTTGTTTCAGATGCAGGGGATGAGTGAGGCAATGAAGAGGAAGGTAAGTGTGATGATTCTGGAAGATGAGAATTTTCTGGACTTGGGCCAGGTCCAATGATGGAAGGAAGGGAAAGTGGTAGTGAGGCCTTTTCAGAAATAGGGGGAGAATTGATTAGAGTGGGCCGTGTAGTAGAAAAGGGAAATGAGACCTCGTTAAAAACCACATCTCTAGATATGTACATTCTGTTTTTACTTACATCTAGACACTTACAGCCCTTATGTGAATGGCTGTAACCTAAGAAAAGACACGAAGTGGATTTAAAACTGAGTTTATGTGAGAGATAAGGTCTGAGATTGGGCCAACATTCACATCCAAAAACTTTTAAAAATTTGTAATCAGGCTCACAATTGTACACAAGGAAATGAGGGGATTTATTTTTAAGAATTTGTGAAGGAAGAAGGTTTATTAAATAGACAGCAATTTCAAAAGCATCAGCCCAATAGGTGAAGTGTAAAGAAGAATGAGCCAAAAGTGATAATCCAGTTTTAACAATGTGTCGATGTTTCCTTTCGATGAGTCAATTTTGTTGATGCGTGTGAGGGCATGAGAGTCGATGTGTAATACCAAATCTTTGACAAATGGTAGTAAGAGGTTTAAATTCCCTTCCACCATCTATTTGAAGAGTTATGAGTTTGGTATTAAATAATCTTTCAATATAAGTTAGGAATGTAACAAATATGTTTGCAACATCCGACTTTAGTTTGAGAGGAAAGAACCAAGTGTAACGTGTGAATTGATCAACAAAAGAAAGATAGTATTTATAACCAAGTCTAGAAACATAAGGGGATGGACCCCAAACATCAGCACAAACTAACTGTAAAGGTCTAGTAGAAACAGACCGACTATTACAAAAAGGTAGTTGATGACTTTTAGCAAGTGGACATTCTGAACAATAAAAGGAAGAAGTAGTTGACATGAGTGGTAGACATTTTGAGTGAAGAACGCGTGAGACAAGAGCGAGAGAAGGGTGGCCTAGCCTTCGGTGCCACTGAGCTAGACTTGTTTGTTCACCAAGGTCAGCAGATGGACTGGAAGAGGATGACAGCTTAGAAGGAAAAACATAGAGCCCATTATGAGTGGGCCCTATGAGGAGCACTTTCTTGGTCTTGTTGTCCTTCACAGAGAAATGAGACGAGTGAAACTCAAAATAGCATGAATTATCAATACAAAAACATAGAACTGAAACTAGATTTTTTGTAATGTTGGGAACATGCAGTAAGTTGTGAAGAGAAAAAACTGGAAGAGTTAACAGAGAAATGAGAATCACCAATATTATGGATGGGTATACCAGAGCCGTTGTCAACCCTTATTGAGTCACTACCAGTGTATTGTTCAGAAGAAATATTGAAGTTAGAAAAGTCATTAGTAATATGATGTGTGGCAGCCGAGTCAGGATACCATGCAGAATCAGTCAAGGAGTCAGGAGCAGTGTAATGAGCTGAAAATGACTTTGGAGCTTCAAACTGATAAGAGTGATCAAATCGGTAATGACACTATAATGCAACATGTCCAAACTTGTTGCAAACCTGACATGTAGGTCGATCTTTGTTGAATGGTTGCTGAGAAGATGTGTTAGGGGAGAAATTACATCCTCCACGATTGTTGCTGTTGAAGTAGCGACCCCTGCCTCGACCTTGCCTTCCAGCACGATAAGAACCACGGCCTCGTTGATCCCGAGATCCAGAGAAGCTGAAATTCACAGAAGGCTCAAGAGAGGAGATAATACTCCTGTTTTGGTGAGACATACGGTTCTCATGGATAAGCAACAATTGAAATAACTCATGAGATGAAATGGAGTCTGCTCTATTTGTAACGGAGGTAATAAAATATTCAAAAGATGGACCTAATCCATTTAGGAGGTAGGTGACTACCTCTTTATCAGGAAGAGAATGCCTAGTTGCAGCTAAGGAGTCCACTAGGGATCGTACATTACCAAAATAGTCAGAAATATTTTGGTCTCCCTTTGAAAGGTTTGTGAGCTGAAAACGTATCTGAAGCTCCTTGGCTTGGGAGTGGGAGGAGAACATAGAAGGCAAGGACGTCCAGATTTTGTGAGCAGTTGTTGATGATAGAACATGTCCTAAGATGGATTCACTAAGAGAAGAAAAGAGTATGCTTAAAACAAATTGGTCCGTTCGTTTCCATGAATAAAAATCTGGATTGGTTTTTGGGATATGAGATTCAGGATCAGGTATAAATTCAGGAGGAGGAGAAACTGAGCCATCAACGAAGGAATAGAGATCTTGTCCCCATAGATAAGCTGAAATCTGTACCTTCCATAGAAGGTAGTTATCATTTGATAACTTTGTGGTGACTATATGGGAGAAAGAAGAAAGCGTGGGGGAGGAAGAGGAAGCAGCCATGATAGCAGAGTACTGACGATTAGTCTCGACAGCTCTGATACCATATTAACATAGCTGAAAACATAATGCAGAGAAAAACTTCCTTACATTCTCATTGAAGGTGTTGGTATTTATACAGAGAGTAGCAGTAAATAAAAGAGTTGTATGAGAGGGAGAAAAGAAATATTATTTGTACAACTTGAGAGAATTGCTAACTGATTTATCTACGGTTCTAATCTGGATAGAATAAGAAGGAATATTGGTCTGCTGTTGTTTGTGGCGTGGTTCATGACTCTGCCATTCTGTTATTGTCGAGCTGCCTTGTATGCATTTCATCTGTTTGTCAAAATGTGTTGTAGATGAGTCACTAAGTCTAATAGGTAGTACTTAAACAAGAGCACAATATGATGAAAATTTATTTATTAAGAGAAACGATTTTCAATGCGCAATGGATCCACTATAGAGTTTCCTCTTAAAGTTTTTTTTCTCAACACAACTAATATGGTGACTCTGAACTCTCTCTATGATCTAGAAATCATGCATATTATTCTATATATATATATATATATACTTAAAAAGGAATAGACCACTTAGAGAGTCCAAACATAAGTAGGAGGTCGTCTTACTTGCCAAGATAGCACTATATCTTTCTAGGTCCCAAATAAGTCCCAAGCATTGCCTAGTACACCCAAGCTGCGCCCATGCTTGGGTGACAAACCAAGCCGAGTGGCGACCGACCTAAGCAGCACAGCCGGATCATCCCACCCACTCGGGCACGACCTTGGTGTTGCCTAGGCTTACAACCCTGGTAATTGCCTTGGGGTGAAGCAAATGCTTAGGTAGCACACCCAGCTTACTAATTTTGAAATGCTTATTTTCTTTTAAAAATAATTATTTTTTACATGGCATACGACACTCAATTATTAGTAGTTGCATTTCGTTTTAACTTATTATTAGTGTCTTAATGGAAGATCCGACTTAATTAAAGTTGAGAGTTTAGAAAGTAAAAACTTAAACATTAACATATTAGAACAAATTATACTTATCATCCATATATTACACACCTGTTTTATTTATTTATTTATTATTTTTTTTTTTTTGTCTTAACAAGTACGTGGTGTTGGGATGATTAGTTAAAAAAATATAAATATTAAAGACTAATTATTGAGTTAATAACATTTCATCTATTTTACTAAAAATAATGATTAAGAAGCTGTCCTAACAAAAAGTCAAGAATCAGTCAGGATTTGTTTGGATAGAGAGTATTTTATCTTATTTAATTATTATAATTTTTTTAAATTCACATATAAAATATAATAAATAATTTAATTTTTTAAATTTTAAAATAAAATTAATATTTTATTCAATTTTTAAAATTTATTTTATTTCAATTTATCTTGATTCCCTATCCAAACCTACCGTATTCTTTCCCAACCTCTTTGCCCAAATCGTGAGATATGTTTTGTTTGTTTGGTTTTTTGGTACTCGGTCAATTTATGTGCATGACCGTTTTGTTTTGACGAAAATGGGTACCATGCTCCGTCCACAAGGCACCAACTTCCCCAATCCGACATCGTTTTTTTGTCTCACCTGCGGCTCGTTTTTAAACTTCACGCTTTCCTGGCAACCAAACGACCACAGAAAAGTAAACACTTCCCCTAAACAAACACAATTGCTAGCACAACCAAAGAAAACGCAGAAAGATCCGATGTATCCGACCGCAATTCTCACCCTCTTCCTCCTCCTATCACCGCTCTCCACCTCATCCCCCGTAGCCATCACCGACGATGGATCCTCGGCGTACAAGGCCCTCCTGGACTTCAACTTCCCCGTCGGTCTGCTCCCCAAGGGTGCCGTGGGCTACGAACTGGACCAAGCCTCCGGAAGATTCCACGTCTATCTGAACGGCTCGTGCGGTTACTCGCTCGAGGGATCGTATGAATTGAAATACAAGTCCACCATCAGCGGCTACATCTCTGAGAACAGGCTCTCGAGCCTGACTGGTATCAGCGTCAAGGTTTTGTTCTTGTGGCTGAACATCGTGGAGGTGGTTAGGAAAGGGGACGAGCTTGAGTTATCTGTAGGTATTGCTTGGGCGTCTTTTCCTATTGATAATTTCTACAACTGCCCGCAGTGTGGCTGTGGATTTGATTGCGACAAGGGGCAAGTAAGGAAATTGAAATTGAACCGTTTTGTTTCTTCCATTTGATCGGTATTTGGAACTCTAAAACATGTTCTTTGTGGGATCTGGATAGTGTTTCTTATTTATCATCAGACTAAAAGAAATGGATTTATGTTATTTATTGCAAAGGACGTTTTCTGAAATATATTTTTATTGTTTACTGAAGATTGACTATTTTACTTGAAATATTGTTCTTGTTTGTTTGTCTTGTCATGAAGTTTTATTTGCAGAGAACCAACAAAACTGATAGATACTGCGTTTTGTTTCATATTCTGGTTCTTCGAAAAAATGTTGACTGGGGGAGAGAATGGAAACGTGTTGAGGAGGTTGTTATCATGTTACTATGTTATATGTGAACCTTGGTGTAGACTCTAGCTACAGCTTGGGAGACTTGGGCGAATAGAAATTTATCCAAAAATTATTGAGCCGAATAGCTTTGTTGAATTTGATTTTATATTCGTAGTAGTTCCACTTGAAACACTGGTGAGAACTCAAACTGCCTTAAACATTTAGTTCTTTCATTGCTTTCAACTGCTATTAGGTTGGTGAAATATATGATCTTCTTTCACTCCTTAGCAACTAGCATACACGGAACCTTTAGGAGAGATAAAGAGTGAAGAAAAAAAGGTTACAAAAATCCCGTATCGGGGAACAGCTATTAGTTTGAAGTTTCCGTGTTCTTACTTCTTAGGTGTGCATGACCACAGGTTGCTAATTCACAAACTATTTACCTGTTTCTAGCTTTTACAGAGTTACTTTGTTGATATATGATGCAAGAAGTCTTAAAGACCTGAATATTCCCCATGAAATTTTGGGGGGGGTGGGGGTGGGGGTGGTGTTGGTGGGAAGATATAGCAATGAGGAAATGATGATGAATGTTACAGCCGTTTGTAGATCAAGTAGCTCTGCATTATGTTAATGCTAGATGCCTAGATAGTGTTGAACTGAATTTGACTCATATTGTAGAGCTGAAAATGTGTTCGTTCATCCGATCAAACAGCTTAGATTAAAAGCTGCCTTCTTAGCAATCCACATTGTTGAATGGAGTTGTCTTCATTTAACAGCAAAAGCTTTCGTTTGAAATCCAGAGAAGTTTGAAGTTTAAATTGCCAGTTTTCTACTCATAAAGAAAGAATAGATGCAGATGCAGCTAGAATCAACAGTGAGGTATCAGCCTTTGAGTTGCCGATGTTTGTGGCTAGTCAATAACCAATAATCTTGGGGGGGGGGGGGGGGGGGGGGGGCACTCGGACAGGCACAAAACTGAATGGCAGAAATCGTGACTCTTTTATGAGTGATGACAACTGTCTATAGGCATTATTCACCATTGTTACGGCTGAGAAATATGTTATGATATTATCTAACAACTGTATTAAATATGGGAAAAGTTGAATCTTATCTGAGCAAATAATGTTAGAACAACAACAGACTCAGAGTCTACAGAATTCGTTTGGATGAATAGCGTTTTGCCGGTTTTGCAAATAAGAGTGTGAAGTTGGTTTGTTTTCTAAGGAAAACAGTCGGCATGCATGTGGAAGAGACGGAGATTCAAAGTTGGCATTGCTTCTGCTGCAAGATGTGCCGTGGAGTCAGTCCATGGTCGATGGCAAACAATGGTCCTTACTAAAAAGGACATTGTTACAGCAGTAGTAGTTGCATGTTGAGGTCTTGATTTTAGCCACTGCACATTAGTCATTGCACTTCTCTATGAGAAATGTTTTGGGTATAAAACAATTTTATAAAAGTAAACTTACAAATTGAGATGACTTCATAATGTACGTTAGATTATAAAATTTACTTTTATTGTAAAATTTACTTTTATTGTAAAGTAGATATAAAGTATCACATTAAGTTTTATCAGTTTGTGAATTTATTTTTGTAAAATCTATTTATAGTTATAACACTTCTTCTTTGATGTTGATTTTCCTTTGACTAATCAAAGAAAGGATATATACAAATGCTTGGTTCATGAGACTCTATATTTAAATACCTCTGCAAATTATTACTTGCACTAACATTGGTTTCTCTATATGCATCTTCAAAATTACAACTTTTGAAGATTGATTTTGCATATAAAGAAAAAATTTCACATTGAATTATGCATTTTTGAACCAAATAATAATAAAAATGTTTTTTCATTTTTTTCTTAAAATTATTATTTTTTATATATTTTACAATTAACACAATGTGCTTAAAAATACAAATTTCATATATCTAAATATTACCAATTTTATATATCAAAATGACTATTTTTATCAATAAATATTAATATACACTAAAAAAACACTTTGTATCATCAACTTAATATAAATTTAATATATCAAAATCATCTTAATACAAATTTCACAAAATTGATTTAATGGGTAGGAGAGAAAAAAATAGTAAAATAATGTTTGAAGAGTGAATTGTGCTTATTCAAACTTGAATAAACACTATTCATAGTTATGCAAAATTTTGAAGATACATAATCCAATGAAGACCAATTTAGAGGGATATTATGCAAATATGAAAATGAATATGAAGATGCATAGGCTATTGTCAATGCTCAAGTATTAATCTAAGGGCATGTTTGGGTAAGAAGATGAGATAATAATTCTATAAATAGTAGTGAAATGATTTATGAATAGAATGAAATGATTTAAGCTAAGATGTTTAATTGGATTTTAGGAAATGAGATAGAAAAAATTGAATAAAAAATGTTATAAAATTAAAATATTGTTTAAATATTATTTTTGTTTTGAAATTTGAAAAAATTATATATATTTTTTTGTTTTGTTTTATTTGGAAATTTTAAAAATTTGTAAGGATTGGGTAATGATTAGAGCAAATAGTTGAATATTTGAAATTAAAAAATATTTTGTATTTTAATGGTACTAGAAAAATAAATTATAAAAAGTTTTAAAATTAGAAATCTCATATAAGTTCCCAAACAATCCTTTATCTTCCATCGCCCACTTGAAATAATAAACCAACCACTTGGCTCCTACTTGGTCATGGGTTCTTCTGGCGCTCGATTGTTTCCACTAAGGAACTGACCAAATTGCGAGCAACTTGCCGTATTTTTGGATATGTAGAACTAGTGATTTCCCCTGTAGGTTATGGTGCCGTTAACGAATAAGGTTTTTCTAGTCGTGTGGCCCTCACTACCAGTGCCCTAACAAGTAGGTTACACCTTCCATTTTGCCTCGTCATGTGTAACATTCTCAATTTCTTCTAAATTTCACTTGCCCAATTTATTTTTTTTCATTTAATAAAAGATTTACATATGTAGTATTTAATTAGAGACTACAAATAGAATTTCTTTTTGACTATATATTTCAAGTTCTTGTTCAAACTTAGTTTTTATTTTTAAATAGGGAAGTGCAATGTCAATTTATAAAGACCCAAGCTAAGCTATAAAGCAACAGACCTGACGATCAAAACATTGAGGTTTACGCTGCAACATAAATGCGCACCGAACACACAATTTCTGGTCACCTGCATCGATTAAAGTTGGGTTCAATGCATTCGAATGATGTTAACAGGGCGAGGCCTTCTCCTGCCTTTTGGGCTTGAGTTTGGAGTTTGCTAGGCCTACCCATACCAATCCTTACAGAGCTCAAATCATCAAAGCAACCCCGAAAGCTGGTTTTATTTAAGGAAAAATCTATTTGTCATCCTTACACTTCACACATTATATTTATTTTAATTTTTTTTTATAATAAATATGTAGTGTGTGGATGATAAATAAAATAATTTAATTAGTTTAATAAGAATAAAATAAAATAAAAAATAAAAAATAATATTTTAATATATAAAATATGTGGTGTAGGATGATGTGTAATATTTCTCTTTATTTAAAGGAAGTCTAAAGTTAGATATTGGGTTGTCCTCCCTGTTGCTAGTGGATATTGCATGACCCATGATGTGTCACATGGATGAAAAAGTTATTAATTAACTTCTAATCTAATCACTACCACCTAACGTGAGGGAAGTTATTTTTAACTTCTCATATGAAAATTTTTAATTTATATATATTAAGGACAGATTTGGTAAGTAAAATAAGAATTTTGAATTGAGATAAAAATTTAAAATATTATTTTTGAGTATTATTATTGTTATAGGATTTGAAAAAACTGTATTAGAATTTTAAAAAAATAAATTATTTATTATATTTTGTATGAAAATTTAGAAAAGTTATAATGATGAAATAAGAATTTTTGAGTTGAGATGTGTTTTTCAAACCTGTCCTAAGTGAGGATGAAAAAGTTTGCATACAAAAGAAAAACTCCCATATCTCTCTACAATTTCATAGAGAAACTATCTAAATATTTTGATCTTAAAAGTGTGAATTTTTTTATGAAACTCTAGTAACCTCCTAAGTGACGTAGGGGTGCAAATAACAAAGTGACGTTGGCTGTAAGACAAGCAAAGATCTAGATTTGTGAGAATTCCGCTCCTTAAGCTAATTCAAATTAACCTTATTTAACACTTTCCAAACACATTTAACATCCGTTAATATAGAAAAATTGCACATACCATACTCATATTACGTATTTATTCCATTATGATGAGTAAATATTGTCTATTACATTTAATTTTATTTTTTTTAAAAAAAGTTATCTAAGAATGATAAAATTCTACGTATCAACCTCATATACCACATCTATTTCACTATGATGAGTAAACATTGTCCATTAATCTTTACATTTTTTATTTAAGGAAAAAAAACGATCCAAGAATAATAAAAGTGACACATTTTATATAGAGTGATAAAATCAGAATGGAGATGCAGTTTACATCATTACTCTTTTATATAACCTCTTTAATTACAAAATATACAAATTTAGCTTAATTTATACATTTATCAATCTATGTCAATGAAGCTATATAATATATTAGACAATATAATAGTATTAATATTAGATTATTAGTATAGCTATATATTAGTATTAGTTATGATGATTTAGTATAACTATATTAGTATGAGTATAACTATAGTCTATATTACAATAGTAGTATTAGTATATTTGTGATTATTTAGTATAGTGATTTATATACTACTTTATAAATAGACTTAAAGTATATTACCGATAATAATATCGTATTAGACTATTAGTATCATTATAAATATTAGTATTCATTATAGTGATTATAATAACTATTAACTATATATTAATATTTGTTAATTGTTATAGTGAGTTTATTTTATTATAACTATATTATTGATAGACTATATTGAGAGTATTTGTGACGCCCCCAAATTTCGTTTGGGATCGGACGGATACTTAAAGCGTCAAGAGACTCGAGACATGCAACACAAGGTTACCTGCCCCCGTTCATGACATATAAGACGCAATGTTCCTAACATACATCTAACATTATGCAATATTCGCAGCGGATAATTTTTTTCTTTAGCAATACTATGCACCAAATTGAAAATATCCCAAATGCTTAAAACATACTTCATACATAAAGACTCATTGAACAACTAAGATCACAACACTAGTTCAAAATGGTTATGATCCAAAAAGTATTAGAGATGCAACTCCATCGTACAAGTAGTAATTTATGTTAACTACTATATTAACATTGACGTCACACCGTCGCTTAGTCAACTGTGTCTAGTTGATCAGCTCCTGATTCTCCTTCAGGTCCTGTAACAAGATCTACTATTCGGGAGGAATGGTAGTTGAGACTACCAAAGTGAGATTTGATTACAAATCTCAGTAAGTTAATAAAAAACTTCCACACAAGCTAATGATGCATAGATGACAGTAAAAATATAAATGCATAATCAAATTCATAAGTAATTAAAGTATAACTTGGCGTACAACATAACATAATTGACATAACTTAAATTGAAACATGAACTAAACTTGACTTGACATGAACTTGATCTGAAACTTGACTTAGCATGAACTTGCTCTGAAACTTGAATTAACACGAACATGATATGAAACTTAACTTATCATGAACTTGTTCTGAAACTTGACTTAACATGAACGTGATATGAAACTTGACTTATCATGAACTTGTTCTGAAACTTGACTTAACATGAAAAATACATACTCCACAATTGTTGTGGCCGCATGTATTTTACGTGTAAATACATACTCCACAATTATTGTGGCCCATGTATTCTAAAGGGTTTTGCATGCTAACTCCAAAAGTCACCAAAATTTACATGTCTCATGTAAATTTTATCCTCAATTCAAATATCAATTTAGAAAAATTTAAAACTAATCACAACTATTAAAACTCTATAGGGTCGAAATTCTCATATGCTATTTCTGTTGATTTTTGTTTCCAACTTGTTTTGATCAACCTTTTGATCTATGACTTATACATATGTGATCTTCAAACCAAACCATCACATGGTTTAAAAAGATATTCTAAAACATATATAAGCTTCTAATTCAAGATCACGTGGTTAAAAATTAACCAAAACATAAATTTAGCCAAGAACATCCACACTTTGCATTATCTGAATATCTCTTTACATAAAATTTCATATCTTTGAAACTAACATCAAATATCTTCAAAATAATAATATAACATGTATATAAGATACTTAGGATCCTCCAATAAAATTATCAAAGTCAATGGAATAGGTTTAGACCACCAAAAAGTTAAACTTTCTCAAAACAAAAACTGTTTTTCCTCTTCCAGTTTCTAAGTTTCTAAATTTAAGAAAATATTTCATTAAAACCTTTAATCATGCAAAAATCCTCAACCAATAGTCATATATACATGTTAACAATACTCCAGAAAAATTTCGGACCCATATCTATCCATTAGCTTGGTCAAAAACTCCAAATTATAACATATTCTCCAGTTTATCTCCCAGAATGACCTTTCTATAGTTTACATAATATTTGACTGACCAAATGATCTTCAAATGGGACAAATAAGATATCCACATAAATTAGACTAAAAACGGAATAACTTATATGAATGAGACTTTACGATAAAACACTTACAAAAACTTCGAAATGGGCGTGCAAAAAAACTCCTAAAAGCTATCAGAGAGAGAGTGTTTGATATTCTTTTAATGGAAAGTGTAAATGAAGATAATTTCGTGGGGAGGGGTGGCTGGAGATACTTATGGATGAGATATGGAAGAGATGAGGCTGGAGTGAGAGTTAAGTGTAGGACTCTCTTACCCGAAGTGAGAGTTAAGTGTGAGACTCTCTTACCTGAAGTGAGAGTTAAGTGTAGGACTCTCTTACCCAATAATATTCATGAAATTAGCTTAAAATATTTTTATCCAATAATATCCACAAAATTAGTTTAAAATATTTTTATCCAATAATATCTACAAAAATTAGCTCAAGATATTTTTATCCAATAATATCTACAGTTTTGAACAGACGTTTCGTCCGAAAATATGAAAAAGTGTTATTGCGCCATAAGACCTTAAATAACTCTCCGAGTCTAATGGCACAAACCATAATACATTTTGACACTTCTAACTATCTCCAATAATCAAAAACACATTTCAGATACCATAGTAAATAATAACACTAACTATGTAGTTAGACTAAAACCTATACGATTAATGGATTCGTGAAAACTTATGGGGTCTTCACGAAATTCCTAAAGCTAATAGAAATTTCACAATTAAATTTCTAGCTGGCTGTTACAGTATTAATATATTAATTTAGTATTAGTGTTACTATATCATAATTTTATATGTGATTATTTAGTATAATGATTTATATACTAATTTATACATAGACTTAAAGTATAATACTAATAGTAAATTAGTAATATAGTATTAGACTATTAGTATTTAGTATTAGGTCATAAAATGTAAATTGTATAAGTATAAATTATATACTAATATATATAATTTATATTTATCTATTAATGCCTTATGTACTTATCAAAAAAAATATTGAAAGTTTTAAGTTTATTAGGCCATCAAAATTAAGTGATAATATTTGAGTAGTTTTTTTTTTTTTTTTCTTCTTCGTTCTTACTTCTTATGATAAAATGTTATTAATAAGTAATATATATTTATAATATTATATATTCAAAGCATGTGATGAATTAAATTTTCATGTTTAAGATTAAACATTTATTTTATAAATTATAACAATATTATCTTATATATAATTATAATTTATATTATTATATATATTCTATATAAAAACTATATATAATATAAAATATATTATATATAATATTAATATAAATAATACCGGTCCAATTCGGGCCAAAACTAACTGAAATCGGAATTGGATTGGGTTTGGCCGGTTTTCCATTTATGGAAATTGGTTCCGGACCGGTCCGGTCCGGTTTTCTGGATTTTTTTTACATCCTTAATTTCCATGGAGATCCCATAAATGTTGGTTGATGCCTTCAATTACATTTGATTTAAGTATAATATTTAATACAATCGTGAAGTGTGTAAGTATCGTACAGTCATTTAAAAAAAGTAAAATTTATTATTATAAAATTAATTTTATTTTCATGTGAGTCATGTATTTATTTACTTTTTCAAAATGATTAGACAGAATTTGCATACTTACAATTACAAATATTATTTCTCTTGATTTAGTAGGGGTGCCACTGATTTCCTAGATTGCATGTGTTAATAATGGTAACAATCGGTGTCCACAACTTCAGTATATGTCATGTTGAATTATGAGTATGTGATTGAAATGGCTTAAATCTTAATGCATCTCATTTAATTAACGGGTCATATTTCTTAATTCTGACGGTAGATTGTATCCTATCGACTTCCAGATAATTTGTTACACCAATAGACATAATTAAGAATGATAAAATCTATGATAAAGAACAACATTTCTCAAATTATTAATGCAACTAGAAAAACACCAATTTCATATCTCATAGGCATAGATTAATTATTCATATTATATATCTTCACTATAAAAATTCAAGGCAAAATCATTTTGATTATAATCAATATCTAAAGTCATCACTAATATTACATTTATCCTTTCAACGTACACCCACAATGCACAAAGTCATGTTTGGCATAAAATAAATTGAGCTTCTACGTTGACATGTATATATCTCCACAAAAAATATGTATCACCCCATCTAGCTTCCACCGACTTATTTTCTGGTGTTAATTAATTGTATGGCTAGGGATGAAAGATGGAATCTTTAATTATTCACAGAATATGTGTGACGCCCCCAAATTTCATTTGGGATCGGACGGACATTTGAAGCGTCAAGACATGCAACACAAGATTACCTGTCCCCGTTCATGACATATAAGATGCAATATTCCTAACATGCATCTAACAATATGCAATATTCGTAGCGGATAAATTTTTTCTTTAGCAATACTATGCACCAAATTGAAAATATCCCAAATGCTTAAAACATACTTCATACATAAAAATCCATTGAACAACTAGGATCACAACACTAGTCCAAAATGGTTATGATCCAAAAAGTATTGAGATGCAACTCAATCGTACAAGTAGTAATTTACGTTAATTACTATATTAACATTTATGTCGCACCGTCGCTTAGTCAACTGTGTCTAGTTGATCAGCTCCTGATTCTCCTTCAGGTCCTGTAACAAGATCTATCATTCGGGGGGAATGGTAGTTGGGACTACCAAAGTGAGATTTGATTATAAATCTCAGTAAGTTAACAAAAAACTTCCACACAAGCTAATAATGCATGGATGACAGTAAAAGCATAAATGCATAATCAAATTCATAAGTAATTAAAACATAATTTGGCGTACAACATAGCATAATTTACATAACTTAAATTGAAATATGAACTGAACTTGACTTGATATGAACTTGATCTGAAACTTGACTTAGCATAAACTTGCTTTGAAACTTGAATTAACATGAAAAATACATACTCCACAGTTGTTATGGCCCTATGTATTCTACGTGTAAATACATACTCCACAGTTGTTGTGACCCCATGTATTCTACACAAACTTGACTTAACATGAAAAATACATACTCCACAGTTGTTGTGGCCCCATGTATTCTACATGTAAATACATACTCCACAGTTGTTATGGCCCCATGTATTCTATGGAAACTTATTCTTTAACTGCTTAAATACATACTCCACAGTTGTTGTGGCCCCATGTATTCTACGTGTCACAATTGCTGTGTCTCACGTAGTGTATGCGCCACAATTGTTGTGACCCCATACATAAGTAATCAAGATGAAACGTGACTGGAATACGAAATGACTGAAGCCCTGACGTAACATAACGTGACTTGAACATAACTTGAAATACATGACCAACTTGAGATAGAAACATTTCGTAACATGGCATAACATATAATAGACAACATATTTAACATGACATACTTGCAACAGTAAATATTACATGACTTGACATACATGTAATAGATGGCATACTTAGCATGACGTACTTGTAAGGTACAGTAATACATGACAGAATATATTATGTAACAGATAAAATTTGATGACAGAATAAATTCTGTATAACAAACAATTACGTGATGACTTGGCATGGCATGACATATATTATAACACACATACATACATTGTAGTTCCTTTACTTAGCACACATATACAATAGACTGCTAGTAAGTTAAAAGCTAACTTACCTCGATCTCCGCGTTTCTTATAAAACTTTAAGTGCGATCACGAGGAACTGTAATTAGTGATTCTAAAAGTTAGAACTAAATCACTAATAATTTGAAATATGGAAAATACTAACTTAAAGAGGAAAATTTTCATTTTACTCTCTACATGTGGGAAAATGACCGTTTTACCCATAACTTAAGGATTTTGCATACTAACTCCAAAAGTTTCCAAAATTTACATTTCTCATGTAAATTTTGTCCTAAACTTAAATATCAACTCAGAAAAAATTTAAAACAAAACACAACTATGAAGAACACACTATGGCCGAAACATCTATAGGCCATTTCCCTTAATTTTTGTTGCAATTCCTTCCAACTTCAAAACTCATGCTTAAACCAAAATTTTGCAACAAACATCTTCCAATCCTAAGTTCAAAACCATACTTAAAACATCCATTTAGAAAAAGCTAATAATTAACACCAAACTTTTTTTGTAAAAAGATCCAAGCACTTGAATCACAAGTTTTGACCTTAAATCAAAACATCTCCAAGAATTTCAAAAATCAAATCTTACTTCTAACATATTCATAATATCATCCTAATATCAGCCATGCTTTAAATCATCAAACTAAAGTCACCAAAATCACAAAATAACATTTAGAGTTTTTGGTTTTACACTTAGTCCAAAAACAGAAACTTTTTCCTCAACTAGTTTTGATAAATTTCTTGATCTATGACTTATAAATATATGATCTTCAAACCAAACCATCACATGGTTTAAAAAGATGTCCTAAAACATATATAAGCTTCTAATTCAAGATCACATGGTTAGAAATTAACCAAAACATAAATTTAGCCAAGAATATCCACACTTTGGCTTATCTCTCTTTGCATAAAATTTCATATCTTTAAAACTAACATCAAATATCTTCAAAATAATAATATAACATGTATATAAGATGCTTATGATCCTCCAATAAAATTATTAAAGTCATTAGAATAGGTTTAGACCACCAAAGAGTTAAATTTTCTCAAAACAGAAACCGTCTTTCTTCTTCCAGTTTCTAAGTTTCTAAATCTAAGAAAATCTTTCATCAAAACTTTTAATCATGCAAAAATCCTCAACCAATAGTCACATATACATGTTAACAATACTCCATTAAAATTTCGGACCAATATCTATCCATTAGCTTGGTCAAAAACTCCAAACTATAACATATTCTCCAGTTTATCTCCCAGAATGATCTTTCTATAATTTATATAATATTTGACTGACCAAATGATCTTCAAATGGGGCAAATAATATATCCATGTAAACTAGACTAAAAAAGAAACAACTTATATGAAGGAGACTTTATGATAAAACACTTACAAAAATTTCGAAATGGGCATGCAAAAGAACTCCTAAAAACTGTCCGAGAGAAAGTATTTGATATTCTTTTAAAGGAACGTGTAAATGAAGATAAGTTTGTTGGTGATGGCTGGAGTTACTTATGGATGAGATAAGGAAGATGATAAGGCTGGAGTTGAGAGTTGAGTGTAGTTTTCTCCTACCCAAAATATCTATAAAAGATTATCTCATAATATTCTATCCAATAATATTTACAAAAAATCAACTTAAGATATTTTTATCTAATAATATCTATAAAAATCAACTCAAAATATTTTTACCCAATAATATTCACGAAAATTACCTCAAGATATTTCTTTTTATCCAATAATATCTACAGTTTTGAACAGACGTTTTGTCCGAAAATATGAAAAAAAATGTTATTGTGTCATAAGACTTTAAATAACCCTCCAAGTCTAATGGCAAAAACCATAATACATTTTGACACTTCTAACTATCTCCAATAATTAAAAACACATTTCTAATACCATAGTAAATAATAACATTAATTATGTAGTTAGACAAAAACCTATACGATTAATGGATTCGTGAAAACTTATGGGGTTTTTACTAGGTTCCTAAAGTTAATAGAAATTTTACAATTGAATTTCTAGCGGGCTGTTACAATATGTGCATGATTTTCTTCTTAATTATAAATTGCTTGATACGCCAGCTCGATTCATTTAAATCAGAACCAACTATTTTATTAGTAGAAATATTTTAATTATAAAAAAATTATATAAAAATAATTATATAAATTGACGTAACTTGATATAATTGGTCAGATTATAAAATTACTTTTATTATAAAATAGATATAAAGATAAGATGAAACCATGCGAATTTATGATTATTTTTATATAATTTTTTTTTTATAAATGTAGCAGTACTCATTTATTTGTAAAGAATAAGAAAAAGACCTATCAATTAATTAAGAAATAAATTATTTATATATATATATTATATTCGGGGACATCCATTAAAAAAGTATCTTCCTAACCACTCCAATCTTTTAAAACCACGTACTCCAATCCAAATTATTTTATAACATGTCGATTAATATTCATATAGTTATTTTATAACCTATTTTCCTGAATTGTTCTACAACCTTTGATTCCGCTTCATGAAAATATATATTAAATTTTGTTTATTTAGATTCTAAAATTTAAAGACTAGATAGTTTATAAATTTTAAAAAAATAATTACAGATGTCAGATAGCTTGGGTTGAAACAATTTTTTTATGGGGTCGGAGGCAAAAAGTATTCTCGAATGTTCCTTGACAACAATTTGCTATCATTATAGTTTTCGAATGCTCATTCAGAAACTAAATAATAAATAAATTACATAAAATATAAAAAAAAAAAGATAAAAAAGATATATATGATTTGACATAAAATCTTATTTATGTGATTTGTGAGGGCGGAATTTATTAAATTTGATAATTTTATAAGAAAAATTTTATTTATAGTTTATAAGTAAAGATTGCGTATGTAGACTTTTTTATTAAATAAGAAAAATAATCATGTAAAGAAAGATAATTTTATAATTTTAAAAAATTTTAAAAATAAAATTACTTAAAACCTATATTACAATTTTAAAATAAAGATTATATATAAGATTGCTCATTTTATAATCTCTAGTAACCTTTCTTAATTCTTAATACAATAAAAAATAAATAAAATTATTGAGAAGTGTTTTGTCACTTGATAATCATTATCCTTTCCTTTTATTATTGGGTGGGACTATTCTGCCGCCCCACCCTTACCACTGGTCGGTAAGTCTGGTGCAATTTTTTTTTTTTTAAATTTTTTTTATAATTTTTTAATCACTTTTTTAATCATTAAGAAAAAAATATATATATCAATATACTTAAAATTATTTTTTTAATCATTAAATAAAAAAATAAAAAATAAATTTTTTTTTTCCAAACGGTATTCTTAAGCAGTACCGCTCATGCAAAATGGATTTTTCTTATATTATTAATAAGAGTTTTACTATATACAGACATAATTATTTACTAATCTGTATACTAATACTGATTTATTCATACTTAAAATTTAAATTAATACTGTTTTCAATAAAATCTATTTTTTAACTAATTACATCATATTAATACATAAATTAATACATAATTATACTTGTAACTATATTTTTCCTATTAACAATGAGGTTTTCAACGGGCTGGACTTTTTCTTTTATACCCAATGGATACCTCGGGAGGAGTTTTAGCTTATGTCTGGCACAGAGAGTATTTAAATGATTTTTTATTACTTTTTACATATTTTTTATTATTATTTATTATTTATATATATTATTTATTATTATTTAATATTTAATTAATTATTATTCACTTAAATTTTATTATCATTCATTACTTTATTAAACTCAATTTGTCTGTAAAGTAATAAAAGTAGGACTGTAAATTGTCTAGTTGGAGGGTAATAAACCCAAAACATCTCTAAGAATTGATCCAGTTTTAATTGGTTGATTCGGTTTGATCTAATTTTTTTAAAATAAATTAAAAAAAAAATTATTTAAATTATTTAATTAAAATTAAATAAATTATTAATATAAATTATATAACTAATTTATTTAAAAAATATTTTTTTAATCAATAATAATAAATTAAATAAAAATTATATTATTAATTTATATAATTATTATATATAAATAATGAATTAAGAATATTTTTAAAAATATATATTATAATATGATTCGGTCTAAGATCCAGTTCGATTCATAGATTTTAAATGTCAAAAAATCGGATCGAATGTTTAATCAGTTCACACGTTTTAAGATCGAGCGACCGATTGATTCTAACTTCGATCTTAATCCAATCTGAATTGATTGTACTGCTCGATTCGGTTGGTTTCCCCCAATCCAAACCAACCGACTTAAAAACCCTACCTTAAATACAACCTTGATAAAAGAAAGTAAACGAAAACTACAGAAAAATAAATGATATGAACTTATTCTTGATTCTCCGTTATTATATGCTGTGCAACAAAGGTCTTCGAGTGCGGTCAGCTACGTATAAGTATTTGAAAAAATCTTACCATTCACACAACTTCAACCAACACACTTTTTTTTTTTAATTTTCTTATAAATAATTTAATATATAAATAATAATTAAAAAATTGAATTAATTTTACAAAAATGAACTAAAAAAAATTAAAAATTTAAAAATTTTAAAAAATAATATTATACAGAGATTGAAAGATTATATAAAATTACTTTAAATGTTAAGATAAATTATAAATAATAATATTTTAAAATTATATTAAAATAAATTTAATTTTTAAAAATAAGATAAATTTAATATTTTTATAAAAAATATAAATATAATAAATATAATTAAATTTAATTTAACAACCAAATATAAAATGCGTTGTATTATTATTTTTTTATATCAATCAACCAGTTTTAACTTTATCTTTATCTCTTGTCGGTCCTTTATTTTGTTCTTTTATTCCTAGTAAATTGGATTAATTTGGCCCCATCTTGTTGATGAAGCGAAGCAAGCACGGGATAATTGCTCATTAACAAAATATATATAAAATCATAAAAATAGTATCTGTAATTTCATTACGAAAAGAAAGGAACTAACATTTATTAAATATCCAGTCGCCACTAAAGTAGAGTTACAGCAAAAGCCATAAATAATTCGTCCAAGTCCAATGTTTCTCCACTCCACAGTCGAGACCCCTGCGTGGGGCCCCATTTTTAAGTAATTTCTTTTTTCCGTCGCAGGCAAGTAAATTTCAAGGCCGTCGGAGAATGAAATCCCCTCGCCAATCGCCACGTTTATCAGTGCTTGTTGTTTAAGAGCAGTGCACGCAGCTCTGCCATGTCGATCTCTTCCACGCTATTCTCTGGTCTGTAGTAGCCAGTCACGGGGTCTGGGACCCAAGCCACCTTCTCGGTGGACCGAGTCGCATCTTCCCCTGGCGTCTTCCCCATCCTCGCACCGGAAGTCCCTCCTCTTGCTACCGTTGCCATTATTCCTTGTGATGATGCCGAGTATCCACGTCTGTACCCATAATAATTCAATAGCAGAAGTATTAGTATAAATAACATAAATGGAATCCAGCCTTCTCTAACGTGCAGAAAGTTTACTGTGCAATAATGATTACAACGCACCCAGCGAATTTCGAGGTTTTTTACTTTTGTAGTATATAAATTAATGGGACGAACCAAGACGAATAAAACAACGACAGAGATCATTTAGAAGAAAAGAAAATCACTTTCCGGCGTCTTGTTAGCAATTAAACAAGCACTACATAGCACCTAAAGAACAGAGAGACACAGAGAAAGGGAGAGTGACCATGAATTTTGGCAGTACCTGCTTATAGCATTAGAGAATCCGTCGACGACGAGAGCAGAGAGAAGCTTAGCGTTGGAGAAAGAGCGAGCCATTTTATATGATCAGAACTCGGAGATTTGATTGCGCTAAAGCTGCCCGAGAGAGAATTTTCTTTCTTTAATGGGAAATTTTCTGTAAGAAAACCTTCCTCGGCAGCGAATGAAAGACCCTTGTACGTATTTGGAGAGACTTGCAAAGGTGTCGTTCAAATGAAGGAGGTCGGGGCTTTATAGAGGGAGGGGGAGTCGGTTCTAGAATGTTGATTTTTATTTGATATTTGTATTAATCAAAAGACACGGGGAAGAGAGATTAATGGACCGCGTCCTCGTCAGTCAAAAGCTTCTAGGGCCTCTCTGATCACTCGTTTTCTGCCACCCTAGGGCCTATTCCCACGTGGCGTTAACCGAGAGAGTTTTACATTTTCGTCATTTGTCTAACCAAAGCTTCCGTCACGATTTGATTTATGTCTGATCGAACGGTGGAGGAGTAGGACAGGGTCAAATAGGGAAGCACGTGAAGATGGTGGGACGAGGAAAGAACGCAGCTAGTGCGGGCCAGGCGTCTGGAATTGGGCAAGAAGGGAATGCGCAGCTGTTAGTGGGACGTGGCGACGTCAATTCATGTCATCATATGGCTCTCCAAGTGGCGTGGAAAAGGACAACGGGAGATCGGGGTGGGCGGTGAATAATTCTTCACAACTTCCGTCTTAGTTCTTGGAAACAACTTATTATTATTACAATTAATTATTATTAATATCGGTTGAGTATAAATGTGAAATTTTGAATTTAAGACATCCAATTTATACTACTTTTTTTTTTTTTAAGAACATATTACGCTATTTAATCTAACATCATTTCGATAAAAAAACAAAAATAAATTCTCAAATTAGTGTGTAAAATAACATAATTTGATTTAAAAATCTTATTATTTTAAAATTTAAATCTTATAAATTAAATTTTACAATTTATATGACGGTAATGTATTCTAGCTTAAGAATATAACAACTTTTTAGAGTCGAAACACAGCTCACAGTAAAATAATGTTAAAACAGAATAATATAACATGTAAAATTCTATATGTCATTGTACTAATATATGTATAAAAGAATAATTCTCTTTAAAAGATTTTACTTTATATATTATTCATGTGAGATAATTTAATTTTTGTTAATAACATACAATTTGAGAGATCTATCTAAGAAAATCTCATATTATTTATGAATGCATATATATATATATATATATATTTAGCACAATTCAGTCTTCAATAAATATAATGAGATTTATTTTTTATGTTCATATCTTTTACTTTAAATCCTAAATTCCAACTGAAACTTCAAAGAAAAATATTAAAAAGATATAATTACCGATCTTTCATCTTATTATATTATTCAGTTATGTTTATATCTCTTTATACAACCATATTATAAATTAAAGATATTTCTATAAAATAATATTGTATTTATGAATTATTTTATTAAAATGTATCTCTTTTAAAATATGATTATATAAAAAATTATAAAAATAATTATAAGATATATTAAAAAAAAGTTGCCAAATCTGCCGACCTGACCATTGAGTTCTGCTTTCGGTTGATTCGGTTTTCTACAGCATTTGCTGAGCTATAAATTTTTGTATTTTTTAGTACGTAAGTTGGTATTGCACAGGCTGTCGTGTCCCGCTTTCAGGTCATAAGTGGTCCATCTTTCGTTCAATTAAGACCATTGAGTACCACTAGTTCCTCATGTCGGCCCCTTGTTGCGAGTTCTATTATTTGGAAAATTCATAATTAAAAAAATAATGTGTTCTCCCTCCGAAATACAATGCACATAGACTGCACAAGTCCCTCTTCTTTTTATGCTAGTGGTTAGCGGAACGGCCTTTTAGTCATAAAAGGTGGGCGGGCTATTTGGGCAGGACTTTGGCGTGGGCTCAACTAGCTAGATGTTAGAAAGAGACATGAGTCTCGTCACTGCCTAAAAACCAAAGTGGATCTTTATTTCAACGTGTCATTTACTATTAATATGGAATATGACACTCAAGTCTTTAGGTTTAAAATGCCTTCTGATTGTGTATGTCACAAACACATATATAATTGCATAAAAGTCTACGTTCATAATATGATTGTCATTCTGACTAATTAATTTAAGTAAATCTAATTTTCAAAAAAAAAAAAATTTAAGTAAATCTAAACTAATTGATAAGTTTGGATCATTGTCTGCATGACTTCATTTAAAAAGATATAAAGAAACTGTTGTAGAACTAATTAATGGTTAAGAAAGATTTTTAAATTACTAAAGGGAAGAGGGATTAGATTCGGTCTTGAGGTTGAAAAGCAAAATGTTCTGTTAATTGGTCCAATTGCACAGAAGATGCGCATCTCCTTCTCCTTAGAGTCGTAGGGCTTTCCACTTTGTTTCATCCTTATCCCGAAACCGGCCCACCGAATACCATTGCATATTTTGTTTTTTAATGCATATTGGATGTCGATGCTGCTACTGCCCTTGAAATATTCTTTATGTTGGATCAATAATGTTCATTGCTGCCTACTGCCCTTAGGTTGATCCCAAGGGATGGAGTCACGTATCTGAAGAAAGTAAACTTAAAAGATTGGGTTTGTCTAATGTCGCTTTTATAATCGAATTTATCTAAATAGAGAGTAATGTTTATCATAAGGTGGCGGTTGGACACATGGAGGGGACAAACTTCTTATATATTTTTAAATTTTATTCAATTATAAAATACTTTTTAATTTTTAATTTTTAACTTTCTAATTTAATAATTATCTAATCATTATCTAAATATAAAAAGAGTTTTGGTACATACAAGCACAGCCGTGCATTAATCTGTGTACCAATACTAATTTATTTATACTTAAAATTTAAATTAACACAATTTTAAATAAAATCTACTTTTTAACCAATCACATCATATTGGTACACAGATTAATGTACAATTGTGTTTACAACTATACTTTTCCATAAAAAAAAGTAATACAACTTTTATAAACTTTGAAATAAAACACAAAATCAATACAACTTTCTTAAACTTCAAAATAAAAATAATATTAAAAAATTATATTCAAACAATTTCTTAAATTTATAATATTTTTAATAATTTTTTCTCTCATTTCACAAAATACAATAAAATATCTTAATTTAAACTATTTCACTATAACGAGTCCTAAATCTTATTATCTTTAGCCATACTTGTTGATGTATTCCATTTTAAGTTTTATATTTTAAAATATTTAACACGTGACCTATAATGGTTGTAATGAATAATGCTACATTCGTGCGATCATTTTAAAAAAGAATAAAATTTATTATTAAAAAATTAATTTTTTTTATATAAATCTCATATTTATTTATTTTTTTAATATAATTATATAATATTTATATATTATTATAAATATCATCTCTCTTGATTATATTTTCGGACTCTTGTGAAGGGTGATCGGGTTGGAGTTCCCACTACAAGAGTTCAAGAAGTCATTCAGACCGATAAATGGGAAGTGTCATTCAGAAAATGGGCTGGCCTGAAGAAACAGTAGTAGTGTAATTGGAAAATAGCACAATAATAAATAATATGGGCCTGTAGTTTGAAATAAAACATGAACTGTAGGAACTCGGCCTAACAATTCCAGCCCAAGTCAAATCCATCTTCATTGCGGCTGCGGGCATTTCTGATTTCTGATCAATCACGGCGTAGCAAACCAAAACCCTTAAAGCCTTACCTCCGACGCCCTCGTTTAAACCTCACCGTTTTAAAGCTCTCTGCCTCTCTTTGCTTCTGTTTCGGCTCGGGGAGTGAAATCGACGATGGCAGAGGTTCCTACAGGCACTGAGGTCCCTCCGAATGTGACTATATACATCAACAACCTCAACGAGAAAATCAAGCTCGAAGGTACACGCACATACTCTCTCTCGAAATTTCTCTCCCAATCTCGTACTTTAAACGAACCGTTTTCATTTGAATGGCAGAGTTGAAGAAGTCGCTGCACGCTGTGTTCTCGCAGTTCGGGAAGATACTGGAAGTGCTCGCGTTCAAGACGCTGAAGCACAAAGGTCAAGCTTGGGTGGTTTTCGAGGAAGTTTCCTCCGCCTCCAATGCGCTTCGCCAAATGCAGGGCTTCCCTTTCTACGACAAGCCAATGGTACTATTCCTTTCGATTTCTCTCTCTCTCTCTCTCTCTCTCTCTCTCGGTTTCACTATTTTGTTTTAGGTCTAAATTTAGACAACGATTTGAATTAGATTTTTTTTTTTTAAGGGCATTAGTTCTATTGTATACGGAAAATGATGAATTGTATCATTGTATGCAACTTCATCACCTGCTAAAAGCATCCGAAGAATTTGTTTATGGAAAATATCTGTAATCATCAAAGTAAAGGATTAAGGTTTTGTTCTTCTTCATCTTTCTCGGCGCACAGAGAACAGCATGAATTTAGACTCTATTGCTTTATCATATGAGTTATTGCACGCTCTCACATGTTCAATTGCTAGATAACGTCGTTATCAATATCGTTAGACCATTGAGAGGGAATGCCAATTTCAACAGGCCTCACGTTAAGCTGGCTCCTACAATCAATTTTTAGCGGGATTTTAATATTTTATCCCAAGAAGACAGTAAATCATTATAAAAGATAAAGTATATAAATGCACTTGTTCCAGAACTCAATGACTGTGTAAAAACTTATAGTGATACTATTGCTAGCTATGTTTTATTTGATACGTTTTTAAGGTTATTTTCAATGTAGTTTCCAAATGGCCTACTAGTTTAAATAGCTGCAACCCGGATCCCATTCTTATTTTACTTTGTGTGGTCAGATGTTTTAGTCAATGATTACTTTTACCCTCTCAGCAAAACTGCCTGCATTGCTTTTCTCCTACTGTTTTCCAACAGCTGTTGGTCTTGAAACTTCTTTTTGCAAGCAATTGAATTTGATAGATATTTGATAATTAACAGAGAATACAATATGCAAAGACAAAATCAGACATAATAGCCAAGGCTGATGGTACTTTTGTTCCACGGGAAAGACGTAAGAGGCATGAGGATAAGGGTGAGACGCTTCCCTCTTTATTATTCTCTTATCACCTAAAAATTTTTCTCCTTTCTATTTGAACAGTTGGAACTCTTTAGCTATCGAAAAGTTTTCTTGACCCCAGGGGTTGGCTTAAATGAAACTGGTAATGACCTTGGTCTTTGGAGTGTGCTCCCTTACGTCTAAAGTTTGAACCCTTAGGTGCAAATAATTTGTAGAGGCAACATCCCATTGGTGAAAAGCTGTTGAAAACACATGAATTTTGCAGTTGCCAAAATTCCTTGTCATCAAAAAAGCTTTCTTGAGAACGTATGTCATGGGTGCATGTTTGTCAACCAGTATCAGACATGTATCATGGAGTCTCTAAGAAGTATTGGACACTTCCTTGTCTGTTTTTCTGGGCTAGAGTGGCTAATGTATGGTGTACACCTGGTTTTCTTATAACTGGTTTATTTTAGCTGAGATTTAAATGCATCCTAATGTGGCAGGAAGGAAGAAAAAGGAGCAACATGATGCTAATCAACCTGGAATTGGTCTGAATCCTGCTTATGCTGGTGCTTATGGTGCAACACCTCCTGTAAGCATGTTCTCTGACTTTTTGGGTGTTTCTTCTGTATTCTTGATGAACTGTGGCCTCAAAATTTAGAATTTTTTTGGACTCTATAAACACTTCACGCTGGTGCATATACCCATTCTGATGGGTGTGTTATTTCTTATATGTAGAAACTTTTGTTGAATTAGTTCTCTTATACAAACCTTGCCATTTTGCACTCTTTCCCCTCTCCCTCTCTCTCCCCCTGCATAATGGTGTAGCTTTCTCAGATACCTTATCCAGGTGGCACAAAGGCTATGGTACCAGAGGCACCTGCTCCACCAAATAGCATACTGTTCGTGCAGAATCTTCCCCATGAAACAACTCCGATGATGCTGCAAATGCTTTTCTACCAATATGCTGGTTTTAAGGAAGTTAGAATGGTGGAAACAAAACCAGGGATTGCCTTTGTGGAGTATGGAGATGAGATTCAATCTACAGCTGCGATGCAGGCACTCCAAGGTTTCAAGATAACTCAACAGAACCCTATGTTGATCACTTATGCAAAGAAATAGATCAATGGGTTTTTGCTTTTGCTATCCAGGCAGGGCGAATGGCTGCAATCACATCTTTGACTCAATGTTACCAACTGAATGCCGTATCCTCTTATTTGCCTTTTTACTTAATTACATTTGCAATTTTCACAAGTGATAGTGTATCGTCGTAGTTGTAATATTATTGATGCTCCTTTCTCCCATTTACAAAGAATTGAGTTTCTCATCTGACTGTTTCTTGGTCAACCTGTCAAAAAGTTTCATTGTTGTTGTTCGACAAGTCTATCCAATTTCCAGAAACATTTATCTCATGCTGCTTGGATCTCAACGATGGTTTTAATGATATGGTGAATATATTACTGGTGGGAAAAGAAGGCCCGTAAAGAGGATATGGCACATTTATGTATAAATGTGAAAATGTGTATGCTACATAATACACAGAGTACATTCAATTTAAACTAACATTGTGTTCCCGTCTCATCTTATGGGGGAGAACCATTGGGGGAGTTCTGAAATTCGAATTCTGTGTCCCAAATCCTTCTCGATGTTAAGCATTCTTGCTGAAGTACGAACTTTTTTAGGTGCTTTTGACAAGCTCTTTGGTTTGCAAGACATTGCAATTTACAGGCCTCGTCTGCTCGTAACGCCGCGGGATTTTTCCATTCAGATTACAGTTTGTTTCGAGTCCATTTGCGGAAAACCACTTCCGTTCCATCTTGCTTAATGTTTCAATTTGCAATCTCTCACCAAATCATACGTGGCACCATGCAAAACTTGGAATTTGTAGCTAGCTATGGATTCAATAAATATTTTTGGTACAAATCTTACAAGCTACAAAAAGCATTGCATGGTAAAAAAAAAAAAAAAAAAAAACATGCCATTAGCATAAAGTTACAACAAGAGAGAGTAAGCCCCCAACTGTGGAAAATAACAAGCTTATCGCTTATGAAACATACACTAAACTCTCTCCAACTCGGTGTTGTGTTTGTGCAACTGGTCTCTCAATTCTTTTCTCCACCCTTGGATCAGCCTCTCCTGCTTCTTGATAAGCTCACTCTTTATCTTTAATTCTTCCTCCATCATAGCAATCTCCTGTCAAAAGCAGATGTCACGATGAAGACACAATTGACTTGTGAATTCTGGGAGAATGTCAATAGGATTATACTATATGCCAACTGGAGATGTACTTTGGGTTACCTTTCCTAGTGTTTCAGCCTTTGTTGGTTTATCTTCACGTTGGAGGCCAATAAAATATAGCTGAAGCTTCTTGGCAGCCTCCATAAAATCTCTGGCATGCCTTTCCACATCAACTGTCCGTAAAAAAATTAACACCTATCATTATGTGCTAAAAGTGAAGTTCTAATGAGCCTTTAAATATGAGAAAAGCTTTTAAATGCATTTGTTACCCACAGATTTGAGCTACCTACGGAGCCAATGAAGCTTTTCAAGAACAAAATGGGAGAATAAAAAGGGGGGGGGGGGGGGGGGGGGGGGGGGGGGGTGTGTTTTGGGGAAACACCTCATGAACTCAGAAATCTGAAGGATAAAGTTAAGAATAAAGGGAAGTTCTTCATAGAGAAATTAGAAATGCTAAAGGCTTTTATGTAATTTCATTGTACATTATTTCCACGGTCACTTGCATTGTAAGACATGCAAGACAGGTAGTCTTTATGCCGGTTCTTTATTACTCCACTATTACACAACCTCAGAGATGGCTGCCAATGAATTTTTTTTCTTGGGGGAGGTGGGGTTTAAGCAAAGTAAATTAGTAATGGACTGTTAATTTCCAGTGTGGCAGGGGTTTACAACCATCTTCCCCGACAAGGGATATCTGCTTCATGAGAGCAAGCTAAAGCACCATCAATGACACTCCATACTTCCAGGACAATTTTTTTTTTTTGATAAGTAAAATAAATTATATTATCAAAAGAAGGCAAAAGCCTGATACAAAGATTAGTGACCACATCTAGGTATGAACAATGGATATAAGGAACTCATGTAGCCCCAAACCATTGAAATCAACCGCTAAGGTCCATGTACAAAGAGTTCTAAAGAAAAAAACTTTCAATTCCTCCATCAATCTCTCTTTGTCTCGAACGTCCTGTCATTGCGCTCTCTCTATAGACACCACATGATGCATATCCTCCATCAAAGGAATTAAACCTTATCAGAGGCTCTACCCAAACTTTTCACAGGTTCCTCCCAGTGAGATGCCAAAACTTTTCCCAGAAACAAGCTTTTCGGGCACACTGAATATTCTACTCCCTTGCGCCCAATGTCAACTTGCTAAAACACTTCTCAACTAATTTTTAAGAGCCACACAAGTGAACTTGAGAGAGAGAGAGAGAGAGAGAGAGAGAGAGAGAGAGAGAGAGAGAGAGAGAGAGAAAGAGAGAGAGAGAGAGAGAGATCTTGTAATTATACTAAACCGAAACTTCTAGTAGTGCACTTTCCTTCTAAAAAAGTCTCAGTTAACTCCAAAATAATCACGAGCTTTATTATCCTTCCAAGTACGAAATATAATGTATAAGAGACAATAAAACTTACCCAAAAACAGATGAAAATGTTACACCTCCTTGGACATTTTGAGCCACAGATATATGCACCGCAATCATACGCTAAATAGCTTAAAAAATTCTTGAACATTAGCTGCCAGAACTAACCCTAAGAGGCTTTAGCAAAGCAATGGATTTAAAGAAAATTGATTGTAGGAACGAAAATTGATTGCATGTTGGCGTGGTTTTGAGGCAAGGAAATGTTTACCTGCCAGATGGAGAATGATTCCTTTGTGTTTAATGTGGTGTCTATGGCTGGAAATGAATGGGAGAGGTTTTGAAGACAAAGCGTTCTTTTGAAGATCTTCGGAATTTTTTCTTTTCTACTTTGAGTTTGTAAGGAATGATGATAATGATCTGTTTCTGTTTTAGTTTTCCAGCTTTCTAGAGTGTAGTAGGTATTTCCTTTGTATACTTCCTATGTAGTTGGGTTGTGCCTATTCTTGGTAATAAAATTTCTTATTAATTACCAAAAAAAAAAAGGAATGGAAATGTTTTGTTGAGCTTTTATTGATACCTCATAAAGGTGTCTACAATTCAATTTTATTAACAATCATTTCTAGCCAAGAAAACACCCTAAATTGGTATCCATCTACAGACTTATAATTCTTAAATTGTACCCGAACTGGAATAACAAGATCAGACCATTCCAGTTTTGCAGGCTTCGCACTTTTACCTTACCTTCTAGAATAAAGTTGAAACATAATCTTCTTCCTCAAATTCTATTTTTCAACCCCTCAATCAGTTCGGCAGTATCATTCCTTTGACCCTAACTACAGCATTCTGTGCTCCTCCCTCACATAGTTTTACCAGACATACTATTTTGGAAAAACCTAATTCAATAGATCTAGCTCAAAAAAATAAACCAACAATTATGTTTTCCAGAGTGTTTTTCGAATAGATCTCCTACTTCCCTTATATCTCTATGGATATTTAGTTATACCCATAAAAATTTTAAGTTTTCGAGACATCTACCTCTAAGTAGGCTGTAATGATTTGGCTTTACAGAAGATTTCTCATTTTCCGCATAATCTTACATATTGTGGGTTAAGGCAGTAGTGCTGTTTTGAAACAAAACCATTGCTACGTCACCTAGATTCCCAGGAATTAATATGGCACTACAAGAATCATGCGATTCCTTGACGCCCACCAAACTACAATAATTATACAATCTTGCTAATAAAAATTGCGGTTTCGTGGAAATTGTGCCTCAGAGCTCTTCTAAATAAAGCGGAACACGCCCACTGCAGTCTTCTAGGAAGGAACAAAAACCCGTCATATTAAAATTTAGCCACTCCTTCGGCTAATTTATGCGTGACACCAAGAATGAACTAAAGAAGACAAATTTTCCTAGTTTATCAAACCCAAAAAGAAGAATACCTAACAAAAGAAAGACACAAAGGAAGTAATAAAATGGATTCTTTTCAGAGCTTCTATGAACTGGAATAAGACGAGTGAGGAAATTGGTTCACTAACTCTGATGAGAAGGGTGTGGAGAACGGTCAATAGCTTGAAGCTCTCGCGCAGGCAAGCATGGAAGCAAAGCAGCTTCTAGATCTGTGACCCAACCATTCACGTCGTCCCTTTGAGGCGGCGAGGATTGCAGCTGTGGATCAATCTGGTGCTGCTGATCCAGCGCTTGCCGCTCCGCCATTTCTATACAGAATTGAGAGGAAATTTTAAAAAGTAGGTAAATTAACACGATCTGTTCTCAAAGCAAGAGAGCGTAGAATAAAAGAAACATTTATATTTGGAAAATACTTCATATTTTCCTTATAACCGAAACTATCTGTTTCGTGAGTTCATCATTTCAGGACAAATGGGCTGTGGCCCGGATCGTAACATAAGTACTGGACCAGCCTGGTAATTCCAAAACTCGGCCCCAGACCTGGTATGAGTCCAAGAGCTTGAGGCCTCCAATACTTCCCATGTCACTTTTTCTTTTCGTTTTTTTAATTTGCCAATCGGCAGTTACAATCTTATAATAACATATTAATTACATGAATGATATTTGTAATTATAGAATATCAAAACTCCACTTATTATTTTAAAAATAAATAAATAAATATAAAATTTATATAAATAGTAGACGCTACTCATTTTTAATAGTGTGCAGTGCTTTCAAGATCTATGACTGTATCTAGTATTATTTTATTAATTATTTCTAGTATTTTATATCATTCTACAACACTTACATCACTTTTTGGTTTTTTAAATTTCTGCAACATAAATAATATATACCAGTTGAACCACAAGTCAATCGATACTCCATACCTTACTTAACTTATTTTGTAACCCTCTCATGCATTTAAGTGTTCATGTATTCATTATAGTCTAGAGTCTCCACCACAATGCCATATTAATATGGCAAAGTGCCATGGAAATGATGGCATGCTATGAGTTAGTTTGATTATTGATGAGTTAGTTCAATTTTCAATCAGCTTTTGCTTTGTTAAGTGTATTAAAATATGGTACTATACCAATTGTGTACATATAACTTGGACAAGAAACCTACTCATTACCAACTATTTTAGTATCTTTTTTTAACTTTCATATATACAAAAACATGAATCACACATTTGGAATAATTATAGCCAAATTTCAATTGTCAATAGGCTGTAGTTTTAAAAGAGTACTTGTTTGATTTTAAATTCACTTCATCCTTCTCGATCTATTAAATTAAACATTTAATTACCTTATAAGCTTGAGATCGAGCATTGTAATTGGATTAATTTTTCTTATGTATATATAGGAATATCAAATATTTGGGATTAGAATCTCTCTCGGAAGTTTTATCACTATAAGAAAAATAATCATTTGTGACGAATTATATGCAACGAGAATGACTATCAGAGATCAAAACAGACTTATTTTGATAGAATATAGTCATTTTCACATAAAACAACTGATCAGTTTTCTTGTAGTGCATGTAAGTTATAGGGCTTGAATTGGGTAATAAATACAAAGTGTGGGTCTTATACTATTTATTGAGTATTTAGTACTATTTGAAAATTTTACTTATAACAATAAATATTATAGGATATACGATTTAAATCTCTCAAAACTTATGTCATAAAACTCGAACAAAAATTTTAATATAAGAATTTAATTTATCACATTTAATTATGTATGACTTTTGTTAACTTTTGAGCTTTCTTCTTCGAACGTGCACAAAGTAAAATAGGTTGTGATTTTCACGGCTATATTGGAGTCAAATCAAAAGATTATTCCACATGGTTAAATAGATTATATATTTTGTTGGAGTTCTTCTCGAACTCTACCTGCATAGGTAGAGTTTTTTAAATGCTAATTAACTATTATTTCAAATTAAAGGGTCTAGATTGTATCACATGATCATATATATATATATATATATATATTAGTACTTAGATTTTAGCATATATATATATTAGTACATATATATATATATATATATATATTCTTAGTCTGATAAATGCTGAATTTGATTAATTATGAATGATTAATTTGGTTTTAAAACTAGTTAGAAAAACCTTAAGTAATTAGGATTTGAAATTCTTTAAACATGAAGGGCCTGTTTGGATGCTTTGATCAATATCTGTGATGTGAATGGTACTAAAATGATACTTAAATAAAAAATTTAAGAAAAATATTATAAAGTTAAGAATTTGTTTGAATATTAGTTTTCTTTTAAAATTTGAAAATGTAGTATTATTTTTTGTATTTTGTTTGAGAGTTTAAGAAAGTTGTAATTATTAATAGGTAATTATTAGATGAAGAAGTTGAAAATTAAAAATTAGAAATATTTTATATTTGAGTGATGTTTGAAAATGAAATTTCTGTAAATATCTAAAAATATGTGAGAATAATTTTGTTGCCAAACAGATCCTAATAGAACCAATAAAAGAAATAAACGATGGGTAGATGGCCGGGCCGGGATCAACATGAATTTTTGACATATTGGCATGAGATTGGTAGTGATTTGCTCACAGTCTTAAATTCTTCTTTTCATATTGCATACATAATGCCATGTTTAAGAAGGTGAAGAACTTTTAAATTTTCAATGGCATTGCATGCTGTAATAACTCATGAAGGAACCATTAATCCAAATAAAATAACTTTAAAGGGACCCACACGCTTTTGTAACAACAAATTAAATACTTGGAGAAGTTGTTTTATTTATTTATAATTCTAGGCCTTATTTTTTATCATTAATATGTGAACAAATCTTATCATATCGATCCCGAAAAAGAAAATATACATGTATAGCAAGTTAAGAACCTCTACAAAAAGGACATGGGATCGAGATTCCCTTCAATCGTATAATTGCATATGCATGATGCGTACGTACGTGTTGCATGCGACTAGCCGACTAGCTGATTAGGGTACTTCAGCACATGCATGATCCAATTTGGAGAAAACATGCATGACTGCTGAAATAGGAAATTAAGAAACTAATCAACCTCTGATCTATCTTTTAAAACTTTTAACATCCATCGTTTTATGCTAATTTACTAACTCATGAACAAAGAATCACATCCAAATATATATATAAATATCAACCACTGGGTTTTATGCACAAAAGGGAAGTTATTGCCAATCAAACTTGCCAATTTGGTAACGCACAAATGAATAAGCTGGAATATTATGATCTCCAGTGCATGCATGCGTCTGATCATGCTGTCTTTTCAATTCCCAGCTTGGATGCGCTACTGATCACTGGTTTCAAGTTTCAAGTCTTTTAATAAGGACAAAAAGAAAATGGATCAGTTAGAAGAGGGAGAGAATTCCAAGTTTCAAACTTGATCTGCTGCGATGCGAACGTATACATGATGATGATGATGATGATGTATATATACGTGCGCTACTGATCCATTTTCTTTTTTATTATAATAAAACTTGAAACTTTTATTATAATCAATAGCCTTCATCGCTATATATATAGCAGCCACACTCTTACGTTAGAGTACTACTCCCATGCATATTCACTTCTTTAATTGCTAGCTGATCTTTAAACCTCCTCTGTTCTTGATCTGCATAAATGGGTGGTATTTGGCCTTTTATGTTCACTCTGCTGCTCTCAGCATCCGTTGTTCCTTGCAAAACAGATGTTCCAAACGCTAGAACTTTCATTGTCCGTGTCCAAAACGACCTTAAACCCTCACGCTTCTCCAATGTCAAAGCCTGGTACAAATCTACCCTTACAACCCTCGGTTCTACTCATGATTCTGCCCAAACACAAGATACTGGCCATGACATTCTCCACGTGTACAGTGCCGTCTTTCATGGCTTCTCAGCAAGACTCTCTCCTCAACAAGCTGAGAAGCTCACGGACCTCCCGGAAATACTCGCCGTGTTCCCGGACCGGCTTATCCCAATCCAAACTACACGTACACCTCAGTTCTTGGGCCTAAAGGACGAGGATACCGGTGCCAGCACAAATGAAATTATCAGGGAGTCCGATTCGGGTTCCCATGTCATCATCGGGATGATCGACAGTGGTGTCTGGCCCGAACGTCCGAGCTTTAACGACAAAGACCTGGGGGCCATACCTTCTCACTGGAGAGGTAAATGCATTGGTGGTGAGAAATTCCCCAAGACGCTTTGTAACAGAAAGTTGATTGGCGCACGATACTTCGCTGACGGATACTTTGCCCACCACGGCGACGAAATGGGAGAGATCAAAGAGCTCGTCAAGTCTGCCAGAGACAGTGTCGGGCATGGAACACATACTGCATCCACTGCTGCTGGACGACATGTCAATAACGCATCCTTTCTCGGTTTCGCTGATGGGGTGGCAATCGGTGTTGCGCCGAAAGCAAGAATCTCCGTATACAAGGTCTGTGGTATTAAAGGGTGTGTAACTTCAGATGTTCTCGCCGGCATCGACGCTGCCGTAGAAGACGGTGTTGACATTATATCATTCTCCTTAGGCGGGGAACCCATTCCGTACCATGAAGACGTAGTTGCGATTGCATCTTTCGGGGCAATAGAGAAAGGAATTATCTTCTCAGCTTCCGCTGGCAATGCAGGTCCCAACTCTATGAGCGTGACGAACGCGGCACCTTGGATCACCACGGTCGGTGCGAGCACCATTGATAGAAAATTCCCTGCCGAATTAGTGCTCGAAGATGGTCGCATCATTACCGGATTGTCGCTCTTCAAAAGTCGAGTGCCGCCGGAGGCGAAGTATGTGCCGTTGATTTACGCGGGCAATGCGTCCACATTGGAGCAAATCGGAATCGGTAGTGAATATTGCTATCCCAATACGTTAGATCCGAATATGGTACGTGGCAAAATCGTGGTGTGTGATCGTGGGGATGTGGTGTCAGGTGCCGAAGCATCAGTGGTGGTGCAAGAGGCTGGTGGGGTCGGTGTTGTCGTAGCCAACGTGGAGAAATTAGGACAGGGTACAATTGCAGATGCATATGTCTATCCTGGTCTCGCAATCAGTGAACCAGACCGCACTATTGTGTTGAAATACATCGAGTCGTCTCCAAACCCACGCGCCACTCTGCGTTTCAATGGGACCACACTGGTGGGAGTGAAACCAGCACCTACAATTGCATTCTTCTCTTCCCGTGGGCCCAACTCAATATCTCCCCACGTGTTAAAACCCGATGTCGTTGCTCCAGGTGTCAACATACTAGCAGCATGGCCAGATGGCATATCGCCTACTGAATTACCCTCTGATTTGAGGCGTCCCCCATTTAACATAATCTCCGGCACCTCCATGTCTTGCCCACACGTGTCAGGCGTGGTTGCTTTGTTGAAAGGGGCCCATCCCGATTGGTCCCCGGCAATGATCAAATCAGCGTTGATGACCACGGCTTACACGTACGATCACGATGGCAAAGCTTTGCTGGATGAGAAAGATTTCAACGCGTCCCATGCGTTTGAAATGGGTGCTGGACACGTGGATCCAGAGAAAGCTGTTGATCCAGGCTTGGTCTATGATCTTACGGTGGATGATTATTTGGATTTTCTTTGTGCTTCGGATTACAGTAGTGATGACATTAAGGTAATCACGAAGAGATCAGTGAGTTGCAATGGGACCCAGAAACATACCTTGTGGGACCTGAATTATCCGGCAATATTAGTTTTTTTCAATGAATCAGCACCATCCAAATCGGAGATTGTGGTTAAAAGAGTAGTTACACATGTTAGCAATGGTGCATCCACGTACCGCGTTAACATCTCCAATCCAAAAGACGTCATCGTTACGGTTGATCATAAGAAGATGGTGTTCATGCACAAGGATCAAAAGAATAACTATACGGTGCGGATTCGGGCCAAGAATGTGGGATTGCCACGTGGTGGGAAGGCCATGAGCGAGTTTGGTCATCTGACGTGGACAGATGGGAAGCACCAAGTCACTTCACCCATTGTGGTGACATGGCCGCCCAAAAAACATGCATGAAGCTTAGATTAAAATAATAAAAATAATAATCATAGGGATAAGATGTTAATGGGCTTGATTTACAATAGTGATGTAACAAAATAGACACCGATTAGTATATGAATATTTTTCATTATTAATGTTTTTTATTTTTTTTATTGGCTTGTTTTAGAGTGCACGTGGATATTCACATTTGTTTGAATTATCCACTATATCGAAGATGAGGGTGTCGATCTCTCGTACTCGCCTCCTTTGATTTATTAAAAAATATATATATATATATATATTAGGTTAAATTTATATTGCATTCATTAAAAAATCCACAAACATTCATACATTATGATAAAATCAATCATTATTTCTATATATATACATATATATGTATATATATCTATGACAAGGCTAGTGGTAGAGCCAAGTACTCATCAGTGGATGCAATTGCACGTAATAAGATTTTAAAAATTCCTTTAATTCTCAAGCTATATGTAAATTTACATTATAATGGGCCCCCAAAAAATGTAGCACTCCCTCTTCTCGTCTCTGGATGTGAATTAATTCATAAAAAAGATGCAAAATTTTGTCTCATCCGTTAATAAAAGTTAAGACTCCACTTAGATTTTTAGAATATTTTAAAATATCTGTAAATAATATTAAATAATAATGAATTATAGCTGAAAATAATTTTCAAATAGAACCTTATTCATCTAAAAGATATTTCGGATAAGTTCAAATGAATTAAAAGTTTTATTATTAAGATTTAAAATTAAAAATAAGTCAGATTTATTTTAGAAAATATATTCATCATAATTATTAATTTTTTTTTTATAACTAATATCAAATATAGTAAAATTTATCCTGAATTTAACATTTTCGCAAAATGTATAAAAAGGTTGTTTCCCGTGGAAGCTATCGGGCACGTTGGCAAAGTCCAAGTTGGGCCCCGTTGTTGAAATATAAAGTGACAAACACAGGGCCTGGACAAATCTTGACTATCGTGTCGCGCACTCTTTTAGATGAAACGACGACGTATACCGAGGGTTTTGGAAACCTCTTTAATGCCATTCCTCCAATTCCCGCGGCTTTCAAGTCTGAAGACACCCCCTCTCTCTCCCTCACTCTCTCTCTCTCTCTCTGCGAAATGGCAAACCAGCTCAAAGTTGAGGAGCTCCGGACCCAACTCGCCCAGCGTTGTCTCAGCACCACCGGAACCAAGCCCACCCTGGTCCCAACCTCCCCCTCTCTCTCTCTCTCTCTCTCTCTCTCTCTCTCTCGTACATTTTTATACAATTCTTCTCACTCTAGCTGTATTTCTCGCAGGTTCGAAGACTCGAAGCCGCTCTCCGCAAAGAAAAGAAGCAACAAGCGACGGGCACAGACGGTGATGTCTCGGCCAATAAGAAGAGGCAGAGGGACTCTGAAAATGGGGATTCAAGTGTGCCCCGAAAAATCAAAGCCATCGAGAAGCTTCGAGGTATGGGCATTCGGCAATTGCGAGAACTAGCTGCTCTTCGTGGCGTTTCCGAAACTGGATCCAAGAAAGAGATTCTAGAAAGGCTATGTGACGACTCAGACGACCAGGACTTGCTGGAAATTCCTCAAGGTATGGGCAAAAGTTTCGACTTAAAAAAAGAAAAAAAACATCTAAGGGTCTTTTTCCTGTGTTTCGTTGCTGAAAAAATGTAGGGAAACGAGGAACTTGCCAACTGGATTTACGAGTATTACAACGACTACTTCGAAATGTCTGCCGTATATAGTATAGTTTTATATGCGGAATTTAAGCCTCGTTTGGTTTTGTAGTTTAGATGAAATGAAGTGAGATATTTTGAATAATACTGAAATTTTTTATATGAAATGAGATGAGATAGTTTGTAAAAAGAATGTGTGTTTGAATAGCGAGATGAGATGAGTTAGTTTTTAATTTTTTGAATTTGAAAAAAAAAAGTGAGGGTGTTACTATTTTATAGAATACCCGAATCGTGTACTGTTTATGTACTGTTGATGCACTGTTTACGTTAGGTTTGTACTGTTCATACAATGTTCACATCAGTTTGGCACTGTTTATGTCAGTTTTCACTATTTTATACTATTTATTTACTGTCGATTTCCAAACTTAGTTGATAAAATATTGTGTTTGGATAGCCAAAACTACAATACGGTACAACTCCAGATGAGATGTTTTCATCTGAACTGGCCAACCAAACCGGACAATAATGTTGTTTTAATTTAGCTTATTTGAGGTGAAATAAAAATTTAATGGAAGCTGAGATAATTGGGGAGCTTATTAGTACCTTATGGTGGCAGCTAAATCTAGTCAAGAAGAAAATGAAAGCAAGAATGAGAAGATTGTAACCGTGACCAAAAAAGGTGCTGCAGTGCTGGATCAATGGCTTCCGGATCACATAAAGGCTCACTACCATGTTTTGCAACTGGCAAGTCTTATAGTTATCGTGGCAGCTTGTAGTGGATAAGTTGAATTTTTTTCCTGTAAAACATAATCAAGATTGATGGGATTTGTTTGGTTATTCTTTTTTGCTTTGTCGATTATGTTTATTTTAAAGTTGCTCTGTGGATTTTTAAATTCAAATCGACTATGGCTTTTTTATGATGCAGGGTGATGAAATATATGATGCCATGTTGAACCAGACAAATGTCGGGGATAACAATAACAAATTTTATGTGATTCAAGTTCTTGGTTAGATATCAAATCCTTTTGAGAATCTTGGGTTTGCCTAAATGTTCTTTTCAATTTCTTTTTAACTATTAATTGGTGTTGATTAAAAACTTATGCAATCCGCAATAGTGATGCTTTATTCCCGTGTTTGATTGAAAAATCAATTTATTTGTTGATTTAATACCTAGATTATTTCTTAATTTTGCCAAGCTCCTTATGATAACAATGCTGCCTTTTCTTTTTAGTTAAAAATAAGCTTAATTTGCATGTTACTAGGCTTTGGCACTTGATATGCTGACGATACCGTATAATTCTTAGTCACCACTGAATATACCGATATGTAGTGTGTTGAACTAATTATTCTGAACTCTTACTGAATGATTTCGAAATTACTTGCAGAATCTGATAGTGGTGGTGCATTCATGGTTTACTATAGGTGGGGAAGAGTGGGTGTAAAGGGTCAAGACAAGTTACAGGGTCCTTACACCTCACGAGACCTTGCAATTAGGGAGTTTGGACAGAAATTCTTTGCCAAGACCAAGAACCAATGGTCTGATAGAAAAGATTTCATTTTCCACCCAAAGTGCTATACTTGGTTGGAAATGGAATATACCAAGGACAAAGAATCAGATGTGAGTTATCCTATTCCAAGTACCCTTTTTCCTGCTGAAGTTGCTAAAGGTTTGAGGTAGATGGGATTCTTTGACAACTGAATTCCATGGTGCTGTTTAATCCAAAGGGAAGGGGGGGCAGAAAGAAAGAAATGTTATATTGTCCAAGCTATCTGAGTACTTCGTTATCATTATCAGGTCAAAGAAAATCTTGACTCCTCTATAGGAACTCAACCTCGGGAAACACAACTTGAGCCACGTATTGCAAGATTTATATCCCTTGTCTGCAATGTCAGCATGATGAAGCAGCAAATGATGGAAATAGGTTTGTTGACTAATTATTCATTTTATACACGATATAATGCAGATCAAACTAATTAGTTCGTTTATTACATAGAAGTGCTTTTGTTGGATGATTTCTTCAGCGTGATATTTAGTTTATTTGCAAATTAGTTCTCTTTAGTACATGTACCAAGATTTTTTGATAGGTACATTTACCAAGATTTGATTTGCATTTGTGTATCATTATTTAGGATACAATGCTGATAAACTGCCACTAGGCAAGCTAAGCAAATCAACAATTTTGAAGGTAAGTCTTGAATCTCTTGATTCGATATATGCATGCAAATTTGGTTTGGCTTATATATTAATGGACTTTTCTTTGATTAATTGTCATAAAACTAACAACAACATCAGAAGGAGCTGGGAATAGTTTTTTCTCAAAAAAAAAAAGGAGCTGGGAATGGTTCCTTCCGAACTTTTGAGGCTGCAATTTAAGTTTCATTGAGTTTCAAGGACTTTTTATTGCTTCCTCACTCCCTGTTTTCCTAGAAGACCCTGTGAAGTAATTTTCTTTGACTTTCTAGGGCTATGATGTTCTGAAGAGGATTGCTGATGTGATCGGCAAGTCTAATAGGAAAAAACTTGAGGAACTAAGTGGGTAAGAATGTCCTTCTTTTACTAGATATTCTGTTACAGTATACTTTTAAGTGCTTGACTATGGCTTTGCATTTTAGAAAGCATGTCTGACCTTTCTAATACACGCGTGCATGCAGACAGACACATATTTGGGTTATTTTTATTTTTTTGTGCTTTTGTATGAAATCATGAATTCTAGCTTTAAGAAATTGGATACTAATTTTATTTATGGTTTCTTCCAGAGAATTCTACACTGTTATCCCCCACGACTTTGGATTTAGAAAAATGAGTAAGTCCTCTCGCTTTTTCTCCACGATACACTGAAAATACAAGGGATATGGTAGCTGGTGGCTGTGTATAACTTTTCTTGAAAATAAAATTTTATTTAACATGGAAGCATAAATAATGGCAGGGGAATTTGTAATTGACTCTCCTCAGAAATTGAAACACAAGTTGGAAATGGTAATTCTTTTGCTTTTTAGTTCAGTATATCCATATTGTCACTGTTGACTTCATCTTATTTGCTTTTGGGGCATGAAGGGGGTGGGAGCCTGCTTTGGAGTTTATCTAGTTTCTTGATAACTTCACTATCTTATTTTTTAGAATTCATTGGATATTGTATAGCATCCTTCACCCTCTGATGTCTAGCATTAAGATCTGTATATGTCAAAATTTCCTCATTTGTTCTTTATTATGAGACACTGATCTGATCAAATCCTTGCACCTAATTGAAGGTTGAAGCCCTAGCTGAAATTGAGGTTGCGACAAAGTTGTTGAAGGATGATACTGGGATAGAGGTATCACTTGTCTCCTTTTTCATTATCGATTGGATGTGGCTACAAAATTTTCTGAAAGTGAAATTTACATTTGATCAGAAGTCATTGTTATATTATTTTTTCATCAGTACAATTCATTGTGAAATTACAAAAAGAGCACATGGTTGCGCTTATTTTAGCTGTTTGATTTAAGATTTGGAGCTGTTGTGTGCTATAATTTTGAGACATCAATTCAAAATGCACCCTTACTTTGTTGGCTGAGTAACGTTCCTATTGTTTTCTATAGTTGTTTGTTTCTTTCCCACTCACATTTATTCTTCTGGTTGTATCAGTGCTTCCAGGTACATATATTGTTAGATTCCTACTACTATACATATTGAAGATCATAGTATGTTAGCATATATGTTCAGATACTCTAATTTACTAAATCAATGCTCCTGCCCTCATTGTAGGATGACCCGTTGTATTCTCACTACCAACGCCTTCATTGTGAACTTACACCAATTGGCATTGACTCTGAGGAATTCCATATGGTAATCATTGGAAATATTGCCTTTGAAGCTTGAAGAATACTTATTTATCAAAAAAAGGGAGTGAAGAGAAATGTTTTATTTATATCTTAGAAGTGATAGGCTCACAAAGAGATTTCACAAACATATAGTTCACAAACTGGTAGTTAGATGTGATAACTTAGATCTAGTTTACAATCAAAAGAGCTTTACAATCTGCTATACCACAACAAGTTTGAGATTTAATTATATGAGATTTCTTTGTGAAACAAACATTTCTCTTTATGTCTTGATTAATTTATGCTATTTTAAGTCCTTGAGCCTTTTAATACTGATATTGGAAGAAGGGTTCAAAACTACAATACACTGGAAAAATAAAGCCATGATTTGCTTTATTAGCTGGAAACTTTGATAGCCTTGCCCTGATGCCTTTTTTATTTTTGTTTTTATTGTCACTTCGGTCATCAGATTGCAAAATATATGCAGAACACTCATGCAAAATCACATTCAAATTATGATGTGGATATTGTTCAGATATTCAAGGTATCAAGAGAGGGTGAACCTGAACGCTTCAAGGAGGTGACAATTCATTATCTGTGAAAATAAAGGTTTTTTTTATTTTTTTATTTTTTAAACGGAATGTTTATTGTTGTGGAGATCTAATTTGTTGTATAGAACCGGTTCTCCTAATTTGTTAGAATTTAAGGCCTGTTTTCACTGTATTTACTCCTGTAAGCAGTTTTCCAGTACGAAAAATAGAATGCTCTTATGGCATGGCTCTCGGCTGACGAACTGGACTGGCATTTTATCCCAAGGTGATCCTTACTCTCACGTGATTCTTATTGCAATAACAAATGTGTGCGTGTACTGATATAAGGGTGGAAATTAATGGGAGTTTGAAGGGGGGGTGGATTTCGAAAATTTTACAATCTTATAACTGCTTCCCGCAACTCCTCACCCCCCCCCCCCCCCCAACTACCAACCCCCCAACCAAAAAAAAAAAAAAAAAAAAAGATCCACTCCAGTCTCCAGCTGTGCTCCATAGATTACAATCTTCCATCTGTCACTGCACACTTGAGCTTTGATACGGAATTCCATCAATAACTGAAATATCTAGGTCTAACTTCTATAATGACAACCCATCAGGTTTGCGCATAGCTCCTCCTGAAGCGCCTGTAACAGGTTACATGTTTGGGAAGGGGGTTTACTTTGCTGATATGTTCTCCAAAAGTGCGAATTATTGCTACGCTACCCATGCTGCTAAGCCTGGTGTGCTGCTTTTGTGTGAGGTTATTTTTCATCCCGTAGAAAACCTTATATAATATAAAAGCCTATAGTTTGGAATTCTATATATTGGAGTGAACTACATGTGTTCCACTCTTCTGGAATTATACTGTTCCTGAATATCCAAATACCACTGTTTAAATTTACTTAGGTGGCACTTGGTGACATGGCTGAGCTTCTAAATGCAAAATATGATGCTGATAAGTTGCCAGAGGGGAAGTTAAGGTTTGTTTCTCTATATTTTTTTATTGACACTGGAATCATGCCAATCTGCCTTGCTCTGAAAAGGAAGAATTGCTTAAATCAATGGTCGAATCATAAAAATGCCCTCATGTTTTTGCTATTACATAAAAGGAATATAAATGATGGGATTCATATCTGGCCAATCAACCTATTGCGGCTCTTGCACCAGTCCGAAGGGTTTTCAAAGCAGGGAGTTTGTTCCTATGAAGCCATATTATCAACCATGTCATTACGTTATTAATATTTCCAGAACATGGGTTTTGCTTGTATGAAGCTTCATGCTTGTGTCTTGGTTCGACCTTAAAAGTTAAATGAATTTCCATACTCAGAGACTAAAGATTTGCAAGCTTTCAAGTACCATTTAGGTCAGATGTTACACTTGATAGATACTAGTTTTATCATCTTTTGCAAACTGAAACCGCACTTGTTTGGCATCACACGGTCAAGATTATCATATTGAAGGCTTTTAAAGTCAATGAGGTTTAAAACCTGATGTTGCAGCACAAAAGGTGTAGGAGGTACTGCACCAGATCTATCAGAAGCTCATGCACTTGAGGACGGTGTTGTTGTTCCCCTAGGAAAGCCAAAGGAGCAACTGGGTCATCAGGTACAATGTGCAGGCTTTAGAAAACTTTGGCAGTGTTAATTGGTAACCATCATACTTTTTTCTTCTCCCCGTTGGGCCTGTTTTGCCTTCTGGACAATATTTATGCAGGACACTTAATAAGGAGTTTACATTGCTCATATTTATTCTCATTCAAGTGCTTTTTGCAGGGTGCTTTATTGTACAATGAGTACATCGTTTACAATGTGGATCAGATTAGGATGCGTTATGTCATTCAAGTGAATTTCAATTTCAAGTGATGACTAGTGTTCTGAATTTCAAGAATTTCTAGCACTAGAGCACTAATCCATTTTTGTTGCTGATTTACTAGTCGTCAAGCAATAATGCTTTTGATTATGTATTTTGGGAAAGAGGGGAGTTTTCACCTCTTCTTCTTGGGGGTAGGCAATGTGAAGAAGAATCATGCTATCTCGAGCACTTGCATGTAATGTTTGTATATTTGTGAGTTGCAAATGTGTCATTTGAGATGTGATTCTCTAGCTTTAAGATTCTCGAGTGTAATTGAAATTCCGTGGTTCTCGTATCAATCCTGGACTCCCGGGATTTTTTAATGTTTCCTGCTGTAATGAAACCTCCAAAAGGCATATCTTAAATTTTCGGACCTTAAAAAGGAATTCAGATACATGGCAGGTTTTTGGGTGAATTATGAGCAGTCAAAAGGAAATTCGTTATAATTTTCAATTGAAACTGAATTTTAAGTGGGCCGTTTCAGAGTTTTCATGGCAACGGTGGAAGAACAATCCGGTCGTGTCAGTTTGCCCCATCTAAAGCATGGGTACAAGGGCAAAAATTATAATGTTTGTCAAAACATACTCTCTCTTTAATCCTCTCGAGTCTAACTTCGATCTGTCATTTTATCTGGATATTGTCGTCTAACCCACCTTTAAAAACTCGTTAAAACAGAGGTCATAAAATATAGAAAAGAGCAGTCCTTGGCTGCACTAGACATGATGATTATGTAGGGTCGAACCAAAATGAAGTGAAAAAATTTACCACTTGGATTTTTTTAAAGCACTTCCAAGTACGTTTTGTTCCGTTGCTGTTCCTCAGTCCCGAGAGAAGTCAAACATATGCATCAAGTGAGTAGAATTTAATGTCTTGGAAGCATGATTGAGTTTCGCAAGCCTTTGAATACATAGGAGTGTATGACCAAATAAAGCATTTACTGCACCATTTTCAAGTGCTGCTGTTGCACACGCTAGTATTTAAGTCCCTAGATTTGATAATGACCTCATCCTGAATCTATGTTCTTCTTCCACAAGACAATCTATGGTGATTTAAGAGTGATAACAGTTTCCCATCCATTATAAAAGAGGCAGGCACAGTGTGATGGTCCGATGCACCTAACCGACTCTTTAATGCACCCACCACGAAGTAATTGATGCATTTGCTGCATTGATATTATGTCCCTTCAGATAAATAAAAACAGAGATCAGCATGCAGACAAGGTCTCTGTTTTTTTAGATTTTAACCTGTAAATCTTCCATGGCAATGAAGATTGCAGTCTACAAAAATGATGGATGTGGGCAACCTATATTGACCTTCTGCATAAAAGTTCTTTAGGAAACAAGACGCTTTTATGGGGTTGAAAGAGGCGAGGGTGAGAAATTAGAACACTAACTCACACTTATGATTCAGTGGCTTAAACCCATTTCAGTTACTATAACTAATTCTTGTATGCTTTACCTATAAATTAACTGATTCGGTGCAAAGCTGCTATCCTGTGGAATCCAGAAAAACCAGTATCCTAAGGAAAAACCCAAGTACACTGCACGCATCTGAAGCTGATGTTTGAAGCTCAGATGCATACAAAATTCTAAATTTGCAGTAGAACAATGATGCTAGCATGACATCTATGGCGTGCACACAGATAACCCATATCACGAGGATTGAAGTGGCTTCTAAAAACGGCGAGGAATTAACTTCATGCATGCATACTTCAATTCTCAGTTAGCTTGGTGGTGGGAAAGAGGTGTTTTTCATTTTAAAGCTTACTCTGCTACCTAGATTTTTAATACCTTGGTTTCGGGAGGTATGAATTCTTAGTCCTCTCATCCATGAATTTACAAGAAGTTTTGGGGGAAAGAAAGCTGTGATGCCTACTGCACTAGGGAATCATATCTGCCTAGGGAGCCTCACAAGTCACAGCCTTCCCAAAAACTCACACACGCACATACCCTCCCCCACTCAAAAACTAGCGCCCAACACGCAAAGCCTACGTGCACTCCTACATTATTCTTCCCCTCTGCTTGCACCCCACCATCCAGTTCTTTCTAAAAAGTAAAAAGGTAATCATCCTTACACGCTGCTGGCCCCACTTAATGTAGGTGATCTAGAAGGCCCCACATGCTGGTGGGACCCAACATAACTATCACAGACCCGAGATTCTTGATCCAAAGGCTAGCATTTCACTGCTGGGAAAAGAGGTTTTAGAGGCTTGTGCTTGTCTCCCTGTGCATTGAGTCCGTAGAGGAACAAAAAAGGTTGCTCGCTTTTGTGGAAATAAGGCAGACAAGAAGCTGTATGGGTCTTCTTAGACATCCCAACTTTGAATTCCCTCAATTACTTACATCATGGCATGGCATGGCATGGCTTGGCTTGGCTTGGCAGAAAGATTTTCTCCACACCCACACTTCGAATTTACTCATTGCTTCTCCCATTGTCATTAACTCTCTCTCTCTCTCTCTCTCTCTCTCTCTCTCTATGTGTGTGTGTGTTTGAAATGCACCTATAAATACTGAGCTTCTTCCTTTATCCATTCCAACTAAACTACACCTATACCCACCATTCTTCAGCGTGTGCAGTCTTGGATGGTTGGGAAGCTCCTTGCTGGAGAAGCAGGGCACGTGCAATGCTCTTGGCTCTGAAATGCCAGTGAACCCTTTGCACGTGCTCCCCTTCTCCAACATGGGCTCCCCACCCTTGTCTCCTCCATTCAACCTCCCAAGTCCCAAAGTGCGTGCACGCACTTGCAGGTAATGCTGCAATTCTTCTTAATTTTCTATCTGGTTTTAACTCTTTCAATTGCCCGCTTACTTTTGAGGCCAATTCTATATGTATTTGCATATTTACATTGGGAGTGTAGGTTTTGAGGCCAACAAAACAAAGGAGTGTAGGTTTTGACGACGTGTATCAGTCTATATATGCACGTAAACGGGAGAGAAAGGTGGTATTATTTGGCTCGCACTCGGCCAAGGGCCATGTCCCAGTCAGAAAGTCTCCATTTTTAAAAAATATTTCAGAGAAATCTTCCATTCACAAAATAATTATATAAAAGTAATATCATAAACTGATATATATTGATATGGTCTATCAGATTGTAAAATTATTTTTATTGTAATACAGATCTAGCAGCTCATATAGAGTTATATAATTTATAAAATTATTTTTATATAATTTATTTGTACGTGTAACACTCCTTAAATTTTAGCGATCAATTTTTTGTTTAACAAATACACTCAAAAATTGAAGTTTTGCACTCTGCATTCCAAATATCTAAGATGACACATAAGGGACTCAACTTATTGAGAATTAACACTATGTACCTTTAATTGAGGCTTCACCATCAAGATTATCTTCTATCATTTGTTTATTTTTAATTAAATTAACACTCACAAATGGACGATGGTGGAGAAAATATAATGTTTTGATAATTGAAGAATAGAATGTGCCAATTTGAGTAGTTTTGGATACAAAATGCAAAATCCATTGCAGTTTGAGGATTTAGAATATACTTTTCATTTTTTTTTTCCTTAACGACCTTCTTGCGAATTGGTTTCATTTTTATATGTACGTATCAAACTGACTTTAATATTATATAGTAATATATATTGTTTATGTATTTTTTTGACATTATCCGTGTCCAACGATACGGTTGACTGGCCCATAATGATGATTTGCGTACGGCGTTGATACGATGTTTGGATATTTATTCATAACATAAATAAAAATAACGTATATAAAATATATAAAAAATATATAAATTTATGTGATTCGACATAAAAATAATATTCTGACTTGTTTTACAATAGAAAAAATAAAGTTTTAAGCTAAGGCTAATATCCAAACGTTCAACTTTCAAATCACTAAATTATTTCAACTCTAAATCTGTTTACACGTGAGATTCACAATCCTTTTTCGACTCAATACCTCTTTACGTACGTGATCGATAATCATTTTTAATTTTTTATAAATACATATAAATTCATCTTAACATTTAAATATATCTAAATTTATTTTAAATGGACCCTATAAAATTTACTCAATTATCTTAATTTATTATTATTCATAAAAAATTCAATTTATCTCAATTTAACTTAACATCCATATGGGCTCAACTACCTTTGGATGGGCCTAACAGTCCCAATGGACATTGAGGTAAATCGATCCCTATTCCAATTATAAGCAATGAAAAAAATTTAGTTATAAGTGATTTGTACATCAATACTTATATTTATTCAATATAATTGATCAAAAATGTTAAAATTTAATAAAAATTATGCCGATATAAATTTATACACGAAGACAGCAGCATAAGCAATTCATAGCAATATTATCTGGCGCGATTTTACCGCAATATATCTAAAAGCAACTGTTCCACTCCACAAGGGCCGGTATTCGTTTGCTGGTGTGGCTGGTTACCGTGAGGATTTCATTGCACAAGAGTTTCCCCGTAGAGTTCTAAATTCTAATAACATAAATTATATGGTCACGAAAGTCAACCTTTTCAGCTGAGTTTTGTACCTTTCACCGCAAGTGTAGAGTAGTAATTGGCTTAAAATCTATTTATAATTTATAAATAATTTTAAATATAATAATATTTTTTTATTAAACTTAATTCTATTAAATAAAAATAAAAATCAAATTAAAAATAATAATATTTTATTACATAATTATAAACAAGTTGTTATACAATAATAATTATGGCAAGAAATACAATGCCGCTTGTAACGTAAATTCAGCTGACTTTTGCTAAGAGAATACGCGACCAAAAATTTTAAAAAATAATTAAAAAATATTAGAAATTAATAAATTATACTTCTTAGTGGAGATTTATTTTATAAACTAAACTCAATGCATAATTAATCAGATTTTTAGAATGGTGCTATGGTTTTGTATTTTTGATAACAAATCGTTCCATTTTCTACATCCCATATACTTTGTAATAAAAAAAATGAAAAAAAATGAAATATTGAATCTAAGAAAAAAGGTTGGCCTGAAATTAAACTTTTGAGTAATGTTAAATATAGTCGTAGAGTGTGCGCAAACACTATACAAATATTTTGAAAAAAAATAAGGATTATTATTAAAAAAATTAATTTTTTTATCATATAAATCGTATATTAACTCACTTTTTTTTTTTTTTAAATTAGGCGATGCGGACAAATTTTACAGTTATAAATATTAAATTTTTATTGCAATATTAGACAAAAGTGTACACGATTTATATGACAACTATGCACTTGGCTGCGTGCGAGATTTTCTCTTTCCCGATTAGGCATAGGAAGTTGTTTCCAATAAAGACTTTCATATAATTTATCATAAAAAATTCAATAAAACTTTAATAAATAAGAAAATCTTCTATATCTCTCACTACTTACTTTAGTAATGAATAATTTTACGACCAGTCAATATGATTATACAACTTCATAAAAATATATTACTTTTTTTAATTTAAAATTTAAATTTTATATAAATACTCTTGATTTAATATATAGTTATAAAAATATATATATATTTTAAATCAAAACATTCTAATTCATTATAGTCTAATCAACCATTACATTATTTCTCTGAATGAATACAAGGCATAATAAATTCAGGACCATCCTCTAACCAAACAACCTAATAATCCTGTTTACTTAAGCTTTCATTAGTTATAAATATATTTCTTAAAATAAGAAAAATATGTTAATGAACCTATGCTAAATTTTCACTTAATTAAAAATAAATATTGATTTTTTAAAATTAAACTTGATTTAATATAAGGTTATAAGAAAATTGTAGGTAATAAATCATTAATTTTGGGGACTAGGAGGTGGATAAGTTGGTTAATTCAACGGAGCAGCACATCGGGTCGGGCAGTAGGATATATGAATTATCCATCAACCTTTTCGGGTGGAAACACGAGGCTATTGTGGTTTGCCCTCGTGAGTTTCAACAAAGCGCCCACCCCACCTCATCCCGCCGCCCGAAGCCGAACCACTCTCTCTGCGAGCCATGGCGGAGACGAAGAGAAAAGCTAGAGACGAGCCCAAGCACATGGCGAAGAAATCGAAGAAGCAGCAGAAAAAGCATTCGGATTCTAAAACCCCTGCCAAGAAGGACAAGAAAAGCGATGCTAGGAAGAGGACTGGTCCTCGGTTGCCTAATTCGCTTCGGAAAGTGCTCGACCACTTGAACCGTAATGGCCCTTCGAACAGCGAGGACGAGGAAGAGATTGAGTCCGATGAGGGAGAGTTGTACGCCGAGGACTTGTACGAGTACCAGGAGGGGGTCCCCCAAGAGGAGTCTAAGAAGAACCGGCGGTTCGACCCGGTCGAGAACTTCGAGTATGAGCTTCCCCAGAATTTCAAGGTTCTCTCTCTCTCTCTCTCTCTCTCTCTCTCTCTCTCTCTCTCTCTCTCTCTGTGACACTGTTATGTGGTGCTTTGCACGGTGAAGTTTGAACTGTTTGAAGTATTTATTTTGTCGAATTATTAATAATGGTGGAAATTTTGTGTTTTTTGGCTTGTGGAATATAGTAGTTTATTAAAAAGAATTGGGAACAGGCTTGAAAGTTTTTTATCCATCTTTATGAATTTTTAGCAAGGTAAGTTGTGTTCTTTTGTAAATCTTAACTGTTTTGGGATGCTGCATTATAGAAGCATGGCCGGACATATGGCCTTTAAATTTTGTAGTTAAGTCTGCTCATGGAGTTGAATTTTAACAAGAAATCTGAAGAAATAATTAGCAGATTTCGTGTTGGAGAATTAAGAGTTTGGTGAAATATAGGACAAATATTTGAGATTTGATTCAGCTGGCTATTTATTCTATTTTATCTTTATTTTTTGCAACTGATTATTCGAATTGAATTACCAATTGGGAAATTCTAGTTAAATATTTCTGTATATGGACAGCTTACTTGATTGGTGGTCTGTCCAAGTGCGACTGAAATCGAACATCGAGGGGAAAGTTGCATTTGCAGAAGAAAAAAGTTGTTCTTTAACAATTGTATTTCCACACCCGATTTGCATGGCACACTCATCCCCACTTCTTCACGCATGGGTCCTTTACCATCCATGTGGCATTGCGTCTACTTGATTTCCACATTGCCACCTCTTAATCCTCATCTGTTTTGCATGAACTATAGGAAAGGTGTTGTGTTCTTAACACTCTCGTGTTCCCTACTCCCTGATCTGCAAATCTTGGTTTTGATTTTCTCACGTCGAGTATATTTTTTCAGTTTTATTTGTCAAGTAGATTTACTTTGTCAACATATGTATTTATTTTGTGATTTTTATCTTTTTATTTATTTTGCAGGATGAGAATGTGCTATCAGATGATGACGATGAGGACGACGTCGACGAGGACAATGGAGGAAGTAAGACTGCAGATGCCAATGGTGATGAGATTGAAGAGGAGGATGGTGGAAGACACGTGAGGATGTTGCAAGGAATCACTGGAATGCCAAGTGAGGCCTTTGAACGTAAGGTTTTACTTTAAGATATCTTAATTAGTTAAGTTTGAGGTGTGTTTTGTATAGTCTAGTCATGCTGAACTGGCACTTGCCTTTGGGATCAGGCAAGGTAATATATTGATTAAATGAAAAAAATTTATTGAGTGGTGTAACATTGTATGGTGTTCCTGATTTATGTTGTGCATGTGTATATCCTGTGTTTTGCCTGGCTGTTGAAGAAAGTGACATCAAATTTAAATGCACCCCAAATGGGGCATTTAGAAACTTTTTTGTGGCCAAGTCAACCATCTATTATTTCATATTTTGTGACATGATTCATGATTTCCCTTCACCTTATTATACAGGGAAGAAGAAGAAAAATAATGTTGTCATATCTGAAGTATATCCAGAGTCAGAGTATAATCCTAGTCGTGAAATTTTGGATGGTGATGGCCGCATTAGCATGGAAGACCTTCTTGGTCCTCTTCAGGATAAACCTGGTTTTGGAAAACTTAGAAAGAGAATGGATCAAATGAAGAAATCTGAGGTTATTGAAGCTCCACTTCCACAAGCGATTCGGGAGAAGGTGGAGAGGGGGACAGCATATAAATTATCAAAGACTGACATTACCAAGTGGGAGCCCATAGTCAAGAAGAACAGGGAGGCACCTACCATATATTTTGATGAAAATACAGACCTTGGGTTTTCAACTGTGGGAGCAATAGCCTCCGAATTTGAACCTAGAACTGAATTTGAGAAGCAAATGGCATCATTAGTCTATGATGACAATGTTATGGAAGCACATCGAAAAGATGGCTCCAGGCTTCTTGAGTTAAACAAGGTATGAAGTCGTGTATAATCCTTGCTCTGATGCCTATCATCTATGCTATCAATGATCTGTGACCATTTCTCTACTGGTTAAAGGTGTTCCTGCTTTTATGGCACAGTTGTGTGAATTGGCATGTGGAGCTGAGTTTTTAATAAGATGGAAACTTTGAAATCATTTTTTATGCACTCTAGTGAACTGTTGGATTTTATCGTCTTCTGCTGAATGAATTATTGATAGAGCATATCCACAAATTCACTTCTCTTGAATTTGGCGATTGTCCCCTAACAAAATATCATTCAAATAGTGACTCCAATGAACATATGCCTGCTTTGTGGGTGGCTTTATTGAGGGTGTAAACAATATGTCTTTAACGCAGATGCATTTCAAAACAAAATTGACAAAAAAAGCATCTAGAAAGAGAGATTGATTGAAGGTTTGTTTATAACATTTAGGAAGAGATTCTAAAGGTCATCAATTTGGCAGTACCTACTGCTTCCATATTCTAACATCTCTTAAAATTTGTATCTGAGTGGCGGTAATGCCCAAAAATTAAAGAAGAGCTGCTTTGAGTACAAACTGCTATCATATGATTGGAATGAGATTGTGATAGCCCAATATGATCTTCATGTCCGTTTTTTCTTGTACCTCAATTTCAATCATGCTTGGCAGGTGTCTGTAGAAGATGAAAAGGAGCGCCAGAATCGTATTGCTAAAATGCGCAGCCTTCTTTTCTGTCACGAAATGAAGGCAAAACACATAAAAAAGATCAAATCAAAAACATACCATCGTTTGTTGAAGAAGAATAGGCTGAAGACATCTGCCATGGAGATTGAAATGGATCCAGAAGCTGCCAAAGAGCAGGCATTGAAGCAAGAGTTCAAACGGGCTGAGGTGACTATTGTTCTTAATGATTTTGTAGATAGGCAATTTATAACACACAAGTTTTTGTGATTCTGAAAAATTAGATCGAAGTACTAATTCTACCGTTACTAACTTGATACAGGAACGAATGACACTTAAACACAAAAACACCTCTAAATGGGCTACACGTATTCTACGTCGTGGTTTGCAAGTTCAAGATGAAGGCACTCGAGCTGCTATATCTGAACAGCTTCACCAGCATGCTCTTTTGTCCAGAAAAATGAACTCTATGAAAGACAATAGCAGCAGCAGTGGCAGTGATGACAGTAGTGATGATGATGATGATGTACACAAAAATCCAGCTGTTTCAGACCAGGGCAGGGCATCCAAGTTGCTAGAAAAAGCAAAAGAGAAGACCCTCAAAATATTGGAAGTAGAGGATGAAGTGCCTAAATCAGGATTGCTTTCTTTACCTTTCATGGTAATCTTCGGTATTCCCATGTTAGTTTCCTTGGGAAGTTGTGCTGTATTCTGTTGGTGGTGGTAAATTACAGCTTCCATGGAACAAAAACTGTGGGTTTAAATCCTACCCCTTGATACCCTAAAAGATTGAAAAATTGGCATAATATAGTATCGACATTTTGCTATTTTGTTTAAAAAGGCTGGAGCAAATGAAAAGCACAAAATTCATGAATGAATAATTTATATTTATGCTTATTCTACCCGCATCATTTCCCTCACCTTTTTCACATATATATATAAAAAAAAAAAAAAATCATCCACCAAATTCACAACAGATTAAGAGCTTGCTTTGGATCTAGTAGTGTAAGCCATTGATGTGTGCCATATTTCAACATTACACACTTACAATCTTTGATTTGCTTTTGTGGTAGGAACGTGGTCTGAAGAAAAGAAAGGAGGCAGCTGATGAAGAAGCTAAACTTGCTCTTCAGGAGTATGAATCATCTTTGAAGCAGATGGAGGATTCAAGTGGGGCAGAAAATCCAAAAGCAAGCACTTCGAGTGGAAGAAGGGTATTTGGTGCAGCAGTTAAAACACATGCTCCAGAATCAAGAAATATGGTTAAATCAGATACCTTTTATGCTAATAGTGATAGCGAAGATGACATGGAGGCCAAAGAGAATACTGCTGATGTTGGGAACAACAAAAGCAATGATTCCCAGAAGGATGTTCACCCGGATTCTGTTTTGCCACATGAAAATACTGAGATTGTTCAAGATTCTGTTTTTAAGGTAATAGGACTTTGGGCACTTACCAAAAAAAAAAAAAAAGGACTTCTTTGGGCAATCTTCCTTCTTTCTTAGAAAGTCTTATGTCTTTTTATTCATACATGAAAAAATCTTATGTTTTAACTCTTCACAGAGCTTTGATGATATTGTTAGAGACCCAGGCCCCAAGACGACATATGAAGTTGCTATTTTTGCATCAGACAGATGGAGAAAGGTTAGTTTTTCCTTCAATGTGTTTGAAGAATTAAGGGTCTTCTCTCTTATTAATTATATATAAAATAAAGAATTAAGGGTCTTCTATCTTGGAGTTTTTATTGGTCAGTGTGTACGCAGATGGAAAGCAGAGATAAAATGGATGCCAAAAGCAAAAGGTCCGTGAAATCTGTTGGAACAGAACATAATCAAGACTCAGAGGTATCAGCTCTTGGATTTTTATTTATTGATCAAAATTTGCACTGTTCTTTATTTTAGCACGTGCCTCTCTTAATTTTTTATCATTTTTTTTCCTGTTTTTGTTTAGGAACCCATGAAGGAAGTGGGTGACCATAGTGATTCAGAGAGCGAAGGACAGATGGTGGATGGGGTTCTTGCTTTGGGTCCAAAACCATCTTATGAACTCCCTTCTCAAGCAGAGCTTATTCGCCAAGCTTTTGCTGGGGATGACGTGGAGGAAGATTTTGAGAATGCTAAACAGGAGGTTCTGAACGAGGAAAATCCTGAACCTGAAAAGCCCGTTTTGCTTCCTGGCTGGGGCCAATGGACTCATGTACAGAAAAAGAAAGGCTTACCTTCTTGGATGCTAAAAGACCATGAAAATGCCCAGAGGAAGAGAGAAGAAGCTCTTAAGAAGAGGAAGGATGCACGTCTCAAACATGTTATTATCTCCGAGAAGTTAGATGTAAAGGTTTGTGGTCTTAAATGCATCTCAACTAGCTGTCATGGAAAAAGATATGAATTCATGGATTTGTAGTTCATTTTTCTTGTTGTAAAGAAATTATCATATAAATGGACTAAATAACATATCGTCATATAAATGGTTTATACCCATCTGAGCAAGAAACCGAACTGACATCTAAAATTAAGCAGTCACCGGTCATTGAGATTCACTACTATAGAGCGGTTGGTGAGAATGATAGTATCTGTATTACACACTTATGAGAATTTTATATGGCCAAATGTTGAACATCAACAAGTGAGTTCTCATTATCATATTGAGGTAGATACATGGACTAGTTCCCTTCTAGTAAGTCCTAGTATTTTGTCATTCTGCTCTTTACATACGAGAGTCTTCTTTTTCATGTCCTTTCTACTGGCTAAATGATGTTCTTTTTGTTTGAATTTGGCAGGCTCAGAAACTCCTTACAAAAACATTGCCCTATCCTTTCACGTCCAAGGAAGTTTTTGAGCAGAGCATCCGCATGCCCATTGGACCTGAATTCAACCCGGCAACGACCGTTGGAGCTCTTAATCGGCCTGAAGTAAGTGCCTCTGAGAAATTCCACTGCAGATTGGTTTGTCTTTGGTGAAGATATTATTAGATAATTTTTCTTACTTATTAAAAAAAAAAAGATATCATTAGATAATCAATAAAATGAACTGCCTCTTTAGAAAGAGAATTTCCAATGAAGAACATTTGTGCTAGTCCCCTCTTCCATGACATTGGCTGGTGGATGTACTTTATTCGTCTGTATTTCTTGTTTCTCAGCTCGAATGATTATGTGCAGGTGGTGAAGAAACCCGGGGTGATCATAAGACCAATTGAGTTCAAGGAAGTGAATCCTCATGAAAATACAGAGGGGCACAAATCGAGTGGGCAGAAACAGAAGATGAAGAAGAGTAAAGGCAATGGTACCAAAATGACAAAAAAGACGAAGATGGCCGGGGGCAAAACCATGAAAGTCAAATGAGAATGCGGAAATTATCTTTTGTAATTCCTTTCTTCCTAATATCTAAAAGGCATTTCCCAGTTTTTCATGTTTGGGAAGATAAACAGAGTGATACAACAAAGTGAAAGGAAGAAACTTTAGTTATATAGAATTGGATAGATGTATTTTTGAAAGGTTTTGTTGAGTATGAGCTATTTATTTTATTTCAATCCTTGCAGCTAGAGATGTGAACATTGCATATTATGGAAGGCTAGTGTTTCTAATCATCCCATTTTTCAAACGGTCCTACGTGCAAGTCGGTGTGGAGACACATACTCTATAATACTAGTAGTTAATTTTGAAAGATAAATGTAAACAATTACATTTTATGTTCTTTTTAATCTAATATTTCAGCAGCCGTGGTTGCAAATATAAATTTTCCCTTTTTAAAGCAAAATCACTTAGGTTCTGTTTGGCCTTAAGGAATTTTTATCTCAAACATAAAATTTTCATCTCATCATTATAATTTTTTCAAATTTTTATATAAAATATAATAAATAATTTAACTTTTTCTTAATTTTTTCAAATTTCAATACAATAATAATATTAAAATATAATATTTTAATATTTAATCTTAAAATTTAAAATTTTTATATGAAAATTCTTAGTAGTCAAGCAGAACCTTAAAATCCTGCATTAAAAGTTGTAACCTGTTTAACTGAGAGCTGACAGACTGCAGTACATGTCAGTTTGTGATTGAAGAACGGCTGAGACCTTCAAAACTTCTCGGTACCAATTCACCTATTGAAATCTTTATTAACAGGGTCCACTCTCTTTTACACTATTACCCAGTATGAGGCTTGCTGGGAGTCAACGAGCTCCATTTTTGAGACATTTTTTTTTGAGCCTCAACTTCAATTCCTTTTTTGAGGCATTCCCTTACCAATGTTTTGTTTAGATGATCCAACATTAAGCCTATAATTTTCCTTACAATACTTATCTATTAACAGTTATTGGGGAAAAGAATTAAGAAAGGGCAGACCAAAAGCTTGAGAAAATGACATACACAGTATTGCCATGAAAATGCCTCTTGGTGCCACTATTCAGAATAATCCCATCGTAGTATAGAGCACTCTTTTTATAGTCACACACTATAACAGACTCAATATTTACAACCAATCAGATTTCAACACCTAACATAAGTTTGTGATGCCCTATTTGTTCTGGAATATTACAGAGGAATTTTTGTGATTTTTTGGTGCAGAGGTGGTGTCCTTTGCTGCTCCAAGTTCTGTAGCTGCGGTATGGTATAATGCCTTACCCTCACGCAATGCAAGTAGCACAAACTTGATTGTGAGGCTTGATCGTAAGTGATGAAATTTAGTAGTGGAAAAGGGTTTGGACATAATGTCAGCTATTTGATCTTTGCTAGAGATGAAGGAGACTTGAAGAGTTTTTGCTGCCACCTATTCACGAACAAAATGATAATCCAGTTCAACATACTTTGTGTGTGCATGAAGAACTGGATGAAGAATTGGATTCACAGATAAGTAAGTTGCTCCTAAATTGTCACACCACAAAGTAGGAGAGTTCGTGAGAAAAATGCCAAATTCTTGAAGTAAAGATTATAACCAAAGGATCTCACAGGCCGTATTGGCCACTGATTTGTATTTTGAATCTATTGAAGAACGAGCAATGGTTGCTTGTTTCTTGGATCCCTACAAAATTAGGTGATTCTTGAAATAAACACAGAATCCTCCCGTTGACTTGCAATCATTAGGGCATTCGGCCCAATTAGCATAAGAGAAAGCAGACAAGTTAGAAGATGAATTTGGAGAAAAATAAAGTCCTAAGTGTTGAGTATCTTTAAGAACCTAAGAATAAAATTGACTGTTTGCCAATGTGAATTTCTAGGGTTGTGCATATACCGACAGACCTTATTTATAGGAAAAGATATGTCTGGATAGGTAAAAGACAAATATTATAGACTCCCAACTATACTTTGATATGGTTAAGGGTCCTCAAAATTATTTCCATCTAAAGTTGATAACTTCACAGAAGTCGACATGGATGTTGACTTTGATTTGGCATTATGCCTTTTATCACGATAGAGTAGATCACCAATATATTTGGACTAAGGAACAAACCCGTGGCATCCCTAGTTACCTCAACTCCTAAAAAATAATGCAACAATCCCAAATCTTTAACTGGAAAAGACAAACTCAAAGTAGAAATGAGGTCATAGATGATTTTAGAACTTGAGCCAATGACAATAATATCATCTACGTAGACAAGAATATAAATGCAATTAGAAGAATTTTTTAGAATAAACAAAGAAGGGTCGGATCGAGACCCATGAAAACCCATTGAAAGGAGCTTGTTAGTGAGGTTTGCAAACCAAGCCGGAGGGGCCTATTTCAATCCATGGATGGGTTTTTTTTTTTTTTTAATTACAAAGATGAGAATGATAGTCAGCATTAACAAACCCAATTGGTAATCTCATGTAGACAGCTTCCTCGATATCTCCATGCAAGAAGGCATTATGCATATCGAGTTGATGAAGCAGCCAGTTGGACATCACAACAATCAAAATAAGCAACCGTATGGTAGTGGGTTTAACCATAGAACTAAACGTCTCGGTGTAATCTATCCTTCGCTACTGATGAAAACCCTGGGCCACAAGTCGTGCTTGTTCCAAAGTTCCATCATCATGCCTCTTAGTTTTTAGGATCCACTTGGAGCCTAAAACATTCAGATTTGGGGACGGAGGAACTAGAACCCAGGTTTGGTTCTAGAGAAGGGCCTGAAATACCTCCTACATGGCTAGACGCCATTCAAGAAATTTATTAGTTTTTGTAAAGGTTGTAGGTTCCTTTGGTATGGACGAAGTAGAAGAAGTAGAGGAGAGAGCGGTGATGGATAGAGAAGTAGTATGTTTAGGTTCCATCAGTACGTGTGTGAGGACAGTGGATATGGGATCGAGATCTAGTAGTTAGTCATGGGGTGGGTAGAAGTAGTAGCAAGTTGGTGTGAGAACAGGGGAGGTTGCATGATTTCTAAAGACCTAGGGTTTGAGACTTGCATGTCGGCTAAGGAAGGAGAAGTTCTAGGGATAAAAGGAGATGTCTGAGTGGAAATTGATTGGGTAGGATCTAACGTACGTGATAAGATAGAAAGATGTGACAGGTTGGTGGGCTGGGCCAAGTTATGGGTGGATGGGAGAATAGGAGAATACGACAGATTAATGGGAGGTTGAATTTTGGGCCTCGTGTCACTAGAGTAAGGAGATGGGCTTGGTTTGGCAAAAGGAAATTCAAGTTCATTGAAGACAACATCCCTAGAGATATAGGTCTAGCCCAATTCAAGATTCAGACATAAGTAACCTTTGTGATCTAGGCTACAGCCCATGAACACACATAAGGTAGGCTGGAGATCAAGTTTATGCTTATTGAAGGGCCTTAAGTTGGGTCAACATGATGAGCCAAAAACTTTGAGAAATAAAAGGTCTAGTGGATGGCCCATTAATAGCTCAAAGAGTGATTTGTTATGAAGTAGTGGTGTGGGCATTCTATTGATGAGAAAAATAGCAGTTTGGAAGGCCTCGGCCAATACTTTTGAGCCATGGAAGCATGAGAGAGTAAAGAAAGACTGGTTTCTACAATGTGGCGGTGACGACGTTTAGCACTTCCACTTTGTTGATGGGAGTATGGACACGTGATTCTATGAGTGATTCCACATTTTTTTTAAATATCACAAAGAGGTCGGAATTTTCCTCTCCAATCGGATTGGATTGAAATCACATTTTTTGGAAAAGTATTTCGTACATATTGAAGAAAAGCGATAATAATGGTGGCAACATTAAATTTAGATTGTTGAAGAAAAACCAAATGAGCTTTGGAGTAATCATCTATAATTGAAAAGTAAAAACGACATGCATTGGAGGATAAAATGGGGGTCGGACCCATTTATCTAGAAAAAGCAATATAAATGAGCTACGGGACGAAGAAGGGGAAGGGGAGGGGGAGGAAGTGTGTGAGCTTTGGCTATGATACATGTCAGACAAAATGAAGACCCACAAGCAGAGGTAACTGATAGGTAGTATTGGTTGATGGTGAGTGTCGTTATTTTGGAGGAAAGAGGGCCTAAACAATAATGCCACTGTTGCTATGATGTTTGAAAGGTTAGATGAGCTCGAGGAGTGGAGGAAGATGTGACTGAAGTGGATTCTGAACTCGATGGCAAGATGTAAAGACCTTCAACGGGACCTCGAAGCAGCATAGTTTGGGAGTGAATATCCTTCACAAGAAAAAAATCAGATTGAAATTCTAAAAACACCTGATTATCAATACAAAATCGTTGAACAAAAGAAAATTTTTAGATATTAACAGAACATGAAGAAGATTTTGGAGAAGAAAGTTGCCAGAAGAAGAAGCCATCTGGCTGGAACCAGCGTGCTAAATGGGAAGCAGCGAGCCATCTCCGATGCTCATGTGGTCAGATCCTTGATAAGATGCAGAGTAAAGGTTGAGAAAGGCAAAATTATTTGTGAAAGGATGAGTTGCTGCTGAGTCCGAGAACCAATTAGAGGAAGATGGGGCTTGGGAAGGAAGAGCTGTGAGATTCAACATAAGTAGAGGTGGGGGAGATGCTTGATAGGCTTGATCAAACTTATGATAGCAAACTTGTATTGTGTGTCCCACTTTGTGACAGACTTGGCAACGTAGTTGTGAGTTATTGTTGTTGAAGAAATTAGGGACCTGACCACCATTACGACTGCCAAAAAATTGTTGCAATCACCTCCACGACCCCTATGTCCCCCATGAGAAAATGAGTTGCACCAATGTTGAGGTGTGCCCAAATTAGACAGAGCACGAGTTGAGGTGTTTGCTGAAATAGAGGTACCCGAGAGAAGAGACTGGATCTGGTGTGAAAGGCGATATTCATGATTTGGGAGGTAACTGTAAATTTGATGAGGAGAAAGTGATTCGGGTCGAGTGGTGAGAGATGTGACTAGAGATTCATAGTTCGTTCCTAGACCTACAAGAAGAAAAATAGAAAATTCTTGGTCGGTAAGAGGATGTCCTGCAACACCTAAGGAGAAGGAAAGAGGCTTAGCTTTGTTATAGTACTCAAAGATGGTTTCAAGTCCTTTTTTGAGTGTTGGAAGTTGGAATTGAGTGTGCATGATGTGTGTAGAGGATTTAGCTGCAAAGATATTTTGAAGAGTTATCCACACCTCATGAGAAGTGAGACACTCCAGAACTTGAGCTAGCACAGATTCGGAGAGGGAGGAGTTGATATCCATTTTGTGTGAGCTAGGTTTGATTCTCCGTTGATGAAGGATGGGGGAGAAGGTATTGAGCCATCAACATAACCGAAGAGTTGATGACCTTTCAAGAAGGGCACGGTTTGTGCTTTCCAGAGTAAATAGTTGTTTATGGTGAGCTTGATATTGATGAAATGAGAAGCGATATTGATGATGGAATATGAAGAAGGTGAGGAATTTTTTTCAAGGGAAGCCATTAGAAGGTTTGGGGAAGGATGTGAGTCGTTTTGGCTCTAGATACCATATTAAGGAAAAGATTTAAGAAAGGGCAGACCAAAAGCTTGAGAAAATGACAGACCCAGAATTGCCATGAAAATGCCTCTCGGTTCCATCATTCAGAATAATCCCTTCGTAGTACAGAGTACTCTTTTGATAGCCTCACTATAACGGACTCAATATATACAACCAATCAAATTTAACATCTAGCATAAGTTTGTTATGCCCTATTTGTTCTAGAATATCACAGAAGAATCTTTGTGATTTTCTGGTGCAAAGGTGGTGTACTTTGCTGCTCCACGTTTTGTAGCTGTAGTATGGTGTAATGCCCTAATAACCGGCAACTGTAAGAGTTGTGCTGAATATTGTTAGACCACGTCCAGCACTTCCTGCTCTAACTCAATAATGGCATTGATTCATTGACTAATTAAGTTTCTGCTCTAAATTCAAGATTACTGCCATGTGAGCAACAGTGAATCTGTTTGTGGGTTGTATTTTGAAGAAAGAGTGGCAATTATTATTCAAAGCTAGGGTGAAGATAAGATGAAAATTGTGAAGTGGCCAATTCATATATGACATTTAGGTGGTGCTTCTTCTACCCATCAGCCCTTAAATTGAAGTTAAGGTATGGATTCTGACAGCGGCTGGCTTTAAGGCCAATGGTGGGTGTACTGGGCTTGTTGAATTTTTGGTCTCACCTATATTCCTTGGTCCTAAGGTCGCGTTTGTGGTGTTGGCTCTTGTTTACATCAAAGGATTTGACTCCTCCAGTGGGCGGGCATTCAGGTTGAGCTTTGGGCGCCTTTGTGTTTTACGGTAAAAACATCATCTGTTATGGCGCATGGAAGTTCAAGGCTTTTAAAACTATTTTATATTAATTTAATTAATTCTTTAACATTTGAAATCAGAATAACATAAAAGCAAGAGATTGTTTCAAACCTCTCGTTCACCTTTCATTGGAATTGGGTATTTAACTTGTTCATGAGCATCAATTATTTTTTTCTAAACAACCTCGATATATTTTAAATTATAATTAAAAGATGAGAAATATATGAATAAGGGGTAGGGAGATCCCGCCAAACGTAATTTCTTAACTAGTGCAACACTAAGAAAATCTAGTACACTTAATCAGGGATGGGTCAAAATGTAGGGAAAAAAATATTAAATACAGTTATGAATTATACAAATATCATGCACTTCTTTTAAAAAAATAAAACACAACAAAAAAAGAGAAAACTAAACAGAGCTAATGCTAGAATTGTTAACTCGCAGCTGAATGTAAGTGTAACCAAGGAGTGTTTGCTGCCGCCATGCGTGGCATTTTTAGGGCTAGTGACCTCAAATCCTTTAGACTCAACCATCCTCCAGTCTCCTAGTTCGACACGTGGCCTCCACAGTCTCAGGTGGTCTTACGTCGGCAATTTTGTGCATTTTGAATTTGCTATCTTCTTATATTTTTGCTTTCCATAACTAAGGATCGTGGGAAAGAGGTAATGGAAGTCTCCAACATCTAGTCTAGACCAGTGAACTGTAACACATATCACTTCACTGCGACTTCCAATCACTATATTATAGTATAACTAACTGAAGAAGACTTGGAATAGAAAAAGAAATTGGTTCGATTTGGCCACTACAAATTTTGAATTTTAAGATGAAAGATTAAAATATTATATTTTAATATTATTATTGTATTGAGATTTGAAAAAATTAAATTAAAATTTTAAAAAAATGAATTCTTTATTATATTTTGTATGAAAATTTGCGAAAGTTGTAATAATGAGATAAGAATTTTATGTTTGAGATGAGAATTTTGACTTGCCAAACCAAACTTAAGGCAATTGTATTAAGAGAACAAAAGGCAAAACAAACAAAATCATTCTTTTTCTGTCTGCCCGAAATCAAATATATATGTTTCGAATAAATGCAATGCAATAAACTTACCAAAATAAATAAATAAATGCAAGGCAACAAGGTAACTTAAGCCTTCAAGAGGGAGGGAAAAAAAAAAATCTGCTCAGGAGGCAAGAAGGTAAATTCATGAAATGCAATTTGAAACCATTTATTGCATATGTTTACAGTGTGGTGGCATAGCATAAACAGCAAATCCACGATAGAATTGTATTGCAGTATCTACATTTAGAGCTCTTCGAACCCTTCTTCGTCCCCTTGCTCCTCTACCCTTTGAAATTCTCTCCTCCAAGTTTCCATCTGAAAAATAGAAAATTTAGATTCATTAGATAGTCTGATTCCATAATACTATTCACAAATAACCTGGGCCTATAGATATCGGTTTCGAATCGAATTCAGATGGCAAACGTGCTTTTCTTGAGAAGCAGAAACAAACAAATTCAAGAAAATCCTTATCATAGCAACACTTCAATGAGGGCTAATGATTTCAGGCACAAAAGATGTGTTGTCCTAGAAAAGAAAGTTTTCCAGTTTTTTTTTTTTTTCCCAATTAATGTTGGTATGTCCTATTTATCACAAATTAATTTTTGGGATATTCCTAGAAACCAAGTGACTAGACTTATCCCAGGTTAGGCAGTCGAGTTTGCCTAGGCTTCAAGACCTAATTCAGTGTTATACACAGTTAGCTGTGAGAATTCGTAATTCAATGGTAAAAAGCTGAAGTCATTGACTAATTGCGAATACTTTTTCACATAATAAAGAGGGATGATAAAAAGTTCAGACAACTGATGGCAAGAACATATTAGGGCAAAATATATGTGAATAATTCAATGAGCAAAATCGATAGAAATATAAATGAAGAAAGAAAATTGATTAAAAAAAGACTAATTCTATGCACCACATTAGTATCCAACCAGCATTCTATTGTACTGATATGGTGCACGGAGTCAACGCCCCTAACTTGTTTCATTTTAAAATATAATAATGATTGATATTATTCCTATGGGCGTCATGTCACCACAGCAGGATGCAATACTGTTTGAAAAATAATACGTCCCATAAAACAGTTGGGAAGAAAATTGCTTTGTTTCATTCATCTGATTGCCACAAAACCACAATTACAATGAGCCTTAAGTTGGTTTAGTAGGGAACAAGCTGCCTCACCTGATCATCAGAAAATTGCAATTGTTCTGCAACAAACAGTATATTCTTGTAATCTCCTTGAGCTAATTGCTTGCCTAAGTTCCGTGCAATGTCATCATAGCCAATAATATCCACACGGAAGCCATTGCTCATGAATAACTTTTCCATCCATTGCCCTGTACTTGACTGCATAAACACCAGAAAAAGTTAGTCCTTTAGAGAAGGGAAGAAACAGATCCACAATAAATTTTCTTCAAACTAAAAGCAAACTGACCTTGATTCCAATTTCAGTTTCTGCCAACCAGGCAGGCAACTCTCCCAAGAAAAAACTTCCGTTCGTGGCCATATTACTCACACTAAATAAAACCTCTTCAAAACTTGCCAAAGTCATCACAGGCAGCCCCTATAATAACATAGAAAGATGACTGTCTTACCTACTTAAGCATCCCAAATATTTTGTTCCTTTCAGGGTTTTCCAACTTTTGTTGAAGGCGACATTAAAGTCTTAATTACCTGGATGACCCATATACTTGGTCGATTCCCATTGAAACCCTTTGCACGGAGACTCTGCTGTATACCAGAGGGCTCCATTGGAACGTGCAGGAATATGCAGTTTCTGGGAATTTTTGCCCCGACACCTGATGATTTTTAAGAAAAGTCAGAACATGTTGAAATGTTTTCTTTTATTCCCCTCCACAAGAACGACAGGAAGACGTGCGTGAGAAATTGTGATGCTCTTGCTGCACACTACTTTTCCAAGACAAACAACAGCAAGGGGGAAACCAGACGATGTCCGCACAGTTTGATGTGCCGATAACAATTTTCTGAACTGAAAACAAATATCTATTCAAGTGCATGCAATTGAAAAGTTAAAGATCGTAAACCATTACAATTGGTTAAGCAGCACAAACCGGCAAGCTTCTCTGCTGCACTTCTGAATACCCTTTCTGGTGACAAATCAAATATAACGGTTGAAGGCGGCCAACTAAGCCTATATGGCCGAGTGTCCATGCCATCTGTTAACAGAACAACCTGCCCATACGTACGAGAATATAATCTGTCAAACTTCACACACGTAAAATCAGCCCAAGTCCCACAACTTTGATAACCCAAATACCTGGTTGACTCCATCTATATGGTTCACTGTACGAAGCAACTTATCATCGATGAACTTAGTTGCGAGGCAATAGTGGTGCGAGCATTGTCTCATATCCATCTTAACATTTGGAGAAACAAAGCAACCAGCATATGGATCTACAAATAGAGGCTCTGCAAACGCAAGCACTAATCACATTGATATCGAAATACTTCATAAGGCGTCAAATGTCAAAGAAGAACGTTATCCCTGGGAAAAGAAATAAAAGATATGCCTCAGAGAAAAAAGAAATAATTTGGTATTCATTGAAAATTTCTTGGTGGGGAATACAAGCTTTGCTATTTAGGCTGAAAGTACGCATACTATATACTATTATCTCGCGTGCGATAGGGAGGCCGAGAAAAGATGGGCTGTTCTTAACTTCGTATAGCAAATGTGAAAGCTTGCATACAAAGGTAATTGTAGTGAGCACCCACAAATGCGGAACCTAATTCCAAAGCTTAAGCTATTAGAGAAGAGACTGAACTAGTACATAAACCCACCGAACAACGAGGGACTTTCCAACAGCTACTAAAATAACTTGCTCGGCTTAAAACAATGCCAAATGCTGCTCTAGAAAGCAGAGGTACCCATATACACGGTTCAAGTTAGTGGCGAAAATAGACATGACGGCCTATAATCTAACAAAACAATAGACAAGGCCCCCACAATGCAGAAACGACAAACAAAGATTAATGTAGGTAAGTAGAAATGACACTAGGAACGCCTTGGTTGAAATACTCGTTTACTGTTTGATAAAATGATTCAGAGACCGATAGAAGGCTATGAGCTCGCCTGGTCTATTGGTCTCCTGGAAACGAAGAGAAGCTGAATTAATGGCCGTTAAAAGTAACGGATCATTGTCATCTCCGAGTTTTGCCCTCAAACCGTTGACTTTTTTCTTGGAGGCCCATGTTAATGGCGGGTGCAAGATAGCCACTGCCGGCGCACGCGCGAAATTCACTAAACTTTCCATTTATTGGAGGCTGAATTCACCGACGAATCGACGATGGCTGCGAGAAACGGGATATTCATCGTCCGCCCAAGGGTATCCCTCAACAAAACCAAAGCACGGTCTCCTACGCCAAGCCACGAGTCTTGAGCCTGACCAAAAGAGTGAATGGTGCATCTTCAAAGATGATATTGCTTATAGCTAAATAAATTAATCAATTTAATGGTCTAGTTATATAAATATATGTTTATATTTACATATAGATAAACTAATGACAATGCTTTAAGTGGTCTAATGTCAACGTAGTCAATATTTTTAAGACATATATGTCCTAAAAGTTGGCCATTTTTGACTAGTATTAAAAAGATTATTATTTTTTCCATCACAAAGTCTTTGAAACACTTCTACCTATTTCTTATCCAAATAAGTAACGATCTTTTTTGTCTTAAATTTTGTCACTCCCATTTTCACTTGCCGTGCGACATTTTTTAAATAGATATCATTTAAATAACAGACAGAAGAAGTCACTTAAAATGATAGACTTCATAATGAAAAATAACATTATTTTATCCAAATTATATATGTGCAAGTGGGAGAAAAATAAACACGAGTGATTCTTCTAACTTTATTCAAGTTTTTTTATCGCTCAAAAAATTCTATGGCACTGTTTTTGACTCTAGAAGCTCCAAGACAAAAAGTTTGTTCTACGTTTGCTCGAATTTCAGCTTGAGCGAAGATCAGATAGAAAATTTGTTCGAAAGTAAGCTTGAGTGAAGCTTAGATAGAAAGTTCGTTCAACGGTTGCTCAAGCGAAAACTAGACTGAGAGTTCGCTCGATGCACGCTCGATACTCTGCTAAAGTGAATGATACAGAAAAATAAATATTAGAATTTTCATCGTGTAATCCTATAAATATGATTATTTTGTACAATATGACCGTTTTGAACAGTAAAAAAAAACACCCTAAGACCTTGAGATTATTCAATATAATAAATTATTGTGCAGTTTCGTTAATGTGTGCACATTGTCAAACCATACAAATTTATATCATGTGATTATTATTTGATTATTTCTTATTTACTATTACTTTATTGTCATCTTTGTTAACAACAAAAAAGCAACGTTGCTCTGGAGGCCATTGGCCTCAGGCCAAAATTATGCCCCGTTTCTGCGATCAATAGAAAGATAACCGCATCACTGTTGTCTGTCACAACTAATGGTGATGTTGCACCAAATCATCACATCTAAATGTCCATTGATGACCAGGAAAAGAAATGTAGGAAGGAATTTTGTTATGGTGAAGAATTTTAGGTGGCCATATTCCAGCAATTAGATGCTAAAGATGTGGACAAGAAATAGTTACCAAGTTCCATTTGGTTATTTGCAGATCAAACCACTATTTAATCCAAACTAAGCATTGTCTTCCTATTTTCCTTCCATCTCCCCATCTCCAATTCTCAAAATATCATATTGCAGTGTCATTTTCTCAGTTGCAATTTCATTATGAATTTGATTTACTGCAATTTAAAATTAAAAAAATGTTTAGAAATTTTATATCCTCCCTACCTAATAGGAAGAGTTGCTTCGTACCGACCCCAAGCTGGACCCATGACCACAGGGCGGTTGGAAGCTGAAACTTGAAAGTTAGTGGGAAAAGTTAGGTGCAGGTGCAGCCACGACTTGCTTTAAAACCCAACTCGCATGGCTGTCTGAACAACCTCAACAACCTCCCACGCAGCCACATCGACGACAACAAATAAGAGCAAACCGGACCTGAGGAGGAGACTTGCCATTTCTTTGGCTGCAACCTAGCTCCATCTTTTCTTCTTCTCCATAATCAGTATCAAATGGATTCCAACACCCAAATCCTTGATAAACCAGAAGCGAAATCATTAGAAGAACAGAACCCACTTGCCATCGTGCCATCAAAAAAACAAATCACTTCGCCCCCATTTGCCACTGCTTCACTCTCTCTTTCTCTCAATACAGTTCTCCCCACACCGTTCTCTCTCCAACCCAAGATTTACTCCTTATTTTCTCACCAGCCAAGCAGGGTCAAGGTCCCAACCCAAGCATCCTCTCTTGCCCACCTCTCTCTCGCCGCCACTTCCACCTCGTCCTCTCCCTCCAAACTCTCATTCAAGTCCACAGTCTCGGCCAATCCTCTCCAAAACCCACTTTCTCTCGGTCCTCGCCGCCCCTCTGACCCTTCCAATGGGGCTGGAATTCGTCGAGCTGCCATCGTTTGGTTCCGCAACGATCTTCGCGTCCACGACAACGAGTGCCTCAACACCGCGAGCAACGAGGCCATGTCGGTCTTGCCCGTCTACTGCTTCGACCCTAGAGATTACGGAAAATCATCTTCTGGGCTTGATAAGACCGGGTCGTGCCACGCCTCATTCTTGATTGAATCAGTCTCTGATCTCAGGAAGAATCTCCAGGCAAAAGGGTCAGATCTGGTGGTGAGGATTGGGAAGCCTGAGACGGTTTTGGTCGAGTTGGCCAAGGCGGTAGGTGCTGACGCGGTTTATGCGCACAGAGAGGTCTCGCACGACGAGGTTAAGGCTGAGGGGAGGATTGAGGCTGCGATGAAGGAAGAAAGTTTGGAGGTTAAGTACTTCTGGGGGAGTACTCTGTACCATCTTGACGACTTGCCGTTTAAGTTGGAGGAGATGCCAGCGAATTACAGTGGGTTTAGAGAGAAGGTGCAGGGATTGGAGGTCAGGAAAACAATTGAGGCATTGGATCAAGTGAAGGGGTTGCCGGCTCGGGGCGATGTGGAGCCTGGGGATATTCCCTCATTGGTGGATTTGGGGCTTAATCCATCGGCGACAATGGCTCAGGTTTGGACATCGGTTTCGTTTTTCCCTATTATATGTTTTATTTGCAGTGCTATTGATGTTTGCCATGCTATGGGGAGTTTCTTCGGCTCTGTTGTTTTGTTGACAATTTTGTCTGTGTTACATTTATTTTTGGAAAAATATAGTTATAAATATAATTGTGTATTAATCTGTATATTAATATGTAATTGATTAAAAAGTAAATTTTATTAAAAATAGTGTTAATTTAAATTTTAAGTATGAATAAATCAGTATTGATATATAGATTAGTATATGTATGTATTTATATATAACAAAACTTTTTTTTTTCTTTTTTAATTTTTAGTGTTGGTTCAGTGAAAGGGGGCGCGGGGGAGTGGATAAGTCTTTTTTTAGCTGAATTTTATGGTAGGTGAAATGGAGAAAGTGAACAATTACAAAGTCACGAGCAGTTGGAGCTTTGAGCATATTAATTTCATAATTGGAAACTTGAGAGGCTTTCTTTAAAGGAAAATGCTAATATATTTAATGAGTTTGTCTCTTATTTTGATTATTTATATATTTAAATTTTTTTTATTTTTTTCCTTTACTTGATAGTTAAAGAAATAAATTTTAATATATTAGTATATATATATTTTTTTAAAAATATTTAAATATATTAAAAAAATATAAAAAAATTAAAAAATTTATACACGCCGAACAGTCAAAACTGGCTGCAGACTAGCACTGACCTTCTTTAAAATAATGGACCGTGCTACTCTGCCTCACAGTCACTTCGCTCCTGATGCAATTTTTTTAAAAAATATTAAAAACAAACACACACATACACTTAAAGTAGGGACACTTTGGGGTATAAACTAAAGAAAGTAAAACAGAAAGATCAAATTTGAATTGCCACATGAGGATTCTTTCTTTTTTTAATGAATAATTGCCAGGTAACTATTCACCAACGTATAAAGCTTGGGTCTCTCTATACATTATATTGAGAGATGTATATAGTATGGGTGAAACGGTCCAGTTTGATCCGGTTAGGGAGTGATGGATCAAAAGTTTCATCATTTTCTTCGGATCAGACCAGATATCTTTAGGGACAGTCTAATCCCGTTCAGTTTGTTTATTCGGTCCAATCTAATTATTTTTTACTTTTTTTTTTCTTTTTTTGAAAAATTGATTAATAAATTTTTTTTATTGAAAATACTAAATTAAAATTAAGTGACTTATTAATGTGAATTATGTAACTAACTTAATAAAAAAATATTTTATATGGTCAATGATAATAAATTAGATGTAAATTACTTTATTAATTTATATAATTACTATATAATTAGTTAATTGATATTATATATTAGTTAATTGATAGAATATTAATTTGTTAATAACATATTTAAAATTTTATTTTGTTAATGGTGATGGTTAAATGAAAATTACATAATAAATTATACAATTATTATATAAATAATGTATATAATATATTTTTTATTTTTATTTTTCATTTGATCCGGTTTAAGGTGGAAAACTTTGGACCGGTACTGGACCGAAACTTATTGGTCCTCTAAAACATGGACTGAGACGAAATGGTCTCAATCTCGGTCTGGTTTGGACCGAAATGACCGGAAATGACCGGTCCTGAGCGACTGCTTCTCACCCCGTACCAAGGCTTTATATCCTCTCTGTGTATTGGATGTGCTTGGGTTGGGCGTGTTTGTATCAAACTCAAAAACATTGCCTTTTTTCTTCCTTTCACATAATTCTTCACTAGCATGTATCTACGCCGGCTTGTGTTAAAACTTGCTTTTATTTTGATGTATAAATTTCTTTTGCTAGAGTATTTAATGGCAGATGTTGTCGTCATGTATGACACAGTGCCACTAACTTTCAATAATGATTATTTCTACAGAAAAAGCTAATTCATATACATTGTTTCCATCTATTTCCTGCAGGATGGAAAACTGGCAGCCAATGCTTCCATGGTGGGAGGTGAGACTGCAGCACTTCAGAAGATTAAAAGAATTGCTGCGGAGTGTCAAGCACAACCACACAAGGAGACCATGGATGGCAACGACATATATGGTGCAAACTTCTCCTGCAAAATCTCTCCATGGCTGGCCAAGGGATGCCTCTCTCCCCGCTCTATGTTTGATGAGCTAAGGAAAACGGCTACCAGGTGTGCTTCAAGTCTAGCTTTATTTTATATGAATTGTAATTTCTTAAGTCAGTTAGTTATTGTACTCACTGCCATATGATTGCCAGAACTATTTCTGCTTCCTCAAACCGGAATGATGGTGGCTCACCTGATATTGGAAAGAACTGGTTGATGTTGGAGTTGATGTGGAGGGATTTCTTCAGGTAACTTGACTGATCTTAAAGCTTGGTTTGCACCAACATATCTCATGTTTCCTTCTCATCGATGAACCTGCCTTACATTTGGGCTCTCGTGTTTACATCCTATTCCATTATACATCTTTTACTTTTTGAAAAAAGAAAGGTAGGATCATTAGTGGTTTCCTTTCTGTAGCCCTAGAAAGCTTGCGGGCTTCATCGTAGAAACATGTTTGTTTAGTTTCTCTGAAACATAGTGATGTTTTGTATCTTCGGTTGATTGCAGATTCGTTACCAAGAAATACAGTTCAAAACAGCTTGAAGTTGCTCCAGCCACAGCTTGTACGGGTGCCCTTGCTTAAACAACAAATTGTACTGCAAATTAAAAGGAAATTTGGTCTGCGATGTCATTTGCTTTCGCTTATTTATAATTTTCCAACATGTAGCTGTAGATGTTGGGAGTAGGCTTGTGATTGTTGTTCCTTGTTGAATATTTTCTGGCAGTTAAATAAATTATCAAGTATGGGAACTTTGCCTTGTTCAAGAGTCGGATAGTTTTGTCCTTTCTAAAAAATTTCTATCTTCATGTGCTCTCTCATGTGAATAACAGATCCCTTTGGTTCTGCTTCTCATTCTTTGTGAAATCTTTGGATTCGCAAAATAGGTGGTGTGATTATCAATGAATGAGATTATGTGTAACTGGTAGTTTTCACTTCTCATAGTGAACGTAGTTTTGTCTTCAAATTGAATTGGAATTTCTTTCTAGAGTTGCCCCAGTCCGGCACCCCGCCAATCCACTAATGGGTGACTGAAGAGTCGGTATCCCCTAAAACCGACTTTGGCTTTGTCGGAGTTTGACTCTTACTTTCATAAGTTCCGATCCGACTTCGGCTCCGACTCCAATTTATTGGAACGGAGTTAGAGCAGAGTCGGATTTACACATCATAACTCGTTTTTTATTGGGGGTTGGGGGGGGGGGGGATCAGAACCCAATCAGGATCCAAACAAAATTAAGAAAACTTATAGGTAGTGTTGAAGAGTGAAGAAATTGCTGAGATGGAAAGACATCGCTGAGATGGAAAGGCATCCACCAAGGAAAGCCACCCTCCTGCTGTGTTGCAATGCAGGTCAGAAAAACAGATGCAACCTGCAGAGGGAATGTGCAATTTCTACAGAGTGCAAAAGATGAAATGTTTTTGTTTGTATTCATGCAGTATGTTTCTGTCACATGTCATGCCATTTCTTTCATGTAATATAAAAGCTATTGGAGTAGTGCGTATGACAGGTTTCTTGTATCCTAGTGATTTTGTAGTATAGTGACATGCATGAGGCTGCTATAAATAGCAGAGTTTTGTATAGCTTCAGTAAGTAATAAATACACAGAGAGAGTTTTTCCATCGTGTTCTTCCAATTCCTAGCAATATCAACATATTATTTTTACAATTCTTACATGGTATCAGAGCTTAGGCTATGGAAGAACACAGCTCAAAAAGCCACAATCAAAACCAAAACTCAAACCCAACCAAGGATCCTGCTCATCCAAGCAGTCCATACTACATTAGCACAAATGATAACACTAGCTCCATGCTTGTTACTCATAGCTTGGATGCTAGTAACTATTACTCATGGGCTAGATCAATGAAGAGAGCATTAAGAATCAAAAATAACCTTGGCTTCATTGATGGAAGTCTATGTGAGCCAACTGACCCAAATGACCCTCTCATGGAACATTGGTTGCGTTGCAATGATGTTGTGATCACTTGGATGCAAAATACCATGACCCTTGATATCAAATGCAGCACAGTATATGCAGAAACAACACATGAACTTTGGCTTGAGTTGGAGCAACGTTTTGCACAACAAAATGCACCTCGAATCTTTGAGATTAAACAGGCTGTAATCATGCTGATGCAAAACCAATATGTTGTAAGTGTTTATTTCTCCAAACTCAAAACTTTACTTGATGAGCTTTTAAACTATGAAACAATTCCAAGTTGTAGCTGTGGAGGCTTGAAAATTGTTGTGCAAAACCAACAAAGGGATTGGGTTATGAAGTTCCTAATGGGGCTGAATGATTCTTATAAGGGAATCAAGGCTCAAATTCTTTTAATTAAACCCTGTCCTAGTCTTAATGAGGTTTATTCCATAATACAACAAGAAGAGAAAAGAAGGGAAATATCCACTGAGGGATCTGCTCATGACTCTATGGCACTATTTACTCGAGGCAACTATAAGGAAGGTGGTAAACCAAACACTTCTACACAAAAGAGGGATCGATACTATTGTTCTTTTTGCAAAATGACAGGCCATTCTCTAGAAAGATGTTTTAAGGCTAATCCAAACAAACCAGTTTGCTCTCATTGTCAAGTTCCAGGTCATACAGCAGACAAATGTTTCAAGCTTCATGGATACCCATCAACTCACAAGTTTGATGGGAGGAACAAACCTTCAACAAATCAAGCCATAGGTTCTCCAATTTTAGCACAGGACTTGGTAAATGACAAGTCTCAAGTATCTTTAAGTCAAGAACAATATTCTCAACTTATGGCTCTACTTAAACCAGCCTCAAGTCCCTCACATCTGAACCCATCAGCTAACAATGTTCAAAGCATCTTTGCATCTTCATCTATTGATGAAAATGTCCATCAAATGTCTGGTATACCACTTTGCCTATCTGTTTTTAATTCCAAATCTTCAAATAAATTGAATGTGCCTTGGATCATTGATACGGGGCCAACAGATCATATGATCTGCTCCCCCTCATTGTTCTCTTTAGTACAATCACAAACCTCTCACTCTGTTGCTCTACCTAATGGTGAGGCAGCTGCTGTTACTCACATAGGAACAGTAAGAGTTACAGATTCTCTTATCCTACAAGATGTTCTTTGTGTTCCTAGTTTCACCTTCAACCTAATTTCTGCTACAAAACTGACACAGACACTTCATTGTTGTTTGCTTTTCTTTCCTTATTTCTACTACATACAGGACCTTTCAGTTTGGAGGACGATTGGCATGGATGAAGTGAGGTAGGGGCTATACCACATGCTGCAAAGAGAGAGGTCTCTCCCTCAGCCTTGTTAGAAGCAATGGACAAAATGAGTCTCTCATCTTCATCTTCTTTTTCAGTTTCCACTCCAACCACCAACAATGACCAAACCTTTGATATTTGGCCTTATAGACTAGGACACTCTTCTTACTCAGTTTTTGATATAGGTGGTGATGTGCATTTTGCCAAAACTCCTAGTGATAAATCTTGCTCCATATGTCCCTTAACCAAACTTCACAAACTACCATTCCACACCAGTACACACAAAACAGAAAGGTGTTTTGAACTTTTACATTGTGATATTTGGGGCCCTTGCAATGAGATTGACAATGATGGTTCGAAATACTTCTTAACTATTGTTGATGATTTTAGTAGATGTACTTGGACTTATATGTTAAGACTAAAATCTGATGCCACCACCACTCTTCAACACTTTTGTGCTATGGTGGAAACTCAATTTGAAACCAAAATAAAAATCATTCGAAGTGACAATGGAGGGGAGTTTAACATGAAAAACTTTTATCTTGAAAAGGGGATCATACATCAAAGGAGCTATGTTGAAACACCATCGCAAAATGCTGTGGTGGAAAGAAAGCACCAATACATTTTAAACACAGCAAGAGCACTAAGATTTCAAAGTGGGGTACCTTTAAGATATTGGAACCATTTTATTTTAACTGTTGTACATCTCATAAATATAATACCTTCACCTATCTTAAACAACAAAAGTCCTTATCAAATCCTATTCAAAACAAAGTCGAGCTACACACATCTTAAAGTTTTTGGATGCTTGGCCTTTGCCACCACCATTGTAAATGGAAGGCACAAATTTGACCCCAGAGCAAAGAAATGTGTGTTTATGGGATATCCCTTTGGAATTAAAGGATATACCATGCTGGATCTTGAAACCAAAAGGGTATTCACTTCAAGAAATGTGGTGTTCTATGAGAATGTTTTCCCCTACAAAAATGGGACTTCCACCAATACTCATTTGCAAACTAATCAAAACAGCATCAGTTTCACTCAAGTCCCAACCATTCTTACAGAACCTGTCACAAATATCCCAAACATTTCTCAAGAAAATGGGACAGATTCACAAAACAACATCTCAAAACAGGAAGTCATTGAAGTCCATTCTCAAATTGAGACGAAAACCAGTCCACAAGATCCTTTTCCTCATGACAGTGCAACAAACACCACCCCTATCAATCACTTACCAAGAAGGTCAACAAGGGTTCGAAAAACACCACTCCATCTGTAGAATTTCATATGTCACCAGGCCACTTCTCTTCACCCATCTCAAATGTTGAACAAACAGAAAGGCAAGAGACTCACAAGTAATCCTTACCCTCTCAGTAACAGCATTTCATATGAAAAATTGTCCAAATTACATAGAGCTTTTGTTTCCTCCATTACATCCCAAACTGAACCTAGCACTTACCAAGAGGCCAAAAATTCACCTGAGTAGTGCACAACCATGAGAGCTGAAATAGATGCTCTTGAACTCAATGAAACTTGGGACTTAGTTAGTTTACCACCTAATAAGAGAGCAATTGGATGTAAGTGGGTGTATAAAGTTATATTCAAAGCTGATGGGAGTGTGGAAAGGCTTAAGGCAAGGTTGGTGGCAAAGGGATACACCCAACAAGAAGGACTAGACTATCATGAGACCTTCTCACCAGTGGCTAAGCTTGTAACTGTGAGAACCCTCTTGGCTGTAGCAGCAATAAAAGGATGGGGCCTTTTCCAACTTGATGTAAACAATGCATTTTTGCATGGTGAGTTAGATGAGAAGGTTTATATGGAATTACCCCCTGGGTATCCTAGTAATGATAGTAAAAATGTGTGCAAATTGAAGAAAAGTTTATATGGCCTAAAGCAAGCATCACGACAATGGTATTCTAAGCTTTCCAACTTCATTGTTGAGCAAGGATTCACACAGTCCAAAGCTGATTACAACTTGTTTACCAAGAGTACTGAAGGATCATTCACAGTCATTTTGGTCTATGTGGATGACATTATAGTAGCTGGTAATTGCATTAAAAACATTAATTGTCTCAAAGCCAGTCTAAATGAGAAATTCAGAATCAAAGACTTAGGAAAGCTGAAGTTCTTTCTTGGAATTGAGGTGGCCAGATCTAAAGATGGCATCCATATATGTCAGAGGAAATATGCTCTAGACATTTTGAGTGACTCGGGAACCATTTGATCTTTGCTAGAGATGAAGGAGACTTGAAGAGTTTTTGCTGCCACCTATTCACGAACAAAATGATAATCCAGTTCAACTTGTTTTGTGTGTGCATGAAGAACTGGATTCACAGATAAGTAAGTTGATCCTAAATTGTCGCACCACAAAGTAGGAGAGTTAGTGAGAAAAATGCCAAGTTCTTGAAGTAAAGATTGTAACCAAAGGATCTCACAGGCCGTATTGGCAATTGATTTATATTTTGAATCTATTGAAGAACGAGCAATGGTTGCTTGTTTCTTGGATCCCTACAAAATTAGGCGATTCTTGAAATAAACACAGAATCCTCCCGTTGACTTGCAATCATTAGGGCATTCGGCCCAATCAGCATAAGAGAAAGTAGACAAGTTAGAAGATGAATTTGGAGAAAAATAAAGTCCTAAGTGTTGAGTATCTTTAAGAACCTAAGAATAAAATTGACTGTTTGCCAATGTGAATTTCTAGGGTTGTGCATATACCGACAGACCTTATTTATAGAAAAAGATATGTCTGGATAGGTAAAAGACAAATATTATAGACTCCCAACTATACTTTGATATGGTTAAGGGTCCTCAAAATTATTTCCATCTCAAGTTGATAACTTCACAGAAGTCGACATGGATGTTGACTCTGATTTGGCATTATGCCTTTTACTACGATAGAGTAGATCACCAATATATTTGGAGTGACTAAGGAACAAACCCGTGGCATCCCTAGTTACCTCAACTCCTAAAAAATAATGCAACAATCCCAAATCTTTAACTGGAAAAGACAAACTCAAAGTAGAAATGAGGTCATAGATGATTTTAGAACTTGAGCCAATGACAATAATATCATCTACATAGACAAGAATATAAATGCAATTAGAAGAATTTTTTAGAATAAACAAAGAAGGGTTGGATCGAGACCCATGAAAACCCATTGAAAGGAGCTTGTCAGTGAGGTTTGCAAACCAAGCCGGAGGGGCCTATTTCAATTCATGGATGGGTTTTTTTAATTTACAAAGATGAGAATGATAGTCAGCATTAACAAACCCAGTTGGTAATCTCATGTAGACAACTTCCTCGATATCTCCATGCAAGAAGGCATTATGCATATCGAGTTGATGAAGCAGCCAGTTGGACATCACAACAATCAAAATAAGCAACCGTATGGTAGTGGGTTTAACCATAGAACTGAACGTCTTGGTGTAATCTATCCTTCGCTACTGATGAAAACCCTAGGCCACAAGTCGTGCTTTACGACGTTCCAAAGTTTCATCATCATGCCTCTTAGTTTTTAGGATCCACTTGGAGCCTAAAACATTCAGATTTGGGGACGGAGGAACTAGAACCCAGGTTTGGTTCTAGAGAAGGGCCTGAAATACCTCCTACATGGCTAGACGTCATTCAGGAAATTTATTAGTTTTTGTAAAGGTTGTAGGTTCCTTTGGTATGGACGAAGTAGAAGAAGTAGAGGAGAGAGCGGTGATGGATAGAGAAGTAGTATGTTTAGGTTCCATCAGTACGTGTGTGAGGACAGTGGATATGGTATCAAGATCTAGTAGTTAGTCATGGGGTGGGTAGAAGTAGTAGCAAGTTGGTGTGAGAACAGGGGAGGTTGCGTGATTTCTAAAGACCTAGGGTTTGAGACTTGCATGTTGGCTAAGGAAGGAGAAGTTCTAGGGATAAAAGGAGATGTCTAAGTGGAAATTGATTGGGTAGGATCTAACGTACGTGATAAGACATAAAGATGTGACAGGCTGGTGGGCTGGGCCAAGTTATGGGTGGATGGGAGAATAGGAGAATACGGCAGATTAATGGGAGGTTGAATTATGGGCCTCGTGTCACTAGAGTGAGGAGATGGGCTTGGTTTGGCAAAAGGAAATTCAAGTTCATTGAAGACAACATCCCTAGAGATATAGGTCTAGCCCAATTCAAGATTCAGACATAAGTAAACTTTGTGATCTGGGCTACAGCCCATGAACACACATAAGGTAGACTGGAGATCAAGTTTATGCTTATTGAAGGGCCTTAAGTTGGGTCAATATGATGAGCTAAAAACTTTGAGAAATAAATAGTCTAGTGGATGGCCCATTAATAGCTCAAAGGGTGATTTGTTATGAAGTAGTGGTGTGGGCATTCTATTGATGAGGAAAATAGCAGTTTGGAAGGCCTCGGCCAATACTTTTGAGCCATGGAAGCATGAGAGAGTAAAGAAAGACCGGTTTCTACAATGTGGCGGTGACGACGTTTAGTACTTCTACTTTGTTGATGGGAGTATGGACACGTGATTCTATGAGTGATTCCACATTTTTTTTAAATATCACGAGGAGGTCGGAATTCTCCTCTCCAGTCGGATTGGATTGAAATCACATTTTTTGGAAAATTTTTTCGCACATATTGAAGAACAGCAATAATAATGGTGGCAACATTAAATTTAGATTGTTGAAGAAAAACTAAATGTATTTGGAGTAATCATCTATAATTGAAAAGTAAAAACGACATGCATTGGAGGATAAAATGGGGGTCGGACCCATATATCTAGAAAAAGCAATATAAATGGGCTACTGGATGAAGAAGGGGAGGGGAGGAAGTGTGTGAGCTTTGGCTATCATACAGGTGACTCACTCAAAAATGAGTAGCACTAAAGCTATCCCAAGTGCAGGAAGATGTTGTGTAATAATTAGAAATAAATTCCTAGATCGTCTCCTCAGGGAAAGTTACTTAAAAATCAAACTCATTGAAAAAGGTGAAATAAAGAGAAAATAAAATGATGGTTTGTGCAATGGATGAAAAAGGGTACTAGTCATGGACTAGATTCATGTTTTTAGATTTTGATTGTCGGATTGGAATATAAATGACTAATAGATTAAACTCATAAATTAATAAAACTAAATTAAGAATTAAACTAAATTAGGAAGTAATTGATAAAGCATGCACTGAAAATTGAAAAGTCCCAAATTCAATGTTCTAGGGTTCATCATTATATTCAAATCACAAATTCTAAAATTAAACTACCGTAATTGTAATCAATACTAAAATAAAAGCTTAACGAAACGATAAGAATAAATAACACGAATTAAATGAATAACAAATAAATTACTCAAACGTCTAAATCAAAATTCTCAAAAATAATTCAGAAACTCAAAACTGAAATGAAATAGTAAGTAGGGAATTGAAAAGATCAAGCCAGTTGAATGGAGATGAAGATTCGAAGTGGTGGAGGAGGCTGAGTTGCAGTGGCAATTGGATCCCTCAAGGAGTTCTTCAATCTGCTGCAGTGTGAGTGAATGATCCAGTGTAAATTGTGTAGTTATGTGAATGATCGATTGAATGAATCTTCCTCTTCGAATCTGAACGAAAATCAAAGGAAAAATGAATTCTAAGTGTTTCTCTACTCAAAAACCGAGTTTTCCAGCCCCAGCGTCGTCCTAAGATGTAAAAAAGACATATATATACTCTGACGTCGGAATGAACCCTGATCTGTAAAAATGCGATATTCGCTCGAGCGGCTTGTCGAGCGAACATCGAGCGTTCGACTCTGCCTAAATTCGCTCGAGCGGCCAAATGCCTCTGCTCGAGCGATCTCTTTTCCCGCATCTCGCTCGAGCCCAATGTCGAGCGGAAGTCGAGCGTTTGAATCTGCCTGACTTCGCTCGAACGGCCAGAAGCCGCCGCTCGAGCAAAATGTACCATAATCCATATTAATTGGCAGTTGATAAAATTAGAGCAAAAATTCATGCTTTTAATCAATTAAAATCACAACTTTGATTTATTCATTTTTCCATATAAAATCAATGATAAAGTAATGAAAGAATTAATATATATTGGTTCCAAAAGCATTAAAAATGCAATAATTCAACTCAATCACACCCCCCAACTAGCATTTTGCTAATCCTTGAGCAAAATAGTGAAAATTAATTGAGATGAATATTGCATAAAGATCGAAATTCAAACAAAAACAATCAAACACAATTCTGAATTCTCACAAAAGTGACACGTTACTACTAAACCCCCAAGGGTTATACCCACCAAGACTATCTTAACAATCTTTCACATAGAATTAAGACAAATGTCTCAGAACTCAAATGTGTGTGTGGAGCTAGATCGGTTGTGTGTTCCTCATTACTAGCCATGATTTGCCATAGGATTTTTCAACCTTAAGATTAATCATTACTGATTCTAACTACCTCAAAGCCCAAGGGTCTAGCAGTTTTCACGCCAGCTCTGTTTTTAAAGGTTGGACACTCAACCCCCAAAGTCTTGGGTAACTGTTTCTAGCCCTTTTTACTTAAGAAAGTTCACTAAGTTGCCTTTATTCATTTTTTCTTTTTTTTTTTTCTTTTTTTTTTTTCTAATCTTTTCAAATCCTTTTCCCTTTTTTTTTTCTTTATTTTTTTTTCTTTTTGGCATGGCTCGGTAGTCCTGCAGTTAGGCCTGTGCAAAAAAAGCCACGGGCCGATCCGTCCGCATGATCCGAAAATGCTCCACCCGATTTTTGTCGGGTTCATCGGATCAAGTTAAATAACGGGTTGACTACACTTATATTCGGTCGAAATCGAAGAAACCGAACACTTTTTGAATCGAACTGTTCTCCTCAAAACCCTAGCTTCATCGCCGTTCTCCTGCTATCCAGCCTTCTCGTGTCAATCCAAATGTCAGATGTCACTTCCCCTTCTCAAACCTTCAAAGAAGAAAAGCCCCAACATGTGGTTGGCAAATCCAACCTGCTCTCCTGCCATGCCCGACGAGCTCAAGAGTATGTTTTTTACAAAGGGAGGGCTCCTAAAGGAGATTAGAGGAAAATATTCAGTATACAATCGCCCCAAAACAACCGAGGTAAAATTTTCTTGTTCTATTTTCCTCTGTTCTACTAATAAAAAAAAAAAAAATTCATCTATTCTTCCCTATTTATTTGGATTCTCTGTTCTTCCCTATTTATTTGGATTCTCTTTTATCTTCCAGAACGAGTGGGTTATATGAGGTTTGGTTCCTACTGTGATGCTGCCTTGCACCTCGTTCATTTCTTGCTCATTTCCTATTTCTTGTTTTTGTTTCTATTCATTTCCCTCACCTCGTTCTTTCTTCACCATCGTCGTTGATGACGTGGGACCAAGGACCAGATGGTCGAGACGGGAGCATCGATGGTCTAGACCATGGCGAAGCAGCAGTGGTTGGACTAGAGGGTGTGGGTCGAGACTCGGTTGATTTGGGAGTGGGTTGACTCGATGCAGCGCGGGTTGGATCCGATGACGAAGACGAGTTCAACATTTTCAGTTTTTTTTTTTTTTTCAATAATAATATCAGGCGGGTCATACGGGTTCGACCCGATTTTGTTTTGGTGGGTCGGTTTGGATAGGGTTGCTGCCTTGATGTGGACGATTCGGGTCGGGTCGGATGCAAACCCGGCTTAATTAGCTCGGGTTGCAGGCCTACCTGCAGTTTACTTCTCCAGTGTTAAATCAATGAATGGTAAATAAGGAACACTACAAGCGTAAGCATGTGCAAAATGTCCTTTAAAATTTACCTTTCGTTCTACAAAAATTTTATCAAGTTTCATCTCAATAAGCATAACATCCCAGTGTTTCAAGCCACATATCAACAAAATATAATGCATCAAAAATCATGCTCTATGTTTAAGTTTGAAAATAAATCTTCACAAATGATCCCGCTAAACTACTCCACCAAGATGCTCAAATTTCACAAATCTTATTTATTTATTTATTATTATTATTTTTTGAAACTGTGCACACATGCTACCCCCAACTAGTGAGAGACATAGTCCTCAATGAGTTGAACGAAAGAAAAGAAAGTGCACAGACTAAGCAAGCAAAACAAACAATCAATCATGAAATATAAAATCAAAGCAAAAGAACAAATAAAAACAAAGCAAGTAAAGAAAACTGTAAAGAAAGAGAAACAAATCAAAACACTTCCCTGGGGTCTTGCACAAGCAAGATCTCTTCATGTGGATCAAAGACCTTCAGAAATGATTTTAGACGTTGTCCGTTGACAGTGAAACTATTACCATTCTTCGGATTGACAATGTCTACCGCACCATGAGGATGAACGGTCTTTACAATGTATGGCCCACTCCGTCGGGATTTCAACTTTCCAGGAAAAATGTGCAAGCGAGAGTTGTAAAGAAGAACTTCCTGGCCAAGTGTGAAATGCTTTGGATGAATTTTCTAATCATGCAGAATTTTCATGTGTTCCTTTGCAATCTGAGCGTTGTCATAAGCATTCAGACGAGTTTCATCCAATTCATTGATCTGCAATTTTCTCAACCCTGAAGCTTCATCAAGTGACATATTAACATACTTTATGGCCCAAAGAGCTCGATGCTGAATATCAACAGGTAAATGACAAGCTTTACCATAAACTAATCGATAATGAGACATCCCTAGATTTGTTTTAAAAGATGTCCTATAAGCCCACAAAGCATCAAGAAGTTTAACCGACCAATCTTTCCTATTAGGCTTGATGGTTTTCTCTAAAATAATTTTTATCTCTCTGTTTGCCAATTCAGCTTGCCCATTTGTTTGAGGGTGATAAGGGGTAGAAACTCTGTGTGTAATACCATATTTCTTCACAAGTGTAGAAAATGGTTTGTTACAAAAATGAGAACCTCCATCACTTATAATAACTTTTGGCATGCCAAAACGAGCAAACAAAGATTGCAAAAATTTCAGGACAACATGATGGTCATTTGTTTTGCAAGCAATGGCCTCCACCCATTTTGAAACATAATCCACAGCTAAAAGAATATATGTATTTCCAAAAGAAACCGGAAAAGGTCCCATGAAGTCTATTCCCCAACAATCAAAAATTTCTAAAGTCAGAATAGGGGAAAGAGGCATCATGTCTCTTTTGCTAATGGATCCCAATTTTTGATAAGGCTCACAAGCCTTGCAAAAATTATAAGCATCTTTAAACATAGAAGGCCAGTAAAAACCGCTTTGCAAAATTTTTGAAACTGTTTTCTTTGCTGAAAAATAACCACCACATGCACCCATATGACAAAATCTCAAAACAAAAGAAAACCCATCATCAGGAATGCATCTTCGAATCAATTGGTCCGAACAATATTTAAAAAGATATGGATCATCAAAATAAAAGTGTCGTACCTCAGAGAGAAACCGACGCTTATCTTGGGTGGACCATTCAGAAGGCATTCTCTCAGTCACCAGATAATTGACTATGTCAGCATACCAGGGAGCTCTATCAACCACAAACAGCTGCTCATCCGAGAAACTATCATCAAGAGGAAGGCTGACATTTGAAGAAGGAGATGATGACAATCTAGAGAGGTGGTCAGCTACCACGTTTTCAACTCCTTTCTTGTCCTTAATGTTGATGTTGAACTCTTGAAGTAATAGAATCCAGCGAATCAAGCGTGACTTTGCATCTTTCTTAACCAACAAATACTTAAGAGCAGAGTGGTCAGTGAAAATAGTAACAGGAGAACCAAGAATATAAGTCCGAAATTTATCAAGTGCAAAAACCACTGCAAGCAATTCTTTTTCAGTAGTGGTATAATTTTTCTGGGCATCATTCAAGGTCCTACTAGCATAATAAATCACAAATGGCCTATTATCCACCCGCTGCCCCAAAACAGCTCCTAAGGCATAGTCACTAGCATCTGTCATAATCTCAAAGGGAAGATCCCACTGAGGAGGTTGCACAATAGGTGCAGTGGTAAGTGATTTCTTAAGGGTATCAAAAGATTTTTGGCACTCATCAGTCCAAACAAATTCAATATCATTTTGTAAAAGAGTGCACAAAGGTTTTGCAATAGAACTAAACCCTTGAATAAACCGCCTATAAAAGCCAGCATGACCAAAAAAAGAACGAATATCCCTAACTGTCCTAGGAATAGGAAGTTTAGATATCAATTCAATCTTTGCCTTGTCAACTTTTATACCCTCAGAAGAAACAATATGCCCCAATACAATGCCCTGAGTGACCATAAATTGGCATTTCTCCCAATTAAGTAAAAGATTTTTTTCCTCACATCTCTGGAGAATACGTGCCAAATTATGCAAATAACTCTCAAAGAATTTTCCAAAAACAGAGAAATCATCCATGAATATTTCACAAATGTCATCAATCATATCAGAAAAAATACTCATCATGCATCTCTGAAAAGTAGCTGGAGCATTACACAAACCAAAATGCATTATAGTAAAAGCAAAAGTGCCAAAAGGACAGGTGAAAGTGGTTTTCTCCTGATCCTTATGTGCTACAGCAATTTGATAATAACCAGAATAGCCATCCAAGAAACAATAATATGCATTACCAGCTACTCTTTCCAAAATTTGATCCAAGAATGGTAAAGGAAAATGATCCTTCCTACTGGCTGAGTTAAGTTTTCTATAGTCAATGCACATTCTCCAGCCAGTAACCATTCTAGTTGGAATCAACTCATTTTTATCATTTTTTATGACAGTCAAACCAGATTTCTTTGGTACCACTTGAGTTGGACTTACCCACTTACTGTCTAAGATGGGATAAATGATACCCACTGCGAGTAGCTTAAGCACCTCCTCTTTCACAACTTCCTTCATGGTAGGATTGAGCCTACGTTGAGCATCACGAACTGGTCTAGCATCATCTTCAAGATGGATTCTGTGGGTACATACAGCAGCATCAATGCCTTTGATGTCAGCTATTGTCCAACCAATTGCGCCTCGATGCTTCCTTAATACTTCAATCAACTGGGCTTCATCCTTCTGATTTAGGTTTGAGGAAATCACCACCGGAAAAGTGCCTTCTTCAGGACCAAGGAACACATACTTTAAATCTTGAGGAAGTGGTTTCAGTTCCAACTGGGGAACTTCTTCCTCTGAAGATTTAAGCATGTCTGGTGGTGGTAGAGCTTCAAACTGGGGTTTCCATCTTACTCCCGCAAATTGTACTTCAAGTGGTAAAGATGAATCTGCAAAACAATCAAAAAAATCAAAGTCATCTTCATTGATATGATCAATTTTCTCATCAAGTAAAAATTCAGGTGTCTGAAAAATATAATCATCATCAGAGAATGGAGAAGTTGAGCAAATAAAATCTGTTGGTGTCAAACTCTCCACAGCATTCAGATCGCTTGTGTCATCAAAATGTGCTGGCATCTTGCAAGCGTTGAAAACGTTCAACTCAAGTGCCATGTTCCCAAAGGTAAGCTTCAAAACTCCACTTCTGCGATTGATGAATGTATTTGATGTAGCTAGAAATGGTCTTCCTAGAATGACAAGAGCTTGATAAATAGTGGAGACCGGCTGCTGCATGTCAAGAACCACAAAATCCACTGGGTAGTAGAATTTGTTCACCTGGACCAACACGTCCTCTACAATACCCCTCGGTACCTTAACGGATCTGTCAGCCAGCTGTAGCATGATGGAGGTCTTTTTCAGCTCACCCAATCCCAACTGCTCATATACTGAGAACGCTAGCAAGTTCACACTACTCCCCAAATCAAGTAAAGCTCTCCCAATGCGTGATTCACCAATCATAATGGAAATGTTGGGAGAGCCAGGATCTCCAAACTTCTGAGGAGTCTCGCTCAATATCAATGCACTAACTTGCTCCGTTAGGAAAGCTTTCTTCTTCACATTCAGCTTCCTCTTCACTGTGCACAAGTCCTTCAAAAATTTTGCATATGAAGGTACTTGTTGTATGGCATCCAAGAGTGGAATATTGATCTTCACTTGCTTGAAAATCTCTTGAATCTCCGTGTGATACTTGTTCTTTTGGCCAGCTGCCAATCTCTGAGGATAGGGAACCACAGGTTGGTATCCCTTACTAGTCTCAACATTTGCACTCACAGGCTTCTTCAGCTCTGGTCTCACTACCTCCGGTTCTTTCTCAACTTCATCAGTCTCTGTTACATCTTCAGGTGTAGGGCCAACTACCTGTGTGTCTATAGGCATCTCTGGTTGGGGAACTTCCTTCCCACTTCTCAAAGTAAGAAATGCATTTGCTGTCTCAATAACATCCCCTGAGACATTATGCACTTGCTGTTATTGCTGCCTGTACACTTGAGGATTAGGCTGAGGTTGTGCTGGAAATTTTCCTTTCTCTAGGGTGCTCAAGGTTGTGCTCATCTTATTAATAGTGCCTCGCAACTCATTTATGGCCTGAGTGTTCTGATTATTTGTGGTGGCCTGAATCTGCATGAATTGCTGAAGTGTATTGGTCATCTGAGTCATACTGTCATCTAGAGTCTTCTTTGCAGATGATAAAGGCTGAGAACTCTGTGCAGCTACATGAGGCTGAAATCCATGAGGAGCTACATAAGGATAGCTCTGAGGATTCTGATATGGTGGATACTGGTGCTGAGGAGCACCCTGATTAAATGACTACTGCTGAGGTGGTGGGGACCGACCAGGCTGATCATTTCTCCATGAGAAATTTGGGTGATTCCTCCACCCCGGATTATATGTGTTGGAGAAAGGCTGATTCTGTGCTCTATTAACCCAGTTAGCTGATTGCATCTGCTCAGACCCACCTTCTTGAAATACTGGCATAATCGGGCAGTCTTGGGTCTTATGGGTTGAATCAACACATATAGAATATGCTTCTACTACTTTCACAGCCTTCACTTTTTCCATTTCCATGACCTCTAGTCTTCTAGTCAATGCAGCTATTCGGGCCTGAACATCGGTGTCTTCTTTAAACTCATATCTACCCCCTCCAGAAATAACCCTCAGTGGCTGTGCTACTAATGGAACTCGATCAGTACAAGTGTTTCACTGTTGTGCGCTCTCAGCAAGGTAGTCAAAAAATGATAGTGCTTCATCAGGTTCCTTGCTGAAGAACTCCCCATTGCACATTGTCTGAACAAATTGATTGCATTCTGGAGTAAGACCAGTGTAAAAATAGTTCACCAACCTCCAATATTCAAAACCATGATGTGGACAGATGTTCATCAAATCCTTAAATTTTTCCCAACTGGCCTGAAAGGTCTCATCAGGTCTCTGACTAAACTGACTAATTTGCTCTTGCAAAAACTGAGTTCTCTGAAAAGGAAAATTTTTTTGTAAGAATTCACGCTGCATATCAGACCAACTAGAAATAGAATTAGGCCTCAAAGAATTAAACCAAATCTTCGCTTTATCCTTTAAAGAGAAAGGAAATAAACGAAGTCTAATGAATTCATCAGTAACAGCCCTAGTGATAAAAGTAGTACAAGCCAACTCAAAATCTGTCAAGTGCTGGTAAGGACTCTCAGAATCCATCCCGAGGAACTGGGATATCACTGACATCATGCCATGCTTAATAGAGAAATTAGATGCATTTTCAGGTAAAACAATGCATGAAGGTGTAGTGGTACGAGTGGGTTGCAAATAATCCTTAAGAGTGCGTGGTGCAGGTGCAGCCATGTTTTCTGGTTCAATTTCAATTTCCTCACCTGACTCACTAATAGAAAAGACAGAAGAGTTATCTATCTCCAAACTGTGTATACTACTCTCAACACTCGATGTGACTCTATGCAACCTATTTGAACTGTCCCTCACCCATGACATGAAACATCAGTTTAAAGAGCATAATAAAAATAATGAGTTTAAATTTAAGTTAAAATACTTTCCCCGGCAACGGCGCCAAAAACTTGACTCACTCAAAAATGAGTAGCACTAAAGCTATCCCAAGTGCAGGAAGATGTCGTGTAATAATTAGGAATAAATTCTTAAATCGTCTCCTCAGGGAAAGTTACTTAAAAATCAAACTCATTGAAAAAGGTGAAACAAAGAGAAAATAAAATGATGATATATGCAATGGATGGAAAAAGGTACTAGTCATGGACTAGATTCATGTTTTTAGATTTTGATTGTCGAATTGGAATATAAAGGACTAATAGATTAAACTCATAATTTAATAAAACTAAATTAAGAATTAAACTAAATTAGGAAGTAATTGATAAAGCATGCACTGAAAATTGAAAAGCCCCAAATTCAATGTTCTAGGGTTCATCATTATATTCAAATCACAAATTCTCAAATTAAACCACCGTAATTGTAATCAATACTAAAATGAAAGCTTAACGAAACGATAAGAATAAATAACACGAATTAAATGAATAACAAATAAATTACTCAAAAGTCTAAATCAAAATTCTCTAAAATAATTCAGAAACTCAAAACTGAAATGAAATAGCAAGTAGGGAATTGAAAAGATCAAGCCAGTTGAATGGAGATGAAGATTCGAAGTGGTGGAGGAGGCTGAGCTGCAGTGGCAATTGGACCCCTCAAGGAGTTCTTCAATCTGCTGCAGTGTGAGTGAATGATCCAGTGGAAATTGTGTAGTTGCGTGAATGATCGATTGAATGAATCCTCCTCTTCGAATCTGAACGAAAATCAAAGGAAAAATGAATTCTAAGTGTTTCTCTACTCAAAAACCGAGTTTTCCAGCCCCAGCGTCGTCCTAAGATGTAAAAAAAACATATATATACTCTGACGGCGGAATGAACCCTGATCTGTAAAAATGCGATATTCGCTCGAGCGGAGTGTCGAGCGAACATCGAGCGTTCGACTCTGCCTAAGTTCGCTCGAGCGGCCTGTCGAGCGAACATCGAGCGTTCGACTCTGCCTGAATTCGCTCGAGCGGCCAAATGCCTCCGCTCGAACGATCTCTTTTCCCGCATCTCGCTCGAGCCCACTGTCGAGCGAAAGTCGAGCGTTTGAATCTGCCTAACTTCGCTCGAGCGGCCAGAAGCCGCCGCTCAAGCGAAATGTACCATAATCCATATTAATTGGCAGTTGATAAAATTAGAACAGAAATTCATGCTTTTAATCAATTAAAATCACAACTTTGATTTATTCATTTTTCCATATAAAACCAATGATAAAGTAATGAAAGAATTAATATATATTGGTTCCAAAAGCATTAAAAATGCAATAATTCAACTCAATCAACAGGCCAGACAAAATGAAGACCCACGAGCAGAGGTAACTGATAGGTAGTATTGGTTGATGGTGAGTGCCGTTATTTTGGAGGAAAGGTGGCCTAAACAATAATGCCACTGTTGCTGTGATGTTTGAAAGGTTAGATGAGCTCGAGGAGTGGAGGAAGATGTGACTGAAGTGGATTCTGAACTCGATGGCAAGATGTAAAGACCTTCAATGGGACCCCGAAGCAGCATAGTTTGGGAGTGAATATCCATCACAAGAAAAGAATCATATTGAAATTCTAAAAACACCTAATTATCAATACAAAATCGTTGAACAGAAAGAAAATTTTTAGATATTAATGGAACATGAAGAAGATTTGGAGAAGAGAGTTGCTAGAAGAAGAAGCCATCTGGCTGGAAGCAGCGAGCTGAATGGGAAGCAGCGAGCCATCTTCGATGCAGAGTCAAGGTTGAGAAAGGCAAAATCATTTGTAAAAGGATGAGTTGCTACTGAGTCCGGGAACCAATTAGAGGAAGATGGGGCTTGGGAAGGAAGAGCTGTGAGATTCAACATAAGTAGAGGTGGTGGAGATGCTTGATAGGCTTGATCAAACTTATGATAGCAAACTTGTACTGTGTGTCCCACTTTGTGACAGACTTGGCAACGTAATTGTGAGTTATTGTTGTTGAAGAAATTAGGGACCTGACCACCATTGCGACTGCCAAAAAATTGTTGCAATCACCTCCATGAGTTGCACCGATGTTGAGGTGTGCCCAAATTAGATAGAGCACGAGTTGAGGTGTTTGCTGAAATAGAGGTACCCGAGAGAAGAGACTGGATCTGGTGTGAAAAGGCGATATTCATGATTTAGGAGGTAGCTGTAAATTTGATGAGGAGAAGGTGATTCGGGTCGAGTGGTGAGAGATGTGACTAGAGATTCATAGTTCATTCCTAGACCTACAAGAAGAAAAATAGAAAATTCTTGGTCGGTAAGAGGATGTCCTGCAACACCTAAGGAGAAGGAAAGAGGCTTAGCTTTGTTATAGTACTCAAAGATGGTTTCAAGTCCTTTTTTGAGTGTTGGAAGTTGGAATTGAGTGTGCATGATGTGTGTAGAGGATTTAGCTACAAAGATATTTTGAAGAGTTATCCACACCTCATGAGAAGTGAGACACTCCAGAACTTGAGCTAGCACAGATTCGGAGAGGGAGGAGTTGATATCCATTTTGTGTGAGTTAGGTTTGATTCTCCGTTGATGAAGGATGGGGGAGAAGGTATTGAGCCATCAACATAACCGAAGAGTTGATGACCTTTCAAGAAGGGCACGATTTGTGCTTTCCAGAGTAAATAGTTGTCTATGGTGAGCTTGATATTGATGAAATGAGAAGCGATATTGATGATGGAAGATGAAGAAGGTGAGGAATTTTTTTTCAAGGGAAGCCATTAGAAGGTTCGGGGAAGGATGTGAGTCGTTTTGGCTCTAGATACCATATTAAGGAAAAGATTTAAGAAAGGGCAGATCAAAAGCTTGAGAAAATGACAGACCCAGAATTGCCATGAAAATGCCTCTCGGTTCCATCATTCAGAATAATCCCCTCGTAGTACAGAGTACTCTTTTGATAGTCTCACTATAACAGACTCAATATTTACAACCAATCAAATTTAACATCTAGCATAAGTTTGTTATGCCCTATTTGTTCTAGAATATTACAGAAGAATCTTTGTGATTTTCTAGTGCAAAGGTGGTGTACTTTGCTGCTCCACGTTTTGTAGCTGTAGTATGGTGGAATGCCCTAATAACCGACAACTGTAAGAGTTGTGCTGAATATTGTTAGACCACGTCCAGCACTTCCTGCTCTAACTCAACAATGGCATTGATTCATTGACTAATTAAGTTTCTGCTCTAAATTCAAGATTACTGCCATGTGAACAACAGTGAATCTGTTTGTGGGTTGTATTTTGAAGAAAGAGTGGCAGTTATTATTCAAAGCTAGGGTGAAGATAAGATGAAGATTGTGAAGTGGCCAATTCATATATGACATTTAGGTGGTGCTTCTTCTACCCATCAGCCCTCAAATTGAAGTTAAGGTATGGATTCTGGTAGCGGCTGGCTTTAAGGCCAATGGTGGGTGCAGTGGGCTTGTTGAATTTTTGGTCTCACCTATATTCCTTGGTCCTAAGGTCCCGTTTGTGGTAGTTGGCTCTTGTTTACATCAAAGGATTTGACTCCTCCAGTGGGCATTCAGGTTGAGCTTTGGGCGCCTTTATGTTTTACGATAAAAACATCATCTGTTATGGCGCATGGAAGTTCAAGGCTTTTAAAACTATTTTATATTAATTTAATTAATTCTTTAACATTTGAAATCATAGAGTAACATAAAAGCGAGAGATTGTTTCAAACCTCTCGTTCACCTTTCATTGGAATTGGGTATCTAACTTGTTCATGAGCATCGATTATTTTTTTCTAAACAACCTCGATATATTTTAAATTATAATTAAAAGATGAGAAATATATGAATAAGGGGTAGGGAGATCCCGCCAAACATAATTTCTTAACTAGTGCAACACTAAGAAAATCTAGTACACTTAATCAGGGATAGGTCAAAATGTAGGAAAAAAAATGTTAAATATAGTTATGAATTATACAAATATCGTGCACTTCTTTTAAAAAAATAAAACACAACAAAAAAAGAGAGAACTAAACAGAGCTAATGCTAGAATATTTAACTCGTAGCTGAATGTAAGTGTAACCAAGGAGTGTTTGTTGCCGCCATGTGCAGCATTTTTAGGGCTAGTGACCTCAAATCCTTCAGACCCAACCATCCTCTAGTCTCCTAGTGCGACACGTGGCCTCCACAGTCTCAGGTGGTCTTACGTCGGCAATTCTGTGCATCTTCAATTTGCTATCTTCTTATATTTTTACTTTCCATAATTAAGAATCGTGGGACAGAGGTAATGGAAGTCTCTGATAGCTAGTCTAGACCAGTGAAATGTAACACATATCACTTCACTTCGACTTCCAATCACTATATTATAGTATAACTAACTGAAGAAGACTTGGAATAGAAAAAGAAATTAGTTCGGTTTGGCCACTAAGAATTTTGAATTTTAAGATGAAAGATTAAAATATTATATTTTAATATTATTATTGTATTGAGATTTGAAAAAATTAAATTAAAATTTTAAAAAAATGAATTCTTTATTATATTTTGTATGAAAATTTGTGAAAGTTGTAATAATGAGATAAGAATTTTATGTTTGAGATAAGAATTTTGACTTGCCAAACCAAACTGGCAATTGTATTAAGAGAACAAAAGGCAAAACAAACAAAATCATTCTTTTTCTGTCTGCCCGAAATCAAATATATATGTTTCGAATAAATGCAATGAAATAAACTTACCAAAATAAATAAATAAATGCCAGGCAACAAGGTAACTTAAGCCTTCAAGAGGGAGGGAAAAAAAAAAAATCTGCTCAGAAGGCAAGAAGGTAAATTCATGAAATGCAATTTGAAACCATTTATTGCATATGTTTACAGTGTGGTGGCATAGCATAAACAGCAAATCCACGATAGAATTGTATTGCAGTATCTACATTTAGAGCTCTTCGAACCCTTCTTCGTCCCCTTGCTCCTCTACCCTTTGAAATTCTCTCCTCCAAGTTTCCATCTGAAAAACAGAAAATTTAGATTCATAAGATAGTCTGATTCCATAATACTATTCACAAATAACCTGGGCGTATAGATATCGGTTTCGAATCGAATTCAGATGGCAAACGTGCTTTTCTTGAGAAGCAGAAACAAACAAATTCAAGAAAACCCTTCTCATAGCAACACTTCAATGAGGGCTACTGATTTCAGGCACAAAAGATGTGTTGTCCTAGAAAAGAAAGTTTTCTAGTTTTTTTTTTTTTCCCAATTGATGTTGGTATGTCCTATTTATCACAAATTAATTTTTGGGATATTCCTAGAAACCAAGTGACTAGACTTATCCCAGGTTAGACAGTCGAGTTTGCCTAGGCTTCAAGACCTAATTCAGTGTTATACACAGTTATCTGTGAGAATTCGTAATTCAATGGTAAAAAGCTGAAGTCATTGACTAATTGCGAATACTTTTTCACATAATAAAGAGGGATGATAAAAAGTTCAGACAACTGATGGCAAGAACATATTAGGGCAAAAAATATGTGAATAATTCAATGAGCAAAATCGATAGAAATATAAATGAAGAAAGAAAATTGATTAAAAAAAGACTAATTCTATGCACCACATTAGTATCCAACCAGCATTCTATTGTACTGATATGGTGCACGGAGTCAACGCCCCTACCTTGTTTCATTTTAAAATATAATAATGATTGATATTATTCCTATGGGCGTCATGTCCCCACAGTAGGATGCAATACTGTTTGAAAAATAATACGTCCCATAAAACAGTTGGGAAGAAAATTGCTTTGTTTCATTCATCTGATTGCCACAAAACCACAATTACAATGAGCCTTAAGTTGGTTTAGTAGGGAACAAGCTGCCTCACCTGATCATCAGAAAACTGCAATTGTTCTGCAACAAACAGTATATTCTTGTAATCTCCTTGAGCTAATTGCTTGCCTAAGTTCCGTGCAATGTCGTCATAGCCAATCATATCCACACGGAAGCCATTGCTCATGAATAACTTTTCCATCCATTGCCCTGTACTTGACTGCATAAACACCAGAAAAAGTTAGTCCTTTAGAGAAGGGAAGAAACAGATCCACAATAAATTTTCTTCAAACTAAAAGCAAACTGACCTTGATTCCAATTTCAGTTTCTGCCAACCAGGCAGGCAACTCTCCCAAGAAAAAACTTCCGTTCGTGGCCATATTACTCACACTAAATAAAACCTCTTCAAAACTTGCCAAAGTCATCACAGGCAGCCCCTATAATAACATAGAAAGATGACTGTCTTACCTACTTAAGCATCCCAAATATTTTGTTCCTTTCAGGGTTTTCCAACTTTTGTTGAAGGCGACATTAAAGTCTTAATTACCTGGATGACCCATATACTTGGTCGATTCCCATTGAAACCCTTTGCACGGAGACTCTGCAGTATACCAGAGGACTCCATTGGAACGTGCAGGAATATGCAGTTTCTGGGAATTTTTGCCCCGACACCTGATGATTTTTAAGAAAAGTCAGAACATGTTGAAATGTTTTCTTTTATTCCCCTCCACAAGAACGACAGGAAGACGTGCGTGAGAAATTGTGATGCTCTTGCTGCACACTACTTTTCCAAGACAAACAACAGCAAGGGGAAACCAGACGATGTCCGCACAGTTTGATGTGCCGATAACAATTTTCTGAACTGAAAACAAATATCTATTCAAGTGCATGCAATTGAAAAGTTAAAGATCATAAACCATGACAATTGGTTAAGCAGCACAAACCGGCAAGCTTCTCTGCTGCACTTCTGAATACCCTTTCTGGTGACAAATCAAATATAACGGTTGAAGGCGGCCAACTAAGCCTATATGGCCGAGTGTCCATGCCATCTGTTAACAGAACAACCTGCCCATACGTACGAAAATATAATCTGTCAAACTTCACACACGTAAAATCAGCCCAAGTCCCACAACTTTGATAACCCAAATACCTGGTTGACTCCATCTATATGGTTCACTGTACGAAGCAACTTATCGTCGATGAACTTAGTTGCGAGGCAATAGTGGTGCGAGCATTGTCTCATATCCATCTTAACATTTGGAGAAACAAAGCAACCAGCATATGGATCTACAAATAGAGGCTCTGCAAACGCAAGCACTAATCACATTGATATCGAAATACTTCATAAGGCGTCAAATGTCAAAGAAGAACGTTATCCCTGGGAAAAGAAATAAAAGATATGCCTCAGAGAAAAAAGAAATAATTTGGTATTCATTGAAAATTTCTTGGTGGGGAATACAAGCTTTGCTCTTTAGGCTGAAAGTACGCGTACTATATACTATCATCTCGCGTGCGATAGGGAGGCCGAGAAAAGATGGGCTGTTCTTAACTTCGTATAGCAAATGTGAAAGCTTGCATACAAAGGTAATTGTAGTGAGCACCCACAAATGCGGAACCTAATTCCAAACCTTAAGCTATTAGAGAAGAGACTAAACTAGTACATAAACCCACCGAACAACGAGGGACTTTCCAACAGCTACTAAAATGACTTGCTCGGCTTAAAACAATGCCAAATGCTGCTCTAGAAAGCAGCGGTACCCATATACACGGTTCAAGTTAGTGGCGAAAATAGACATGACGGCCTATAATCTAACAAAACAATAGACAAGGCCCCCACAAAATGCAGAAACGACAAACAAAGATTAATGTAGGTAAGGAGAAATGACACTAGGAACGCCTTGGTTGAAATACTCGTTTACTGTTTGATAAAATGATTCAGAGACAGATAGAAGGCTATGAGCTCGCCTGGTCTATTGGTCTCCTGGAAACGAAGAGAAGCTGAATTAATGGCGGTTAAAAGTAACGGATCATTGTCATCTCCGAGTTTTGCCCTCAAACGGTTGACTTTTTTCTTGGAGGCCCATGTTAATGCCGGGTGCAAGATAGCCACTGCCGGCGCACGCGCGAAATTCACTAAACTTTCCATTTATTGGAGGCTGAATTCACCGACGATGGCTGCGAGAAACGGAATATTCATCGTCCGCCCAAGGGTATCCCTCAACAAAACCAAAGCACGGTCTCCTACGCCAAGCCACGAGTCTTGAGCCTGACCAAAAGAGTGAATGGTGCATCTTCAAAGATGATATTGCTTATAGCCAAATAAATTAATCAATTTAATGGTCTAGTTATATAAATATATGTTTATATTTACATATAGATAAACTAATGACAATGCTTTAAGTGGTCTAATGTCAACGTAGTCAATATTTTTAAGACATATATGTCCTAAAAGTTGGCCATTTTTGACTAGTATTAAAAAGAGGGCTTTGCTAGACGCAGTCGGTAAATACAGTCGGCATGCAGTCGGCTGTACGGAATAAATAAAAAAAAATTATAAAAATATATTTTTTTCATGGTTGTATAGAATGAATAAAAAAAAGTTATAAAAATATTTTTTTTTCATGGTTATCTCATATTAATTCATTTTTTTCAAAATGACTGTACGCCGACTGTATTTGCCGATTGCACAAATCATTTCTATTAAAAAGATTATTATTTTTTTCCATCACAAAAGACTTTGAAACACTTCTACCTATTTCTTATCCAAATAAGTAAAGATATTTTTTGTCTTAAATTTTGTCACTCCCATTTTCACTTGCCGTGCGACATTTTTTAAATAGATATCATTTAAGTAACAGATAGAAGAAGTCACTTAAAATGATAGACTTCATAATAAAAAATAACATTATTTTATCCAAATTATATATGTGCAAGTGGGAGAAAAATAAACACGAGTGATTATTCTAACTTTATTCAAGTTTTTTTATCGCTCAAAAAATTCTATGACACTGTTTTTGACTCTAGAAGCTCCAAGACAAAAAGTTTGTTCTACGTTTTCTCGAATTTCAGCTTGAGCGAAGATCAGATAGAAAATTTGTTCGAAAGTAGGCTTGAGTGAAGCCTAGATAGAAAGTTCGTTCAACGGTCGCTTAAGCGAAAACTAGACCGAGAGTTCACTCGATACACGCTTGATACTCTGCTTAAGCGAATGATGTAGAGAAATAAATATTAGAGTTTCAGTCGTGTAACCCTATAAATATGATTATTTTGTACAATATGACCGTTTTAAACAGTAAAAAATCACCCTAAGATCTTGTGATTATTCAATATAATAAAATATTATGCAGTTTCGTTAACGCACATTGTCAAACTATACAAATTTATATCACGTGATTAATTATTTGATTATTTCTTATTTACTATTACTTTATTGTCATTTTTGTTAACAACAAAAAAGCAACCTCGTTCTGGAGGCCAATATTATGCCCCGTTTCTGCGATCAATAGAAAGATAACCACATCACTGTTGTCTGTCACAACTAATGGTGATGTTCCACCAAATCATCACATCTGAATGTCCATCGATGACCAGGAAATGAAATGTAGGAAGGAATTTTGTTATGTTGAAGAATTTTAGGTGGCCATATTCCAGCAATTAGATGCTAAAGATGTGAACAAGAAATAGTTACCCAGTTCCATTCGGTTATTTGCCGATCAAACCACTGTTTGATCCAAACTAAGCATTGTCTTCCTATTTTCCTTCCATCTCCCCATCTCCAATTCTCAAAATATCATACTGCAGTGTCATTTTCTCAGTTGAAATTCCATTTATGAATTTGATTTACTACAATTTAAAATCAAAAAAAATGTGTAGAAATTTTATATCCACCCTACCTAATAGGAATAGTTGCATCGTACCGACCCCAAGCTGTATCTTCAAGCTGGACCCATGACCACAGGCGGTTGAAAGTTGAAACTTGAAAGTTAGTGGGGAAAGGTTAGGTGCAGGTGCAGCCACGAGTTGCTTTAAAACCCTGCTCGCATGGCTGACTGAACAACCTCAACAACCTCCCACGCAGCCACATCGACGACAACAAATAAGAGCAAACCGGACCTGAGGAGGAGACTTGCCATTTCTTTCGCTGCAACCTAGCTCCAGCTCTTCTTCTCGTCCATAATCGGTATCAAATGGATTCCAACACCCAAATCCTTGAAAAACCAGAAGCGAAATCATTAGAAGAACAGAACCCACTTGCCATCGTGCCATCAAAAAAACAAATAACCTCGCCCCCATTTGCCACTGCTTCACTCTCTCTTTCTCTCAATACAATTCTCCCCACACCGTTCTCTCTCCAACCCAAGATTTACTCCTTATTTTCTCACCAGCCAAGCAGGGTCAAGATCCCCACCCAAGCATCCTCTCTTGCCCACCTCTCTCTCGCCGCCACTTCCACCTCTCCCTCTCCCTCCAAACTCTCATTCAAGTCCACAGTCTCGGCCAATCCTCTCCAAAACCCACTTTCACTCGGTCCTCGCCGCCCCTCTGACCCTTCCAATGGGGCTGGAATTCGTCGAGCTGCCATCGTTTGGTTCCGCAACGATCTTCGCGTCCACGACAACGAGTGCCTCAACACCGCGAGCAACGAGGCCATGTCGGTCTTGCCCGTCTACTGCTTCGACCCTAGAGATTACGGAAAATCATCTTCTGGGCTTGATAAGACCGGGTCGTGCCACGCCTCATTCTTGATTGAATCAGTCTCTGATCTCAGGAAGAATCTCCAGGCAAAAGGATCAGATCTGGTGGTGAGGATTGGGAAGCCTGAGACGGTTTTGGTCGAGTTGGCCAAGGCGGTAGGTGCTGACGCGGTTTATGCGAACAGAGAGGTCGCGCACGACGAGGTTAAGGCTGAGGGGAGGATTGAGGCCGCAATGAAGGAAGAAAGTTTGGAGGTTAAGTACTTCTGGGGGAGTACTCTGTACCATCTTGACGACTTGCCGTTTAAGTTGGAGGAGATGCCGGCGAATTACAGTGGGTTTAGAGAGAAGGTGCAGGGATTGGAGGTCAGGAAAACAATTGAGGCATTGGATCAAGTGAAGGGGTTGCCGGCTCGGGGCGATGTGGAGCCTGGGGATATTCCCTCATTGGTGGATTTGGGCCTTAATCCATCGGCGACAATGGCTCAGGTTTGGACTTTGGTTTCGTTTTTCCCTATTATACGTTTTATTTGCAGTGCTATTGATGTTTGCCATGCTATGGGGAGTTTCTTCGGCTCTGTTGTTTTGATGACAATTTTGTCTGTGTTGCTTTTTTTTTTTTTTTTTTTTTTTGGGTGTTGGTTCTGTGAAAGGGGGCGCGGGGGAGTGGATAAGTCTTTTGAATTTTATGGTAGGTGAAATGGAGAAGGTGAACAATTACAAAGTGAGTAGTTGGAGTCGCCTGTTTGGTTTTTTTTAACTTTTTTATCTCATTTTATTTAATTATTATAATTTTTTAATATAATAAATAATTTAAATTTTTTAAATTATAAAATAATATTATTATTAAAAAATAATATTCTAATAATATTTTAATTAACTTTTAACTTTTATCTTAATTCAATTCAATACAATTCAATTCAACTCAATATTTAGAGTGGGGCTACTCTACCGCCCCACCTTTACTGCTGTGCTTACCGCCCAGTGTAAATTTTTTTTTTAATTTTTTTTTATAATTTTTTAATCATTTTCGTAATCATTAAGTAAAAAAAATATACCAATATACTTAAAATTACTTTCTTAATTATTAAATAAAAAAATATTTTTTTTCCGAACGGTACACTTGAACGGTACCATCCGGACGGCAAAATAGCATTTTTCCAACATTTAAACGCAACCTGACTTTACCTGTTTGCAGGACTGTTGGTCAAAACATTAACTTTGATGTTTGAATCAAAATTAATGGTGAAACATAATAAACAGATTTTACTTGGGATGCACCAAGAACCAATGTATACTCGGAAAATAAGGGAGGTATAGCTTTAGCATATTAATTTCATAATTGGAAACTTGAGAGGCTTTCTTTAAAGGGAAATGTTAGTATATCTAAAGAGTTTTTCTCTCATTTTGATTATTTATATATTTAATTTTTTTTTTTCTTTACTTGATAGTTAAAGAAGTAACTTTTAATATATTAGTATATTTTTTTGTTTTTTAAAAATATTTAAATATATTAAAAAATATATAAAAAATAAAAATAAATAAAAAATAAAATTTATACTAACAAGTATGCCGAACGGTCAAAGCAGGCGACACACTAGCACTGACTGACTGACCTTCTTTAAAATAATGGAACGTGCTACTCTGCCCCACAGTCACTTTGCTCCTAATGCAATTTTTATTTTTTGAATATTAAAAAAACACACACTTTTCCAAAGTAGGGACACTTTGGGGGATAAACTAAAGAAAGTAACACAGAAAGTTCAATTTTGAATTGCCACATAAGGATTCTTTCTTTTTTAATGAATAATTGCCAGGTAACCCTTCACCAACGTATAAAGCTTGCGTCTCTCTGTATATAGTATTGAGAGATGCATAAAGTATGGAAGCAACGGTCCGGTTCAGTTCGGTCAGGAAGTGATGGACCAAAAGTTCTATCATTTTCTTTGAATCAGATCGGATCGAACGTCTTTAGGGACAGTCCGATTCGGTTTAGTTTGTCTATTCGGTTTAATCTAATTATTCTTTACTTTTTTTTCTTTTTTTTTTTTGAAAAATCAATTAATAAAATTTTTTTTATTGAAAATACTAAATTAAAATTAAGTGACTTATTAATGTGGATTATGTAACTAATTTAATAAAAAATATTTTATATGGTCAATAATAATAAATTAGATGAAAATTACATTATTAATTTATATAATTACTATATAATTAGTTAATTGATATTAGTTAATTGATAAAATATTAATTTTTTAATAACATATTTAAAATTTTATATTGTTAATGGTGATGGTTAGATAAAAATTACATAATAAATTGTACAGTTATTATATAAATAATATATATAATATATTTTTTATTTTTATTTTTCATTCGGTCCAGTTTAGGATGGAAAACTTTGGACTGGCACTAGACCGAAACTTATTGGTCCTCTAAAACATGGACTGAGACTGACTGGTCTCAATCTCAGTCTGGTTCGGACCGAAACGACCTGTCCGGTCGGTTTCTCCAATCCTGATCGACTGTTTCTCACCCCTTACCAAGCTTTATATCCTCTCTGTGTATTGAATGTGCTTGGGTTGGGCGAGTTTGTATCAAACACAAAAACATTGCCTTTTTTCTTCCCTTCACATAATTCTTCACTAGCATGTATCTACGCCCGCCTGTGTTAAAACTAGCTTTTATTTTGATGTATCAATTATTTTGCTAGAGTATTTAATGGCAGATGTTGTCGTCATGTATGACACAGTGCCACTAACTTTCAATAATGATTATTTCTACAGAAAAAGCTAATTCATATACATTGTTTCCATCTATTTCCTGTAGGATGGAAAACTGGCAGCCAATGCTTCCATGGTGGGAGGTGAGACTGCAGCACTTCAGAAGATTAAAAGAATTGCTGCGGAGTGTCAAGCACAGCCACACAAGGAGACCATGGATGGCAACGGCATATATGGTGCAAACTTCTCCTGCAAAATCTCTCCATGGCTGGCCAAGGGATGCCTCTCTCCCCGCTCTATGTTTGATGAGCTAAGGAAAACGGCTACCAGGTGTGCTTCAAGTCTAGCTTTATTTTATATGAATTGTAATTTCTTAAGTCAGTTAGTTATTGTACTCACTGCCGAGGATATTATATGATTGCCAGAACTATTTCTACTTCCTCAAACCGGAATGATGGTGGCTCACCTGATATTGGAAAGAACTGGTTGATGTTGGAGTTGATGTGGAGGGATTTCTTCAGGTAACTTGACTGATCTTAAAGCTTGGTTTGCACCAACATATCTCATGTTTCCTTCTCATCAATGAACCTGCCTTACATTTGGGCTCTCGTGTTTACATCCTATTCCATCATACATTTTTACTTCTTGAAAAAGGAAAGGTAGGATCATTAGTGGTTTCCTTTCTGTAGACCTAGAAAGCTTGCGGGCTTCATCGGAAGTAGAAACATGTTTGTTTAGTTTCTCTGAAACATAGTGATGTTTTGTATCTTCGGTTGATTGCAGATTCGTTACCAAGAAATACAGTTCAAAACAGCTTGAAGCTGCTGCTCCAGCCACAGCTTGTACGGGTGCCCTTGCTTAAACAACAAATTGTACTGCAAATTAAAAGGAAATTTGGTCTGCGATGTCATTTGCTTGCGCTTATTTATAATTTTCCAAGATGCAGCTATAGATGTTGGGAGTAAGCTTGTGATTGTTGTTCCTTGTTGAACATTTTCTGGCTGTTAAATAAATGATCAAGTATGGCGAACTTTGCCTTGTTCAAGAGTCGGATAGTTTTGTCCTTTCTAAAAAATTTCTATCTTCATGTGCTCTCTCATGTGAATAACAGATCCCTTTGGTTCTGCTTCTCATTCTTTGTTTTCATCTTTGGATTCGCAGAATAGGTGGTGTGATTATCAATGAATGAGATTATGTGTAACTGGTAGTTTTCACTTCTCATGATAATCGTAGTTTTGTCTTCAAGTTGAATTGGAATTTCTTTCTAGAGTTGCCCCCATCCCGCATCCTGCCAATCCACCACTAGGGGTGAGCACTGACTGAATCGGAGTCGGTATCCTCCAAAACTGACTTTGACTTTGTCGGAGTTTGACTCTTACTTTCATAAGTTTCGATCCGACTCCGGCTCCGACTCCAATAACAGAGTTAGAGCAGAGTCGGATTTACACGTCATAACTCGGTTTTTATGGAAAAAAAAAAAAAAAAAAAAAAAATCAGAACCCAATCAGGATCCAAACAAAATTAAGAAAAATTACAGGTAGCAATAAATCGGGAAAAACTTGCATTTCGTCGCATATAGAGAACAAATCTATGATATAAACAAAATAGAAGATATAGCTTAAAGCTCCTTCGAAATCGATCGTTGCTCTTCAGACCTACCTTTGAGAATGAAGTGCCAAGAAAAACTGAAGGAAGTGCCGAGAATGATATAAAGAAACTGAGATACAGTGGGCTTAAGTAGCGAGGAGGATTACTTACTTCACGATTATAACCTAACGGGAGAAATCAATGCGATAGTCAAAACATTTTTTAATGTTTTTTGTTGATATAACATTATGCTTTACTATTTTGATCTTTATCAAACTATTGGAGGTTTCTTTCTTTCTTTTTTCAGTAGCTTGCATTTTATATAAGTATGATCACAAAATAACAATGAAATGAAAGGGTTTAAAAAGGGGAAAAAGAATTCTACTACATTTTTTTTTCTCACACTTCAAAATGACCTAGACAATCTCACTCTTATTTTATTGTCCTGATAAGGTCTGAAGGTAGTCTCTTTAAAACAATGTAATTTTTGTGAGGTTGGAAAATTAAAAAGGACTTCTTTGCGAAGGTTGAGAGGGGCTTTAGTAAAAGGAAAATGATACTTGGTCTGATTTTGCCCCTTCAAAGTTACCGTTCGGGTATTTTAATTTTCGTTTGGGTATTTTAATTTTGTTCTTAAAGGTTAAGAAAGTAACTATTAGTTAAGTATATTTGTTTTAAAAAATGTGTAAAGATGTTTGAAAGAATGTTTGAAAGAAAAAAGAAAAAAAAAAGTGCAATTGCACCACTAGTAAGTTTGAGGGGGGCAAAATTGTGGGGCTGAGCAGCAGCAACCTTTGTAAAAACTGGTACATATATGTCAAGTTAGTGGCCTCTGCAGAGTGGAGTCTAGAGACTATCGTCTTCAACAAATGAGGAAATGATAACAAGGGGATTATTTAGATAATTTAGGGGCTTTCGGTAGCAAGTAGGGTAGCAGCAAGAGAGGAGAGAGGAACGGACGGCTGCTTGAGATTGATAAATTGAGAGTGCGATTTTTAGGATTTAGTTAGAACAAAGATCCAAAACGGCACCGTATATTATATAAGGGCAATAGGAACCACATAGTCTTTAACTGTATAAGGGCTGGGCTTATAGGACAAACTATATAGGGGTTGAGCTTGTAGGACAAACTAAGTGCACTTTTGATATTGTAGTGAAAAATATTATTTTTAATCTAAGGCTTATAACGTAGAAGTTAACGTAATAAGTTTTATTATTAAAAAGTTATTTATTATTTAGAATTTGTATGTTTACATCACTTTCAAACACATTAAATTTGTTTAAAAACAAATTAAAAAAGTAAATTTTTGAGTTAGAAATGACATAAAAAGACATATCCGTAGTAGAAATCAAATATTATAATAAAATAATAACGAAAAAAGTCTAATAGGTTTTTTTGATAATTATAATGAAAAATAAAATATCTTCAGCGATGCATAAGTGAAGAGAAGATGACTTTTGGTAGTACTGAAGAGAAGATGATACGAGAAGAATGAAAAATATTGATAAACAAAATTGTCATTATGTTAAATTGATGAAGGTCGTTTTGTCCATTACATAGCATGGTAAAATATGGATTACTTTTTTTGAAGTGCTTTTGACAAAAAGTATCACTTTATTACTTTTATTGAAATGTGGATTTCTATTTTTTCTTAGTTTAGAAATACTTTGATGTAAAACTGCGAAACGGATAAATTTTGTCACTTTAAGCACTTTAGACCATTCTTTCACACTTTATAAATCTTCCACCGTAATCTCAAATATGCCCTAAATAAAGGTTTAAAGTATAAACAATACATGAAATTAGTTGTAAGTATGTTATAATTAATTTGTATAAAACATGTTCTGGACTTTTAGGACCATATGCTTATGAGTTATAACTCAAAAATTTAATTACTTCATACAGAACATGTATGGTTCGTAGCTAATATGTTAAGATTAGTAACCATATTTATAGGATAATTTATTATATTTATCAATTATCAAATTAATAACTATACTTAAAGCATATTAACGAACAAATATTTTTTGTAAAAATCATAATTATAATTATAAATATATCATGATATAACTCTTACTATTACTCTAGAATGTATACTAAAATTAATTTTTAGTATTGATTATTAATAAATACTAATTTACTAGTGTCTAATTAAATGTTATTATTCTATAGTATTAAAATTTACGTGTTATTAACTGATTATTCTAATTACATGTTATACTAGTGTCTAATTACATGTTACACGTTATTATACTATAGTATTACATGTTACTAACTAATTATAATATTTTATTCTAATGTCTAACTTATTCTTATTATGGACTTGTACTACAGTGTTTAATTACATGTTACTATATTAGTTTCTAACTTATTTATAACCTAATGATATACTAGACTTTGTATTATATGTTATTTTATATTGGTTATTATACATTACTATTACGTGTTATTATACTTTAGTTATTATACATTAGTATTACAGGTTATTATAAATTTATACATTAATGTTTATACATTAGTATTACATGTTATTATACATTAATGTTACATGGTAGTAATAATATCATTTACATAATCTAAACTATTGTTAGTCAATTTAGTCAATTTATATTATAGTATAAGTATATTATTTTATAATAATTAGTTCATACTATTATTAAATTTAATTAACATTAAAAGTTATAGTTATATAAAATATATATGATGAATGAATAGAAAAATACATATATTTTTTTAACTTTTTTATAACATATGTATAATATTGGACTTGGATTTGAAGTCAAAGTTGGAGGGCAAACTCGAAGTCAGTATGTCGATTTTCGAAGTCTAGGGGTGTAAGGAGTTCAGTCCAGATCGGAAAAACCAACTGGACCATAGTTGAGACTGGTCGGTCTCAATCCCATAAATTGTGAACCAAAGAAATTTGGTTCGGTCTCAAAATCTATAAATTTTGGATCGGACTGGCCCAAACCCCTATTGGAGTCGGAGTCAAAGTCGTGACTCCGACTTACTTTGATTCTGACTTTTTGGGGGGGAAAACTCCAACAAGTTGGAATCAAAGCGGATCTTGAATGGAGTCGAATTTTTAGATTTTTTTCTTAGTCCTATCCATTGCCCACAACTCCACAACCAAAATGGGGGAAAACAAAAAACAAAAAATCAATAACACAAAAATAAAAAAAATACACAAACAATCCACAACAATAATTTCTATCCACAACACAAGTTCTATCTAATGACTTGAATAAGAAAACAAAAATAGAACCTAAACTAGGAAAAAAATATGGACTCAGAAAGGAGGAGCTGAGAAGGATGATGAGGAGCAGAAGGTAGAAGACAACAACTGCAAGAGGGAGAGAGGGCAGTGGTGGCCATAAAGGAAAGAGAGACCGTGGGAAAACTAGGAAAAGAATGAGTCTAGCAGGGGAGGGGAGGGGGGATTTATGGTTAAATTAACCCCCAAAACAATGTCGTTTTTCTGTTCATCTTTTTTTTTTTTTTGTAAATTGCAATGTCGTTTTGGTAACAAAATTTTATTACACACACATATATATATATATATATATATATATATAGTTTTAGGATAGGCTTAAGCCCAGCCCAAGAGTGGGTGCAAAGGTGGGCGGGGTGTGGCCCCAACCTGCCACATGCCCCCACCCCTATTTCCTCTATGAGTGAGGGGCGAAGCCTTGCCGGCTAGCGTAGTTCTTTCAATCTAATAAATTTGATAAACGTACATTGAACATGTTCAACACATGCTTTTTAATAGTCTAATTTAAAAAATTGTTGCATCCCACCAATATGTGACTTGATGATTTTCTAAAATTGTGCATTTTTCACATATTTGACCGATGTGGAAAACCTTTAGAAAATTACGTTGATTCAGTTTATTTTGATTGGTAGGAGACAATTTGTATTTGTAGGTTATGTTCATGTCATATTAAATTATGAATTTTAGACTATATAAATCAACCCAAACATGATCGATTTAATTAAATGGCTTAGAACCTAAAACACTAACACAGCCCATATAATTATTGAGTGATATGATACGGCTTGCATAACCTGTTTAATAATTAGTTTTTATTAAGTTAACCTATATAATTTGTTTCAACTCATTTGATATAAATGACTTGAGTTAGCTTGTATATTTATTTTTTAATTCAATTAATATAATTTTATATATAATATAATGATAACACTATATAAATCATTCACAATTACAATTAGATTTATGATAAAATATTTTAAGATGACTTTTCAATAATATGTAAGAAAATTAATATTTTCATAAAATAAGTATCATATTAGCAAAAAAGTTTAATAGTTTGAGATATTAAGTAGCCAAATACTAATATTAATATTATATTCCAACAAAAATAAAGGGATATAAAACTAAATATTCATAGAAATTAAAAATAAAATTTATTCATATTATTCACAACTAACATGTTTATTAATTATGTCTTATTATTTCTACCTCTTTTGATCCATGCCTGTTTATAACAAACTCAAAACTCATTTTTTTTTTTTTTTGTTAGATTCAGAACATGTCAGGCCATGCCTGCTAGAGGCTAGTTTTACCAAATTGGAATCCATACGATGGGTTAATGGGGGTATTTAGACCTATATTCTTGGCGCTATTGCGTTTGTCGCACTTTGGTATGTATCTTTTTTCTCTCTCCATTTCTTTTTGGGTCCGGTGCTTAGAAGACACAACGCCTTGGATGGGTTTTGCTGGATATCTTATTTACTTCTAATTGAATTCGGTTCGCCACAAAAATACTTTTTTGAGGGAGAAGAGAGTCAAATACCTGTTTTTCTTGCTGAAAATATCGGGGAAGAAAAATTGCAAACTGTTATAAATTATCTTGAATTGTATGACCACATTTAGCTAGCCGTCAAATGCATAGTGCATAGTGAGTTAGCCGACAATGCATAATGCTAGCATAGTCTTTTTTGTAACCCTATATATATGGGTATATTGATGTTATACAGAATTACAGATCGAAAAGAAGAATTCTCTCATTCTCTCTTTCTTTCCCCTGAAATTCTCTATTTCTAACTATTTATAACACGTTATCAGCACGATGCGATTATTCCCGCCGCCTATCAGTCCAACTCTACCTACTCCGCACAGCCTCTTCCTCTACGATACCCATCTCTGGAACTTCAATTTGGTTGAGTTCGATTTGTAGTCTATTTCCAATTAAATCGAACCTTTTCCATCAGAAACCAAACCCTCATCCATAATCGAGCAAAATTGCGCCACTCCTCTCATTCTTGCTCGACAAAACTATTATGGCAGAAAATCCGGTACGTTTCGGTATCATCGGATGTGCTGATATAGCTAAGAAAGTGGATAGATCTACAGATTTAGCACCCAACGCTGTCTTCCATGCCATCTCTAGCCGTTCGATCGAAAAGGCAAGGAATTTCGCTGTTACAAATGGGCTACCTGAGGCCGTGAATATCTATGAAAGCTACGATCAGGTTCTCGACGACCCGTGCGTAGACGCCGTCTATGTTCCTCTGCCCACTAGCCTTCACGTACACTGGGTCGTCCTGGCTGAGCGTAAGAAGAATCATTTGCTTTTGAAAAAAAAAAAAAAAAAAAAAAAATCGACAGCTTTTGATGTGGCAAAGCTTGATCGGATATTGCAAGCATGCCAATCTAACGTTGTACAGTTCATGGATGGGAGCATGTGGCTGCATGAGCTCTCTGAACCCGAAGATGAAGAGGAGGAAGTTAGAGACGACGATGGTGGGATCCGTGAGGTTGATAATCAAGATCGGACATCGGCGAGGAGCTTGCCTTCGACTCTACCTGCTGCGCTTGAGCCTCGCTCGCATGTGCCCGTACTCGTATTCGTTGGCTGAGAAGACCGATTTTGAGTTCTGGAAAGCTTTAGATCGTAAAGCTTCTTTTGGAAAAAGTCTCCATGGAGGCCCACCAAGGCTACCTACTACTCTTATACTATTATATTTCTCTCTCTTATATTATTACATTTTAAAAAGTGCAGGGGCATATCTTTACCTTGCCATGCAAATCTCGACTTCGGCAAAAGTCTCTATGGAGGCCCACCAAGGCTACCTACTACTCTTATACTATTATATTTCTCTCTCTTATATTATTACATTTTAAAAGTGCAGGGTATAAAAGAAAAGATTGTATTGGAAGGCCACGCATGCAACTTGGTGTTGCGATTGAGATAATGGATTGGGATCCACAACTTTAAAAATAAAAAGAGAAGCTTAGTTTTATTTGGTGATGGTGGAGACCCACACATGCAAATTGGTGTTGCGATTGGGAAAGTGGGTGGATGTTGCCGTAGAGTTTTTCTACTCATTTTTACAAGTTGCTAGCAAAAGATAGAAAATTATCATTATAACTACTGAAACGCTGGACATCAAGTAAGTTTTTAATATAGTATTTACAATTGCTGAGATGAATATTAATGATTATATTCATTATTATTACTTGATAAATTCTATGTTTATTCACATAGTTTATATACAAGTTTTATTTATTTATACTTGTTATGAATTATTAATGATAAGATTCATCTTAGAATGAGAATGGAGCATCCCTGAAGGATCGCCCTAAATCAATAATAGCTTTTGAGTATCTCATAGTTTAAATGATTGATACTTGTACTAAAAGCTCATTATAATTTATGCACCTGAAGTTGCATAATTGAAATTGTGGAAAGAATATATATTTGAATGAACGTCTCAAATGTGCTCCTGAAGTAGCAATATTGAGTATGCTCCAGAAGTAGCAATATGAAATGCAAACGTTCACAATATATTCTAAATTTATATCTGATCTTTTAGTGACTGAGCAAAATAATGAACTTTTGATAAGAATCACTATTCACGTCTTACTTGATCTACATCATTCCCTGAAGTGAATGATAATAAATTTATATCATTCTATTCCCTGAAGTGAAAAGAATGATGCGTTTCATTCAAAAAAACTAAGAGATTGGACGTGATAATGAATATGTTTTCGGGCCAGAAACTCGTATTGGAAAAGCTATAAGCTTTCTCTTTGAGATGAAATTATACAATTATTGAATCAAATATTATGATGCATCAAAAAGTGATATGATTCAAAATATTTGTATCATTCATGGTTATCTTGATCATCCAAAATCAATAAGTCGAATGATTTTTATATGGACGTCCATAAAAGAACCAGAAGATTCTTTTACTATAAAGTCTTACCACCAGAAGTGGAAAGAAAAATTTGCCAGAAGCAAATAAGATGAAATAATTCGACGTTATGTTGATTATCATATGTGAACCAGAAGTTCAGATGATAATTAAATTTTGGATGATAAAAATGTCTCATATTCTAGCTGCTAAAATCCCAGCGAGGATTAAAGTCCCTGAAGGACAATTAAGAAATTCAGCAATCTAAAGACATATCTAAAGGCATGTGAGACGTATTGATACAAAAGATAGAGCATCTCAAAAGAGAAAAGCACAAATAATTTGGTGCTCCTGAAGAGACCATACCCACAGAACAAGCAATAAAGTCCATCTAAATTTTCTGTATAAAATTCTCCTATATAAACTCTTAAAGAGTATAAATCTCCTGAAGAGTGCCTCCTGAAGAGGTTTTTCATGAAAATGTCTTCCCTTGAAGAGGGACAGGTACTTGAAAATAACGAGATCTCGTTACATTTCATGAATAATGGAGAAATTATGGATAGAAATAAAATCGTTGTCGACAACGTATTTCCATATGAGATGGCAATTGACATTACCAGAAGTAATGATGAAAGTGAATCAAGAATCGTCGAAGAATACCGACGTAAAATATTGGCCAATATTTGAAAGAAACAATTCCTGCAGAATTAATTCACTAGTAAAATATGATGCATCGGGACTTATAGTCCAAACACCTAAAGAGGTGATGCTTGTTGAATGTCAGTGGGTATTTATATAAAAGAAATAAAAATGTGATATATAAATCACGAGTCAGTTTCTCAATTCCTGCAGAATTGATATCACTAAGTGAAATGTGATAAATATGAACTTGAAGTCCAAACACCTAAAGATGTGATTTTTGGATATTTATATACATGATATAAAAAGCCTGAAGCTTTTAATATGAAAATGTGATATAGAAATCACAAGTTAGTTTCTCGAAGAAACAATATTGATATTAGTCATGAAATACCATCTTTTAATACAATTAGTATTTCAGATTCATATTATGGGTTTGATATGAAGTGTGTATTATTAAAGAAGAAATAAAAATGAGCACACAGAAATCTACCAGAAGATAGAAACACAAATATGAATATTTGTGAAATATTATTTTATTATCTTGAAGCAAGAATTACAGAAATTTAAGGCACTTTGCCTCATTCTTCAAATGCTCTTGTTCTTCAAGAATCTGCATGGCATCCCTATCTAAAGGGGTGGGCAATCGAAAAGAAGATTTAAGCAAGGATTTTAAATTCCTATTCTCTTGCTTTATTGATTCTATCTTCATATTGGACTCCAGAAGAAGTCGCTGAAGTATAGCAATATTCTCGTGGAGATCGTCAACTCCACAAGTTCTGGATTGCAGTCGCTGAGAAAATGCGACAATGGATGATGAGTATCGGGTACCAAGACTCACAAGCTCATAGATAGCTTCATTATCTGCCCTACGAGTCAGATCATTACATTGCATGATAGCACCTGTAGCAGGTACAGCTGATGAACTAGGTGCAAAGTACCTCATATATTGGCCACGAGAAGATCGCTGAGCCATTGCAGAGTAAAAATGCAGTATGATTACAGAAAAGTGAAGAAGATGAGATGCGAATGAAGATGAGCTGAATATCTCTTTTATAGAGAAAATTATGATACAACATCTCTCGTAAAGCAAGAGAAAAGAGACGAAATATAGCTTCATAGCTCTGCGGCGCCTGACAGCACGCCTGACAGCTGAGGCACCTGACAGCACGCCTGATAGCACGCCTGACAGCTGAGGCACCTGACAGCACGCCTGACACCTACAGAAGAGTTGAAAAAGCCTGCGATGCTTGTCTGATCTAAAAAGGCTGGCCACCGTTTTTATGAGGTTAGCGGTTAATGTTGATGAATTCTCCACTAACTGTGTTATTTACAAGAACTCCAGAAGAGCACAACTCCAGAAGAGTAGTGATGAGCAGAAAGATCCAGTTGTGATTATTTCATCAACATGGTTTAAGTCCACAATTAGTTGGATATGCAGATGCATGATATCTTTCAGATCCACACAGAGGTCGAGAATGCATTTGGCTAAGATCAATGATCCAACATATATCAAGAAAAGTGTGGTCTTCCAGTGATTAATGATAGTCCAACAACTACAACTGCAACATTTAAGAAAATTGTGCAGAACATTGGAATGCGGAGGTTTGGAGACCTGTTAACATGCACTTTTCAGGGGAAGTAATGTATTGAAGACTTGTGCTGATTGTACTCTTTTTCCTTCGCTAAGATTTTATCCCACTGGGTTTTCCTTTGCAAGGTTTTAATGAGGCAATCCTAAAGCACTCGGCGATACACATGAATACTGTACTCTTTTTCCTTCGCCATTGGTTTTTTTCCCACAGGGTTTTTCCTTGGCAAGGTTTTAACGAGGCATATTCTTTAAATATGGTCATCCAAAGGGGAAGTGTTATAAACTATCTTGAATTGTATGACCACATTTAGCTAGCCGTCAAATGCATAGTGCATAGTGAGTTAGCCGACAATGCATAATGCTAGCATAGTCTTTTTTGTAACCCTATATATATGGGTATATTGATGTTATACAGAATTACAGATCGAAAAGAAGAATTCTCTCATTCTCTCTTTCTTTCCCCTGAAATTCTCTATTTCTAACTATTTATAACACAAACCAATTTTTTACATGAAAAAACCACTAACTTCTGGCAAAAAGAAAACATCCCATCAGTTGTCATACACGGTACACAGAGCCCACTAACAAAGACGTCAGGAATTTAGGTAAGAGCTTGTAACACCCTAATTTCACATTGAGAATATAAATAATCCACATAAATAAGTTGCAAAGATAGTCAGTTAACCTGCAGGCTACTAACTCTATTGCATGCTGTGTGGCGCTTACAGTAGCAACGGGATGGCCATGGTAGAGTGAGAGGGGCTGAGGCGTAGAAAGAAGTGGATACTTTCACCCGGAAGTACCTTTAGGGTATAATTTATGAGAAGTGCTAAAGCCAAAAATAGATTCTACAAAACTAAATCTACAAATTAGCATAATTTTATATAATATGTTAGACTTACTTTACAATAAAAAGTAGATTTACAATTCTTATTAGATTTACAATCTATCATACCATATTAAATCATGTTAGTTTGTTAGTTTATTTTTGTAAGATCAGTTTGTGCCTATAGTAGTTCTCATAATTCTAAGATCAGTTTGTGCCTATAGTAGTTCTCATAATTCTAATGCATATGACATTTTAGAAAAAACTAATGGGATGCTGACCCCATCCGAACTTAAAAGATTATCTAATCAGAAATATACCAAAACATTTGAAAACCAAACACATCTATCTCCTTTATTTATTTATTTTTTTTCCATCAGCCACTCTGTCAAAATCTACAATCAATTTGAACACTCCGCAAATGTATGTCATCATCGCAAATAGGCAGCAGAGAGACACAGATGCCATTTCAATAAACAAGCAATGCTTGTTTATACAAGACATCCAGAAGAAGAACCAGGCAAAATTCAACAAAGGAGCTAAATTACATGGCTGCAATAATCACGTAACACAGTAACAAAAAACTGGAAGGAACTTGGAGGCATATGAGGTAGATATGCAGCACCTTAAATACGAAGCACATAATAATCATTACTCTATCATAATCAAACTCCAGAAAGAAACATCAAACATGTATTGCGTTGAGCGGATCTAATAATGTGATAACCACGGCTAGTAAAACAGAACTTGAAACATTAAAAAACAATCCCATCCACCGGAACAACTGAACCATGCAACTAGAAAATGTTGCCTCGACACAAGACTACTAGACATTCAGTCTTCCTCCTCACCCTCATTCTCGGCAATGTTGAAGTATCTCAATTCATAAACATTCCTGTCCTTGTTGGAAGCAATCACCCGAAGCCAGTCCCTCACATTGTGCTTCTTCAAGTACTTCTTAGTCAAGTACTTGAGATACCTGACAAACACAAAGAGTAAAGGTCATACCAAGTGTAGAAAGTTCAAAAAATGAAAAAAGGAGAGAGAAATATGCATGATATAGACAAAATAGGAAGATGAAGTTTCATGAGTCAAATAACTCTGTGCAAGGAAAATATTGTATGCTACACCCCATCTCACTTCAATTTGTAATTTTAAAAGACGAGATAATCTAATGACTGATGGATTATGTTGCGCAAAAAACTACAATAAAAGTGAAATACGAGTTTAGTATATATCATTATGTAAGCGGGTGAAACAGCGTTAGGAAGTATCATAGAATTCCAAAGACAAAATCTACACTAACTACACGATTGTTTCAACGTTTACCACCTCTAGATCCTCAAATTTTCCTTGATTCTTTGTATCTATGGATTTAAAAAAAAAAAAAAAAAAAAAAGGAATGGCTAAAATTTTAAGAACTCGACTATGGAGTTAAAAAATTTGCATCTTCCCAAACAAGCACCAAAATTTATTAACCCCTGCAGCCATTTGAGCAGAAAAATGAAGCAACGACAATAGAAAGCCATAGCTTGATTCAATAACAGGAAGCGTCGCCAATCAAACAATAATGTTACTTATGCCATTGCGCTACTACTACTATCTGCACAGTAACGAAGGATTCTATAATCACGGAAAGCAAGGTCCGACAGTTAAGTAGAGCGTATTTACCTTTTAGAGAAGTTGCTGTCAGAGGTGACGGAGATTTTGCTCTTTTCGCGGACGACGGTGATGGATTCACCGAGAGCGCCGGCCTTGCCTCCGACCTTGATCCTCTCCTGGAGGAACTTCTCAAGTGAGGCGATGTCCATGATCTTATCCTCAACCGGCTTCGCGCAGTCAATCACGAACGTGGCTCCCTTCTTCTTCCCCTTCGGTCCCACCGCTGCTGCCCCGCGGCTCATTTTCGCTGTGATTCTTCACCCCACAGACACGAGAGATAAAGAGGGAAGCCTCGCCGTGAAATGATTGATACTTCTATAATCCTATAAAACTGCTGGTTGCCTGCCTATCTAGGGTTTTGGCCTTTTGGACGGGAGAATTGAAACTAAAACGACGTCGTCGGATTTCTCCTCCACGAAACTACTCGCAGTTCGTGTAGAAAAGGCTACAAGGCTTGCCCAAACTTGACTTTATACAAAGCCCTATGTGGGCTTGGGCTATGGCCCAATTTTAGCCCAAATCGTGGCAGTCAATCGTTTGAAAACAGCGTCGTTTCGGGGACCGAATCTGGTACCTTCGCAAAACTGGACCGGGAATCTCCCTCTTTCGAGAGAATCGGAAATGAGAGATGGAAGACGAGCTCTATGGCGTCGTTCCGTGCTCCTCCCTCGCTGTTGACTCCATCCTCCGCGTCGGAACGGTATCACCACTCGATATTTTTAACATTGTTTAGATTTTTTGTCAATAGACCCTACTTTCCTACACAAAATCACTGAATGAAATCTATTCATATATATATATATATATATATCCAGGCCGGCGCAATATGGGGCTTGTGTATGGGTCCTTACGATGCTCGTCAGAAAGGTATTCTCATGACACCTTAAAATGAATCAAAAATTTATCACTCTTTTCGTACTCATTTTTTTGCCAAGTTTTTCCTTGTCATTTTTTAGGGCCAAGATAGTTTGCTGTATTGCTATATAGCCTAGCTCTCAGATTTTGGGGTATATTAATATAAACTATCTCTGTCTATTTTGTTTGTAGGACTTACCGGAGTTGCTCGTGCTTCTTTTGTAGTACGTACTACGTATTTTCTTTCTTATTTTTTTTTTCCAATTACACTTCCACAATATTGTTAACGTGAGTTTATTTTGTTGATTTCCGCATTAAGGAGCACGCGTGTGTTCTTCAAGTTTGATTCTTGGTTGACAATTATGTGCAGGCGAAGTCGGTTGGCAAATTCGGCTTTCAATGTGGTAATAGAACTCACGGTCTCTGATTCTTTGTTATCATATTTTTTTAGTCTTTGAGTTTTCCAGCCATGTTTGCCACATAACATTTTCAACTCGGCTTTTAGGACTTGTTGCTGGAATTTATACTATGACTCGTTGTGGGATTCAAAGATATCGGGGGCGGAATGATTGGGTTAGTTGTATACAATTACGTTTTCCACACATTTACTGTCAGAAACTGTCCAAAATGTTTTTTGTACATGAAGTAGGATGTCATTGTCGGGATCCTTACAAATTTCCTCATTTTGTTCACTGATTTAGATTACTTTCTACACGAGCCTCCTCCTATGGAAGGATGCAATCCTTAAGAAAGCAAACCATGGTGCACAAAAGGCCATAGCCATGTGATAGAAACATATGAGTTTTTCCATTTCATTACAAATTTTGAACTGCTTCACAGAAATGTAGAGAGGTTGAGTATGAGGAATACTCTGGACCTTTTTTTCCCCATCTCACCTCTATATTCCTTTTCTTTAGATAGTCTGATAGGGCTTAGAAATCAGGCATCCTGTTGCTCTCTCGTTCATAGATAATCTGAAATCTTTGACAGATGTTAATTATATGTATAACATCCTGAATTGATCAAGTCCCATTGGGTGAATATATAAAGATTGAGTGCTAAGTCCTGTGTTAGTTTTTTATTTCATTTTTTATTTTTATTTTTTATAGGTAATCAAGAAGTTATAGTGATTCAAAAGAGCTCAAATTGTAACCTTAACTAATCCTTTTAGACTACAAGTGTTGATGCAGCTAGAGCACTTCTTGAGATGTTACAAATGATATGAGAGCCGACTTAGTAATATCATGCTGTCAATGTGGTGTGACATGGGCTTTGGTGAGCACATCATTGATTTGAGTGAGGGAAATTGTAAAACCTCAGACTGGTTGAAGTCCCATGAGTGAATTATGATAGAGATGCATAACTATGACAAAGATGCAGACTTTATTTATGTGGGCCATTGCTTTAGATTTGAATGGTCTTAGCTTCCATGACTTCCTTTTAACTGTTTCTAGTTCCTGAATAGGTGTATTCACATGTATACTTCCAGTGTACCTAGGCTATACCTACTTTCATATCAATAAAATATATTATTATTTATTAAAAAAAAAAAAAAACTATTACAAAGATGCATGAGTGCTTGGGCCACACCTATTTTTGCCTTTCAATAAAATTTATTTTTACTACAAAAAAAATGCCGAGTGTAAAGTCCCACATTATTTATTTACTAGGTCAATTGAGCTTTATAACATTCCCAATGAATTTCAATTATAAACTTGACTGATCTTTTAGGAATTGAAGCACATATGGAGTTAGTGCTTTACTTGGGTCAGTATAAATGGTATCAAAGCCAATTAGTGACACCATGTTGTGCTAGGGTACGGTAGTATTACATAGGTATGACAAGGATGCTAGGGATTGAGTAGGAGAGATTGTAACACCTCAAATTTGTTAAATGGATAAACCATTGTAGCAGTGCATGAGTATGGTAAAGATGCATGAGTATCAAGTTCCTCATTGGTTCCCTTTTTTCTTTTTTTTTTTTTTTTTTTTTTTTTTTTTTTTTTTTTATATCCTTGGGTGTCTGGGCCAGCTTGTGCGCATCTCGACTAATCCCATGGGACCCTGAAGTTAATGGCCAGATAAACCTCCAGTGACCCTGAGGGGACTCGAACTAGTGACCATTGAGGAGCAAACCTAAAGCTTGACCAATTGAGCTACCCTATCCGTCAGGGTTCCTCATTGGTTCTTTACTAAGTAGAACCAGAATTTAGAAAATTCCAAGGATTTAAGTATTCTTGACTTGTTCTTTTGGAACATAAATACAGATATAGCCTAGCACTTTCCTTAAGTTGTTACAACATGAGCTGAGAAAAGAACTAAATTCAGTGAGATATGAAATCCTCCAGAATTCCTTCTTTTTAATCAAGATTTACCGTTTGTTCTCAGCATTTGTGAGAGTAGATATTACTTCAAAAAACTCTGAGGGGTAGCTCGATTGGTCAGGACTTGGGTTTGCTCCCCAATGGTCACTAGTTCAAGTCCTCTTAGGGCCACTGGAGGTTTACCTGACCGTTAATTTCAGGACCCCGTGGGATTAGTCAAGGTGGGCACAAGCTGGCCCGGACACCCAAAGATATTAAAAAAAAAAGAAAAAAAAAAAAAGAATGAAGAAGAAGATATTACTTCAAAAAAAAAATAATTCTGACATGATTGCCCATGTAGGACGGTGATGATCATTAGAGTTGTAGAATATGGATATAGTTTGATGAACTGATATAGGGAAATGCTTAGTTTCTTCTTTTCTTTGTTGCCATTCACAGGTGAATGGTTTGGTTGCGGGTGCTGTAGCAGGGGCAGCTGTTGCTGCTAGGACACGTAGCTGGACACAGGTAGTTGGGGTGGCTGGTATGGTTTCTGCCCTCAGTGCTGCTGCAGACTATGCTAGAACATCTTGAAGCATCTCTCGGTGGAAGCCTGAAGCTGAGGAACAAGGTAGTTCTCACCATTTGCTGTATTTACCAACCACCAAATACTATTATGACCCATCAAATATATTTTCCTTGGTGACTATGCGAAGATCAATCTGTCAACTACTCTAATGTTGAGGTGAATTAAAGGTTTAATTTGGTTTCATCTTTTATTAACATGAAATGAGCTTGGTTTGTGCTACTCAAACTACCAGAAGCTTGTTGACTGGTTCATCCTTTTACCCCAATGTCTGTAATCCTCTTAAATCTCTTAGATTATTTTCTTGAATTGTGACTTGTCCAATTTTGTTTTACTTTTGTATTGTCTCTCATTGATACGTGACTTCACTGAAATTCCAAGCTCGATGTCGTTTTACTTTCATTTTCTGGAAGCTGCTTTTCTAGTCAGAATTTGCTCCTGCAAAGGTTGATTGGTTGACCTGCCAATCAACTTTGTTTTAATAACAATCAAAATCAATGTTGCAAGTTTGTTTTGAGAAGGTATGATATACCAAGTCATGGCAATGGTAGGTCACCTATCATTGGCTGGTCATTTAAACTTCACCAATCAACATCTCTTATGTATCTTGAACTTCTGAGTTCCTATTTGGCATTACTCAAAAAATGTGGCATTTCGTTTTACATGACCTCCTACTGCTGCCATGTCAACCATGGCCTCCTTCCATTGCAATCGCCATGGAACTGCTTGCCTGCCTCTGTGTTGTTGTCTGCTTGTGGGTGTTATATATATGTGTATATATATATATATATATTGGTGTCTGCTTCGATTAGAGATTTTAATTTTTATGGATTAAACTGGTTAGCACCTGAAAAGCCCATGCCTGATATGTCAAATGTTATATGAGTTCCTGTCACATTTATATCTCCAACCCACCTTTTTAAAAACATACAAAACTTGTACGCGAATATTATTACGGAACTGTTTGTGCCGCGTAACATGTATCATACACTTTACACCTTTCTTTTTTAGGGGTCATGTCTTTATTAGTTTGTTTATTTATCTATTTGTTCTGTCTCTCTCTACCACATTTGCACGTTTGGATGGTCGTTCGTACGTTGAATGGAAAATGCTACTCTTCCAGTTGTATCTCTCACTGGGATTTTTTATTTTATTTTTATTATTATTATACTTAATAATGAAGTAAGTATTTTTTAATAATATTTTGATTTTTTTAAATATTTAAAAGTATTAATACATATAAACAAAAAAATCCAAAATCAGCTAGATGGAGCCCCCACGGGAGTCTGTAGAGTGTAGAGTCACCTTTAAATTAATTTATCGGCATAGCGTATCCTACAAGGAAAAGGTCTTTCAAAGAAGAAATAGAAAGCGTAAAAATGCTGGAGTAATCGAGATTTGATATTTTTTACTTTTTTATTTAGTGATTAAGAAGTATTTTTTTTAAGTGATGTTATAATTTTTTTAAAAATATTTAAGAATATAAAAAAATAAAAAATATAAAAAATAATTTTGTCCTTATTGGACGGGTCTTGTGCCGGTGGATGTAGTACTGCTGATAGCAATTCGGATTGATTACAAAAAATTAAAAATTTTATCTTAATTTATTATTATAATTTTTTTAAATTTATATATAAAATATAATAAATAATTTAGTTTTTTTAAATTTTAATATAAAATTAATATTAAAAAATTATATTATAATAATATTTTATTTATTATTATTTAAAATATATTATCTTATCTTATTTACGTAATCAAATAGGCAGATTGTTTCGGAAGTTCTACCGGTGGATGTAGCACTGGCTCGGGGATCCATTGTTCATAATTAAACGGAGTGGACCCACCCAGAGGACACATCCAGGCGATTTTGAAACCAGACTTATGTCTGATCAATGGTACCTTTTATTTTTTGAGTTATATTTTCCAATTCGTTTTCGTACATATAATTAATAAATTTAGGTGAAGTATTGATTTTTCTTTCCCCCCTAAATTTAAGAGGGTTGGTTGTTCAGCAATCCGCCATAATTCATGTGACTTATTGGTTCGATATTTATTGATCTTTCACTGTTTCATTTGGATCTTAAGTTAGAGTTTTGAGATATAAATAATAGTATTTTGTGAGTTTTATTGAGATGGGTTTAGTTTTTTTAGGTTGGGATAAGTTTAATTTTTTATGAGAAGTTTAAAAAGTAATACGTTTCCTCAATATTTAGTTTGAGATGAGTTGAATCTGGTTTAACAACTAAACACAACTTAAGAGAATGTAGGGGCCTAATTTTTTCGCTTTTTAAATTTTTAGTTTTTTCGAAGAGAATTATTAAGTTTATACAAAATATCTTATAAAATAAGTTTATGAATTGATATAATTGAATGTAATACGAGAGATTTACTTAATAATAACAAAAGTTTTACAATTTATTAGTAAATAATTAGAGAAAGTTCCTTTTTCCTTTTTTATTATTTATTATTTATTTTTATTTTACAAATTTTCTATGTATTTTCACGTGCAGAGAATGGAATTGGCAGCAATCCTTGTACCTTTACATGCAAAACCTATTAAATAAGAGAAGGTTGCACGTGATATCTGAAAATCATCATACCTTAAACTAACTTGATATATAAAAAAGTTTTAAACTTGATAATTGAATTAAAGACCAACATATCGTTTTCGTCAAATAAGTGAAAAAACATGCTATAAAAGAACTAATGATAAGGGGTTCATTGCATTTCCCATCATGAACTATCACTTCTTGATCAATACAATTGGGGATCATTTTAAAATCTCAATATTAGTTTGTTTTGATAGTTAAACTTCATCATTAGTTTATGAATTAAATATTAAAATAGTCTTTTGCCTCTATATTTCAATTTTGAATTTTTACTTCTTAAACTTTCAATTTTAATCATCTTGATCCTTTTGTTTCTATCCTATCAATAATTTGTTAAATATGCTTTGTTTGCTCCAATGATAGATTAATATATTTGTGCCCTTTTTTTTTTATCAGATATTTATCCGTTTTTACAGTGAAAGTATTTCATCTCATCTCTTCATTACAATTTTTTTAAATTTCACACAAAATATAATAAATAATTCAACTTTTTCAAATTTCAAAATAATAATAAGATTAAAAAAATAATATTTTAATAATATTTTATTCAACTTTTATTTAAAATCATTTCATTTCATCTTACTATTCAAACTGCAACTTACTAGGTTTGAATGTTAATGTATGTTGTGAATAGTAGTGAAAAGATAGATGAAAAGTAATAATATAATATTGAATAGTAGTAAAAAATAATAATAAAATAATAAATAATAGTTAAATATTCTGGAGTACCTAAGGTACTCTCGATAACCAAACGTGGCCACTCTATTGATATTAAGGAATACTCATTCAAGGTTTTTTTTATGGCATTTCACATTATATTTGCAAGCCTTTTTTAAGAATCTATCATAATGAGTAGTGTTATGTACAACTGAACACGGTCTAATGAAATAAATGCTATTGAGAGTTATGAATTGCTTTCACACACGCAATGGTCGAATCAATGTGAGTGTCCATATATTTATATATAAACATATATTGAGAACAAGAACTGAATTACGTAACCTAAAAACATATGATATTGGAGTTGAAAACAATTAATGTGATGCTCTACACATCGTCTACAGTTCAAAAGGGTTGGAAAAGTTTTTTATACCATTGCAAGTGGAAAGAAAGTTTTGAGTATTTAGGCTTCCCAGTAACGGAAATTGGGTAGACATGGAGTAGATTAATGATCATGTTCTTAACTGGGATGTGAATTGGATTACGTCCAAACAGAACCCTCCAATATCATCATACAGACGATAGGGAATTTGTTCTCATAGGAGAAGTCAAATTTTTAAGAAGAGTTTCTTGCGTATATCTTTGTCATAGGATTCTATAATTCCGAGCCCCGAGGTAACAAGACGGCAGCCTTTATGTAGTCATTCGTGATAAGGATTGATCACTGATTTGGTTATACAGATTACATGAGAGATGATATAAAAATTAAAAATTTAAAAAATATTATTATAATATAATTTTTTAATATTATTTTTATTTTAAAATTTTAAAAAATAGAATTATTTATTATATTTTATTTATAAATTTAAAAAAATTGTGATGATTATATGAAATGAAATGAGATAGTTTGATTTTATGTAATTAAATTAATCTTAAAAGTTTGAGATCATATTGAAAGGTGGTCTCAACCAAAGATCCGAACAGTGATACACAAAACATATTTTATAATATATTATATAATAATATTTTAAAATATGAGCATTTTTATAAAATGATATTATTTTTATAAATTATTATATAAAAATGCTTCTTATTTAAAATATAATTATGTAATAGATTAAAAAAATTAGTGTATAAATAATTTTCCCTGCCAACGTCCATTTCCCACACTATCTAGAAGTTGTTCACTGCAAAGACGGGATGGGCTCCTCCTTCAAAGCCCACGCCATCACTTTTGGAAGTTCTCAATTCCCCCCACCCAAAATAAATAATTAATTAAATACCCAAGTAAGAGGCATCTCTCTCTCTCTCTCTCTGTATATATTTTCCAACTTTGCTATGTTCTAAAAAGTGCTCTGCCTCCTCATGAACCAGAACGTTTCTCTTTGACTACATAAGCACACATCATCATCCACCTCCTGTCCTGTTCTTATCTTTGAAGAGCTATTATAGATAGATCTATTACTTGTGAACGTAAGCATGGAAGGAAGATCTGATTTGGGTTGCTTAATCTTTGTGTTCTGAGCTCTAGCTTGAAGATGGAGCAGCTTGTATATCAAGAAGTAAGTATCTTCCATATTTTTCTTCTTCATTTAACTAGCTTTATTATTGCCTTTTGTCTCTTTCTTCTGGGTGCTGAAATGGCTTCCAAAAACACAAAGTTATGATGTTGAAACAAATATCAGGAATATATAAGAAATCCAAGAGGAGTGCAGCTCTTTACTTGCAGATGGCTGCCTTTCTCTTCTCCAGACGCTCTTGTTTTCCTTTGCCATGGTATCTCCCTCCCTGTGTATGTGTGTGTTCTGATAGGTGCGATTATTAAATTCGTATCGATTTATGGAGTTTGCAGGTTATGGCATGGAGTGCAGCGGTTTCATGAGAGGTAATAAATTCTCTTAAAAAACTCATTAACTTTCTTTTTTCTCTTCCTCTTTGTTAGTTCTACCCATTGCATCCTAATTGTCTCTGTGCATTGCCGGGAAACGTCTCTTTGATTGATCCAATCTATCTCTAACATTTTAAAACATCAAATGGTCACGTTAATTAATCTCTTTGCGTTGCATTTTTCTCCTTTTCTTTATCTTTGCATTCAATATTTCACAAAAAGATTATGGGTATCAACTTGAATGTGATTTTACTGATTTACATCTTTCTCTGATCACTTGCATCTTTCAACATGTACAAAAGAATCCCACATGTAGAAAAACAAAAAAAAGTTACAAAATTACCAAAAAGAAAATCTGCAACACCGGCCCTTTAAGACACTATTATTATTGGCAAGCTTCAAAGTTCCAACCACCCCAATAAGTAACTTTTCAAATTTCAGCCAGAAATTTGTTCACCTAACCTGTCCAAAAGACCAAACCCTGCTTACCTTTAAATGAGTTACTGTATGAAAGATCAACAGATTCTTGGTTTTAGAACCAATGTATCTGCACCAAGTTCTATGACTTTTTATTTTTTTTAATCTTTGTGGATCTTTTGAGCACGTTGAATTGGTAATAAATATTGTAGAGTTCACTCACGCATTATTCGAGATGGAATACCCCATTCCTAACCACCACCACCACCACCCTTGAAGATACCATTATTGGCAAGCTTCAAAATTCTAACCAACCTCCATAAGCAACTTTTCAAATTTCAACCAGAAATTTGTTCACCTAAGACATGATATAATGTAGGAAGTAGGAAGTAGGAACTAAAAGTTGGCCACAAGCATTGCTGCATTGGCCATTGGCTACTTCATTGTCTTACCCATAGATAAGGTACTTTTCTTGTGAGAAAGTTTCAATTTTTTTGTTTGAATTCTAGTTTTTAAATTCAAAGAGAAAACATACACACGAAAATGTGAAAATGCAAACTAATATCAACTTCTGATCACGGTCACCGCCATCACAAAAAAAGAAAAAAGAAAAAAAAAAAGAATCACTTTTGGTGTAATTAACATCTATTAGCAATTATAAAAGTAACAAAAAAGGATCAACAATAATAAATGAGTTTACTATTAAGGTCAGAGTCTCTTGTACAGCCTCAGACATCCTTGAACACTCGACCTAACCACGTCGATTATTTTGTGGGGGTGAACTAGTAGTAGTGACCACTGTCCACCCTAAAATGTCTATTATTGACTGCTTTAGTTTGTTTTTAAAGATGAAAAGTTTTATAAAAGTGAAACAGATTTTATTTTTTTCCCAAGCCTATTGAACTGTACTTGCTATTTGCTCAGGGACCGTCCTGTTTTGGAAAATGACGTAGCTTTTATATATATATATATATATATGAAAACGAATATTTATAGTTTTAAGATTTGTAATTTTGCATACTCTTTTAAAAGAAGTAGATAAATTTAAAATTCATATAAAAAATTAATCTTTTAATAATAAACTCTGACTCCAAAACCTTATCTTAAATATATAAATAAACACCACCCATTACCCTAATGACTTTCCTATCCCATAGTTAACATATCCCCTGCACCAGCGTTGTCGTTTGTACATTTTTTCAACCATCTGTTGTTGTCTGTCCATATCCTCTGCACCAACGTTGTCTTCCCAAGTGACCTCACAGAACAAACCCATCAGAGAGCACTGGCGACCACATCATATATCATATCTTATCTTCTTCTTGGTTTTTGGGAGAAAGAAAATGACCAAAATACTGGTGGGGTTTGGGTCAGTGCAAGGCCCTCTTTTGCCTGAGGCTCATGATGATCATTAAGAATACTCCTCGCTTTTTCTTTTCCTAGTTCATGTTACATCATCTTTTGATATAAAGAAGAAAAGAAATACGAAAAGCTCATCAACTACTACTTGGGATTAATGTACAATAGTGACAGGTGAGATGTGCATTAATTAATGTATAATGAAAATATTATCCTGATCAATGGTATACGCACGTGTTTTACATATAATTATTGTATTGAACCAACTGTCATTATTTATTGTGCTTGCCTCACTTTAAACATCCTCATTTAATTCTCTCTCATTATAAAAACTTCATTTAATTATCTTTAAATGTATAATTAAAATAACTAATTACTAGTCATGTTTTGGTGTTAGAACTACCCTACTAATTGCAATCCTCTTTAATTATTTGTTCCAATTTATGGTATATGTAAGTCTTAAATGCACAAATATTACGTAAGTCTTTTATAAAAAAGTAGACTCCATCATGAAAAAGTTTAAAAAATTCACATTTTGAGACTTGCATTTTTACAAAAAATTTGCACATTTAAAACTTGTACCTAATATTATTCTAGTTTCTAGTTTATTATGATCATGAACGATTCTAAACCGTAAACAAAGTACCAATCAATATCATCTATGTTGCTGTTTTGCTACACGGCAATGTGAGATATATGCATTTGAAGCTTAAGTGGATCAGGCTCCGACTGGAACCTTAAAGAGTGTCTCTTTTTGGGTAAGCCGAGTGAATAATACTGAAGTTAATCACCGTCTATTGTATTAAATCACTGTCCTCTAAAACTCGTGGAAAGATTGGAAGAGATCTTTTGAAAATGTGTTTTAACAGATGCCCAGTAGATCACTGGCATCATGATGAGATATTGGTTGTTCCAGAATGTGGGATCCGGCTTGCGCGGGCGGGATATGCTGTGTTTGGGATTGACTACGAAGGACATGGACGGTCTAAGGGTGCTCGTTGCTACATCAAGAAGTTCGAAAACATCGTTAATGACTGCTATGATTTCTTCAAGTCAGTTAGCAGTATGTTTCTGATTTATCATGATCATCATCTCAATTAGCCACCGATCGATCGTAATAGATATACAATAGTACCCCGGCCCCTATAATATATTCACAATGGTTAACTTCTCAGTGCAGGAAGAGTACAGGAATAAGTGCAGGTTCTTGTATGGAGAGTCGATGGGAGGGGCAGTGGCCCTACTTTTGCATAAAAAGGACCCTTCTTTTTGGAATGGTGCTGTTCTTGCTGCACCCATGTGTAAGGTATATATATGTATACTTTTCATGAGATAAAATCGAACTTAGCTTGTTTGATTAAATGCCAGTAAGTAAATAATGTTTAATTAGTACTCTCCATCCTCAAAAAAAGTTGACATGAGATTACGTGATACGTTGGTAGATTTCGGAGAAAGTGAAGCCACACCCTGTGATTGTGAATATCTTGATACGAGTTGTAGATATTATTCCAAAGTGGAAGATAGTTCCCACAAAGGATGTCATCGATGCGGCCTTCAAAGACCCTATCAAGCGAGAAGAAGTAAGATTACTTATCTGCTGCAATTGTTATCAATAAGATTATCAGGATAAATTAGCCATTCTCTGAAGATCTAAGTCAAGCTACGTATCTATTTTATTTGCATGATGGACACACAGATAAGGAGCAACAAGTTGATTTACCAAGACAAGCCTAGGCTGAAAACTGCACTAGAGATGCTGAGAACAAGCATGAGCCTTGAAGAGAGTTTAGAGGAGGTTGTCGTTTTGCTTTCAAACTACTGTTCTTTTTTTCGCATTATTATTATTAGTGACAATCATTTCATTTTTTTGCATCAATTATGGCTGGCTGGTATTTGTGCAGGTGACCCTTCCATTCTTTGTGTTGCATGGGGAGGCAGATACAGTGACAGACCCAGAAGTAAGCAGGGCATTGTACGAGCAAGCCAGCAGCGTAGACAAGACCATAAAATTGTACCCAGGAATGTGGCACGGTTTAACGTCTGGAGAGCCCGACGAGAACGTCGAGATTGTGTTTGCGGACATCATAGCTTGGCTTGGCAAGCACACAAGCGATGACAACGCTGTCACCGTTCGACCAACTCACCACCCATTTAACAATGGCATTGAGATAGCCGTCGCCTCCGCCGCATCTCCTGCCAAAATAAACAGACGAAAACAAAGCAGCAGCTATCTTTGTGGATTGAGGGGACGGCGCCGGATGTTCCATCATTCTGCTATGTAGCCCACTCTTTAACGATCGAGTGCTTGTATCTGCTCCTAAATAATCGTCTTCTGTATGACACGATCCATAGCGGTACTCTTCGTTTCCTCCCAAAATTTGATGTGAGTTTTGGAAAGGAATTGAAATAAGAAGTGGCCTGTTTGAACGTTGAGACGAGAAATTTGTTAATAAAGGTAAAATAATACGTGAACTGTAATAAAATGGCTTGAATTCAGATGTTTTATGATTTTTAGAAAAGGAGAAAAAAATTGAATAAAAATTTATAAAGTTAAAATATTATTAAAATATAATTTTTTAATATAAATTTTATTTTGAAATTTAAAAAAGTTAAAATTTTTTAATATTTTATTTGAAAGTTTGAAAAAATTATAATGATTAGGTACTAATTATATGTAAAAATTAAAAATTTGATTTTGAAAAGTGTTTTGGGTTTGAGTAATATTTAGAAGTTGAGATGAAACGAGATGGGTTGAAGCTATCTCAACATCTAACCATAGCTTTAGCTTATTGAGGTAATTTTAAATGATTTGGGTTGATTTATGGATAATAATATTTTGTGGATATCATAGATTGAGATGGATTTAAGTTTTTATGGAAGGTTTAAAAAATAAAACTAATATTAAATACAATCATAGAGTGTGCAATCATTTTGAAAAAGGGTAGGATTTATTATTAAAAAATTAATTTTTTTTCATATGGGTTTCATATTTATTTATTTTTTTTAAAATAATTGTGTTATACTTGCACTCTCACGACTCAAACTACCATTTCTCAAAAAATTATAGATTTAATTAATGATTAGTTTAAAACGAATTAAAGTAATCTTAACATCCAAATATATCCTTATAAAGTATTTAAGAAAAGTCACCACCTTCTAATCACTTAAATCAATCACACTCAAATATTTCGAGGTGTGTTTCATATCATATCAATTTGAAAGAGTAAGAATTGAAGATGTTGGGATATAGAATTAAATATCAATCATTATAAAACCATTACACAAATACAAAGCTTGTTTTCAATGAAATGGGCAATAGCTGTGACAACCGGTTTAGGTTTTTCCAGAATATTCTAACTCTAAAAATTAAAACTGGACAGAAATTGATGACACGTTGTTTAGTCTAATAATAAGTATCGTTGTTTTTACAATTTCCAAGAAAATAGTAATATGCATTAAAAAAAAAAAAACCGATATCTGGCAGTCTTGAATTAAGCTCGTTGTTCGAATTCATCTTTTTTTTTAATCAAGCTTAAGATTTATTAATAAAGAAAAAATATAAAGTTTACGGAGGATTTTTATCACCGTCAAAATACACAAAACATTGCAAAATTGAGGAAAAAAAAAAAAAAGGGTAAGTTTTCAAATACTAAAGTTGTTACTGTACATTGTTATTGAGTACTCACATCAATTTTGACGTCGATTAACTTTTATAAATGAGCAATCGAATTCATCTCATCTACTACTATTAGAATTATTCGAAATAAAAATTTAATTATAAATACAATTATAAATTAATATGCATATTAATTTAATATAATTGATAAAAAATAAATTTTATCAAAAATAATATTAATTTAAATTTTAAATATAAATAAATTAATATTAATATATAAATTAATACACGAATTCATTTATAATCTAATAAAACTTTTCTCCCATTCATAAAAAATAGAATTGCTCGAAGATGATAGGGCACATATTCCGAGTTACTCTGCTCACCAAAAGGTACCCATCAGAAAGAATTTTCCTTCACTTCTCTAATTTACACAACAGAAATGTATAGCTCAAGGGTACCGTCTATTATTTTAATTTATTTTTTATTCAATAATTAATAAAATAATTTTAAATATGTTAATATATATTTTTTTTAAAAAATCTTTAAATATATAAAAAAATACAAAAAAAATAATTAAAAAATAGAAAAACAAATCTACCAGACGGCACGCCCGCTTTCATCGCTGGCAGCAATGGCACAACTCTTTACACAATCAGTTGGAGTTATTTATTTATTATTATTTATTATTATTTTAAATAAAATTTAATAAATAATAAATTAAATAAATAAAAAATAAGAAATCTAATATTAAATTTTTATAATTAACAAATAGAACATCTATTGAATTATAAAATTTTAAAAATATATAATTAATTAATCTCTTATTAGTTGATATTTATCAATAATAATAATATATCACATATATATATTATATGCATAAATAAATTATAAATACATACACATTACACATAATAATATCAAATATCTGGTCTCAAGGATGAGTTTTCTTTAGGGGTGTCAAATCGTGTTAACAGGTCGTGTTCGTGTCGTGTCAAATTATGTTAACGGGTCATATAGGTCAACTCTAACCCGACCCGTTAAACTTATCGTGTCAAAATCTCAAATCCTAACACGATTCATTAACATAACGAGTCGTGTCGTGTCAACTCGTTTTGACCCATTAATAAATATTACGAAATATATTTTTTTTATAAGTAAACAAATAAATTAAGAAAATATTACGAAATAGGTTAATACGACACAATACTACTCATTTTAAACTATTTATATAAATGGGTTGAATAGGCCTGAAATTAACCTTTTTAACATGATTAAATTTAGCATAATTTTATATAAATGTTAAAATTACAATATCTATAAAAATTATAAAACTAATTATAAGTCCAAAACTACAATCCAAATAATAAAAATATCGAAATTGAAATTCTAATAATTTTATTTTTAGATATAGGATATAATTGTAATTTTAACTTTTTTAACGTGTCATAACGGATCAAAATAACGGATCAACCCGTTTTGACTCGAACCCATTAAGGCTAAACCCTAACCTGCTATTATCGTGTCGTGTTCGTATTGAGTTAACAGATCGTTTGACATATTGCCACTCCTAATTTTCTTTTTTCACAAGCGAAATTCGTCTCGAGTTTATCGGAATATCAAATGAACTGGTGCCGCCTGTTAAATGGTTGTCTTTATTGGCACTATTCTTTTGACAAGGCTCGAGGCCCGAGGGTAACAGTCTAGCTGAATATTATGTCTTTTGACTTCTCTTCGCAAGTATTTGATCTTTTTATTATTTCTTAATTCAATCTCAAACAATAGTAATTTCTTTGTTAGAACTTAATAATATCATTTCTCACAGCTAGAATGAAACACTTAAAAAGACAGAATCTGTTTAATTGATTATGGGAAAGAAAAAAGTGAAAAACTATCAAGTTTCCCCGCATACAAATGCAGATGTTAATTGGAAAAATTAAAGTTTGAGCGAGACATGCATGGTTCATCAGCAAGCTAGTCCAATTTAAAACAGGAATTAAATGCAGAGGATAAGCAATTGCTGCAGGCCTCGTAACAAATAGGACTTAAGAACTTTGGGAATCACCAATCTATTTAAGCGGCAAAGGGGAATTAACCCAGAAATTCCAAACCTCGGATAAAATAAAATGCCACAAGGTACACCTCTAAATACCTACTGTAAAGACGGAGAACGATATCGCATGCTGCTCTGCTGTTTCTGGTGTTGTTGCTGTATTGTCGGTACGGGGAAAACCTATTCCCCAGACAATGATCATTTTCCTCTGTCACCCTTAAAAACTATATATGGTGGCTTAGAATTACATGGTGGTTGTGGAAACGCCTTCCTTGTGGTCTCCAAAGATGCGTTTCCGGAAGTCCGAGACCATCAGAGGAAGGCCCTTGCGAAGTTCCACCTTTGGTTCCCAACCAAGTAGCTCTTTAGCCTTGGTGATATCAGGCTTCCTCTTGTGTGGGTCATCCTCTGTGTTGGGTTTGTACTCTATCTTTGCATCCGGGTCAATTGTTTCCTGGACCACCTGCATCAATAATAGAGCTCAAAATAAATTATTGGTATGATATAATTGTATATTTGCCACTGCATCCCTGCCCAACACAGCTGTCGAGGCAGAATCGTCGTGTTTAACTATTTGATTTGACACTCTTCTTTACACATTGAATTTTTTTTTAAAAAAAAAAAAAATATAAAGCTAGGTTGTTACCAAATAGCATTCATGCACCATTTCAATCCATTTTTCTCTTCTTTTCTTTTATCAAGCACGAGAAAATGCCTGATTTCAAAGTGCGTTCTTATCCATTGGATTGATTTGTTATGGATTTAAAAATTTTCTCTGAAGCTTTTTTACCAGTGATAATAATATTAGAAACTGGGCCACTTTGTCTTCTCTAAAAGTAGAAAATCTAAACATTAAGAGTCATAAAGGGTAACAAAAATTAATTCTATCCTAAAAGAAATGGCATGGAACAGGAAGCTCCAAAGAAAAGGGATGCAATCCATAAGAAGAACAGTAAACTTACACGAGCAAGCTCAAGCATGGTGAATTCACCCGGATTTCCAAGATTGAAAGGTCCCACATGTTCTCCTTCCATAAGGCGCATCAGACCCTCCACCTATAGTAGCACACATAGCACACCCATCAAACTAAACGATCTCCATAATCCAGAGCAGTAGTTACTAACCGTAATTGCAAGTTTACCATAAAAACCACTAATCAAAATGGAAAAAGTCATATTACAAATTTCCTTTTGGAATTTTTTTTACAACATCAACTGTTCCACATCAATCCCTCTGACAGTTGGGACCAATAATGAGATAAACCTTCTGATATTGCGTTGTGGAGGCAACCATTCATGGTATGAAATAGAACCTACCCACTTTGTTCTAGTGAAATGCCTACCCCAGATACCTATTTTAAGAAATCCATTAAATAGGTATTTTAGTCAATGGAATGCCAGCCTACCACAGATACCCAACTACCCCAGAAGCATCTCCCTTTCCATGGTTTACCATAATTGGCATCAAATATAAATTAAATGCTGAAATGAACATAGGAATCCTGCTTTCAACTTTTACAGTTTGGAAAGAATTCCAATTGGCTCCGCAATCTGGACCATGTTTTATATCAAGGTGGCCGGGCAATTAAAATGACAGGCCTGCCTTAGGCTATCAAATTAGCTCTTTTCGGAAATTGATGTATGCCTCAAGAAAAATAGAGGTGACAAATTTATGAATAGAGACATAAAGACAAGGAAACCCATTTGGACCTATATACCACAAGGCAAGACGTTTACTATTTTAAGTAGTCTGAAACGGATTCGGCTCCCAAAACACGCATGCACATATAAACAAATTCAGTGTACTTTCTGAGGCATATACAATAATTTTCTTTAACAAACAAGGATGCATGCTGCTCGTTAAAAAAAAAATCATGTATGCTTCATGATGGAAATTGCTCTACCAGCTCACCAACTATATATAACTTCCAATTTAGGCTCAGCTATGCATAATGCCAAGCTTTCTATCAAGTAGCCACCATATACAAACAAGCCTAAAGCAATTGCATCCGCTTAGGAACTTCCGATCAAAGGATCGCAATCTTGGCCTTAAAGCTTTAACCATTGAAAGTCCCAAGTAATATGGTATAAGAAGCAATTCGAGATTTAAAAACTGTATCAGAACCAACTTGCAATAGAAGGAAAAAAGACCTAAAATTATTGTCTTGGCACCAAACAGAATAAATAAAGTAGAAACACCCATTTCAAACGTGGCAAAGAAACCAGTATTATTCACTTACCAGGTCAGATACATATTGGAAGCTCCTAGTCTGCTTCCCGTCACCATAAACAGTCAAAGGCTCCTTTCTTAATGCCTACACAACATCACCACTAATCATCATTAAGAAACTAATTAATTAAAAAAAAAAAAAAAAGGCTCATTTTTCCCATGGAAGAAAACTAAACTACGTCCTCAAAGATCTACCAACCTGGGCAACAAAGTTGCTAACGACACGACCATCATCGATGCACATTCTAGGCCCGTAGGTGTTAAATATTCTCGCAATCCTAACCTGCAAAGCAACAAAGCCCATGTACCCATACATACATTCATGATGCTAGACATAAGGAAAAAAATAAAATAAAATAGTGGGGACCACTTTATTTCTCAATTAACAAAGTTGTACAGCTACTGACCTCAACTTCTGCACCTCTATGATAGTCCATGGTCAACGTTTCAGCTGTACGCTTTCCCTCATCGTAACAACTTCTAACACCTGTCGAACAGACAGGATCCGAAACGAAACTGTCAGATCTAATTCTTTTTTGAAAACAAAAAAACAGAAGAGAAAAGGAAAACTATGCGTTTCTTTTCTATGCGAGATTACACTAATGCCCTCCAACTCTCTCCCTTTTTACTCTTCTAAGGCATTGATCGGTAGAGGGAGAAAAAATCAAATTCAAGACGCAATCTACACCGTTCGATTAATAGACCCGTCAATCACGGACTACTCGTTTTTAGAAGTCACGGGACCCACAACCATGGCCACGTGGCCCGACTTTCAAACAAACGACGACTGGGATCCTACTACACTAACTCCTTGTTCCAGCGCTAATTAGACCAGCAATTTGAAACCATGCTAAGGTGCACCGTCTTGACAGAAACGAGACGCGTGTTGCTTAAATCAAGTTGACGCCGGCGAAATTGAAAGAGAGAAAAAAGGTGAACTCACCGATGGGATTGACGTTTCCCCAGTAGGTTTCGACCTGGGGGTGCTGCAGGGGATCTCCGTACACCTCACTGGTGCTCGTTAACAAAAACCGAGCACCGACCCTCTTTGCCAGCCCAAGCATGTTCAGGGTTCCCACCACATTGGTCTTGTGAGAAAAAACTCGCAATTAAGGAAACACAGATGATAAAAAAGAGGAGAAAAGAAAATTCAATAAGAGGAGCGTTTACGAAAAACACGTTGATTGATTGAAAAGGATATGATGGTCTTGACGGGGTTGAACTTGTAGTGGACGGGAGAGGCAGGGCAAGCGAGGTGGTAGATCTGGTCGACTTCTAGCAGGAGAGGCTCGACGACATCGTGCCGGATGAGCTCGAACCTGGGGTTCCCGAAGTGGTGCATCACGTTCTCTTTCCTACCCGTGAAGAAGTTATCGACGACGATCACGCTATCTCCTCGCTCCATCAGACGGTCCACTAGATGGGACCCGACGAACCCGGCCCCACCCGTTACCACGATCCGGAGCCCCTTGCGTTTCAGCCCCAGAGGTACCTTCCCGCCCGAGTTGTACATCTGGAAGGCGGAACGGTGCTCGTAAAGAGCGGGCCTGTCGTGGAGCATCCGGTTCGGGTCGGAGTTGAAGTTGGTCTCATGGATCGGGACATATCCGTGCCCGTACGAGACTCTGGGCGGAGAGGAGGAGGGGAGGAGACTGAAAATGAGGGTCGCTATAGCAATGCCAACGAGGACGAAGACGAGCCGTTGCTCCCGAAGCATGTACCGAATCGGACGCGTTACGGAGAGCCACGGCTTCGGCCGCTTCGGCGAGTACGTGTCCGACGCGGGTTGGCTCTCATGGCCTCTGAAAATCAGCTCCGAACCCATCTCCTCGTTCTTCTACAAATCAAAATTCCGTATGCGGGCCTCTCTCCCGATATAGGGAAGTATCGGTATCTGAGTGAGTAACGAGTTAACTCACCGGGGAACAGAGTGGCTCCGGCGGGTGTGAGATTTTTCCTTTCCCTCTCGAGGGTCTAGTGCTGCGTGTGGGGGGGTTTGGGGGGTCGGGGTCATGGTATTTATGCTTTGAGAGAATGTTAAACTATGCCTGGATTTTGGTGGTATTACGGAACTACCCCTACCTCCGTTATAAGTGTATTGTGTCTATTTTGACTTTTAAACGTTTGAAAAATGGACAAAAGAACATAACTTTTGGAATAGGTGAATGGGGTCGGGACGCCTAAGGTTAGACGGGACCAACGTATACGTGCCTGAAAAAGAGGGCATAGCCAAAGCTAATAACGTCATTTGAATCCTATAGAAAGTTTCAAACAAAAGATTGTGCACATACCTACCACCAGCAAAATATTTCTAATCCCCTGTAAATGATTTTGCGAAATCAAATATGGTGCACGTATATGTTACATGTATACCTGTCACAAAATATTTAGCCACATTTGGAAACCCATAACTTAATTATATAAAATATATATTAAATGGAGTTGGCGTTAATCGGAGACTAGAACTCGATGATTATGTAATCTGATGTCTATTATTATAGGATAAATATTTTAATCACAAAGATATTGATCCCATAGATATAAACTTATAAATTGATTTAATTTACCGTAATATGTTAGATTGTAAAGTTATTTTTATTATAAAGTAAATTTATTATATTATATAAAATTATATTAATTTATATATTTATTTTTATAAAATTTTTTTGTAGCTGTAACATTTTTTCTTATTATAATAATAGAATTGTTAAGTTCGCAAGAGAAGTCAGATATCATAAAATCATATTGATTAGGTCGATGTTGAAGTTTTCTTTTTATTTTTTTATTTTTTTGATAACATATGTTGAAGTTTTCTACTTCAATAGATATAGATAATAGAAGCCAGATATCAAGTATATGATTTGAAACTGGCGAGTTCGATTGAGTATTATATGATTAATTGGAAGAAAAGAAAAATAAGTTTACCATTTTCAAACAAAATATATATTTTGTAATACTCTATGCTATATATCATGCGGCAGATGTGGATAAACGAGTTGCATGTGTGTGCGCATCACTACTGGTGGAGAGTGGTCCGAAAAAGTTAGGATTAAGTGACAAAAATATTTTTCCTATTAAAATCTTTCGTACGTTCGTGACATATAATAAGTGGCGAATACTATTTTTGCCACCAGTTGTTTTTTTTTTTTTGTTTGTGAGAAAAGATAAATTTTTTTTTAAGAATCCAATTTGTAATAAAAACTAGTTTGGTTTGTGACAAAACTATTTTTGCCACCAAAACACCCCTCTGCCAAGGATCGAAGAAGTTGGTTATACCAAAAAAGGTGGTCAAATAGTGGCATTTACACAAAACATTACGTTGATTATGATGGGTGCGACACTAAACGATGTTCTGTTTTTCTAATGCCTTTAAATAACCATCGAAGTGGCACTACATTTCATGGGAATCCAATACACATAACTAGGATGATTGCATATCAGATGATGGTTCACAGAAGCATGGTTTTATAATGAACAATGTTGCAGCAAATGAATCAAGGAATTCTCAATATGGCACTGCACCTCACTCGATACGGTTTAATTCGTGCATCAAGACCAAAACAAGAATGCATTTTATACCACCTACTCAGCGTTTTGACTTTGACATATCCAGTGATGATAGTCCAACTCCAAAAATAAAAAGCAGTGGTTGACCTTGGTCTAAGCTACCGATCCAGGTTAGTGAGCAATATACAAGATGATTTTCCCATGCTCAATGTAAAGTCTAAAGGCCGCCAATCATATCCAATATATTAGGACCCTTTTAATGATCCAAAACCTTATATTCCAGCTATTCCGAACTATTCACCTTCGTTCCACGGTCAATACAAATCTGAAATGGCATCGAACATGGCAATTGAGACTTGGAATTATTTCGAGGAATGAAGCCGTGATTAGCAGAATTGGTGAATGCATATGATATTTATTTTTTGATTAAAACAATGTATTTTTTAATTTTATGTTTGTTAGCAACTTTTTGACAGTAATTTATTTGATGAATATGTAATGTATCAATGTATTACCATTTTATTATAATTACTAGCAAAGACTCTACCATGCTTGGTTGAAATGTCTAGTGTAAGTGAAGACATTTGATGAAAAGTTGATGCGATTTTATTTTTCCATCCCATGATTTGTTTTATATATATCTATAAAATCCAGCATAAATAACGCTCCATGCATTGTGTGGGTTATATGCTCGTGATGATTAAAGGAGGGGCAAATTGGAAAATGAAAATGTAGATTTTTTTACCACAAGTAATATTTATGGAAATTACTTATTTAGTAGCAGACAAAAGCAGATAAGCCATGCTGACAGATTAAATAGTTTTTTACGGCCACTTTATTTCGTGGTAAAAAGACAGTTTAACTCGTCACAATAACTATTTTCTCACTAAAGATCTATATGCTGTCCATGTTTATTATCTAGGAAACAAATTGGTCACAAAAACTACATACGTGATAGGAAAAAAATATTTTACTATCAAACATTATAACCACGATAATCTCATAAAAAAATACCTATATTTATTCAGTCCAACAATTTTGATGGTAAAATGCCACTTTTTCCCATGAAATTATGCCATGAAAAAAATTAATCGTGGCTTTTGCCACTATATGTTAAAGTGGTGTGTAATTAACATCATCAGGTATATAGACTCCGATCGGATTGGTTAGGGTTAATATATATATATATATATATAGTAAAGTTAATAAATAGTTTGACATTGAATAAGTCTTAAAGTGGTCATTAAAAAAATGTTTTAAGGACTCCTCTTCTCTCGGCCATTTGGTCGATCCCAACATTATGCATTAATTAACTAGTAATGGATGATGAGCGGCCACTTATATATCAAAACCAAACCACTTATGAAAATGCAACAAATTGCCTTACATGAGCTAATAACGTATCACGTGGGTGCATTAATTCTTCTAATGTGGTTAAAGATGATAGACCCTACAAACATACGAATTATTAATGCGTAATTAATGTCATGGCAACGTGTCTAATCATATCCGTAAGCGCCCCATCCTGTGTGGTTATTATAGAGCCATTATACCTACGTACACAAAATTACCAAGAAGGAGCGAGAAAAAAGAAAAAGGAAAAGGTCACAATAGTTATCGAGATGAACGGTCCATAAACAATAAATATTATTTAACCTTTTTCGTATATCAAGCATTAGTATTTATTATATTGGTATCTAAGCTCCACATGATGGGACCTTATGATATTGTACTCTCACAAATTTGAGTAGCTAGCGCACGATATTTTAATTGTTTGTTTGTTGAACAAGAATCCTCTCCGTTTAGAATTAAATCAATAATATATATTTATTTATATGGGATATTTAAATATATGGGATATTTAAAATATCTTATATTTTAAACAAAATGGTATTATTCATTTAAAGTGAAATATAGAAAACCATATTATTCCCACTGATCAGAACAACAAATGCTTTATATTCGACGGAGGCTTTACCACAATATTATTATCTCACACTTCTTGCCATTAATTGGTAGTGCTTATGGCTATCGTTTAAATTGACACAGAGAAAAGGAAAGTTTTGGCTATGTTTTTTAAGAATTGACAATATTGGGTACATGGCCATAATATCTTGACCGATTTGGAATTTGACTATATAGGAAAATACTTTAATCATAAAAATAAATCTATAAATTGATGGGGTTTGATATAGAACGTAAAATTGTAAAGTTATTTTTATTATAAAATAGATCTAATAAATTTTATGAATCTATATCAGTTTATAAATTTATTTTATATAATCTTTAATTTTGTGTATGTAACACTTTATCATCATTTTGCGGGTTAGAAGCTTAGAAGCAAAATATACAAAAAGTTCCTGGATGGTGGAAGGTCTTGTTCATTGAATAATATTGCGCCCCACGCATTTAGAGAGAAGATATACCAAGTAGAAGGTTTGCTTGTAATATTCTCAAACAACGAAGGGATGTTATAGTCTCATCAAATAGCTAGCCAATCGAGGAATATGGCACCAGAAGAAACCGCCCTCAAGTATTGACTTTGGGTGGCTCAATAGTCAATAGCAGCCCCTGCTTATGTACATCGATCCTTCCTAATTAATTTACAGACCATTTGGTGGAAATTTGGAGTGATTTGGAAGCTCATTGGTTAACGTAACCAAACTTGCACCAATAGAATATTTGTTGGCTGGTTATACCAAAACACAATTTTTTGTTTAGATCTTTCTATATTTCTTTTGAAGGGATTCAAGTCATTTAAAGCAAAAACCTCGTAACGTAAAGGGAATAGTTCATTACTTTTGATGGATACACATATTTTATCTTTCTTCACTTCATCTTACACAAGGAAACTGGAAAGTATAAGTAACCCCCGCCCTGATTGCCGGTAGAGTCAGAGATGAGTCTCTTTTCTCTTTGTTTCTGTACATACCGATTTCTCAGGAATGGAAAGCTACGTACCTAGCTTTTATTTTCAGTCCCTAGAAAACTCTTTTCTCCTATTTTTTCTTTTCTTTTCTTTGTCAGATTGATTAAAGATGTACGTAAGATCTAGTATGATATATATCCGCCCATCGACAACGTCCATGTGGCACCCAAACAACCTCAACATGTGTCGATTTGTCACGCCAATCAAAAAGATCAACGAAACCATGATCTGCTTGTAGCCCACAAAGACAAACCTGGCCAAATCGAGCGCGTTGTTGAAAAGTATTAAAATAGTCCCATGTTTTTCCCTTCATTGACCATTCTCAAACAATGAAGTGCAGTGCATGCAAACTCATGACAGTCTCCGGCCAACTCTGACATTTCGGTTAATGAATATCTGCGCAGGCTGTATATCATAATCGCCATTCAAGACAGTTCCTTACAAGAATCATGGGATGGATGGGGACCATTTTACATGTAAAGTGTTTGCTTTACGTATGTGGTCACCCCTCTTTTTTTTTTTTAACCCCTCCTTTTGTACATCTAATGTTTTATTAACGTACGTGATGCTTGCTTGAGGGAAAGAAAGAGAGCTAGGTAGCTAAAGGGACAGCAGCTTTGCACGTTGGGAGAGCGACAGAAGTTGCACATGCATTTCATTCCTTGTAAAGAAACGGCCACTTCTGAGGAAACCCTTTTCTTGTTCTCCATGATTCACGATGCTATTATAATTTATAATCATCAAATTGATCACTTATCATGCCTTGTTTATTCTATTTTTTAGGTTGGAAATTAAAGTCGTCCAGCCTGCAGAAAGAAAACCCCTCATGGAGTATTTTACCTTTCAGGGATAGCTGGTGATGATCAAGACCTCGCACCACACCCACGAATATATTGGTGGGGGCACTTCTTGTACACTCGGGGAAAAAAAAACACTCCTAGCTAGTTTAGATGGCCCAGTCGGTTTTGTATTAATTAGGGTATGGGTGTCATCCACGTAGGCTAACAAAAACTTATTAGGTATTTCTCAAATAGGGATGATATGATAATCTCATCCTATCATAACGGATGATGTTAGGCCTATGCAAGAAATCCGTTGGGTTGATCAACCTGTACAACCCGATTGGGTCGAATCTGCTAAAGTCTGATTGAGTAAATGTTACTTTTGATAACCATCCAACCCTACCAATGTCCGATGACATTTGAACATGACTTAAAACCCATTGCAATGAAAAAGCAAAGCCCTTCTCAAAATCCATTGCATGTAACAAAAAACTGTTGGTCTGAGTGAGTGGGTTCCCTTCTCTCTCTCATTTCTTGCTTCCGTTACTGTCTTAGATCCCCTCGCTTCATTGGATTTCCATTACTGCGTGCTGGGTCTGAGTGCGTCCTTCACCAAATCTAGACCTAAATGCGCTAAGATTCTACTTGATAAGTGAGATAAAAATTTTAAATTTAAGATAAAATATTAAAATATTATATTTTAATATTATTATTATTTTAAAATTAAAAAAAATTAAATTATTTATTATATTTTATATAAAAATTTAAAAAAATTATAACGGTGAGATGAAAATTTTAAATTTAAGATAAAAATTTTTTCTACCGGAACCTAAATCTCATGTCACAGAAGTTATTCTTGTAATGTAGATTCAATTATTGCTAGGTCTCTAGGTTCCCTTTACCAAAGCTAGATCGGAAGAAAGATTCTATTTCATGCGAGTTGTCTTATCAGGACCAGAAGTAAGTTTAATCTCTCTCTCTACTGTAATGGATTTTAACAATCAAGTTCTAGAGCTTTGCAGTACAAATCTACAGTACAAGAGACCTAGGGATGCAAAGCTCTGCTTTGTCGGGTCTGGCAGTGTACCAAGCAGGAAACTTGCTTATGGAAAACCCATAAAAAAGGAGCACTTATTCCTGGTTACACAGAATTAAAAAATTTATTTTATTTTATTTTAATTTATTATTATAATTTATTTAATTTTTTATATAAAATATAATAAATAATTATATTTTTTTAAATTTTAATACAAAATTAATATTATAAATTATATTATAATAATATTTTATTTATTACTATTTAAAATATTTTATCTTATATGTATAACCAAACGGTATCTTAAGATGCAATCAACAAGTCAAGAATGGCAGTCATCATTTTGTCAAGAGATAATGCTTCTTCCACCTGGTGCTTGGAAGAACTTGCAAAGATTGTTGAATGCATTATTGGCAGTTCATTTGTGCTAAAACCTAGAAAGAAAACTTGAAAATAAGAATTACAATTAAAATCATCAAGTTTCTATGCTTTTCTTCCACAACTTTTGTCTACTTGGCTGACTTTACTCTTCAATTTATCCATTGTCTTTAATAATAATCTCTCCCTTAGTTTGCAATCGTGTGTTCCTCAAAAATATTATCTTGGTGAAAAATAATGTTTCAGGATCAGTTACAAAGTAAAAAAAATGAGAGAAAAAAAGTTATGTAAAACAAATTGACCGCATTATGACCCAGCCTAAATGGACCGGATCGGGTCGAGATGACACCTTCTAATAAATGGTCCAAGTCAGGCTCGCGTCAAACCCAACTTGGCGCATATATAATAAGTGATATGTTTACTTTATTTGCATTTTAGAAATAATATTTGTAATTATAGAATATGCAAGCGTCGTCATATACTCTTTTGAAAAAAAAAATAGATATAAGACTCACATAAAAAAAATTATTTTTTAATAATAAATTCCATTATTTTTTAAAAAGAATGCTAATCATTATTCTATCTATAATTGTATCTAATAATAATATTACTCTTTATATTTAAAGACTACTTATAATCAATCCACGTCAAGATACATCATTTATAAACTACTTACTAGGAATTTTGGTAGCATCACAAATGATGGTATCAGTAAATTTGCATTGTTGATTGGCGCAATCGCTCAATCTCTAGAGTCCATGTCCATGATATATTTGTTGAATCGAAACGAGTAGAGATAGATGGAACATGATGGACCCACGATGTGGGGCCCACGCATAGAAAGCAATATCATCCTGAGGCCGTGGTCACTAAGATTCGTTCTTAAGCAACGTTGACGGTATCGCCCGTTCCGCCACTACCTGTGCCAGATTCTAATAATTCGCTGCCGCCGGCCACCATGATCAGGACATCTCATACACGTACGTATTACTATACCGAAATAATTAATAATACATTCATATTTCTCTTATAAATTAATACTTGGTCTTAGTTTGATTATATAGTTTTTTTTTTTTGATAAACCGTTTGATTATATAGTTTTAGAAGAGATTAGATTAGATGTTTTATTGTAAGTTGAATAAAATATTAATTTTTTAATAGTAGTTTATTTTAAAATTTAAAAAAATTGAATTATTTATTATATTTTATATGAAAATTTGATAAAATTATATTAATTATATAAAATGAGAATTAAGATGAAATGAGATAGTTTGGTTTAAAATGAAACCTTAATTACATGATTCTCACATGGATTCTCATGCATTCATATATGGTTCTTGATTCTTAAATCGAAACATGTGTTGCCCTTGATTAATTCAGCTAGATCAATCACGTAGACTCGTACACGATCATAGGAATTTTAGAAAGTACTTCTGTAAGTTCTTAGTATTATAGTATATATAACATTTATATACGAACAAACAACACCATTTTGCTAAGGCCATTTGTATTGAATGATATAAGGGTTAGGTATGGGCTGCTACATGTCAATGAAATACGAAACGTACGGTACTAGACGTGTGTGCTCAGTGGTGGACCTACAGCTAGCCGAAGTATTTTGAAAATTTAAACCATGATCTCCTTAATTTTATTCATAATTGATCTGTAAATATTAAAAATAACTCATCGAAAAATTTATAATCACTATATAATATCTAAAATTTTCTAAAATCTCAATATACTTAGAAATATATGATCTCTTCAATTTTTCTTCTTATAGTTTCAAAATTTTATATAATTTGTATATATTATTTATTTTCAAGAATGTGACATCACTAAAATTAAATTAACACTACTAGATTTAGGAGAAATAATAAGCTTATTAATATATATTCTAAAGTTTTTTGTTATACAATAAATATTATGCTTATTTATATGGAATCCAAAGGGAAAATGCAAGAAAAATCATTTAAGGTTGATAATTTATATAAAAAATAGTTTAGAGGTTTTATCCTCTAAACTTCGTCAGGAAAGAAAAAATTATTTAAGGTTTCAATTATAGTATTATATAAAAAATTATTTAAGGTTTTAATTATAGTATTATATGCTTAATGTGACATGAAAATATCTAAATTTTATATGAAACTTAATAAACTAATAATTTACATACTATAATGGAAGATGACATTCTAAAATATCACTAATAGTTCCTATAAAGAAATTAATAAACTCTAAATATTTTATTAACAAAATTATAATGGATTAATATTATTTCACGAAATATTATCGTCAGAAGTCTAAAACATTTATATAAACCTGTGTTTATAGATTTTTATTTCTACATGTATGTAGTAAATTATTAAGATCTAATCTTATATATAGTTATGATTTTATGAATATTTAATCTCCTTTTATTTTATATAAATGTGTGACACGGTTGAAAAGTTGGCATCCTGAAAAAACTTATGACTCCGCTAATGCATATGTTAATCGAACTTATATAAATTTAAATACTAGAGAAAATTAAGAATGTTGGTGCTTCTTTGATGAGCCCAATTAAATAAATCTAGTTTCATGCATGATATAGATCAGCTGCACGGTAAGTGTTTGAGACAGTTTTCCAACACTTGGATCAGCCTTCTGTGAGCAGCAAGAAGGAATAGACAGACGGCCGGGAGATTTCGGTAAGAGAAAGCTTCTTTAATTATTTGGATGATGAGCGAGCTAAGATGGTAAAAGAATGTGTAATAGAAATCAACCATTTTACCTTAACAATTTGGGGTATTATGGTGGAGCTTTAGCCACTGTGCAAGGGATACGCTTTTCACTATAACAAAAATGGGATTTAGTGACAGAGAAAATTGTCACAAGAAATGATCAAAATGTCACGAAATACATTTCGTGACGGTTGAAAACTATCACAGGACTATTACCTAATGGGCATCATAGAATATATTTAATGACAATTTACTGTAAGTTGTCACTAAAAATATTTTTAGTGACGGTCGGCGGTATGCCTTTTATATAATGTTCAAATGTTGCTTTTTTCTGTGATGGTTGAAATCTGTCACAAAAAGTCACATTCAAACGTAAAATTTAATGTTCAAATGTAAACCAGACCAATTGACATCCGAATAACAGAAGGTAACGTTCGTTGATTATAGTTCAAACGTATCATATTTACATTTGAATGTTTTTACGTCCGAACGTTACGTTTGAATTTAAATTCCAACGTAAACGGACCAATGTCCGAAAGTACGTATCATAATGTTCGGATGTTGATTCGAATGTTAACAAAGTAGCATTCGAACGCAAGAAGTACATTCAGAGGTTTGGAACATTAAACGTTTAAACATTTGAACGTTATGTTCATTTGACGGTGAGAACGTTTGAACGTTTTGTTATAATTTTGTGTGATTACGTTTGAACGTGGATTCAAATGTGAAACACTGCTCAAACGTATTTTTTTACATTCAAACGTACATATTAGAAATTCTAAACTCATCTAATTAAAAAACATACCAATTGTACCAATTGTATCATATTACATAACATATTTCACAACTAACAATGTTTGTTTTTAAATTAGATATTAAAAATATAATACACTGATAAAATTCATTTCTTTTTCTTTCCTTGTCCATCGCAACTCTATTGCAATGATATAACACGCTTTATTTGTAGCATCATCTCCCACTGCACTTGCTCTTAGACATCATTGCATATTCTTTCATTCTGGTCTCTTTGTTGGTCCTGCAAACACGTCTCTAAATAAGACTGTTACTCTAAGAGGGATTCCAACTCTTACTGTTTGGACCTCATATTCTCATTCTTACTCTGTGCAGCTTCTAAATCTTTGATAAGATTATTAATTAGTGAAGTCGATGAGGTTGAGGAGGATGAGCCAGAAGGCTTGAAAGATCATCCCAAACCTCTTGCCATACTAAAGTTGGGACCGAGCACTTGCATGAAAATGTCTATATTACTAGGAGAGGATTCCCAAGAAGCTGACTGCATCTCCATCATTTTTTCCTGCAATTTGAAAGATCAAAACACACAATAAGTAAAGTATTAAAAGAAATACAAATAAAAAATAAATTATTCACATATTGTATAATTTATTTAACAAAAAAAATATTGCTTACATAATTATCTACATCGGCAGGATCCATCCACTCATTACGCTCATTAGTGTGAGCAGTAGCATAGACATGAATAAGGGAAAAGTTTTCAAGATCATCACGTTTCTAACAAAACGACATTAGCAATTTTTAAAATATAGTGTTAGTACTTATATAAAAGAATAGTAGGAAAATAAATGAATTATATAGTTTATTAATTACATTTTTTTTAGCAAGACGATGGAATGATCTTGAACTAGCACGATGATGTATAGTCAGAACGGATTTATTATGTGCATTTGTAGAACTTAAGTGCTACAAAATTAATTAAGAATGTTAATTGTAATATATATACATATAATATAAACAACAAATATAAATGTAAATAATTAAATGAAATAAATATACAATACCTGATATTTTGAAGATGCGAAAAGATTACAATATTTTTTCCAATCGTCTAACTTCATCTGCCGAAAAGGGGACTACGTAGCCTCTTCAAACATCTCAAACTAATTATTAAATTATCATCATTCGAACGTTAATACTTTACGTCCGAACTTCTTGATTTACATTCAAACGTACATTCATTGTACGTTTGGACGTAAATTCTTTCTAATTATTAAAAGAGAAATGATATTTACAGTCGTGGTTGTGCAAGTGCAGCACAGTCTCTTTGAAAAAAGTGAATTAATATGGAATTCATATGAAAAAAAATTAACTTTTTTAATTGTGGACCTCACTTTTTTTCAAAGCAATTGCGTGGCGTTTGCACACTTCACGATGTATGTAGCATTACTCTTATTAAAATATTATCATTCAAACATCAATTACTTGACATTCGAACGTATGTCCCTTAAATTTTCCAATATAATTTCGTTAATTACTTGACATTCGAACAGTGATAGGTGAGCAAAAAATACTTATTAATGAGTTCGATGAGCTCAGCTGGGAGTGGAAGACACTGAGAGATGTCTTCCTCACGAGAAGTTGGGGCCCAGTATGCACATTGAGGAGAAACATTTACCCACGATGGTTCGAGAGTTTTACATGGGATGACCACTATGCCTAATGATGCATCCTCCCCTACCATCACTATATGCGATGTACAGTTTGAGTTCTCAGTGGATGTTATTGTCGAGTTACTCCAGATCCTGCGTTTCCTACTTGAGGTGATAGTTATTCACGTTGGTGACACAATAGTTGTATTAGCTCCTGGCACATTTGAGGCAACTGCATTAGCTCCGGGCCTTTCTTTCGCATGTTGCAAATTTTTGTTGTAACAAATGTAGACCCTATGGCACATAAGGCCACATTCAATTGAGCTCGCGCATAGTTTCTGATTCGCTTGGCATGTGGAGAGCCCATTGACTTGCCATTCGTTATACTTGAGCGGATCCATTAAGAGGCGAGCATCTATACAACGGACAACCTTTCATACGGTGTCATCATCAGCCTGTTATTACTAGCTCGGGGAGTGCCACTTTAGGTGGAAGAGATGATGCTAAACCAGATGAGCCCCATCGACATGAACACACACTGTTGGAGCATTGGACAGGGGAGAGGCTTGGCTTGGCATTAGTCTGGTCCTATATCAGATTTTGTTCCTTCGACCGAGTTTGGAGCTAGTGTTGCTCCCCGGTCTGTGAGTAGTAGTTAGCAGCCGACGGGTGCATCTGCGGGGGATGTGCGACCTGCTTGGATTGATGCAGTTATGACAGATATGAAGGTGCAAATAGACCAACAGATCGATAGATAGATTGCACATATAGATCAGGCTGTTGCACATCTTGCCCATCATGTAGATGTGCTAAACAATAAGGTTGAGACATTGACTGAGGAGTTTTGATCATTTGTAAACCAGCAGTTCTGAATGTCCTTTGTAAAAATTAATCATATTTTATTTTTTATTTTTGACATATGTAATGGACAATAATATTTAATATATGTATTGTAGCTTAGTTTCTATTCTCAATTTTCTTTAATCTTAGCTTATACAACATTAATATTAAACAAATATATATATATATTATAGTCAATATCTGCAAATATAAATTAACATCTAACGTTCAAACGCAATGTTTGAACATTGGCGCTAAAAATTTTCACGTTCGCACTTAAGTAGACATAACATTCGAAAGTTAAAAAATTCTTACTCAATATTTAGTGACGGTTTCCACAAACCATCACAGAAAATGCATTTTAGTGATGATTTGGACACCAGCACAATTTCTAAACTGTCATTAAAAAGTATTTTTGTTGTAGTGTTTGACGCCCATAATTTTAGGTAGTTGCGCATTTGATTTAGGTTAAGTCGCCACCTAAATTTTGACGGGCACTGTGGCCGCTATATTTACAATTGTACTTGCGCCGAGCTTTAGTTTTACCATATCAAATATTTGATAATTGGTATAAACCTCCTGTTAAGGATTTGTTCCATGATCCACCGAAGCTCTCTATCTGCAACAAATAAAGATGGCAGTTTAGCGTGCCTAAGACACTTCTAATGCCTAAGTCAATAATATGTGAAAAGAGTTATCACCCAAAACTTTGAGAACGTATTCTCCTACCTCTGTTAATGTCACATTCTTATCATGTATATATAGGTGTGGTAGATTACTGATAAGTACTGGCGATAGGTTTGAACCCCTAGTTATTCTTATCAACTTATATCTTTGATATATATGATGACCATCCTGAAGATATTGGGTTTATCCCAACTGTTTGCTTTGATCGTCTTATCCATCATACTTAGTGGTTACAGAATGGAGTCGTATTGGTCTTTAAGACTGAGACAACCACTTTCTTTGGTTTCACATCGGTTGGGCCTCTATTCTGACTACCATTTGGGCCTAGGAGTGTAAATCGGTCCGGTCCGGTCCGGTCCAGGGGGATGATGGACCCATCATTTTTCCTAACTGGACTGGACCGAACCGGTAGCTATCGATCTGGTTGTTCCGTTCAGTTTGGCTAAATTATTTTGTTTCATCTTTTTTTTTTGGCAAATAAATTAATAAAAAAATTATTTAAATTACTAAAATTAAAATTAAGTGAATTATTAATGTGAATTATATAACTAATTCATTAAAAAATATTTAACTATAATTATATTTTTGATGCTGATAGTTATTACTTATTAACTTAGACTTTACTAATTAGTATGCATAATCATTAATAATGTCATACATTTTATATATGTTTAAGAATATCAAATAATTTCATTATACATAGATTATTCATACTTTCTTACAACTTAGGTATATCAAAAAAATTACTTAATTACTTTAATTAAGTGTAAATAGTAAAGTATGTATGAATGTATAATGTATTAACTATTTACATATAATGACATAAATTATAACATGATTTATGATTTATTATTAATTGATAGCATATAATATTTAATATTTTATACGGCCAATGATAATAAATTAAATAAAAATTATATCATTAACTTATATGATTACTATATAAAAATAAGATATTAAATTATTAAAAATATTTTAAATATATATAGTTCAGTCTGGTTAAAAATTTATAGATCCTGAAACGGGATAGAATTTTTTTGGTCCACAATTTGTGGGACTGAAATCGACCGGTATAGATTTTGGTCTAGTCCTGTCGATTTTTTGATCCAGACCAAAATCGGTACACTCCTAGTTGGGCCTCTAGGATGGGCCCATTTCCTACTGAGGACTATAAGGACTCTCCACCTCCATTCTCTTGTAATGCCCTTTTCCTATTATTTAATGCATGATCTCTTCTTTAGTTTTACACTACAAGCTGGGATGCTTTGAAAATGAAATGAGATGTGAATTTTGTGAATGATAGTGAGATAGTTTGAGTTAAATATTTATTAGATTTTAAAAAATGAGGACGAAGTTAAATAAAAAATATTATAAAGTTAAAATATTGTTAAAATATAATTTTTTAATAATTTTTTATTTTGAAATTTGAAAAAGTTGAATTATTTTTTAAATTTTGTTTGAAAATTTGAAAAGGTTGTAATAAGTAATTTGAAAAAGTTGTAATGATTAGTTTGAAAGTGTTTGTATTTGAGTGGTATTTAGAAAGAAAATGAGATGAGATGAGATGAGATAAAAATTATTTCCAAAGATCTCCTAAATATATCGCAATTTGTCTTTGTATGTTGCGTTAAATTGCCTTGAGCCTCATGTTAGATAACCAAACACCTAGCTATTCATGTTTATCGTCCTTAACTCGTCCTAGGCATTGTCCGCCTCTCCTTTATCCACCATAGCCTTAGAGCGTGCTTGGTTGTTTAGAATATTTCAAAATATCTTTAAGTAGTAATAAAATAATTTGTAAATATGAGTGAAGTAATAGAAAAACAGTAATAAATATTTTGTGAATTGTAATAAAGTAACCTAAAAATATTTTAAAATAATTGGGCTTCCAAACAAGTCCTTAGCCACCTTTCCCTTTCTTAGCCTCCACCTTGCTCACCTTTGTTTTGCCTCACCATTGCGAAGGGGTAAGGTTTCGAACCCAACTTTTAGCCACAGTGGGCTCACAAAGATTAATTTCCCTACAACAAGCTACAACTTAACACCGTAGTCTCCTTACTGATTGGAAATGCCGCTCAATACCACTACGAGACCTATTGGGCTAACCAGTGGGCCTAGGTTACAAGTTGGGCTACTAACCTGAGTTCCCCTGAGAACTTGACCCATCCTTCGGGCCCAGTCCATCCGAGAGAATACCTGTCTAAGAGTCATTTGGGCAAAGAAAGTTATCCGGTAATTTGATTATAGATAAACTCTCTACCCTAGGACTTGAATTTTGAATAGCGAATGAGCCTGCAATCACATAATAACAGAAATCTCGTGGGCTTTATATCTACAGAGAACCTAGGTATGTAAAGGCTATTTGATTCATTGGTATTGAAAATGGAGTTTTCCATTGTGATTACTGACTTAGGCATCAGAGGCATTTCCTAGAACCCCCAAGCCATTCTACTCTTTGGTTGCAGGTAAATGTTTGTGAGTGGCGGTGAAACACATCTATAACAATTGGCATCGTCTATGGTATTCATTATCCTACAACTAGCATTCTTTTCATATGCCCACCACAACTCAATCTCAAACAACTAGAGACCAGGAGGTAACGTCGCGAAATATGAAGGGAAGGTTTGTAGAGATGGAAGAAGTGGTGAAGGATTTGACAGCCGAGGTGGAGTCATTGCGGAAGGAAAATGAGGCCCTTAAAGAAAAGAAAGGCCCCTCAGGGGAGGATATGGCGCCTAGCCAAGGCGATAGGATTGAGATGGAAGTGCATAGTGCTAGGTTAGGCAAGCCCCCTCAAGAGAATGAGGAAATGAAGAAGATGCATCAAAATTAGCATAGTTTAATGGACAAATATGAGGAGATGGCCAAAGGATAGGGAAGTCTTCCTCGATTGATCAACTGTTATCTAGCATCAATCTACCATTCTATGCAGAAATTATGGTAGTACCATTGCTGCCAAAGTCTAAAGTCCCTTCAATAGGTATCTATGATGGGTCTAAAGACCCAGTGGAGCATTTGGAAACTTTCAAACCTCACATGACACTCCATGGGTTCGCCGAAGAGATTACGTGTCGGATTTTTCCTTTGACTTTGAAGGGAATGGCTTGAGGATAGTTTGGGATGTTGTAGTCGGGATCTATAGATAGTTGCGAAGAGTTGGATTGACGGCTTTTAACCCAATTTATGGTGAGTTAAAGGCGTGGGAGGCCAGCAGCATACTTGTTGAAGGAAAAGCAAAGAGAAGATGAGAATTTGAGAGTATATCTTGTGCAATTCAATATAGAAAGAATGATGGCTGATGACCAGGATGAGATGATCATGTTGGCTGCTCTTCTCAGAGGTATATAGCTGAGGAGTCCTTACAAGGCCGAATTGGTGAGGAAGACCCCTTCCACTTTACATAAATTTATGGACAGAGCAGACAACTTTATCAACATCGAAGACACGCTGATTGCCTTAACAAATCGATCGATGGAGGAGCGTGGGTTGAAGGAAGGCCAGTGAAGGGATCGGAAAGAAGGACAAAAGGCAAGGAGGGGCCAACATAAAGAAAGGTGAGATGGACATGTAAGGTGACACAATGCGGTTATATACACTATTCTAGTGTGCATAGCCAAGATAAAGTAAAGGAGATCAGGCATGGTGAGGATCACGGGCAATAGTCCCAGAAGTACTGCACATATCATAATACGAGCGGGCATAGAATTGAAGATTGTCATACCTTAAAATAAAAATTCAAGGATATGAGGGGTAATGGTGAGCTGGAGCCCATGGTTGCCCAAAACACTACTCCACCACGACGTTCAAGTGACCAGAAGCCGGAGCGTAAACCCCAACTGAGCGAGAGCCAAAGAAGAAGGGGTTCACCAAAAAGAGGAAGGAGATCGCAAGAATTGTGAGACCAAAATCCTAGGTAGGACACATCGGCCCCTAGCAAAGATATGTACAATCATTGGAGAATATGTTGGAGGTGGCCCAACTTTCTCCTAGGCATATGCTAGGTGGGCAAGACATAAGGAAGTGTACAGTGCGAGCATCCTCGAATGCAAGTTTCCCCCATGATCTCTTTTGGCAATGATGACTATCAAGGAATCGTCTACCCACATGATGGCGCATTGGTAGTAACGATGTTGATGGCGAATTATACAACTTGAAGAATATTGATCGATAATGGGAATTCAGCACATATCCTATTCTTGGACGCCTTCGTCAAGATGGATATTAGTGTAGATCAGCTATTCCTAGCACTAACCACATTGAGTAGACTCACTGGGGAAGCAGTACAGCCCATGGGTCCATCATGTTGCCAATATCAGTAGACATAGGCCCTCACATCGCCACCATCATGACAAAGTTCTTGGTAGTGAGGACACAATCAGCATATAATGCCATCATTGGTCGACCCACGTTAAATGCTTTAAAGGCAATCACCTCAACTTATTATAAAAAAATGAAGTTCTTGACTAAGGGGGGGGGGTTGGTAAGGTGCGTGGCGAACAGGTGCTTGCCTGAGAATATTATGTTCAGGAGGTCAGGCAAGGAGAAAGGGAGGTGAAGGTGGTTGAGCCACAAGAAGATGTAAGCATGGCTCCCCCGCTTCCACCAAAAATGTTTATGACTGAGGCAGAAACAAGAAACAAAGGTGCCTTGAGGTAGGGAGAAGTAGACGAGCCCTTGGAGCTTGTCAATCTTGATATGGTCCATCTAGAAAGCTATGTAAAGATTGGGACCAAAATGACAAAAGATAAAAGGCGGCAACTGACACACCTCCTCCTCAAGCACAAGGATGTCTTTGCATAGAGTCATAAGGACATGCCCAGAATTGGGGAGGACGTCATTGAGTATAGGTTGAACGTCGACCGAAGAGCGCAGCCAATTAAACAAAAGAAAAGAAATTTTAGTACCGAAAAGTATGAAGCGATTGCAGAGGAGGTAGATTAGCTATTAGCAGCTAGGTTTATTAGAGAAACTCAATACCCAGACTGGCTATCAAATGTGGTATTGGTGAAGAAATCCAACAGGATATGGTAGATGTGTGTGGACTTTACGGACCTTAACAAGGCTTGCCCAAAAGATAGCTTTCCTCTCTCATGGATAGACTTGATAGTTGATGCCATGGCAAGGCATAAAGTGTTGAGCTTCATGGATGCCTATTCGGGGTACAACCAGATCAGGAAGAGTCAGGCCAACTAGGAGAAGAAATCTTTTATAATTAATTAGGGATTCTACTGTTACAAGGTTATGCCTTTTGGCCTAAAGAATGCATGGGCGACGTACTAAAGACTAAACAAGATGTTTAAACATCAGATAGGCTGGAGCATGGAAATATATGTGGATGACTTGCTGGTGAAGAGTATGGAGTTCGGGCAACATGTGAAGGACCTGAGAGAATATTAGGTGTATTATGCAATACAATATGAAGCTTAATCCAACAAAGTATGCATTTGGAGTGCATTCAGGCAAGTTTTTGGGGGTTATGGTGTCAGAGAGGGGCATCAAAGCAAACTCTAAGAAACTATGGGTAATCATTGAGATGAAGTCGCTCACTAGTTTGAATGAGGTCCAGAAGTTGGCAGGGAGGATAGCGGCCTTTAACAGATTTGTGTCCCAATCAACAAACAAATGCCTCCCTTTCTTTCAAGTGCTCAAGAAGGCCCAAGGCTAGGATGCTAGATGCAAAGAGGAATTCACCAGTTGAAAGAATATTTAACCCAACTGCCATTGCTCAGCTAGACTAAGTGAGGGGAACCTTTGTTACTATATTTGGCCGCAACCCCAAACGTTGTGTCAGCAGCATTAGTGAGGAAGGAAGGGAAGGAGCAGAGATCGGTGTACTATGTAAGCAGAGCTTTGAAAGGAGTCGAGGCGAGATACCTGAAAATTAAGCTTATCGCTTTTGCCATTGTAATAGCTGCACAGTGATTACGCCTGTACTTTCAGGCCCACTTGATAAAGGTCTTTACCTCATCGCCCTAACATAAGGTGTTGCAAGGCCTGACACCTCGGGATGACTAATCAAATGGTCCATCAAGCTGAGCGAGTACGACATCAGTTATGTTCCCAAAATTGCTATCAAAGGCCAAGTCCTGGCTGATTTTGTAGCGAAATTCACAAATTTTGAGAAGAGGTACCCAAGGTTCTCGAGAGGGCAGCATGGCAAGTGTACATTGACGGATCATCTTGCCGAGTAGGAGGTGGCATGAGCATTCACATGGTGGAAGGCGATGGAGCGAAGTCATATCATGCAATACACCTGAACTTGAAAGTGACTAACAATGAAGCTTAGTATGAAGCAGCACTCGTGGGGTTGGCCATAGCAGGAACTTCAGGCAGGGAAGAAGTTAAGATGAGGGTAGACTCACAAGTTGTAGTTAGTCAAATCACGAGAGAGTATTCGTCGAAGGGATAGAAGTTGATAAAGTAACTCCACCAAGTTCAAGAACACCGCAACCGCCTTAGTTATTTTCAAATTGAACGGATCCCTCGAGGAGATAATTACAAAGCCGACCGATTAGCACGAGTGACATCCACAAAGCAAGGAGACTTTGCACTAAGAGGTCAATGTCCAAACTATAGACACACCAGCCATAGGGAAGGAGGCCCTAGAGATTGGGGAGAGTATGCGAGGATGGGCGGATAATATAATCAAGTACATGGAAATAAGAGATCTTCCCGCCTTTCGGCAAGAAGTAAGGAAAGTCAAAAGCAGGGTGGCTTCATTCACCATGGTAGATGGGATGCTATATAAATGGGGTTTTTCGATCCCATTATTAAGATGCATCTTGAAGGAAAAACTGAGTATGTGATGAGAAAGGAGCATGAAGGGGTATGCAGAAATCATTCAGGAGGAAGGTCACTCATCGCAAAGATCATGAGAGTATGGTACTATTGGCCAAATGACCTAAACAATGCAAAGGAGTTCGTAAAAATAGGCGTCTAATACTAGCTACACGCACCAGTTCTAAACGCACCTCCCAAGGAGCTAAGATCGATAACCAACCCTTGGCCACTCGCTCAAGTGGGGCATAGACTTGGTCAGCCCTATGCCCCCGAGCAAAGTGGACATAAGCTGAAGCAATGGCAACAGTGACTACCCAAAGCGTGATGAGGTTCTTGTGGAAAACCATCGAGTGCTGATTCAGGGTACCCCAATGCATCATTTTTGACAACTGCAAATAGTTTGATTATGAGTATTATCGCAAATGGTATGTGAAACTCGGGATCAAAGTTAAAAACTCATCCCCGGGACACCCACATGCAGATGATTAAGTTGAAGCAACCAACAAAATCATTGTCGAGATATTAAAGAAAAAGGTAGGCAGGAAGAAGGGGACATGGGCAGAAGAGCTTCCTGAAATCTTATGGGCTACAATACCACACCAAAAACCTCAATGGGGAAAACACCTTTCGCTCTGGCATATGGGAACGAAGCTATGATACCAATGGAAGTAGGGCTACCAAGTCACAGGAGAAAAGGTTTCTATCTAGATGTGAATGATGAGAGGCTGAAAGAAAATTTGGACTTGCTAGAGAAGGTGAGGGCAAATGTCGAAGCAAGAACGATAGCCTCCACAAAGAAGATAGAGTAGTATTTCAACAAAAGGGTGAGGCCCAAGTCTTTCAAGATGAGTGACCTGGTCTTGAAGAAAACTGGAGTAACTACGACACAAGAAGGGAAGCTAGGGCTACAATGGGAAGTGACATATGTAGTGATAGCCAGCCACCGAACGAGAACCTATCACCTTAGAGACACCACAGGGCATGAACTGCCCCACCTTTGGAATGCCGAACACTGGAGAAGATATTACGTTTGAATATGTGATGTATTAATCTTGATACAACAAGTTCATTATATTGACTTAATATTATCTTATCTTCTCTTGTTACTTTGTTTTATCTCATTTCCTCAGTGGTCACCTAGCCAACACTTTTTTTTTCTAAGGTTACGCAGTCGAGTGACTCTCCCACTACACCTATTGTTAAGGTTACACAGTCGAGGCTATCTCCTGTTACACCTCTTGCCAGAATTGCGCAGTCGAGGGACTCTCCCACTACACCTATTGTTAAGGTTACACGGTCAAGGCTGTCTCCCATTACACCTCTCACCAAAAGTTGTGTGGTCAAGAGACTCTTGCCACACTCTTCTCGCCAAAGGCTATGTGGTCGAAGGACTCTCCCACATAGATCACGTGGTTGGAGTAGCCATTGCTCAATGATCGCCTACCCCCATTGGATAGGGGAAGTTGCGAAATAGAGCCAAATAGTTGATATTCCATCCAATAAGAAATAACACAAGACGACAAGACTAACAACACTATGATAGTAAAATAACATCTACATCATTAAAGTCAAACACAATGCCTTGTCACAGTTAAACCACAAGTCAAAAATTTCATTTACATTGTTGATATCTTTTCCTAATACAAAATCTAGAAAGGTGAATTTCAAGACAGGCAAGGAGGGAAAGTATTTGACATAGTGTCCTAGCCAAAAGAGTCAAAGACATGGTAAGCAGTAGGGCTAGCTTAGATGGACTTCTTGTCTAGGGTGTGAAGATCTGCCTCGAGATTGTTGAGTAGAAAATCACACAACTATTTAATCTCAAGCTTAAACCCAAGACCCCAAGCTCAGTCTCAAACAGTGTATGCAGCCATCAGTTGGGGAAGAATGTGAGCAACCTCACTTTGAGAATGGCCCAAATTGATGTTCAGGTTGGTCACTTCAGTTTTCAAGTCTGACAGCTACTTTTTGCAAGTCTCCAAAACTTGGTTCAATTGCAAATAGTGGCAATCATGCTCCTTAAGTTCTTTCTTTACCTTCACCTAATCTCTCTCAGCTTTGACTTTCTCAACCATTGCCATACTCAATCTAGTATTAGCTTCTCAGTGCCCTACTTCAGAGGTTAATAGGCAAGCAACATAACTAGACTTCACCTTCTTCAGCTCTTCATTTTCTGCCTTCACTTGGTTGAGGTGAGTAGCTAGATCATCCCGTTCCTTCCCATTTGCCTCTGTTTCTCGGCAACAACGACATGACTCTTCCAAGGAGCTTGTAATCTCCCTCCGAAGCGAGTCAACTTGGGCATAAAGGGAGGCCAACTCGCCTTCAAGTTTGTTGGAACGGACCTTAACTCAGAATAGTTCACCAGCCATTTTCTCCTTCTCAGTGTGGATAGCACGAACTACATTATGGGCCTGGCAGATGAAGGACGACATGGATTGGTTCTCCTCCTCTAATTCCAAACAATCCTCAACTAATGCGGCCACTAGGCAATCAACTCCCTAAGAAAAGAGAATATAAATAATCATAAAAAAATATCAACTAAAGTGAAGAAACTCATCGGCAAGAGGATATTTTGAAGATGACAAACAATGGAATGAAAGGCCCTTTCATGGTGAGCACGCAAGGGCTAGGAAGAGCTAGATGGGCGAGAGCTAGATGAATCTCGAGGTTTGGGAATCTTAAAGGAAACACTAGTGGAAACCCTTGAGGCAAGAGTATCTTGAACATGCCTTGGAGGAACAGTTAGAGGATTGCTCATGTTCACTCCTGCCTGTTGATTGGAGGGCAATTCTACATCATCTTCCCAAACATGTGGTTTTTGAAAGGGATCAGCGAGAGGGTTTTCCTCTAGAAAAGTCAAAGAAGGCTCACCACCTTAGGGAAGGAAATGCTGAAAGGAGAGGGGATTGATACCCTACTCTCACTGGCGGGGGATATGGTTAGTAAAACAAAGGGCAACTTCTAGGTAACTCCACCCAAGATGGTTGAGGCAATGGGCAGTCCAGACAAAATCAATGGATCTTCAATGTCCTCAACCCGAGGGGATTCCCCAGAAGTGTTGAAGGAAGGAAAGCTACCGGGCACAGTTGGAGGTGCATTAAGCAACTTAGGATTCAAGGTTATGATGTCGTCGCCCTTATCTGAGTTGACACCATCACCTGGCTTTTGAGTAGTGGTGGATGGTATGGTAGGCGACTGGGTGGTTTTGGTAGTAGTAGCGACTATCACCATATCAAGATCAACCTCAGCTTGGACCATAATCTCATCAACAGAATTAGGCGAAGGTGCTAGGGGAGGATTTGATTTCTTAAGGCCACTCACCAAAGGTGGCGGCAAGGGACCACCCCTGGTGGAACTGGATTCATCCGAGGGCACCACGGTTACATGAACCTTTTTCTTCTTCCTTCCACTAGTAGCGGGCTTGGGCCCCCTCTTTAGGCCACCCGCCAGTGATGGTGGACCTAAGAACTCATGTACAAGAACATGCCTAACTGGCTAACATTAAAAATCTAATGATATTGGGAGGGGTCAAGATGGCATCCGACTAGGTAAAGTTAGTATTCTTGTTTGCCCATGCCTGCACCAATTAGATTCAGTCCTCTTCTCGGGTAGAAAGGAGGATCTCGAATTCATGCTTATTGAAAATTGGAGATCGAGAAGCCCTAATGGGAAATTTCTGATTCGAGACCTCATCCGCGGGAAATTTCCAATCATTGCCCGAAACAAGAAAAAATTTCCTCTCCTAGTCCTTACCATGGGAGTATTTGCACTCTAATTAAAATATCTTATTATTAGACCTAAAGTTACAACGATTCCCATCCAAACATCTAAATCCATGGAGGGAAAGAAACTCACAAGCCATGAGATCGGGATATTCATCACCCGTAGGCTCTAACACTCGCCACCAAATAACACAGCAGGCTATTAAAATCCTTCAAGCATTAGGCACTAATTGGGCCAGAGCAAGTCTCAAGATGTCTAACACATCAAGGACAGGTCGTACAAATGGCAAACGAAGCCCCATCGTAAACATGGTCAAATAAAAGGCAACAAAAATGTCCATACATCTAGTGTCAATGGCTCCTCGATGCTGCTCAGGTGGCTTTAAAGTCACAGAGTCAGGGATGTGGAAGTTGTAATGCCTTGGTTTCGCAAGGGTCAGAGTGTTACTTCCTATAACTTAAAACTCACATTTGATCAATATATTTACAGACTCTAAAATACAAAGTTATCAGAATAACTCAAAATACCAAAATAACATATAATAATAACTTTATTAAATATGATTCTCCAATAAACACTTGTACCCTTTGGCACTTATTTCTCTATAATCATCAAACATTGCTAACACTTCCTAATCTTGATCCTCATTTGAAATATTCAATTTATCTAAAAAATATTGTGGAGAATATGGGTGAGTTATCAACAACTCAGTAAGTAGAGAATATATACTAGTATGTAAACATAGACATTTACAAAGTTCAGAATGCAGAACAAAACACTTATATTTTTCAGAATGTAGAATTAGATCATGTTATTAAAAATATCAGAGCAAAAGTTTAAAAATATTTTTATTCAAAATTCCTTTGGTGTAGCATAATTGAAACATCCCATTAGAACATAATTCCATGTTTAACTCCTGTGGCAGGGTTATACAAACCTCGGCAGCCAACTGAGTGGAAACAAAATGTGAAATCTTCCCCTTATTCATTCCCAAAGCCATGAGTGTGCATAGATGAAAGACCACGCAGAAAACCACTCTGGCTTCTAAAGTGGGTGCACCGAAAACAAAAAAATTGGTACCAACCCTAACAAAGGCCACAGTTTTACACCCGTGGTAAGGTTAGAATAGAACAAAACAGAAATAGAATATCATGCCAGAGGTTTTCAGAAGTCACATCATATCATATCAAGGTATAAAACATATTTAGAACATAACATAATCAGATCACAGTCATATAATTATGCATAAATTTTTAAGATTCATATTCACTCCTTTTTATGTAATTCATAAATAGAATGCCAAAAATACTTTCTTCTTATACAAAGTTTCATGAATAATATGGAACAAATAACTAGGGTTATTTCAAATTTCCTTTCATAATAAAATGTGCACATTTTTCAAAATTGACCTCAGTTTATTTATTTTATACAAAGTGTAGTATAGGAACCCAGCTTACCTGGATTTTTTTTTTAACTTTTTTAGATTTTTTCTGTAATAGTGTCGAACAAATATTAATCGTCACCCATAAAAAAGTCAAGTAACTTCCGTAATTTAAACCTGAGATATGAAAATCTATATTTTTTCGTAGTGTCTAAAAATATTCAAAACCCTAAAATATTGACTCTCCCAAAATACTTTAAATTTTCATATAACTTCTCCAAATAATTTCACAATATATTCCTAAAACAAAAAATGTAAACCCAAAATATGTTTCTTAGGTGTAACCCGCATCCTCTACACTAAATAACCCAAAACCCAAAACCCATTAAAATTAAAAAAATGACCCGTATTATATATTTAGTACCAGGGAAGGAGAGAACATGATTTAGCTTACATAGATAGATAGATAAATAAATAGAGAGAGAGATAGAAAGACAAAGAGATAGAGAGAGAGAGACAGAGAGACTAATGTGAGGGAGGAACCAAGAGGGGTGGAGAGCTGGGCATGGCGGTTAGCTTTGAGGGACGGCAGCTTCTACGTGAAACCTCATGGCATGGGTTGCATCCGATATAATGCAGGGTGGAAGAGCAAGCAAAGTTGCTTTGTTTTGGTTCCTATAAACGGGGCCATGGTGGCTTTTCAATGGTGGTCATGGAGAAGGTCTTGTGTAGTGGAAGGAGCTCGTCTATGCACTACAAGAAAACATAGCTATTGCGGTGATATTATTTTCGCCGCAATAGAAATCACTGCAATACCGATGTTATTGCAGCGACTTTGGATTCACTGGAGACATTTAATAGCAACTTCTGCTCTTTTGATTTTACAGGTTGTATGATGGGTTTTCCAGCGAGTTTTTTTCCTACTTCATCGAAACTACACGCCGTAATATAGATGGTAATATAGATGGTAATCATCCTTTTGCGTTGTTAAATATAGATGGTAATTTGTGTTCTAATGACAGATATCCAACTCGGCGCCATACTGCACCAACATGATTCCTGATTCATGCCCTCGAAAGCCAAAACACAAAAAAATTATTCCTCTTCCCTTTTTGACGAAATCACAGCACCCACACAAAATCCCCCTTTGTCTCCATCTTCCATTCTCTATATGATTTTCGCAATCGACCCAAAACCATCTCCCTGGTTGTGCCTCCTGTTGTGTCTTCGCATGTGTAGATTTGACTCCTAGTGCCACAAATATAGTGGATTGAACCTTCGGCTAATCCCCTTTCGATTCCTCGCCTCATCCACTGAATTGACTAATTTTCTTCAACTTCGTTGGTGGCTGGTGGGCAGCCCATACAGTATATGGTGTATCTCTGCAATATTTTCATTGCAAGGCGCAAATTTTTCAACCTTGAAGTTAACTCTGTATCTCGTTGGATTTAAAGTTCACTCTTGCAGTTCTTGATATTGCATTGCATTGCCATATATATGGGTACCTCCATGTTTAACTACTTAATAAAATATGTAGTATTGAAGTACCTCAAATTGTAGAAACTTTGATATTTTCTTATTTCATATTTTCTTCTATTGTCACTTTATAAAATGATGAATGCGGCAATGCTGAGGAGGACTAGGAAGACTCTTCCCAAAGACTTGATACTAGAAATACTCTTGCATTTGACCGTCAAATAATCTTGTGTTTGGTTTCTGTAAGAAGATCTCACATCTTTAATTAATCATTTCTTATAGAGGTTCTAGAGTTTTCGTTTTATTTCTCCTCTCCCACTTACTTTCGTGAGTAATAGCGACAAAAATTGGTGCTGAGAAAACTCTGTTTTCTTGTAGTGTAGGGATGACAAAAATAATAAATTAGAATAAATAATAACATTGTTCGTAAATATGTTTACCATTTTTTATTATAGCGTAATTAATAATTACCTGGTCATGAAGAAAACTAAACTGATAATTAAGTACCTTTCTTAGAACAATTGTACAAAGGTCCGGGTAGTCCATTAATGGAGTAGGCATCGGAAATATTTGAACCGGCTCCAGTCTAAAGAGCCTGGCTGATAACTGCCTCTGGATCAACATTCCACCACTCTCCTATATATAGTTAACCAGTAATTAATTTATAGTTATAAATAAGTATAATTTGGTCATATTCAATCTGAAAATTAATGATCTTTTAATAATTTATAGTTACCAAACATGATGGGGACCTCCTTGTGTGGTTTGGCAAAAGGGTAGGATGCATTCCGCTTGGGGAGGATGATAAGGAGTCCGTAGACGGTAGCTCTAAGCCATGAGATGTGGGCATGCCAGAAGAGAGTTCCTTTTCGGCCAACAATGGTGAAGTTGTACACATAACTCTGCCCAGTTTGAATAGGGCATTGTGTTATATATGATGGCCCATCAAACCATCCGCTCCTGAGTTGTCTGATTCCATGCCTGTTTTAATTTTCATCCATGCCACATTCACCAAAAACATTAGAAATCGATAAAATTATGATCATGCATGGAAATATGATAATAATGCAACAGTGTTGAATATCAGGCAAGTTTCGATTGAGTCTAGCTAATTAGAAATATGTGGTATCATACCAATGGATGCTGATGTTGTTTGGAACATGATTGACCACCTTAACTACCAATCTGTCACCTTCTTTGGCAAAAACTTGAGGCCCGGGGAACATCCCATTAACTGTCACCATGCTCTTTGATTGGCAAAATCGGGTGACATTTTGCAACCTTATCTGGTAATTAAAAATAATAATAATAATAAGTTAAGTTTTAGAAAAAATATATTTATATTTTTTTAATTTATGAGGCACATCTAAGCACAAAATTACTTAAGAGCCAAGGTAAGTAGTACGTACATCAAATTTGTAGTGCCTTGTAACGCCTGCATGCTTTGCAACAGAAACCTCAGGAAAGACCGAGAGAGAGTTAATGGCAAAGAAAAAAACCACAACAAATAATGTCGATGATGCTGGAAGAGAAGCACCCATTTTTCTTGGTTGACAAAATCTTTGACAAGCTTGGAGAGAAATTAAGACCAGACACAAAGAGAGAGCCAGAACCTTAATTAACTTGGCTTCCTTTAGCCCTGCAGTGGTTTACCAAAGCCTGTAAGTGTTGCTTATATAGACATAACCAGTGCATCTGGGGATGTTTGGTTGATTACTTGCAGCCTAATTTAGTTGCAGATCTGGGAAAGATGACAATTACCAACTGCACGTTGTTGGTCCCATTTCTTCACTATATGGAGTGCCATTAAAGTTGATTCAGTTCATTTTTCTATCATTTTGATAAAAAGTTATTGATCAGTCGGCCATCGCTACCCTCATTAGGTCCTTATAATGGTTCGTTAGTTCTAATTGTACTTACTTACTAATCTTAATTTTGAGTTCATCGAAACCCTTTTTGGAAGATAGCTGAGTGCATAGAGACATGGGATTCAACCAGTTATAATATAAACTGTTGGAATATATATTAGATATTTGTTGTGTATATATAGCCTAACCAAAAGATCAAAAGAAAAAGGAATAAGAGGAAAACTGAGTGACAAAATCGATCAATTTAGCAATTTTGAAAGTTATATTCTATATGTGATTAGATATATATATATATAGTTGTGTCAAATATATAATATTACTTTTTATCTGAATTTTTATCATCTTCAATACTGATATATATGTTGATATGGAAATGTCACATGCATTTTAAGTGGATCGTGCTATATCTTATACGTATGCAGTAGTTGATATAGAAATCACTTAAATATGTACAGTAGGTATATTTGTGAATGTGATTGGTGCATTGTGGTTTCAATGATTGCATGCCTTGAGGTTACAGGCTGCTCTATGACTTACTATACTGTATATATACTTACATTGTGGTATATCATTGGCGTTTGTTTAGGTTATATTTTGCTTAGGAAAAGGTGAAGAGTGAAGGATGAAACCACCGATTAGCACAACAGTAACGATTTTATTTTGATGATACGACATTTTTGTTGACGGTTATCCTAAAAAGATATGGATGAATTAAGGTGCATTATAGTGTGCGTGAAGAATTAATGCATTATCAACATTGTCTAGCTTTTGCTTTCTACTGCGAATTGTATATATTTGATAAGTTGTTAATGCACCTAACTATCTTTATTAATTATATATCCATAGCAATTAGAGGATATAAATCTGAAATAAGTGGAAATGATTGCCTCTCCTTTAGAGCTCTAGTTTTATGATTGCTACCACTGCATATAACTATTTCTTTTAATAGTCAACAAATCAAATATGACTGTGGCTTCCATGACCTTATGAAACACATGTTATAGCTGTGGGGGCACATATGCCCTGAATGTATTCCTTTTGTTGGAGGCCTAAAGAAATCCTACTAGAAAATGGCATTTTGTCACAGCTGGCCATCACATTTTATATACTCATCCTAGGAATTGTCAAATTTATGTAAAATTTTTCACATGAATTTGGGCATATGGTTTCCATGGGAACATGTTTGAAAGCTTGGATGAAGATTCTAGTTGGATTACAGGGGGGAATAAATATATGTAATGTCTTAATAACCAAGATGATACATCTTCAAACTACATTCTAAACAACACCTACTTAAAAACACTAACTCTTTACATAAATGACATACCAAATCACCGCCAGTTTTCAATTGGCAGTATCTACTCGGTTAGAGCTGCATATCCAAAATTCTAATTTTGGATATACACCATTCTCTAGATATGACTGTTATCATGTTTGACATCTTTGTGCATACTTCCCTTTCATGTATAAACTAAGTTGCCTTTCCCTTTCACAGTCATTTGGCACTATCTCTTCCTCTTTGTGACACGATGCTTATCATCTATTGGAACTTGTTTAATACCAGTCCATCCACCAAATGAACCTTTTATGGAATGCCTTGATCAACTCTTGTCTCTTCAACTCATTTGCATAAAAACAGTCACCTACTTTTCTCTACTACAATAATTATCTAAAAGTTTGCCTACTAATATAATTGGCCCCAAGCTGAGAACACAAAAGTTCATACCACGTTTCTTGGATGCCTGTAACTCAGCATTTGTTAAACGTGGCACCACTTCATTCTCACTATCTGTTTAAAAATGATCATATATGATTATTAAAGTTCATCACTACTGCTTTTCCAATGAAAGTTGAGACAGACTGAGTTTGATAACATCATTATTTGTTGAAGTAGGCTGGATTTGCTTGCACAAAACATTTAAAAGATGATAAGAAACATTAACATGTTATTTAACTCTTTGGATATACATACCTGAGTTCACTATAAATAGAAAGCTATTTCATTTAGGAGTAGGTAGTAGGGTTACTTGCAGCTTGATTTTATAGTTTATGGGCCACAAAACAACACCAGAATTTGTGATCTTATCTTAACCCATTTCTCTACCCAACAATTCTGTACTAAATTACATTGATATGGTGATAGCACTAGTTAACAGATTTGGTTGGGACTTTGGATGGTTTTGTGCATACCTGGGCAATTAGAAAAGTTTGTGGGGGATTCCACGAGCTTGGTCAAGTACTCCATACAAACTGGTTGAATGTTTCCTAAACCTAAGAAATCCAAACTCAACTCTACTCTTTTTGAGAACTTTCTTATTAGAGAAATGTCTTAGGCTAAATGAGATTATAGACTTCTTGTTATTGATGTGAAAACAGATTTTGATGGAGTGCAGTCCGTTGGATTATAATGAATTTCTTTGCATTTCTGTGATTCTAATAGGTTATATACCCTACATGAACTTGTGAATTTATTTTTATATTATCTATTCTTATATCATCCACTTGGGAGTTGTTTGTAATTTTTGATCTAAAATTTATTCGAATCATACCTGAGGTTATCAACCCTTTCCCTGTCACCCAACCACTGTATCTTCCACAATGTAACCCCTATACCATTACAAAATATCTAATGTAACTTGGTGACCTCTTTGCTTCTCTCGGTTATAGATATCTGATCATCTTGTTTATTGAAGTGTTTTCATTTATTTATATGTTCTTCTTTTGACCTGTTTGTGTGTTCCTATAAATTCGTACTCTCTCTCTCTCTCTCTCTCTCTCTCTCTCTCTCTCTCTCTCTCTCTCTCTCTCTCTCTCTCTAACTAATGTAGGTGAATTCTATGCATTCAATAATGTCGATTTCTACTCTTAAAAGACCGACTAGTGCTCTCATTTAGTGCTATGCTCTTCTCATCACTTGTTATTTCCAGCTCATCCAACCATCAATATACCTATGTAAACTGCTCAACAAACCTTGTGCAATTAACATCCATGCAATCCCACCTCATAACCTGCTATCATTTATTTTCAACGCCTCTTCTCTCCCAAGCCCAAGAATAGCAATCCAAACTTGTCACCGCCAACTTCACCTTTAACACCATATATAGCACTAGATGCCTACGTAATAACATTTTGAAACAGCTGGCCACCAGCATCCAATTACCTGCACTCTTCCACTCATGCAATTGGTTAGTTAAAACAAATATTATCCATATTTAATAAATATCTTTACTCCTCTTCATGGTTGATAGTGAGATGCATTGATACCCTTGGCTATGTTAGTACGATAGTTTTCTTCAATTAATGTAGTTGTTTCATTATTTTTAGATGGACAAAAGTTGGATGAACCTGCCCAATAGACTTCACTCACCCGCTTATGCCGAAGGTGTTAGGAATTTTCTTCAAATGACACAAAACCACACCATGGGAAACGATTGCATTCGGTGTCCCTGCGAGATATGTAATAATAATCTTTTCCTGCCTATATTGATCGTAGAGAGTCACATGTTCATAAAAGGGATTGATCCTAACTACACTCAATGGATTTTCCATGGTGAGGAGGAAACCCAGAATTTGAACATGGACGATGAAGATGTCAAGATGAGTGATGATGATTCATCAATGACATGGACCATTTGTTAGATGACATAAGGGCCAAGAAAAAGGTTGATGTACCCCAAAGCAGCACGCCAATGCCAATGCATGATTCAGTACTTGCATCATTTTCAGTGTCATCTTTTGACCAGCTATTAGAGGATGCCCGACGTCCACTTTTCAATGGTTGTACAAAATTCTCGAAACTGTCGTTCATTGTCAAGTTGTTGCACATTAAAACAATTGGCCATTAGTCAATTAAGTCATTTGATATGCTCCTAGAATTGTTGAGGTCAGCCTTCCTGGATTTTGAGTTGCTACACTCTTATGAAGAGTCACGGTCATTGGAGCGAGGTTTGGGCTTCAAGTGCCACAAAATTCATACATGTCCTAATGACTGCATCTTATTCTAGAAGGAAAATTCAGAATTCAATTCATGGCCTATATGTAAGGCCTCGAGGTGGATGCCAACTACAAATGGGACACGGGTGATCCCTTAAAAGGTGTTGCGGCATTTTCCATTAAAGCCAAGACTGCAGCGGCTTTATCTGTCTACAAAGATAGCTGCGGAGATGAGATGACATAAAGAACAACGAGTTAATGATGAGAATAATTTAAGACATCCCTCCAACTCTGAGTCTTGGAAGACATTTGATGCAGACCATAGATGGTTTGCTAACGATGCATGCAATGTTAGGCTTGGTTTGACAAGTGACGTATTCAATCCCTTCAACAACATGGCTAAGCCTTACAGCATATGGTCGGTGATCCTTGTCCCATATAACTTGCCACCGTGGCTATGCATGAAAGACCAATTCTTTATGACATCCCTTATTATTCCTGGGCCAAAATCACTGGGGAGTGACATTGATGTTTATTTGCAGCCATTGATCGATAAATTGCGAGAACTTTGGGAATATTGGGTACTTACGTATGATGCCTCCACCAAGGAAACGTTCATACTGCATACCGTTTTATTGTGGACAATTAATGACTTCCCAGCATATGGGAATCTTTCTGCCTTGTCAACAAAAGGAAAATTCGCATGTCCTTGCTGCAATGCCAACACAGATTGTAATTGGTTGAAATATGGCTGAAAATACTGTTATATGGGACATTGACGTTTCCTTCCATCAAACCACATTTGGAGGACAAAAAAATGGTTGTTCAATGGTAAAGCTAATCATCGCATGCCACCAAGGGTGTTAGAAGGTATAGATCTTTTACGTCAGTTACAGATGCTTGGGGAGGTCTCATTTGGAAAATATCTTAGGAAGCGAAATGCACTTCTGAAGAGTTGAATTGGACGAAGCACAACATATTCTTCAAGTTACCTTATTGGTTAACACTTCGTATCCGACATAATTTAGATGTCATGCATATTGAGAATAATATATTCGATAACATCTTCGGCACTTTAATGAATATTCATGGAAAGACTAAAGATAATATTAACTCTAGACGTGATCTAGAGGTATTGGGCTTCAGAAAGGAATTGCATTTGAAGCGTAAAGGTGATAAAATCTCAATGCCTCATGCATCATACATAGAGTTGAAAACAGACCGTCCGGTTTCGGTTTTAGTCCTAAACCGAAACCGACTAGTCCTTCAAAAACATCTGCATCAACCGGCCAAAACTGACTGTGCTGGGGGGAGAAAACCAGCCGGTTCCTTTGTCGGCCGGTTCCGGTCGGTTCGCCTATTTGGGCTATGGGTTTTGGGCCCTATTTTGGACCTTTTATACAATATGTTTGGGCTTTTTTTTTATTATATATATATATTTTTTTTCCTGAATTCATCATCCAACATCTTTTTAATTTTTTGTTCTTAACTAAAATTCAATTCATCGTCCAAGATCTTGTAAATTCATCATTCATCATAATTCATATTATAAATAAATAAAAATAATAAATAACCAAAGCATTCATCATATTAACTAAATAATTACTATATTACTTACTACATAATTAAAAATAAATAAAAACAACTTCACTAGATATTTAGTATTACATATTACAAATTTGAAAAACAAGCCAAGTTGTCTTAAGCATAGCAAAAATGCAAGTAAAAAAATAACATAAATAAATAAAAACAAATTGTCTTAAAGACTTAAACATAGCAACAATGCAAAAAATTAAGAATATTGATCTTCAAGTTCACTCATTTTTGCTTCAAGCCTTCAATCTTCAATCGTCAATACTTGTCACGTTTGATTGTGCGGTCAACTCTATAAGAATAAAATATCAAATGTTAGTGAATTCATATTATGAAAAATATGCAAAATTAAATTACAATGAAAATTTGAAAACATTACCCGATTCTACTACAAAGCCCTCCACATTATCCATAGCCTCTCGGATATTAATGTGTGTTGCGGATGTATTAACCAATTTTGAGTGCAAATAAGTACCTTAACAGTTCTCGGAGCCAACGAATTTTGAAAAAGATCAAGCACACGACCTCCCATGCTAAATGCTGACTCAGATGCAACTGTGGAAACAGACATGGCTAATAAGTCTCGTGCAATCCTCGCAAGTATAGAATAGTTAGCCTCATTTATTTTCCACTAAGTCAACAAGTCAAATGATGCTAAGTGTCTCATAAACATCTGATAAATATCGATCCACCTCAGTTTTGGTAATATTAGATCCCATGGCGGAAGATGCCCTATACTACTCCTTGAACCATTTGGTCTCACGTTTGCCATCACCTTCATTTGTGGATCTAGATGTTGGAGGGGCTTGAGAAACTGCAGTACTCGTGGTGGAACCAAATGTAGCATTATACTTTGCATACAAATCTGCTAATACCTGTCTCACATTCGAAACCAACTCTTCAGCACGAAACTCATCATGAATTTTCTTTAAATGGAAAGTAAGAAGTCCTAACTTGCTTCGTGGATCAAGCACAACAACAATTAACATGAACAAGTTCATCCTATCTAATGACCTCCGAACTTATCATATTTAGTTCTCATATTTATGGTCATACTCCTCAAACAAGTATTAGTACTCTCACTCAGCATAATCAATTCAGTTTGAAGATCACAAATCTTTAAAAAATTGGTGTTGGCTGTCACATATAAAGATCCAGAAAATCTGGTAGTGGCTTCATAAAACATCTCCAAAAACTTGACAAACACCCGCACTGTCTCCCATTCTGTAGCTTTAGGAGGTCCCATGTGCCCATCATCAAAGTAAGAGAGGAAATTATAATCCTCACTCTCCATCCGCCTGAAAGCTTTCTCAAACTTTTCAGCTGCCTCCAACATCAAATAGGTTGAGTTCCATCGTGTCTGTACATCAAGACACAACATTTTCTTACAATCAATTTTTTTCTTTTTCTGCACATCTCTTAAACTTCTATAATCTTGCGGGGGATGAACGCACATATCTCATTGCATTTCTAACCATTGTAATTGCATCATTGCACTCCTTCAAACCCTCACTCACAATAAGATTCAATATATGATCACAACATCTCATGTGAATATACTTACCCCTAACAAATTTCCTGTCAAAAACTGTTTCAAATAGGAAATTGCAGTATCATTCGAACTTACATTATCAATAGTTATAGTAAATATTCTATCAATACTCCAATCAAGCAAGCACGACTTAACATATCTTTCAATGGTATCCCCTCGATGATTAGGGATTAAACAAAAATTAATTTTTTTTTTTTGCAATTTCCAACTCTTATCAATGAAATATGCAGTCAGACATATATAATTCAAATTCTGTACTGATGTCCATGTATCTGTCGTCAAGGAAATCCTCATGCCAACATCTCTAAACACTTTTTTAAGTTTCTCCTTTTCTACTTCATACAACTTCATACAATCTCTTACAACTGTGACAAGACATGGAACTTTAAACCGGGGTTCAAGAGACCAAGCAAATTTTCTAAATCTCTGTCCATCAACAACCCTAAATGGCATTTCTTCAACAATTGTCATTTCTGCAGTAGGCAACCTCGCAATCTGTTCACTAAATTTGTGGGTTACAAGAGTCCTTAATGTACTACCATCACTCTCTCCAACCCCCTCCTCAGGTGATGCCTCACCTGTCAATATTTTTTGATACCTATCCAAAGGTCCCTGTTTATGAGGATTTTACGACATGAAGGTAAATGATTTTGCATCGTTGAAGTTCCGTTCCTCTTTGAGTGGCAAGCATACATCTTGCCACAATAACTATATTTAGCTTTTGGATCATCTACAGGACAACCATCCACCTTCGTAAAATGATCCCATATAATCGACTTGTCCGTTCATTTCTATTTCTTAGGTAATGGACAAGTACTACTAGTAGGCGCACTAGGGGGTTTTGAAACATTGATCTCTCTCACATCTTCTTCCAAATTAATGGTTGGTTGAGTTTCATTTATATCAACATCAATAGGAGATGAAGAAGAATCCATCTAAATTATAAAACAAAATATAAATGTTATACAACATCACAAATTTGAAAATTGGCAAACATAACACAAAATATCCCAGCAGCTAGTTTGCAACATGACAAACATCACAAGTTTAAGACTCTAATCTAAGTTTTTCACTCATCTTCTCTCAATTTATATAAATAATTAACAAGCCCTAACAGATTATATATTAACAAATTAATAATTATATATATACACATTGCACAACATATTATATAAGTTAATATATAACAAAGTATATATATATAAAACAGATTATAATTCATATATATATAACAGATTATATTTATATACATTATATATACACACATTATACGCATTATAACATATTCAATATATATACACATTATTACATTATACGATTTATGCTAAGCATATAACAGATTATATACATAATATATATAACAGAAAATAGATTATATAATATATATAACAGTTAATATAATATATAGTATACACTATACGCTAAGAAGTAAGAAGAAATGAAGAATACTCACAGAGACCGGCTTGCGAGGGAGTCACAGAGTGAAGAATACTGCAACGGTTCATCGGTTCAGCTCTGCGGCCCGTTCAACGGAGACCATCACGGAGAGAGAGAGAGAGAGAGAGAGAGAGAGAGAGAGAGAGAGAGAGAGAGAGAGAGAGAGAGAGAGAGAGAGAGAGAGAGAGAGAGAGAGAGAGAGAGAGAGAGAGAGAGGGGGGGGGCAGAAGAGAATAGGGAGAGGGAAGGGGGAACTAGGAACGAGAAGGGTAATAACCCTAACCCGTTCCCAACCAAACGATGCCGTTTCATATATTAAAAATATATGACATATATTTTTATATAAGACATATATTAAAAATATATATATATAGTCAGTCGGTTTACTGGTTTTCTATGTGAGCAAACCGGGACCGAACCGATCGTGATTAGTTTTTATTTATTTCTACCGTTGGCTGACCGGTTCTTCGCCGGTTTCTTATACACCCCTAATCATACACATTACACGGAGATGAAAGGAGTACATTTTGTCATTGGATGGATAATTTGAAATTCCCAAATGGGTTCGCCTCCAATATCTCTTGTTGTGTTTCTGTACGTGATTGCAAAATTTTAGGGTTGAAAAGCCATCATTGCCATGTTTTTTTTACAACGATTACTTCCTATTGCTGTTGGCGGGTACTTAAGGAGTGATATTGCCTTAGCGTTGACTGAGTTAAGCACAGTCTTTAAAGAATTGTGTGCAAGAACATTGGATATCTCTCAGCTAGCCCAACTTCAAACTGATATCATACTCATTCTATGCAAGCTGGAGATGATATTCCCTCCATCATTTTTCGACGTCATGGTTCACCTATTTGTCCATTTACCTCGTGAGAAAAGCACGCCCAGAAGGTTCAATTGCGGAAGCATACATTCACATCGAATGCCTAAACTTTTTTCAATGTATCTTAATGATGTTGAGACGAGGTTTAATTGACCAGGTCACAATATTGATGTGCAAGAAGAGTCGACTACAGATGGATTTTTAGTTTTTAACTAAAAAGTACGTCCGTTGGGTATAGCACATAAGGGGTGACTAGAAGATAAACTTCTTATCATAGCTCGTTGGTACATGCTTAACAACTGCACTGAGATTGGACCCTAATGACTTGCAAAATTTCATATTGCAGATTTTACAAGTTCGCTCGAGAGGAGGCTTTTGGCCGCTCGAGCGAATTCAGGCAGATTCAAACGCTCGACTGTCGCTCGACAGGGAGCTCGAGCGGGTTGCTGAAAAACAAAGATCGCTCGAGCGGAGGCATTGGCCGCTCGAGCGAAATCAGGCAAAGTCGAACGTTCGACGAGCGCTCGATAGGATGCTCGAGCGAAATCAGGCAGAGTCGAACGCTCGATGTGCGCTTGACACCCCGCTTGAGCGAACATCATATTTTGACAGATTTAAGATTTTCCGCCGTCACACCATAAAAAAGGAATTTTTCACTTTAGAGCGGACTTTTGACTGGAGAACACTTATTTGGACAGAAAAACATAGCTAGAGGGATTCAAATCATCTGTTTTGGAGAGGGAATTCCAATTATTGCCCGTACGTTGAAATCATACACGAGCACGGATGGGAGAAAAGCGTTCAATCGTTCCCTTGACCTTTTGAAGACGAGTTGTGACTGCAAGGAAGATTTTTCAGTGTTTATTTTCTTCCAATCTTCTCAGAACAATTATGGTGAATTCGTTTATGTTGAATTCCATTTCTAGCATAAGCTAAATTTACTTTATTCTAGGAAAACGATGTAACCTATTTCCAAACTATGCTTGTTTGTCTATGCTAATTTAATGCAATTCTCTCTTTGTTTATCTGATTTATTCTGAGTTTATTGCTTCAAATTAACTGGCCATTGATTAGATGATAATTAATCTTGTGATTTGCTATCGAAAGAGGGAATCATAGGGTAGATCTTGGATATTTCAGCATAGGTAAGTATAGAGATCGAAAGACTTGTA